>NC_134214.1:29878492-31210992 GCF_965140235.1 Caretta caretta
ATCGACAGCCCTACATAAAATATTATGAATATACTAACCAAAATAACTTTCTGTGCATAATGTCATGTAAAGATCTGATATCTTGGGATTTTATTAGGAAGTAAGCTATTACTAGTTTGAACAGGTACTTCATCCACTTGTACCAGGAAATACTAGAGCCACTAATATCTTACCTGGTGGTAACAAGATAAAATAACATTTAACTGTGACTACAGTGTGTGTATATTTAAAATGTGCATGTGAACAGTATTTTATTTTTTAATGAACAGGAATTTTGATCTTGCTCTTTCTGCCATTGGATTCAATGGGATCATGATAGTATATACCTGGAAATCTTGCGGGATGTCAAGTTGTATAGGCTAATTAAAGGGTACTGTGGTGCAAGACTTGGCAAAGAATAAATATTTACATGAACACTGTATTGACCGAATGTTTCATACTCTGAGCTCGAAACCAAACGGTGCCCTGCATCACTCTGCTTGCTATACTGAACAATTGATTATAAAGATCTTAATAACTGAAAATGGGACTCAGTCCTGACATTCACAAACAACAGTTGTAATTTCATAAAAATGCTGTTTTTAAAATTCTGATGGATTTGGTTCCCGGGGAAGAAAAGGTCAGCTTGAAAGTAATGTTAAATACATGTTCTGTGTAGTTTTATTTAGTTCCATGTATCTACATTTTCTAGGCCTAGAAAAAAAATGAAAGCAAGATACTATTTTTTGCAGATTAAAACAAAGAATGAATTGGATGCATTTGGTGTTAACACCACCCAAACCTGGAACAAGCACTGTCTGTTACCTGCCTTGGAAACAACCAAAGACTTATAGAGCAGGGACTGCCTGTCATGCTGCGTATTGGTAATGTGACCAGATGTAATGCAATTTCCACTTGTGTTTAGGATGAGGGAGCCAAATTCTGATTGCTGCATTTGTTTGATCGTTTACGTTGGACTTAAGCCTTACTTGAATGCTGATAGCAAGAGGAGAAAATTTCACTGGCATGGCACTGACTCTGTGGGGGCTCCAGGCAGGAGCATGCACTGGCAGCCCCCCATCAGCTCTCCCCTTTCCCTCAGCACCTCCCACTCACCAGCAAGCCCCACCAATCAGCACCTCTCACCTGCTATGATCAGCTGTTTTGTGGCATGCAGGAGGCTCTGGGGAGGGTAGAGGGAGGAGCGGGGACAGGGCGTGCTCGGGGGCAGGGGTGGAGCAGGGTCAGGAAGAGGTGGGCAGGGGTGGGGCCTTTGGGGAAGGGGTGGAGTAGGGGTGGGGGCCTTAGGGAAAGGGGTGGAGTGGGGTGGAGTATGGGTGGAGCCTGGGACACAGTCAGGGGTCGAGCATCTCCTGGCACATTGGAAAGTTGGCTCCTGTGATGACTGCATTGCTTAAGCCTCATTTTTGTTCTTTAAGAAAAAGAGGCACCCATTTGGCTCAGTGTTTCAAATGTGGAAATGCCACTATTCCGCTCCCGAACCAGAGGATGAGTTCTATTTGCCTGGATTTTAGTAAGACATTTGACACAGTTCCATGTGGAAAATTATTAGTTACATTGAAGAAGGTGGGAATTAATATGAGAATTGAAAGGTGGATAAGGAACTTAAAGGGGAGACTACAACTGGACACACTGAAAGGTGAAATGTCAGGCTGGAGGGAGGTTGCTAGTGGAGTTCCTCAGGAATCGGTCTTGGGACCTATCTTATTTAACTTTTTTATTAATGACCTTGGCACAAAAAGTGGGACTATGCTAATAGAATTTGTTGATGACACAAAGTTGGGAGATGTAGCCAATATGGAGGAGGACTGGAATAGCATACAAAAAGATTTGGACAACCTTGAAAACTGGAGTAATAGAAATAGGATTAAATTTAATAGAGCAAAGTTTAAGGTCATGCATTTAAGGACTAACAAGAAGAATTTTTGCTATAAGCTGGGGACTTATCAGTTGGAAGTGACAGAGGAGATGTAATATCTGGGTGTATTGTTTGCTCACAGGATGACTATGAGCTGCCAGGGTGATACACCTGTGAAAAAGGCTAATGCAATCCTAGGATGGATCAGGTGAGATATTTTCTGTAGAGATAGGGAAGTGTTAGTAACATTATACAAGGCACTGGCGAGACCTCATCTGGAATACTGTGTGCAGTTCTGGTCTCCCATTTTTAAGAAAGATGAATTCAAACTGGAACAGGTGTAGAGAAGGACTACTAGGATGATCAGAGAAATGGAATACTTACCTTATGAGAGGAGACTCAAAGAGCTTGGTTTGTTTAGCCTAACCAAAAGAAGGGTCGGGGCAATTTGATTGCTCTCTATAAATACATCAGAGGGATAAATACTAGGGAGGGAGAGGAGTTATTTAAGTGAAGCACCAATGTGGACACAAGAACAAATGGATATAAACTGTCCATCAACAAGTTTAGGTTTGAAATTAGATGAAACTTTCTAACCATCAGAGGAGTGAAGTTCTGGAACAGCCTTCCAAGTGGAGCAGTGGGGGCAAAAAAACCTGACTGGCTTCAAGTCTGAGCTTGGTAAGTTTATGGAGGGGATGCTATGATGAGACTGCCTACAATGGCATGTAGCTGATCTGATCTGGTGATGGGACAGTAGGTTGGGAAGGCTCTGAGTTACTATGGAAAATTCTTTCCCAGGTGTCTGGCTGTTGGATCTTGCCAAAATGCTCAGGGTCCAACTGACTGCCATATTTGGTTTAGGAAGGAATTTTCCTGAGTAAGATTGGCAAAGATCTTGGGGTTTTTTTTGTTTTTGCCTTCCCCTGCAGCATGGGGCATAGGTCAGTTGCAGGTTTAAACTAGTGTAAATGGAGGATTCTCTGTAACTTGAATTCTTTAGATCATTATTTGGGGACTTCAGTAACTCAGCCAGAGGTTAGAGGTCTATTACAGGAGTGTGTGGATGAGGTTCTGTGATCTGCAATGTGCAGGAGGTCAGACTAGATGATCACAATGGTCCCTTCTGGCCCTAAAATCTATGAGTCTCTGAGATTGCTCTGGTGGCTGCTCAATGCCTATACCCCTGGCAGCTGGAGAATAGTATTGTGCTGTCAAACTCAATAAGTCAATGGGTAAACTTGTTTCTTAACTGGGATGGGAACTGTAGCTCCTAGTTTGGCTTCCTTCTCATGCCATGGTTTACTAGAACCTAGCCATGAAGGGATCCTGCTGATATCAATCAGCCTCCATAAGAGGGAGGGAGACAGGGTGGACTACCTGTGGTCACTCTGGCTGCAGTGCTCAGGAAGAGTCATTCCTTGTCATATAGGTTGTAGTTTGTAGTTCTCCAGATAGCTATAAATCAGTGGCCAGCTAATGTGATTTAATTTGATCTGGTTGACTTGTTGACCCACCCCAGCTGAAAGATGAGCAGATGAAAAGAAGGCCTTTGCTTTTTTCCTGCAGCTGTATAGAAGGCTTCAATATGGTGCTTTGTCCTACTCCTAAACTATGATACAAAATTATTGTTTACTGATGGTAATTTCTTGCCTGTGGTTTTCCATTGGTACTGGTTGCTGAGTATTGCTGTACTATGTATTCCCCCTCTTCGGCTCTTCACTTATGCATGGCTCTGTGATACTGTCCAAGTGCATTCCTGGCACAAGTTCTTTATTGCTGACTCACTCTTATAGTCTGCTATACAGCAGGATAGGTCAATAACATAGAATCCAAGGGGATCCCTCCTCAGCTGTGTCCATGTTTGGAGGTTGTAAGTTGCAATGCAATGGATAAAACCATTTTCCATGGAGACGGGAATGCCTGCATGAGCAGCTAACAGCACACAAACTGGGACACGAAAATCTGCCCACAGAGGTTGCCTTGCTGGTTTTCTGCAGTGGAGAGTGTGCTGTCACACGGATTACCAACAATGGAGGAGCTTTCCAGTATCTTGTGAAAAGGGACAGGAGTTTATACAGGCTTTTTATTGCCAAGAGAAAGGCGTTACTTTCAGCAATGTCTGCCTGCCTTGCTGGTTTCAGGCTGATAGGATGATTGCATGTTTGTAAAACTGCAGGTATTTAACTTCCAGTAGCACATTTCTCTCTCCTAGATGTGGCACGCCATTCAACAAACATTCTTTGCCATGCGCAAACTCTCAGTTTGATTGGAAATTACTCATTTTAATTAAACTTATTTCAGAATCTTCTGCTGTCAGTGGCCAGACTGCTGACAAAATGACACCTTTCGTGACACTGGAATTATGGAGGCTTAGTGTTAGAGATTATTACAAAATATTTCCATGCTGCTTCAATACTGTTTTAACAGTCAAATGAAACACTGGGTCGAATTCATTCCTTGTGTAAGTCCCTTGACATCCCTGACTCAGTTTGGCCTGTTTTCTTTAATAACTAAAAAATTAAAGCATTGTTCATGAGAAGGATGATTAGAAATATCTCATTTTTTAAAATAAAAGTGATGCACATATGAAAACCATAAAAACAGCTCTTAAAAAAGTCAAGTATTTCGTCTGGTTTTTAAACCAATATTGAGGAGGGATAGAAACTTCCTTATTGTGATATATGTCGGGGCTTGAGCCTATACCCACTCATTGGAGTGAATGTCAAAGCTACAATTGACTTTAATGGGCCGATACTTTTCGGCCACAGTGGACAAATATATTGTTGTTGTAATGAAGGATGTCAGTTTTCAACAAGGTGGTTGCAGCTGGCAGCAGGAGGCTTGAAAATGTCTCATTTTAATCAACAATATTCCCGCCCCCAAATAAACTTCACAGCTTATGCATGGTGAGAAATGCTTCTCACAATGTGAATTTAGAGAACATTGTGCAGTGTAAAATGGGTGCAACTTTAACTCATGGAAAAACTACATCAATTTTCAAGATGGAATTTTTGAAAAGGAATCCTTTTAGTCTTGGAACAATGATGTTATCCTTGCATTTAAATGCAAGGATATGTTATAATACAAACTTAGACCCTGATCCTGCAATGATCTCTGTGGGGTTGCAGGGGTCTGCCTCCATGGAGTTCAATGCTGGATTTGGGGCTGATTTTGCTACCTTTAATCATATTGACTCCAGTTCAGTAAACTATCTCTGTTCAGCAAAGGACCTATGCATGTGCTTATGTGCTTTGCTGAATCAGAACCATTGAACTCTGAAATCTATTAATCCTCAAATAGCCAAATTGATATCAGGTGTTACTTGTTGTGAATAAAGATGGCATAACTGTTACCTTAATAAATTATTACTTTTAAGTGGATCAAATGAATTGAGATAGATAAATGTTATAAAATATATATACACACATATAAGATATAAAACATATTCTCATATCATTAACAGGTCATATTTTAATATATTTAGTGGTTTTGTCTCTAGCTTTTCAAAAATTAGACATGGTAGGGAAAGGGAATGTTTTCAATTGCTTTTGCTTAATTCTTTAAGTCTTTGTTAAAATCCTGTAAGAAAGATAGTCTGGGTCTTGCTGTCTGTACTCTTAAAAATTCCCAGGAGGCCCTGAACATGAAAACTCCTATGCATATGCTTAATTGGGGACTCCCCTGGGACTTTTTTATATGCAGAAAGTTAAGCATATTCCTAAGGGTTTACCAGATCAGGGTCTTAGTTTGTTAGTATTGATCTGTTTCGTGAAGTTGCATTATCTGTCGCTATATTTTAGATATAATTTTTGCCAGAATTCATTGCATTGCTATATTAACTCCTACATCAGACTTAGGCTGTAACCTCCCAGCAGGGGTAGACACGTTACCTGTAATCTTTCACATGGATACAGTTCATCATTAGTGAAACTCCCGCTTTCAGATCAGTCATATTTTAGGACTCAGAATTGATATATCAGTCACAGCATAAAATGCTATCATTCCTGTAGACCAACTGTTTACCAGAGTATAACACAAACTCTCCTCCTGTGTCTCATTTCATCACACTGTTCCACATAGTGATGTTTCAATGTGAAATGAAGTTTTTTCATGCTGTGCTTCTGAGTAGAAAAAAGACAGAAGAACATGTATGATAAATGGTGAAGGTTCCAAGAGAAACCTTGCAAAACAATACAATTTGGAAGCATTACATTTGCTTAAATAATTTAGTACACAAATGTGGCTGTTAGTTTTATAACTAAATACTATTTATGTGACTGTGGGTGGAAAATCAGTTATTTCTAGTGAATTACTTAATCTCATGTCTTATTTAGAAATTAGGAAATATAACTCACTCTAAAGTTGCCATTGTGAAATATTTTTGGAATCTAGATCATTAGCAAAAATATAACTATTCTTTTCAATGGTTCATATATTTAGTTACAGTTTTTTTTGTCATCGGAAAATTAATTTTAATTTTTCTAAAGTAGTCATTCTTTGTTATATTCTAGATTAAATTATATAGTTTAAAAGATGAGTTAATTGAATGGGTAGATCACTAATAATACTTAGATTGGGATTCTTTTCTCACTTACAGTGTACGTTAACTTCTGTGGAATTACTCTGATTTGCACTGATGTGAATCAAAGAAGAACTGAGCTATTAGTTTGAATACAAGTTTTAATTTCCAAAATAGGGCTGAGTTCATCTGCAATTGTGGATACTCAGCCCTCCTGAAAATCAGGTGCTAGATAATTATAGTGGTGAAAAAACAGAAGCACCCAAAGCTTGAGGCCACTTTACTTATCAGTAACATTGGGATAATTATATTTACCTCTGGGGAGGGGCGTGGCAAGGATAAATACTGTGGCTGGGGCAAACTGAAGGGATGCATCTCACTTCCTTGACTTTCAAAGAATGTTAGGTGCCTAATGCCTTGTCTGCTTTGGAAATCCTTTGCTATATAACTGCAAAGCATGTGTGTTGCTCCTTCATTCCTCTGTGCTCTAAGATCCTGACCCTGCAAATATTTCTGCTCGTGCTTAATTTTATGTTTTAGCAAATGCATGTGTTTGCAGATCCAGAGCTGAAGGACAAAACTCCAGTTGTTGATGAAAAAATCCTTGCACAGACCCACTATAGTGCTGGCTTGGTGTTCCATGATGTTTTCTTGAGCCTGTTGAAGCTTTCATGATTTTTATATGCTTGTCACTGGTTCCACCACTCACATTTGACTGTTTATTTGGGCCAACAGACTGATCCACACATAAACAGATACTGCCTCCCAATAATCATTCAGAATTTTGATTAACATGCAAGTATGTATACAGTAGATCTAATCACTATGTATTCTCGCTCTCACTAGGCTAAACCCACACCCCGACCACATATAGTAGGTTCCATAGCTGCTGTTTCTTATGCTCAGTATTTTTTTCTTGTGTCTCACATTGCTATTTTTTGGTAGATTAATGTTTGTTGAAGGCATATATTGTTGTAATATTCTTCGATAAAAAGTAAATAGTTTTAGAATTTTTAACTGGGCATTTTTTACAGCTCTCACTTAAGCTTCCAAAATAAAAATTAAAAGATGCTGCAGTAAATGATAGAGAAACTCACTGCTGTCGTGAATTTTCTTAATTAAAAGTCTTCTGATGTTTTTCTCTTCTCTTCTCTCTCTCTCTCTTTAAAGCAATAATTCATGGTAGCTAAAAACATCTGTGAAACACCATCTTCTGGTGACATCAAAGCTGTGAAATACTGTAAAATTGAAAGTTCTTTGAGGAAAAATATTTTATATATTTTCTTGAGAGATGGTGTATACCTTTACCATGGAAAATATCTTTTCTATACTGTCTTATGGGAAAGTTAAAGATCCAGCAAATAAATAATTGTTGCGATGAAGCATGTAGCATTGCATCTGTAAAACATTTTTCAGGCGTGGAAATGACGAGTTAGAGAATATGATGGATTTTCATGACAGTTAACTCCAGGTCTTGAGGTATATTGGTAACATATAAATTATGTGCAAATCTTAAAAAGTGGAAGATGATTTGAGGTTTCTAAAAAAATGGTATAAAAATAAAATAAAAGAAAATTTTGGTTATGATGATGCTGTGAATCATCAGAAACCATGGTAGTTTTTGATGATATAAAGACGGAGCAAATTGCCTGATGCCTTTTCTTATGGGAGTCTTGTGCAGCACTAGTATGTTGAAGATTCTGAAAATCACAGTGCCATAGTGGTTTGGAATGACATTTAACTTCAAGTATTTCTAGTGCAGAGGACTGATTTATTATACCCCCACTGTCTCTGACACAAGGTAATAAACATTGATGTATTAATCATGTAATTTAATATTTATGGTATTTGCTAAAGACTTCTATGATTAAAATTGTTGACATTTTAATAACGATGCCTAAGAAGTAAACAAAAAGCTTGCTATTAATGGACTCCACACCAGAGCACTTGGCCTTTTGTGTGATCTATCATCTATAAAAAACCAAGCTCTTCTGTTTTGCCTATTGCCCTGGCTAAGGAGCATGCACAGCCACTGTAAAAAAGTGTTAAGCTTTTCAGACTCTTCCTGTATATGGACAGGATAACTAGGCAAAAACGGCTTGCTGCTTTTAATATAATAAAATAAATTACTGTTCAGAGTCTCCAGGCAGGTCCTATCAGCATCTCTAGTATGGGAATTAATATATTTTTTTTAAATTTGCATATTCGATTGGGTTCTTTGTGTTTTCTTCAGACCCTGCTGATCTATTGGACCCAGAAAAAATATATAATTAGACTTTCAGATATTGCATTGTTTGGTTGATTATTTTTTTATTTCAGATTTTTTCCATGTGGACGAGGATTTGAAACCCAGAGATGAGTTCACTAGTACTTATGTGACTATAAATGAATAAAATGTACTTGGCATGCTACTTATATTAATTCATCATTGGTGACTTCCTACATGCTTTCCATGAAAATGAAAATAAGATAGGATTAGCACATGAATGTGTTTTCATTTCTACCACTCTGTTGGAGAAAATCCAGCTCTATGAGGAAAACGTATTGTTAAAAACATCAGTTGAAGCTCAGAGGTTCTGTTGTTTGAATTTACTATATATTATAAGCAATCCTTCATTGGAACTGCAGTTAATTGTGCATGAAGGGTATCCAGAATTTACCAGGATATTTTAAATGATGCAGGATCTTACAGTCCAAACATTGATAAACTAATATTAGTTGGCTGAGTTTCAAGCCAGAGAAGTATATGCTTCCTGGCTGGGGGAAACAATCAGTTGGGCAGAGATTCATGGAATGTGTCTTCTGACTGTTGTTCAGATTTGTAATCTGGGAGTCTTGTTGGATCCTCATCTGCAGTGCCAGGTTTACAATGGCGCCAGTGGCTCCATGGAACTGGGACCATGCTCCGAAGGGGCCCCAGCCTGCTCCACTTGCACTGTGCCCCGAGACCCCGCCAGCCCGCTGGCTCCTCCCACGCACCACTTGCTCAGCTCTGCCTGCCCACTGGTTGGCTAAGGGCTACTCTCCACCCCCTGGCCCCACCCGACGGCTCCTCTCTGCCCCCTGGCCAGACCCCAGTGCACCTCTAGTTCCAGGCAGTCTCTGCTTCCCTCCACCTGTGGGGCCCCGCCTGTCTCCCCGAGCTGAGCCGCTGGGACTGGTGCAGAAGACTGGCCAGTCTTGGGCAGTCGGGGTGGATGAGGGACCGTGTGGAGGGTTTGGTTGGGTCCTCCAGGCAAGTGTGTCCTGAGGGAGCCCAGCCGGGGTGGGCCGTAGGCTGGCTGATTGTACCACTCCCGAGGGGCTGGACCGATTCCCGGCCCCAGGACCAGCCCTGGCTGCGCTGCCAGCTCAATCCAGCAAACACAGTCACCTCCCAGTAGGGCTGGTGAGTGTGGCTGGGAGGCAGGGGTTGTGTCTCTGGGGGGGATCTGGGGTGGTGCTGGGCTGTGAGGTGGCAGGGAAGATGTGTGTGTTGGGGAACTAGGAAGTGGGGGTTCTGTGTGGGGTGCTGGGCAGTTGTGGTGGGGCTGTGGTCAGGGGGGCACCTGAGGTATTGTACATGGCCCTGTGCATTTGTGGAGGGGGTCTGGTGGGGGACGCTAGGCATAGCAGGTCCGGGGGTGGGGGGGGCCCTTGCCATAGAGCGTCAGGAGGTGTTCCTGTTTGGTAGGGCTGTGTGGTGTGGCATGGGCCTGTCCCCAGAGGGGAAGGGGAATGCTGGCACCACAGGGCCAGGCGGGCCACTAGCATCTTTCCGCTGCTGGTTTGTAAATAGTGCCCTCGCACTGGGCTGAGCGGAGTGGGGCCGCCCCTGCCATACCATGCCCCATTGCCCCTGGCTGTCCCCTCACTCCGGGGACCGACCCCCCCGTGTCATGCTCCATTGCATGGCCATGGGGGCCCACAGATATGTTTGGATGCACAAAAGGTTAATCCTGCCCTGCTCATCTGCTCCTATATGTTCAGATAAGAGCAAAAACCAAGAGTATTTTATTCATCTGCACTTAGCAATAGGTTCTTTCAGAAGCAGTCCTCACCGTGTTTATCTGTGGCATTGTCATCCAGATGCTGGATTATTGTGGTGCACACTTCATGAGATTACACTTTAAGCCCACTCAGCTCCTGCAAAATGCACTTTTCTGATTATGTGGTGTGTCAGGCAGTGGTCATGGTATACCTCTGCTCTGTGATCTGCCCTGGGTTTCATTTGGGTTTTGGGTGAAGTTTAAAGTATTGCCCTATAAAGTTCTAAGTAGTTTGGGACTTGGCTGCCTTAGACACCACTTCTCTCCTCTTGAAATACTAGGCAGTTATTATTAGGTGTGGTGCACAAACTGGCAAACCTCTAATTTAAACAGGAAAGGGCTGGTGACAAGTCAGTTTCAATGGAGAATCCTCAACTCTGCAAGTATATTCCCTCTTGTTCTGGCACAGTATGGTTTCTGAGGAAATGTATGTTAATATCACACTGCAAACCTTGGCTGGGTTGTGATGAAGAACACTATCCTACATAAAATGCACTCTGGAGCTCTCAGCAACCTGTTGAGCTGATCTCAGTTCCTTACATACTTATCAGGAGAAAATGTGAGGTTACAGGCCTGGATTGAGTATGGTGGACAGTGGAGTTATCATTTCTGACAGAGAAAGTGGGGTGTGTAGTTGTCCTTGACCAGAGAACATCTCAAGTAGGTTGCTCTGTGTTAAACGATCAGTAATTTAAAGTTGGCTTTCTGGGTCACTCCAAAAGTACTGTGTTTTGCTAGTGTAGTCTGTTCTCAATGGGACAAAAAAGCATGGATTGCTATGCCCAAATCTGCACCTAAGAGGTAAGAACCTAGTCCCTTAACCAGCCAAAGATAAAAGAAGGTGATCCTGGTCACATCCTGACCGCTGAATGGGTGAAATCCTGATTCCACTGAAGTCAATTAAAGCTTTGCCATTGACTTCAATGGGGCCAAGATTTCACCAGTGTCACTGAATGTCCCACAATACTTTAGCAAGCTTAAAGATGTTAGCCATGGTGTTCTGGTTCAAGTATGTAGTTACATTCAAGTGGAAGCAAAGACTCTTGTTCTCCATTGATTCCAAGTTAAGTGAAATATTTGAAAGCTAATTATTTGGCATAATGGCAACATTATATAATGAATGCAGAAAGCAAATCACACCTTAACTAGGCTTCGACAGGATCACCAGACAGCTGTTATCTACCAAATAAGGACCTTTACAAAAATATTGACTGCATTTTGCTAATCCTCCACAAAGAGGTAATTGTCTGTACAGTGCCTTGAACAATGGTCCTGGTTCATGACTGGGCCTCCTAGGCACTATAGCAGTGCAAATAATAAATAATAATGGTAATAACACAAAGTAGAGTCTGCAGAGCCTTGAGCAACTTCACAAAAACCATATAAAATTACAGAAGAGGCCCAATAAAAAACACTAAGCAGTTAGTTCTTAAGTTCTTTAATGATGTCAACACCAGCCTTAGAATACTTATAAAATCCCTAGGTCTGTTCAAGATCAAAGAAAGTGGCAAGGGTCTTACTGAGTGCTGATCTCTTTCTGTGATGATAGTGGTGGAATAAAACTTTGATGTTTTATATGCTTAAAGCCCTAGATTAAAATATTTTAATGAAGGTGCAAATGAATTTTGAAGTGGCCAGCTTCAATAAAAGTTGATATGTACAATATAGTACTTGACTTGCTTATCATCAGGTAAATTGGAACTACAGTGTCCAAAGATCTGAAGTATGGTGAGCAAGCAATTAATCAGGCCACTGGTCTTTGTTGATCCTTTAGGCTCTTATAAAATCACGGTGGCATAGATTAAAAAGAAAACAACTTTTCTAAGGTCCTGACCTTTTATGGGTTTACAAAATAAATGGAAAATTCATAGCTGTTAACATGGTCATTTTTTGTGAAGATAGATTGAAGCTAACATGGGACAGGCTCTGCAGGAGTAGCAGTCTCATGCAAAATCTAAGACCAATGGAAACGTTTACGTTAAAAAAATGAAAACTGTTTATGAAAAACACTCTGCACACCAAGCATTGCAGAATGATATAGTGCATAAGAACCAGAAAGTGAAACTGAATAGTAAATATTTGTTTGTTTATAACCAATATAACACCAATTCTTCTGTTTTCATTGACAAAAGTGAGATACTGAAAATACAAAAATGCCTGTATAAAAGAAGTGTAGGTGCCCATTAAAGTTTGAAAACCAAATCTGAATATTTTAGCTAAAATATTATGATAAACTGCAATTGTTTACAATTAAGGGGACACTGTCAGATTAAAAATCATGGCCTACATTTTCAAATGTGACTAGTGATTTTGGGTGCCTCGGGTTTGTGAAAATGTGGCCTTTATTCAAAAAACACAATTAAGTCTCAGATTGCAGTAACACAGATTGATAGTAAATACCAGTTTATGCCTGTTAAAGATTCAGATTTCATACTCATGAAAATTTGCCTTTAATGCCGTAATTAATTATTTAATGGCAATATGTCTGTATGCTATAGTAGCATGGCATAACAGACGTGACTTTGAAAGGGAATAGAATAATAGTGCCACTCACCCAAAAGATTGCAATCAAGTGCCTTGCATAAGTGGTTGATTTCCATTCAAAGGGCGTGAGTTGCTTCATCCCCACGTATCCTTTGCTGGCTGATATTTGAAGTAACAGTGATGATATCAGAAGTATCCCCCCTCGTCAGCCTCTTGAATGACTGGACAACTGACATAGTAAACTCTTTGGGGCAAGGATTCCATCTTCATTTGTTATTTCACCTATTACATCTATGGCATTGCATACATAATAGTAACAATTTTACTTGTAAATGTCAGTATTTAGGATGGTCAAGAAAACAGTCCCAGCATGAAAGAGGTGGGTCACAGTTTTGTTCTCCATCCTGTCACAAATTAAAAAGAAATAGCATTTCTAAACAGAACAGCCACAGCACTTAATTTGGGGCATTAATAATGCCGATATTAAGTGTGAGCCGCCTCTTCTTATTCTGATTCAGAAACTCTTTATGTGTCTCAGAGTAGTTTGATTGGTGAATTAATCAGATGAAAAGAGCTTAGTTCCTGTGCACAGAAACGGAAAGAATTTTGTGATGGGCCATGAAGCTATGTGATTTGTTGTATGGTGCTGGGCCTCCGAAGGAGAATTTTCATAAAGAAGGAAAGGCCTTGCAACACAATCCTGCATGTGGTCAGCTCAGTGGGATATCATTTGAAGCAGGATGTGAACAACTGGAATTGAAATGGAGGGATCTTCGAAGGGTAATGAAAAAGGGACCTTTGTTGCCCATATATATAATATTCAGGATACCCAAGGATTCCCTCAGTCACTTAAGATCACTCTGCTCAAGCAATTTATTGTACTGATTTTTTTTTTAACACAGATCACTGAGAAAGGAAGAAAGGTGGATGAAAGCTTAGAAAATCTGCAGGGCATACTTCACAACCACAGGAGAAGTCAGCACACAGAATTTACACATAACAGTGATTTTCTTATAATGACTTCTCTTTAAGAGCCATCGCTTCCTTGCTCTACATCTGTTTCTGTATTAGCCACCTGGTCACAATCCTACTAAGGTTCCACTGCTTTGGTGTAGATATTGTACTTCTAGTGAAATCTGTGGATGTGTGGTAAGGTGTGGCAGCATGAGCAAGACAGTTAAAGACCAGGGGTAAAATCCTGGACCAATAAAGCGATTGAAAAATCCACACAGAGTTCACCAGGTCTGGGATTTCACCCCAGGTTTACATTGTTTTCTTCCAGCATAAACTCAACCTCAGAGACCTCTGGCAGCAGCTGGTGGTCCATTGGAATTATTATATTGATGGTACAAAGTGACTATAGCTTCCTACTCAATACGTGGGTGGTGCTAAGCACCCCACAGTAGGCTTATCCTAAGGAATGTCTATTGTTCAGGGTAAGTGCTTGCCTTGGATGGCTCCCTCCGTGTTTGCCTATTTGGGGCTAGTACTGGACTCCCTTCCATCATACACAAGCTCTTCTGTGGGTATGAATTCCTGCACAGCCTTACAGCAGGGCTTAGGGCATACAGAAATAATTTCTTTCATCACTTATGTATTTATACACCTCACTTGAAATGTCAGTAACAGTGCAATAATAAAATTAGTAATGCTGCTGTATAGAAATAGCTATAGTAAGTTATTTAATCTCAGAGCTACATATACATCTCTGCCACATAAATAATCACTGATAGTCCCAGTCTAATCTATTCATTTTACCCATCACATCCCTAAAACACCTAGAAAGAAGGTTAACAAATCCAGGCTTCAGTGGACCCGGGAGAAGTGAGTTCCAAAGCAGAGGGCCCATCACAGAGAATGCCCCTGCCAGCAGCTCCTTCCCAACCATACAGAAGGGGCTTCAGTTCTACTTCTGATTGTAACTGCTCCCAATTTAGCCTCCTTTGGCAATTAGTGTGATGATTAATTAACTGCACACATAAATAATCTAGGATAGAATGGAATGAGGCCTTCTTCTCTTTAAAGGTTCAGAAATAATGTAATTACCCACCCTGCAGTTTTTCCATGATACAAGGAATAGGATCTTATCACCTTCAAAAAGCACAATGGGATGTATTATCACTATATATTGTTGATTTTAGTTAATTTCCAGAAATATTTGCAGTATTGTTGTAGCCATGTTGGTCCCAGGGTATGAGAGAGACAAGGTGGGGGAGGTAATATCTTTTATTGGACCAACTTCTATTGGTGGAAGAGATAAGCTTTTGAGTTTCACAGGGCTCTTCTTCTGGTCTGGAAAAGGTGACCAGAGTGTCATAGCTAAATACAGGGTGGGGCAGGTTGTTAAGCATAACTGGTTATCCCATGTTGCAAGAAACCACTTAAAATGAAGTGTGCAATTAATACCTCTGCAGACACAAACAAGGGGGATTAGTAGGTTACAAATTATTGTAATGAGCCATAAAACCATGTTGAGACTGTGATTTTTAGTGTCTAGTGGAGTTATGAATTTAAATTCCCATGCTCTTCTTTTGAAGGTGTTGTGCAGGTTTCCTTTGGGGATGAGAATTGATAGGTCAGATATGGAGTGATAATTCTGTGAAAAGTGTTCACCCATGAATGATGAGGTGTTTTTTTTGTCTTTTATCATTTTTCTGTGCGAGCTTATTCCAGAGCGTAGTGATTGTCTGGTTTCACCGACATAGTTGTTGTTGGGGCATTTCATGCACTGGATGAGGAACACCCCGTCTTGAGTTAGCTGTGTGCCTGGCTGGCTGAAATGGGTATAGAAAAGCCCTCAGCCATGTTCCCTTTGCTCTAGCCACACATGCTTTAGTCCAGCAATGCCCCCTATGCCAGCAGCAACAGGGGAGTGAATACTGTGGCAGTTACTTCTCCAGGTCCATGCCATTACACTGGGAAAATCTTTGCATGATCAATTTAATTTAGATCTATTGTTAGATTTTTGCCACAACCCACAAATGAATCTGTCTGACTATCCATCCACACACACATACATGCACACACCCACACACATAATTTGTGCTCATATTTGTAAGGAGTTATGTATATTTCTCCAATCATAGGGTCTTTATTTAGGCAAAATTTCCATTGACTTGTGTGGGAGTTAGCCTGATATAAACTGCAAGTCTATAGCTGTTAGCTAGTCATTTGTCAGCTATGATTAAAGCTGATCACCGGAATAGTATTTTATTTCCTTGTTTAAAATTTCCTTCTTGCTTTTGCGTTTTGATCACAAAAGACAAACTTAGTTTTTGCTGCTGCTGTAGCTTGCTAATTATCCTTGAATTTTGTTTGGTACTTTATCTCTTTTCCAGATGCAGGCTTCTTAGGGATAGGATTCCACTTATATTGTATGTGAAAGAAAGGTTGTTTTGCATGTTTTCAGTTTTTTCTTTTGCATGGCTTATGGGCACTCAAGGGTAAATTTTCAAAGCAGTGATCACTCTGCAGACAAATCTGATGATTTGTTAATGGGATTTGTGTTCAGAGCTCTGGTTCACTACTTTGAAAATGGGATTCCAGAAAGAAAACATCTCATTTGTAGAAGGTGTTATATGGACATTTAACAGGATATAGGCAGACCAATGAAACACACAAACATCCATGGAGAAGCGAATTATATAGAGAGACTCTTGTGCTCAGTCTTCTGCAGCTTGAAAATTAGAATACCGTGTGGCTTATTCCAGTTCAGCCAGAGAACTCTTTGGCAAAAGACTGCAATAGGGATTAGGACTGGAATAAGAATTTAAACCAGGAATGAAAGCTGCTGTGAGAAGCCAGCAGTAGAGGCCAACAGGTATTCAGACTTTATATCTGGCAGAGGAAGAAGGAAACAGGATAATGGAGCAGCAGGGAGGGAGACATCATGCAGGAAATGGAAAGAGACATCGGTATAAGGAGGACCATGAGAAGGAGGCCAAATCCAGACTGCCAGGGAATTACTGAAGTTTAAAGGGAGCTGATACTGAAAATGTTGCTTCTGTCCATCAGGATGGTGGATTTTTATCCCTTTCTCCCACAGAAAAAGCTGGAGGGATCCAGCCCATGTATCCTACGGATCCCTCAGCCTACGCGTGAGTTCTGAGCCTTCTGTGGCTCTTCCTTACTTCCTGACAGCATGTCCCTTATAGCACAGCTGTAAGGGACTTCCTAGGCAGCATGCGTACAGGTGTCCTCTTTAAAGTAGCTCCTCATCACAAAGGGGGACAACATTGCTATGGTGTCTATGTTGGGAGCCACAGGAAAAATGGACCTACGCCCACATGCAGCTCTTTGGGTCTGGAGGAATAGGTAATGATGTCATGGAGGTATCTGACCCTCCACTTTTCACATGAGGGAGGAGAAGGTCCCTGCATGGGTCCCAAAAGCTTGATCTAGCCCTGAGGTATTCTAGATAGTAGATCTACAATCCTAGGAGACCATAGGCCCCTCTCAGTAATACACACACATAAACCAGGAGCCTGATTCTTTACTTGGTTACATCAGGTTTCAGCCATTGTATTTCTGTTGAAGCCAATGGAAATAAACTGACATAAAACTAGTGTGACCAAGTGGAGGCCCTAGGCCTCTGATAATCCTTGTTAAGACTACCAGATATACTATAACGGAAGCAGAAATGTCATACCAATGCAGTTAACACTAAAGGAGAAAATTGTGGGCCAGGCCTTCAGCTGGTGTAATTGATGTAGCTCCATTGAGTTGATTTATACCCATGGAGGATCTGGCCCACTAAGACTGTAAAAAGTGTTGTGCCATTGCCTTCCAGGATCCAATAGACATGGAGGATTGAGGGAGCCACATTTTTTAACTAGTTTAAAAATGTTGCCTCCCTCTGACCAACTGTAAAAAACAAAAACCAGCTCAGTGTCCATCCTGAGCATATTGCGTAGGCTCAGCCAATGAGGGAATAAGAAGAAATATCTTGTCACTTCAATCTTCCAGATTCCATCAAGTAGCTGATCCATTATGAGAAGTTTTCTCAGTCTTCTGCAGCTTGAAAATTATTCCAGCTCAGACAGAGAACTGAACGATTCAGTGACATCCAGGGAGTGTAAGAAACCTAATGAAAGTTTTGAAAAATGTAGACAAATTTGTAATAAACATTTTATGTCCATAGAAGAAGCTGAAGGCTGATTGAGTTGAGTGTTGAGTTGAAGATTTCACACGGCTCTATTCCTTACTTAAAATCTGTCATTGAGTCAGACTTTGGTCCTTTTATCACAAAAACCACAATTCCGAAGGAAAAAATGGCTTATTTGCTATTAGTGTATATCTTGGACACTTTCTAGGTTCATGAAGATGGTATTTATCTGTGTCCAAATAGGTGTGGGCAGAGAGTAGAAAAAGTTGAATAATATAGTACTGTGTCAGATTTGTATCTTACACATATGCTTCTTTCCAAAATTTTCTGAAATCTTTGAAAAATTGGGTACATAATTTAAAACAGATCACAGAGAGCTTTAATTTCCATAACCAGCACTTCCTCTGCAGGTTGCATTGATATTGCCAGCATTACAGACTCATATTTTAACACAGATTAACAGCTCTGGAACATTTTCTTCCACAAATTAGGCATACACAGACTTTCCTTCAGTATCACGCACCTAAAACTCCTCTTTTCACTCCTAGTTTCAACGAATTCTAAAAAATACTAGGAAAAATTCAATATTTTATGCTTGAATTTCTGCTCTGGTTCTCTTAAAGTTTAGGAATATCACTAGATATTGTTCCTGTTCCTTTGATGGAATTCATATGGATTGCAAATTCACAAGTTCACAAATTCATGCATCCGACGAAGTTGGTGTTCACCCACAAAAGCTTATGCTCCAATACGTCTGTTAGTCTATAAGGTGCCACAGGACTCTACTGCTTTTACAGAACCAGATTAACACGGCTACCCCTCTGACACAATTCACAAATAGTTAGTTCATTTCTCACTTTTCTCCAAAATAAGTTTGTTGGTAGTGGGCATGCTGAGGAACTAGGGGTTGACACATTTTTCTCCCATCTCCCATGCATACATACTATCAGCAGCAGATGGTGTGGAGGAGAACGCTTTCAAGATATCACAGAGATAGAAGTGGATGAAATTGGTAAAGATTTTTTTTGGGGGGGAGTGGGGGATCAAACATTTTGAAATCATTTTCCTTCTGCAGGTTTCAAAATAATGATTTTTGATTTATTCAAAATTGTTAGTGAAAATGTTTATGAAATATATTGGTTTAAAATTCTTTAGGATTTTTGGCTTCTGTTTTCCTACCTTTTCTCTTTCTTTTTAAAATTTATTTTGCCTTTCCCCCTTTTTCCATTTTGCTACTGAAAAACCAACAAATAAACTGAAAAGGGGCAGAGGGAAAGAGAAAACAAACCAACATCTCAAAATATGTCATTTAATTGAAAAGATTGATAATTTTGAAAAAAATCTTTAAAATTTTCATATTTGAAAAAAGACAATTTTCACCCCCCAAAAATCATTCAGAAAACATTGACCAGCTCTAATAAAAAGATCTGGGGTGAAATTCTGACTTCATTGATGTCAATGGGAGCTTTGCCGTTGTCTTTAAAGGGTCTACGATTCAGCATATGTAAATTGTGTTTTGACCATCCTGGTACTCATTTACTATGAACTTAAGCCCTTGCTGTGTACTTCCCTTTGGTGATGACTGTACCATGTAAACTGTATATTATGCATTGACATTTGTGCTTATCTCTGTATGGTCCAAGAAGGAAATCCTTGTATAATTTGTTTTATTGAGCATGTATTCCTGCTTTGACAAAACTGCTATTGCTGGAGTCTAACAATTTAGAGAGAATTTGTGAAATGTTTTAATACTGTTGTGATGGGTTCGGTCACAGAGATCCACTTGGGACTGTGACCTGATGTGCTGAGACTACCTCTGAGCCCATTTTCTCTACCAGTTTGGGCCTCCAGAACCCTGCCTCATTGAGCCAGATACGTAAGCCTGCTGAAACACAGACCCAGCGTCTTAACCACATCCCCAAAGCTGCAGACTTAATTGAAAACAGCTTAAGAAGTCCTCCTGTCTCCAGCACCCAGACACCCAGCTTCCAATGGGATCCAAACCCCAAATAAATCCATTTTACTCTGTATAAAGCTTATACAGGGTAAACTCATAAATTGTCCACCCTCTGTAACACTGATAGAGAGATATGCACAGCTGTTTGCTCCCCCAGGTATTCATTACTTACTCTGGGTTAATTAATTAGCAAAAGTGATTTTATTAAGTATAAAAAGTAAGATTTAAGTGGTTCCAAGTAATAACAGACAGAACAAAGTAAGCTACCAAGCAAAATAAAACAAAACACGCAAGTCTAAGCCTAATACAGTAGGAAATTGAATACAGGTAAATCCCACCCTCAGAGATGTTCCAATAAGCTTCTTTCACAGACTGGACTCCTTCCTAGTCTGGATCCAGCAATCACTCACACCCCCATAGTTACTGTCCTTTGTTTCAGTTTCTTTCAGGCATCTATTGGGGATGAAGAGGCCATCTCTCAAACCAGCTGAAGACAAAATGGAGAGGCTTCCAGGGCCTTTTATATTCTCTCTCTTGTGGGCAGAAACCCCTTTGTTCATTTGTGCAAAGTCACAGCAACAAGATGGAGTTTGTAGCCACCTGGGCAAGTCACATGTCCATGAATGATTCAGATTTTTGCAGGGCAACACCATTGTTTACATATTAGTTTGAATATTCCCAGGAAAGCTCAGATGTGGATTGGCCTCTCCCAAAGTCCATTGTCAGTTAAGTGTTTCTTGTTTGGGCACTTACTCAGAATAGTCCTTTCTCAAGAAGCTGACCAAATGCTTCACTGAGGCTACTTAGAATCAAACACATTGAGATACAAGTACATAGCCAATATTCATAACTTCAAATACAAAAGTGATACACACACACAGACAGCATAATCATCACCAGCAAATTATAACCTTTCCATAGACACCTTATTTGGCCTCCTTTGTACAAGATTTGGTGCAACTATAGCACTTTGGTTGCAACAATGATCTATACGATCACAGTTCATGTCAATAATGTCACAACATTATTATCCAGAATATTAGTATAAATAAATCCAGGAAAGAAACACAGCAGGACAGAGTTATGGTAATTTTACTGAAATGCTCACTAACAGTTAAACTAATTTTGGCTAAATTCTAAAAAAAATCCAATAATACTTTTGATTTCTGTAGCACCTTTCATCTGAGCATCTTAAAACATTTGAAAACATTTGAGAAGCTATGAGTCAACATTTCTGAAAAATATCACGCTGGCAAGTTTGCATGCCAAAGTACAATGTGCCAACTAAATGCTTGTGATGGGAATATACATTCTTTGAGTAAATTTGACTGATTTCATTTGTTTGAAATGATCTTTAGAAATGGTCCTAGTAAAGTACCTTATAATTCTGTCCAAATTTTAGAACTTCACTTTTAAGGAGAGCATATTCTATATGTACATATTCAGATATTAGGCACAGATTGTGCTGTGTGTTTTACAGTTGATAATAGCTCACCAAAAATATAGATGTGTAATGCATGTTGACTGTCCGTGGAATTGGTAACACATAATATATCATCAAGGAATAGCTCTACAATCATATTTACTAGCCATTGTCATCAAAAACAGAACATCAATTGTGCCCCTCCCTACATTACTTTGTTAGATCAAATAGATGGGATTATAAAGACTTTCCGTAAATTAATATGTCACTATAGTTAAAGAGTCAAATACTAAACCTAGCATGCACGAGTAAATAGATTATGCATAGGCGTAGGAATGAATAGACTCCTCTCCCCCGAGATTAAGGAGTGGTAGGTAGCAAAGCCACTTTTCAGGGTACTTATGGAGTTTCAGGACTGGAATAAATACTGCAGCTGCTGTCTGCTTCCTCCACAAGGGGTTTTGGTGGGTTCATTTGCACACTCACAACCTCTAGCCACCCTCTAGCCCAGTATCTCTCAACCTTTGCACACTACTGTACCCCTTTCAGGAGTCCGATTTGTCTTGTGTACCCTGAAGTTACACCTCACTTAAAAACTACTAGCTTACAAAATCAGACATAAAAATACAAAAGTGTCACAGCACACTATTAGTGAAAAATTGCTGACTCTCTCATTTTTACCATGTAATTATAAAATAAATCAACTGGAATATAGATATTGTATTCACATTTCACTGTATGGTATATAGAGCAAGTATAAACATGTCATTGTATGAAATTTTAGTTTTTACTGACTTGGC
This sequence comes from Caretta caretta, assembly GCF_965140235.1. Taxonomy (NCBI): domain Eukaryota; kingdom Metazoa; phylum Chordata; order Testudines; family Cheloniidae; genus Caretta; species Caretta caretta. The sequence goes on from NC_134214.1 coordinate 29,900,669, forward strand.
TAGTGCTTTTTATGTAGCCTGTTGTAAAACTAAGCAAATATTTAATGAGTTGAGGTACCTCTGGAAGACCTCTGCATACCCCTGGTGGAGAACCACTGCTTTAGCCCATAACACTTCTGTATATTAGGGTGTACGGAACTTCTACATATCGGGGTGGGGGCTGCCTTCATATGCTTGCCATTCTCTTCCTCCCATTGCAGAGTGAAATCTCTTCAGTGCTGTTGTGTGTTGGGCCTTTTGCTCTTACACACCTGTGTGTCAGGTTTTGTCTGAATTGCAAAAAAATTTATTGTAAAAATGGCATTTCTGGTTCCATGTTTTTTGTTTCTCAGTGACTCAATGTCAATTAATTTTGTTCAACTGACAGGTTAAAAACATATAGCTTTTCTAAGTGTCAGCCTTGAAAACTCAACCTGGAATCTGAAAATTTATTTTGGACTCTGGCATCAGCACCAGCAAAGGAGATTCTGCAACTGGAATTTTGTTAACAATTGCTGATATGTGAGCAGCTCATGCTCCCACAGCTGTTTTGCCTCTGTAGTGCCAAGAAATGATAAGGAGCATAAAGGTATATTTGTCAGAAAATCAGCAGATATGAATATAAATATGCACAGGGACTGACCTATTGAGTGAGAAAACACCATTTTTCTATAGTCCTTTTTCTGATAATTTTAAGACTGAGTTTCTGTTTTACATAGCATTTCATATCTTGGTAGTTTCCAATCATAATGGAGTGAAACGTATCCAAACTGGTAGTCTCATGTGAAAGTTTTCAAAAACTGTTGCTGAATCTTTGAGATTATTGAGTTAATAGCTTCAAAAATGATAACTTAAATCCAGTCACTAATGCCTTTTTGCCAAGTTTCAGATAGTCTACATTTACAAAACCAAAACAAACAAAAAACTCCTACAATTTACTTGGCAATTAAGATTATTTTTCTAAAGCATTGTGTGGCATTAGAAACTCATGACTCACTTTGACATCCGCGGAATATGTCTGGCTAAATCCCTTCAGGCTGCTTTGAAAACATATCCCGTAGTCTCCTAACTGGCTTTTATTCACAAACATCATGTTAGGATGCTGATTGTCATGTCTTACATCTTGCATATGCTCTAGCTAAAATACACCAAGTTCATCGTATGCAAAGAGCAATTAGGTCTTCTACCTTGCTGTAAAGTAAAAAGTGGCCTCGGAACATCAGCACTGATTCCAGTTGCTGACCTTGTTGAAGCTGAAGCCCAGTAGAAGAAAGCAGCCGTGAAATGATTGAACAGTAGTTCCTAATGGCATTTTTGTCAATTTCCAGCTGATTTTCCTGTTTCTCTTTCTTACATATTTATTCTATTCACAGTCTGGCAAAAATTTACAAAAAAATATCCAAGTAATGGTTTCATAGCAGGTGCAGGATCAAACAGGTCTTGTTCTTTGCCCCCTTGGGAGGCCTATATGGATCACAGGAATCCTTAGACTGCCCTTCAGATGACCTGCAGTAAAACTGCGGAAGATATGCTCAGTTTCTTCCCATGAATAAACAAAGTGTATATGAAATATTTGTGTAAGTATGAATAGGAGGGTTTATTTTTCTATATATACTGCTTGCCTGTGTAGTTGATTGAAAATGGCATGAAGTAAATTTTACCTAATAGATACTTACACAAGAATTTTATTTAAATGTCCAACAGTTTAAATGTCAATATTTTCACCTTGATCTTAGTATGAATATACTGGTTTCAACTGGATAGGGAAGAAAATATATTACAAGAATGTGAGCAAGTGTTCTAAGGAAAAAATATACAATGCTAACAAATGCAGTTTGAAAGAGTATGTGAGCTTCAAAAAACCAGACCAAAACATACCCAGTATCTTCATCCATTGCTCTTAGCTTCAACCTGCAAGGTGGAAACTGAACTAGAATCATAAGACTATATCCTTGTGATGTTTATGCAATGCCAAATTATTTTTGCCCAGATTTGAGATTCATTATAGTTGGATTACAATAATGTGTTTGTACAAACAATGGGATTGAGGTATCCATTTCCAATTCTCATTAAAATTTGTCATATGTCAGAAGAATCAAAAATCTAGAGATGGAATAGGAAAAAGAATGTCCAAATAATCAAAATGAAGCAGATTAAAAAGATCACACCAGAGCATGCTACTAAAACTCACAGAATAGGATAAATTAACATTCTGAGAGCCCCCTCTCATTCTTGTGACAAATATTGTAACAAGATCAGAAAATGGCATAGTAATCCAGTTCCATAATAAAAATTTGTAAGAAGAATTAGAAATAATAGCAGAGTGAGTCATCATTATTAAAATGATAAAGATTCAATCATGTCCATACATTCGCAATATGGATTTTGGATTTTTGCCCAGTTTCAAAATAAAAGTGACGTCTCATTCAAAGCCACAAGCTAGACAACTTTCCTGAAAAGTCTATAGCCTTCCCTTTAGAATTTGGTTTGAGGATCTGGAAGCCTGCATCATATACAAAGGAAAACCATGCATGTCCAAAAAAGTACAGGAAAAGAAACAAAATTGGAGCAAAATTGACAAGACAGTGAATCTGTAATGGATTGAATGGTTTTTATGTTTTGTAATGTATATTGACCTGAAATGTTGCAGCTTAGTACAAATGTCTTTGCAACTTTCCTTCTGCACAAAATTAAATTCTGTGTGATTCAATGCCACACTATAGCATGGAAAAGGACAGAGAGCAAGGTTGGTTTTAGGTTAAGGCTTGGGAATTGGGAGAGCTGACTCAAAGAGGACCTCTTTGGCTCAAGTTGCTCTTATATGCTTTGAATGCAGACTGACATAAGAACGGCCATTCTGGATCAGACTAAAGGTCCATCAAGCCCAGTATCCTGTCCTCTGACAGTGGCCAATGGCAGGTGCCCCAAAGGGAACGAACAGACAGGTTATCATCAGGAGATCCATGCCCTGTCACCCAATCCAAACAGAGGCTAGGGACACCATTCCTGCCCATCCTGGCTAATAGCTATTGATGGACCTATTGTCCATGAATCTATCTAGCTCCCTTTTGAACCCTGACATTTTTTGTATCTTCCATATTATGATTTAGCAGAAGTTTGCCACAATGAAGTTTATCTTAGAATTTTTTTAAAGTTAAAACTGCCCTCAAGACATCTTTTAGTTATATAACGAGCACATACTCAGCAGATCACACTAGTTTCAAAGTGATGTTGGCATCATGACTGCTGTTATATTATTCCCGTTTGGATTAACTAGTCTAGAATAATTTTATTAGCAAGATTTTCTTCACTGTGCATCATCACATGTATTATTGTCTCTCCCATCTTTTTTTTTTCTTAACATATTTTTCAAAAGTGTTGGGAGGGAAATTCCAGTCTTCATCATTGTCTGAACTCCTCATTATCTATCTAACATTTATAGCACTATATCAACTCAAGTGACCAGAATTAGACAACTCATTTTTTATTTGATAAACTATGCCTTTCCTTCTGTTTGTCTACCAACAGATTGCAATTGTCATTAATGTATCTGTTTGGAATTATTAGATTTACTTAGATTCACCTCAGAATTTGGCTAGATGGGTCAGAACCCGTTGTGCAGTAGATCTGCCCAAAACGTCTTATACTTAATGCTCACCTTTGCCTTTCTATGGTCCTAGTGCTGGTAGTACTATTCTCCCTGTATCAAGTTGGAGTACCCTCAAGACTTCAGATTTATGCCTGCTGAAAACAACCCCAAAGCAACAAAAATTTACCTAATAATTTGCTTGTACAAATAGAGATGGTCAGTTTTGTGTTGAAAAATGTTCTTTTTTCCAATATGAAAATGTTCATTTCTTTCGAAGTTTTCTATATTTATAATGGAAGAATTGAAAACAGCAACAGTTTTCATTTTTGATTAAAAATATTTCATAGAAAAATCTGGGGAGGTGGAAGGAGAAAAATAAATATTTGTTTAGAAAATGTTCAAAGTAAATGCCATTTTCTGACCATCTGCAGTGCAGAGACAATCCAAGTCACACACTCTTTCTTTTGTCCAGGCTTCCTTTTTCTCTTCTACACTGGTAGTAAGGAAGAGGAACTAAAATACTTGTTTTAATTTGTTCAAAGAACTAAATAATATGTTTCCTCCAGGCAGTAATCATTGTATTGAATTCACAAAGTTATTTTCTGAACACTGGACAAAAAGCGCAGTAATGAAATAATAAAATCTAGCTCTGTGAGAACACTTTGCTAACCATTTGTAAACCAATTTTCAAAGAGAAAATAACATCAGTAGAGTATTTGACCCATACAGAATCTCGCAGATGTTTTGGTTTAGCCTTTGGGATCTACCTCATTTCAAGGTCTATATAGTAGAAACAAATTGTGCATTTACACAGTTAAATACTAACTGAATTCCCATAAGAATGTTCAAAGGCTTTTATGTTTGACCAAGCACTGTGTTCTGCTACTTTGGCAAAAAGGTATTAACAATGACTTGTTAATAGTCATGGAACCAGACCTTCACCATATGGGTTACAAAACTTAGCACAGTGTCATCTGACTGTATTTAAAGGCTCCACCTTAAAAAGATGATAAATGAGACCAACTTGACTTGGCCTTAGACCAAGTCATGGATTAAACAATTTTTTTCAGCTTGATTGGTGCCTTATTGAGAAAATATGCTAAGTAAAAGCCATTCCGTCACAGTGCTTAAGTATCAAAAGAGTGCATGGAATTCAAGCACCACGGCCAGTGTGCCAACCAGATTTTGATTTATAAACATGAGAGAGACTAGCTTCACAATCCTCATACAACAGCTAGCTTTCTCTTAACTCCCTGATTCTTGCACTGTGTGCAACTGTTGGTTTACACAAACTCTTGAAGCACTAAAGCAAATAAATTCAGAAACAGTATCTATATAAAAAGAAAATGTGTTTTAGCATTTTGATAACATGCTGATATCTTTGTCTAGTCCCGTGCTAAATTTAAATGTTCATGAGGCTCTGTGTTAGATAACCAGAAATAGCAAATGTAATATTCAGGTTGGATATCGACACACAAGGGAAACTGAAGTTTCCTTGTTTTATATATGAATTACAGTAGTATGGTCTTCTGTTTTATGATGACCTAAGGAAATAGAAACATAGAAGCCTACATACCACATCAGGTCAATGATCCATCTGGTATTCTGTTTCTGACAGCAATCAGTACCAGAGGGCTCAGGAGAAGTTATAATAAATCCCCATAATGGACAATTATGTATTACCATGACTATGGGGAAGTTTCATCCTAATTCCATGTATTCAGTGTTTGGTTATGTCCTGAAGAATGAGGGTTTTATCTCTCATACATTTTTATCTTAGCTAGTTTAATTGTGGCTATTCTTATTATTGATGTAAATCTCTAATTCTTTTTTGAATGCTCTTTATCTCAATCATAGTTTGTGATGTCTATTATGTTTTTTCCATATACAGTTACCATATACTTTTAGGTCTCTTTGAGAAAGCACTGCAGTGTGTCTGTCCTTTCTGTCTCAGCCACATTTTAGCCATAGCAATACTGGCTGAGGAAAACAGAATGATTGTCTGGCTATGCCGAAAGAATGACAGGAGACATTAGATATGGGTTTAATCAGGCTGCAACTTTATTATTACACAGATGCCTGGGACTAGCATGGTGGATAACATGTGCAGTGCAGGTGAAAACCCTCACAATTCACCAGGGAGGGGGGAAGAATGCTTTTTTCACCCCGCCCCCACCATTCCTTTTATGTCCCTCCAGCAAATCCACTGCTAGGACCCTCCAATTCCAGCCAATTCCAGTGGGCTTGGGGGGGACTTCCACCAGCTCCCCCGCTTGTCATCCAGGTCCATCCAGCAATTCCCTTCCTGGGACCTTACCAACCAACCCCCCTCGTAGGATGGGTTAAGGTGGACTATAATGATGGGGGGCTTGACTCCCTGCTGTACCAATCAGAGGAGTCCCCAACTGCCCCCGGCTTGCTCAATTACCAAGTACCTCTCCTTAATTCTTTTTCCAAGCCATTTATCTGTTCTTTTGTGCTTTAATTTATGAGTACCTGCACTGAACATCCTCTATACGCTTAAATAAAGAGTTGTGACATATAGCTTACCGCCCCTCATGCTATGCATGAACTGAACCCACCTGAACCTGCTGTGAGAAAGGCGAAAAAATCCCACTGCACCTGGCCAATATGGTGGTAAGGGAAAAATTCCTTCCCAGCCCCCCTTAACGGGGTGGCTAGCATAATGCCCACAGCAATATAGCTAAACACCGGTCATATTTCTGACCTAAATAGGGAGGGAGGGTGTGTGCTGCCCAGCCTGTTCTGAGTGAATGAGGGGAGGGGCCAGGCCCAGGCTGACCTTTTTAAACCCCTCATTCCTAGATGGTGAGTCATCCACCATGATGACTGCTTTTCCAGCAGTGTTATGTCTCCCCTCCTCCCCCAAGCCAGAAAGCATTGCCCTCTTCTCCTGGCCAGCGAGACAACCCCCTCCACCCGCCCCGCTTAAAGTGCAGGGCAGTGACTCCCTGCTATTGGTCATGACCAAAAAGAGACTCGTGAGAGAACTGTGACCTCAAGTGTCTGATTTCCATGGTTTTTTAAAAAAAATCATCAGCCTTTTTTTAAATTATTATTACAGGGTACTATGACTACAGCCAATCAAAAATTTTCACGTCTTTTTTTCAAAAAAAAAAAAAAATGTGTAAAACTCCCCACTTAATAAAAAGTTGTCCACACTCAGAATGTTCCATATTTTTTGAAATTTTCAATGGTGACTTTTCCTGATATTTTATCAAAATTATTTATGAAATCATTAGCATAATTGGGAAACAAAACAAAACAAAATTAAAAACAATTTTGGTAACAGAAATATTGTGGAAAATGTGAACAATGTCACTACATACCGAAAACCCTGCATAATGGAAACAACTGTACAATTTCAAATTTTGTTGTGAAACCATTTTCTCATTTTTGACCAGTTCTCATTATGATCCACCCTCCCTCCTATCAGCTGCATCAGAAGTTGAGTTTGAACAAAAAATAACAAAAAAATAGTAGAGCCTTGTCTATAATCATGACACATTTTTGCTAAAACTACTGAACTAGAAACATTAATGACTCTCTTGTTCTGAATGACTTGCCAATGATTAATCTATACTGCAGTCAATACCTGTTATATTCTTTAATCCATAGACAGTTTTGAGACAAATGTCAGAGTCTTCATAAATTATATCAAGAATGCAAGAGTATAATATTGAACACATGAGTATGTCCAAACATTAGAAATGTTATTCAGGAGAATTAAAGCAAATTTATTTTGGCACTTAAGTTGCAGTGTAAACTCTGTGTTCAGAGTAATGCGGACAAATTCCGAGAATTTGACTAGTTGAATCATAACTGAATTTCACACTGGAGCAAATACTGTGTGATGTTTGGGGAAGCATGATTTTTCTCTTAACTAAATATCCCAGCTGATCTGCAACCCTCCTCACACTCCCTTTGGTATTATCTCCCCAGTTCTTAGATTAGATCCCCTATGTTTGCTACTTCCTTCTAGGACCACCAGATAAGATGTGAACATTTGTTTATTTTCTGCTGGTGCCTCAAAGGGCCCTCATTTTCTGCCACTGCTTGACCTTCATCCAGTTATTATTATGAGTCAGTGCTGGGTTTTGACTCATCATCACAGCAGAGAAAGGTTTACGCAAAGAGGTGAGTCTTACAATCTAGTCTGAAGATGGTCATATACAGGTTCATTCTGGTCTCTTGTAGTAGAAGTGCCACTTCAGGGACCTTCTGCAATGAAACTCCTGAAAAATTTCACACTGAACTCCACAACCTACAGTGGCCCTATAGGATACAGCTGTCTCAGAGGGTTGTAAATAGATGGCAGCCTCTAAAAAAGCCAGCAGGGGGATGGGAGGACCTAATCCTCTTAAGATCTTAAACATTAGGACAAATACTTTGATCTGATGTCAAATGGAAAGCCATTGTGGGATTCAGAAAAGCACTGTGATGTGTGGGTCTGTCTTTATCTCTTAGAAGGTGGTTTGTTCCATGTTGTACTGTAGCTTCCATTTTGCCCTCCTCTTGTTTCCCAGTAAAAGTGAGTTGAAATATAAACCAGAGGTTTGAAAATGTAGATTAGTTCCTTATCTGAAAGGTTGCAGTATCTTCAATGGGTGACAGCACTATTATAAATCAGACCACTTATTTAGGTGCCTAAATATGAATGTACATGTTAACTAAATCTATTTGTAATCTGAACTATATCATAATGCTAGGTTTATTTTAAGTTTTTGAATTTTGTAATAAACTGGTGGTTTGTTCATTATACTAATTTATTTTTCCTTGAGAAGGTCACAGTATAATAAACAAACCACCAGTGAATTAAAAAACTCTAAAACTTAAAGTAAACCTAACATTGTGATATAGCACAGGTTGTCAATAGATTCAATTAGCATATTGTTTAGAGAATCCCAAATTTACCTTTATAAGATGAAAATATGAAGAGATAACTAGTGAGTAACAAACAGGAAATCTGAAGAGAAGAAATACCATTTGTGGCTAGCACCCCAGTGGCTGTATAATAGAAATGCTCTGAAGGTGCCTGGCAAGTGAAGGAATTAATTTCTGTTAAGTTATGATTGTATCAGCTGCTATGATTGAAGAATCATGTTCCAATTCATAAATAAGCATCCAAAAATATCCCATGTTGATCTAAATTCCATTTGGAAGGGCATTCAAGGCAAAGCTTGCTCTCAGATTCCTGCTTAGGATAAACTGAAGGAATGTCTCTTCCATCTTTGTAAACAAGGCTTGAGAATTACTTTTGAATCTGGTGTCCTTGTCCAAGTCACTTTAGTAAATACATGCTGGTAAGGAAGATAATTCTCTTTCATTCCACTTTGCCTTGTTTTTTTCCCCTTTCTCTTGGAAACCATTTATCAAAAAGAGAATAATTATTCTTCTAGTGTCTAAATTGTGGGGTATTTCTCTGTTTTTAATATATTTCTTCCTTTTCTTGCTAATGGGATGAACAAATTCCCAGGAATCCCAGTTTTTCATGACTGCTGCCATGGCTCCAAAAGTTTTAAACATCCTTAAATCAAGAAGTAAACTCTCTGATGAAAACCTACCTGTCTTTTTGGATGCCAAAAGGCATTTCTGTGACAGAAATCTATTCTTCCCTCCAAGATAGGAAATATAATTCCATAACTATTACCTTATATAATTTTTAAATAACACATAATATTGATATATTCTTGTCTGTTATTTAAACAATATGCTCAAAACTCTGTTTGTGTCATTTCTTGAATGTAATATGAATTGAAGGTTCTTGTTTAGTTAAATATTCAAATATAATGTTCAACTTTAAAATGTTATATAAAAAAGCAAACACCCCATGTACTTGGAAGCAGAAAGAACTTAAAAAAAAGTCACTGTAAATCCAAAATGGTAATTGAAATAATTTGCCCAGATTATAAAGTGCATATGGGATAAATTTTGCATTTAAGACACAGCCTAGTGACATGTGTTGTCCAAAATACATCACCATAGCTGGAGTTCTTGAATCGGGCTTTGGTGGTGTTTGGATGACAGCTAGCCTTTCCACACCCTTTGTGCACCCATGTGGGACTTGCAGAGCATTCTGCACTAATGGTTTACGCAATGGTTCTCTACTGCAACCAGTTTCTGGAGTTGTTTGGGAAGGGTATAAAGTTGTCGATTGCAACTTCCTGAATCTGAGGCTGGAATTTGTCTGAAAATGTTGGAGAATCTATAGTCTGCATCACTGAAGAGCAAGACCCTGCTAGAGAAGTTAGATCAAAGTTGTCATGGTTAAATGGGGCCTTGGCACTAGTGCATCTGCCAAACCAGTGTGTGGCAACTTCAAACAATCTATGATTTTGTGTTCAAATTTGGGACACACACGAGCTTCCAGTCTGAGTTGTAAATTGCATGTCAAAGGGGGTTCTCTCTGTATTTCCTTTGTAATCCACGGCGAGGGATTCCTCCTTCACTACTAACATCAGATACAGCTACCTTCCAGGCCATGATAGATCTAGGAAATCTTAGAATCTCAGGTGGTCCATAGTCATGAATTAAACTTCCTGGGACAGATCCTGCCACCCTTACTCACGATGCTTTCTCATGCTATGAATAATCCCATTGATTTTAGTAGAACTAACTCATGGAATACTCACCAGGAGCAAGGATATCAGAATCTAGCCTCAAATTGTCAGTCTCCTAGGGGTTATTGTTCAGTTTTAAATATTAGGGCCCTAAACGTCCTTATGAAGGCTCAACTCTTTGGCTTAGACAGTCTGGAAGATTTAATACCCACCATATCCGGAGGGAATTTTCCTGCAAAAACAGAACTGAGCAGTATTACTCAGTGTTCCCAGGCGTTCAAGTACAAACAATTCTCAAATTCTCTTGGAAGAGAGTTGTACCCATGGAAGGTAATCATTTTCCATCTGTGCATTGCCTCTAGGGTGTTTACTGTGGTGATGAGTAAAGCTGGTAAAATAAATAAAAAAATTGTGAATAATTTATTTGCAGATTGATGGGGGAAATAAGGTTTTTGGATTAACAGTTGGTGAATTTAGTAGACTAGAAGGAGCAAAGGAAATTGTGGGATAAGATGTACAGCAGTGTGTTGGAAAGTTCAAAAGCAGGACACAAGGGAAGCATCTGGAGATTCTCAGAACCTTCAAGGAGGAGGCACACCCTGTTTGCCCTGACCCAACAAGCCCCATTCTGGAATACTTTTAGACACACTGGACAACAGAGTACATACTCTGTTTGTCTAACTGCTCATTGTACAACTCTCTCACACCCAGTCACTGCTGGGGAAGGGGGACATGGAGATACAAGGTGTGCAAGGAGGGCACTGTAGAGCAGAGGGCCCATCAGGGACAGATGGAAGCAGATGAAGACATGGGTGTGAAGGAAGGGAAATAATTGTAGCAGGAAGGAGACACTTGCCAATTTCACCTCAGTTTTTTCACTTGTTTGCAATATTCCTTTCTCCTATCTGATTTGCCCCTTTAGGGCTCAATCCTGCAAAGATTTATGCACATGAGTAGCTTTACTCAGGTGAACTCTCCCATTATTCGGAATGGTACTTACTCATGTGAGTAGTTATTGAGACCATTTATTTATCTTCTAGGATCTCTGTGAGAAAGAATGATCATTAGAGCTACAAGAATAGAGGAATTCTTTTGCCAAATATATTTGTTTGAACTAAACAGCAGGTCAATCAAAGTTTAAGTACTTGCATTATACTAGTAAAATTACTTGTGAAAAGTGACTTAGCCTGACTGCTTGTATATTCACTTAAAATAAATTTCAATTGGTATATTCGATTGTAAAATTCACAGTTTGCAATCCACGCTGTCTTGGTTAGTTATATGTGTCACAGGTCAGACTAAATAACAGGACTGAAATTTGTGCTGTGTTGTTGAGTTACATATGTTACAGTGGGAACTGCAAATTACACATTCACAATCCAGATTGTAAATGATCTGAAGATGTAGAATTATTCCCTGAACAAGATTGTGAATAATTTTGTGAATGATGAATAAATTTAAGAATTTTATGTTTTGTCCATGGACAATTATGAGAGAGAGAGAGACTGGAAATTAATCAAATACATTATTCATTGTGAATTATTTGTTCAGCTCTTAGGCTTATGTACTTAGACAATATTTTCATTGGAGCAGACCCTGAAGTGCTCTTCAGGCTGCATATCTCAACCACAGTTCATCAGTTATAGACCTTGAGGTTCTTGTTAAACAAAGATACATCTATTCTAACCTTTTCTCCTACTATAGACTCTGAGGGTTTCATAGTAGATTCAACAACAATTACCCTAAACATTCCTTGGTACAAGAGGGAATCTATAACAAATTTGTCATGGGATTGTGTCACTCCTTTAACGCAGAGGAATTTATTAAGGATACGGTGGACTCCACTGAGGCCTGGCTCCCCTACTTTTCTTTGGACGCTCTGTAACTGCTCACTTCCCAGTGTTCTGGCCTGGGGAGCAGGCCAGCGCTGGAAGGAGAATGAAAGTTCATCCACATGGAGCCTCCCTGCATAGGCTGTGCCATCCCTTTCCTCATTGCAAGCAGCACCCTCCCAAGCAGCTGACCTGATCCTTGGGCTGGATAAGGCAGACCCATAGTCTCAACTCCTTCCTCCCCCAAGAAGCACACCGAAGGGGCAGATTGTGCATTGCTCCAGGCACAAGGATTACAACTGTAACATATCCTTGTGCACTCTACACTATACATCAGTTACAATCTGGTCTTTAGAGTTTTTGAGACTGAAAGCTGTTCCAGTTTGCTTATGCTTAATACGGTCTTTGGCAGATCTCATGTCCACTTACATGTTGTCACCTTTGAGGGATTTTGGATCTGCTTGCCAGTCCTCAAGATCAGAAAAATGAAGTTCTTCATGAGTGATGCATTTTCAGTCATTTGGATATGCTCCTAATTTATTTTTTATGTGTCTCCCATTCCTATTGCTCCAGAAGATGTTGTGGGGAGAGGGAAGGACCAATTAGAAAAGAAAGACAAATTCTGTACTTTCTGTTGAGTGTATGCTTATATCCCCAAACCATTTCAGAATGAACAGTTTCAGGAGCAGACCATTCAACTTTTGCATTCAGGCTGGGAAAAGCCAATCTATAAATCATGCAACATGGTTTATAGGGACTTTAGTTCATGAGCAAAATCTTAGTAAAGTACTAGATATTCCCTTTCAGAAGGTAAGCCTTTAATACTAAATTATATGGCCAGCAAGATGATAGACAATAAATCTACTGTCTTTATTAAGACCTATGCTTCTGTATTGGCTTCCATCTTCCCCAAGGTAACTAAAATCAAGGAGTTTGGCATGTTAATCAGAGATAGAAAAAACAATCAAGCCTAACTATTACTCCTTTTGGGAGGTGAATGTTTCACAAAAATAGCTTGTCACAGTTGTGACAGATTGTCCTGTGTGTCAAAATTAGGTCTCTTAAAATCCAGAGGTTGAATAAATATCTGAAAGGGTACATTTTTTTCAGCCTTGGGCAACCAAAACTGAGATTGTATGCCTTCAGTTTTTTATCTGATAAGCAAGAGCCAGGAGCCTGCATTCCATCATGTCTAAAAATGTATTGAACAAGGATTTTGTCAGTGAGAATGGGGAGAAATAGACAGATCTTGGAGACACTGTACAGAGATAAATCATCATATTCTGTAAAATTGGGGAGCTGTGAGCTTTTAGTAATAACTCCTTTACCAAGATAAAGAAACTGATTTCCTAGCTCACACCCACAGGTTCTGTGTGTACATAATCTTATAATCTTCACATCTTTCTCATTAAATTAGGGTTTAGTTTGGAAAGCTTTTTATCCATGCCAACAGCTGTCAGTCCAGGGAGAATGTCAGACAGGCCCACAATCAGCAGTGGATCAAACAGCTAGTGTTTGAAATGGAATGGAATAATGATATTTCATTCTTTTTTCCCTTCTTCCTTCTTGCAAAAGTGATGGTTTGCTCCACCTTTTAAAGTTTTTTTTTTTAACCACCATGCTCTCATGCAGTGGTGCCCAAACTTTTCCTCTCATGTCCCACCTGATCAGTAATGGAATGTGTCTGCACCCCCTCACCCCCACCCCCCGCGGCCAGGGCCAGGAATGGGGGCTGGGAGCAGGAGCCAGGGGCCAATAGCAGGGAGTGGGGACTGGTGTCCAGGAGCTGGAGCTGGGGGTCTGTGGCCAAGCCACAGGGGTAATGCCAGGGCCGGAAGCAGAGTCAGGGCTGCTGCTGTGGCATGGGGTTGGGGTTGAGGGTAGGGCTGGATCAGAGCTGGGGACAGAGTGGGGCTGGGTGGCGCTTCCTTCCTGCACACGTATGGGGGCTGGCAAAGGCCCTGCTGTGCACCCACACCAGACATTCCTCCTCACCCCCCTCGAGGGGCATGCCCCACAGTCTGGGGACCACTGGTCAAATGGATAAAGCATTGGACTTTGTTTTTATTCCTGGCCCTGCTGCAGACCTGATGTCTAACCTTAGGCAAGTCACTTCCCCCTTCCCCCCCCCCCCCTCTGTTTCCCTTCCCTTCATTTATCTATTTAGATTGGGTCATCTTTGGAAGAGGGGCTGCCTTTCACTATGTGTTTGCACAGTGCTTAGCACCCGGAAGCTGTAATCTTGATTGGGGCCTCTTGGCACTATTATAATACAATTAATAAATAAAAACAGGTTGCAGTGAGAGGTTAGGTATATGGTGGGCAGAAAGGCATAATTTGAGCACTGCAGACATCAAGATATCATTGACCAAGACAAAACTTCAGTGCATGGTGAACAGGCAATTCAATAATCCATAACACATATTATCCATTAAAATACTAAATTTAATAAAACAGATGGATTTGATGGTTCCATGCACTGAAGATCTGTCATGTAGATCCCTCTCATTTGACTGTTTGTTTTGTGATCAAACCTAATTTGAATATCTACCTCCTCCATTGTAACTGTCATGGTTTCTTTATTTGATAATACTATCTTACTTTAGATAACCTATCAGCTCCCAGTACTCACTCATTTCCTGAAAGAAAGGCTGTCTTTTCTCATGAAAGACCCACTAGCACTTCATAATCTGAATTGCCACATGATGGGGCTGATTCTTCTTATACCTGGACTTATATAAATAAGGAGTTAAGTCCATAGACATCAATACTAGTGCTGGTCCTCAAAAAAGCACTGCTTTTTGAAGTTGTTTCCACTTCACAGAGTTCAGATTTGAACAAACTTCTGTTGGTGAGAGAGACAAGCTTTCAAACAGCTCTTCTCAAAAGCTTGTCTCTCTCACCAACAGAAGTTGGTCCATTAAAAGATATTATCTCACCCACCTTGTCTCTCTAATATATGGGACTAACACGGCTACAGCTACACTGCATTTTTACACAAACACGATGAAACCCCATTTTTCTGCAGGAAAAAAATAAAAAATGTTGACCAATACTAGTCAATACAATTACAGTGGTTTCAAACCAATGTGAGAGGACTATTGGTACATATCTAGGTGCATTCATTTCACAAATATCAGTATTATACATTGAACATGGGTGACTTTCATGATTATGTCTTTTTATGACTACCTGAAATGATCTTATGGGTATTCAAAGCGATATAAGCCAGATCCAAAGCTGACTGCAGTAGTTGAAAGGTTCCTGTTGACTACTGATCAGGCCCTTATCAAACAGCTTTTATTACTTTGCCTTCTACTTTTGACCCTCTTCAGAAAATTCCCATCGTGTGGTATTACTAACACTTTCCGCATTACAGAGAGATAGGAGTTTCAGCCAGCTTCCCATAAGTCTGATACATGGGAAACCTCCACTTCAGTTTGTACACATTGTGCATGTCTGTTTTACTCTGGCTTTGCTTTATTGACCAGGTCAATTAAAAAAACTTATTCACACATAGTTAAGATTCTAGTTTTTGTTAGCAGTACAGCAGGGTTTGTGTATTAGAATGGGACTTTCTTCTTGTTCCCTGAGTGTCAGTTACTTTAAATGACTAAGTTGCACCAAAATCAGCCATATACATATATATACAGCTGAATTTCGGAGTATCTCTTCATTGACAAGGAACATCAGCTGCAAGGAAAGAATTGTGTGACAATAAGTACAACGCCATGGAAAGCAAGGAAAGGTGAAGTATGTTGTAGGAAATTAATACATCAGAAGTTTGTACTTAACAACAGTAAAACCAACCTGAAAACAAGGGATGATTAATACCTTCCTTCTCCTCTTTCCACCATTGCCTAAACAGGCACGCCTAAAAAGTAAATGGAGTACAGATAGAGAAAGGTAGGAAATCCTCACCCATGGTTCTTTTTGCGTTGAGATTGCTGGACATCAGCCATATTGGGAATGATGACTTTTGACCTGGCAAACGTTTGCTCTGCAAGTGCTTCCCTGCAGTACCGCCATTGGCTGTCTTCCACAGGTGATCCCGGGCAGCTGCCTGTCAAAACTGCTCCTTGAGTGCAGGGAGAAACATTACTAAAAATGGGTGCAATTGGATGGATGATGAAAGGCTGCTGGTAGCCTGTATAAGACACTCTAAAGGTTCTTTTTTATTGCTTTGGCTTTTCATGGTAGTAGCTTTATGGTAATGACTGGTACAGAAGTCTGCAAATATTAGCAAATTCATATGTTGCTGTTGCAGTGCTCTATGCAACTATTTTGCAGTTTCACATGAGAAGCTCTTACTCAGATTATTCCTCTTCCATGTAAAAACAAAAAGCTCAGGTAGGATTTCTGTACCATCTCTAACTCAGCACTTAAAGGTAGTGGAAGGCTAAATGCAGCACAATTATGCTCACTGAAAAGCAAAAAGAACATTTTCAGTTGCTTAATGCTGGAAAGCGTTAGGAGCAATCATCTTACATTTTGACACAGTGTCAGTCAATGCTAATTCCTACAAGTTTAACACGTGTGAAATTCCCTTTAGCTTAAAGACTGCAATAGTCCCGCTTATTATTTCAATACAAAATTTATTTTCAAAATATAAAAAGACAGATACCTTGTTTTAACACCTCAGGGTCTGATTCAAAGCCCACTGCGGTCAGCAGAAAGACTCCCATTTATGTCAGTGAGCAATGGATCAGGGTTTTAGACCCCAGTCTAGAGCTCAATGGTCAGCCTGAGTTGTTGGGTAGCATGCTGAGCAGCTGTGGAGGTTAAAGGGAGGGGAGGAATCCTCTATGCAAGCCATGGAGCAGTTGTGGAGCCATCCTATTGGGCCTACTACAGCCCAGTGGATGGAATGCCTTTATGGAGTATCCATCTCCTCCCCTGACTTCCCCATGCATTTCTGTGCAGAACGCTCACATGGAGCAGGCTGCACACCATGTAATGTGTGCACCCCACTTTGTGCTTCCCGCTGCATTCAGCAGCCATGCTTTCCCAACAGCACTTCACCCATCCTGCTGCCAAGAGTTTGTCTGTGGCTGCAGGGGTAGGTGCTGGATTTGCCCATTAGGGAGTGATTGTGAGTGACCCAGACTCACAAAGTACACCTGACTCCCAGTATGCAAATACTGAAAGTGATTTTTGCTAGATTGGGACCCTCAAACAGAGTTTGGTCGTTTTCTCTCATTCTTGGGGAGTGGGGAGGAATTTCACCTGCATCACACTGCTTGGACCACAGCACCAGTCTAAAATCTAAAGGGTACTTCCGGTTCTGATCATCACATAGCGTGCAGCATGCTATAATTGGGTTGAAATTTTACTTTATTGTTACTGATTTTTTTCTTAAATCAAAAGATATCCAAGTTGCTATGATGCCACCAAAACTTTGAAAAATGTGCTGTCCCAGTGATGTCTCTTAAATACTAAAGTCAGATGTTTGCTGTGAATGGATTATGAGGTGCTGTTATGGGGTCTGAATGCAAAAAAAGAATATTTAGATTTTAATATTTTGGCAACTCTGAATTATCTCCTGAAGGGAAAGGGTTTGTTGTCATTAAATGGATCATTTAGAAAAGATCTGATATTGCATAGTGGAATTCAGTTCTACCTTTTGAATGTTAAATGATAAGAAATGAAGCCCTTCTTGCCTTTGAAGTTTTAAATCAAAATGCAAAAAGGCCAAAAGTTGTTTGTCAAAGACTCAGGGAAAAAGACAACAAAAATACATTTTTAAACCTACCTTGGGAAATTAATATTGAGGTAATTTTCAGGGTAGGGTTGGAAACATAGTACTTTGTCATTTTAGAATAAACACCAAAAACAGATGCCACAATCTCATAAAATAAACATGCAGTGAAAGGGTAACACACACATTAACGGCAAACTGAGTCAGTAGCCAATACAGTATGATCAGAAGGAATGCTCAGTATGGTGTGATGTGTAATGGAAGCCATTAGCCATATGGTACTGTTGGAAGAGGGCCTCTGTGGCTGAGTAACAGTTGTATGTTATGTGGTTTATAAAATAATTATGCAATGGCAAGCAACTCTTTTATAATTATTGGCTGTTTCAAAATATTTCTGTTAATCTAGAAGCATTTACCATTTGAAGCATGTAGACTGTCTTCGCTGCCTGTATTTGCTGTGTTTGTTGGATAAGACTATGAAGACTATGGCCAATTTAGAGTATATTACTTCAGTGTGTGTGTGTATGACTGTATATACACACACACACAAGGGAGTATATTTGTCTTGTGTTGGCATTGCACCTGTCAGGAAAGCCCTGAATTTTTATGTCCATTCCTTAGTCATCAGAAGATGGATGCAAAATTGAGAGTGTGTCATT
Organism: Caretta caretta; assembly: GCF_965140235.1. NCBI lineage: Eukaryota > Metazoa > Chordata > Testudines > Cheloniidae > Caretta > Caretta caretta. The sequence goes on from NC_134214.1 coordinate 29,919,007, forward strand.
GTAAAATCCTTGCTGCTGTTACATGGTGGAAGCTGTTGAGAGGTTACACCAGCTGGGGAAGGGAAATGAAGCTTCAGGGATTAGTGTATCCAGGCCTTTTCCTTAAGCCTTGTTTTACTGTACACAAAACAATCAGCAAAACAACTGAAAAACACTGGACAAGAATTCCCCAGAGGCTTTCCCCACGTTAACCAGGCAGGGGGAAAGGAAACACCATTCCCCTTCCACACAGCTTCCCCTTCTTTTTAAACTCGGTCCCAAACAGTCATGTGAAAGGCTAGGTCCTGTTAACCTTTTGCATACTGTAGCACCATTCCTTGTCAGGCATGGACAGGAAGCAATGTGACCCAATTCATGTTAGGCTATCTCTTCATCTTCAAAAATCTACCAATTATCAGTTACTCACGGGCATACTTTCCTTCTGACAGATGGAGTTTTTAGTTATTGAAATGCAGGAGTTTGCTCATAATCATATTAGATTGGCAAGTCACTGTGAAATACATAACTGTTAACACATAAGGCCAGGTTCTGGTTTCAGTTGCTCTAGATTTACGCCAGTGTAACTGAGTTCAGAATCTTGTTCCTACTATGGGCATCTGTTTAGATGCAGAAATATAGGTACAATATGGGACTACTACAGGACTGCACTATCACGTTTAAGTCAGTGAAATTCCTACTGTATGATTGTGCTATCTGGGCCATACGATTGCAGTATAACTGCTTGCTATTCATGTAGAGAGTTACACAGACAGAACAAAATGTTAAACAATACCTTAGCTTGAATAATGGTTTCATGGACTACAGTGGGTTGTGTTTTATTATGCTTTTTTAAAAAATACACAAATCATATACAGTCTTTTAAAAATAATATATGAATACTTCAGCTCTAGACTGATAAAAATGGAAACTGAATATCATGCTTATCTGTATGGGCATTGATTATGGTAGCTCTCCTAGAAGGTCATGTCAGTGTGCTTTAGCCGCAAGTTAGAAGGCTCTCATGATAGTTCATTCTCCATAGCCATTGAGTCCTGGGTCTCCCTGCTGAGATTACCAAAAGCTGCTGAGTATGGTGGTTGTTTATGGGATGTGGACACTTTCGACAAGAAACAAGACAGAGACCACTAACTCATTTCACATAACACAGGTTACCAAAACAGAAGGCTACGATTTTTACTAACAACCAGGGCTGGATTTGAATCACCTAGTGGTGAAATCGTGTTAATAGAGCGAATGTCTGGGGTATTGTACCTTCTCTTTGGAAAGGACTGTAGTCTGGATATATACTTGCATAAATGTAAGACCAGGAGGTTTGCTTTGCTTGTTTTTTTATCTAGTTGTTTAGACTTTTTAGCTACTCTTAGGGCAAAATCATGCCTCCTAGGAGACAGTAGCATGCTGGGCAAGAGGAGAAGGATGCCTGTAGACATTTTCAAAGGCATTATTCCTCTCCTGGCACTGAGAAAAATCCATGGGGAAAAACTGTTCTTACTACACCTTCTAAAATGGGCAGCCAGAGCTCTCCACAGCACTCACTCTACTGGGGTGAGACGAGAGGTTAGGTGACCTCACCCATTCCTAGACATTCACATTCCTGCCCCACCATGTCCTACAATCCTCAGATCACTGCAGCAAAACTATGCCTGGCCTCTTCATGGGTGTGCTAGGATGGTTTTTGGACCTTCTAGCACATCCATAACTTGGCCCTTGAGATATTAGAGGTAAAATATTATTTTATTATATGCTTCAGGTATATAATTCTTAGTCCTCTAGTATAGCACATATCTTGTTTTAGTATTTTAACTAATACACCGGCCTTGAGATCTCAATTTTCCTCTTTGGAGTGACTATTTGTTTGCTGCTTCTCCATTGCAGGTAATCTAGCGGATGTCCTATGCTCATTCTTATATCATATATCTGACCTCTTAAATGTCCATGGTATGAAAATACCCAGCAAATTTCCATGGTATGAAAATAACAGCAAAATTAAACACCCTAGAACTCCCCTTTAACTCATGAAGAAATAATGTTCCCACAATAATGACAAGCATTATTAAAAAGTACTATAGTTTCATATTTGCTCATCGCGAAGGTGACAACATAACAAATTAAACTGTCAGTCAATGAGATTTTTACCAAGTACTTTACTGCACTCAAATAAATAAATAAATAAAATTAAATAAAATGTAAGTAAATAACCCAGGTTCCATAAAACTCATTGCTGTGAGATGTTTGGCAAGACCACAATACAAAGGAAGTTATTATTGATACATATTTTTAAATGGTATGATTTTTAAATAAAGGTTGCAGCGGTGAAAAGGTTTAAGGCTCCAAAACAGAATACAGAAAAGGTGTCTGTGTACGTATTTATATGTGGGAATAATAATTTGTGGAAATAATATCCCATTAACTGAGCTAATGTCTGGTGTGTTTTACAACTCTTGGAATAGGAATGTAGTTTTTATATATATAAAAAACTACAGTCATATATATATATACATACACACATATACATACACGTACATATATATACAGACACAAATAAAAGGAGTACTTGTGGCACCTTAGAGACTAACCCATTTATTTGAGCATAAGCTTTCGTGAGCTTCAGCTCACTTCATCGGATGCTTATGCTCAAATAAATGGGTTAGTCTCTAAGGTGCCACAAGTACTCCTTTTCTTTTTGCGGATACAGACTAACACGGCTGCTACTCTGAGACACATAAATATATACCTATATATACAGTTTCAGACCTTGCCATATGCAAGTCTTGCCAGTTAAAACACTATACATGATTTAAGCTGTTTTTTCTTCCAAGAAAATAAATGTGATTGTTCATTGATGAAAGCAGCTGGTATAGACTGCTGAACCAGTTATTTTGTTGTATTTTACCCAGTATTGCTAGCAAAGATACCACTTTCATTTTTGTCAGTATTTGTAGTGTAAATGAGGAGCAACCTATCGTAAAATGATGCCACAGAGATCAAAGGAAGCAATCCCTACTACCAAGGTAAAATCATTCTGGGGAAATGTTTTTGATTATGGTTAATGATGTAATCAAATCAGAAAACAGCCTAGAAGTTGGAGTTGCAGCAGGATTACAGTTTGCCCATTACAGAGCACCTAATCGATAATAATATGTCAAAAAAATAGTGTGGAAGTATAAAAACAAGATGCTTGTTAAATGTTTACTTTTAATAGCATGTGAGACTGAATAGCTTTGATTAGAACACTTATGCATACTTTCCTAGCAGGAAATTAGTGAATGACTGAGGATTTAGTTAAAAAAACAACAACAAAAAAGGCAAAGTTATAGAAGAAAGAATCAAAAGGGTCATTTTTTAACATCTTTGATTTCATTCTTTAAAGACCAATTACTTTTCTGTCCCCTGTGGGAGAAAAAACATTCTTCTTCTTAATGGCAGAATCATTCTAAGACTTCTCTGATTCATTTTATATTTAGCAGATTACAGTTTTAGAGTCATCAGTAGGAGAGAACCCAGCAAACTGACAGACCTGAAATCATGTCCTTTGATTGTAATTGACAGGAAAAGCGTTTAAGGTAAAGAAAAAAAATATTTTATTCATCTTTGATTACACTGTGATGTGATTTGGTGACATAATACAGCTGTGAACTGAGGCAAGAAAGGCAATAATTCCTACTTGAGGCTTTGACATGATGTAGCCCTTTAGTCTTCTTCAAACCAATGCCTCCAGCTACAATAGTCGCCTTGATGGAGTCTAGACAAATAGATATACAGACTGTTACAATTTAAAAGGCAAACAGCTTTAAAATAACATTTCTCAAGGCCATGCATTTTGGTACTAAATGGCTAGGTGCTACACATTTTTCTCTACTAAAATTAAATATAGTTCATCTATTTTATGTAAAAAAATCACATATTAGGTAAAAGTATTTCACTTCCAAAGGGCCTTAAAAGCAATATGAAAAGAAATTATTTTTCACACATAAGAAGAAATTTAACCACAAGAGTCTTCCTTCATTCGAAGTTAAAATATATTTTAACTAATTCACATGCAGCAGGGCTATATTCTAAATATTCTATTTGCCTTGAAGGATCTCACAACTTCTGTAATGTTTTTCTTTGTATCATCTTGTTCTCAAAAAGTGACCTTTCCAATGGTAAGAATTTATAGCTTAGGGTTGGGATTTTCAAAAGAGCCTAGGTATACTTGGGCTCCTAAGTTCCTGGGGCTCTTTTGAAAATCCTAAATATTTTTTTATGTGATACAATACATGTGTAAAGAGAATGTCAAGTTAGTGTCATGTTATACTGCAGGTAACCACCAGGAGATGCCTCCGTTTTCCATGCCAGTAACTTTAGCATGCTTTACTTCAGTAATGAAATGCTTTAAATCAGCAATGTATCTTCAGCAATAATTATAAGATCATATGGTTAATAATTATCAGGTTTGTTAATGCCCTCCCTTTACTTCCATCCCATTGAGAAAGTGTCCTGATATGATCACAGATCTCTTGCATTAAGTGGCGTGTTAACACGTAGATTTGTTAGGCTTCAGCACCTCACCTAATGAATAAAACATATTTTATGAGACACTGTCAAGATTTCAGAAGCCGTGTTAAAGAAATCTGAAAAACAAATAATCTGTTGATGAAGCTGCAAATTCAGTGGTTCTAACAGGATCTAAAGATTTTCATTAAAAACTATTCACAATTATCTTCCTAAAAATATATTAAAAGACATTGGAAAGGCCTCAGTTTTATCTGACCCAAACTATTGTATTTGGGTAACAAAATAATATAGCTTAAAACATTTATATGCAGTAGCAAATTATTTCATAAGGAGAATAAAATGAAGTCAAATACATGGCACTGCTAGGACATCTCTCCCCTCTCCCCGCCCAAAAAAGCAACAAAAGGATTTAACCAAAAGCCAATCCCTTCTGAATAAATCGACCACAATTACACAGGCATAATCATTCACCATGCATTGACCAAACCAGTCTGCATTGAGGAGATGTTCTGCAATTTGACCAACCTGCCTCTTGGTCAAACCCAGAGAAGTGTACCTTCACCAGACTGCAATTTTTAAAAATTATAAAAAAAGTAGGACTATTAGTGTGGTACATTGAGGAATAAATAATAAGTGCAATGAGATGAGATTAAGACAGCAATGAGGTGTACGGAGCCATAAATATGGACCAACAATATAGACAAAATACTAAAAATGGTATTGTAAGGGAAATCTTGCACTGGAAGGGAGATGGACTGGATGATCTAACTGGATGCTAACTCTAACTTCTATCACTTATCTATAGCTAACATGCATATTATTTATAGTACAGTATAAATGATTACTATTATTAACAATACTGTGATTCTGTTAGTAATTAGCTGTGATAATTTTGTGGAACAAAATTTCAAATAGATGTCAGTGGAAAACTGCGCAATATCTGTATTGTTTTTATGAATATGATGCATATCTCTGTGTGTTTATTATGCGTTACTTGCTATGGAGTTTGACCAAAAGGGGTTGTTAAAAAGAAATAAGCAGGAAAGACAAAACAATGACACAGAGAAGAGTCCTTGAGGAAACAATGGGGAAGCCATTTATTGGGGGAAAAACCCCTACCTAGCTCTATCCAAGCTAAGAATGGTTTATTCTTCCCAAGGCTAAGTCTAGGGTCAAAGAAGGATACTGAACTGTTACAGGAACTGGGCCCTAGAAGGGAGAGTATTTAGGTGAGCTAAGGGGGTTTTCCCTGGGAGTTTTAGTGGAATCTGAGAGACATACATGGAGGAGATACACAGAGAGAAAAGAGCATGTTGCAAGCAGGACAGTCTGCTTCTCCCAGTCACAAATGGGGGTTAGCTGGGCTGAGGCCAGTGAACTTATAAATGTTTGCAAGTAAAGATTAACATGCAAGGTAAAGGGACTCTGTTACTTAAACCCTTTACTCTATGTGCTGTGTACCTGTGGGTGAAAAAATAAATAAAGCTTTGTTTTTAAGAAACTATTTTTGAATCACTAATTGACCACTGTTGCATGCTCCCAGAGGAAAAGGCTTACAGGTGTCAAACTCACTTGAGCCGGTTGGGTTAACATGACAGGTAAATAACAGGGCTGCAGCCCACAGATCCAGTCTAAGAGGGGTTGGACTGCTCCAGGGAAAGATGCAGGAGGCCAGGTCTGCCACCTGAGGCGGTGTACTTGAGGAGAACAAAAAGTGGTCTAAAAAAATCACAACTTTCCTGGTAACCAAGCAAAACTGTCCCCATAAATTTGCACTTTCACTAGCTCTTGCATGCAAACTCTCTGTTGGCTTGTGCAAATGGGTACTTTGGTATGCAGTTATCTAAGATGTGCACACATCTATGCATGCATATATAAATGTTGTATATAGAAATAGGTGTAAATCCCAAATTTATGGGAGCATTTTCTGGGGACCTTTTCTATGTAAGTTCTGTAAAGTAAAATATAACAAAATTAAACAAATAAATAAAAGTTAAACCATTGTTTATGAAGTGAGCTTGATGATAGTATAAAACAGATTTGCTGGATCATACAATGTTAAATATTTCTGTTTATTTATTTTAAATTTCAAGTGTATATGCCACATCCACAAAAGAATGGCATTATATATTAGGCTTGCAAAAATGTGGGAAAATAAGATTACATCTAAATAATGAATATTTAATGACTGTTATCTAGTTTGCTGTTCACTCAGAGCTGGATTCTGATATCCATACTCATGTGGCTTTGTACCTTACGCAGCAGGTAGGCCCAATGATTTCAATTTATGTAAAGAATAAGGTTCTACTCAGTGTGAGCAAGGATGGCACAAACTGTCCCTATCCTGTCATCCACTCCACAAGCATAGTTGTGTTCATGAGAGAACTTCCATTCAAAAAATTTGGGTTTGGGTTTATCATTTTATATTGTGTTGCAATAATATTGGGCTCATGTATGATAACCAAGCAATAGTTGATTAAAATACAGTGACATATTTTCCAGTTACTACACTTTTTTCACAATCAGTTCTGTTTCCATTACATGTACAGTATCAAGTAAAAGAAAAGATTTAAAAATACATTTCAGGAAATGAAAGGTAAAGTTATCGTTACAGAAACATTATCCCTAAAATTACCATTTGAATGATAAGCAATTCTGGGCATAATTATAGTGCACACTCTGCATTCAATGCATTCTGATATATGGATAATTACTCCTGGTAATATGCGTTAGTTAGATTTTATAACCACAATAACAATTTATTGCAAAATTAATTCCTTGGCACAATTTAACATTTATTGATGTGAAGTCAAAGTGAATTGATTTTATTGCAGACCACTTGTGATACACTTTCCCTATGCTCATGCCCTAATTGGTTATTACAGGTCATTTTGGTATTTAGTTTTAAAAATAAATTAATTTGATTCCAAGGTTCATTTAGTAAAAATGGCAAGATATTTACAGCTTATGTGGTTTTCTTTAAATAAAAAATGGTAACATAATGCAATCATCTTTGGTTATAAAGTGATGGATGAATTGGAAACATTTTTGAATCAGGTCAATGGTAGTGATGATTAGTGCATTGTTAATCAAGTTGCTGAGATTGCTATCAAAAGCTTTATCTCTTTCACTCAGACTGGTGAGAGGATCATGAATATTAAAGAGATTCAAATGGATCTGCACTCATGGAATATGGAGCACTACAAATGAAAAGGCTAAATGAACCCAGACTGTGACTTTATGTTCTGATATATCTTTTAACTAAAGAGCAATACCTAATCAATTTCTATGCTTATATTAGACAATATATGTCAAAAGCACACCGAGATAAAGTTTCTTCATATACTATATGTATCTTATGTGTACCATATGTATCTTATGGATTAGGTATTTATTTACAGCCCTATCAACATAATAAAAAATAGCTATGAGAAATGGCTTCTTCAGTAGGTACTGTAGGCCAGATTTTTATCTCAGTCATACCAGGACAAATGCAAAGTAATTTCCTTGAAATCAAGGGCTTCTTCTCAGTGAAATTACTGTGATTTTACACCCCTTTAACTGAGACCAGAACCTGGCCCAGTATGTATGCGTGTGCCAGCTATACATTATAGAGGTGATATAATAAATGATGTATATAACCCTACAAATGAAACAATACACCTGTATGTTACGTCTATCTATCAATTTGACAGCTGAAGTCCTGGTCCTGCAAACATTTATGCACGTGCTTAACTTTACAATTCTGAGTAAATCCATTGAGGCTCAGTGTGATTACTCAGGGGCATAAAGCTAAGCATATTTGAGTTAGTAGATTCAGGGCCTTCACCAGCAACAACTTTGAACAATAAGATAAAAAGAGTGGAATCTTCAAACAAACTGAATCAAAATCAATCTGATGTTTACATCTGTTTAACAATTAAAATGTTACTCTGTCACACGCTGTCTTGGTTGTGCTGCCTTGGCAGTGCTAAGAGTTCAAACTTATTTTTTCTCTAACGTCAGCCAATCTGATTCTGAATACACATGAGGCTTGTTGAGTAAGAAAGTGAAGGGAATCATATTTTTAGCCAGGCATGGGACCTTGTTCCCCTCACTGCTCTGTCATTGCTTACAATAATGCTTCTAGTTCTTGGACAATCTGGGTAACATTTTCAAAGCACCTAAATAATGTAGGCACCCAAGTCATATTTTCAAAAGTGACTAAGGCACTTTAGGGGCTAAGTCACTTCACTTGAGTGTTTTTGAAAATGTTGCTTACTTTGTGCAGCTGTAACCCACGGGCAGGTGTGTGTTACTAGTCTCCCTCTGTGACTATCTACAGAGAATATGAGTTTTTAAAGCCCCCAGCTACAGAGCTTTTGTTCAAGTTGTGTCAGCTCATGCTTTTAGCTTTGTAAGTCTCTGGTTTAATCCCCAGTGTGTTGGCTAAATTGGTGGCTGTACCGTTAGTGGTGGCTCATATGGGAGGGTAACAGTGTGTTAAAATGTGTGGTTGCGGACTTGCGTATTGTCTCTGTGTCTATATATGACAAAATTGTATAGTATTAAACTAATGGGGTTAAATTTTGTGATCCTAAGAAACAGTATAATGATCCATAGCCTCCTTTATATACAATCATGGTTGTCCTCATATGGCATCAGAAATAAAACATATGGCATAGGAAACATAAGAAACAAAACTAGAGCCTTTAACTTCTAAAACAGAGGCTTCTACCTGATGAGGGACAAAAAATGAAGTAATAAATTTAAAGAAACCAGTGCTGCAAATATGCACACGCTGGGGCTGTACATTACATAAGGTTGAGACTGACAAACTCATTTGCCCTTGTGGTTAAATTACAGTGATACCTAATCCTGCCAATTGAAAAATATTATTCTAGCCTCCCCTAAACTCTGAAACATGCCAATAACAATCTCTCTGCCTGCCAAGGTATTTCTGCCACACTTATCACAGTACTCTCTGAGCACATTCCAGATTCTAAAAGTAAACACATTAAAGATTCCTGTAGCTTTCTCATCACCCCTCCGTTAGCAAATTTTGTGGTTTTTCTCTTTTTTCCTAAGGGACGGCAATAGTAAGGACTTGGGGTTTGCATTCTGATCTGAAAGCATTGGGATTCTTGGCAGTGCTAATTTCTTTGGGGAGTGAGTTCAGTAGATTCTGGCTAGCCGCCAAGGAGGCTCTATCTCCTGTGCATATGAGTCACACTCTTGAGCTGGAGTCTGGAGGCCCCAGTGGAATGTAGCTGTCATTGGAGATCATGATCTTGAAAAATGATTTGGTCCCTCAAGTAGTTTGGGCCAATCTGATGGATGGCTTTGAAGATGAGGACTTAAACCTTGAACATAGCTTTGTATTCAGTGTGGAACCAGTGCAGAGATCAGAGCTCTGGAGTGCTCTTGGTGGTCTGTACTACTGAGTGAGTGGGCTACTGTGTCTTGGAGTTTTTTCAATAACCACATTATTGGCCTGGCCATAAGCAGATGCAGTAGAGTTGCATTTATGTACACCAGGCTTGACTTTAGCCTAAAGTACCTAAATATTTCTTCCTGCTTAACACATTAAAGTCCCAGACCTGTTAAAGTGCTGAGCATGCTCTGTGAAGAGAAGTACCCTCATCTCCCACTCAGCGCAGTGCAGATTCAGCTGCATGTGTGTGCCAACATGCTCCAAATTTGTGGAAGGAGCAAGATCCAAAGGCAAAAATGTTTTAAAAAGGCTCTACTGTTAGTCGCAGAACAAAAAGAAAGGCAGCAGGTTTCCTGGTCCATTCTCTGCATCTGATGTGTTTTAAAGTGCATGTGTTTGGGAAAACGGAGGTGGGTGGGTGGGTTGATTTTATAAACCAAATTGTTCTCTTTCTTTCTTTCTTTCTTTCTTTCTTTCTTTCTTTCTTTCTTTCTTTCTTTCTTTCTTTCTTTCTTTCTTTCTAAAATGATCCAGTGAATCCTACTTCTAGTGGCAAGACCAGAATTGCTTATATAAATGAGGAATAGAACAAAGAAAATATGGAAATGAAATTAGGGCCTAGATTCTCTACTTTGCCACATTGGATTTATATATGTGTGACCCCATTGCTTTAATGCAATTACACATGGGTGTAACAGAGAGGAGACTCCTGCTTGATTTTTAAAGATTTTGGATCCATCAGGTCAGTGTTTTTGGTTATCAGTTTGGGGCAGTGCTGGAGTCCTAAAAAAAGAAGTGCCAGAATTTTAGGGCAGTGGGAGGCCCTGGGAGGGAGCAGGGTGAGCTGGGAGGAATATAGGGTCTGTGGGGAAGCTGGGGGTGGCCCAAGGGAGCAGAGAGTGATTTCCTGCAGAGCCTGTCCTACCCCTGCCTCCCTCCTGCCTGTGCCTGGATCCTGCTCCACAAAAGGGTGGGCGGTCTGCTGTTTGGGCCCCACTACTTGGTTCCTGGCATTGCCCAGCTCTGGCTCCACCTCTGCCCTGGGCTCCTGGTGGCTCCAGCCACCAGGCTGCCCTATCTGGTCCCAGCTGCAGCGTGTCCGACTCCCTCTGTGCTGACCTGCTGCTAAGTGCCCTTTGCCCAGGCCTAGCTTCATCATCTCTGGCTCTCTTTGCACTGACCTGCTGCTGAGCACCCCTTGCCTGGGACCTGCACCAGCACCTGCCATCTCAGAGGATGCTCTGCAGCTGGGCAGGGAAAGCTGAAGCCGAAGCCCCCTGCCTACCACCCATGGCAAAAAGCCTCAGCTCGCCACCCAGGGCCAAAGCTGAAGCCTGAGGGCTTCAGGCCTGGGTGACGGAGCTCAGGTTACAGGCCCCCCCACTGGGACTGAAGCCCGTGGGCTTTGCCCCCTCACACCGGGGCCAGTGGATCTCAGGCTTTGGGCCCCAGCCCAGGGGCAGCAGGGCTTTGGCGGGCTCAGGCTTCGGTCCCCCTTCCTGAGGCCATGTAGTATTTTTTGTTGTCAGAAGGGGTTGCCTTGAAATGAAGTTTGAGAACCCCTGGTCTATTCAGATCCACAAGACGGTAGGTTTTGAGTTTGTTTCTGTATCACACCAATCTTCATAGCTAATGTATATGCTCTGAACACAAGTGTAAAAAAAAATCCTTTGACTTGATTCTAGAGTAACATTTACATCATCTTATCTTAAAGGTTGATAGAACATCCACTGTTGTGTATCTCACACTTTTGTATGTGTATCACAATTTATTTTTCTGTCATTTTAGATTAGTATAAGTGGATTCTTATTGCTGGTTCCTCTTCATCCCGCTTTATGAGCATGACATCCTTGATCTTAATCCTTATTTTGTCAGTTTTCATCTCTCTTTAGGTGCATAAACATCTTTTCTTTTTCAGACTAATGAATAAGTTCAGTTTGTGGCTCTATCTTATTCTGTCTAGCTCTAATACTCATCAGACATATGGAAAATGCCAATCAAGACTTCCTGGAAAGTCACGTTGCAGATACCAGTGATCCTGTGAGGTAGGTAAAGTATTACTTACAGAAGATATCATTGCTTTTATCGACCTCTCTCTTGATTTTTTCCTAAGAGTGAGTCTTTAGATCAGTCACTTTATAATAGAAGGCTTCTCTACTGAGGAGAGGTCACATGATATTCTTAATAACAGTTATAGTCTGATGCTGATCTCACTTACACCAGTATAGATGAGGAGTAATTCCCAGGAAGTAGTAGAATAAGTGGAATTTCCTGTTCCAATTCTGAGCTGACACAGGCTAAATGCCAAAGAACTTTCTGGAGATCAGTTTTTTTCAGCAACTATTTTCAAGCTCAGTCACTGTCATTCACAACATGGTTTCATTATTAACTCCAACTTCCAGAATAATAAACATCCTGCATTCATTTTGCACCCTAATTCCCACTGAAATCAACAGGCATTTCAGGTCTGAATGGAAGGCCCCTGAACCTCCCAATGACTCCAGTGGGAGTTTGAAGTGTGCTAGGAATGCATGACTGCAACCCCCCTACCCAGTGCGGTTAATGTCTGAACGTTATCTAACGCCATTGCAAAGTCTGCAACGATCAGTTATGAGCCAACAAAATACCGTGATTATGTTTTTATAGATTATTTGCAAAATTTTTCATATTTAATTTAAAATTTAATTGTCTCTTTTTAAACATTTCATACAAAAATGTTTTTGTTATAAAAATATTTTACTGCTTAGGTTCTGTTTCTTTGTTACTTCTCGTGGGCACAGTGCTGCCAGATTCTGAAAACCTGAGTAATGAGTGCCCTACTCTCCTACTGAGTTCAATCGTAGTTAAGGATACACAGCCTCTGGTAGCGGGTGCTCAGCACCTCACAGGATTTGAGCCTATATCTCAACTTTCTTTCTTCTTTTTAATACAAACACTTTCTTTGACAAATTGAGCCTTCTATTTAGCTGCATGGCTTGACCTTTTGTGAGCCTCTAAGGTTCCTTTTTTTCTTCTTGAGCTGTCTGTTAATGATAGCTATTTATTTTTCTTTGCAGCTTTCCTTTGTTTTCTAATCTCTGTTAAATAGAAAAAAAACCACTTTATATATTTTTATTTATTTATTTAATGGATATATCAAAAATCCCACTTTCCAGCTAGTGAAAGAAGTCATATGTCATATTTAGAAAGTAATCAGATGTGGCATTTCATAGTTGGGATATTGGAATATGACAACTTTTTTTTAGAGCTGTGGGAAAATCTCAAATGGACCTCACAGAATTTTCCCCCAGTACTCTATCATTTGTATTGATTGGAGGATGTTTCTACAAGCCGCTTGCAACCAGCTGAAATCTGTGCTAGCACCCAATGGCCTGTTTTACAGTGAGTCTTGCAAGACTGGGGGCTAACTGTATAACAAAGCATTTCTCATAAAGAGCTAAGGTTTTTTCTCCTTGAACCCTCTAGTTCTTAAAGCCTTGAAATCACATTATGATCGTATTGTGGATGATATTGCCCCCTCAGTTATATTGGTACAATAGAATATCTGAGACAGGAATTTTAGAATGACCATCTTTAAATATTTCTCCTTAAAAAGAATCTTTACAAACTAATTTAAAAAAATAAAGCTATAAAACAACATTTTTGTATGGATAGAGAAAAACAACAGGTCATATCCTCAGCTCCCCAAACCCTCCTTCACATGTCCACCATAGGAGAGCTCTGAACAGGTCAGTAATGACTGAACTGCATGACTATGCATATCGTAGTTAAGCAACCAAGAGGTATGCCCATTTCAATCTTAACTACACCTTCGCCCACCTATCAAGCAAACAACAGCAGAGGAAGTGTTGAAGGGAATTTTTATTCTTGGTTACAGGCAAAGAAACTTGGATGAGCTTTTCACTCACTGTCAGCCTTTTATTTCTCTTAAACGGGAAGCTAATCCTATGGACTAACAAGATCTGAACACACTAGTCGTGTAAGCCTGTTTTGCCAGCAACGGCCAATATGCACCTTGGCAAGTGACTCACACTTGCTTCTGCTCCTTCACAGCAGTGCACAATCTCAGAGAATCTGCATTGCCACTGCTAGAGTGTGTTTGGCAAAAATACAAACATCTGCTTATGTAACAGACCTAGCTTCACTAGATCAGGTAACTGTGTATTAGTCCACTGGGAAATTCTAGTCCCTGAGGCAATTCAATGGAACAACCAGTCCTAAGTTAATTGTCCAGTGTTCCCGACCTATCTAGGAGCATTCAGTCCCCATACAAGAATGTCCCTATCCAGCACTTTCCATGAGGGGGAACCTGAAATCTCTGCTTGATCATAAAACAAGGAGACATTCCCATGTCTGATCCAAAACCTCACTCCCTAGTTTCTTAACTTGCACATATACCTTGTCTGAAAAAGGGGAGGACAGGTGCATGTGTTTAAGAGGCATATGTAGAATTGAGATGTTTCTTTATTTGTAACATTGGAGGGTTTTAAAAAGTCTGTTTAATCCATTCAGCCAGAAGCCTTAAGAGTCAAGACTTTAGGGCTGTGTTGATTCTTTGGCCAAGCCTTAAAGCATCATAATTTTTGATATGGCACTGAAACAGAAGATTTTATGTCCAAGAATGCTGACTGCACAAAGTACATAATGAGTCTTTTTGTTGTTGTTTTAACGTTCCATTTTTATTGAGTCTTCCACACATAAGGTGAATGCAAAGAAAAAAATCACATGAAAAGGAAACAAAATCCAGTAAATTGGAAAAAAAAACATTTAATGTACCTTATCCCCATATCACACATACAAGTCTTTTTCCACTGAATGGGGCCAAATTTACCCTGATAATTTATAATCTGATTATTCACAACAATCAAACTAGTTTCATTGCAGCCAGCCAGTCCAGCAGTCGATGAGCCACTAGCCATCCTTGCACTGGTGAAGATGTAGCACATTGTGAAGGCTGTATGGTCAGCTCCTGGGGAAGAAAGAAAGAGTACCTCACATTACTTTTAAGATTAGCAAGAAACCCAGATTCCGTTAGGAGTTATTAGGGTCTTAGTGTGTCTTAGTGCTCTTCTGTGTCTGCGAATGTCAGCCTTGGTTCACAAACGGTCACAAATCTCGGCTGAAGCTGTTCAAACAAAACTCTTTCCATCCTATTGGGATCTTCAGCTGTCATTGTGTGGCCATTCTGCATCGTTTGTTGCCTTCCCAAGTCATTTCGTATCTGAGCAAAGGAGTCGTGATGTCCCATAACCCTTAGTTAAGGTAATTAGGGAACCTCCAAGAAATTATTTATTACTTTTTAATTAATCCATGTTTCAAGAACTGCTCAGTCACTACTTTATTAATAAATTTCCTCTGAAAAGGAAAGCTAGAGAGCTGTCAGTGGCTAGTCACAACATTCAGCTCAGGAGAAGGGATAGAGAAAGTAAATTGGGAGCTTTTTTTCTCCCTGTTTCATCATACAAGAACAAGGGGACATTTGATGAAATGTAAAGGCATCAAATACAAAACTGAGAAAAGGAAATACTTTTTCCACACAATGAGTAATTAGTCAGTGGAACTCACTGCCACATGATGTCACTGAGGCCAAAGATTCAGCAAGAATCAAGGATTTATGGACATTTATGTGGATTACATTTATGTGGATTACAAGAATAGCCAGAGTTGTTATAGTTAATGCTCAAAAAAGGGGTGCAGGGGTGATAGAAGCAATATAAACCCTCATGCTTCAGGGTTTAAGCCAGGCTCTAACTATTAGGTACTAGGATGCTCTTCATGTAAGGCAGATAATCTGAATCTGTCTACTATGGGATTTCTTGCACCTTCCCCCAATATTGCCTTCACCAACTGGAAGGAGTCTAGGTGCATCCCACTGGCAATACATGTGAGCCCACAAAATATCCCCTGGTACTCATCAAGAACAATAACTTGAAACTGAACAGTTTGGGTGTTTGCCTCATTTTGCGGCGACAACAGTGAGGCCTAAAACTCTTTTAAACCAACTGACCTCACCAAAAATAGGTGAGAAAAAGTC
The DNA here is from genome assembly GCF_965140235.1 of Caretta caretta. Lineage (NCBI taxonomy): Eukaryota > Metazoa > Chordata > Testudines > Cheloniidae > Caretta > Caretta caretta. The sequence continues at coordinate 29,934,951 of NC_134214.1, forward strand.
ACAGTGAACAACTGCTGACTGTCTTCTGCTGCAAACAGTCTGTGTTGACCTAAACACTGCTGCATGACCCTCCACCCAAGAGCAACAATGACTTCAACATATTGTCATCTCTTACAGCTCCTGGGACAGCTTTGTTCTCAAAATTTTACTGTGGTGTTAGTGGAACAATGAAAAAAGGCTGGAGCAAGGCCCAGGATCAGGGTGGAGGGCATTTACAATATATTTGTGAAGCTAGAAATAGTGCTTCATAGCCATCAGGAAACTCATTCATTCATTGCCCAGTTGAAGCAGAAAAAAGGCAAGAGCCAATTTACAAAACAACAGTTAATGCACCTTACTTTGTAGTGGCCATCATGAATCAGGGACTGCCTTAATTTAGTGGACATGGGGCCTGTTGTTTCTATAATCAATATTCCCCTCAGCCCTTCCTTTTATGCCCAAAGGATTCAGGAATGAGATAGTCAGTTAAAGGGATGGTAGATACAACTGTTCATATTGAACCATGAAGGCGTTGCACCTTTGTGGTCACCAATGGCTTGTTATTGCATGTTGGCAGATTTTAGAGGCCAGAATTAGACTGGGATAGTGGTGAGAAATCAGCTATTGCTATGGGGTAATAATATACATCTTTACTCCATTTTTGACCAGTAGATATTGGCAGGTTGCCTGTTGGGAAGATTTACCCGGACAGTGCTGCTGTATTCACCTCCAGTGTCTACAGTGCTGTATAGAATCTATGAGGCCAGCTTGTGCCTGGGTCTGAATAAGCTTTCGTTTGCACAACCCATTTAATTTTTTGGAAAATGTTTAGTCAACATTGTCAGCTCTGAGGGAAAGGGACAGTCTTTTTGTTCTCTGTGTGCACAGCACCTAGCACAATGGGGTCCTTGTCTATGCCGAGGGCTTCTGCCCATTACCACAGTACACATAGTAAATAATAATAAGTGGCAATATTGTTCCTGATCCTGATAAACTTAAAAGCGTTCAGTAAATTCTGAGACCATGTCATGTGGAGATGTTAAGTCCTTTCTGAGATTAGTTTCTTATTTTTTAAGATTTATACCAGTCTTTGTTAACAAGTTAAAGGGGACTAAAGAAGGAGAGTATGTTTTTCAAGAATGCTTGTATTGTCCATCTGTTACATTACAGTTCCAGACTTTATATATCCAATGAATGCAAAGAATTATTGAGTCAGCTACAGAACCAGAGACTAGAGCAATGTTTCTCAAATGCGACCACCATGGCTGCATGCGGCCACCAGGGGCTTTTCTTGCAGCCACAGCCTCCTGGGCAGTGATTTGAGAGGGGGTGGGGGAAAGCTGTGGCCCCTGCCCAGGGACCACCAGCAGTGGATGGTCCCCAGCCCTCTCTGGAGACACACAAGCTAGTGGAGCAGGCAGTCAGTGAGTTCTCCACCTTCCCAGGGATGGTGGGGTTGGGCTTCAGCCACAGGGCTTTGGGCTCTGTCTCCAGGCCTTGTCCCCTGGGTGTGGAGCTTTGGGCTCCATTCCCTGGTAGTGTGGTGGTGGGCTCTGTCCCTAAGCTTCCCCCCCCCATCACCTCTGGACCCCACTGCCTCCCCCAGTGCCCCATCTTCCCTGGCACCCTCTGCCTCTGTACCCACCTCCCCATCCAGGGCCTAATTTGTCCCCGGGCTTACCCAGACTGAGTAAGTCTGCTGTGAAAAGTGATATTAACAAACATACAAATATCACTTTTCACAGCAGACTTACTTATAGCTAGCAAGTCTAGAAAACCAAAACAAAACAATAACCCCCCCCCCCCCCAAACAAAAGAAACAACAAGAAAAAAGACAAGAATGTTCAAAGCACCTTATTTATGTTTCTATTCTGTTTTGGTCCAGTAAAGAATAGAGACAACTGTACTTTATTTTTATTATTGAGTCTGCAAAAAAACCAACAACCCTACATAGATAAATTACAATGATTTGGACACGTATATGTGCATCTTTATTTGTTTTCCCTACAGTTAATTAAGTATTTTAGGAAAAAATTGTCAGAGCGGCCACCAGCAAGAGTTGGTGGCCGCACTCTGAGATCACCAAAAATTTTGTTGTGAGAACCCTTGGACTAGAAGAGATTAGGAGAATGCAACCCTTCAGAGAACCTAATAGCACAATGAGAGTTACTGCACCTCAGATACTTGACAAGGTAAGGGTGATGGCCATATGCAGACTATGTGATGAGTGAAGTGAATGTAAATTATGCTCTTTAAAAAAGTGCTGCAATTCTCTGCTTTCTGTTTTACATCTCCTGTTTTAAAGCTAAGGAGATATGTTGGGGGGTGGGCAGAAAATTAGCTTCCATAGGTCAATTTACTTTGGGAGGTAACAGGGAGTTAGGGTTGTGCTGTGCTGGGGTATCTCTCATTCTCCAGGTCTCTGCTAAAGCCAGAATTCTGTTTAACTGACAGTGTCTGCATCTAATGATTCTTCTCTGGTACCTCCTACAATGAGGGACCAGACTGTGAGTCAGGTGCTCTTCTATTTTGATAGAACTTTTACAACAATCAAAGGAATTAATAGAAATCTCTTCAATGGTTTTAAAATACATTTCATATGTTGTTGTGGCTGTTTCTTGGTGTGAATCTCTTACTATTTTGTGGATCCTCTTAGAGGTCTGTTGCTCATCTTGTACTGGGCATTTTTAATCCCTTCAATTTGTTTGTGCTACTCATACAGTGAAATATTTAGATTATGGAGCTTTGGTTTCTTGTTTCATTTATGTATGATTTAAAAAAATCCAGGAAAAGTTAAACATTTCTGCTGGACAGGGATGAAGGATTATGGGCCTGATCCTGCTTTTTCTGGTGTCAGTAGCAAAATTCCCCGTCTGTGCAATGGCAGCATGATCAGGAACCACCAGACTGTGGGTTTGCAGGGTTGAACAGTCTCAGCTGTTTGCTCAGTAAGTCATTACAGTGGTGACTCATTTAAAAATATTTTGCTTATGTTATTTTGATCCATCTGTTTTCTTCAGGGTTTATTTGTCTGGATGTGCATTTCTGTCTACACAACTACTCTTTTATGCCCTCTAATGGCAGTCTGCTGAAACTCACAATAGAATATTAAATAATTTTATAAAAACAAAGTGATTATGTTAAACTTAAGTGACTTTTTCATTTAGATCTGTATGTGAACGCATGCTTTATAAATTCTTGCTTCATCCTTGTGGAAAGAACATATTTGCAATATATTGCATTGTTTCTGTGGATCTCTTCCCTAGACACTGTTTTTAGTGTGTTTTCTTCTCTCTGCAGTGCTCAAAACATATGTTCTAATGATTTTTTTTCCTGATGACACTTCATGGGCTAGATTCAGACTGGCCTTTACTCCTTTCTCCCTTGCCTTCCTGCATAAGCTGCATAAAGGAAAGGGAGAAGTATTCAGGAGAGCGGAAAATAGCTTTCTCCATTAGGATGGAGAGAAGGCCGAGTGCCAACCCATAGACACACTTGACATTTGGTCAAGAAGATGCTCCTGGGACACTTTGTACCCCATTAAGGGGTGTAGGATCAAGTATGTCCCTCTCCTTACTGGAGGAGTTCAAGGAGGCTTTCTGGTGCTCCCCCAGGGGTGAGGCACTTCCTCACACTGCGTCTTATTCTGGGCTATCCCTAAAAGTCTTGACCTTGCTCCAAGTTCTTCAACAGCAAGATGGATGGTTTCCTCACTCACAGATCACACACTCAATGAATTGTAAAGGGTTTTGTGTATTTTGTCCTCAAGTCACAGGCTTATCTGTCACATCAGAGGGAATGCAGCAGCAGTCTTACTTCTAAAATACAATTTTTATAGATTTTTTTTAGATCAGGAAATTAGGGCAGTGCAATGATATTGAGAGGAAAAATAAAGCAACGTCTCAGACTACTATTGCATATCCAGTTAGCTAGAGTTGTATGTGTCACAGTATGGTCACCGCACTCAAGACCCGCTGGCATGAAACTTGGTATAAACAGAACGTGTGAGAATATTCTAACCCAAAATGTTCATATATCAGTACATACGGAGGACACCAAAACAGTAGATTCCATTCATTTCCTTTCTTTCCATTGCTTTACTAATCATTTTCTCCATTGCTCTCTCGTTACTCCATTTGGCATTTCTCTCTTAGAGGGTCTCATGAAAAGACTCAATGGAGTCCAGGGATTTGGGTTTACAGCCTTCTTCAGAAGCAATTGCTCTGGCTTCTACACAGTCCCAGAAAGCATAGTCTTTGTTCCCTGTGAGAGTAGGATCCAGGGTGGAGATACAATCCCCTCTCACTGGGAGACTCTTGTTGATAAAAAGCAAACACTACTTTCTTTATGCCCAGCCTGGGTTATGGTCAGGAAGCAGCAATTTTTAGTTCCTCGAACGTAGTTAATGTTATTTGTTTATGGCATTAGTTCTGCATAAACAAGCAGTTCACATCAACAGGGTAAAAATACATAGACCACATATCCTCATACATAAATTTACATAGTCATGATAAAACTTCCTGAATACAAATATACATGATAAGAGTCAGTGCACTATCTATAGCCTGGGATAAGCCACTTCCCTTGCTAACAGCACTGCTACAATAATTTTAATCCAACGAATTAAAAACTCATTAAAATATTGAGGACTAGGCCCTCTTGTGTCCACAACTCTGCTGAGGAGGACATGGTGGCAGGGAAAAAAGTGCCCTTAATCCCCAATCCTCATGGTACACTCATCACTTGATGTATGCTAGTGAAGCTCTGGGGCTGCTCTAACTTGTGCCGACCTGTGATGTGCTTCTAGGGGTGATTACCCTGACAAAAAACAATGCATGCTTTCGTTATACCCTGCCAAGTCACCTTCAGCAGGAGCCAGGTGGTGTGGTGTAGAGCCAGTGTAGTCAAGGGAATCCTCAGCTGCCCTTTTAGGCACAAAGGAGCCATAGTGTGAGCTCAGGGCCTAGCTCATATTAATTGGCTCAGTCAGCATGCTTCTGAAAATTACATACCATTACATTCATTTTACAGATGGTCAAAGTCCCAATGTTTGAATCTGAGAATGTTTTTGAGATTATGCTTCCCATATTAATTTTATTTTCTATGGCTTGCTCAGAGGGCTTCAGTGTGTTTTCTTTACTGTCTTTAGCCAGGTTCCCTTTTACTCCTAGTTTGGGAATAGTGGTGGTGGTGATTTTCCATTAAGACAGAGAGATCAAGGTCACTTTTTTCCTCCAGTACTCACACGATGCTTTTCTAAGGCTCCTGATTTTAGGTACTAAAAGCATCTTTCTGATCTTACTCTGGTGCTTTTAACAAGTTTTCTGAAGTATGTGCTCAGCTGAGTAAACAAGTTATCTGTGCTTAACCTTTTCTCTGTTGATCTTCCACCCACTTTTCTTAAACCACTAAGTTTCACTGTCACATTGTCCATTTTTAAATATGGAAATGAGAATGTATAGCAGTCATGTTATGTGTGCTATTTACAAAGAGCAAAACAAAATATTTACTTGAGTCAAGGTAGCTTCCAATTCCAGTTACATCTGTGAACCTACAGTGGTTTTCCCAACATTTTTCATGATTCATTTTTTTTAAGATAGATTTTTTTTGGCTTTATTTAGACAGTCATCAGACAATGTCAAGTTATTCCACCTTCTAATGCAATGCCATCTCTCCTCCCTTCCCTACTATCTGCCTCCTGACTTTACACTGTCTCCTTTGCAAGCTCACTCCCTCTGTCAGTAAAACTGCACATGCACAAATGGATGCCACCTTTTTGAAAATAGGGCCCAAGTCCTCTTATGCACATTGCACATATGCACTATGGTCCTCTTCAAAAGACCACTGAAGTCAATGGAAAGTCTCCCATTTGGTTCAGGGAGCTTTGGATCAGGTCCCTAGGGACATGTTCATTAGGTAAAAAATAAAGCAGTTATCATTCCAACCATGTCCTTCTACAATCCAGTTCCAGCATTGCTGTATGCACCAGGAACATTGCTAAGATTCCAGGGACTTTTGATACCTTGTTATTGGATGCTGGCAGTACAGAAGGTACTGTGAACATTTAAACACATTCTGTGAGAATGTGAGATCCATTTCCACTCTTACTACCTGTCCCCTCACTTTTTGATGAAGATTTGCTAAGAAATAAATTCATATTTTGGCATGCAATACGTGGGCATGTCACTGTGACAGAATCAATTTCTATTCTTTGGAATAATGAAAACAAGATTTTTATTCAAAACTCTGGATAAGGATGTGAAAAGCAGAATCTGGAGTTCTTTCATAACAGCTTTATTTTAGGAAACAATAAAATCAAAGTCTATCTTTTCTTTCAAATTCACTGAGGTTAAAATAGATTAGTATTCACATAGTTCTCACTGAAATCAGAAAGCTAAACACCTTTTCTTTCCAGTAGCAGGGGGAAAATGAAGAAAAAAACAATTTAATTACAGTGGTAGTGTTAGCCCCAGCCTATTTTGGGATGCAAACGTTTCTGTTGAGATGGTCTGGATTCAGACATGTATAACTTTGTGGTAACATTCTTTCTGTACTGTAAAAACAGTAAAAACCTAGCTTGGAAGGGAATTCTTTTTTCTACACCTGGAAATTGGAGAACTGTAAGTAAAAACAAACAAACATAGAGTTGTTTTATTGCAGACTCATTGGTCCAGATGCATTTTATTATTAGATTTCTCTAATAATAGGACTTTATTTTTATTTAGCTATTGACATTTCTATTGGCCTCACCACTGTATCGGCTTGTGTAAATTGGCTTCCCTCCACTGACATCAGTGGACCTATAGTGGTTAACAAGTTGGGAATCTGGTTCTATGAGGACTATGATTTCAGTTTAATAATTTTCATGAAGCTTTAAAAGCAGTTTACAAACACTGATTAGTTAAATCGCACCTCAGCCCTGTATGACATATATGTTTATTATTCCCATTTAATATCAGGGTAAACTCAAGCAGAAGAACATTTAAAGCCCTGATTTTCAGAGGTGCTGAGCACCCCGAGTTTCAACTGACTTCAACTGAAGTTGTCCTCAAAGTCATGTCTTTGAAACCTTGGCCACAATGGTTAGCTAAGAGCCAAGAAGGAACAGAATCTAGGAGTTTAAATTCCTGATCCCTGCTCTCTCCACTAGACAGTCTCCTCTTTAAATTAAAGATTTGTAGTTCATTTTGGAGCAGAAGAAGCAGCTACTCAATAGTTAGAGCCACACTGAAGGGCACTTAAGGATGCAGATAAGTGCTTATGCCTAGATTTTCAAAGGTATTAGGTGCCTACCTAATTGAATCTGGGCCCAAGGGGGATTTTCACCTAAGCTGTGCCAGTGCTTTTAAAAATCCTACTTGATACCTATTTTTAGGTGCCTAAATACCTTTGAAAATTGGGCCCAAATAATTGCCTACATCAGTTTCTTACTTCAAATTAATTGATTGAAAATTAACTTAAGGTTGATTATATGTTTGTAGAGACTGGCCTGGACACTCTCCACACATCTGTGATATTTTGGAGCACACATTTGCACAGTAACCAGATCAACCTTTACAAATGTGCTGAAAATCTTGAGATAGAAGTCTGTAGTGGAGACAAGCACGGAGTTTCCATTATGAATCTAAATTTTACCCTCCCTCAAATCTACACACAATGGATATTGGCCTGGACATTGTAGGTTAGCTCTGTGGCAGAGGTAGAAGCTTTCTAAAAATGTTGAGATAATTTTGACAAAGTTGTTTCATGAATAATGAAGACACCAGAAAAGTGAGAGGTTGTCAACAGAGTTCAACATTTTTTCTAAGACTTGTCACTTTGTAGCAACTCATACCCTCAACAAAATAACTAAAAAGAATCCTAAGAAGCAATGAAATAAGTTGTGGTTCCTGAACAGGTGTAGTTTAGCTATAGTGCAAAGAAATAAAGATTAGGTGATTAGATTATTATTTTAAGAGTTATTAACATTTGAAATATTAACACCTGCATGGGTCATGAGGAATTGATGAGCTAGTTCTTTCTAGTTTACTGGTAGCTACAGAATTAGTGCTGGGAAGCAGAAGGTGCTAGATTGTCTCCTCCTCACATTTACTGATTAGAGAATGAGGAGATGGAGGAGGGGGAGAGGAGAAGAACTGTGGACATACACCACACACATCCCAAGATCCCTGCCCTTCATAGTTCCCCTTCTACACCACACTCCTTTACCCTCATAAGGTTCAAAGCTCTGCAGTCTTTAAAAGGTCCATGGGGGATTAGAGGCATTCCCCTCCAGAGGCATCCTGAGGTTTGCAGGAGTGAAAAGCCTCCAATTAGCTTGAGGAGATTTGTTACTTCCTATGAAGATTTAGGAGGGTCATCAGGGGCCACACCCATTCCCATATGAGATTTAAGTGGCTTGTTGTTCTAAGCTATTTAGGCTTGTCAGAGGTGCAGGAGCCATATTTTGGTTCCTTAGAGGTGGAATAATCTACATATTTGGGGCTGGGAAGATTAATATAGAAGAAGGTAGTGAACAATTGCTAAGGCTGCTCAACATACCTTCCTAAATTCTTATGAGGTTGGGGGTTCTAGAGGCTTCCTAAGGCTGGAAGGGGGATTGGGAGGGCACTGGTAAGTTTCCTGAATCTTGTTGGCTGTCCCTCCTTGCCCCACTTAGGGGGTTGATGCATTTACCCTATGCCTGGGCACTTCCTTAACATCTGTGAGTGGTGGACTTTCCTACTGTGGAGTTGTGCATTAGTTAGGTTCTGCTTCTGCAGGTTGGAGAAAGAAAGGGATGTTGTGTCCTGTCTTTTCTCTCTTTCTTCCTCACCTTCCCCTTCACTTCTCTACTCCATCTGAGGACTATTCTAAAAACCTCAGGATATTCTCAGGAAAAAAACCCCCAAACCGAACTTTATTATGGTGCATTTCAGGTTGAGAGTAAATTAGGAATTCCTTTCAGGGATACTGTAGTTACAATGCCCCCCCCCCTTTTTTTTAAAGGAAAAAGAAATATTCTAAATACCATTTGCAGCTAGTGATGCCTTGAGCACATCAGAAGCTTGACCTACCTTATACATCCATAAAAACAATGTAATCTTATTCGTAACCACAAAAATTGGAACCCTTTACTCTCATAGTCATAGAGTGGTTGTATTTGGCCTTTTATTATTATTCCTTTGCCACAGAGAAACGCTATGGCAAAATGTTTAGTAAATATTAACATTAAATAGATATTATTAAAGACCAAAAAAGTGCATGAAGCGGTCTGATTAAGTCTGGGTGCAGTACTTACAACCAGTTCAGTTTGATTTTTATTGGTTTAAAGGGTTTAGTGCATTCTCACTAGCCATGCTGAATCAGCTTCAGAACAGCTGTGTCCACACTAGCCCTCTTGAAAACTGTCAGTTGCAGTGACTTCTGTGCCTGGCACAGCCCCCTGAAATAGAGCATGCTGGGAGATATCAAAAATCTGTCAGTGCATTGTGGGATAGCAGTGGGATGATTGATTGGACTGTTTCAGCTTGTTGGCCTTCATGCTAGTACCAAACGAGTTTATACTGAAGCAGTTTATATTGAATTGGTTCTTAAACATGCTGAAAGCCCAATCTACTCCAAACAGTTCTTACAACATTTGTAAATTGGTTGAAGTTTTGGGGATGTGAAATGTTTTGCAAACCTTCCTGTAAACCAGTTTCCAGCATGATACATTTATCTGGTGCAGACAAGGCGTAGGAGTCTTCCCCTTCCTATCTCTCAGCTTTCTGTCTGTTGACTCCTGTGATGTGATCATGTCACTAGTTGACCAGTCATGACAGTCTTATAGGCTAGACAAGATTCTGAATGTAAAAAAATAGCAGAGATTTAAAAAACAACAACAAAAAACACCACAACACCACCACTACCTTCCCTGCTTTTTTTTACAACATAAGGAAAAAAGAGCACCATTTTATTTTCTCCCACTTTGCAAGACACTTTTAAATAATGTGACTGGGAAACACAAAATTGCAAATGCCAGGACATGTAAAATAAAGACTGACAACCTGGCCTCTATTTTCATCATATTCCATTGTATCTTTCTATTTTTAAAGGGACTAGAAGTGTTAGATGTCCAGGCATTTCTCATTGTGAGACTTGACATTGTTTATTTTAAACATGTACATTTTATCAGTTGATTCATAAGTGAGAAATCTTATCATTTAAGTACAACATATGTACAAACCTTTGCATTTCTGCTCTTCTTTGAGTATTATATATTTTGAGGGTTTTTTTGTTTGTTTTTACTATTTCTGATTCCTTTCATGGAAAGAGCAGCACTGCAGTACAAACTCTGTGCTTGATGCTGATGTCCTTGAACAGATTCATTTAAACAGGAAGAAATCCATAAGCATAAAAAACAGAATTACTTCATGAGTCATAATGCCACTATGTTGATGTTATTGCATCATTTCTGCTGAAATTGTTTCTCCTAATGCACAAGCTAACCAAGTGCATTTTAGATGAATGCTGTTGCTTGCAACTTTAACCCTTTGCCAATACATGTATTCAGTTAAAGTTATATCAACAGGATTTACACATTGTTAGAAAATGCTATTTCTGTGCATTTTCCTATGCTATAATATTTTATAGTTATTTCATATATTTTTCATCTTTCCCCTAAAATGTGTAAATTGAATGAAAGTATGCACATATGATTAATTAGTAACCATACAACAATCACAAATAACACCTTGAATTTCAAGTAACTCTGCACATTAACGTTCCATAAAAAGTAAAATACTTGCAGAAAGAGTATACTCTGAGTATTTTAAACTACATAATATAACCTAAAAATATGAATATTTAGGTGTTAGTATTAAGCTTCTGCATTATGGCAACAATCCTATTTCCTTTGTGCACCATATATGAAAATTGCAAATAGTTTTGCTGAATATGTTACAACCTTAGTACCGAGAAAAATTTTTGTTATGGAAAGTTTAAATGGGATGAAACTATTTCTGCCACTATAAAATCTACTCTCAGCATTTAATAATGTATTTCTTTTTTTTTCTTAATAAGCATAATTAGATTGGCATTGACATATATTATCACTGAAAATTTGGTGACTTCAGTTCAAGATGAATAAAGGAAAATCTTTAATAAGATATTCCTTTCCTGAACTTTGTGATGAAGGTTTAGAATGATGCATTTAGAATTTTTTGTTGCTGTATGATCTGGTAGATGCATAAATCATACAATTAAGAATTCAGTATTTTGAAGGTGTCCTATGATATGAAAACTGTCCATCTTTTTGAAATATGGAATGCATCATCAAAGCCAGAATCTAATGTACTATCAATTTATGTCCGCTTTCTGCAATAGAAAAGGTCTGAAATCCTCCCTAAAACTAGGAGTCAGCTGAAGATTTGTCTTGGTTTCATGAGCCCAATGCAATTAGGCAGCATGTGAATGTGTGCCATATGCATTTATTGCTTCTCTTAGCATGTGTTACTTTGATGTGTTAGGTTAGAAAGCTAACTCTTTTTGTTGGGCAGCCTTCCTCCTGGGTCTTTATACTGCTTAGCAGTTGAGTCCAGACTTTGAAACACAGCCTAATTTAGAGGTGGATGCTGCAGCTGCTGCTGTCATTTCAGCTGATTTTTTTTTCTTTGATGTCAGCTTAGAATATTGGTTGTTGCATCAGTACAGCAGTCTCCATGATTCGTAGAACAGAAGCCACATAATTCTAAGCCTTTGTCTTTGCCTTGAAATCTAATTTGGGCAGCCAGACTCATTCACAGTTTGTTTAATGCAATGTTGCATTCTCACTTAATGTAGCCTACTTAATCAGGAGGAAGAAGTACATTAAAAGAGAGAGAGAGAGAGAGACAAAAATCTCTTTGAATTATTGCATTGAATGCCTGATGTATGGCTGCTAACATGAGAAGGCAGAACATTTTTTGACCGAAAAGGGCTGCGATGCCTATTCAGTCCTGCCCTCAGCCTTTGAGTTAGAAGTTGTAGCCTACAATATCAGCTTGTCCCTCCACGTAATCATCCTACTTCTTTTTGAAACATTATATTGATCATTCTTCTTGCTGCTCTCAGTTATTCATTTGGTACATTAAGTACAGTGCCTATAAAGAAAGTCCACCTAAATTTCTCTTGTGCTTGGTGCTTCCTTTGCTTTGGTTTCTGCTCTCTCTTTCTAGTGCTTGACACCAGCTCTGTGAACCTAGTATCATTGATCCTTTCTGTCCCCTTTACAATTTGGTATATCTCAGTGAGGTTCCCTTTCATAGGCCAAATCCTGCCCTCAGATGTGCATGCCATTTTTCCATTAATTTCAATGAGTCACCTACATCTGAGGCCAATATTTGGCCTTTAATCTTATCATTTTAAAGAATATAGACTCATAGTAGTTTATCTGTCCCTCTTTAATAACTAAGATTCTCACTCTGTATTGTTTTGGGTACCTTTCCCGGTGTATTCTGTATTACAGGCTGGACAGAGTATTCTACAATGCTGGGATAATTCCATCAAACTCATATTTCCCTTCATGTATTTTCCCTTTTTATTGCCACTGCACCAAAGACTTGAGAGTTTTCTCTTCTATTAAATCACACTTATTCAATAATTCAGAAATATGAAAGCTATTACCCCTTCATGTGTCTTTCTTGTTAGCCTCAGTATCTTAAGTTTCTCGACACTAAATGTGATAGGCCACTCTTATGACTATGCATTTACTAGTGTATTCCCTATCTCTGTAATAATGGAGATGGGTGTTTTCCCTAGGTTTCATAACATCAGAAAATGTCATTGCTACAGAGAGCTAGAATAAAACAGCTTTGGGGATCATAATATTTAATTTTTTAAAGTAAAAGTTTATTTAATATGGTCAAAATTCATTTTGGGGTGGGAAGGTTGTTTTCTGCTAGAATGCAGCAGATAACTATTACTAAGCCCTGTTCTACACTAGGGGGGCGGATCGATCTAAGTTATGCAACTTCAGCTATGTGAATAACGTAGCCAAAGTCGACGTACGTAGATCGACTTACCGTGGTGTCTTCACCACGGTGAGTTGACTACTGCCACTCCCCCATTGACTCTGCCTGCGCCTCTCATGGCGCTGGAGTACATGAGTCAACGAGAGAGTGCTCAGGGGTCGATTTATCTAGACTAGACACGATAAATCGACCCCCGCTGGATCGATCGCTGCCCGCTGATCCGGCGGGTAGTTAAGACATACCCTTAGTTGTGAATCTACTTATGTCCCATTCTTAATAGTGGCAATGGAAACAGAAGTTCCAATGGGTCATCACCCAGGAGAAAGAACAATAGGGAAAAAACCCAAACAAACAAGCAGAATTGCAAGCAGAAGACCCAATTTCCAGCTGCAGATGGTTCTAGTGAATGAAACCACTGTAAATAACTGTAGCCTCTGCATTTTCAAAGCTCCACAACCCTTGTATGAGTGAAAAATTCCCTGGCGGAAAACAGCATTCCTAGCTTAGGGCTCTGACCTCTAAGACTGAAGAAGGAGGTGTGGCCAGTGTAGCAAAAGGCTGTCCATGTGGCTCCCTATGAGGAATATATCCATCCCAGGAACTGTCTGGCGTCTACCATTTCCTTGGCCTTAAGCAGGCCTTGTACCAGATTTATTCATGCTCTGCCATAGGAGTAGTGATTTGTCATTAAATTGTCTACGGCATGCTTCACGTAAATAGAGGTTCTGTACCAGTGTCAGATTTGCCTTGTCTTCTTTCTGTATCCCCAACTCCCACTCCACCCTCCTCAACATCCCTTTTGTGTCCTGTGCGTCTATGATTAGCTGGGTTCTGGCAGTATTCCTTCGCACTAGGGCAGAGTTTTCTGCACCATGTAGGTGCTGCCAGAGTACCTGTAGAGCGGTGGTTTTCAAAATTTTTAGGCTGCATATCTCTTTCCAAATTATGTAGTCTACCATGTACCCCCATCTGAGGTAGGGTCATAATATACCTATAAAAACAGAAAATAAAGGTCTGTAAGGGATAAGTCCATCATTACAGGATTTTTCTCGCATACCCCCTGATGAGAGCATGTGCACCTCAGTTTGAAAACCACTAATGTAGAGTATCTGAGTAGAGTTCAGGGGGCATACACCTATGCTCCACACCCCTTAAGAACTTGCAAATTCAATCAAGAGGGAGAGGAGGAATATGGTAGGTGTTAAGAAAGAAAACAGAGAGAGGTGCACGCTTCCAAAAAAAAAAGGGGGGGGTAAAACTGCTCATAACGATGAATGAGAAAAGAGGAATTGCTGGTGGTGGATGAATAATTCTGGAATACCATTCAGTATATTGATTCCAATAACTCCCACAATTATTAGAATATAGCTAAAGCGGAGCTCCAGAACTGAACCTCTGACATCTATAGCTACAGAATCTTGCTGGTGGTCTGGATCAGCTGTGAGTATGATCACAGGTAAAACTTTCACCCTATTACACAGTCTGTTGCAATCAGACAGACCAGGAACAACAATATATCCAAAGACTATACAGTACTTCAGTCACTTTTGCTTCAAAGCAGCTGATGATCTCTGAGATATTCCAGCTTAATAAGAGACCAAGCAGAGGTAGAAATGGTTTAACAGTCTGTGGCTTGCTGAGAATCATGAATTCAAAGGTGTGTTAAATGATATTCTTCACAAAAAGTTGGTTTGTGGGGCAACCCTGGGGCTACCTACCATACTCCAGCAATACACCTGTGCCTATTATCTGAGTCGGAAGAAATTAAGTTTACAGGGGAGTTGCTGCAATAGACTCTCAAGCACTGAGTGCATCCACAAAAGTGTGCTAGAAAACTGGACATCTCTAGCAAAGTATCAGGTTCTCAGCAATGTTTCAGAGGTGACAAGACAATATGCCAGCAAAATGTTAAAAAGGTATTGAACTTGCCTGTTGGCAGAGTAGCATGGGTGTAAGGAAGATTGGTGCTGGTAAACAGGAAATCAGAACAATGAATTATCGCTAAGCCATGATGACTGATAGAGCAGGTCAGAAAAGATTTGCTAGAACCATACTCTATTTGAATATGCAGTTCTGTCAAAATTGAAACATTTTGCAAAGTTGGGTTGATTTCACAAGAATTTTTTTTAGAAGAAAACTAGAAAAAAAAGAGTTGAAATGCCCTGTTTCTGCATTTTCAGAATGAAATGTTTTGATTTTTCATGACTTGATCTTTTATTTTGTATTATATATTATAATACACATTTTTAAAATGTCAAAATCAAAACAAAACTTTTTGATTAAATTTCAAAATTTGGGTTTTTTCTGTTTCAATTAAAAATGAAGCCAAAATTTGAAATTTTGAAATCCTATGTGAAATGGAATTTCTAGCCACCACACAGCTCTAATTATAAGGAAAATAACTTGTATTCTGTGAAGCTGAACCAGAAAAGAAGAAAAAAAGATATGGTGTTGCAAAGTACTGAGTGCTTCTAACTGGCATTGATGTCCCAGGAGCCACTAAGTATCTTGCAGGACCTAGCAAAGAGAATACCTCATATGACAAAATGATCATGCACACTTTTACCATGGTGGTTTGCAGTGTTTTGTAGTTGTCTTAACCCCAGGATATTAGAGAGACAAGGTGAGATAATATCTCTTTTTGGACCAACTTCTGTTGGTGAAAGAAACAAGCTTTTGAGCTGAGCTTCTCACTATTTCAGGGCTTCACAACCATGCAAGAATCAGACCTGGCCTGACATTGAACCATAAAACTTATCTCAAGAGCCAAACCTTGACAATCCTTGCCTTTAAACCAGGACAAAAGGCCAAGAATGCTAATCCAGAGACCAGCAACCGGGTAGGAGAATGAGAAGATTTTTTTGGTTGGCAAACACCATAGTTTGAACTCCCTCCTCCAGCTGTGCTAAATTATCTAATCTCCAGAAAGCAGCCTCCCATTTTAATCAGCCATTTGGAGGGCTGGTCCAGTGTGTGTAAAAAATTGTTGGCACTGCCAGGCATTCAGAATGTCACTCAGATGAGTAAGGCAACAAATCACTCTGCTGCGGCAGGAGCCATCTCCCAGGGATTGCGATTTTAATGAGTAATAGCTGTGGTCTAGAGTTCTAAGTGACCTGAACTACACTGTGTATCTTCCTAATGATGGATCCCACAGCTTAACAGTTATACAGACAAGGTTACAGCACATTTTCAATTGTCTAGCCTTCTTTGAGGTTCTGAGGAAAAGGTAATCCCTAAAATAGAAATTGATGAACGGTAATGTAAATAATAATGTTTTAGCCAAGTGTTATACATGGGGAAAAATCACCACAGCAATTTTGATTATTGTTATACAGGAAGCTTATTGTTTAGTTTCTGTGCCTCACTTACATCTTCGCTGCCTGACTTTTGTTAGAAAAGGTCAGATTTTGAGTAACTGTGTGATGGTATAATTAAACCTAATTAACGAGTAATTCAAGGAAGAAGGCTGCATTATCATATGAAATGATTTTTGTGACGATAAACTATCAAAGAAAGTTAGTGAAATGTGTGCATATTAGGTAGTTAGAATACCTCCCAAATGAAAACCTGTATGCTTAAGTTTTCTCATTTGTGGATATATGTCTTTTGTATCTGGACTTCATTTTTATATTTTCAGAGCTCCTTAATTTACTCTTTCAAAGTGAAACAAAAAACCCCAACATATTAAGGAATTCAAGTGAAGAGTAAATAATTTAAATTGTTTAAAGAGACTTAGAATGTACTGTAGAGAACAATCATAAATCTCCAGTGGAAGAAGAAGAAAAAAAATCTAGTAGCCTTATTTATATATTTTTTTAAAAAAAGTCAACATTATCAAAACTTTTCATTTTTCACAAAAATGTTGTACCTTTAAATTATTTTTAATTGTACCAAAATATGAATAAAGTGGTTATAGAAATTTTTCATTTACCAAAAACTGTTTTTTGTAAATGAAAATAAAAAGTTACATTTTCCATAAGGTCAATTCGGGGAGTAGTGGAGAGGTAATTGAATAATATATTGCCTAAAATGAAATATGCGTCTATTTCCAACACTTTGAAATTTCAAAATTAGTTATAAAAATAGATTCATTTTTTTTCTTCACACAGTATTTCTCACTTTGCCTCCTAATATTAAAGGAGGTACTCTCTTCTTTCTCACTGCTCATCTCTAAGGATCAGGTGACAATCTTATATGTCAGAATGAATGCACTTCTCCTTTCGGGAGTAAAAGAGTGTGCCATGTCTTTAAATCAGGGATCTGAATAAGGTAGCAAGTGTATGCCTCTCATGTGCCTTCATTTACTTTATAATAGGGTCTCCTTTCAGTGTTGTTAATAAACAGCAAGATCATCAGTCACTTCAAAGTGCTTTCATATTCCATAAATTGCTTTTTCTGCAGCAAGCAAATGGAGGGACGAGTTGATAGAAACCAGTAACACCATAACTCATCTTCTATGGGATCTCCACAAGAGGTCTTAGAGTAGCACATGGACTTTCTATACAGGTAATAGTTGGAGGGTATAGATGGGACTCCTTTCTCCCATCAACCTTCTGCAGTACTGAAAAGTCATTAATGGATCAGCTTTGTATAAAGAATATTGCAAATACACAAAAGGTGGAATTTCACCTGGTAGATGCTTTTTCATCTGGTGCAGGGAAAGATTATTTTGCATCTATAGTTCTTGCAAGGTGTGATAGAATTTACAGGAGTGGCTGAAAGTATTTGCATCATGGTCAGAAGTATTTGACATTCTTGTGTTTGCCTCAAACACTGAGCGGAACTAAATTAAGGCTAGACTATAGAAAGGTATAGATTTCTTCATCCTTGATGGCACATATCACATTTGCTATCATCAACCCCAATCCTGCAAAAAGCTACACATACGGTTAGCTTAGTGCGCTGTGAATTCTTTCATTGAGGTCAATGAGACTATTTGCAGTGTGTAAAATTGAGCACATGCTCAAGTCTTTGCAGGGTCAGGGTTATTATGAGGGGGGATAAACTCACTGGAAGGAAACTAAACAGGAAACCACTCTTTGATCTTAGGCAAAATTTCTAGTATATCACTGAAAAAATTATGATTTCTTTTTAAAGATTTCACTTGATGACGAATTCTGGTTTAATGAACAGGAATCTGGCTGCCTCTTGCTAAATATAAAGATTATTGACTTCAGGTAATTTCTCACAAAAATACTTTTTTCCCCCCTAAAAATATTTTTTGTTTTCTCAAATCCATGAAATGGTAGATTTTCATGAAAGTTCTGAAAATATTTTTCTGTGGCTTGTCATGTCATTTTGACAAGGAGCAATGTCCAGCCCTGCTTGTATATTCCCCTCTGTTCCCACCTCTTCCCCGCTGCACTAGTGGTGGTCTTGCTGCATGTTGCACAGATGTTTCTTCCACTCAACTACATGGTTGTTTTTCAAGTGGCTTCTCAGAGCAAATGTTTCCATGTGTGTACGTTCCTTCTTTCTGCTGACATCTTTTCTTTCTATACAAACAATCTGCTGCTTTCAGATCTAGAAAGAGAATGCCCCATTCCACAGATGCTGGTTTTCCTTTTAGGTTCCTTGGCACTGGTACACATGGTCAGCAGGCAATCCCTCCCTTCTGTCTGTTCCTCATAACTAACAGTGTTGATGTTTTGCTCTTTCAGTCATATTTCCCCCTGTTACCCTTACTCAGACTGCATTTTTTCCCTCTTTCCTGTAACTTTCAACTCTTTGTATTAGTGGCCCAGATGGGGTGTCTTCATTTTTTGCTGCAGCTTGGAAGGAAATGTTTTTTTTACCCAAGTCACCACAAACTATTGGCCTGTCATGAGTTTCCTTTCTTCGATGACTGACAGCACCTTGCTATTTTTTGTTTGTTTTTCAGCTAGGTTTTTTTGGGGGGTTGACACGGACTCGTGCAATTAAATTCACTTTCTTCAGCACTACTACTGCTCTTTTGCTTTTTGTGTGTTGTGCCGCTCCGTGTGGTGAATTCCTGGATGACTCAGAAGAGATGAGTAAAGGTCAGACCCTAGTGATGAATGAGATGATCTCCTTTTTAGTTCGTGTCTATGGTAACAGCTATAGATAAGATTGCCTAAACATTTCCAGTCTAAAGAGTCCTTTTCTTTTGCTTATAACTTTGTCAAACCTTTCATTTTAGAACTGAAATATTGCACATAGTCACTGACCATGGGTAAATTATTCTGAAAATTTGGCTCAATTTGGTTCAACAACTTTTGAATGTGAAGGCAGTGAAGAAAAATAAACTTTGCCACCACGACACATTTTTGCAACCTTTTATGAACAGCTCTAGTGAGTCATTCATCATACACCATCTAACATGGACATGAGGACCAGATTGTCCCTGGTTCTTTCCCATCTCCTCCAGATACCTCCCAGATACCTAAAGAACAGCCAGGGACAATTCATCAATGACTATGTTGGATGGTGAGTGAGGAAAGGATATGTACAGAATGACCTGGGATTCTATGGCATCTGCCTTAATTTGGGCCACATTTACTTGAAATCGCCACAGTGTAAATTTGGAGTAAATCCATTGAATATGCCACTGAATGAGCCACTTGTCCTGCAGAAAAAATATTATGTGATCATATAATTAAAGAATGCATTGTAACACATATGCACAAGAGTTAAAGTAAGGGCCAGCAAACACTCCAGCTTATCACAGTGCTACCAAAGTATTTGGGGGCAATTACTGGAGAATACTATAGTATTTTATTTTAGAAAGAGCAATGAAAGGATATATAAAGATTAGTATAATTTTCTTTCCTTTATTTTGATAAAGATGTAAGTACTTTGGAAAGAAATAGATACGTTATTTAAACTGCTGTGTTTTGAAGTAAATTTGGGTTTAAATCGAGAAGTATTTACAGTACCTGACAGTTTCACTTTATAAATGTGGGATGGCACTCATTGTTCTGCAGGTTTACGTATCTCAACAGAGCTGCATGAACACTTCCAAATACATTCACAAATTCACTTTTCCAACCAAATTTATTCACTTTCCAGGATTATTTGGTGAATTTTCACACTAAAGTGTTCTGTGGATCTCTTCATAGCTCTTTGTCGGCTTGAGGAATAGAAATAATATATCTGATTTACGTAAACAATCACAGTGCAAAGAGTGAATTATAGCTAAAAAATATGAATTAACATTTCCATTCCTCACTCCCAGACATAAGAACTAAATCAAGACCAAATGAACCTAGCATCAAGACCACATTTTATGACTTGATCGTATTAATGCAGGCCTTCCACAGATTCATGCTGTAGTGCTATTTGGGATTCATGTATGTCTTCTCATATTCCTCAGGAGCCATGATCATTGTGACTATAAACAACAATCACGAACACACTGGGAATGCTAGAAAAGTGAAAGAATCATAGCTTCATTATGTCTTCCTTTGGTGATAGGATCACAGAAGAAAACATAACACAGAACATGTCAATATTTGACATAGAAAAATCAGAATTATTAATTATATGGAAAAACATAGGGTATTCTAGATTTTTCTAAGAGTAAAGGAATTATATAGCTATGGTGCCTGGAAAAACCTCTCCTTAAATGTGCAATATTTGTGCTTTATATGTTGTGCTAGTAATATGTTTGAAGAAAAATTATTATTTCACAGACTTCCTGTCCCTCAGAGATTACTTTTGTCAGCAGTGGGCCAAGTCCTTGACCAGAGAGGAGGATCATGGGTACAGAAAGGATCATTGGTGGTATGGACTTCTTTCAGTGCCATTTGTAATACATGCATTGTAATATATAAACTACATTACATAGGCCTGTGTAACCTTCTAACATAGGGCAGGTTCTCAAAAGATCAGCACCCCAAATTTGGGTCTGAAACGTAGCCATTTCTATTCTAAACCTACTTATATATGGGAATAAACAGTACATACACACACATATTTACTAACATCATCATTATTATTATCTTAATGATTATGGTAGCACCTACGAGACCCAGCCAAGGCTCTGGGTCCCATTGTGCTGTACAGAAAAATAACAAAGAAGACAGCCTTTGCCCTAGAGAGCTTGTAGTTTAGGGGTGAAGTTAATAGCAAAACTTCCATTGACTTCCATGGGGCAAGGATATTACGCTAGGTGTTAGACACGACATGACAGGTATATAAAAAACACAAATAGGGTGGGCTGGGAGATGAGATAATAAAATGAACAAAGTTTTAGCAGAATAAGCAGTGAAGCAAAAGTGGCAGCTTGTTACTTGCCTAACCAAGTATATTTACATCATTATATAAAATATGCAGATGTGCACATTTAGTGCACATAGACAAACATTTTTAGTTATAAGGAATGTGAATCCTTTCATTTCATTTTGTAGCATTATAGAACAATGAAAGTGAATACAGCCATTGAGGAAGAAATTCATTGGCAGTGTTCAAATGCCAGCACTCATCATCATAACCCACCCAGAAAAGAGATTTTACTCTTTTTTACAGAGGAATTGTTTTTATAGCAAATGCATATTTTTATACTAGAATCTTCCAAATCAAAAATGATGTTGTGAAACATATGCACATTTGTATTTTTATGGGTAATATAGTTTTCCTAATAACCTTTTCAAGGCAAAGATTCTGCCTGATTTACAGAAATGGAGTCCCTGTAAATTTGATTAGGCATCTAAGCACATCAGTCTATCTAGCAGCCATGTACCTGATTATGCATAGGTATGTTATATGAAGGCAGTTTAGCTTGGATCATATCATGGCTCTAACCAAAGTGGATTTAGAGATAATGAGCTTGCATCTTAGAATACTTAGGATTTCAGCATGCTCTCTAAACTGATGATGCAGCAGCTGCATAATGCAACAATGTAATTTATTCATGTAATATGTACAGTATTGCTGTAATAAAAAGCTCATTGGTGGTTCCTCTAATTCTTTATCTGAACACGCTGTTATTGGTAGCTGTGTAAGTTAATATTTCAACATTTCAATTTCTGGCTATTTGGAAGTCCAAGCTATAATATTTTAAAAGATAAACATTTTATACAGTGTGAGCTGTACTTTGAATCTGCCTGTATTGAGCTTAGTTCTTTAGCTTGTGAACAATACATTTTGTGCCAATTTCACAAAACCTGGAAATTATAAAAAGAGAAATGACAAATAAGACTGGATAGATTCTGGACTTTGCACAAAATATATAGTATTTTAAGTGTGGTATATGAATCATTTTTCTTTTTCCTTTTTCTAAAAAGGAAGTTTAGACAAAATATTTCAGAAAGATGTACTTGGTTTACATGAGAATAATGAGGACTACACCGAACTGTGTGCTGGCTTGCATTAAATAGCTTTTTTTTGCTTACAAATATAGCAATGTTTATATTAAAGGTAGATTTTCTCTGAAGTAAATTTTAATAGGCATATATTAACTTTCAACAGGAGTCTACATGTAAAGACAGTGATGAAGAGCATGACAACAGAATGCTTGAAAATTAATCTGCCAGTTTGACCCAGTAACCGACATGCATACTAAAACACTGATGTGAATTGAAAATAAAATAACCACGCTTGACAGATATAATAGTTTAAGTGATTTCAAATTAACCACATCCCACTGACCACAAGTGAAGAATGTGTTCATTCTCCCGCAATGAAACATGCTCTAGGGACTCATTATATAGAGTAGAGTAAGTAAAACCAGAGTGGAGTAATTGATGCTGAGGAGGAAGAATGACAGCTATTTAATGATTCTCAAACTTATACATAAAGATACCACAAGCACTTAATATATTATTTCTCTCTCTCCAATCTAGAAATATTATAGGCTTAAATCTATATTGCGTAGTAATTGCAACACTTGATATAGCTGTTAGGAATAATGAATCATGGCAAAGATGCATCAGCCAGTACATGGAAAGAGTGAATAACAAACAACCCTGTACCATTATGTGTATATGTATGATGTGACTTATTTTGCAGTGGTGCGATGAAGCAAGGGTATGATATCTACTTAATCTATCTGTCATCATAACTGGTTTATAAATATTAAAGGATTCCCTAAACAGTTTTTGAATAATCTAAAAAATAATAAACACTTGATTTTATTTTACATTAGTTGGGTTATTTTTTTCACATACACTAAAAACTTTTTTACAGGGAAGTTACAAAAGCAAAAGAAAGAGATTAATAGATACATAATGATGAACAGGTACAGCTAGTCCTCTGGGGCCAGCAGGACTAAGTCCCACCAATAACGTCATTAGTATATTATGTGGCTGATGTATCGCAAGATTCGTGATACCACTGAAGCTGCCTGGTGCTGCTGCAGCCACTAGAGGCTGAAGAACACCTGGATGCCAGTGGGTACCATCTAGTCCTGCAACATATAGACCTCACACAGCAAAGGAAGGAGACACAGAGCAGAAAATATAGGCTTCTGTGAGGCTTTTTCAGTTCAGTCCCAGAGTCAGAGTATAGGACTGACTTACAGGTACCTTGGAGCCTTTGCTTTTCCTTGTTACTCGTAGACCCATCAATTATATTTGCTGCCCCTCGCTACTGATTATGAGTTGCACAAAGGGTTTATAAATGATGGGATGTCATTTACTTCTTGGCATCAATGGTAAGACTGCCAGGAAGGGATGTTGGTTAGCCCATATTGTGATGATGGTTTCATAAAGTAGATATGTCTCCACTAAACTGAAACCACCAACAATATTTGTAATTGGTGGCTGAAAGCCACCAGTTAACAATGATTATTGGCCATTACTAAGGAAATAAGTTTGACACCAAAAATGCTGCATAAAATAAAGGAGGAGTCATGGAAATTTTCATTAAAATCAATGGGTGAAATCCTGGTCCCATGAGAGTTTTGCCATCAATTTCACTGGGGCCAGGATTTCACTCACTGAATTTTCACCAATGCTTTTAACCTCAAATTTTTTTGTCATCTACCCCCTCAGTATGATGTATTATGGACAGTTTACAGCCTTCAAAAAGGAAGGTTCACAGTGAACTTCCAGACTATGGGTAAGCCTTGGCTTTCCATTGCCTGGGCATGGCATGACATCCTCCTGTTGCCAAATTATTCATCTCATCCAAAGACAGCACGTCCATAATTGTATCTCCACCCAACACAACGCTTAGCATTCACTCAGTACTGGCTCACAGGGAAGAGTGCTTGTACCTTTGGCCTTGTCTGCGCTCGAAAGGGTTTGCTGGGGTAGCTATAATGGCAAGGCCTTCTACTGGAGATGCAGCATATACCTATTAAAATAACCAAGTCAAAGCCGGAGATAGACCAGTTTTCCAAATGGAATAAGTTATACTAGTAAAAGGACTTTTTTTCTGATATAACTACATTGGCTTTTGCTGGTATAGCTATGCTGGTTAGGGATGTGATGTTTTTCACACACCTAACTGACATAACTATGCCAGCAAAACTTTTAAGCATGGACGAGGCCTCCATCACTAGCAACACATGCTGCAGTGTCTAGGTGTTGCTTGGAGGTCCCCAATCAAAGCACTAATAATGATCAACCTTCTTATCTTGAGATATTTGACAAAAATAACAGCACAAGGTAGGTATACACTAATCCAAGAGACTTCATTATTAATGCAGCTTTATGTGTGTCGCATCTAAACAAAATAATAGTTGTCTTTCTAGGAGTAGTTATCTTTTCCGTCCATCAGAGGGCACCGCACTGACTAAGGAAGGAGGTTTTTTTTAATATTTTATTTTTTTCTAAAATGTTTTCAGGAAGTTGCCACTTGAAAGCTTTTTTCCCTGTTTGAGTTGACAAGTCCAGAACCATGGGAGGTATTTATTTAAGCAGGCAGAAGATGTCCCTTGCTCCCCTGTACAGTTAAGTGCCACTCCTCCGCTGGTGCATAATGTAAGCCATCTTGCTCTTAGGGTATATCTACGCTGCAATTAAAAACCCGCCATTGGCCCATGCCTGCTGACTCAGGCTCATGGGGCATGGTCTAAGATGCTGTTTAATTGCAGTATGGACGTGCAGACTTGGGCTGGAGCCTGGGCTCTAGTACCCTGCAAGGGGGGGAGGTCCCAGATCTTGCGCTCTATCCTGAGTCTATGCCGCAGATAAACAGCTCCTTAGTCTGAGTCCCTTGAGCTTGAGTCAGCTGGCATGGGCCAGCAGTGGGTGTCTAATTGCAGTGTAGACATTGACCACACCGCACCGCATCTTTAAATGGGGGTGGGGTATTTGTCTGGCTAGCCGAATGGAGGGAATAATGCTTTATGGGCTGGGGAGAGAAGAAAGTGGCAAACTGCTGCAAAAAGGGGACAAGGGGTGACAATGACTCATCCCTTGGAATCCAGATGGACAGAAGGGTTTACAAGGGGTAGCCCGTGCGGTGAAGCCCCCTTTCTCATGGAGTAGGAAGGGATACAGTGACGATAAATGGATTGGTAAAGGACTTAAAAAGGAGATGTTGGTTAAAGGAACTGAATAGCGTGGGGTTGGGGACTCCTATGGTTGGTATGGCAGGGAGTCAATCCCCCTTTCTTATAGCCCATCTTAACTCTTCTATGAGGGGAGAGGGTGGATGGTAAGGGCCCAGCAATTGGTTGGCTGGGGGACCTGGATGGAAAAGAGGGGTGGCTGGTGCAAGCCCTGCAAGAGATTATTGAATGAACATGGGGTTACCTGCACGGTACACTTTTATGTGCTGGGCAGTCCCAGATACCGAACAATAAAGTTGCGGCCTGATTATAGCCATATGTAATATCTCCTGTCCTCCTTTCGGTATAGCTGGACAATCCCTCTGTAAACCTCACTACAAAGAGACAATACTTGCTTCCTTTTAGGAATCTAAATTAGCCCTTATGATTAGTGAGCCCTAGTGCCAGAAGCATATTTTAAGGGTCCTGAATTATACTCCTAGCAATTATTTAATCAAATATTTTTAAAAGTGCAGTGTAAGCTGGTGGGATGACTCAGCTGAAACAAAACAGCAACACTCAGTGGGGTTTACAATCATAACCCCAAACTAGACAATAGAAGCAAAAACAGCTCCCCCTGCCAGAATGTTCCCAGGCAACCTAATGTTCTGCTCCCTACAGGTATTTCCCCTCCGCTCCCAGCAGGCTTTTCCCAGAGCACCCAAGTAAGAGGAGGGAAAAGTAAAGCTGGAGTTAACCCCTTGTGTACTATGGTCTAGGCTGTGACCCTGCACCCTATCACATATAGTCTTTTCAGACAGTTTAACCCTCTGTATAAAACACCTTCTCTGAGCAATGGTTTTATAAATGAACATTTAAAAAATAACCTAGTCAAAGCAAGGAGATACACACATTCTTGAGCTATGGGCACATTCCAGAGTGGTGCTCAGCCTGCCTCAGGATCCAGTCCTATATCTGCAGGCAAAAATGAGATGAATTGAAGAAGACCCAGTAGGTGAAAATATGTTTTGGCATCTATGCAACACTGCAAATGAATCAGGATATTATAGCAGAATACTATAGCAGTACCATCTGTGCCACTGTCTGCAGGTAAAGCAAATGCAATTTTTAAATAAAATAAATAAATAAAACTCTTCAGTTTGTAAAGGACTGCGCTGTCTCCCTCTTCTCTCTTATTGTTTGCCTATTCCACCCAGTGCCGCACACCTTAAGGCCAAACATGAGTTGTGATAGGCTGTCATGCGGTTCGGATATTATAGATGAAATCCTTCCAGGAGCAGCATCTGGCTTGCTTTGTAAGCTCTGCAGTCATTTGTAGAGATGGGGTTACATGTGCCCTAGGCTTTGTCAGATGGCTAGGCTTCTTTTTCTCCAGGGTTCACTTTTTTTTATTCATCTTTGATTGTGAGGAATTCATGCTCTAAAATACATGCTTAACTTACCATTATTTTGTGGGTTTTTAATTTTTTTTTTTTATAAATAAGGCTGTTTGAAAGCTGGCCATTTATATGCTGGGTTTAAATGTATTTTTCTAGAGGGCCCATATTAGACTTCTTTACAAATGCAAAATAAACTCTTCTGTGTCTTTCTTTACAATACTCTACCTCTGTCCTAGAGTATTCCTGGACCATAGAGTCATGGGAATTAGTGATGGAAATGACCCAAAGCTACCTTCTCCCTCTAGCCCTACTAATGCAGGGTTGGTCCCAGTGCACCAGAGAGATTTTAATATATTCCAAACATTTTGTCCAGTCTAATTTTAAACAATTTAAGCAATGAGGCTTTTACCACTTTTCTTGGGAAATTCATAATTTAGTAATCCTCACTCTTAGACATTTTTTGGATAATCATAATTTTTTGATCTATCTCATTCTTTATCCTACTTATAATTAGTCCACTCTCACCACTTTCTTTCTGACTTTAAAATAAGGTAGTATTTGATTCACCCTCAGCTGGAGTAAATCTAAGTAGTAGCTCCATTTAGTTCAGTGGAGCTACATTGATTTACACCAGCTGAGAATCTGACCTATGTGTTTAGCTTCTTCAAATACTTGTATATGGTTAGCATATTTCCCTTTGCTGTCAGTTTGCCAGGTTGAACTTATTTAGTTCCTCCAAAGATTTACAATCCAAAGGCCACTCTTACTCACATTAAGTAGTACATTACTCAATGAGTAGTCTTACTGAATGGAATGGGATGGAGAAGGTACTATTCAGTGTGAATAAAGGAAACATAATCTAACCCACAGTGACAACATTTAGACAAAATATGAACCAAGGAGATGGGGAAGGAAATGTGAGGTAATTGTGGGTTGGGCAGGGGGGTATTTCTTCACACAAAGCACTGTCAACCTGTGGAACTCTTTTCCAGAGGATATTGTGAAGGCCAAGACGATAACAGAGTTCAGAAAAGAACTAGATATATTCATGGAGGACAGGTCCATCAATGGCTATTAGCCAGGATGGGCAGGGATGGTGTCCCTAGCCTCTGTTTGCCAGAAGCTGGGAATGGGTGACAGGGGATGGATCACTTGATAATTACCTGTTCTGTTCATTCCCTCTGAAGTAGCTGGCATTGGCCACTGTCAGAAGACAGGATACTGGGCTTGATGGACCTTTGGTCTGACCCAATATGGCTGTTTTTATTTTCCTTATGTTCTTATGGGGTAAGTGGAGAAGCAATTTGCAGGCAAGCAGATGAAGTAAGTGGTGTGAGATTGAGGATGGAAAAATCAGGATACATAGTGAAGTTGGTTAGGTGATACATAATGCAGCATGATAGGTGCTGAGTTATATTTTAAAGTATTTAAAATGTTTATAGGGAATAGAGAGGTTTTTGAGGAATTGTGTGGACAGTAAGGTGAATGAAGCTGCACAACTTACGGGTTAGAGTGAATGAATTGATATTCATGTCCAGAGAGTTGGTTATAATCTAGAGGTGGCCAAACACTGCAAAACAGGGTTCACAAATATTTGTTCAAATTGCTTGATGTCTCCATGTTTTTGCCCCTTTTTATTCACTGTTCCTAGACACTTGTTCTAACTGGGGTTGATGATGGTTGTTGTTTTTCTTTTTTCAAGGGTGTGTGAGGAATGGCTTTTATTCTTACGTGTACTAGAATTTGTGTGTGGTTGTTTTTTGCTGTTAACAATCACCATTCATTATTCTCTACCATTTTTCTGTCATCCAGTCAGATAGCAGGAGAAATATGATGAAACTTAGATCACACAGAGCAAATAATAAATAGTGACTAAATGAAGTGTACCATCTGAGAACAATCTATAACCTGAAATTTGGTCACATAAACTGTTCATAAGCAATAATGAGTTGTCAACAAATCTGTAAAAAACAAAGTTGGCTTGGGAACAATTTTTATACCAAGAAAAGAGCTAAGCTCATTGTATATAATACACTTATAATGAATAATTTAACCATCTTTATTGTGAACAAAGGGAATTAGCCTGTAAGGCATTGCATTGTATGACAGTTTTTTTCTGTGTGCTCTCCTCACAGGCCTCCCCACAAGACAAAGCCGGTTCAGAAGGCTGTGAGACACAGGAAGAGCTGTGGATTGATTTTAGTGTGTGATGTGAAATCAGCAAAATGTATCTTTGTGCCTGCTTTTGGTGCTTTGTCTGGCTACTATAAAAATGCTTCTGCTTTTGGGAGGCCCTGTCGAAGATCTTCACATTCTTTGTCTTTTCTGCTGTAGCAAATAATGACTATGCTAAGTTTTTCTGTATAGTTTTACTGTGATGTGGCTAATCACCCCATTGAGCAGCAAATGGATCTATGGGGCACAGTTTGTGAACAGCCTGTAGTCTGAAATATGTTTGCATGAAGAATTTGTCAATTTTAAATAACGAACTTATTGGTGAAAATCAAAGTCTTTGTTAATGATTTGCAAACAGAAATTGGGCCAGAGGCTTTGATTAAACTGTTCACTACAAATAGTTCACCCAGATGCAGTCCTCATCAATGTCAGTTGACTATTGCAACCCTTTTCTGTATGGCTTCCCCAAGCTCCAGCTCTAGAGATTTAAGCCTATGCACAGTGTTGCTACCTGTCATTTCACATGGATATCTGTGCACATATAAGTTAGGCCAATTTTATTCCTCCTGCAACTTCATTGACTTCTGTGTAGTTGTAACAAAGATTAAAAAACAGACCCTCATCTCCATCTTCAAATTCCCCTTGCATTCCAAAAATTCAGTTCTACTCTAGAACACCTCATCGACGCGGTGAGTCCTCCTCCTTCTCCTCTTTACTCTGCAATTGCACATGAGTTCACGGTGCAAAAGCCCTCTTTTATGTCACTCCTATAATCTGGAACGGCTTTTTTATATCTCTGTGCATCCACAATGCCCCATTCCATCCCAACTCGCCTTAAAGTACACCTTTTCTGTCCTACATATGCCTCTGAATTCCTGTCCTTCTATTGCCCTCATGAAATGGTTTAACTTATTCACCATACAACATCTTTAGACACTGCTCACACCAAATGGTCTCTTGTATTAGTTAACCATAACTGCTCTTTTAGGTCACACTCTGGTTAAAAGATAACAAAATAAAGTTGTGTTTACTGCCTCATTGGTCACTGTCCTTTTTTTCCTGCCTGCCAACCGTCTTTCAATTCTGTGTTGTAAACACTGTGTCACTGAATAAAAGGAACACGTGGAAAGGATGCGTGGTTTGCATCTCTTGGTTCTATGGCTTTCTCTGATATTGACTTTGAAAGAGAGCCGTGATTTTGTGCTCACTACCATATACAGTCACCTGCATTCCCACTGACTACCCCTCTACTACCCCTCCTCCCCTCCCAAAAAACCCTCAACAACTTTCTTTTAGTAGTTTTAGGTTTGATGTTTGAAAAAGCCACATGCAATTATGGTCTGGAGTTGCCCACACATTTACTACCACTTTGCATGCAAATGAGTTATTTGCACATAAAGATGGCTGTTTGTTAATTAAACTGGTTACGCAAGCATGGACATTGGAAGCATACATATTTTTGAAGTTAGGCCCTTTGTAACTAAAATAATAAGCAGATCCCATGAAATGATAACTGAATTTATTGAAGATGAGCAGGTGTGAAGGAGGACCATGGTGGAATAGGACTGGAAGGAGGAATGAGAGGGGGAAGAATCATTATTGTAGGATAGTGTCTATTTTCTTGAAAAAGTTCATTGGCAGAAAAGGACAAGCGGGGAGTGGGAAGAGGGATGAAAGAGAGAGTCAAAGATAGAGAAGAATTGATGATCGTTGATTTCATAGGAATAGATTAAATAGTACTACAGGCTCAGCAAGAAGAAACCTACACATTTCACAAAAAATTCTCTCTTATAAAGCACACAATGGAGAAGAGGTCTGGATTGGCATGTGGAGAGATCTGTCTGACCTATTCTCATAGGGGGGGAAAAGCTCAGAAAGAACAGAGGGCACTTCCTGCATATACAGCAGAATTTGATGCTAGCCTTAGAGGGAAAAGAATTGGACCTGTAGCTGGTCGGGGAATTTTTTGACTAATTGTTTTTTCATTGAATAATGCTAATTAGTCAAAACTGAAACTGTAAAACGGGGTTGGGTTCGATGAATTTCCTGAGTTGAAAAAATGTCAGGGAAAAAAGTTGTTAAATTGTTAAAATGTTTAATTTTGATATTTTCTAATCAAAATTCCAGCTTTCCAGTTCAAAATGACTGTAAGATAATTAGACTGAAAAAGGAATTAATAAAAAAAGGTCAAAATCAAAATGAAATTATAGAAACTAAATGTTTCAACTGACCTGAACTGACAAAAATCATATTTCTGGTTTGCAAGTATTTGAGATTTCAACTTTTTGTCTTGATCTGAGACAGAAAAAAAATTGTACTCTCAGAAATATTTGTGGGCTTGGAAAACCATTTCCCACCCAGACTTGCTGGGAGATTATTCCCATATCTGAGAGACTGTCTTGTGGCAAGATCCATGCTATATGGGTACATAAGGTTGTATTTTTAAAAGACAAAATATGAGTGTTTTTTCCTCTACTGTATATAAATGGTGGGTCAAGTCTTGCTCTTACTTGTCATGGTGCACTTCATATTCATTTCAAGTAAGTGGTGCCAGGTGGTTAATGTATCAGTAGCAGGAGAAAAGGGTGGGAGCATGCCACTGTTTAAACATTCGTCTTTTATCTTTCATTGGACTAAGTGGAATATAAGTAGATGCCTTTGACTTCCAGAGAAGTCTCTTCTTCAACCCACTCAAATCCCATTTCTTGTGGAAAGGGATTGTGGCTGAACTAATTTTTTTCATTTTGTATGAAGAAAATAATCAGGAAAGTAAAACATAATGATTTCACACCGTGACTATAATGCAAACACATACTTAACTATCACTGTCTCCGCTCTATACAAGGACCAAAAACATCTGTGTTGTGTACTGAAAGATTACACGCTGCATTACAATTAGAAATGTGCTGAAGTCTTGGATTGGGTGTTTATTTATGGTCCATGAAAAGTAAGATTCTATGTGCTTCTTATGTACATCTAAATAGCCAAAGGTAGAGAACTCAACATTTCAGAACCCAGCAGTCACTGTGAGAATGACTTCATTATTCTCTGAAGGGGGCTTTTTGTCAACAGAGTCTGGTTGCTGATAAACAAAAGCTAACATTACTGAAACCTGGAAACAAGAACTTAAGCAGGTCAAACTTGATTTGAGAGAATGCCCACACAGCAAAAAAGGCAAGATGCTTTGGGAATGCAAGCCACCCAGGATTCACAATAGACGCCCTCACTGGAATTGTGCACAAATGTTCTCCCTTGCAGCACCAAAATACGTTGTTCATGGTTCACTAAAAAACAAACAAATAAAAACCACTGACAATCCAACCACCCCACCCCACCCAACACTAGCCATATTTGGTTGTTGTTTCAAATATCCTAGAAAAACAAAAGCAACTTCATAGGCACCAAAATGTCATAATGCTGCAATACACTTTTGCAGAGATGCATGGTGCTGCTCACTAATGGTTGGGAATTTTTGTAGTGCACAGAGCCTCACCATATTTTTGTCTAACACTCTGCCTGCCGGCAAAAGCACAGTTTCATATGGGATCTAATTTTATAATATCTATTTTCTCTTGCTAACATTTATGAGCCAAACTGGTAGTTTGAAAGACCTCTAATCCCTATGTTTTATAACCTTCCCATTGCTGGGTATGTTTTCTCCAAATTCTCCCCATGAAAATATTTGGTATGGGTTTATCTGGGGGCTGGAGGTACCACCAATAGGCAAAGCTTTTTTCAGAAACCTACTCTGGCTCAGAGTTTAAAAGCAAGGGAGTGCAAAGGTGGGTTGGTTCATAGAAAAGGAAATAGAAAAACAATTTTCTAGGGCTAATTCCTCAGCTGGAGCTAAGACAATTTATTGAGCATTTAGCCTTTTAATTATTACTTTGTTATTGACTCATACAAGAAAACATATTTTACTGATGAATTGTTGAGGTAAATATTATTTAATATATCATATATTGTATCTTTACTTTAACACAAAGAATTTGATCAGCTCACATTTTCCCTGGCTATCAAGTATTTTACCTATTTGCTTGAGTGTCTTGTCCTTTGTCAGAACTTGTGGGTTGGTTTTCCAAGTGGATTCAGATTTCTTCCAGAGTGATCTACAGATTTCTGGTAATACCTCAATTAAACACGCGTCATTGGCACTGATTTTCCACATGATTATCCCAAATAGCCATGGAAAGGCACAGAGCTGTCAATCAGTGCACAATGGATACATGTCTGTACAACAGTGTTTGTTCAAGAGTGGAAGACAGCTCTGGCATTTCTTTGCTTTTAGAGTGCTTTGCAAGATATGTAATCATCACTTTATTAGATTCATTTTTCAGTGAGCATGTTGAGAGTAGTTCAGGGCAGTAGCAGAAGATACAGAAAAATATACCGAACCAGACCATGATCATTCTTCACAGTCTTATATGGATGTCAGTGATTATTTTTGGTGGAATGATAACTGCAATGAGGAATTTTCATTCAGAAGCTAAGTGACTTCAACTTTTTTCTTTCCTATATAAGTGCAATGGGAGTGGCACTTTGGGGTAATAATGGGGCAGAGAATCCTAAATCCTGTGAACCTGATTCTGACCTGTGCCCCTCAAGAAGTGCAGTCAGGCAGTGGATAAGGGCAGTGAGGGGTAGGTGAAAGTGCCTTTATGCCTTCTTTGCTCTTCTGGGATCCTGGCTGCCAGGGGGAAGCTCAGCCTTGAGAGAAATCTAGAGTAGACCATGGGGCTGTTCTAAGCGTATGTCTATACTTCAAACTGGCGATGCAATTCCTAGTTCAAGGAAACATACCTGTGCTAGCTCGATCTAGCTAGAGCACCAAAAGTAGACTGTAGTGGATACTCCCCCAACTTGAAAGGTAGCTGTACCCTAAGTTACATGTGGTCTGTAATGGTCCCAAGGGACATTCTGACAGCCAAAAATTCACTCCACCAACTATAAACCTCAGACTGTCAGTGGAGCATGGGGAGGTGAAATTCACACACAAGTCAACCAAGGGACTAAATAACATCTAATTTATTGAATGCAAGTTATTTCTGTTTTGTAAAACAAGAAAATGTATAAGCTGCAAATATCATCCTCATAATAGGTTTCATGAATCTTGAAACTCCCTTCAAGTGCTGCAAAGAATTGGGCCACTTTGGGACCTCCGGAGCATTTTCATGGAACTTGTACAACTAAACGCTGAGCTTTTATTTTGGCTCCACATAGGCACAGCCATGCTACACAGCCAGTTGCAGAATTAGAGTCCTGATTATCAAGCACATGTCAGTAATAGAATTTATGCAACAAAACCAATTGGCCCTAGTGTAAATCAGCATTTTACACCAGCTTAGAATTTGGCAAAAAAACCCATTGGCCCTAGTGTAAATCAGCATTTTACACCAGCTTAGAATTTGGCAAAAAAACCCATTGGCCCTAGTGTAAATCAGCATTTTACACCAGCTTAGAATTTGGCTCATTTTGTTCTGTAGTAATAATATGGCACTTGGCTCATTGTGGTTCACATTTTTCCCCACACTTGCATGTTTAAGATATATATTTTTTTAGTTCAGAAGATGAGGAAAATGGCATGTTTGTGTAGAAGCTGAATGCAGTTACATATGCAGATAGTCCAAGAATTTAGAGCCCAGATATGGAAAGTCTTCTTTACTGTTCATAAAAAAGTTTAAAACAAACATCCTCAAAAGAGAAAACAGAAGGGGGGTTGCTGTTCTTGATCCTGTGTTGCATTGGATATGCATGTTGTTGCAGCTGCTTCTGTTCAAGAGAAAGTTATAGCTCTGTAACTTTTGGTACTGGTGATGCACTGGAATGAAATAGTCAAGTGTCAGATTCTGATTATTTATGCGCTACAAAACCTAATTATAATGCACAAGAAATAGAAAAGATTTTGGAGACAGCAAAAGGCACAGGATTTGGTTAAGATCAGTCACAACTCATCAAATCCTGGGTTAAATCCTGGAGTCACTTACTCAATTATTACCCAGGCAAAACTCTCATTGGCCCATTGAATTCAGGATTTGTCCAAGGGAAAAAGAGTAAAACCTCAATAAAGCTTCAGGATTTGGCCCACTGCCAATTTCAGGGGTTTGTTGTTTGCTTTTTTTGTTTGTTTGTTTGTTTGGGTTTTTTTGCAAGGGGCCTTAGAGTGGAAATGGTACTAAGGAGCACAAACTGTAGAATAAGATCTTGACACTTATGTCAGGATACTGAAACAGGGGTATAAAATGGGAATATATAACTATAATTATCAGGTTGTAAAGCAGGAGTCAAACTGTACAAAAACAATGATCAAAGAAATGTATTGTTTTCTATTTTAGTGCAACTCAAGGCCCGAGTGTCTACATCCATGAACATTCATCCTTTGGATTCTCCGCTGAGACTCCCAATAAGTATACCAAGTATCCTGTTTTTTAAGATGTTGATACATGTCCACTGGGAACTTGACTAAAGCCATGATATAGGAGGGTGCTGAGGAATAGAAGGACCAAGACTCATCTTACAACATAATGAATTGTGTAGGTTAGAGGTATTTGAACCTCTGGCTATGGAAAGCATGAGAACCTACCTTAGGATGCCAACAGTACAGGAATGCAACAAATTTTAATTGTTGTCATCAAAATACTCTTACTGTGAACTTGATCGCAACTGGCCTTTTTGGTCTTGAAAGAGTCTTACTAAATATATATGAACTTTTCAAGTCTCATTTTTCTTTAGTTGAACTGAATTTTAGTGAAATTGTATGTATTAGATTTGTAAAAAAGAAATGTATATTGTTTCCTGTGGTCAGCCACGAATGCTGGGCATAAAGAAAAACAGCAAGCAATACTTTCTTTGAAGTCTAATAAATAGAAAAATAGCATTCATAGTTAGAATACATCAGCTGTAAACATCCTGCATACCCACAGGCAATTACTGTACATTTTGTCTGTCAGTATAGCTTTCTGTATTATTAAATAACTTTTTGAAAACCTAATTTACAGGAAAGCTTTCTGATGTGAAAGAGAGAAAAAAATTAGAATAAGACTTTGCTTGATTCAGCACCGATGGCTGTGGCTTTCAATATCCATTAGTAGCTAGACAGGTGCCTTTCTCCCGTATACACATATAAGCTAATCACACAGCTAATGTGCACAAAGTCACAGTGATCACGGTTCTACACTGTAGCCTACTGGGATATTAATTTGATCCCTAGCATAACCCTCATTATAAAGCACACTGTAATAAGTACACCTCTGAAAGGAAGCTACTACACTTAGGTTCCCTTCTCATTTGAAGCTCAATATGAACAGCTTAACAACATCCATTGATCTATCTATTGCATGGAATACAAATTACATAGGTCTCAAAACTAGTCCTACGGAGAGACATCATTGTCTGGTTAAACTGGAAGAAAGACAGGAGGCCATGGATGTGATTTAATTAGGCCACAACTTTATTCACTTATAATATCTGGGAGTCTGTGATAACAAATTGTACCAGACATAGGAACCCCAAAGCCCATTCCTTAGCTTCCCTAAGGGATACTTGCCTTCCAATCCTTTTCTAATCCATTTTATCTGATAACAGTATCCCTTCCATACCAAGTATCTGCACTGCACGTCCATCACAAGTTTTACATATTTAGTTGTGACATTATAACCTAACCCCCCCCTACTCTACCCCACCAGGTCCCAGACTAGTTGCAGAGAAGGTAAAAACCCAACCCTCCCATGGCCACTCTGGTGGTGAGAGGAAAATTCCTTCCCAGCCCCCCCACGAAAAAAGCAAAGAGTGGATCAAAAGGAAACGTGGTACTTTTGCCAAGTTAGTGGGTGGGTGGGTACTGCCAGCCTGATTCTAGTAAAGAAGGCCTCTCTGGGATTGCACAGAACATAAATACCCCACCCCGCTTCCAGTCAGCAGGAAGGGCAATGCCGTGATCTTCTTACCTGACCCTGACTGCTTCCTGCCACTCCTATCCATCCGTGTAAGCTTTCCCCCTTACCCCACCGGTTGTAAGGGAGCCTGTAAAGGGGCAATGCTCCTTTTCTTCCAGCTAGACAGACTCACGTGAACCTACTCACATGAAGGTTGCAGTGGGCACATTGTGCTCGTTTGTTCTGAGGAAATGATTCCAGTAAGCACTTTTAACAATTATGAAGCAATCACCAGTATAAGTGAATAAGTGCATCTTTTCATGTGGATGTCTACTGGAGATTATTTAGGCATACTCTTACCATTGTTGCTTAGGCACTCAAAAATAAATGTGCATGATAACTAAGATCGGGTAAAAGAAGGGGTGACAGCCTGAAACTAGAAACAAGAAAACTGCAAGATAGATATTTGTTAAAAAATAAGTCTTAATGACACAGTTCATAGAATAATTTACCTGGGGAAACTGTAGAGACATCAATAAATGAGGTGTCTATGGAAAAATTGGATATAATATTTTGGGATAGATATTGCAGGGTTACTTCATTTGTGGCAGGGGCTGGATTTATTGTATCAAGAGGTTTCTTATATCACTAGATCTATGACTATACTAAATGGAATGGTCTGCCCAAAGAATGGATGGAAAACCCATAACTCCTTAGCTTGAGAAGCAGTTTATGGAGGTAACCATCAGTGTATTATTATACATACATACACACACACATGAAAAAAATCACATAAAATAGATTCCAAGCAAATAAATAACAATATAATCTAGTTTAACAGAATAGATTTTTTTCTTCTATCTTTGATTCGGGTAAAGTCATTTTATGCATTCTCTCCTGTCCTGGTTATGAAAAAGTAAATCCTGTGTTACCCCAACTTAGGTAACCCTTAAGATAATTTTTTAAGCAGCAGGAAACTGGGCTATCTGGCTGAGTAGATAATGATATCAGCTGTTTCCTTCCAAAACAACAGGTGCTTTGGCATAAAAATGTATATCATCATACTGAGATGATGACATCAGTTCATACTTCAGCTTAATTATAAACTACCTCCATTAATCGTCAAATAATTAAACATTTTGTGTATGCTGCAAGGTGAAACATAAAAGCAAAAGTGCTTAGCTGTTCAGAAGAGGTTAAAATGCCAGTGTTAGTTTCTAAATAATGTATACCTGTGCCCTCCTCTTCCAATGCCAACTTCATCCTGATTTTAAACATCTGTTTATATTTTATTGTATCAATCACAAAGTGGATAATAATAAATATGATTGAAATTCAATGAAAGCTTGATTTATGCATTAATATTAATGAAAGGAAATCATTGGGAGTATTTGTGTGAATTAAACTATGAGCATGAGTGTGCAGGATCAGGTCCTATGTGTATATACATTTGGGAAGAAAAGACCTGGTGCAATGAGTTAAAGAGCAAGTCTGGCCTATCATGGAGATAGGATTATTGAAACTAGCAAATCAATATTCAGTGTTTGTAGATTTTATGTAGGAATATTCTTCGTAGAAACAGACACATACACTGTACATCTGAATAAAACAAACTCAGTGATAAACTTACTCTGTCAAAATATGGGCAGCTCTTATTTAAACTAGATCAAATAATCAGTGCCTTCAATAATAATAATTGTAATACAGCAATAAATTTAAACTTAACTAATATTTACTTTTTAAAAAAGTATTCAGCGTGTACAAAATGGACCAAAGTCTGTGGACTTTTTACTTCATATACTCATTGACTGTTAGTACACTCTGTATGTACAACTTTATTATGGTTTCAAAACTGAACAACTGATTGTACATCTTTGAATTTGGTATAAAAATCAGTAGACAGAACTGAATGAGAACTAATCAAGTTCCTAGGCTAAAAGAACTGAGAAACATTGCAAAGAAAAGATTATGTTCTTCTGCCTTTAACTTTAAAATATAGCACTGTCCTTCTTTAAAACAGATGCTATCTGCATGAACCAGATGTGTCCCTAAGCAAATTAGTTGTAAGAAATACATCCAAGGACATAGCCATTTAAGAATCAATAAATTATGCATTTGTCATTTGTTATTGTGTAAGCCTTATGCTGACATCTTTGACATGAATGAAAGTGTCTGTCCACAGTAATAGCATTAGCAATTTAACAGAGGCAGTTTTGTACAAAAAGGGAAGAGGTTTGAAGAATTTCTGTTTATCACCACATACATATACACAACTTAATTATTCATTGCATGTCCACTTAACAACCCACTCTCCTTTATGTAAGTTGTGCTAAATAAAAAGTTAGATCTGGGCACATGTTAGTTATTGCTGTCATTTCTATTCAGTGTAAAAAGAAAATAACAGAGTGGGTATGACACAGATTTTTGGAGACCCAATCCATAATGCTTTGTTTATTGGTGGGCATTTTGTGATAAATTCATAAAAGAAGAGTTTTATTTTCTATAAGCAAAACCCATAGTGGAAATTTTTAGCGGGTTTAGCTGAAACGTTTGGATGACCATATGGAATTCTTAGTGGAGTCAGGGGACCATGCAGTTATGAAATCTGATCACTATCTCCCCAATGACAGCTGGAGCCTTTACACCATCAGAAAATTTTCAGACTTCTAATTTGTCATAACTACCTCCTGTGGAACAGAAATATGTTATGTAGTTAGACACAAGAGTCTGAGGCTACAGAACTACACATACAGGCTCCCTTTCACTTTTAGCTTTCAAGCTTCAAATTAATTCCTTGACTGCATTTTGTGACTCCTTGATGCAAGAAATAAAATATCTGTACAAACTACTACAAAAAAAATGGGGTCTTGTAAAATCACAGCCATTCTCCCAAGATATTTTAGAGAATCACTTATTTTGAAAATCCTGCTTGTCTAACAATCATTGATCCATGTAGTTCAAAGTTAGAAAATATTTGAGTCACTTTTTTAGTCTCTCTCCCAGTTTCAGTGATGGCAACAAAAGGCATGATTTTTATATCTGTTTTTGAAACAGTAGCATTACATTGTAAATCTCCTTATTTATTTCATTTTAACATGTGAATTCTTCCTCCACCACAGCAGGTGTGGAAGGGCCCAGCAGGTTCACAGTCACTGCAGACAAGGGCAGGTTATGGAGAAGTCATGCAGAGGGTTCTGTCAGCTCCCTGTGAACTCTGGAATCAAGTTCTAGAAGACCACATGGAGAGGGGGTCTGTAGCAAACCTGTGTCAAAGCTGTTGCTTTTATTAATCATAGATTCAGTTGTATTAGGGTTGCAAAATTAGGATCATGGGCTAGTCATTGCGCAAATGGGTGATGAGATGGTCCCTACCACAAAGAGCTTGCAATCTAATAGCCAGGAGTTTCAAAAAGAACAACTTTTGGAAGCACAGCTTGAGACACATTGAAGAAACCTGGGCTTCAGAGGGCAAGTGCTCAGCCCTTTCTGAAAATCAGGTCTCAAGCTGGGCACCCAAAAATTGAAGCACCCCAAGTCAATAGTCAGTTTTGAAAATCCATGCCTAAAATGTCTGAATATGCAGGGAGGGAAAGATAAAGCTTGTGATTAAGGTATAGAGCTGGGAGTCAGGAGACATGGGATTTATTCAAATCTCTGCCCGCAGACTGTCTGTGTGACCTTAAATCACAATCTCGCTGCACTTTTTCAGAAGTTTTGTGAAGCTCAGCTCAGTGTTTGTAAAGTGATTTGGGATTCTCACCTTCAAAGAACAACATAAGTGAAAAATATGATTAATTAGATGGCCATCATGTTACTCCAGCAATGTAAGGGTCAAAAATTGCCCTCAAACTGAGGGCACAAATTTCACTGATATCAATCCATATTCTTGAAGTGCTTAGATATTATAATATGGGAAATGTATTAGCACCTAGATAGAAAGAAGAGATCTGCTAAATTAAGGAACCCAAATGTATGAGAACGTTTTGCTGGTGAATTCTTCTTATGGCCCCTGCATCAGTACAGAAACTGATGGTTTTCCAGTTCCAATTGCTATAGTACATGATAATCTGGCATCAGTGAATAACATCAACATATGTAAAGGATATATAATGCTGTCTTTTGCAGTCTTAGGAAGTTCATGCTCTAAACAATTTAAGTGAAAAATATTTTTGAAGACCATTATCAATGTAGCAAATCATTTAACTCCATATAACAACCAACTGCTGTTGTAGGGCATCTCTTATTTCCTTCACAACACTCCTGTGAAGAAGTATCCCCACTTTCCAAATGGGGAATTGAGGCAGAGAGAAATTGAGTGAATTACACATTGACACATATCCAGGAATTGAAGATTTCCCTGAGTCACAGCCCAGTGGTTGCACCACAAGATAAACCTTTCTTTTCAACTGCAGAACTAAAAGGGGCTGCTGATGTTCTGTGGGCTGGCAAACACAGACAATTTATTGTTGAATAGAGCTCATAAAAATTTCTATGGAACAGTTGTTCACCAGAAAAAGTTGTTTTGTTGCAATCTTAATGGTTCATGGGAACACGTCAATTTCAATGAAATTTTTGATGGAAAATTTGCAAAACAATTCATTGTGACTTTCTCATTTTGTTTCAATAATGTTTTGACACTATCAACATGAAACATTTCAATAAGATTGTTTCAATGGTTCCAAATCAAAGTATTCTGACTATCTGTCATGATTCAGGGCTAATTTTTTTTTTAAATGTCAGAATTTCCTTTGGGATTGAAATGCCATTTTCTGACTAGCTCTGTTGTTGACTAATGTCAGACAGTATGTTAGTAAAGAGAAGTTATACAATATTTGAGGCCTGTAGCATAAAATCTTACTAAGGTTTTTTTGTAGACTTGTTAGTAAGGCTGGGTGACTTTCCATTCACAGAGGATTTTGTGAAGTAGGACAAATACCTCTGCTTATGAACGCATGAAAAAGAACACAACTTCTGATGCCATCTCAACAAGAGCACAAGATAAATAACTAAAACCTATTGAAAACATAGTTCTCTCCTATATAACATCACTGACAGGCCTCAGCAATGTTAGCCTCCAGATAAATAGAACAAACAAACTCACTATACATCATTAAGATGTTGGACCACAAGTTATTGCAACAGTATATAAAATACTGGGAAGAACAGATCACAAACAACATGCTAGACTTATACAGTGTTGCAGTGGCCATACACAGAACTTTTGTACTAGCAGACTACAGCCTGACTGAAAAGTGGAAAACTAAGGTAGACTTTTATCAAGTACACTATCAATTATCATGAACTAGAGTTGGAAAAAGGGAGACACAAAGCACAATGCAAATAAAAAGATGAATGACTGTGCAACCCGTGACAAAAAGAAATTGAAATATCCAAACTACAAGAGTGTGTTAGAAAGATATGTGCTCACACTACCAGAAATGATAGAAGACTTTCCATTAAAAAGCAATGAGGAAGAACTGTGATTAACCCTAGGAGAAAGGAAAGAGACGGTAGGAATAGCATCATGCTAAGTAGCAACCTGCCACCAAATCAGAAATGGACAATTATGACAAATGGACACAAGGGATGAAACCCCAAACACAGTGTGAAGTGTTATCCTGGGTAGATGCTTGATATATTATGTCTAGCACTGACAGATACCCAAGGTTTCTGCTTTTTTACATTTTGACAGCATTTGGATAGCTTGGTATGCCAGCAGAATAGTTTGACTTGCAGTTTTTCCCCCTCAGGAGCTTGGTGGCAAACCAGAGCATGGAGGTTGGCTTAGAGATGCACACTGAATGAAATCTAGTCCCTCCCTACCCAGTAGCTGTCCCCTGTCTTCCAGGGGCAGGGCCTCTCTTTGCCACTAGTGCCACCTGCAACAACCCAGGAACTCTAAAACACATCTTGTATGTCACACACAGACATTTCAGGCAACAAGAGCGAGTCACAGGGCTTCCTAGGGCAGATGGGAAGCTGTTGGGTGGCAGGGGAGAAGATGGCCAGCTAGCATGATTCTGTCTACATGGCTGTGAGAACAATCTTAACCAGCGTTTGCCAACATTCACAAATGTGGGCTAGTTTGAATGGGTTTCGGGTGTATATTTCACTTACTAGAAAACTATTATAGCTGGCCCTCAAAACCCAGGTTTTCCCTATCCCACACTGTGCATAACATACAGCCTTGTTCTTTCTTCTGGAACCAGTTTCGTCCTTCATTCTGACTTGATGTTACCCTCTGTTTGATCATCTAAGACACAATGGTATAGGTGTTTGACAGCATCTCCATCTGTGTACCTTTGGGTTATTAATAACCAGCTGAGAGCTTTACAGGGTGAAATCAGGTGTAGTTTATGCTTAATGGGGTCTCTGATGGGTATTATAACCCACTTGCTTTTATGACAATCGTAGAATGGTACGCTGTGGACAGCATGAAGTATATACATCTTCCCACATAAATCCATCCGTGCTTCTCAGTCCTGACCTGCATTATCCCTTAATATTCTATCCCAGGCTTATTTCTGAACAGAGATAAATAATATTGAAAAATTTCTCCAAATTATGTGTTGATTTCTATCTGTGGACAAATATCAAGGAGGGGCTAGATTGAAACCATTTATTTCCCACACAGAATTCTTTAAAGTCTGTAATATAGTACACAGTTTTCACATTTATCTTTTTATTTCCTTTTCATATTTTAATTTATGGCTACCCATATTTGTATCTGTTGGGCCAGATTCTAAGGTGCTGTAAATTGGCATCACTCCAATGAAGTCAATTGAGCTACTTTAATTTATACCATCTGATAATCTGTCTCTTTCTCCTTCACCCTGAGCTGGCTTTTGGGAACATGAAAACCATAGTCCAGGGAAGCTCCTCTTTCGTGTGCTCCAATTGCATGGCAAACTAAACTTTAAAATAGCATCTGCTAGTGTTTGAGTGCACTGATAAAGTTAGAAGGGGAAGGAATCATTGAAGAACACCCGAGTCTCTGTGCTGTTGTGTCTGTCTTTAAGAAATATTTGGTCAGATCCTAAGTGGATGTAGATTGATGTAGTTCTGTTGCCTTCAATAGAACTATGCTTATTGACAGGAGCTGTGGATATGTCCCACAATGTCCTCCTTTTAAAAATATCTCTGCCATTGCTCAGCCTTGCTGAGCCAAATGAATCAGTCTCTCTTTTCAACACTGATGTACAAATGGTTGAAAGGGGACACTTTCAACTGAATATGAACATTCCACATCAGGTTTTCTTTACGTGACAATAACACTGGGAAGTTTTGAATATTGAATTATTGACCTTTTTGTTTAATATTGAGCAAGATTTTTCTGGACAAAAATTAAAATCCATGTGCCTGATCCTGTTCCCACTGAAGTGAACGATAAAATTCCCAGTGCCTTCAGTGGGAACAGAATCAGGAACTATTATAATATTATTGCATTAATGATGTATTAAGTAATAATATATTTTAGCTCTTCAGTTACAACTGACTGCTGTTAGAATTTTGCTCAGAGGTAGGGAGGAGGTGGGAACCAGTAACTTTTGATGCAGTGAGGTAGCTTTTGTATTGTATTAACACCACATGATTAGGCTATGGATTAATTGTGGGTTTGTGTAGCAATTACGCAGTTTCATCTCTTTGCATCTCCTTTCTGTATATTTGTTGCCTGTGGCAGAGGCAACAGGAATCAAACCTGTATTGCATAATTTTTGGCTGAGATCTGCAAGTATTTAAATTTACTGGGTTATTTGTGTCCACTGCAGTTTAATTTGTGTTAGGTGGCATTTTCTTCCTTGCTATCAGAAATAACGAGCATATACTTGCCGAGTCTGGGTTCTAAATGGGACTTGCAACACTCTCCTTATGTCCCATCTAGTCTCCAGAGGCTCTCTGAAGTTCACTATTG
Organism: Caretta caretta; assembly: GCF_965140235.1. Classification (NCBI taxonomy): domain Eukaryota; kingdom Metazoa; phylum Chordata; order Testudines; family Cheloniidae; genus Caretta; species Caretta caretta. Next base: position 29,979,659 of record NC_134214.1, read on the forward strand.
GGCTAGTTTATCAGTAAACAGCATCCATCTGGTTAACTGTAGCTGCTGGCCACCACTGGGGCGTACTTCAATCACAATTAACTTTATTCTAACAAATGTGTAATAAAGTTGCTTGATATGAAGTTAACCAGTGGCTTCCAGGCAGCTCTGTTTAGTGACACAGCTCTCACAGGAAGTTTATCTAGAAGATCAGAGAACTGGAGGGGACACCAGATACAAGGTGGGACTTGGAGAAACATTAGGTTTCCCATAAAAGTTTTGAGTTGTTTTCCTACCTGTTTGTTTTCCTGTTTAAGTTGTGGGTAGAGTCTGTGAAGCCTTTTAGTCTAGGCACCACATAGTTTTGCTTCCTGGAGAGGATTTGCAAAAGGCTCTTCTTATTCAGATATGACCACTGAACCAAAATCTTGAAAACAAATATAAATATTAGCCTCCTTACACAGCTCTGCTAAACCTGATTAATTACTGTACACACAACAGAAGAAGTATATTAAAAAAAATCAGGTCCTGTCCCCTAAGATAGGTCTGTATTTATTCTTGTTTTCTCACCAGATTTTGCTAACGTGTGCCAGCCAAAAACTCTTGAACAATGGAAGAATCAAAACATCAAAAATATCAAATATTCAAATACGATGCTTTTCCATTGCTGCTGTACTATTTTCTATTTCTGTATTATTAAAAATAAAGCCTTTGTTAATGAATGGAAAAAGATATCTGATATATATCTATCGTCATGAATTTTAAAATGTGTTAATACTGTTGGAACTTTACCAGTCCCTGTGTCTCTTTTTCCTCATGAGCATCTCAATTTTCATCTGCTGTCTAAATTTGTTTTTTTCCCCATTTTTCTCTCTTCCTAATTTGCCAACTCAGATTTACTTATTACTTTGCTTTCTTTGCTCATATCCTGTGACATTTTGTCACTTCTTGCCCTAGTTTGTTACATGGGAGCATGAGAAAATAGTTTCTACTGAAACTGCTAAATATGTCTCTCATTTATTCAGCTGGTGGGAGAGGGAGAAGGAATATGGTTCAGCAGAGTAGCCTTTGTAAACCACAAGATTGTTTGTACTTTACCACGAGTACATGCTGAGATTTGAAGCATTTGTGTGATTTTTGTAAGTGGAGAGGTTGTAATTGAATTTCCTTGCTGATATTTTAAAAACTATGAATAGAAGAAAATAAAAGTTTAAATGTTTTATACATCAACAATCAAAAAATAATTTTAAAATCATGCAAGTTGACATGCTTGTGTAGACCTTTGTTTAAATAATTAGACCCAAGTGAAGGGTTTTGAAGATAAAGTAAAACTAGAACGTCCATAATCAATTTTAGGAAAAAGCAAGCCCACTAAAACTTTTCAATGGGTGAGTTTCACTCATTTCACTAGTGTCAAAGCAACTTTCTCAAATGAAACTTTGTTCAGAGTTTAAATTTAATTCTATGTGGATATGAACCAAAACCAAAACTTTGGATCTGAACACTTTCAGACACAGGAAAAGTTTGGAAAGAGATCTGAACTTCATAACTTGGGCCCATCTCTACTTATATTTAAAAAGAAACAAAATGTGGACACCAGTTCAGGAAAGCATGTATGCACATGCTTAAATCTGTTGCCTCTCGGGAGAGCACTTAAACATCAGCTTAACTTTAAGCATGTGCTTAAGTCCCATTGACTTCATTGGCTCTTAAGTCAAGCACTTGCTTAAGTACTTGGTCTGGATAGGGATGATTCCCTGAATTGGAAAAATAGAGTTAAGGTTGCTAACTAATAGCAGTGTTCTGTATTTTAACACATCATTTACAAAACCAGCACCTAAAACTAAATAAATTAATAGATAAGGACATCACAAACCTTACTATGCTCACATAGTAAACACTTTCTTTTAATCACAGAAACTCTGAATTTTCTCTCCAAATCAATGTATTGAGTTAAAGTTACCCATGACGGCACTAAAACAGGACTACCTAATGAAAAGTGATTGTCTTCTTAAGACTGCTGAGAGCAAAAAGAAAAAAGTTACAGCAGGAAAGTGAACACTTTTTTTTTATTATTTTAAAAATTAATATTTGTTATTAAAAGAGCATCAGGTGGAGGTAAGAAATGCACTGGCAAAGAAACAGGAGAAAGCACAGAAGCAGAAACTAAGCCCTGGTCTACACTAGGAGTTGAGGTTGAATTTAGCAGCGTTAAATCGATTTAACCCTGCACCTGTCCACACGAAGAAGCCCTTTTTTTTGACTTAAAGGGCTCTTAAAATCGATTTCCTTACTCCACCCCTGACAAGGAGATTAGCGCTGAAATCGTCCTTGCTGGGTCGAATTTGGGGTACTGTGGACGCAATTAGATGGTATTGGCCTCCGGGAGCTATCCCACAGTGCTCCATTGTGACCGCTCTGGACAGCACTCTCAACTCAGATGCACTGGCCAGGTAGACAGGAAAAGGCCTGCGAACTTTTGAATTTCAATTTCCTGTTTGGCCAGCGTGGCAAGCTGCAAGTGATCATGCAGAGCTCATCAGCAGAGATGACCATGATGGAGTCCCAGAATCGCAAAAGAGCGCCAGCATGGACCGAATGGGAGGTATGGGATCTGATCACTGTATGGGGAGAGGAATCCGTGCTATCAGAACTCCGTTCCAATTTTCGAAACGCCAAAACCTTTCTGAAAATCTCCCAGGGCATGAAGGACAGAGGCCATAACAGGGACCCGAAGCAGTGCCACGTGAAACTTAAGGAGCTGAGGCAAGCCTACCAGAAAACCAGAGAGGCAAACGGCCGCTCCGGGTCCGAGCCCCAAACATGCCGCTTCTATGATGAGCTGCATGCCATTTTAGGGGGTTCCACCACCACAACCCCAGCCGTGTTGTTTGACTCCTTCAATGGAGATGGAGGCAACACAGAAGCAGGTTTTGGGGACGAGGAAGATGATGATGATGAGGTTGTAGATAGCTCACAGCAAGCAAGCGGAGAAACCATTTTTCCCGACAGCCAGGAACTGTTTCTCACCCTGGACCTGGAGCCAGTACCCCCCGAACCCACCCAAGGCTGCCTCCCGGATCCGCCAGGCGGAGAAGGGACGTCTGGTGAGTATACCTTTTAAAATACTATACATGGTTTAAAAGCAAGCATGTGTAATGATTAATTTGCCCTGGCATTCGTGGCTCTCCTGGATATACTTCCAAAGCCTTTGCAAAAGGTTTCTGGGGAGGGCAGCCTTATTCCATCCACCATGGTAGGACACTTTTACCACTCCAGCCAGTAGCACGTACTCAGGAATCATTGTAGAACAAAGCATTGCAGTGTATGTTTGCTGGTGTTCAAACAACATCCGTTCTTTATCTCTCTGTGTTATGCTCAGGAGAGTGAGATATCATTCATGGTCACCTGGTTGAAATAGGGTGATTTTCTTAAGGGGACACTCAGAGGTGCCCATTCCTGCTGGGCTGTTTGCCTGTGGCTGAACAGAAATGTTCCCAACTGTTAGCCACGGGGAGGGGGCAGGGTGGAGGGGCTAGCCACGTGCTGGGGGGAGGCAAAATGCGACCTTGTAATGAAAGCACATGTGCTATGTATGTAATGTTAACAGCAAGGTTTACCGTGAAAGAGTGTACCCATTGTTCTAGAAAAAGTGTCTTTTTAAATACCACTGTCCCTTTTTTTCTCTCCACCAGCTGCATGTGTTTCAAGGATCACAGGATCTTCTCCTTCCCAGAGGCTAGCAAAGATTAGAAGGCGAGAAAAACGCACTCGTGATGAAATGTTCTCTGAGCTCATGCTGTCCTCCCACACTGACAGAGCACAGACGAATGCATGGAGGCAGACAATGTCAGAGTGCAGTAAAGCACAAAATGACCAGGAGGAGAGGTGGCAGGCTGAAGAGAGTAAGTGGCGGGCTGAAGAGAGGGCTGAAGCTGAAAGGTGGTGGCAGTGTGATGAGAGGAGGCAGGATTCAATGCTGAGGCTGCTGCAGGATCAAACCAATATGCTCCAGCGTATGGTTGAGCTGCAGGAAAGGCAGCAGGAGCACAGACCGCTGCTACATCCCCTGTGTAACCAACCGCCCTCCTCCCCAAGTTCCATAGCGTCCTCACCCAGACGCCCAACAACGCAGTGGGGGGGCCTCCAGCCACCCAGCCACTCCACCCCAGAGGATTGCCCAAGCAACAGAAGGCTGGCATTCAATAAGTTTTAAAGTTTTAAACTTTTCAAGTGCTGTGTGGCCTTGTCCTTCCCTCCTCCACCTCCCCTCCTGGTGCTTCTCTCCTCCACCACCTCTCCTGAGCTACCTTGTAGTTATCCCCCTATTTGTGTGATAAATGAATAAAGAATACATGAATGTGAAGCAACAATGACTTTATTGCCTCTGCAAGTGGTGATCGAAGGGAGGAGGGGAGGGTGATTAGCTTACAGGGAAGTAGAGTGAACCAACGGGTGGAGGGTTTCATCAAGGAGAAACAAACAGAACTTTCACACCGTAGCATGGCCAGTCATGAAACTGGTTTTCAAAGCTTCTCTGATGTGCACCGCACCCTCCTGTGCTCTTCTTACCACCCTGGTGTCTGGCTGTGCGTAACCAGCAGCCAGGTGATTTGCCTCAACCTCCCACCCCGCCATAAACGTCTCCCCCTTACTCTCACAGATATTGTGGAGCACACAGCAAGCAGTAATAACAGTGGGAATATTGGTTTCGCTGAGGTCTAAGCGAGTCAGTAAACTGTGCCAGCGCGCTTTTAAACGTCCAAATGCACATTCTACCACCATTCTGCACTTGCTCAGCCTGTAGTTGAACAGCTCCTGACTACTGTCCAGGCTGCCTGTGTACGGCTTCATGAGCCATGGCATTAAGGGGTAGGCTGGGTCCCCAAGGATACATATAGGCATTTCAACATCCCCAATGGTTATTTTCTGATCTGGGAATAAAGTCCCTTCCTGCAGCTTTTGAAACAGACCAGAGTTCCTGAAGATACGAGCGTTTTATGTCATGTACCTTTCCCGGCCATCCCACGTTGATGCTGGTGAAATGTCCCTTGTGATCCACCAGTGCTTGCAGCACTATTGAAAAGTACCCCTTGCTGTTTATGTACTCGCCGGCTTGGTGCTCCGGTGCCAAGATAGGGATATGGGTTCCGTCTATGGCCCCACCAGAAGTTAGGGAATCCCATTGCAGCAAAGCCATCCACTATGACCTGCACATTTCCCAGGGTCCCTACCCTTGATATCAGCAGATCTTTGATTGCGTTGGCTACTTGCATCACAGCAGCCCCCACAGTAGATTTGCCCACTCCAAATTGATTCCTGACTGACCGGTAGCTGTCTGGCATTGCAAGCTTCCACAGGTCTATTGCCACTCGCTTCTCAACTGTGACGGCTGCTCTCTTCTTGGTATTCATGCGCTTCAGGGCAGGGGAAAGCAAGTCACAAAGTTCCATGAAAGTGCCCTTACGCATGCGAAAGTTTCATAGCCACTGGGAATCGTTCCAGACCTACAACACTATGCGGTCCCACCAGTCTGTGCTTGTTTCCCGAGCCCAGAATCGGCATTCCACAGCATGAACCTACCCCATTAGCACCATGATGCATGCATTGGCAGGGCCCATGCTTTCAGAGAAATCTGTGTCCATGTCCTGATCACTCACGTGACCGCGCTGACGTCGCCTCCTCGCCCGGTATCGCTTTGCCAGGTTCTGGTGCTGCATATACTGCTGGATAATGCGTGTGGTGTTTAATGTGCTCCTAATTGCCAAAGTGAGCTGAGCGGCCTCCATACTTGCCTTGGTATGGCATCCGCACAGAAAAAAGGCGCAGAATGATTGTCTGCCATTGCTCTGACAGAGGGAGGGGCGACTGACAACACGGTTTACAGAGTTGGCTTCAGGGAGCTAAAATCAACAAAGGGGGTGTCTTTACATCAAGGAGTATTTCAGGCAGGACTTCACGGAGGGTTCCAATAAGAAATGGTGCACCTAAGTTATTGTTCTTATTGGAACAAGGAGGTTAGTCTGGCCTCTGATTGATACATGGCTAGATTTACCTCGCTGCACCTTCTCTGTGAGTGACTGCAGTGTGACCTAGAGGAATGAGTCCCCTAGACAGGGGAGGAGGCAAATGAGTACAAAACAAATCTGGTCTATTTCTTGTTTTGATCCACTCCATCTATCTTTTACATCTTTGGCTAGCAGCAGACGGTGCAGAAGGACTGCATGCCATCCACATCTCATGGCTGCTCGGCAGAAGATGGTACAGTACGACTGCTAGCCATCCTCATCTCTTGCCTCCCCGGCAGAAGATGGTACAGTACGACTGCTAGCAATCCATATCGCCTGCCTGTTCACCATAAGATGGTTCAATAGGACTGACTGCAGGACTAAAGAGAATGACCTGGTCAAGTCACTCCAAATTTAGTCCCTGCGCCCATGTCTGCCCAGGCGCTCCCAGCCGACGTGGCCAGGAGCACCTCGGACATGACGATGACAGCTACCAGTCGTATTGTACTGTCTGCTGCCACAAGGCAAGGGGTTGCTGCTACTGTGTAGCAATGCCGTACCGCCTCTGCCAGCACCTAGGAGACATAGGGTGACGGTTACCTGAGTGGGCTCCATGCTTGCCGTGGTATGGCGTCTGCACAGGTAACTCAGGAAAAAAGGCGCGAAACGATTGTCTGCCCTTGCTTTCACGGAGGGAGGGAGGGAAGGGGAGCCTGACGATATGTACCCAGAACCACCCGCGACAATGTTTTAGCCCCATCAGGCATTGGGATCTCAACCCAGAATTCCAATGGGCAGCGGAGACTGCGGGAACTGTGGGATAGCTATCCACAGTGCAATGCTCCGGAAGTCGACTCTAGCCTCGGTACTGTGGAAGCGCTCCGCCGAGTTAATGCACTTAATACACTTAGAGCATTTTCTGTGGGGACACACACACTCGAATATATAAAACCGATTTCTAAAAAACCGACTTCTATAAATTCGACCTTATTCCGTAGTGTAGACATACCCTAAAAGAACCTGGAATCTGGTTGCTGCTTCCCAGCTGAGAATTTCTCCTGTGGCAGGGAAATCTCAGCTGCTATAAACTGACAGAGCTAGAGCTTATATCAACCAAACACCTACCCACAGCACAGGGGACAAGTTGGGGGCAGAGCACATCTTCACCCTGCCAATTCACAGCTAGCATTTAGTCCTTTAGAGACCATGGGCAGCTGTCAGAAACTAATGCAGCCTCTAGGCTGTTCTAACTGATGTTGTGGCTGGGGTAGCTTGAGGTTGGAGCTATGTAAAATCATTTGCATTTGCTTTGCAAGAGCTTGTTGACAAAATCTGAATTTCTGTGACAAAAAACAAGGCACATTTTTCCTGAAAAATTCCATATCAAATATTCCAGTTTTTCTAGCATTTATTCAGATGCAAAACACCCGTCTGTTTCTAAGAAAAAGTGAAGTGAAAATGAAATATTTAGCTTTTTTGAAAAGCTCAATTTCCTGTCCTGTGTTTTCATTGCTAGTGAGAATTTTTCAATCAGTTTCCTGCATTTTGTTTACCTTGGACCAATGCCATAAGTGTTTTCTTCAAAATGTAAGAAATGGCTTGAGTACAAAACAGTCATACATGCAGGAGAGGCTACTAACTAATCAAGAATCAGGGTAACATTGCAGTAGGATTGGTCATCTTCCTTCATGTAAAATGGATTGTTCTTAAGCAGTGGGGCAGTCTGCTTTGAACCAATTTTCAGGAGGCTAGTAGATGATGGGATTGTAGGTATCAAGTGGCACCTTCATAGCTTTAATGATGAACAGAAGGTTCTCTTGATGCACAGAGTGGGGTGTAGTGGTGATGTTATCCTGTGGCTGGTTTTCAGGCTAGACATTAGCTTGCTTTATGTTCATCTGTCTGGAATCTGACAGTTAATTCATTTTCTCTTTAACACAGGCTAAAATTCTGGCACGAGATCTCGGGTGATATTCTGACCCCATTGAAGAGGATAGGAGTTTTGACATTGACTTCAATGTGGTTAACATTTCATCCTTACAGTTGACCTTTGTGGTTCAAATTCTGCGCAGACTTACTTCCAAGAAACCCCATTGGAGCTCACTGGGCTGTTGGGGGTATAAATCAGCTCCGAATTCAGCATGTGAAGTTGGATAGTCTAGTCTAATTTATTAGTAGCAAGATTAATAGTAGGATTCTGGGAGTGCTTAGAGGTTCCAGCTGCAGTGTCTCACTGGGTTAAAGTCAATGTGTGCACACCTGGCCAGTTAATGCTGTTTTATTTAAGGTTGTGTTGTTTAATGCTCTTTTTGCCTTTTCCTTGAACAAAATAAATGAGATATTTAAAAAGATAGGCCTAAAAAATTATGAATAAAGACAAAGAGGGTGAGCCTAAAATCCTTGGGACAAGTTCAAAATTGGTGTAAGATGGCATGACTTCATTATTGTCATTGGAGTTGCACCTGCTGACAACAGAATTGGGCCCTTATCTATAAATATGCTTTCCGGACTAATTATGTTCATCCCTCTCTGGTTTATTATCATATGGATAGATAGCTGGTTAAATTAAGAAAGAGTGGCAGAAACACAGTACATTAATAAACTAAGTTTTCTGTAGGTGGAGATAAATGTACCTAACCCTGCCTATTGCAGTAATTCCCTTGCAACTAACAAGCAGTTAAAATAGTCAACATTATCTTGAAGGGAGCATCACTTTTTATAGTCTGATGAATGACATAAAACCAGTGATAGCCATCTATAGTAGTGCAGCCTCTATTGATCTTGAATCAAAACACAGCATGTGGGCATTGAACAGATAAATGGTGAGCTACTGTACAAATTGTCAAGTGGCTTTTCTTTTGTATAGAAAGCCATCTGTAGGCCAACCAATTTGGGGGGTGGGGGAGGAGGGAGAAGTCTAATGGGATACTGTAAAGATTAGTTTAGGACGCCATGTTATTTAATATCTTCATTAATGATCTGGAAGAATGAGCTACCAGCATGTTATTGAAATTTGCAGATGATATTAAATGGGGAGGTGCTGTGAACTTGGGTTAAGACAAAGAAATTAGTACCAAGGAACATAGAGAGATTAGAAACATGGACTGAACATGAGATTTTTCCTGGAAAAATGCACACTAATATATCAGAGGAAGAGTAATTTGAACCATGTACTATACATTCAAGAGGAAGAAAAGCCCTGAGGAGCAGTAATTCTGAAAGGGAGTTGTGGGGATAATGGACAGCAAATTAGATATTAGTTTGGTGTGTGTTATGTATGGCTCCACCAAATTCACGGCCATGAAAAACACCTCATGGACTGTGAAATCTGGTCTTTTGTGTGCTTTCGCCCTATATTATACAGGGAAGAGCAGCATTTCTCAAATTGGGGGTCCTGACCCAAAAGGGAGTTGCAGGGCGGTCACAAGGTTATTTTAGGTTTCAGAGTAGCAGCCGTGTTAGTCTGTATTCGCAAAAAGAAAAGGAGTACTTGTGGCACCTTAGAGACTAACAAATTTATTTGATCATGAGCTTTCGTGAGCTACAGCTCACTTCATCGGATGCATTCAGTGGAAAATACAGTGGGGAGATTTATATACACAGAGAACATGAAACAATGAGTGTTACCATACACACTGTAAGGAGAGTGATCACTTAAGATGAGCTAATACCAGCAGGAGAGCGCGGGGAGGGGGGGGAAGAAAACCTTTTGTAGTGATCATCAAGGTGGGCCATTTCCAGCAGTTGACAAGAACGTCTGAGGAACGGCGGGGCGGGGGGGGAATATACATGGGGAAATAATTTTACTTTGTGTAATGACCCATCCACTCCCAGTCTCTATTCAAGCCTAAGTTAATTGTATCCAGTTTGCAAATTAATTCCAATTCAGCAGTCTCTCGTTGGAGTCTGTTTTTGAAGTCTTTTTGTTGTAATATTGCAACTTTTAGGTCTGTAATCGAGTGACCAGAGAGATTGAAGTGTTCTCCGACTGGTTTTTGAATGTTATAATTCTTGACATCTGATTTGCGTCCATTTATTCTTTTACGTAGAGACTGTCCAGTGTGACCAATGTACATGGTTATTTTAGGGGGCCCACGGTATTGCCACCCTTACATCTGCGCTGCCTTCAGAGCTGGGTGGCCGGAGAGGGGCGGCTGTTGGCCAGTCACCCAGCTCTGAAGGCAGTGCCCCGCCAGCAGCAGCACAGAAGGGTGGCAATACCATACCAGGCCACCCTTTAATTCTGCACTGCAGCCTTCAGAGCTGGGTGGCCGGAGAATGACGGCTGCTGACTGAGGGCCCAGTTCTGCAGGCAGGAGCGCAGAAGTAAGCAATACCAGGCCACCCTTACTTCTGCCCTGCTGCTGGCATTGGCTCTGCCTTCACAGCTGGGCTCCGGGCCAGCAGCCGCTGCTCTCCAGCTGCCCAGCTCTGAAGGCAGCACCACCGCCAGCAGCAGGGCAGAAGTAAGGGTCGCAGCACCGCAACCCCCCTACAATTACAATTAACCTTGTGACCCCCTCCCACAATTTCTTTTTGCGTCAGGACCCCTACAATTACAACACTGTGAAATTTCAGATTTAAATCGCTGAAATCATGAAATTTATGATTTTTTAAATCCTCTGACCTTGAAATTCACCGGAATGGACCATGAATTTGGTAGGGCCCTAGTAATATGGTAACAAAGAAATCATTTCAACATCTTGGGGTTGCCGGGCCACAGGAACTATTGTGATATGGCCCTATGCTAGTGTGACATAAAGCTGTTATATTGCCTCCACCTAGGGTTTTGTCTTACAGAAGTGGAATGCTAAAGGAGCTAGTTAAGCTGGATTTACAGTTGATTTGCCCTACTTGAGTGGATCAGGCTGGGATAATTAGACCAGGTCTATTATCCATACATATGTCCAGGCCTCTCCTTTTCTTACAGTATATATAAAAAAAAAACCCAAAGGTAAACCTTGTTCAGGATTTTCAAAGCAAATCAATGCATGCATAAACTAGAACAGGAATAAATTCCAGATCATAACAAATAGTACAGCTAGCAATGATGAGGCTATGACTAATCAAATTGGCTAGTGGAAATTTCCTTGTACTGCATTGTATCTGAGATATTATGGGGCAAAGAAAAACTGGCAATGATAAAATTAGTATGAATGAAGCCTTTTAAAAAAGATCTCCCAAAACAAGGGAGTTAGGTAAAGAGATAGCATAAAGTCTTTATGACAATTTGATTAATTTTTAAGCTGAAAAAGGACACCAGAGACTTCTGATCATAACTTTCTTTATTTCATCACTTGCCCCTTTTCTTTTGTATAGAAAAGCCATCTTTTGTATAGAAAGCAAGACTTCTCCCTCCTTCCCCACCCCCCAAATTCTTTGGCCTACAGATGGCTTTCTATACAAAAGAAAAGGGGCAAGTGATGAAATAAAGAAAGTTATGATCAGAAGTCTCTGGTGTCCTTTTTCAGCTTAAAAATTAATCAAATTGTCATAAAGACTTTATGTTATCTCTTTACCTAACTCCCTTGTTTTGGGAGATCTTTTTTAAAAGGCTTCATTCATACTAATTTTATCACTTGCCCCTTTTTACCTTTGCCATTATTACAAGAAAGCTGGAAAAAAGCATTTGAAAAATGTAAGCTGCAGTATTGTCAACCTTGACCATTCAAAATCATGAGTCAGGCCTCCCAACATCACAAGATTGGCTTTAAAATGACATGGTTTGGAAAATAATAAAATTGGGGATACTTTGTTTTTGCCTTCTGATTTTTGAGTCTTTAGAAAACTTATTTTTAAAATGAAAACTGAGTTTCTTCTGTATTCATGATTCCAGGAGCTGGGGCATTAAAGGAAACACCAACTATCAAAAGACTAACTATCATCACGACAGTGACCAATGCTGCCACTCTGGTGAGCAATCTATTTAAGCTATCCACTAAATCCACCATTTGTCTGGCTTTTTATTGTGTTTGTAAGAGGCTCATCATGAAGAATGAAGTTACCTTTTCATCCCCATATTATTCCATTTAGCTACAAAGAAAGTCATAGGACCCTAAACAGCAGAGTTTCTGCCTGAAATGTAAGATAACTCAGTCAGTCATTATGGAGGCACTTACGGAACTGACAGCATCTGATTAACCATGATTTTGTTGTTTCTTTTTCAGGCTGGAGAGAATTAAATTTGAGATTCAAAATTATTTTGGGTTAGATCATGCTTGTTAGGCACAGCCTAGAGTAAAGAGCCAGGCAGAACTATACCACCGTGGGGATGGGAGAAGCACTGGCAGGCAGATTTCCTCTCTGAACTCCACAGGGCACAGGACGATACCACCAGTCCTGATCTTATTGAGAGAAAGCCAGTGTTACCACTGAAAACAACCAAAGTTAGGTCCCTCCTTACTCTTCCTGCACTGTTAGTAGAGTAAAACACCACTGGGCCCAAATCTCCACTTCATTACGCCAGTGAAGTCAACAGAAAAATACGATTACACAACTGGTGTAAAGGAGTGGAGAAGAAGGCATACTGTCTTTGCAGCTAGCATGGTGCATGGATCTACAAAGCTTTTGTTAGCCTTTGTACCCCAAAAATTCCATTCAAAATTATCTGCAACCAAGACTTGCATAAGGAAGCCAACTCTACGAGTAATTTAATGGGGGAATAAATAGGCTGAGTCTCTCTTACTCCCCCCCCCCTCCATCTGCAATAGAGAAAGCAGACCCCCCCCGCCATTTTATAAACTGGTTGGAGCTAATTGGACATATCTGCCATCATGACTTAATAGTAATTAACTCAAACCTTAATGCTGTGTTTTCATGTTTGAATCTTAGATGACACCAGAATAGGCCAGGGTTCATGTGAAGTCCGCCATGCTTTTACACTGAGCATCATGTGGGAAAGGATTAGAGTCAGTGGAACATTCTCAGTGTCGGAGATGAGCCTAATAGGTTCAGTGTCACCAAAACCAAACATATTCAAAAGCCTGTCAATAGTTTGGGTATTTTGTCTAACTAACCTCCTAGTGAGACAGTGAGTTTTGGCCATTCCTGGAAGTATAACCCTTGAAAATAATACTTCAATGAATGGCGTTTCTCTTTCAGATCATTCCTTGTAGATGAGGAACATAGGAATACAGGAATTTACAAAATTAGTGTCTATTCTTTGATTTTCCCCATTCAGCCCAACTTTGCTGCTGCTTCTTTTCCCCCCCACAAAACTGAAGGATGAACTTAAACTCCCAGAATAAGAAAAAGAAAGAAAGAGAGAAAACATTAATGGTCACATGCAGCATAATACGACTAACAATACTACGGTACTTAGTCATAATGTGTTTACTAGTCACTAACTTGCAGTTAAAAATCAACTCTAGCTCCACACTAGAAGAAATTGCAGGTCAATAGGTTTTCACTTGCAGATGCTTCTGCAAATGCCTCATGCAGGTTGTATCATTTAGAGATTGTTGAAAAGTGGATTAACAAGAGAGACCTTTTATGGGACAATAGAGAAACAATGTGCTGCTGACCCACTATCTGCACGACCTACCCTCCTCCTGCTTTCCTTTTGTCTCTATTTCTTCTCTAATTTCCAGGAAGGTGAGAAAGACATTGTAACAGGCTTAATCTTTCTCGCTTGAATTTTGTTTCTACTGGCCTTAATTAACCTCTCCCTAGGTTCACAAAATTTGTGATTATAATTTTTTTTAAAAATCTGGCACTTACTCACCAGGCAGGTTTTCTCATAACTCTACTTGAAATCCCACTATTACTGTCTTGAACTCATATTGTTTGCTCCAGTGGCCCATCTTAGTAATTTATCCCATATCTCCATTTTCCCCTTATGCAAAATACAATTATTTTAACTCCTTTAATTGTTTTTCATTTCCTACATTATATGTTTTTCTATTTTCCCGAGATATCTTTTCATCTTAGATAATTGACTGGAGAACATTTCTCTGGATCTTTAATTCACTGTATCTATTCTAAGTTGACTAATATTGTACACTATATAATAAAGAAATATTTTTGTTTGTTATTTACTTCATCCTAAATTTTTAAAAATGGCAAGTATTTGGGGGTTCCTCGTTTTTGGTTGCTCAGCTTATCTGCAATTGAGGCACCCACATTTTGTGGACATTTTTGAAATATTAGGTCATAAATAATGTATGTTGAATGTTGCTATGTAACTGAAAGGCTATTTTGTGATTCTGTTTTCTGTGGACTACACCTTTAAATGTAGAGGGGTTTCCCTGCCTGGTATAGGAACCCCTATCATGTATTTCAGTTGATATGCAGAACGTTCTAGAGTGAGTCATGGCATCTTTTCACTGTTTCTCATAGTGGATATATATATATATATATAGAGAGAGATGAATCTGAACTAAAAGCCAGTTAAACTGATTTATTTATTGAGCAAGGGAAAACATAAAGAACTCTGGGAAAAAGGATGGAACCATAAAAGAGAGCTTAGAGAAACTGAAATACTAGTGAAAAGGTTTCCAGGTTAAAGAGAATAATAGAAAGGGTAAATATAGTCACTTATGGAAATATGAAAAATTTCAAATTTAATGACAAAGAAGGAAGAATTTGAAGCATATGATAGGTTCAAAGGCTTGAGCAAAACTTGTGAGGAAAATGTCATTTGCAATGCTCAAAGCCTTATGTTTTCCACAGGAACCTGGTGAAATGGGGATAATTTAACAAAGATGCTTTAAAATTATGTATCAATATCACAATTTCCAGCCAAAAGATATGTTTCCTATGAGTAAATAAATGGAAATAAAAATGTCTTTACTCTTCTAGGCTGTCTGAAAAAGCTTTCCATTACCTACCATTTTAGTAAAAAGAAAAGGAGTACTTGTGGCACCTTAGAGACTAGCCAATTTATTTGAGCATAAGTTTTCGTGAGCTATAGCTCACTTCATCAAAAGCTTATGCTCAAATAAATTGGTTAGTCTCTAAGGTGCCACAAGTACTCCTTTTCTTTTTGCGAATACAGACTAACACGGCTGCTACTCTGAAACCTACCATTTTAGTAACCTTCTATGAGAGGTCCTTAGGGGTTATTTTTTATGGGCATAAAGAAGACTCACTTAAGACACAGGCTGATGAGCATTATTTATACAAAGCGACTGACCACAAAATAAACTGTGGTTACAGATGTAGTGCCTGAGTCAATAAAGAAAAACGCTCTGCAGGTTAGAAAGTACCTCTGCCAACTTACCATGTGTGGGAAGAAAGGCCCAACCACAGGCAAATAAAATGACATAATTAATCACACCCCAGGAGATATGAACATTGATAAACCCTTATTACAGTTGCTCGGGGACATAGCATTGACCAAAGCAATGTTTCTTCTAAAAGCTACAGAAAGTAATAAAAGGGGATATGCCTATTATGAACCATGAGAGTGCAGACAAAATTCCACTGAGAGGAATCCACTGTCCGTTGAGGGTCAAGTTGGAACTGTATAGCACAATCCAATCTAGTTACAATAAAAATAGGGATTGTTGGATGGTCATTAGCTATATTATAACTGGAACATATCATGGAACAGGTGACTCTTTTGTGGGAGGAGTGGGAGACAGCTTTATAGATTTTAATTGTGATGTCATTCCAGGCATAGGCAAAGGCACAGAAGAAGGTTTGTTCTCAGCAAGAAAAACATCACACTAGTAAAAGGAAAAATTGTTCTTCCTGGGGAAAAAATACTTTAATAAGGCTATTTGTTTTCTGGCCCTATAACTCATGCTGAGTTATTCTATAGTGACAACTTATATAAAAGACATTCTCTGATTGCATTACTTTTTATACTAACCTGCGTTCACAATTTATCAAATTCCTTCTGAAAATCTAACTATATAATATCCAGTGAATCCCTCTAATCTACCATGTCAATCATATCCTCAAAGAATTCCAAAAATTTATACACAATCTCCTCTTCCTGGAACCATGATGGCTGTCATTAATCAAACTCTACTTTTCCAACTATTCCCACCATTGGCCCCTTGAAAATAGTTATTAAAATTTTATCCTGAGAGTTAAGAAATAAACCTAACTGCTTGTATGTAATTTTGTAGTATATTTCTGAATCTGAATCATGCCCATGCTTATAACACAAACACGGCTTTTTAGACTTTTTAAATGATAAAGTTATGTTCCAATCCTCAAGGATATCTTCTGAACTCAAAACCCCAAGGAAACACTTATAAAATTTCAGTGAATTCAATCACAAATTCATTTAGCACAGCTGGATATCTCTTGTCTAACCAGGTTGTCTTTTTAGTTTTAAGACCCTTTTTAATAAATATTTTCTACAGAAGATATACACTTAATTGATTAGTTATGAATAATTAGAGAGGGGCACTCCCTCAGGATGTACTTAGTGTGTTTTCAGTGTAGACATCCAAAATGTCTACTCATATAAGGCCAAAGGGCTGAGGGCTGGTCTACAGACAGCTTTTGTACTACTCTAATTATACTGGTATAGAAATAGGTAATGAAGTACAACTCTCTTGTTTGGACATAGTTATACTGAGATAGATAGATATATTGGTATAGCTTATTCCTGTAAATTTACACTACAGAGAGTCTTCTCTTTCTCACCCAATTACTTCCCCATCCCCAATCCATTTGATGGCCCAACATTCTATATAGAACCCCAGTGTCATTGCAACTCCCTTCCCCCCACCCCCAGTAAAAGACACAAAGCTCTCAGGTGCAGTGCTCTCCTTCTGCCTTACTTGGGGTGTAATTCTTTCAGAAAGGAATGCTTTTGCCTCAGTTTCACAGTTAATTTTTTGCTTTTGCTGATGTTGCTGGCCCAGGCAGTATTTATATAGCCACTCTTTACCATTACAACATTCATGTTCTCCTAGAATTTCACCTCTGGTCCTGATGTTAACGAGGTCCTACAGCAACAGAAAAATTTTCTCATCCAACCTTGGTGATGGAAGGATATTTTAACACTGTGTCACTGTGGGGAGCAGGAGCTTTTCCTTTTGTCCCTGTCTTTCCCTTCCCAACAGTAGCAGAACAGTTTTATGTATGTTAAAGCATCCTTTTCCTTATAAAAATCTACTTCTAGTTGTAACTACAGATCTATGGCCACCAAGGACTTCACAGTCATCTCTATGCTTTGCATGACGGTCATTCATAACATCCTGACAAAAGCAGGAAGAAAGCCCAGATTCATCTACTTTAGAAAACAAAGATGCTTCTACCATATTAACCTAATGAAAATCTTTAGCTGTTAACAATATAGAACCTGTGACACACAGTTAAGCAGTTCTGATTTTGTCCACTTAGAGGGCATTAGTACATATGTACCTGAAATAGTTCATTACAATATATTTTTTTTAATCTCCTGCTCTATATACACGTTCCTGTACTCTGTTTGATAAAAGAATTTCTTTGCCTAAGAAAACACTTTCCTTTTATCTACTTTCTTCCCACCAGCAGCTTATCATTTGGATATTATTTATTTGTTGTTTTCCACCTCAGACAATATTGTTTCCCACCCCAGCCAAAGTTCCCACTTTGGACTTCAGCCCACTTCAGCTTTCATCCCTCCTTTGGCTGTACTATTTCTATGTTACCTCAAAATTACGGGAAGGCCCTGCCATTCTGTAAGCAGAGAATGGCAAGCAGAGCTGATGATAAGGTGGTGATTGAGTAGTCAACTACTTAAAATTGTTCCAGTAACAAAATATTTTTTTCTAAGATAAAGATTGAAAATACTTTAAAAGATGCCATAACAAAAACTAAATTGTCACATAATCCAAGCCCATTCATATCAAAATATACTGTTGCACAGTAAATTGTGGAGAATTACCTCATCTGCTACAAATCATGTATCGTGAATAAATCATGACAGCAGAGAAGCAACACCAGCAGCATTGTACACCTGCTTTATCCTGGTTCTGTTTTGGCCTGCAGTTAAGGATATTTGTCTTCTAAGTGTGTATAGGATCAGCTTTCGGAGGTCTGGGTTGAAAGTGAGGTCTGGGTTGTCAGAGCAAGACATATAAAAACCTGCCACCTGTTGTGAAAGGAACTAAGCACATCTTGAAAACTTTTCAGTTAAGTGTTCTTTTGTTTGGCTAAATCAAACGGCCTGTTGTAATTTAATTTCAAAACACTGCTTGTCCTGGTCACTTGTACATAATTCACAGAGACTTTTCTAAAAAGCTTGCCTGGCTAGAAACTTTTCAATCTTCACTGTGTATTTTCACACCTACAAACACAAGATCTGTGAAAGAAGGCTTGATATAAGATCAGATTAATCATTGCTTTAGAGAGAATTAGCTGGAGATTTGAAAATGTAATTAATGAATAAGAACCTTTTTTGCATCATCTTAGAACTTGAGGATCAACAAATATGCTGATATTCTCTATGTAGAAAAAATGTGTGAAATTCTCTGTGTGGCTTCTTCTGGTATAGTGGGATGGAACTTCTTCCACAGGAGCCATTACAAATACAGAGACTATTCAGCTTAGAAAAGAGACAACTAAAGGGGGTTATGATAGAGGTCTATAAAATCATGAGGTGTGGAAAAAGTGAATAGGAAAGTGTTATTTACCCCTTTATATAATACAAGAACTAGGAGTCACCTGGTGAAATTAATAGCAGTTTTAAAACAAACAAAAGGAAGTACCTCTTCACACGCTTCAGTCAACCTGTGAAACTCATTTCCAGAGGATGTTATTAAGGCTAAAAGTATAACTGGAGAAAAAAAGATAATTAGATAAGTTTATGGAGCATAAGTCCATCAATGGCTATTAGCCAAGATAGTCCGGGATGCAATCCTATGCTCTGTGTGTTCCTGAACTTCCAAGTGCCAGAAGCTTCTGGCACTGGTCACTGTCAAAGACAGAACACTGAGCTAGATGGATCATTGGTCTGATCCAGTATGTCCATTCTTATGTTTCAAATAGCTTAGTTGTAGGCATTGGCTCAAGGCCAGTGTGCATCTCTAAGAGTAAACCTCACTGTACTGTGAGGCAACAAACTGAAAGCTGAGGTGAAAATTACAGCCAAGTGGAGGAGAGGGGAAATAGGGTTTATAAAGTGTAAATAATTAAACTAGAATGAAGAGTGGAGTTGCCTTTAAGATAGGGCTAGAATAGTGGCCAAACTTACTGATCTCCGAGCCACTTACGACAATCTTCAGAAGTTCGAGAGCTGGGATGCACCTGCACCTGAAGCCCCGATCTCCCCCTCTCCGCTGGGCAGAAGCTTCTATCCCACCACCTCGCTGCAAGGCAGAGGTCCCGAGCTTTCACCCCACCCCCAATCTGGTAGGTGGAGACTGAGGGGGAAGTGCTTTGTGAGCCGCACTTTAACTGTAAAAAAGCCACATATGGCTTGCGAGCCACGGTTTGGCCACCCCTGGGCCGGATCCTCGGCTGGAAAAGGTCAGCAGAGCTCCTTTTACTTCAGTGAAGTTTCACCAATTTATTTCAGCTGAGAATCTGGCCCTTATGTCCTCTTGAATGGCTAATGTCCTTAAATTTGCTTGGAGGGGTGAGGATCACCTTGATATGCTCTGTTCCACATTTACGGATGGTCTGGTCCAACTCCACTGACAGCATGGGTGTCTTTCCATTGTTTTAATGGGAGCTGGTTGAGGCCCAGAATGAGGTAAGTCCATGCTTGAATTCCTGCAGCTCCCCTAATGTCAAAACAAAATCTCAGTCATGAGTCTTTGAGTGACATGTAACATTTTATAACATGAGGAACCAATGTATATTTCTAATACAGAATGTAAAAGCATATCATTATGTATATTATTTGTATAAACATAGTCATCAAGGCAATTTATAAAAGATTTTTAGCAACATTTTAATAAGTTTCAGAAGAAAGCGTTTCATTAAATAAAAATTATGAATGATGGAATTAAAGATCCACTGAAAATTGCTAATGTGTTTAATCATCTCAACATCCATATTTATAGATGACAAATTTGGGTGATATTGTGATAATTCAGTCTCGAGTCTCTTAAGTAATGATGGTTGCTTATCAGGATTCTGAGCAAAAGAAAAGAGAGTGCCGCATCAGCAGGTGGACTGCAAATAGGATTTAAGGGTTGTGACAATCTGTGCAATTTGTGCATGGGCACTCAGAATAAATAGTCTCTCCGACCCAGATATTCAGCTAATCAACTAGTAACAGCTTAGGATGTGTGAGTCAAAGAAAAAAATAATGAGGACTGTGTTATATATAAAATAAAGAGTACACACTGGAAAGCTGCAGGGGATAATAGCTCTGATAACTTTCACTGACCTCAGAGCCTTAGGTAAAAATGCTGTCCATTAGGCTAGCCACTTAGCTGCACCCACTTAGTGCTCAGCAGCCTACTCTGTCTCTATGTTACTTACACTCCCACATCAAAGAGTAGTAGGAAAGCTGCACTTTTTATAGTTATAAACTAGCTTTGCCGTGTTTATTCATCACGTACCATTTGTGTTAACTCTCTTTAATCACGCTTTAAAACATATTTCCTAAAATGTCTGAAAAAGACAAAATAGAAATACATAAATTCCTCTACATTCAAAGGACTGCAGAAACATTAAGAACTCTAAGATATAAAAAATTGTTCTGTCTGGAGCTTCAGCAGAGCAGCCAAAACCCTGGAGCTATAACCTATGGTATGATATGGCCTATGGAGGGAAGAGACATTTGCACACAGGTTGGTTACCAGTCCTTCTCATTGGATTTTTAGGGCACAATCCTGCAGGCACTGATTAGACTGGTCCTAATCCAGAAAAAAAAAAACACTTAAGCACATTAAGAACCTGAATAGCCCCATTCAAGACAATGCAACTACTCACATATTTAAAGTTGAGCACGCATTTAAGGGCTTTGAAGGACGAGAGCCATAGTGCTCACCAGCATCTTGCAGAATTGAGCCCTTAATTCCTATTGCAAAGGAAGGAATGAAAACAAACAAAACAAACACAGAGCTCATAATGGAGGAAGGGAGGGGCAGAAAGAACTCCAATCCAATATTGTGCAGTGAAAACTGGAAAATACCAAACAATAAGAATCACTGAACTAAATCCAGAAGAGATTTTTCTTCCTGAGAATTAATAATACCTAAGGAGTGGGTAGTATCTTTTTCAACCTCATACCCATAAACAATAGTGACCTTAAATATAACATACACTAAAAGGGAGGAAGTCAGGGATGACATTTCAACCACTAGATCTTTTCCAGGAATGTCCTTAACATTAAAATAAGTCTCTGTGGGCCTGTGAGTGTGAGCTATATAATTATATATCCTAGATCCGCACCTGTTGATAGGAATTTATTAGCACTTGTGGAAAGGAAAAAGAGGAGCTGAAGGTATTGACCTCTCATTATTAAAATTGACTTAATACTTTTTTGCACCACCTGTTCCTGCATTGTGTAATCAGTCTTTTGGTATTAGATATGTACCAGATGTTTCCCAAATCTGCCTCAGTCACTCCAGTCTTTAAATCAGAGGCTCCTTTAGAGATCAATAAGAAACACCACTGCTGTGTCCTTTCTACTCTGGCAAAAACTGAGAGAGTTCACAGTTGACAGTTGTCTTGTATTATCGAGGAAGACAAATTGCTTGAGCAGATTTGAAAAATCTTCTTTTATATGTGACTCTTCATGTACCAGAGTCCTTAGTCAATGACATGACAGAATTATGAGTGAAAGACTCAACCATGGAGATTCATAGATGTAAGCACAGTGGGACAAATTCTGCTCTCACATGTTCTTCCAGATAGTGCAGGACAAAAGACAAAATACTAGGAATGTGGTTTAACTAGCCTGCAACTTTAATATCTCCGGGAAATTATCCGGCTATAACGTGTCCATAGCAATTCAACCTTATTGCCATTATCTGTGTCCCCGAGAAAAGGCTGCCCCTATCCAAGCCTTTAATCTTTAACCAGAGCCTTTGCTATGACCTATGGGTTATCCTTTCATAGGAGATTTGGGAGTATAGGAAAAGGAGACGGGCATTTCTTTATTTCTTAATTTTTAGAAGATCCATACGCTATTTTTAGAAGATCCATACACTATAAAACATATATAATCATATGTAACATATAAACATATGAAACATACGTAATCATTTGGTAGGTAGTTTAATAAATATGCAAAGTTGGAGTTTATTATTGCATGTATTTTAAAACAAAAATGAATCACTTTGTATATTTCCAAACATGAACTGAACTAGAAAGGAATACATTTTCCAAGGCAACATTTTCAATTATATATGAACCCATTGATATTTCACTGTTTTATCTGACTCTTCTGAGGTTATCTTCTTTCTCTGATGAGTCAATTTAAAGAGGGAGATTCAGTTTGGAGCAAAAATTTTAAAGTGAACACGTAGGTATAAAACCAAATATATTTGGCAGTTGTCTTTTAGTAATTTCCCTTACAATTGTTTCAGATGTGGTTGTTTGAGTAAGAACCTTCTTCCTCTCCTTGATCTTGCACTAATGTCACAAACGACATTTGTGACATTATACACTATAGTCACAGAAATTTGATTAACTTTTCTCCAGTCTGAAAATTCTTTGTTAGGATATAACCCAAAGTACACTGAAGATATTGGAAAGCTCCATTGTCTTCAATGGGCACTGGACTAGAACACAAATGTGGAAGAACTGTGTTTAGAAAGAACAGTAAGTGATGAGCTTGGACAAACAATTCACAACAAATAATTCCTTTGCCATTTGAGTCAATATTCAGGTTTGGGATATCAAACAGAACATAGTCTTTATTTTCTGAATGGATGATCTAACTTTTATAAATTACTTCCTCTTCTACCTGAAACAAAATTTGTTTTGCAAAGCAATTTTCATTTTGTTGTTGGAGATATCTCAGCCTGAAATTTCCTGTTCATGAACATTCATGTAAACTAAGCTTCACTCCAGCAAAATTTTGGGTTAATAGAAGGGGGTTCAAAGACACTAAAGGGGAAATTCTATGTAGAAGTTCTGTCCTTATCCCCATTCACTTTCTGCTGTGAGACAAGGATACCAAGTATATAATAAAATTACCCTTCTATAGTAAAGTTAGAGACAGAATTTTAAAGACACTAAGCTTTTTTCTTTAGTATGATCAATTAACTACTCGTGTAACACTTCTGAATTTGTTTATATCCTTTTCTTTTAAGAAAAAAGGAGACATTTCCAGTTAAGAATTTATCTAGAGCTGATAGGTACTGACAAACTTATAAAACAGAATATTTGAAAAGACTTGGTTATACTAAATTATATATTTTCACTTAGGGAATTGTTCAAGAATATAGTAATAGTGTAAGCCCATAGGTATTATGGTAAGTACATCCAGCATGTTTGAACATTTGTAGTTAATAAAGCTTTATTCCCAACTAGAAAGAGCTTTTATGATGTTTTCTGCTCGGATAACTGTTTTGTTTTGTGAGTTTTAAAGATTCAGTTATTAGTTTAGGGAATTCAAAACTGATGTTAAAACCAAAACTGTGAAATATTGCATCAAATATTTAGGCTTGAGTGATTGGTGTTACATGGAAACATGTAGTAATATTTTTTACATGGGATTGAACATAACTGTTTTGACACTACAACACACTTAACATAAAGAATATTTAGGAACAAACTGGTGAGTTAAATCTGAGTAATACAGCCACAGTTCACTATATGAAGGCACTATTTTTGACAATCCCTCAAATCTCAGTGAATTAGTAACTAGTCAGATATTACTGATGCAATATGTAGAATGTAACATCTAGACCAGTATATGGTTTTTCAGTTCTGTGTTGCAGGTGGCAAAAATCAAACCCAAGTCATGCATTTGTATTATAATGGGTGATCTAATTAGTCCTCATCAGTGAATGAGATGCAATGACTCTTTCCTGTGCTGACCAATTTACTTAGTAACCATATGGTTACCAGATTTTCTACAGGTTTTTTTCTATATAATCTCCATTATCATTGCATACAAGGGAATTATATCTAAGCAACCACTCTTTGAATACAGATGATAAATCTACATTTTAAAAAATCAGATACTAAATATTGAACTAAACTTTTTCCTGGTTAGCAATTAGAAATCCTGGTAATATGACACCTTGAAAAAAAGTATAATTTTTTGCAAAACATATTACTTCAGTTAATTCACTATTATTTTACTATATCAATACCAGGCACATCTGTGAGAAATGCTCATAGCTGAAAAAAGTCTGTAAAATTTTTATCTGACTGCCATCATATATCTGGTCATTAATTTACCTCCTGGCCCATAATAAACTTTGTGTAGTATGTGTGCGTGCTCCATTAATTGAGAGACCTAGGAATTTATCTACACAATTCTGGGCTACTTAGAATTGCTGGTATTCAGCATGGTATAGGCCTTACTAGAGCCCTTTGCATAGCTAACAGAATGAACCAAAGGCAAGTGAACCAAAGCTGGCTTTGTCAGAATAGTAACATCTAGGAATCAGCTAACCAAGCAAGCACATTCTGGACCAGAGAGGATGGTACAGGAACACACAGACCTCTTTAAGTATCTACGTGAACACATAGACCCCTCATATTATAAGGAGGGAATGACTGGATAATGGATGAGGATGTTTTGAACTTATGCTCAAATAAATTGGTTAGTCTCTAAGGTGCCACTAGTACTCCTTTTCTTTGTTCGAACTAGTAGGTGCAAGGTATGAGTGGTAACTAACAACATCTGGAATGTAATACATAACTTTTGTATTAATGTATAAAAGGATAAGACATAGGAGGGGCAACTTTGCATTGGCCTATGGGACAGCAATATACTGATTGAGCTGATACCCTGAATGGGCAAACGTGTTAGCTTGGTATGCGGGGCACTAATACCGTGCTTTGTTGAGACTACACCTGGCCAAGTGCCTTCACCACTGAACTGGCCTGTGGTCTTTCTGTACGAGTAACACTGAGGTGTGCTGAATCAACAATAGCAAGCGACACTGGTGCAGCTAACAGCGGAGCTCCAAAAACAGCAGCATCAACAGCACTAGCAACATTCGCAACATATGCGATTTCAGTTTGGGAAATATTTGAAGTTATCTCAGATTTCTGAATTTCGGAGTACTTGGGCCACTTACTGTATACTTTTGTTAGAGTAGGAGTAGAGGTGTGCAAATAACTGATTTTTTTTTTTTTTTTAGTTTGCTAGTCAAACTGAAAAATTGGAGGGAAAACCCAAAAGCAAACCCACATGCATATTTTGGGTCAAATGACATGTTTTGTTTTTGAGGTTTTTAAACACTTTTTTCCAATAAAGTTGAGGTTACATTTTAAAAAAAAGTTATTTGAAATTGAAACGTTGAGATTTCAACCAAAAAACCACTCAGCAAACTTGACATGAATTTGTGAAATGCTTTGGTCAACCAAAATTGGCATTTTTTTTGGCAAAACAAAAAGTTTAATCCAAAAAATTGTGTCCAGCTCTAGTTAGGCATGACATGAACAGTTCAAATTCTGTGAATGAACAGAACTTCTAAAAATAGGATTGATCTTTCCATTAAAGAACTCCTTTGTCTCTGCCCATTTTACATTGCCACCAATGTAACACTTGGCCTATGTTCAAATATTCATATTTAGACACAGTACATTAGTGTTGTGAATGACTAGAACACTCTGGACAGCCTGTAAGTAATGGCTGCTATGACTCAGCAAGGGCATGTGATCAGATGACATGACACTGAGCTCTATTTTGGGTACCTGTATTTTCCCACAAACTGGGCTGGGAACTATTTTTGGAACAAAGGTACCCACCATATGTTAAGGCTATATAAGGTGTGTGTGTGTGGGGACACCTGAGAAAAAAAGACTGAAGTGGGGGAAGTGCTGGTCCCAAGCTAAGGGATTTCTAGTCTGTGTATAGAAACCTGGTGGACTGCTTGTATAATCATCCAGGGTAAGAAACTGCTAATTCATATCCAATCTTTCTAGTATTTTAGGCTTAGTTTACGGTTTTGTTTATTTACTAGGTAATCCGCTTTGACCTGTTTGCTATTGCTTATCACTTAACATCTATCTTTTGTAGTTAATAAACTTGTTTTTTTTGCTTTATCTAAACCAGTGTGCCTTTGAGTGAAGTGTCTGGGAAATATCTCAGATTGATTAACACATGTTGCATATTCCTCTCCACAGTGAGGGAGAGGCGAACTGGGTAATAAATTCATACTGGTCAGGGTTTTGAGCGGGGCAGGATGGTACAGCTCTGGGGCCTTAGGCTGGAGAGCTGGGGGTTATTTTGGCTATAGCCTCTCTATTATTGGTCCATACAGTGGCTGGCCAAAACCTACATACAACTGCAGCTAGGTACACATCCCTGCCTTTGTGAATGCTGGTGGGAGTGTCAGACTGGGAGTGGTCTATAGCCTGTCACAGCAGCACAGTGTTGAGAGGGAGCCTGGGCTGGTGAGTCGGAGGGCTCAGTGGAACCCCAGTTCCAGGTGGCACCCCGGAGGGAACCCATCACAAATACATTTGGCTGAACTCCCTCATTTGATTTCTTGAACATTCTGCATGTATAGTCAATTAGTTGGCCAGACAAAGTAGGTGAGGTAATATTTTTTACTGGATCAACTTCTGTTGGTGTGAGAGATGAGTTTTTGAGCTACAAAGTACTCTTCTTCAGGTCTAAGAAAGGTATTAAGAGTGTCACTGCTAAATATATGATCAAACAGATAATTTAGTATAAGTAAAAAGAAAAGGAGTACTTGTGGCACCTTAGAGACTAACCAATTTATTTGAGCATGAGCTTTCGTGAGCTACAGCTCACTTCATCGGATGCATACCGTGGAAACTGCAGCAGACTTTATATACACACAGAGAATATGAAACAATACCTCCTCCCACCCCACTGTCCTGCTGGTAATAGCTTATCTAAAGTGATCATCAGGTTGGGCCATTTCCAGCACAAATCCAGGGTTTCTCACCCTCCACCCCCCCACACAAATTCACTCTCCTGCTGGTGATAGCCCATCCAAAGTGACAACTCTTTACACAATGTGCATGATAATCAAGTTGGGCCATTTCCTGCACAAATCCAGGTTCTCTCACCCCCTTCCCAAAAACCACACACACAAACTCACTATCCTGCTGGTAATAGCTCATCCAAAGTGACCATTCTCCCTACAATGTGCATGATAATCAAGGTGGGCCATTTCCAGCACAAATCCAGGTTTTCTCACACATCCCCCACCCCCATACACACACAAACTCACTCTCCTGCTGGTAATAGCTCATCCAAACTGACCACTCTCCAAGTTTAAATCCAAGTTAAACCAGAACATCTGGGGGGGGGGGTAGGAAAAAACAAGAGGAAATAGGCTACCTTGCATAATGACTTAGCCACTCCCAGTCTCTATTTAAGCCTAAATTAATAGTATCCAATTTGCAAATGAATTCCAATTCAGCAGTTTCTCGCTGGAGTCTGGATTTGAAGTTTTTTTGTTTTAAGATAGCGACCTTCATGTCTGTGATCTATCTTTGTTTTAAGATAGCGACCTTCATGTCTGTGATATATGCCATCATGTGCCAGCAATGCCCCTCTGCCATGTACATTGGTCAAACTGGACAGTCTCTACGTAAAAGACTAAATGGACACAAATCAGATGTCAAGAATTATAACATTCATAAACCAGTCGGAGAACACTTCAATCTCTCTGGTCTTGCAATCACAGACATGAAGGTCGCTATCTTAAAACAAAAAAACTTCAAATCCAGAGACCCTAAACTGGTACTCTTTCAATCTATTTGATGAAATTTTATTTTCAAACTTTTTTCTCATAATGAACATTCCTTAAAATAAAAACAAATTGATTGTTTGACACCACCCCCCCCCCCAATCCCTGGACAACTCTCATACAACCATGCTTTGCACCATCCTCCATGCCTCATGGTGGAGTCCAAACCCTCAGGGTTCAAATCCTGAAACAGACTGATCTCCATCAAGTAAAGACACAATAGAATGACTCTTCTGCCTAGGAGAAAAGTGCTCTGCCAGTAAGTCCTTCACCACCAGGGCCGGCATGTCCAAGGATGCTTGGCTTAATCTCCATCTACTTGAGCAGTCCATGTAGGTCACTTTGAACTGAGAAGAAGCGATATGACCACAGGAGACCAGATAAACCTGCAATGGCCAGTGTTTCCTTGACCACTCTGCCTTCTTTCCGCTGCCTGATCCTGCAGGATACAAAGAGGATAGAGTCAGAGTTGGCATGGACAATGTTGACCACCTCAACACTAGGGAAGTCCCAGGCATGCAAGACCTTGGCAACAACTACATCAGTGTTGACAGTTCTGTCACCAATGATCTTGGCATGGATAGTTCTGGCACTGATGTCTTTTGCTCCCATACTGACTGCTCCAACAATGCTGGTAGTAAATTTGACACCTGCACCTACATGGGTCAAGCATAAACATATCTCCAAGACAAAAGGGGGGCTTCTAGGGGGAGGACATGAGATCACACTCCTCCATGGACAAAGGCCCAGATCCTCAAAGGTGTTTAAGCACCTAACTCCCATTGATTTGAAGGATGTGGGCCAAAGCCTCTGAGCAACTATGTAGCATGGGAAACCCAGCACCAGTCCTGGTACTGATGCCCATGACAGAACAGACCAAGGACCTCAGATATGTCTTATAAATATCAACTCCAGCAAAGACAGAGAACACTTTTTTCCCCTCTCAGGGCTGACAGCAGGAATATCAGCAATGGAAGAAACCTAGGTGTTCCAGGAGATGCCCATATTCCACCTCCTTGACCAACCTGGCTCATTCTTAGAGGCTGCAGATTTGACAGGACCATTGAAAGTCACCAAAAAAAACAAACAAACCGCAGTATGAAGCCTGTACAAATCTTTGGGAATTGTCTTGGTCTGCTCCACTAGGGCTTGGGTGGCTATGACAGACAACATCTAGGCAATCCACCTGAACCACCCACAAATGCAAAGTACTTCAATGTCCTGGAGCACAGAACGATCAGACTAGCCTGTATGGCATTCCTACCCATTCTTCAAAACTCCACAGTGTAGAACATGATGGCCAACACCTCTGCAGTGCACTATATAAATAGACAAAGAGGTATACATTCTCCTCCGCAGAAGCTATCAAGCTCAGAAGCTGCTATCACTAACACAGGAAAACCCTGATGGCTCTTCACCTTCTGGAAGTCTACCAGGTTGTTGCTGACTCCCTGTCTAGACAGTTGGTAACCATTCATCAGCAAACATTACAGGAGTCCATCGTAGATCTGATATTCCTGCGATGGTGGACCCAGGTGATTAAATCTGTTAGTCACTGACTTCAATGCCAAGTACCAGAACTTTGTTCCAGAGTGGATATGACTCCCAGGTCATTAACCAAAGGCCTTCTACTACAGTGGTACCAAGGCTTTTCCCCCGATTTCTTTGGCACCTTTCAAAATCAAAAGACAGCCATTATTCTCATAGCTCTGTTCTGGCTGAGAGAGACTGTTCTGATACCTGCTAAAATATCTGTTCAGCTCAGAATACATGGACCTGATAGCATAGCACCATGGCCAGATACTTCGTTTAGACCCATAGTTGCTGACTGTGACTGACTGGTTAAATGCCACAGACAAAGACCATTCCCTACAGGTTAAGGAAATCCTGGTACAAACTGGGAAAACATCATCCAGAAGGATGTACTCATCTAAATAGAGAACCTCTTTCAAATGGGCAGTCCAACATTGCTTGAACCTGGTCCAGGCCTTGATTCCACATATCTTTGTTTCAAGTGCAATAGGTACTCAATCTGGCCTTTTGTTCAGTTTCATTATGTCAACCACACATCTACCTCAGCTTACCATCTACCTGTACAGCCTTGCTTGTTCTTTTCTTACCCTCATGGTTTCAAAGTTTCTCAAAGGGATTACACTCTTACCCACTGCTCAGAGAACCTACTTGCTGCCTGGGACCTCAATCTAGTTCTTCGGAAACTCCTGGATCCTCCATTTGAACCTCTGTCAGACTTCTCCCTGCACCACCTCACTCTGAAGACAGTCTTCCTCATGGCTACTACTTCAGCCAAAAGAGTCAGTGAGCTTCAGACACTATATGACTGCCATTACTGTAGTATATAACTGCCTCTGAATCTTTTTAATTCAACTATCCTTCCAGCCCCGCGATAAGGAACTATTATCCCCATCTTACCCTCTGTCTCTCAGTCCCCCTATCTATAAGCTTGCTCAAGGTCACACAGGAAGTGTGGCAGAAGGGGAACTTGAACCCAAGATTGGCTTTCAGTGATCTACATGAAATGAGTTTGTGCTTGGAGTCCAATCCTTAGTTGACAAATGTGCATATCATAACAGTTGGTTTTAACTGACATTCTTATTAGCAGTGTCCGCCAGGAGAGCCCAGCTTGTGCTGAGCGATGATGGGGTGCTCTGTGAGTGATGAGGCTCAGCCTGTGCCATGGCTGGTGCACATGTACTGTCATCACCAATTCTGTCTGTGGATGAACACAAGTTTCATTCTCCTGGGCTGTTGCTATCACACCTTTCAAGAGCAGGAAACTTAAGAAAATAACACAAATCAAAAGGGCTTTAAAATAGAAATACTGCATATCTATGTGTTCACACACGTGGTTTATTGGAGGAAATGGATAGTTCTGACTTTGTTTCACTTGTATTCCTTTTTATTTTTTTTCATTATGGCCCTGTTAATCATGCCCAAGAGGAATGGACAATTCAAGTTCAGCCTTTTCATTCATCATGTGAATTTTTGCTTTTGTAACACTACTTATCTTCATGTGCAGCTTCCTAGCACCCTAATTAATTGTTATACTGCATTGGTATCATTGCTTAGGAAGAAGTTTCTATTTTTGTGGAAAAATGTTGGGAACTGTTGTGACAAAGAAGAAGCACCCAGCCCAACTCCACTCTAGCTACATAAAGATTCTACCTGCATACCTCCTGTTCTGTGAACACTAAAAGATGGATGGATTTATGCAACGACAGTGCTTCAAGGTTAGGATGCTTCTCTTTACCTCTAATGGCTCTAGGAAAGTTAAATCTGCAGCGAGAACTGGAAACATTAAGTTTGCACTCACAGCATTTCCTTCATGTAGCTCAATTATGGGAGAAATGGCAAGACTTCTTTCCTCTTCCCTCCTCAATGCCCCTTGGTGTGGACACATGGGACTCTGATTCCTTGTGATCTGTTGCGACACAGGGGCACCCACTCTGAATACACCTGGGCCTGTCTGACTGTCCCTCTTGCTATGGCAGTCCGGCGCTGATGTAGCCATGCTCCCATGGGGTTCCTCATCCACTGCCTGCTAGTCCCAGAACCTCGTGGTTTCCAGATAATTCAGAGGGCTGAAGCAATTTACTTTAATGAAGTACTAGGATCTGATAAAATGTTCATTGGCATTTATGGAATTCTTTTCACTGACTGCGCTGGGATACAGTTAGCATTATCTTCTATAAGTGGGGAATCTTCCTGTAGCTGGTGGGCCAATGCCTGAAAGTGTGCTCCTCTCCGTCGTCCTGGTCCTGGAGTTGACCCCTTCCCACAGGCGCTGACCTTGAACTTTCTAGAGCACTTGTGAGTTGGGTGCCCGGGAAAGAAATATGGTGGTAAAAGCATTTCTGTGCACCCCCTTCCCAACTGACCAAGTTTTCATCCCTTCTCTCCATGGAGGTGGAAGAAATTATTTGGATCCAAATCCCTTTAATTTGGGGGATAGCTCGTCTGAGATCACACAGATGAGATGTTCTAGAACTACTGTGCACTGTTTAAATGAGAGCTCTCTCTCACTAGCCACCATTAATTAGAATGTTTTTATTCTGGGTTTCCAATTCTTTTTTAAACCCAAAAGCAAGTGTGTGCCCTCTCACTCGCTCTCTTGAAACTTTTTTTCTTCAATCAGGACTTTTATAAAATACTAAACAATATTCTGTACATACTATCTGCTTTTAAAAAGTTATTTCCTCCTCCTCCCTACCCCCACCCTCCCCACTAAGTTCAAATTTGTTGTAGAGAGGCTTATTTGTTTTTTGTTTTTTAGTGCTTGATTTAATTTTTTTTAAAATACCTTTTTAAAATTAACACCATGAATAAAATGAGGACAAAATAATGGGATGTTCTTGTCAAAAATTGAAGAGACAGGACAGAAATTGAAATTGGAGATAAAACACCAAAAAATCAATCTAATTTCTCATACAAAAGAGTAAACTGCTGTTTGTTTCATTTTATAGACTCTTAAATGTGTTTACCATGAAGTGAACTCAGCTTGCTATAAGCATTTTGCATCTCATTCAACCACCAAGCCCAGATTGAATTTGTATTTAAAAGGAAAGCTCTTAGTAGATCTGACCTTTTATTAAGTCTACACCAAAATGCAAATCTAGTTGATTCTTTGATAGTCTAGAAATACAATGAAAACACATCTATAAATAGATTTTATAGCCCTCTATGTATAAAACACTTTAAGAATGATGCTACTAGGACCTCAGATCAGTGTTCCGGATGAGCTTTACATTATATACATACCTTTCCCAGTGATGATAGACATTATCTACTGGGCCACCAAAATAATTTTGGGGTGCGGGAGGAGGAGGAAAGTTACCTCTAACCTTCTACTGTGTATCACGAAGGATGGCATTAAAGCATTACCCACAAATAGCCTTCATAAAAGGACCTGAGACTTTATTGCTAGATTTGTATGTGTGTGTTCACATTACAAAGGCATGCATCATATGCATAAACATTTCCCATCTCTTATCTTTTTAACTCGCAAGGAATTTGGAAGCATAGTGATGAAGTGTGAAATAACTTAAAAAAATGAAATAATTTTAAACAGTTTTGCTTACATCTGATGGTATTAGGTTAATGTGCTTTTTGGAGGACTTTTCACATTGGAACCACCTTGGAGAAAAATAACTTCTACAAACTTCTACTCTGTACAATAATGTAATTTTGTTATAAATTTAGTCTCAAATATTATAACCTGTTCTAGTGCTACAATAGTGCATTTGAACACACATAATGATCAGAAAAAAGATCACTTGCCATGGCCCTACAGATATTCCCTGCTTTCTGGAGTGTATCGCATAAAAAAGTTTTTGCCTGTAGAAATGCATAGATATATTTGGCTTTTTTGCTGTTTGCCCTTAGGTGTTTGGTAAGTGGGCTGCCATTAATATCCATTCAATATTCATTCATTCAAACACCAATAAATGTGCTAGGTGCTTCATGGAATAAAGAGGAAAGACAGATTCCTGTATCTGCCTCAAGGAGTTGACAGTCTAAATGTCAATGATGACTAACTTCCTTTATTATCGGTGATCCCTGGATTCAAGGATGATGTCTAACACAGATTTACATATGGATCCTCAGATGACTCATGAGTCTGATCCTGGAACCACAGATCTGCCCGTAGTAGCTACAGACATTTCCTGGTGGGTCAGCTGCCTGCTGGGAGAAAGTTTTCTTTTTCCTTCCTTCTCTCTCTCTCTCTTCAACTTTGAGGGCAAGGTGATTCTCCTCAAAGCGTGCCACTGTCTGATGGAGAATGTGGCACCACTGAGGTCGGTTGGTGGCTTGCTCCTCCCAGCTTGTGATGGCCACGTCAGTTACACTTTCATTGTGTCTTTGTAGCATTTCCTCTGACCACCCTGGAATCTCTGACCATAGGTGACCCTAGAGCAGAGGGCTTGTTTTGGGAGGTGAGAGTCTAGCATCCGCACATAATGTCCAGCCCAATGGAGATGGTGCATGAGGATCATTGCTTCAATATTGGTGACATTGGCTTCACTGAGGATGCTGGCATTAGTGCAGCGATCTTCCCACTTGACGCAAAGAATCTTCCGGAGGCTTCCTTGGCGGTACCTCTCCAGATTCTTGAGGTGCTGACTGACCTATTTGTACAGCTAAGAAAGGACATAATGCACACCAGCCAAGAGGAGGCTTAGAAAAGTCTCTAGTTACAGAAATATGACTACATATTTACTCACTTTGGGCTGGCTTCTCAGCTTGTGTGAGTTGGTTTAGTGCAGCAGTTGAGGAGCTGCCCCAAATGTAGTGATACAAAATGCATTTGTACCACCTTGTATGTATTTTTTGAAGTACACACACACACATTTTGTGGGCGATGTGACAGAAATGCTGAACACAAGCATGTTGTCAAGGGCCACTATATTGATATGGACCAGACAGTATGAGCTGTAGAGTGTTTACAGCCCTCTGTATGAGTACAGGTGATGTGTATTTGTGTGTTCCTGGAGTCACTATGGAGAGATTAATGCAAAATACCAAGTCTGGCTTTGAAGCTTGGACTCCTGAGGAATAAGGGGCTGGGAGAGAAAGCAAGATTTCAGGTATAAAAGGCTGAGCTTAAACAGGCTCAGGATCATCCTTTTGATTCAGCAAATGAACAGGATCTCAGGTTGGTGGATAGGGGAGGCAAGACTCACCCAAGGGTTAGTAGGATTTTGGCCTATCATGACCCCATAGGACTAAGAGGCAATTTCTGATAAATTTAGTGTGTGTGTGCATGTGTGTTCCTCTCTATGCTTTGTCTCTAAATAAACATGCTTGCTTTTGGAGAGTTGCGTGGTCACTAGTAAAAACTCTCTAATTGTCCTTGGAGAGAAACTGTCCATCCCCCTGCTGTCTGTCATGCCTGCTTGAGATAATCACAATTCAGAGCCAGACTCTTAAAATCCCCAGTCAGATGAAAGTGGGACACAGGTCCCTATACAGATAGTGGTGAAAGCTACGGTCCTGAGAGTTCAGGGACATTCCTGGAGTAAACCAGTTACCCTTTAAACTGTGACAGGTGACGCTACAGAAGTGAGGAGTTTTAAAAGTGGCTTGAGTGAGGTGAGGCTGAATAGGTCGGGAATGACCTTCATGCATAAGGGGTGGCCTGGGAGATAAAAAGGGTATCAAAACTGGTATAGCTAGCAGGCCAGAGAGAGTGGATGAAAAAGAAAACCAGGTCAGAGAAGTATCAGGGCTGCTTGGTGTCAGGTATTGAAAGCAAAGCCATGAGTGTCGTTGATGTGCAGTGAAGTGACTCAGAGGAGTTGCTCTGATCAAAGTATTGAATGAGAAGCATAATTCAGGCACTGGGAATTTGTTTGAGGCTAATTCTGTACCACTGAAATAAATGGGACATTTACTATTTTCACTCTGAGCTAGAGCAGGCACTAGGGACATACGGGGGGACAATTTTGATATGTCGGGGATGGGGAGGAGTGACTTCTAAGATCCATATCTTACTTTTTTGTTCTTAAGCAGCAAGCTAAATTTCCCATTGGTGGGAAGTTCCATATAAAACTGTATATCGAGGCATGGGAATAAAATGTTAATGAGCTGAATATGATGTGTTAGGACCCTTTAAAATGGGTTCTTACACTTTGTTTTCTATTTTATTTTTAAAATTAGAATATATACTGAGAATGGTCAAAACTGTTTAATCAAACTGACTTTTGATTGAAAATTGGGGTTTTGACTAAATGAAAATATTTGCTTTCCAAGGAAAACTTGACTTTTTTTTTTTTGGTTGAAAACCCAAACTGCCATGCCCTGAAAAAGGTTTAGGGGAGGGGTACAAAACTTATCAATCTTTCAGCTGACTTATGGCCCAAAATTGTCTTCAGATTTGAGGTTTTTAAAATCTTGTTAATTTTCCATACGCAAAAAAATTTAAAATCTCCCAGTCAACTGTAATAGATAGCAATTACAAGAAACCATATGAAAAAGTCCTACTGAATTTGAAAAATTGTCATGGAATAGCTGTGCTCAGCAGCTTCTGCAATTAATATTTTGATCCCAGAAAATGTTTGGCAAAGGAATATTTGCTGTAACAGGTAAGATCAGAAAGAAAGAAAAAACACACAAAAAATATAGTTTTAGGGCCTGAAAGGAATTGAAGAGCCATAAAATTGAGCTTGTTCATTGGTGGATACTCCACACCAATCAGCATCTGGCCCTTACTTTATGGATGATTGGCAGGTTATTATAAGGATATGCAGATGCTTCTACCTTTAAAAATAAACCCACTTGTTTAAAAGTCTTTCTATTGCCAGCTCCAGTTTTGATAGCAGTGAAGCAAAGCAACTCTAAATAAGAACATGCACATTCCATTTGTATTGCCATTCCATCGAAACCCAGATCTTAATCATTATAGTAGAAGTAAGCTCCCCTACTCCCCAGAGTCTTTAAGTAGTTTTTGGATTAAATGGCATACTTAGTTTTTCTTGTAAGCAGTGTCACTTCACACTCAGCTTAATAATGCCTTGTTTGGGTAAGCTTCTGTGTAATGTCAAGTTTTCCCAAACGGCCCTAGAAGGTCAACAGAGGTCTGCTGTTAACACTTTCCACAACAACAGAAAGGTTTTCCTTGTTTAAACAACAGTCAGGGAGAACACAATTAGATACAATTGCCTAATTCTTCTTCTTGTAGAACGTAACAGTAACTGTCAAAAAAGGGGAATAGTAAAGGTCAGTTTTAAAAAGAGGCTCCTTCAGAGAGTAATGCATCTTGAATAGTTTATATACGCTTAGCTACCTTATGGACTAGTAAGTAGTAGAACCCATGCTTTTTTTGTTATCAAGATAAAAAGATTGTATGCTTCAGAAATTCCAGAAAGACTTTTCAAAAGCATATAGAAATTGCCATACTGGAAGAGCGAAATGATGATGCAACTATGTCAATATCCTGTCCCTGGAAGTTCAAGAAACCCTCTACATAGGAACACAGGAACTGGATTTTGGATATTGGATCGAGACCAATATCCCATCTCTGACAGCGGCTGCTACCAGATGTTTCAGAGGAATGTTCGTGGAAATCTGTTAATCCTTAATCGTTCCATTGGCTTGTGGCCTAAGGCAATGAAGCTTAATATCTCTTCCAAAATTTGTTAGCATTAACTTATAACTCTGGCCATTCTCCTTATCCATATAGTGTCCAGTCTTTTTTGAACCATGATGAGTTTTTTCACTTCTATGATGCTTTGTGATAATGAAATCCACAGGTCAATGACGTGTGTGGAAAAACTACTATCTCTTATCCATTTTGAATTGCCACCTTTCAATGTAATTGATTGTCCCCTTGTCTTCTAATGCAAGAACAGGGTGAATAGAAACTCCTTCTCTAGACCACATATTATTTTGTAAACTTCTATCATGTCTCCTTTCGAAGGTAAACAATGCCAATCTTTTCAAGTTCTTCGTGGGAGCTTTCCCTGAGCCCTAGTTGTTGCCTTTCTCAGAACCAGCTGATCAACACCAGCCATAAAAAAACTATGTAACTTCTCCATGGGGGGAAGTTTCTCCCTAACCCTTTTTGGTATTTGATATGTGCTCTGAAGTATGAATGTCTATACCACTCTTAAACTGTTTCCTGTTTAACGTAGCTGTTGGTGTTTTCATTATCCATATCTATTTTTAACCTTTTTTGGAATCCTACTATTATCTTGTCTATGATTTCTTATGACAGTGAGTTTACAGGTTAACTATGTTTTGTTGAAAGGCTTTTCCTTTCATCAGTTATTTTGTTGTCTTTCAGTTTCACTGAGTATCCCCTTGCTTTTGCATTAGGAGAGGGTAAACATTAGTGATATGGAGACGGCAAATCTCTATTTTAGGAACCTCTATTGTGTCCTCTTATTCTGCCTAGTTTAGAGAGAAGAACATCTTTTCAATCTGTCTCCTCAGGCCTCTCTGATAGCTTTCATTGCCCACCTTTGAATCTTTTCTGTTTCAAAAATAGATATAGCAGAAAGAGTGAGCAGAATTGACCACAGTCCGCCAGGTGAGGACATAATTATTTATGCAGTGGCACAATTTCAATACTTTCAGTTCTATTCTTTATTCTAACACTTTTTGTTTGGTTGTTTTTTGTTAACGTTTTGTATCTCTGATACGATTTATTTAAGGTTCATTTGTGCCTATAAGCCACAGCTCTGAATTGAGGGGTAATGCAATCGGAATCACCAAACACACTTTCCTTCTCTCCCCAGAGCTGCCTGGTATAGTGAAGAGGGCACAAACTGCTACTCCTTGTGCTACTGACCAACAGGGAAAGAAGGGAAAAACTATAGTTCTGCCTGCTCTCTGCCCTTCCCACCCCTTTGGGATCATCCCGCTCCCCGTAGCAAGTATGCTAATAATAGCCTCTCTGCTCCTTGCAGTACAGAGGTTTAAATCAGTCCAACCCTTATGCAGGCAATGGAAAGCTCCTTACTCCCTCTCCCTCAGTGTAAGAACCTGCCACAATCTAGCACTTTGTTTGTATTTTAGTCATCTAGGTTTTTCTGTTTAATTTTTCAGCAATTCATAATAGTGTAAAGATTTACTATACTAGCTTATTAATTTACCAACTGCAAAATATTCAGTGCTTGTGAAACATGCCTGCTTGGTGGCTATGAAAACCGAAGGCCTTATTTAACCATAGAACAGCTACAGCACAGGTTTCAAAGACTCAAGCTTCCACATGTTGAGCTGTCCATGTGCCTCATCCCTGAACTGGAAGGACCACCTCTAAAAATGAGTGAGAGTTTCGTTCAATGTCCATGTCCAGGCAATTCTTGACCCTTCTCCTGAGACTGCCAGTAAGAGTGCTAATTCTAATCTTGTTTTCTGTGATGTGGATACCTGCCTGTTAGGAACAAGGCTGAACCCACCAACTCATTTTACATAGGCCACTGAACACCTGTCAAATGGCAATAACTTTAATTTGCTGTCGACCTATAGACCTAAGGCAGATACCAACTAGGGGCAAAGCTTGACATCCTGTTTCCAATCTCTTGAGCCATCCATTCCTCTGTAGAAGTAGTTTTTGCTGCTTTTTCTGAAGAAGTCTACATATGTCAAACAAAGCAAAATGAAAATTAGCGTGTGAATGTGACACCCTTTAATACTCTTCTAGAATCCTTAACCACTGTAACTGAAAAGGGAAAAGGACAGATTGCTTGGTAACATTACTAAAGTAAGCAGTGTGGCAAATTGGAGTCACGAGCTTTAGAAATCTCTGATCCTGAACTGGGCCAATGTGATTTTACAAGCAATAGGCAGCCATGAGAGCTGTTTGGCAGGATATTCACAAATCAGTTATTATTTAGTACTGGAAAGGATTTATAGATATTGTAAGAGTGATTTATTCCTTTCCCCCCTAACATGACATCTTCCTCCACGTTCTGCACCACAACCCATTAAAAGAACGTTTTCTTCTATTTCTACATATAATTTGTAAGTTTGTCTAACATCATAAAAATTCTTTTTCCCTACTGGGTTTACAATGCATGAAATTCTGCAACTGTTTTTAGTTTCACCTTTATAAAATAGACAAACTGAATCTCTGACAGTACTTGTCCATTGCTAAAGTCAAGTCATTTTAATATACTGTACCTCATGTTTGTATTTGTATCAAGTACATACAAACACCTATTTTGGAGATAATATATCATACAATTTGTGTGTCTGTATTCACGTCACAATGCTCTAGCTTTTTATATAATACAATCAGCATCCAGAGTGGTGACGGTGAAGGTTGTACCATGGAAGTCTCTATAACGATAGTGCAGATACTGTGCACACAAATCAAATGCAACAAATGTTTGTTGGGGAGTTGCCAGTATGACCAGCAAAGAAACAGCTCAATGCACTTGTGTGAATTTCATAAAGAAGAAAAAACTTCCCAATGAAAAACTGCTTTCTGCTTAGAGTAAATACAACATTTGTATCCCTGTGGAGGAGGGAGCTGAACTACCAAAGGAGAACATCAAATTTCATTTGGGCTTTCCCTGAATCTTACATGCAAGAGATCAAATTCTGCACTGTCTTGTACCTGAACTGCTCCCACCTTGTGCCTTATTTAATCATTTACACAGATGCAAATGGAGTTTAAGTGGAGGTAGCCATGCTATCTCCAAGGTAAGTGAGTGGAAAATTCTGAACTGGTAGCTTTTCACTCCTACCTTAGACAGCTGTAAAGAACAACACAAGGAGCAAAAAGCAAAAAATCAGTCCTATGAACTGCTGCATTGTGTGCACAAATGTTGAATGCTTAAGGATGCAGAAGCCCAGATCAGAGCAGCCCCAAGAGAACTGACAGAACGGCCCAGAAGGTTAACATGCACTAGCAGTTGTGGGCATGTCAGAGACTGGTCTTTAGTCAGAAAACATACAATTTTTCTTCATTGTAAATAGCATTCCTCTAAAGGACAGTGTCAATATTGAACTATTCCCCCTTAACTGCTACTGTTTTTTAATGTTAGTAGCACACCTTTTCTGTTACTGCTGGCCTACTTGTGGAAGGTTTCTGTTTGGGGATAATCTCTGATACAAAGTTCAAAGTATAAAGTCTAGGTAAAAATGAGTCTTATTTCTCAAATGAATTTAATTCCATCTAAGTTTCTCTCACCTCTCAGACATGCTGTGGCATTCCACTGCCAGGGAACTTAAAAGGAAGTTAAAAACAAGCTTCGCTGGCTTTCAGTGCTTCTGAAATTTCACTGGCTGCTTATGTCAGTCCAAGTGTGCTATAAGCAACAAACCATCTAGTAAGAGACTGACCTTGTCCATTGAAGAGATGTCCCTTACATGCCTGATCGGCAACCCTTGAAACATGATTCTTCCAGCAATGACTATACTGCATCAGCTGGTGTTGATACTGTAATATCAGATCTGGAAATAAATTACCAACCCCCCAAAATTAAAGCGTCTAAGTTTAGTGTTTGTAGGGGAAAATGTCTGGAGTATTTTTGAATATCTTATTCCTTTCTGTCATTTAACATGATCAAGGGAAACAAGTCCCACTATTGCAGTGTGCTGGAGAAAAGGTACTTTGACACAGTGGCCTCTAAAGACTATGGTGGCTAATACAAGCTCTATTAAAAACAAAAAGAAGACACAGGAGAGAGTATGGATAAATATGATTTATGCCTGTTTCTGCTTGCTTCCACATGTGGACTTTCAGATGCAAATACAATAAAGAAAACATAAAAGTCTGAACAGAACAAAGTTGTCTGTCAACATGACTTCTGTGACAGATTTTCTTGCTGTTCAACAATGATTCTAATTCAATTGTTGGCTGCTGTGCAGGAGATGAGATGCCAGAAGCAGAAGCTCTACAAACCAGAACAAAAAATAATGACTATTAGAGATGTGCTGCAAACAAACCCCTTGAAAATACAGGTTACATCATTCTGTTTGTCTTTCTCCCGACTATTTTTTTCTAATCCCTGACACTGAATCATAACTCTATGAAGCAATGCTTGTGATGACAATGCTCCGGCAATTGCAGATTCCTGATGCCATTACATTCAGGAGATTCACAAACAAATTTTTATTAAAAACCCACCTTGAACAAACAGGCTTATTAGAAAGAAAGGAAGAGGGAGGGAAATGGAGGGAATTCAAATACATATTTTTGGTTTTTGCTCTATAATCAAAGTATTCTGGACAAATTTGTTTTGCTGGTAATGGTCTGTTACTTACACTGAATTAAGCCCAGTTATGTTAAAGTAACAGAGAAATACACTGGAACACTCTAGCTGCTTTCCAGAAGTCTGACACCCAACACCTACAAACATGGCTTTCCCAGTGATTCAGACCCAGCTTTTATTATAGCAAATTTAATTCTAAAAAAGCCTGAAGGGAGCAGCCATATGCCATATATGTGCACATATGTACACAGAAATGATGAAATTCTTAAGCCTGAATCTCTCCTACATTGCATCTGGCTTAGCCATTTATATCAATGTACAATAGTTTAAAACAATGCCAGAT
The DNA here is from genome assembly GCF_965140235.1 of Caretta caretta. Taxonomy (NCBI): domain Eukaryota; kingdom Metazoa; phylum Chordata; order Testudines; family Cheloniidae; genus Caretta; species Caretta caretta. Next base: position 30,021,423 of record NC_134214.1, read on the forward strand.
GAGAATGATAGAAATAAAAACTCCCCACTTTGCGCGGAATAAATGACTTCAGAAGATGCAAGGCAGTGGTGAATCAGGTCCCTAACTCCTACCTGCATGGGAAATGTGCTTTGCATGATTGACTACGCAGTCCACCAGAAAACTGCCCATCCACCAGTATAACTGGCAGGTTCTATTCTCACCAGCTTTCCTGATTGGAGTGACAGATGGGGTTGGGTGGGAGGAGGAAGAATAATCCCTTCTCTTCACAATTATACTATAGTAATCGGCAACATTAGTACTGATTTATATTATAACTGCAAGTGTTGGAATAAGAGACGTGGCATCTGTAAAGCTAGTGTTAAATTGAAAGAATATAAAATTCAGCTCCATGTCTGGGGACATTCCAACAATCAGATTACATTTCATGTACTCAAATGTAGCTATGAGAGAGCAGAAATTTATGACAGAACATTTGATTTTTATTGCTAAATTTTCTCTGCAGCTGGTCCAGAGAAAGCTGCAATAAAATACACCACTCGCATACCATAGTGCCACACAGATTTCATGCATGCAGAATAACACAAGATGCAAATTCTTCTGAAAACTGACAGTAGGACAAACTTTTTTTTAAAAAGGTGCTTCTCCCGCCCCACCCCCCTTGACAATGCAAACACTGGGTGCAAAACTTGCCAATGGCGTTTTGCACCTGCAATGTTTTTGCACTCTTAAATATTTATTTCTGCAAAACTTCAGGCACAAAAAAGAGAATCAGTTGAGGATAAGAGTAAAACATCAGTTCATATATTTAAAGGGATGTATCCAAGAGCTGAATATGATTTATATACCTGCTGCACAATTGGCGCACTGGATGTGTCTTTCTTCCAGACAGTCCAGTGAATCGTTTGGATCTTCTGATGAAGAAAAGCCAAACAAACATTTAGGTTTGAATAATCTGAATTTGAACTCAGTTTAATGTTAGTGTAATGGGGCACCATGTAAAATATCCAGAAGCATTCTCTAACATTGTTTGCCTAGCTCTAAATACCATAGACACTCAACAGCTTGACAACTATCTGGTATGGCTTTGTACTTATAAACCACAGGAAGCCCTCAAGAAAAAAGCATAAATGGGGTCATAATGGTTTACTATAATCTAAAATTATTGTTACCATAGATGTTAGGCCATTGATATTTGTAGTTCTACAAGGAACTTTGCTCTCTTATCCAAGAAATCAATATCAACATACAGGAGAGCCTGCTTTTTCCACCCCTCTTTCCCACTCTCACTTTTATTTCCCAACAGTAATTGCAAGCCATTGGAGAAATCAGGACAAATCTTGTTCTCAGTTAATCTATCTACTTCAGTGGATTTATTCCAGATGTACAGTGCTTTTAAAGCAGAATTTGACCCAACATGTGCAGCAACACATAATGCATCCGGTATATCGAGAGTTGAATACTAAAATTGCAAGGATAGAATATCTATAGTATATGAATACAAAAATAACATTGTAGATTACATTTCCAGCTATTTCATCACACATTTATCATCAGAAAACAACAAAGGAGCTATATTTTTTTTAAAAAAGCCAATTTTGTTTCATGTGCTGTTCTCAGAGCTAAACAGCTCTGGAAGAAATCCAAATAGAAACTGAGTTGAATAACATTGTGCAATTCAAAGCGTTTGAGATGGGAAAATGGCATGAACTAATGAAATACTGCACAAGTTTAACAAACATGACTCAAGGACAGGATGTTCTAGCAAAAACAGCACTAAAAAGGCTCTTTCATATAAAAGATGAATGGACTATGTTTGACTGCTATAATACTCCATTGCATGAAAAGTTTACCATAAACTCAAGGAACAACATAGCAATCTTTGCAGTCTTGGAGTTAGGTGCAGTTTGTGTCAGCAGAGTGACTTTCTCCTCACCCAGTATTAGCAGAGCCGCTGCACCCTAAGGGAGTTTCATCTTTGGGACAGACAACTTGTTTTTGCACTGCAGGTTCCTCCAAGAACATATTGATATAGAAGCCCTGTCAGGAGGCTGCCTGCAGGATGTGTACAGTCAGTGCATCTCCTGGCTGCATTAGCCATATCCCTGCTCTGTCCACCGCTGCCCGTTTCTGGGGTAGTCTAGGCTGGCTGCGTACCCTCCCCAAAGGAATATAGTTGGCAGGTATCTTGTGCTGCTGTAACAAACCTAAATGGATTTTCTGCTTATGCACCTGGGAGTGACTCAAACCTGTAGGCTAGTGCAGACTTGAACTGTTTGTTTTTGAAGCTTCCTGATTCATTACTTTTGACTTTGTTCTAGTCTAGACTTTTTTGGCTCAAATGTTCAAAAGTGGCAAGTGATATCAGGCCTTTCAATTTTTGGGTGCCCAACTTGAGACTCTTCAAGCAGCCTGGTTTTTTTGAATGTGTGTAATACCCACGTTCAGAAAATCAGGCTTTTTAAGAAGTCTCAAGTTGAGCACCCAGTGTCACTAGTTGGTTGTTCAGTATGCTCACTTAAAAATCTTTTAGTAAAATGCAAAGAACAAGAGCTAACCTAAATCTGTTTGTTTTGCTGAAAACCAATTTGGGGGTTGTCAAAGGGAAGGGTAAACCCCTTTAAAATCCCTCCTGGCCAGAGGAAAAATCCTCTCACCTGTAAAGGATTAAGAAGCGAGGATAACCTTGCTGGCACCTGTCCAAAATGACCAATGAGGAGACAAGATACTTTCAAAAGCTGGGGGGAGGGAAAAACAAAGTGTCTGTCTGTGTGATGCTTTTGCTGGAGACAGAACAGGAATGGAGTCTTAGAATTTTAGTAAGTAATCTAGCTAGATATGCGTTAGATTATGATTTCTTTAAATGGCTGAGAAATTAAGTTGTGCTGAAAGGAATGGATATTCTTGTCTTTGTGTCTTTTTGTAACTTAAGGTTTTGCCTAGAGGGATTCTCTATGTTTTGAATCTAATTACCCTGTAAGGTATTTACCATCCTGATTTTACAGAGGTGATTCTTTTTACGTCTATTAAAATTCTTCTTTTCAAGAACTGAATGCTTTTCTCATTGTTCTTAAGATCCAAGGGTTTGGGTCTGTGGTCACCTATGCAAATTGGTGAGGATTTTTACCAAACCTTCCCCAGGAAGTGGGGTGCAAGGGTTGGGAGGATTTGGGGGGGAAAGACTTTTCCAAACAACGTTTTCCCAATAAACCCAGATAAACGTTTGGTGGTGGCAGTGGAAGTCCAAGGACAAAGGGTAAAATAGTTTGTACCTTGGGGAAGTTTTAACCTAAGCTGGTAAAAGTAAGCTTGGGGGGTTTTCATGCAGGTCCCCACATCTGTACCCTAGAGTTCAGAGTGGGGAAGGAACCTTGACAGGGGTAGTTTGAAAATCACCTGGCAGGTAGTATACATTTCCGCTGTTTGATTTCTGTAAAGGCTAAAGGCCTGAACCTGCTCCCTTGGTTTTCAATGGGACTACAGCAGACCTAAAATGCTTTAAATAGGTTGTCTGTTTGGGTTTATTTTTTACAAATGTTGATGCCCCTAGATAAAATATTTTGATGGCAGATATCTGCTTTTAACATATGTAAACACATAAATTAAAATTAAAGCCAACTGTGCTCCTAGCAGTTTCTCTGTGCACATATCTAGTAATCTGTTCTATGTCGAAAGAGAGATTGCTACTTTGATTCTATAGCATGCAACAAAGTTCCACACTTTGGTGACATCATGCTGCATATAGGCTACAGCATATGTACTCCATCTTCCATGATGCTGAGGTAGATTTGCACCAATAATACAGTACATAGACCAGGCACCAGCAGGAAAGACTGCTGGAGGAGATATGAGTAAGTATCATGTTCTCCTTTCTTTCCTGTCACCCTGCAAACCAGAGTTGGACCTGGACCAAAACATCAGATCCACATGAAGTTTACAGCTCAAACAAATCTATCCCTATATCATGGGCCAATGAGAACAAGGTGGCTGGAGGAGGCGGGGGGACTCTGGTAGTCCGTGCAGATGACCCTGTTCTCTGTGGATTATCTATTTTTTCAGCACTGGGAGGCCTTGTCTCTCACAACTTTGTAGGATACCCAAGTCACCCTCCCTTCCCCTTTCTCCCCTATCTCCACCTGAAAGGTTGGCATGGTGGGAAATTCTAAGTGTGTGTGGTCTTGCAGAGTTTTCCTCCTTTTTCTGGCCCCTCCCATGCACTTCTTCTTGGATGCTTTGTCTCTAGAAACTTTAACCAGACAAAAGGTTCTGCTCCATATTTCCAGCCTGGTTCATTCAAATTATTTGAAGCAGTGCAAAGTGGGAGTAAATCTTTACCAAATTAGAATTCTCCATTCACACAATGCTGTCATTTTACAGTCACTGTGCACAGGTATAAATGTATACGGTACAAGGCACTGGTGAGTCAGGCCCGGAAACACAGGACAGGGTTAGAGCAGGTAACAATTACCAGTGACTGACTAGTGGTTTGGCAGGTGCCTCTCCAGTGTTCAGACAATTACATTTTCACCAATGCAATAACTATGCCAGAGCTATGTATCTGTTTTTATAGCATTAAATTTTGAAAGTTTTTCAGTGTGAACATATTTTGCTTAAATATAAAATGCCACTCACCTTAAACTAGGAGACCAGCAAGCATAAAGAATGGAAGGAATACAGCTATGAACCTTCCAAAGATGGGAAGTTATGTCAGGGACACAGAAATAGAACTGAATTCTTTTGCCAATGCTTGTCATTAAAATGTAGACACTCAGTACATTATGATGATTTGCAATCCCACCAAATGTTTGAAATTAACAACAACTGAATCTTAATTTTACTTCTATATTAGGGTTACAGATAGCTATCCTAATGCATGATTAGTTTCTGTCAAATATATCAGCAAGGTTATGAGGATGTAAGCAGTACTAACAATTCACACTTCCTATCCTTCAGAAAACATTTTTGTCAAATCTAAATAGCAAGAAAACGTCTTGGTTACGATGTCAGATCTTGCTAACATATCTGACAAATGCAGTTCTTAGCCTGCATTGCATCGTGTTTGACAATTTTGCTAGTGTTATTGTGTTAGCTTGCCAATACCTTGTAGAAATGAAAGCAATGTACAACACGCTGGTAGCATGAGCTACTGTTAACTCAATCTAGAAGCATGCCAATTTCCCTTTTGTGTTTTCACGGGTGTGCTCTCTCAGGGTATGAAATATTAGAAGGGAAATAGTTGCATGTTATTTTGTCTACTATATGCCATCATGTGCCAGCAATGCCCCTCTGCCATGTGCTTTGGCCAAACCAGACAGTCTCTACGCAAAAGAATAAATGGACACAAATCTGACATCAGGAATCATAACATTCAAAAACCGGTAGGAGAACACTTCAACCTCTCATGAAAGACATGAAAGTTGCAATTCTTCAACAAAAAAACTTCAAATCCAGACTCCAGCGAGAAACTGTTGAATTGGAATTCATTTGCAAATTGGATACAATTAACTTAGGCTTGAATAGAGACTGGGAGTGGCTAAGTCATTATGCAAGGTAACCTATTTCCCCTTGTTTTTCCTAACCCCCCCCCCCCTCAGACATTCTTGTTAAACCCTGGATTTGTGCTGGAAATGGCCCACCTTGATTATCATACACATTGTAAGGAGAGTGGTCACTTTAGATAAGCTATTACCAGCAGGAGAGTGGGTTTGTGTGTGTGTGTGGGGGGGGGGGTGTTGAGAGAACCTGGATTTGTGCTGGAAATGGCCCAACTTGATTATCATACACATTGTAAGGAGAGTGATCACTTTAGATAAGCTATTGCCAGCAGGAGAGTGGGGTGGGGGGAGGTATTTTTTCATGCTTTGTGTGTATAAAAGATCTTCTACACTTTCCACAGTATGCATCCGATGAAGTGAGCTGTAGCTCACGAAAGCTTATGCTCAAATAAATTGGTTAGTCTCTAAGGTGCCACAAGTACTCCTTTTCTTTTTTTAATCACTTTTGTTGCCCTTCTCTGTACCTTTTCCAATTCTCATGTCTCTTTTGAGATGGGACAACCAGAACTACACATGGTATTCAAGGTGTGGGTGTGCCATGGATGTGAGTTCTATACTTCAATTTCACCAACCAAGTGTCAGGTGTGAACTCCTCTAACACTATAACAGCCTTAACGTGTAATTGCTGCCCTAGTACCCAAGGGGACTGGTTATCTTGCCACCCGGGCAAGCATGCCTTTGTGATAGATGGTCCCTTACACCGAAAAACATAACAATCTTCAGGTTACTCTCAATCCCAAAGGTACAGTCACTTACCTCAGATCTCACACCAAAGACCATGCTTGTAGCCAATCCTATAATAAACTAACTAAAGATTTTTTAACGGAGAAAATGAGTTTTTATAAGGTTAAAGCAGGTAAACACACACATACACACACACAGTACTAGAAGCTGCTGTAATATGCAAGTTCTGTAAATCCTCTAGGGCTAACCCAGGCCAAATAGCTGAGGATCCTTTGCTTATGCTTAGAAATCTTCACCCCCTCAGAGTTTAAGCAGAATAAAGAGATTGAGTTTCTTCTAGTCAGGGATTTTTATTCCCTTCCCCCAGAGCTCAAGATGATGAGACAAGTCCATCTGCACCTCTCCTTTTCATGGGGGGCACTCAACAAAGTCTTTGTTCTTTGTTTCACAATGGCTCATTTGGTTTCAGTGGGTCATCTTGGTGGGCAGGGCCTAACCCTTCTGTAGGAAGCCAGCATTTTACATCAGTTAATGCCTCTTTCTTGTCTGAGTTAGAGGATTACAATGCAAATACTTAATATAACCTTATGACATGGAGTACAGATGTTTACAAGTAAGATTAATACCTGAAGCATCCTACAAGCATTTCATAAAGTCCAAACACATTTTTATAAACTTGGAATTTATTTTAAACACACAGGTGAGCCAGACTGGTTTCCAGCTATATATTTCTCAGTGTTCAGTGAGGCCTTGGGATGAGCTGGCACCTGGTCTGCCAGAATCACACTCCCTATTTAGCACTTAGTAAAAGAGAGATTGCTCTTATTGCGTGATTATGGCGTGAGGAGACAGGTAATGGTGCCCAAAGCTTCCTGAACTGAATGAGCAATATGATAGTTGTTGCATGCAATTTAAATGCAAGCCCATATGTTTCAGTGGTTTCTCCAGGGAAAAAGCACCTATTGGATTGAATAGGGAAGAAACCCACAAGGTGATCTAGAAATTACCCAAAAGACCTATACACTGGAGTAGAGATCCAAATCCCTTCCAGAGTCTGGCTTACCCCCCTGCTTGTTGGGGGACCACGTATGCCACACTAGCCTCCTAGGGGATGCAGCAAACAGCCCCCGGCATAAGGGGAGGGCTATAGAGTGCTTTTTGGGGTGTGATCATGGTTATTAGGTGAACTATGCCTTAGATTCCTTTTAGTCTCCCTTGATTGCACACTTTAGGTGACAGGCCTGATTTCCTGCACCTCAACTCTGCGTGGAACCACACAGTCCAACAAGTTGTAGGGTATGCCTGCACTTTTTGCTGGTGGTGTAATTCCCAGCTCCAAGCCAGGACCCATACCCACACTAGCTCTGCTTGAGCTAGTGTAGGTAGTGGGAGAGGCTAGTTGCCCCTAGTATGCGCTTAGCATCTGGGATGCACCAGGTTCGCAACCCTGTTAACAACACAAGTCCAACTCGGTTTTGGCACATGTAAGAGTTTTCCCTTCAGAAGCCCATGAGAACGTAAGTTTGTGGTGACACAGAAACAGTGTCTTCAGCATATAGCATTATTTCTTCATTCCCCTAAGTTGCCCACCATGTAAAGCAAAGGATAAAAACAAAAGGCCTGAATGCATGGCTGTTACTTACACCTTTTGAAGTCCCATTCACCTCCGCTAATTCCATCTTTGGCAGAGAGAAACAGACTGCCCCATTGCAGTTTCTACCTCTCTTCCTCTGTGTTTGACAGCCTGTCCCTGTCCTCCTGGCTCACCCAGCTCCCTTCCCTTTTCAGGGGTCTTTGAGCTCAGGCTTCAGTCTTGGGAAGACTAAACCATTCTAGCCTGGATGGAGCCAGATAAGGAGTATTCCTCAATAAACAGCTTTTCTATTATTTCCTTCAGGATTCTCACCTGTGTCACTGTTCCCTTTCTTGTTGTTTTTTCCCCCTTAACATCCTCCTTTGATTTACCTCTGACAGTCAGACAGGTTCCTACCAAATGAATGACATGAGAGAAATATGACTAAACAATGCACCACTCCCTCATTCTGCCCAGGTGTTTTGCAACCCAGGGGATGCATAGAGAAGGACTAATCCTGGAATTCCAAAGAGGTCAAGGACTCAAAATGTGTCCAGTTTCTGAAGCCTCCCACACCCATTAACATCCATGGAGCATCTGAGCAAAATGTCTCTCCCTGTGTGTCTGTTACAAATCATGAAAGAATTCAGCAGAAATTGTCACTCTGGTGATTTTTATTAGCTAGTTCTCAACTATCTTTTGCTACATGGAGCAATTAAAGGGGCAGTGAAGTCAGCCAATATCTGTAATAAAGTTTAGATATCTAATCTCCCCTCCCTCTGCACTTTTTTTCTGAAACAGAAAGCTATTTCTCTTTGCTGGTAATGTGGCATAAACTGTAATAAAGAAGGTGTGCTGCATAATCTAATCGCGACCATCTCAACAAGAGGAGATCATAAGCGTGTTGTGTTCCACTGTCTTTGTTAAGCTTTTCTGCATGCTGTTGTTGATCCAACATCTGTCAGTTTCTGAGAATCTGAAGCCAAGCACCAGGATTTGAATTGGGGCTCAAAATAGCAGCAAAAGACACAAGTTTGGGTCTCATTGTGCTCAGCAAGGGTTACGCTCCACAGCAGATGTACCAGAGGGAAAAGAAAAACAGATGTAGATATGGAGAGAGTCAACTCTCTGAACAGTGAAACTGTTCCACATAGCTGGTGTTATATGGTGTGATATGTGGTATTAGCACAACATTATGGTAGGGTGCTGTAGTTCAGTTGTTATTAGTAAGTGTCATTGTGTACTGATTGCAAGCACTCAAGTGTTTAGAAGGGGGAATCAAGGATACTAAATGGGGAAAAACAATACACAGGAGCCTAATATCTTTAAGAGGGTAAATTATCTTTTCCTTGAGAAAGCAGAAAATGTTAATGGGTAAGTCTGCCAAGACATGTTCTAATAGAAGTAAATAAAGGAACAAATGATGGTTCCAGTCCTTTTTATGTGCAGTTATAGTATATCTGTGGTACTCTTACTGAATCTGTGCAGCCGTGGCATAACAAATCTAAGGACTGCTCATTATAAAAAATAGCAGTGGGTGTACAACTGGTGAACCGTGCCACGAAAATGACACTTGTGTTTGGCTAACAGAAAGATGAAATGAAACAAGAATGAGCTTTAAGCACGGGGAATTTTTGTGAACTACCATAATAAGGGACAAGCTTTTGAGCTTCACAGAGCTCTTCTTCAGGTCTGGGGAAGGTGGATACAGTGATTACCTTCCCCACACCTGAAGAAGAGCTCTGTGAAGCTCAAAAGCTTGTCCTTTCCACCACCAGAAGTTGGTCCAATAAAAGATATTACCTCACCCACCCTGGCTGTCTCATATCTTAGGCCTAATACAGCTATACCAATATGCATACATCATAAGCTTGATATCTTGCATTTCCCAGGACCGTGTGCCTTTGCTGCATAAGTTTGTCCATGTGAGCTCACACATACTGTGTGCACCATTATCCCTGAATTTTATTGATATCAGTGTCTGTGTTGCACCCTCTATTGGCTTGTTATTCGCATACTGTAATGCACTGTCACCTATTTTATACAACAAACCACTTAAATTGATTTATCCATTATGGGACAGATCCTTCACTATGTCAGGCCAACTTTACACTACTCTATCACCAAAATGATGCCCTAAAACTGGCTAACCCATCCACAGGACGATCCTCTCGCTCCAACACAGAGTACCTTGGATGCTATAGGTCCTATCACACCTTCCCCTGCCATTGGATTGGGGGGCAGGGAGCCAGAAAACTGAGGTTTCTTTTGCAATCTACCCAAGCTGCTATAATGGCTTTTTGGGAGCATGAGCAGCTCTTGCAGAGTTTAGAGCAGATTTCACTCTGCTTGCCCTTGGGCTTAGGGCAAGGGCCAGCACAGAAAATCCACAGGAGTGAGGAGTGCAGAGGTGGCTTTAAGCTGGAAAGCAGTGATGATGAGCATTGCGCAGCTAGAGCTGAGGATTTGGTGAACAATTTTAATCAAGAAACAAATGCATGGCACCTTTTACAATTGCCGGTTGCTGCAGCACCAATACAATGTGATTTATTGCACAGCTAAGGAAACACAATACATTCAATACAACTATGAAATGAACAAAAACGTCCCTGGTTTCAAGACTGAACTTGATAAATTTATGGAGGGGATGGTATGATGAAACTGCCTACAATGGCATATAAATGATCTGTGATTGCTAACAGCAAATATCTCCAAGGCCCCTTCATGGGACAGTAGATGGGGAGATCTCTGAGTTGTTGTTACAGGAATTCTTTCCCAAGTGTCTGGCTGGAGGGGGTCTTGCCCACATGCTCAGGGTCTAACTGATCACCATATTTGGGGTCAGGAAGGAATTTTCCCTGGATCACATTGGCAGAGAGCCTCAGGGTTTTGTTGCCTTCCTCTGCAGCATAGGGCACAGGTCACTTGCAGGTTTAAAGTAATGTAAATGGTGGATTTCCTGTAACTTGAAGTCTTTAAATCATGATTTGACAACTTCAGTAACTCAGCCAGAGGATATGGGTCTATTACAGGAGTGGGTGGGTGAGGTTCTGCATCCTGCAATGTGCAAGAGGTCAGACTAGATGATCACGATGGTCCCTTCTGGCCTTAAAATCTATGAGTCTATGAAAAAATGCTCTAACAGATAAAAATTTAATTTAAAAAACAGATCAATCTGAGCTAAACCAAATAAATGTGTCTTTCAGCATGCCCTGAAGGCTTCTAGACTCTGTCTTGGGCAAAGGACCTCAATCAGGACTCTAAAATGATAAAGCCTCACCACTTACTAAGGAGAGTTTTATCCTAGGAACTGATAGCAAAAGCTTCAGTTACCTCTCCTTGCTAACAAGCACCACTTCCATCTTTCCTGGGTTGAGCCTCAGCAAGCTTTGTTTTATCAACCAAGCAATGGAAGAGTCTAAGGGTATGGTGGAATATGGTTTTGATGACAGTATAGTGCTAAGTAATATTAGCCTATTGATAACACTGCAGTCCTAGGCGTCTCTCAATCTCTGTGTCAGGCAATATATACCTTTAGGGATCCTTGTGATCAAGGTAACCCCTCCATGCTAACTTCCCTAAAGAAGAGAAACAACATCCACTTTTAAGGATGTGGTTAGGACCCAGAAGAGTTCTGTTAGGAGCTCAAGTGAAGGAGGCAGGACAGATGCATCTAATTTTCAAAAACAGTTAGGAAGGGGACAGTTTCCTAAAGAAGCTGCTGCTGGTACGAGAAAACTTTTTTCCACTCTAGGGATTGCTACAAAAGTATGTACTCTTGCTTGCTTAATTTGATTGATGAAATTTATTTGAAAAAGCAGTCTGAAGAATGGCAATGCTGTATGAAGGGAATTTACTTTTGGACTCTGTCCTACGGTGCTTTCATAGGGTTTTCTCTGAAAAAATAGTTTCCTGTTTTGTTTGTGGGAAGGACTTTGGAATTTAGCTGGATTTTGCATTGGTGGAGCAGTGCAAAGTGGATGAATAACACACCAGGATTTGGGCCTTGAGGTCTTATTTAGAAATTAATACTAGTGATCATTATCCAGTTAATAAAACGTCAGTTATATTGAGTTTTAATTGTGATGCGCTCTCTCTTGTTCCCAACCAAAGTATTCACCCGGCTTGCTAGGAAACAGATTTATCAGTAAGAAAGATGGGGAAAATCCTGAGTGCACTGAAGTCAGTGGGAAAACTTTTATTGACTTCAGCTAAGCCAGGATTTCACCTTGCATGTCTTACAGCACTTGAAAGAGAGATTCCCAGTTTAAACTTGTATGAATCAGGAACTAAGTTTTAAAATGTAATTAATCAGAAACAGTGCTGTAAACAAGTAAAGTCCAACTTCATGGGACAGTTCAGAGAAAACAGGCCAACAGAAGAAAGAGCTGAAAGAGTTGAAACAGGCCACGGTCTTGCTAAGGCCCATCTTTTTAAGGCCCCAAAGTTGCCACCCAATCAAAAGTTGGGTCATACAACCCCAAATACACCATTTATCTCAGCAAACTACTGTGCTTTCCACTCATAACCACAAGGCACAGAACGGCCTGGAGACACAATGAAGGTGAATTGTCAGGTGTTGCAGTAAAGAACCATACTTGAACAAATGTCTCTTCTAGAAGGTGTTCACAACAGGACAGTTACAGCACAACACAGAGAAGCCCACTGACTGCCACAAGAAATGTGTCTGCAGGTGTGTCCGAGCAGGGTGGCAGAGGGAGGGAAAACATACTGACAAATCAGTTAACATAATGGGTAATGCTAAATGTGACAATCTCGGAAGCGCAGTGGCGCGAGCCACAAGTGTCCAGTTCCACAGCTCCATAGGACGCTGGTATACTGTGACAGAGGACAAGTGGGGAAGTTGCAATCTGAGGGATTGCCTCTCATCAAGTGATACCAAGGCAGATGATGTTCTTGAACTGACAGCCTACACAGATGAGTGGGTTCGAATTAACTTCCCCTAATTGTTTTGGCAGGATCTCTTGGCCTTCAGGGCACACTGCAGGTATATCAGTTCTCTTCAGCTTTTCCAGGAGGAGTGAGTAGATGATCACTACCTTAAATTGAACAAATTCCAAGACAGGGGAGAGTGCTCAAATTGAGCTGAATGGACCAGTAACTGAGTGGTAATTGTGATGCTAAGAAAGGGTGTTGCCTGGATGAGAAAAGCCAACCATGAATCTTTGGACTCACTAGCCCATCCAACCTGAAAAACTCAAAGTGAAACAGCTAAAATCGCCAAGTTTCACCTTGTTTCATTTCAAAACCACATGATAAATGGAATCCAGGTTAAAACCATAACTCTACCTATGATGATTCAAAAGGTTTGTAGCTATTTCAGTGTACCAGGTCTGAATTTTTAACTAACAATGATCTCTGTACCAATACTAGTATGAAATTGATGGCTGAAGCATAACACAGCCTTATACAGTAGTGGTGATCTACATACATAACATCATGCAGGGTGGGGGGGACTGAATGCAGTTTTAATGTTTCACTACACTGTACAGCCACACACATTATTTAGCCCAATGGGTATTACTATTGTACTCAGAGGCAGAAAGTCTCTTCCAGAATGCAAAAATCGATGAGCACGACTGATGACGGCAATTCTGTTGTGGAGGATAAAATAAAATAAATCTATAGGAAGTCTTCTGCCACCCTTACTCACAGTGAGTAATATCTTACTGTACAAGTTTGAGGAGTAAAATGCTGCTAGGCATGAGTAAAGGAGCAGAATCTGGCCCTATTTTAATGAGCTAGATCTTCATATGGTGTAAGTCACCATAGCTCCATTGATTTCAATGGAGCTACACAAATTTACACCAGCTGAGGATCTAACCTGTATCTTTTAGGAGGAATAATTACTTTTAGGAGCTCCTCCCTCCTAATCAAGTCCATTCACTGGGCTAAGGCAATGGCAGCCATATATGTTCATCAGAGGTCAGATGTTAAGACAAAGAGCAGATGTTCAATTTTTGGCAATTCTACTAGTTCTTCCACAAGTATGATTTCCAGATGTATGCTCACACCCTCTGTTTTAATTTTTCCAAGAACTATTTGGAGAAGTGGTTGTTGTTTTTTAATTGTCTTAGCTTTTATTGTTTCAGTTGATAAAAACAGTCCATCTATACCAAGCATACATTGCAATAGCATAGTACCTAGTGGTAAAGTGATGTGGTTTTATTTTTATTGTATTTTCTAAAATTAGTATAAACCACAGAAACTGCAAAACCCTGCATGGGAAAGGGGTGATAAAGATAAAAGAAAGCAGCATTTATTTTTTCCCCAACCAGTTCCAAATGTGCCACTGTGCCTATTACATCCCATAAACACCAGGGCAATAGCACCAGCTGCTCATTACTCTCAGAGGAAATGCTGTTTCCTCTCATTTTGGCACAAACTACCCCCCAAAAGGAAAACAGTCTTTGTGAGCTGCAGCTAAACATTCAGTCTTCATAATGATGTTCTATATAAACAATGCTATGCGATATGTCTCTCCTGACAGCCAATTCCTATAAAAATATAAAATAAAAAGATACACTAAACCAACGGGCATAAAAGGCATTTGCATTTGGAAATGTTTCTGGAAGGTAGTATTTTAGAAATACCACCACTATTCCTCATTGGATGGCTGGGATAAAGGCTGGCAAGGAACTAAGCACCGTTAATATGTTAATGCCAGTCAGAGGTGCCTTGCAGTGGAAAGTCTTGTTTGGCTTGTTTTTCAATTCAGTGGAAAAGCACTAAGTACAGGTTTAAGTTAAAATAGGAGACACATTTGAAATAGCATTAATATGTGAGATGTGCTTTGATTTAAAACACTTGTCAGTGCTTTCCAAATATTCTAAAGCAAACTGGAGAATCAGCCTGTCCGTATTGTAAAGCTGAAACTCCTGAGAATCCCTGTGTCATTACCCATCCATGTACCAAATTGGCCTGGCTAGAGTCAGTCCCATACCAGTATTAGGCTTTTTATTAAATAAAAAATAGGAGGGTGTTTTCCTGAAGCTTTTGTGGCTCAAAGACCACAGCTGCCACATGCTGCTTCTATATTTTTAACATGATCCCGTCTGTTGCCCTCACCATGATCTTTCTGCCAAGCTTGTGGTATAAAGGCTGAGCTAGAGTGGAAGGTTGGAAGGAAAAGAGAGAGAGTCCAGCTGCTTTACAATTAACACGGTATGGATGGAAAATACTGGCAGCTGGATGTGAAAGGCTTGTTGAGGAGACAGGGCAGGGCAGAGGAAGTGTTCCCAGAATGATATATCAGTGATAGATCTTTTACAGAGCTATTTGTCTGTGGACTTTAGGAAGAAAGGGAAGAATCAGCCATGACAGTGAATGGAGATTGGGGAGTAAAGACACGGATTGGAAGATCAGAAAGAGGATAACTGTGAAAACACCTTCTAGAAGTATTAAAATAACACCTATGTCCTTAATGCTGCCATTTAAAGGAATTGGTAAATCCTAGATAATCATGCATAAAACTTAAAAGAAAAAAGGTAAACAAAAGGCTAATCAGGAGTATATGATGGATAATCTCTTGCAGCAGAGTTGCATAACTTCCAAAACCCCTTTCCTAGTCATGTCCACATTCAGTGATATTTTGGGGGACGAGGAAAGAAAAGGCATATTACTTTGCCCTGTACGATTACAGGATAAGCATGTATTAGCATTTGAACCAATCTAAAAGATACCCAGTGAAACAAAGCAGAAGCCATTAGGATTGTATAAAACATATTCAATTCGAAATACAGATAGTTCTGCACCTGAAGGCTTCCCTGAAATCCTGGTAAACAAACGTTGGACCCTATTGATGTCTGAGACTGGGATCTGCATTGCAGCTGAAAATGAGCAATGTAAGAAATACAATTTTGCACTGAAGGAAAAAAGTTGTCTATTGTGTTCTGTTAGGCTCAAATCCAATTTATAAACAACCTTATGTTGCATTTCCCCAGTTCTACTTGGCATACCGACCATCCATGATTTCCATGTTGATGGTACATTGTAGTCTTATAGACAGCATCCCCTGCAAAAATACTCTTCTGTGATGGGGAGGCTGTCCATAAAGCCATTATATCAGATCCTCAGCTGCTGTAAATCAGCAAAGCTCCATTGAAGTTGGGGCTGAAATATAGCTATTCTAATTCACACCAGCCAAAGATCTGGCATCCTTTCTCCTTTTTCTTCTCTCCTACTCATATTTTTTAGTGTTTTGGGTATACTGGTGAATGCCTATGAGAAATAATAGTTGGTCCAACACTGTCAGCTACTTTTAGTTAGGACACACTTCCTGTCAAAGCCTGAGCCACACATTTCAGGTAAAGTACCAGCTGGCATGGGCTAAAAAGTTATCATGACTGTGTTTGTGTTACTGATAGAAAAGCGACAGCTTTGAATTCTCCATGCACAGCCATTAACATGTATGCAGTATAAGTACCATAGATACATAGTATGCATATTTCATGAAACAATTCAGAGTTAAGGTGAACAGTCCATCTTTGGGCTAATTTTTTCACCTTTCAAGTGTTGAAGGCATAGGCTAACACACAGGTCTTTCACAGTTTGGGAGAACTGAATCCTTATTAAACTCGCACCAAAATTGTATTTCTAAGTATTCAAATGCAGTGTCTAATAATGCATGAGTCAAAACCCAAAAAGCATGTAGCATACACACAATCCTTGTTGACTAAGCATTTGGGATTAAAGTAGCATGGAGGCTGAATTTTTCCGTCTGAAGCCATCTCATAGTTGTAAAGTTCATTGACGTGGAAATTTAGAGAAGCTTTCATTGTGGCTAATGGCAGTGCACCTATACTGTGGGTAATTACCAGTATTCAGCCTTCAGTGCTTCACTGTTCATGAGACTAATGTTTATTCAGAACAGTAAATATAAGGTCTAAGACACCTTTAAAGGGATGTTCAAATGTGTCTGTGACCATAGATGAGTGGGGTCAGTAGTTAATTGCTCTAGTAAGCATATTTGACTCTGAGTGTCTAGGGACAGCGGAGCAGTGTGGTAGATGCCAGGAAAGCTGCAATGATTTGTTATTTGGGCTGAACTAATAGTAATTGAAAGGTGTAATGTAAAGGTAACAATATTAGCTTTGTTTGTATTCTATTTCTTTTATTGTATTCTATTTCATACAGATCATTAATTAGCTTTTATTGTATTCTATTTCATACAGATCATTAATGCAAACATTTAGAACTGATTTTTATGGATCTTGAATATAAATCTGAACCTATGGTGTAAAAGGTTTGTTAGTTAATATATCCTCAGATATCATAAAATCATATTGACTTTTTTATGGTATTGAGCCAAAACCCTGCCCATAACTAGCAACAGCCCAAGTGAAAACTAAATGTCTGATCTTGTGAACTGCTCAGTGACTTCTGTAAGGTGCTGAGCACTCTTCACTATCATTTACTTCAATGGAAGTTTAATGCACTTAAACTCCCAGAAATGGACCTTGATATGGCCCTATTGCTATGCACATCTTATGCATGTATTTAATTTTATATATGTTAGCAGTCTCATTGAAGTCCAAAGTTAAGCATGGTTGTAAATATTTTCAGGATCAAAACCTATGATTTTAGGTTTTGACTATGTGAGAAAAGTAATTATTTCTCTGTGTGACTTATTTTTTTAAGAACCTTTCGTTCTTTTACTTACTTAAAGTGGTTATACTGTTTCTTAAACTAAATGTTTGAGTTGTGCTGTGCATTGAGGTGCAAAGCACAGTGGGCTTGCAGAGATTAATTTATACTTATTTCCTTTGTTGCTGGTAAAAGGAGAATGGTTTTTGAGGGGTGCACTTAATATATTTTAGATTTGTAGGTGAAAGGATTATTTCCCAATTTGAAACTACAGGTCCTTCACATCCAGGATGCATAAAGAAAGAAAATGACTGTGCCTTTTGGGAAACAGATTGATAACCAGTAAACATAAAACTGGTCTTGATAGAATGGAGAAAAAATCTTTATTTAATCAGTTTGATCAAATTTAACCTTTGCAAAATTGGGCTTTGTCTGAATAAGTCATGCACATGCCTGCTGTGCAAAAGGAGGAAATCTCCTGTATCTAGGAGACTACAGTCAACTAATCAACAATAACAGTATATTATTTTCCTGTTTTAAAGGTTTTTTTCCTATCTAAATCCCAGGGACCAACTAACAAGAACACAGAGTACCTATGGTGCCTTCTGATTTACAAGCTTCTAGGGTCAGTCCAAGACTTAAATTTACCTTCTTCATAACTACATGAGAAATGTAATAAAACTGGAAAATCTATGGGGGAAGTTAGCCTAGCTGTCACAAAAGAGTAACAGATCTAATAGCTGAAATTTTTACTTTAGCAGTAGAATTGAAAACATAAATACCAAAACGGTGAGCACCAAAAAACAAAGAAATTATTTTAAAATTTGCTAGGAGGATGAGTGATAGTTTCCTATTGTATTGCAAAGTAAAAGTCCCTCGGAAGTGCAAGAAATTACCTCATGGCCAGATTTTGATACCTTTTTTAACACTGAATAGCTCCTTACTGCACAGTGAGTTCTTTTGAAGTAAATGGGATTACTCATGGAGTAAGATACTTCTCCATTTGAGAAAAGATTGTAGAATCTGGCCCTCTGTGACTTGAAATGTTTTCCCATGAAGACTTTTATTGTCATGGCTTCCATGATGAAAGTCTACTCTTTTGATTCTTAATTGCCTTGCGGGGTCCTAAAACCCTTGTGTTATAATTAATATGTCCCAGTTGTGAAATCCTACTGCCTTCCACTGAGCTCATTAACAGTTACACGAGCACACGTTTTTTTTTATGACCCTTTCAAAATAAGTTACTATGTTCTGATGCTTTTATTTCTCAAAATAATTACAATAGAAATGCTTATTGATCTTATTTATTATGAAAATTAAATAGAGAACAAATGTAGCTTAAGATTTGGGCTAATAACTTTTTACAATGAAAAAGTTCTTATTCAAGCAAGGGCCCAATCTTGAAAGGCTAGAACATGAGCCACTTCTGTTGATCTTAATGGGAATTGAGAGTGCTCAGGATCTCTGAAGAATATTTGTCATCATATGCCACTAGAAATTAGAAATTGGCAAACATGAAAAGGTCCAGAGGTTCTCTTAGGGTCAGAAAATAACCCACAGATTTTTAGAAACTCAGGTATTACTGTGATGAATGCTATAATAATTTGTCAATATATAAGTGGACATGGAAATAAAGCCATGAAGAAGCTTTCTGAATAGGAAATCTTTTAGTGAAACTTAATCTGGAGAAATGGAGGGATCTAAAAGGTCACAGAGCCAATTCAAAATTTACAGTGACTCCTCTTCCATCTCAATATTCTCTATTTTTGCCAGCTATCTATTTCTTACAATAGATCTTCAGCAATAATCAAGGAGCACACATGGCAGATCGGGGTAGGAGGAAGGTGCAAAGATGTCATAAAGCTCTCCTTTACACTCCCCTGATCCTACACTGATCGTGTACAAGGCCAGCAGAGGTCAGATAAGGGAAAAAATAATCATACTCATTTAAGCCCACCCAACAAAATAATCTACACCCACATGAGACCTCTCTTACAGTAGATTGTATAGTCTCTGGACTCCTTAGGCTAGGATCAGTATCCCATCAGTGGGTTCCAATACATCAGTGGACTCTATTGGGTTCTTCATATTTGGTTTCTCCTCGTGAGGCAAATATGACCCACTAAGCTTCTTGGTATTTGTTCCTCCTTGTAGGGCTCAGATGCCCACTGTGCTCTGCTATGCTCCTTGGACTTGGCTCCTCCTCAAGCCCACTCACTAGGAGGCCAAAATGAGCTGTCATTCACAGTTGGTGGTGCACTTCTTTATAATATGATCCTCCCTTTCCTTTCTTTCATGCTTTGAGCAGTGAAAATAACAGTGATATCTAAGGTATTATCATTGGCCCTCTGAGTTAGCATTCATTAATGGGTCAGTTCACACCTCACAAAGTTGTTGCAGATTCTGTAAATGCAGGTGGTGTCACTGCATAGGTTATACTTCACATTTTCAAAGCTACTAACGATAACAGATTCTAGAGATCATGAGAGGTGCTGACATGCCATGCTGGCATGTACCAGCTTAATCCAAGACCTGAAGGCCAGTACCTAGGTACCAATCAGAGGAGCTTAAAGGCTGCTGTAAATTACTTTTGGTTCCCAATAGCCTCAAAGGGCCAAAATGGAGCTGAAGATGTTGAACATACGGCAGCCTTGGACATGCCTGTCTTGTTCTGGGGCAGCAACAGAGAGAGAAGAAGCATAGTTATAGTTATAGCAGATCCACATCACGGGAGCATCCCCTTACCCTACAGTGATCCTGTCAGGCCTGGTTTTGCTGTCCCTACAGCCAGACACCACTGGAAGCACAAAACAAAGTGGCTACTCCACATCTGGGACTCTGACTTTTGGACTTTATTTTATTCTCTAATTCCTTAATTTCATTTATTTTGTTCATTCCAGCAAATTCTACATACTTCATAGGACATCTTCCCAACCCATTAAATTAATATCTAGCCCTTTGACTGTCTTGAAACTTCTTGTCAATACTTTTCAGTGAGTATAAGCCACCCACCTGCTCATGAAATATCTCAATCCTCTCTCACCTGGGAGATTTCAAATATTGTAAGCCAGACTGCCACATAGAGAAGAACAAACTAAGTCTTATTTGGGCAAATGTGGCTCTGAGCAAATGTACCTCTGAGCAAAACTTGGAAAGAATGGGCTCCAATAGACTTTGAGGTCTGACAATGGGGTACTTTTTTTTGTT
The DNA here is from genome assembly GCF_965140235.1 of Caretta caretta. NCBI lineage: Eukaryota > Metazoa > Chordata > Testudines > Cheloniidae > Caretta > Caretta caretta. The sequence goes on from NC_134214.1 coordinate 30,042,027, forward strand.
TGCATTTATAACACACATCTGTGTTGTTGTAGGGACTGAAAGAAAAGTGCTGAATGCTAGAATCCTGATGCATTCCAGAACTCAATCAGAAACAAGTGCCAAAAATCTCCTGAGGAAGCCTGTTCTCATGAGATTTCAAGCCAAATTTTCAGTGTGGATAGTTCAAATAGGCATCCAAAATCTGAGTATTTACTCAGGCTGAACTGAAGTTCTGCACTTTTTGAAGTTCATCTAGTGATTCCTCTTGTTCATATAATCTGTCACATTTGAAGTCACTTGTATATTTAAATGAATTAAAATAATTATAAATTAATCTGTAATGTAACTTTGAATCTATTTGAAATTGGTAATAATTAAATCTAATTTTTTCACCATGGGGTTCTTTTGTCCATAATCTGGTAAAGGTCAGAAAGTTCAGGAACTTGGGTTTGGTAAAGCCATTGTCACCAATGTACATGCCAGTTTCAGAATTAGTTGTGTGTGTATGTGGTGCTTAGTTCTTATTGGGAGAAGGTTAACTACTGTAGAGTCCTAAAGTTTTTTTTATGGTATAATTTCACCTTGGAAACACAGACATAATCTTGTGCCTCTCACAATTGGAAACAATATGAAATGACTTCCCAATGCTCTTGGCAGCCATGAATAGCTCTTACGATGCAAGAAGTGACTTCTGAGCCAACAGAAAGCTATACAGGCTAAATTCCTTCTGTGTCAGTAGGTCTGTAGCAGGCAGGTAATAAGAATGTAAAATACCAAGGGCCTGATTTAACCTCCATTGAAGTCAAAGGGAGTTGGATCAGGCTATTAACCATGTGGCTATGTGGGCATCCCATTTCTGAAGATAGATATATTTTTTACAAAAATGTAATGATTTGTCAGAGATAACTCAAAGCCAGATTTTGAGCTATAATAACATCTAGCTGAATTAGAAACTGCAATAGCCACATTACTTACCAGACAGGTAAAGTAATGCTATTCCCTCCATGTCCCTCTTTAGCATCCTCTTATTCTTAAACTGAATAGTGATAGTTCACTCTGCATAAATCAAAGGAATCTGATGATCAACAAAAACTTCTTAACAATGAGAATCAATAAGCACATGACATGGCATCTAGTTGTTGTGCACTTTTGCGTCTTCACCATTGCAGCCAAGTCAGTTTCAAATTTGTGTATCCAAAGTAAAAGCAAAGTGTCCGGACTGTGTGTTTGCAGAGACAGTGTATGGTGAGTGTGTTGTGCTGTGACATCAAAGTAGTGTATATTGCTGTACAGTATAGCTGATCAGGAATTCTTCAAAATGTCTTTTTTTGTTTTGGACAGAAAATGCAGGTTCTGTGAAATCAATTTTTTTTCATGGGCAAATTTAACTTTCGCCTTGTTTTTCCCTTTGTGTTGGGGAAAATGGAAACGAAATATTTTGGTTCAAATCAGGCTGACATTAATCTCTGAGCGTCCACAGTGCCTTGTGGAAATTGTCGTTTGAGCCCATTTTCCATGTCCCCATTTTCTTACACGGGCTGGGCTCCTGACTGGACTATATCTCCCATAAAACGATATATTTTGATTTAGGAATTTTGAAACATTTCATTTAGATCAAAAATGTCCATTCCTGAATCAAAAGTTTTCAAAACTTTCTGTTCTATGTAAAAGTTTGATAATTCAATTATTCATTGCAATTCAGAATGAAAACAAATGTCAAAATATTGGAATTTTCCACACGATGGAAATTCCAGTTTTCAACCAGCTCTGCAGTAGAGGTGATGTTATTGCATAGTCACATTATGGAGAAAACTGCAACTTTTGCTGTATTTTGTGCTAATTAAAGCTTTTTCATTCATGCATGATAAATTCCACGTTATTGCTATCATTGCTTGTCATTGTGGTAAAGAAGGCATTACTGTCAAACAGCTGCCTGACTTACATGTTTTATAAATTGTATTTCTGAGGACTGATTTTAGAAATAATGTTTGTTTAATTGCAAAAATCATGCACTTTAGGGGGAAATGCTGAATAACCCAATTTAACCTTAATCATATTTTTGTCTCAAGTGTCTTATAAATGAAATTGCTATGGTCTGTAATATCAAAGAGTGGTAACAGTAGTGTGACAACATTTATAACAATTCTTTGTCTAAATCTTTAGGCACTACATGGTATTGTACAAGTGCCAGGCTGCCAGAAGAGACACTGGAGAATTTAGAAACTCCAGTGACTGTATGACGACATTCAATAGCTGTGTATGTTTTTGGTGGTATTTTGGGGCCACACAGTAATTTGTGGAACAAGTAGCTCAGGGCATTCCTAGAGATATCTTTTGAAATGCCCATTCACCAGAAGAAGACAGCATTGTACTCTGTCACTTAATTCTTCCAAAAGTGTTTGAAATATTATTTGTTAACTTGAAACTAATTAGTATATGCGGAACAGTAAAGAAAGCTATTTTACTGTTTTTCTGATTTTGAAAATTGTGACTCTAAATATTCCAAAGACCTTTTCCTAAGTCAATTTATTTTTTAATTCTATTACAAGGGAAGTACAATGTGTTTTCTCTGTCCATACTGATATAATGAGAGGAAAACACATTTTTTCCAAATGAATAGATAATGTTTCTAGTACAAAAACAGTTAACTGAAGGTTTGATATTTACAAAATATCATAAAATGTAATGGCTTCAAGTTTTTTGTTGAATATTCATTAAATATCCTTTCCTCATAGGGCATATAAATCGTGTGAAATGCAATGCATATACACTTTAAAATTTGACAGAAAATACTCATATTTCTAAGATAAAGGTTTTTTCTTCTTTAAGCATTCTCTCAAATCATATATAATCAGGAACATTGGCAACACTTGCTGCTAAGAGGAGGACAGAGTGAACATCAAGAAATCCAAATGAATTCAAACCCATTAAATGTAATGGTGTGGTAAATCTCACTATACCATCTGCTGTAGAACACTGATACACTATTGGAATTCCACATCTTATTTACATAACAGATAAGAATGTGTTAGTAGATTTATATGGCAAATGAATACCCGGAGACAAAACTAAGTTTCTAGTCTATTCACATCTGGGGAACACCTACATCTGTAGAGCTAATACTGAAATTACAGTAAGATAGCCTTTCCATGGAAGACCAGGCTACTTCACTCAGATATTACCCATTTAACAAAGAAAATCAGGACCAGTCCCTTGAAGCACTGGTGAGAGCTGAGCTACTTCATCAAAAGAAAACATAACCTTCCTTAAATTAGTACACATTTTTGAAGGAATTAACATCAAACATTCTGGCAGATAAGGTGTATCGTATTTAAAACATCTGTGCTGTGAGTTCAGCAAATCACCCTGTGGCAAAGTTTGAAGGAAAATATGCCACAGATTCATTTTTGCCCTGTCTTGCATATTTAGGTTGACACTCTTCTTTATAATTATAGTCCTAACATTTTCATTTACTTAACACTGAAATAGAGTGGTGCCCACAACCCTCTTTTATGCCATATCATATCACGGGTATATCCTACACAGCTGAAAGTCTATGAACTGTAGAGGCACAATACGGTACACTGGGAACTGTCTCTTGCGACTCTTAATCATTCTATTTAAAATCAGGAGGCTCACTTAAGGGCCTTAACTGATCTGACATGTGATTGATTAAACCCATTGCTTGTCAAATCAGTTTAAATATTTATCTTCTAATACATCACAAGTGCACCAAGCAGCTGACCTGGTCAAAGAAAGCATTTTATGCAGGATTATTAACAGATTGCTTCAGTAGCAAACTCATGTTACTTTAATTTGGAGACCTCTGAACCAAAGGAAATTGACAGTAGTGTATTTGTAAAGGAAGATATTTAAATGACCACTCTTCCATTTAAATCAGACAAGCAACCTCTGGATCCCAAGCTATAGGTGAATGTTTAAGAGAAGATTCTTTATAGCTGAACCATACCCAAGGGTGCCCACTGACAGCTTTTCTGTTGCCAGAAGGACAGTGAAATTTGTTTTCATTCTGAATTGCAATGAATAATTGAAATATCAAATGTTTTCATAGAACAGAAAGTTTTGAAAACTTTTGATTCAGGAATGGACATTTTTGATCTAAATTAAATGTTTAAACGTTCCTAAATCAAAATATATCATTTATGGGAGAACTTTTGCTGACACGCATGCTATAATAGTTGATGTATTTTCCCTGGAAGGAAGGCTTTTGGCCTTACCTTAATGGTGGCTGCTTGTAAACTATATATCTTAGCCTGTCACCAAATCATTAGTATCAGTTCCTAAAATATACTGCAATAATTTAGCAGTGCAGCGATACTGATCTTAATGGAATCAGACATCAGTAGTTTTGCTATTTCCTCTATGGATTCTGGATTCTTCTATTGAACATTTGCTAAAACAGTTGTTCATCAGCCATGCACATATTCCTGCCAAGCTACAGGAAATTACTTCTATTCATGTTTTTAATTTCAGTCCCCAGCAGAAGTGCATCTTTTCTGTTTGGCACTCAGTCTGGTTTCATAAAAGAAACATGGTCTTGTACAATAATACAGAAACATTTGTTTTTTCTTAGGTTAATAGCTGGGCTCTTATGACAGCTTTCTTGTTAGGAATGGAAAATTATGGCAAATATCCCAAATTATATTGTTCTATATTAAAGCCTCATTATTTAGATCTTTTATGTTTAAACAAAAATGTAACTCAGAAACTCCAAACTAAACTCACCTTGTTTATTTTTAATTGTATGCTCTTCAAAGCAGTGAATGTTTCCTTCTGTGTTTGGAAAGTGCTAATATGCTTTGGGTGATGTCACAATCTTCTTAATATAGATTATTAATGATTAATGTATTATATTATTGATTAATTTATGTTCAAACAAAAATTCAGATATGTCCCTTGAAACAACTGTGATCACCACTAGTTTGTTTATCCTGTATACATTTTGCAGTAGAGCTAGTGACAACTGCTAGAATAAATAAATAAATTCAATTAGTTGTTCATCATAAACATTCTTAGGGCTCAGATCTCCACTGTGCTCCAGAAAAGCATGGAGAGGGGAGGCTGACAGAGCTGATCATGTGTCTCTCGTTTTTGTCTGCTTGGTCCCAGAGTAACTTAAAAATTGCAGAAGGAAAATGTATCTTGTTCCACTGGCAGAAGAACTTCCACCAGTAGGGAATTGGGTAAAGTGGAGCCTTGCTCTGCCATGCCCTTATGCCTCTCCTTCCCAGGCTTGGTCCCTCTCCTGCTGTGCCTTTTCCCTCCCACTTATGCAGGGTGGCACTGCTCCAGCCTAGAAGATGGTGGCAATGGGTCACAGAGCCCCCTCCCCCATCTTTACCACAAGTTCAAGGTGCAACTATGCAAGGGAAATTCTCTAGGGAGAATCTCAACAGTTAACTTAGTGGATTGGAGAACCTGGCCCATTAGAATTTGTCTTTTTTGGCTTAATACTAATTGCCTGCAAACTGTTGTCCTGATGTAGCAATGTGATCTAGGAGCAGGCTGCTTCGCATACATGGAGACCCTCTGAAATCAGAGAGGCTCTGCGTGGGGGTGAAGAGGGCAGTCAGCCTGCATATATGACAATGTTGTGAAGATTTTACTGGAAGTCAGTGTAGCTAGCCCAGAAGAAGTAAAGACTCCTCTATTCATCAGACATGCTTAGATGAGTTAGAGGCTCCTAAGTCTTTATTGTCCAACTACTGTGTTCCTTGTGCACCCACTTCTGTCACTGATTGGGCTCTAAGTATCCAAAAAGGCTGAACATGAAATGCATTTTTTGAATTAAGATATGAATTATAGCCAAGGAGGGACTTTCTTGGGGTTTGTTTCATAAAACGTTTGCTGTGAAAGTGAATGTTCTCAAATGGCAGTTCCACAACTAATGTTGGTATGCTGAACTTTGCTCATTTTCAGTGCAATTTGGTAATATGTTAGAACACTGGAGATTATTTTGTGAATTTTATTTTCATCGTAGCCTACTTAGAGTGAAAACACCAGAAACAGCAAAAACTATAAGCAATTTGTTCGATTCCCTCAGTTCCCCAGCTATTTAGCTATCCAGGACAATGTTGTGTCTTTGGATGACCGTTAATTTTAAGCACGTGGCTTATAAGACATTGATGGTCTCACTGTTCCCTTTTATCTGGATGGATGAACAAGGATGTCTTCCTAGAGATTAATACAGTGTCCTACAATATTTTGATAGACACTCATTCAGATGCTCATTGATCCCCCTCCCTCCCCCACCACCACCACCTTAACCAAAGACTGGGTTGTGGCTGGGTTTGTGAGTTTGTGTGTGTGGTTTTTGGAAAAAAAGGGGGGGGGTGAGAAAACCTGGATTTGTGCTGGAAATGGCCCACCTTGATTATCATACACATTGTAAAGAGAGTGGTCACTTTGGATGGGCTATTACCAGCAGGAGAGTGAGTTTGTGTGGGGGGGGGCGGAGGGTGAGAAAACCTGGATTTGTGCTGGAAATGGCCCAACTTGATTATCATACACATTGTAAGGAGAGTGATCACTTTAGATAAGCTATTACAAGCAGGAGAGTGGGGTGGGAGAAGGTATTGTTTCATGGTCTCTGTGTATATAATGTCTTCTGCAGTTTCCACAGTATGCATCCGATGAAGTGAGCTGTAGCTCACGAAAGCTTATGCTCAAATAAACTGGTTAGTCTCTAAGGTGCCACAAGTACTCCTTTTCTTTTTGCGAATACAGACTAACACGGCTGTTACTCTGAAAGCTGGCTTCTGAGAGAGTACTCAAAGACTGTGACAGCTGGGTGCAGAGAGGAAAGGGTGATTTACTTTCCTCTGCAGCACAAAGAAAGTGACCCCAAGGACATTAACTCCAGTGCCATCCCCCATGAATAAGTGACTCTCCAGTAGGCCAAATGAGGGCAGAGGTCCAAAGGCCCCAGATGCAGTAGAGGCCTCCATGGCCACCAGCCAGCAATGCACTAGAAGTGGCAGAGGGGACGCAGCAGAAGGAATGATTTACGGCATGGTCCCCCTTCAATTCCTTCCTTTCACATGCTACAGGGCACTGAGCCTGGGGCCACTGTGTCCCAGCAGGGCTCTGGAATGCTGTCCTCCGAATGTATCTTGCCTGCCCATTCAGCCTCCCCTACTAGCTGCCTCCCCAAGCCCAACTAGTGGGTGGTGGAGCTGCACAGTCCTGAGTTCCCTTGGAGGCCTCCACAACTCCTAGTGTCTCATCACAACTTTGGAGGCTTTGCGTGTCCTGTACTTTGGACAACAGAGCCTATGTTCTATCTAGTCAACAGAACTCTGCCAGACACTCTGACTCTCACAGCAACAGCAAACAACCAGTGACCGTGATTCCACTGGTCTCCACTATCTCACCAGGCCTTCTATCTTCATTTCCTTGGTCCTTAATTTCACCTTCCACCCTGTCCATCCTCTTCCCTATGTTCACACCCCTCCTCCCCATCTCCTGGGCTCTTCATCCTCCCATACACTCCTAACTTTACATATTTTCTCTCCTCCTTCTTGTTACATCCGTTCAGCCCCTCTTATTAAACTTCCTCCCCCAAATGTGTGTAAGTATTAATAGGTATCATAACAATTTCAAGACATGCACATGAGCTAGAGTGGTCACATGATCTCTTGCACTCCCTTTCCCCTATCACGCCCCACTTTTTGTTGCTCTCACTTGTTTACATCTTGTCTTCTAGTTAAATTGTAAGCTTTTTATGACAGGTAATGTGTCTTTCTTATTTGCTCATGAAGCACCTACCGTATTTTGGGTTCTCATAAAAAATAATGAATAACAATAAAAGGACCAGACACAACTGCAGTCTGTGTGTGTGCACATCTAAGTTGCTGTTGGTTTCCAGCCAACCCAAAAGACAAGGATGTGTGAGCTAAGAGGCATAGCTGAGCTAGCTGATGTAGAGCAAAACACATATTACGCCTTAGTAGGGGGCAGAAGTTAATGCATTAGATTTTTTTGTTTTATTCCTGTCTGGCCATCTATTTTTTTCTTTAGTAAGTGTGCTGATCCATTACATGGATGTTATACAGTCCTATTGCTACCTTAGACATCCTTTCAGTCTAACAATTACCACCTACAATGAATATAGTTGTCTTTTGAGGCTGTTCCACGGACGACATCAGTGGCTGAAATTTGTGGAGTTTTGTGATAATACCCAGTACCTTTTTATTCCGGAGATTTTTATGATATTCTGATAACATTACATTGATTCACCATGCAATTCCAAGTCTTCCACTGACATGAATAAAACACTTACCTTGTAGAAGGAAACTTGGCTTCAGTTAAGGGTTTAGGTCTTCTAATATTAAATGATGAAACAAGACTTTGCAACTTAACATTCAAATGCAACCCAAGCCAAAATTATTTTGATTTGCTATGCCCAGGATGACCAAAAACTTCCACTGACTTTTGGCAGTCAGACCAATATACCATTAAAGATGTACTGCATTTTATTTTATGGTACATCATTCACTGCTGTGAAGTCAATACCTGAGCACACACAGCATAGTACAGAGGTGCTGTACAAACGCAGATGTAGATGCAGCCACTGAGCTGAAGATCTTATCATCTAAGATGACCTCAGTGCAAAGGGTGGTGGAGGAGGAGACAATGAATTATACATGTAAATTACATTCTATGAGCTCATTCTATTAAGGCACATTCTACTATTTTTTATTTTAATTTTGTAATTAAATATTGTCTTTTTCCAGTTGCCAGCAGATGCCTAACCCAACTGCCATCAGCTTAGCCCTTAAGTACTGACTGATTCTTTGTGTCATGGGAGAATCTGTGAGTGGTGAAAATGTAAGTGTTTTTTACAGCAGTCAAATAGCCTAATATATATGGAGTTAGTAGAAATAGTGGACCAGAGCCTCAGTTGTAGGTGAGGCACTAATAGCACAAGTCATGGAGGCAATAGGGGATCACATAGATGATATTGCCCCCTACTGTTGGTTGACCATATACTTGTTTGCTCTCCAGACAAAAGTTAGAGCAGCCTTCCAGCTTCTCTAATTTAATATTAGCTGTTTATGGCCCTAACGGGCTGAAGTACCAGCCTGGGATTGGCACAGATTTAAGGCATGTGGTTCACATACCTTTTTTCCTCTAGCCACACCACCTACACCGTTAGCAGGGTGAAGGATAGCATAGGAGCCTGGCACTATACCACCGTACTGAGGTGATCCTCCCAAGGCCAGCTATGCCAACCTTACAGTCCTGTTCCACTAGTGATACAGCTCACATTGACAACTCTGTGGATGTAGCCCTTAGAATTTACCAATATTCTGTAGTATTTTTCCTATTTGGTAGAATTTTTTTTAAAATGGAATACCTTTGTATCAACATAATCAGAAAATTAGAATGAGAGATTAAAATTACATTCTCAGTCAGAAGTACTAGTAAGCATGGGTATACTACCATAGTGTGTGTGTTGACTTTCCATATGTAATTTGTGGGGTTGGATTTTCTCACTGCACTAGAAAAAATTGTTTGCAAATGTTTTGATAAAACAGTCCTGTGTGCAAGCCTTTGCCGTTAACAGCCCTGGCTAAAAGAAGAACTGGCTTAAACCTTACCCCAGACTTGGATATAAACCAAAACCTTTTTTCAGAGGTTCAGATCAGTTTGATTTAACACCTTTTTTATTTATCATTTAATTCTTCTGATATGCTTGTCTGCCGTCAAATCTGAATTTTCAGCTTTAGACCAGATAGGAAATGGGACAAGAGAGCATGTTTTTGTGCTATTTCCCACCTAGCTGAAGTCATAGCATTTTCCATGCCATTTCTGTTTTCTGCCTATGTGGTTGTTGTGCAAATTACTGATGTATGAATCTCGCTACCTGCCATTTCAGGATGAGAAGAGGTTGAGTGTCTGAGGAGTGTGGGCGGTGCGGGTGGTCATTGACTAGTACTTAAGTTCAATAGCAGCACCATGAGATTTATAGCTCTGGCTGCCTCAGAATAAGTGTGGCTGGCTAATTTTAAATAGAAAAATAATATATAACAAAAATATTTGTAAGAGCTAGTAAATAGTATTTGGTCTTTGAATTGGGCAATTATGTATTATGAGTGGATGCACCCTGTGCTCTTGTTTTCTGCATATCAAGAGAAGCAGCATGTCACTGACCTATGATATCTTAAAAAGAATATACAGTTCATGTAGGTTAGACATGCTTCCCCATTCTTTCCCCAAATCCTTGCAGTATATGGAGTTGCATATGGAGCTAGGCACAAGTCAAGAAACACAGAGAGGGAGGAGGACAGATCTTCCCCACTTTCCTCAGGTTGTGGTTTACCTCTGCAGAGCTTACCTAATGGCTCTGTGAAACATTGTGTCCCTCACCCGGAGGCAAAGGGGGAGAAGACAGAGAGACCTGTGCAGTGCCGGGGCACAGCTTCCTTCAATCCACCCATGCCCAGCCCTCTCCCATGTCTTCGCACACTGCTTTGCTGGGTGATCTTTAGAAACAGGGCTTTGCACTTCACAGAGGGTCTGCCCCTCCCCAGCTTCCGTATCCAGCTCTCCCACCCCTTTAACAGCAGAACTAGAATGCTGTTGCTCTTTGTGGGACTTCTGCACTCCAGTTGAGAGGATAGACTTGCCCCACACCAATTAGCTCAGGGGAGTAAAAATAGTTTCCATGTATAGCAGACATTATTGTATGGGATATGCACACTGTTTATTTGCATATATTTTGCAAGGCTGTGCAGAATGAGATGTCCTATTCTTCCTATCCAAGGAGAGTGTTATTCATAATCTCGTTGAATCAGGAATATTATTGCCAAGCATGCTAAACTCACTCACAATATGCAGTGCTTCCCCTTGTCATTCTGACACATTAACTGCCCTGGATAAATGGTTTAATTCCTTAGGTAGTCATATTACAGTGTCACCAAACAAATAACCTTTTAAACAATAGTTTAGATCTTTACATGGCTGTTTTCAGTATGCGTTTTTAGACCATGCTGTGTGGCACCCCCTGTAACACAGGAATGTTAAAATGATAATACTTGCACAATTAGATTTCCCAATACACAGCTATTTATTATTGGGAAGAGCCTATATAAAGCTGAACATTTTGGAAAACAAATCCTTTTATTGTTAGATGTTTGGAGGAAAAACATCCTTTAGTTATTAGTGCAGATTTTAAACTGACAGGTCTCAAAGGCAGAATACTGACTCTTTGATCTTAAAGGGGTTGTAAAAGGATGGTCTCACTTGGGTTTGTTCAAATATTTGCAGGTAAATTCTGATAATCCAAACTGAATCAAAGCTACAGAATTTAGCATAACTGATTTGCATATCAAGAGCCTCAAAATAAATACCCATTCAGATATCTTAATAGTTGTAGAAAACTAATGGCTTTAAACAAACGTAGCTAATGGTAGAGCTGAGCCAACCATTCATAGCGAACATTTTATTTGATGGATTTTACTTCTTAGACTATTCATGAATTGTTCGTGTCTAGATTTGTCACTTTTTTTACAAATTGTTTTTCTATTTGTAATTCTTCAAATATTTCATGGAAAGAAATCTCAATGCATAGACAGCTCACAAACTATTCACCCTGAGTATATGTACTTGGTCCTGTTACTTATTTTATTTCATTACTAAAATGAAATAAACAAAATAAAATGAACTAATATTTCATTACTAAAATGACTTATTCACATTATTATATATCTGGCTGGCTGAGAATAAATGCAATAAAGTGGAGGAAGATCTGATCAACTTAATGGAGCCAAAATCTTTGAAAATTCTGTTCTTAAATCCATATTTAGACATGTAAATAAAAACAGCTTGATTTTCAGAGGTAATTAACACTCACATGTCCCATTCATCCAATAGGAGTTACAAGTACTCAGCACTTCTGAAAATCAGATCTCTTTTTAGGTAAGTGTCTTAACATGGATTTAAGTGATTAACTTTAGAAAACATCGTGCTTGCTTTTTGATTCTCTTATGGAGTGGGTTGAAGCAATTTGTGGAATTAAATGGTAAGACAGCAGAATTTAGGGAATTGGACACTTGAAAACTTTTCAAAGCCATATGACTCAGGCCTTACTATTACGCTATTGTAATATTATAGAGTGGGGTGATATAAAAGCCTTTTTTTCCTGCTTCACGTTGCTATTTTGGATTTTACACTGGCAACGAATGCCTAAGAGTAACACTGATTCAGGGGTTTGGAAATTGTTTTAATGGGAGACTTTCCTGTAAGAAAAAACTTCCCAGGAGAACAGTTTTTCAATAGTTTACTTGACAGTCACCATTTTATATATTCCAACTGCTTGTGGTGTATAAAAGCTTTCCCTTCTGATTGATCCTTAAATGATGTCATAAGACTGGGTTTCTGACATCAGAGTTCATTCCCCTGCTAGGTCACACATTCAATATTATGACGCAGTAACCAATGCAAATCTTGCTGGCAGACGAAACAGGGACACTTACAACTTCACTACAGCACCGCATAATAGGAGAAGTTAAATAGAAGTAATATATAAATGCTACTGCTGGAGAAACTGAGAAAATAACCAACTTCTTTGAGGAATCACAAAAAAAAAAAGTCCATTGTCAATTCTAGTTTCTCACAAAGGGGAAAACCAAAAACATGCAATTTTCTACAAAGGCAGCACTCCTAGCATTGGAGATGGGATAGAGTGCTGAGGGCGGCACTTGGCAACTGCATCGCTCCAGTCTGCCTTCTGATGATGGCATTACACTCTGACACTAAACTTCTCTGTTAGTGTTGCCAGAGCTCCCACAGTTCAGCACCTGCAGCCCAGCTGCTCCCCTGCTGCTCGGAGTTACTGGGGTTTCAATACTCTGCTTTGTCCACCTTTTGACTCACTAACTTGCTGCTTTATTACTCTATTGCTTGAATATTTACACACCTTTTCACTGCCTTATTTTGCTGTTTGCTCAGTTAACATCCAAACCACCACAACTCACCTGGCTCCAAAACTTCCATCTACTCAGTAACAATATTCTACCATTACTTTTCCACCTTGCTTTTCATGATTTTTCTTGGACCTATTATTTCCTCTCTCTTCTTCCTTCCCTTCTTCTCTCCACAAAGCCTGTAGAGCATAAATAAGATATCCAGACCTTCTCCATAAAGAACTGGACTGAGAACACCAACTCTTTTCACACAGCATATCAAACAGCCATCAGTTGGTAACAACTCTTGGTCACCACCTACAAGTATCAAATTCAAAGCAGTGACCTCCATATGAAAGGTGTCCTGAATTGTCCTTACTTTATTGAACATATACACGTTTTCATTTCAATTCTGCATAACCCTGCCTTAAATTTTCAGATAAATATATGGGCAATTGTATGGCTAATTTACATGCTCAACTACTGTAACTGCATATGCAGTGTGTTTAAAAAAATAAAGAGAGTGTAAGAGACCAATTTCACTTCTAACTGAAATATTTCCCTGACTTTGGAAATTGTTCCTTCTACTTTTGCCCAAAATAGCCCATATCAAATTTCCAAAAATATGTAATGCATGTGCAAATGACATATCTGGATGCAAATAGGGCTGCTAATGAAGACTCTAATGATTTGATTGCAGGTACAGATGTCCACCTGTATGTATGTATCCACCTATATCCAGGGTTTTCCATGAGCAAATCTTGTAAACATACTTTCAGAAGCTTGCTTAAGGCCCGATGAACATTTAACACTATAGGCCTGATTCTCAACTCACTTACATGAATGCAAATTAGGAGTAACTCCAATAGAACTAGACTGGTATATAATCTGTTTAAGTGAGATCACAATCAGGCCTTATGCATCTCAAAAGTAATAAAGAGGTTACTAGATGTAACATAATTTGTTTCTACCAATCAGGATGTTTAGCTACAGAATAACAGCATGTTTATTTTCTTGCTAATGAAAAGATACAAACTTTAAACATGAATTAAGTAATATACAGCATCTTTTCACCAATTAGTTTTATATACCAGTGCATTGCAATTTTTATTGCAGTTGCGGCCTGCTCTGGTGCTGTGCTGAACCCCTCCTTAAGCAGTACTGAGAAATCTCAACTCCCATTGAGTTAAGGATGCTGAGTGCTTCATAAAATTGAGCCCATGGTTCTTAATAGCATTTCTGTCACCAGAAATAAATCCTTTTACGGGTTTAACTTAGGTTGAATGCTGTCTGTCTGGTTTCACTAAATCTAATTGGAATGCAGGATGCTCAGAGTTGAGCCCTAGGTACAAAACCGTGGGGGATTTCAAAACCATAGTCCTAGGTTCCGATTCTTTAAATATTAATACGCTTGCTTGACTTTCGGAGCATGAGTAGTTCCACTGATTTATATAGGACTAGCCACATGCTTAAAGATAAACACGTGTAAGCTTTTGCAGGAGCAGGTCTTAAAACCAAAAACAGGAAAAGTTCCAGTAGTGTATTCCCATTTCAGTGCTGGAGTATTGCCCTCATTTCAGTGCTGCAGTATTGCCCTCAAAAGTCCCTGTAAATTGAAATAAGACTCTCTCTCTAGGTTTATGCCACTTTGTTTTTGCTTTACAATCATTGTCATAAAAATAAATTAATATTGTTCCACTGTGTATGTGTTTTATACCTCTTTTTCATACAAATAGGTACATGAAAAAAACATTTGCTCTCCTTCTTTTATAACGGTCTTTGTTACAAGAATTTGACTTCTGAATTTTAATGCCTAATATGATCCTTGAAAAGCTATAAACTTTTAAAAGACTTTAAACATAAAGTGAGAGCATAAATTGCCAGGGAGTCTGTCGTTTGATCCCAGGAAATCCTGATTAATAGCTTTCAGCTTTTGTCAGACCACCCTGAATGCATTTTGGAAAACAATTGACTAATTTTATGGCCATTTAGATTGTAATTCAACTTACTAAATTTATAACAAATTAAAAAAAACCACTAAATGAAGGCACAAGAATTTATAGTTCTTCATATAAGCCCATATGCTGAAAACCTATTTCTTGGTCTATTTAATTCACTCTATATATTCATAATTCTGTTTGATTACTAAATTTATATGATACTTTTAATGCAAATAGAGCCTGATCCCAAAGCTCATTGTAGTCAACAAAAATACTTCCACTGGAAATAATTCCATTGACTTCAACAGGCTTTGGATCAGGCCCTATGTATTTAAAAGTGAAACTATTTTTTTTAATTTTAGAAGACATTCTTGGCAGATGATAAATGTCTAAAAAAATGTTTTCAAGATAATTTGCTAAATTATCTTCTGTTTCTGTGTATTGTATAGAGTATAAAGCGCATGTGGAACTTGGGGATGGACATTCGCCTTTAGTTGCAGTACAAATTGAGAGTAAGAATTAATGTTAATTCTAATATAGGGCTATATTCTGTTATTGTTACTCAGGACCAAATCACTTGAAGTGCGAACATCCTCAATTCTCATTAAATACAATGAGACTCAAGGGCTCTGGCTACCTCACAGAGTGGGGCCCTGGACCTCTATTGAAGCAAAACTTCCAAAGCCTTGAATGGGAGTTTGTCCTGGGCAAAGATTTGAGTAAAGATGGAAGAATTTGGTGCATACAATGATTTTACCACATAAAATATCAGAATCTTCCTGCGTAAAGGACTTCATCATATTCATGTCTACGGCACCAAAGGAAATTTTTTTAACATTTTATCAAAAAATTGGGTTGTCTATTGAAAACTCAGTGTTAGTATTTTTTTTAATATAAACTATTCCAGAGGAGACGCTTTCTAAAATTCAGCCATGAAAGGATGAGTAACATGAGTAACTGAGATCGTAGAGAAGGATTTTACTTACTGTGTAAAATATAACAAGTCAGAATTAAAAAATACTTGAAGAAAAACAGTTAAGTAGCAATAATGAGAATATACTTGCATTGCATGCTGCTGTAAAAGCTTTGGATCAAACTTGTATTGTCTTTCCATTAAAAATTATAATTTTCCAAGGAAGGGTGAATGCATTTTACTATTCATAAAATGTCTGTATCTCTTTAATATGGAAAATAAAACATTTTTAAAATTAGTGTCTATCTCTGATTGTAATATACTCAAAGGCCTAAGCTTTCTACTGTTAAATAATAAAAGTCCCATTATTTTCCTAGCTTCACTTTGCTTGAAGTGATTGATGTAGAATTTTACTGCCATCCAATGGCAAGCACCTATTATAGCCTAAGTAAATGTCTAATGCTTTTTGATCAAATTGCAGTCTAGGGAATTTAACTTATGTAGTACACTTAGAATTTACATCAATACATCTCTGTTCGTTACACAGTGAGAAAGAAATATGAATACAGTTTCAATTTATTGTGTTTTCCTAATTCAATTTAACTGTGAATTACTAATATTGCTGTACATAATTACCTAAATGAATAAATCAACCTAGGCTACTCACTAAAAAGAACATTAGAGCATAATATTAATTTGTTCATGTACCTTGTCATATTAGTTTAAAAGGTTTCTTTCTTTACAATTAACACTGTTTTCCTAGTAGACTATCCCTTTAAGACTGTTCTCCATTTTTATCTGTTGTATCTAGCATGTGGCAGCCACCAGAGACTTCTTAGTTGTTACTGTACACCAAAGGATTACTGATTAACACTCAATGCATGCTAGTTTCCTTACAATTTTTTCCTTTTAAGAAAGCACTTCAGGCTGGTAATAGCAAAGGCAGAAAGAAAGCAAGTAACTGATTTCTGTGATCTGAAATACCTGAATCTTTACATTTTGACAGTTATATTTTCTGTCATTTTGCTGACTCAGTGACATTTTAAAGGGTACCCTGTCTTGTAAAAATGTTATTTAGGCTTTAAAAAATAATGGAGGATTAATGCAGTTCATATTTTTCATAAGTATCCCTCTATCATAGGAAATGGTGATCAGAATGGCTAACCTTAAACTAAATAATGTTCAAGATTATGGGCCAGATTATTAAAACTCTGTATCTCTAGTTTGTAGGTGCAAATAATTACAGGTGCAGTTGATGTCATTGGGGCCAACTAGCTTCCTGTTGTATGTGTGCACAAAGATAGTTTGATGTGTGCAGGTCATTACTGGGGCACTTCTCTTTGCCCCTTTTCATGTTCTTTATGGCAAATTTTATGCCTGAGGATGCATAGAATGACTCTGGCCCATGCCCTGGCTCCTCATTTCTTGCTTCCCTGTGCGTTAGTGCCTTTGGGCTTAGAATTGGTAGAAAGAAAACAGAAAAACAGCCCATTCCAAGTCATGAAGCAAGAGGTCATTTTCAGAGGGGGCAGGAAGTAAACTGAGCATTTGAAAAAAAAGTGACATGAAAAATCAGTGTGAGGGGAAACTTGGTTGTTGTAAATGATTCCCCTCCCCCAGTCAATAGCAGAAAGTGAAAAAATAAATGTATTGGGTTATTTTTATTTGTTCAAGCGTGAAGACCTGTGTTATGATATTCTGTATATATTAGAGGTGTGATCCAATGCCCACTAAAGTCCATGGAAGGATTCCCATTGGGTTGTGCTCCAATTAAACAATAACAACCTCTTGTTCAGGAATTCTCCTTGCAGTAATGGCTGCCTGAGCCCCAATTCAGCTAGATGCAAAAGCCTTTGCCATTTCTCCCAGAAGTGCTGCTTATGGAAGTCTGACTGGGACCCGTATCGAACTTCACATTAGGCCCCACAAAACCTAGGAGTATCCCTAATCTCTGACTTCTCAGATGTTCCTTCAGCCTTTTGGTCCACCAAATTTTTCTGTTAACACTCTCTGGGTCTCTGCTCACAGTCTTTGACTATTACCTTGGTAAAACAGGAAATATTATTTACACTTAATTAGCATTGTTAACATAGTGCCATAAGCCTACATAGCACTCTAAAAAATGTAGCATTTTTGAAATGAAGATGAAATTGGGGGATTGACTGTGAAATAAGATCCCAAAGAGATTAGAAAGAGCTAAAGTATCACAAATTTTTGTGCATGCTGAAACAGCCACCAAGCCAAAGCTTTCCCAACATAACTGAAATGTAATGAGGATAGCATAACAAACTTGGGAGAGGAAAGAATAGAACCTTTGTAATCCTTAGAATAAAATCCACTATGGACATTGGCATGCACTCTTATTGACAAACTTAGTGCTACAGTTATGTTAGAAAAACATAAAAAGGGATAAAGACTAAAGATCACAGTATTTACATTATTAATTATTGTATTTTACTCAACATCATCATGATGATGCCTGAAAATCCAGAGCTCAGTTGTCATTCATTCTTCACTCAGCATAAATCTCAATGAGAATTGTTTGGAAGAGGGAAAAAAAGGGAGGGGACCTCCCCACTTTAAATTTTAAAATTTCAAAATTCAAAATCTTTTGACTATAGTGGGTTGGAAAATGATGGGGAGGGTTGGCACAGAAAATCATGTTTACTGTTTTTTTGGTTTTGTTTTCATTTTAAAATTTTAGATTTACAATCAGCTCTATTCTCATTCATTTAAAAGTGAGTTTTCTCTGAGTAAGGACTTCAAGATGTGGGTTTTTTTTGCTACGGAATATTCAACAGTTAATACCTAAGTTGCTAATTCATTTTCTAAAAGCTTCTCATCACAATAGATCCCAGTGTCTTTTTAGTATATGCTTGTGTAAATGTATTTAGTGAAATCAGCTTTAAAATAATTTTGGGCAAAGAGGTTCAGCTGTAACTGTAGTTTCAGTAGACCAAGTTAATATACATTTCACAGGATGAACATTATTTGCATGCCTCAAAATTCAGCCCATCAGGATATATAAATAGATCAGAGAACATTTTAATTTCAGCCAATTGTCAGCTCACATGTTGGATAACTCTCTGATTTGTGGGGAAGTTCTGCATCGCTGTTAATAAAACTGCCCTGTCTTTGCAGTCTCCATTTTGTGAAATAACATGCTTTTGGAACAATATCACAAGAATTCAGATGTCCAGTCTATATATGCCTCTTCACAGACCATGGGGTAGCTGGAGAGGGTTTGAGAAATGGAGTTCTCCTTCTCCACCACTTCTCCAGGCAACTCATGTGGGAGGCAGCTATAATTTGCTGGGAGGCATGGAGGGCACAAGCATGGTAACAAGAATTGTGTGCAGTATTACCGACCCAGTAAGACATGTTTGGGTGAAGTGGAGTTTGGGCAATACCATACCCCCTCCCTCATCTCCTGTGTACTGGCAAGTGCTGGTAGGCCAGAATTAGGTGACTATAGATATACCATTTTTAAAGGGGTAACAATTCTCTGTGCTGACTGTATCCCCTTATAGTGTAGTCAGCACTTCCATCTGTGACTATTTTTGGCCAAGACATAGGGAGACCCTTTGTGGTGATAATAGGTAACACAGATGGTGTTAGTTAATCTGGAAACTAAAAAGCCAGGAAGAAATACAGAGTCTGTGTCCAATAGCCTTAATAAAGGATCCCCTTTCCATTCATTACAAGAGTCCTGTCTCTCCTCTCCTAGCATGTTAATGAATGTCCAAACAACCAGTCACTTAAAAGTATCTAACTACCCGGAGTATCAAACAACCAGCAGAATTTCCAGCCTTAATTTATGAATAAACTACGAACAATAGAGTGATTTTTTCCCTGATGCAATTTTCATGTTTATTATCAAGTTCCATACATCCAATGACAATCAGTTATGTGAACTGCATTTTATTTTCCCGCCCACTAACACCGTGATCCGTTTTACTTGCCTGAAACAAAGTATCATGCAATGACTTTAATTATTTAGTCATGACTTAGAATGCATGATATATGGGTATCATTATCAATAGCTGCAATATCAGGTCTCTTCTTTTTGGCAATTTAACATGAGGAAGATGCTCTTTGTTATTAACATCTGTTCGTCAGGGGCACAGTCCTTCTAAGCATTTACTAACACCTTCTGTTTTTGTCAGGAGAAGAGAAAGTGATCAAGAGCCTAATCAGTACCTAATTTAGCACTGATGTGTTTTCCTTTCTCTTACCATGCCTAAGATCTAAATTGCCCCTTAAAATTACAGTATCTTTTAACATACTGCACAATAACTGGATCTAGCTAGATACAGACAGATATAGATATAAATGTAACACCTAAATAAGTGTTATGGTTGTGTGTGGGCTACAAGATGAAAAATAAGTTAATAAAAACATGGTGGAATTAGAAAATAAGATTACTGAATTGCTTTAACCATGAAGCCTTCTTCTAGCTATGAAAAATAGCTAATCTTATTTTTCCCCCATTAAGCTTGTTCCAGCTTTTCCACAGTCCAATGAAGGCCTCACAGCAGAAATGCCACCTTTATGTTTACCTTGTAATTATAGCAGACATTTTATTAATCCTTTTAAGACTGGATCTTTAGTTAATAGTAAAACAAGGCTCTGATCTCTGCTTCCCTTTCTCTTATGATGATACTGTCTGGAGGCACTGTGCCATCTGTACTGTGCAGAGTTAAGATCCAGTAACTTTCCCATTTCAATGAAACTGGAAGCATCATCGCACTCTGTAAGGCAAGATCGCAGAACTTTTCTGCAGACCCCATTAAAAAAATGATGTCTATGCAGAGTCTCCGTTCTGCAAATATTACCAATGCCAGCCAGGCTTAACAATTTCAGTGCTCCAGACCAGGATCTTACGTTCTTCTTAGAACAGAGCATCAGAATCTGAGCATCTAGATAAAAGAGGAAACTTCTCATGAATATACTCTGCATGATTAAAACTCTACCTCCCTATGGTTTAGACCTGGAAGACATTTTAATTATCTATTTAACATCTTGCTATTTCTGGAATTCTGACTGTGAAAGTTTCTGACACAGTGTTTCATGGAGTATCCTTTTCTCATACTGTGCTTTTTTTATACTCCAGATGCACAGTAAACAACAAAAGTTTTTTTTTTATCTTTTATTCTGCACCAGATAAAAAGCAGAAGGTAACTAAGAGAAAAACTTTAAAAACGGTATATTTTAATAGGGGATATCTATTGTGGATATCTAGTGGATGTTTATAATGTAAAAGGTCCATAATAATCTGTCAAATATACTTTGCTAGATACTGAAATATCTTTTTTTGCTAGATAGATAAATGTGCATGTCTGAAAAATCTAACCACAAACATCACTGCAAATATAATCTTAATATCAGCACATGAAATACTGTATATACAAGCCTTTTTATCTTCTTTTTTGAAGACAAGTATATTCAGATATTAAGTGTGTGTGTATAATTAACCCCTGCCCAGTATAGATAGGCATAGATGGAAGTCAATTTACACACACACACACACACAGACATGTAATATCTGAATATTTTTGTCTACAAGAAATATATATATATATATATAAATCAATGGGTTTAGTGATAGTCATTGCCATCCTATCAGCCTAAAAGAAACAAAGCACAAAAAAATCATTGGCACTCTAATCAGGTGCATCTCTTGACTTTAGACCCTTGGGTAGGTGCTACTGAATCTTTAGTATGATTTTTTCCAATCTAATCCAGACTACAAGGCACAATTCACAGCGTAAGTGAGGATTTATTCATAGTATATGTAAATATAGGTATCAGGTTTCTAGTATAGAAGTGACCATGAAAATAGATGGCTTAAAGTTCGTATGGGAGTGATTATGTTAATAATGTGTTAAGTGTTTGAACATGCCCATTAGGAACTAGAAATCTTCAGAACCCTGAGCAAACTCAGTCTGAGTTGAGTAATTGTGCAGTTCATAAAACTGCTGTACCTTCTCTTGAACCAGACAGACTAAACATATATGGGGTCAGAAGCTTTATCAAACTAAAGGTGGAGAGATTATTTTCTCTAAATCTGTTGGATTTGGAATGAGCAAAAGATTGAGGGCAAAATACTGGCCCCATGGAAGTCAATGATAAAACTCCCATTGACTTCAGTGGGGCCAAGACTTCACTCTGAGTTGTTTTTTCATTGCAAAGGGGCTGTAGAGAAAGCACCTAAGGTGTAGGTAATGACATTCTTTCATAGGACAGTGTCAGTGCAGGAATATGATGGTCTTACTTGGTAGGAAGAGAGAAATGAGGGAGGATGGTTTAATGGATTTGCTTTCATACACTTTAAGGCTAGAAGGAACCATTATGATCATCTAGTCTGACTTCCTGAATAACATGGGCCATAGAACTTCACCAAGTAATTCTTGCATCAAGCCCATAACTTCTGCTTGAGCTACAGTGTATCTTTTGGAAAGACATCTGACGTCAATTCAAACATTTCAAGTGACAGAATCTATCGCATCCCTAGGTATGTTATTCCAAAAGTTAATTATCCTCAGTGTTAAAAATTTTCACCTTATTTTTGGTATATGTTTGTCTAGCTTCAGCTTCTAGCTATTGGAGATTGTTATGCCTTTGTCTGCTAGATTAAAGAGCTCTCTATTGTCAGAAACTGCCTTCCCACATAAGTACTTTTAGAATGTGATTACATAATCTTTTACAATCTATTAGTTTATCCAAGAGAAGGTACTTTTGAATCTCACACTGTAAAACAGGTGTTCCAGACCTCAAATGATTCTTGTATCTCTTTCCTGAACCCTTTCTAATTCAGCATCCTTTTTAAAGTGTGCACACCAGTGCTGGACAGGGTATTCCAGTAACAGTCTCACTAATGCGTTATATAGTGGTAATAATGCCTCCTGGCTGCTACTCAGTTTTCCTCTGTTATAGGTCCAAGGACTGCATTTGCTCTCTCAGCCACTGTATTACGCTAGGAGCTCATTCATGTTCAGTTTGTTATCCATCATGAACCCCAAAACCGTTTGTTGAATCACGGCTTTTCAAAATACAGTACTCCATTCTAGGAGCGTTTGGGGACTTATATTCTGTGTGGAGCATGGTGGCAAGTGCAGACACTGTCAGCAGCCAGTGAGGAACTGCTAGTAGAGTATTTCACACTATGCCTCCTGAGTCAGTTATGCCTCTGAGCTGAGTAAGTTTGGAGCAGCTGGAGCAGCCCTTGAGAGCACCAGATTTTTCTTGAAAATACGGATGCAGTGCTACTTCCCAAAACTACATCTCAGGCCTTGCCTCTCGGAACACAGGAAAGCCAGAGTGCTTTGCACTCTTGGCTGTGACCAAAACCAGTCTGTAAAAATAACATATATGCCCAACTGCAAGAAGCATACATAAATGGGCACTGAAATGGCTAGGTTTTGAAATTTTTGGCAATACTGTAAGAGCACCCACAGCTCCCACTGTTGCTCAACACCTCTGTAAAACAGGCCATATATAAACAAACATCCATACCATACTTCTATCACTGCTCCTAGTTCATGGTAACAAGCCATAAGAATATGGAGGGTCAGGAGTATTTGTTAGTATAACACCTAACTTTATTATCAATTAATTAAGTCTCACAATGACAAAAGGAAATGCAGAGAGTCCAGCTATTTAAAATGGTTCTGTACTCGGGTGGTTAGTGTTAATAGGAATAACTTAAAGTTGTAGCCTGGAAAATGTCAGATCCCAAAATGCTCTGCCATTCCCCACCCCACCTGAGGAAAAGTGGTTTTTTGGCCGCAAAAACAACCTAAAAAAATTCTGAGGTACCCCAAAGCCAATTTCAACCTTGAAATGTGAAATATGAATAGTGTAGATATTAGGGACCAGATACATTTACCATGCCTCATCCTTACTTCTCAAGTAGTCCCAATGGGCCAGATTGTGACACACACACCTACCTCTTCCCTTACACATACTGATGAGGAGTTATTCATGCAAGTGGTTCCAATGAATTCAATGGGACTGGCCACTTGAGTGACCACTCACTAATGTGATTAAGTGGTTCATAATCAAAGGTATCACTGAGCATGTGTGAGGGTACTGAAGTATGCCCCCCTCCCCCCGCCGCCTGCCCAGAAAAAGAGAGAGAGTAATTTGCTTAGAGTGATTCAATGAGAGAGAGAGAGAGAGAGTCAAAGGTGCCTGGATTTAGATCACAGGAAGAGAAGATGACTGTAATATTTTTGTGTCATGTCTATATTTTTAAAACACTTGTAAATTACTCTCTGATGCCATGCAAGTTTGAAATGCAATTAAGCTTTTGGAAGCAAAAATATTCTTTGTATTAGATGAAGGACTTGCTGTGTGCAGAGTAAAATTAGCTGCTTTGTAATACACTATTTGGATATTATAAAGTTAGTCATAAGTAGGATGACATAGGTTTAATTTTGTCAAATGGAGTCCATGGTGGCTGGGTCTAGAAACAGAAAAATGTGGCATTCTTAGTTCCCAGAATTCCACTTTGATCTCAATTCATGACCAATCTTTGGATAAGCATTGCAAGTTGTTTCAAACTATCTAGACAGTTGGGGGTGTTTTTTTGTTTGTTAGGGACTAGCGGCTTTTAAAAACATATATTAATACAATGTTTTTTCTCGTGGGAGTGCTAGATTGACTGCACTAGAACAAGTCTTCTGGTTATTCACAGAATAGGTGTGGCACAGGTATTGGCAGCACAAGCATTCAGATTTGGTCCCGATAATGTGATTTTTCTCTCTGATCTGGAGGGAGAACCTTAAGGGCCTACAAAGTAAGTGCTGTCTCCATCGTCATCATATATAGAGAAATATATGGTTTACACTGAAACTACTGCAAAGGGTTCATAGATCCCAGGCCCAGAAGGGACCACTGTGATCATCTAGACTGACATTCTGTATAACACAGGCCTTAGAATTAGATTCATAGAGCAGATCTTTTCAAAAAATATCCAATTTTGATTTGAAAATTGCCAGTGATGGAGAATCCACCATGACCCTTGGAAAATTGTTCCAATGGTTAATTACTCTCACTGATTAAAATGTATGCCTTATTTCCAGTCTGAATTTGTCTAGATTCAACTTCCAGCCACTAGATCATGTTACACTTTTTTACATTACAGGTTTCTTCTGTGGTGGAGCAATGCTTTTCCCATGAGGTTCAGACAGGACTAACTTTAAATGACTTTGCATCCAGTTAATTCAGTTGTAGGTCTATTCATTTCAATCATGGAGAATCTTAAAAATAGTGCTTTTCAGGAAGTGGTCATGTTTATGTCTAAGGGTGTATCTACATTGCTATTAAACACCCATGGCTGGCTCCAGCCTGAGACTTAACATCTACATTGAAATTTTACAGCCCTGCAGATTGAGCCCCATGAGCCCAAGTCAGCTGTCATGAGCCAGCCACGGGTGTTTAAGAGCAGTGTAGACATACCCTTAAAAGACCCACTCATATGCTGCTTTAGGGGTTGGGTATAAATCTTTAGTGCTCTCATGAATATTTTAAGCTGGGTAACACAAACATCTGGAAGCTTGCACATTCAGAATTCTGTAACAACATCTCCAACTGGTTATTTCACTTCTTTGGTCTATAAAAATGCCCCTTCTCATTCCTCATGTATTATTCATATATACCTTAAATTTAATTACTAACCCACTAAAGTTAAAATCACACTACTCCTCAAATATAAACACGATCACACTGTAGGTGAGAACACATTATACCCTCTACATAATGATTATCATGCTGAGGTAAGGTTGCCACCTTTTTTCTGTTAAGCCACAAAGGTTTTTCTGTATATAACTTTTTTCTTCCTACATGTTCACATAGCGCTTTTTCTTACCTGTATAACAAATCCAGCCTTTTAAAATTCTTCCTCTGTTTTGTCTTTTCCTCTGAACATTAGTTTCTTACATTTCAATCTCACCTTTCCTATCGTTTAGCTGTTGTGTCTGCCACATGCTAAAGTGGTGTGAGCCAGTTAGGGAAGTCTCTTGTTTGCTAGTTAAACTCACTCTGGGTGTGTCCTTTATGTTCCTACAACCGAGGCTCAGTTGGAGATCCTTTTTTTAGCACAGGGAACACCTCTACAAACTGAGCCAAAGTAGTATCCTATTTTGGCTGAGCCAGTAGGATCAATGCTCACCTTATCTCACCTGAAAGTCCTTGTTTTCAGACACCACACTTGTTCCCCAGACAATTTTGGGATCCTATACTGAAAAAAAAGAAACACCATAGCAAAACATTTTTTATTGTTAGGCTGTTGGCTACAATGGATTCGTGTGCAGCAGGAGAGCATAATTTGATGGGCTGGCAGGCATACTTGTATTTGCATGACAAAAGAATTATGCTGGAATTCCAAAAACACCTGCTAAGGAAGATGCCATCTTAATGAAGTTAGTTTTGCAGCCTGGAATGTGGCGCATGAGCAGGAGCAATAGAAAGCTACCAAAGCTCGACTGCTCTCTTTGGTAATTAGCATTTGTAAATTAAATTTCTGGGTCTTTAAAAATGAGCAATAAACTATGGAATGATTCCTATGTTGGTCAATACACAAAATAAAAATGGGGACAATTAGGACAGGCAATATATAGATTGTGATGGTCTTTGTTTGTGGGGAGCATTGCCTAGTGGTCAGGGCTTAGGTCCTTCCACGTGGAGAAAGTGATTTTGGTAGGGGAGAGTGGGCCCTCCCACTCCACCTTGCTCCAGAGCAGGGCCTGGAGAAAAAGTCAGCATTTTGGTGATCTTTTCTGGCTCTATGCTGAATTTGAAAGGCGTAGGGTGACAGATGAGACAGGTACCAGCACATAAGCTGGGGGGTTGTGTTCATAATGGCATTTAACTACCTCCAGGGGCCATGGTTGATGACAAGCTTGAATGAATTTCCCAGGAGGTAATATCATAGAGTCCACAGCCCATTTCGCAGCAAGACTTCCCTTTTCTGTTACAGAATATGCCTGTTCCCGTGGGAACAGCTTATGGCTCAAGTACAGTAATGGGTATTCTGCTGCAAGAGAGTACCCAGTCCCATTTCTGAAGCATTGGTCTGTAAAATTAATTCTTTTGAGAATCAGGACTGAACAGGACAGGCTCTTTACACAGGAGTTCTTTTCCTTTCTGAAAGGCCTTTTTGCAGGCTTTGGACCAGTGTACCTTCTTGGGGCTACTGTCCTTAACTAGGTCAGTGAAAGGTACTGTGGTCATTGAAAACCCTGGCACAGATTGGCAGTAGTAACCTGCAAGCCCCAAATACTTTCTGACTTCATGATGTGACGTGGACATGCTTTGAGGGCCTGGACTTTACTCACAAGGGGCCAGACTTGGCCCTTCCCTTAAGTATATCCCAGATAGTTGGTTTCTTCCTTCCCCATCTTGCACTTTGTGTGGTTTGCCATTAGCACAGCCTGCAGTAGGGACCAAAGGACAGCAGTAATGTGTGCTAGAGGTTCATAAGGTGCATAAGCCATGTGGTTGCAGAACTCAATCCACGAACCATTGAAATGCTGCCAGGACACTGTAGAGGTCTAATGGGTGTGGAAAAGGCAGTTCTCTGGTGCGAGTAGGATCTGCAAATACCCCTTCATTAGGTCTGATGTAGTGATATACCAGGCCTCACCCAGCCTGTCTAATAGCTCATCTACTTGGGACAAGGAGTAGGCATCAAATCTGGAGATCACGACCAGGCTTCGTCATGTGAGATTCTTCAATGACCCTCAGCTCCAACATCACCTGGACTTCTAGCTTCACATTCTCTTGCATTTTTGAAGGGTTCTCCTGAACAAGTTGCCCAGATTCCAATTGGATGTGGTGATGCATGTGGGTCTGCCCCAGCCAGGAAGAGAACACCATCAAGAACGCTTTTAGGAGGTTTCTCACCTGGGCCCTCTGTTCTAGGCAGAGGTGTTCCCCCATAGTTATAGAGTCAGGGGCCAGTGTGCTGGACACATGGGGCTCCAATTTTGGCTTGGGGGCAAGGGCAATAAATATGCTTTCTCACTCCTTCCATGACTTTACAAGGCTAACATGATAGATCTGTGTGGCTTTCCTCTTGTCAGCCTACCTAATTTCATTGTTAACTGGCCTGACTTTTAGTACTGCTTAGTAGTAGGGTGCCTGACATTTGGCAAGTAACTTGGACTCTGTACTTGGGAGCAGAAGGAGTACTTGATTCACCTGGCTTCAGTGCATGCACATGCATCCCTTTCTTGTAGGCTCGCTCCTGGGTCCGTTGAGCATTAAGGAGGTTTTATTTGGCAAAGGCTACTAGGTTCTTGAGCCTCTCCTGGAGCTTCAGCATGTATGATAGGACATTCTCTGTTCTAGGAACCTGCCCTTTCCACGTCTCTCGGACCAAGTCAAGAATTTCCAGAGCCATTTCCCATACGAGAGTTCAAATGGGGAGAACCCAGTAGATGATTGGGGGACTTCTTGAATAGCAAATGATGAGGGTGGGAGTATCAGCTGATCCCAATGACAGAAGTCTTCAGGCATAAACTTTTTTAACATCCTCTTCGGGGTCTGCTTGAATCAATCAACTAGACCATTTGTCTGTGAGCGATAGACCAATGTGTGTGAGATCTTTATTTTCAGAAGATCACATACCTGTTTCAGCAGCCGAGGTGTAAAGTTAGTGCCTTGATCCATGAACCTGGCCACAAGTGAGCTGTTCTGCTCCCTTTTAACTTCTCCTCCAGCCTGTGCATCTCTTGCAGGTGTAGCAGGGTAGGGCTGGCTGAGCCCAGAGCAGATCCTTAACCCCTTGTTGTCCAGCATGGGCTTTGTATATGCCATCACATAGCTATATGAAGAAGGAAAGAAATGGATATTGGGGAAATCATGTTGTGTTTAATTATGCTGTGTACTTCCTTAAATGCATGTCTGACAAAATTACTCAAAACTGATCATTTATTTGCTTATATGATTGTTGATGGTACAGCAGTGGCAAAACAAGAACACTTCATTTCAAAGGCAAATTTGAGTTTATATTTGTTTTCATTAGCTGGCTAGCAACAGTCAGAGTTGTGAAATTAATTTCATTTGTTGAATCAGTTACAAAATTTACACTTCGTGCAATGAGGAAAATCATTCACAAATGCTGGAGAGAGAGACAGATACAGATTCTAATGTGTTAATCAGGGGATTCTATTAGAAACCACTTTGCAACCTTAACTACAGTTTCCCCCCTAGAAATAGCTTTTAAGGCCTGCTCTTCAAGAATCAGTCACATTCTCATCTGTGCATGTTCAATTGCAGGCCTAGTGTTTGCACACACTATTTACATGTGTACACAGCTTTCCAAGAGATACCTATATAAACCATTGCATGTGCAAATCTGGGATTTGTGCATGTACATAAAGTAGAGAGTGTGCAAAGAAGGTGACCAACTGCACACACTCAAGTATGTGTCAATGAGATTACCATCTGATATAGTGTGAATTGTACAGATATACATCACATATACACACAGAAATATATAGGGAAGAAGAATGTATGAACTTTGACTAAGCCCCATTATCTACTATTACTTAATGAAGGGAGTGAAGATTATATTTGGTACCCATTTATGGTGCAGAATGTTGTTAATATACTGTCCAATATTCTGCTTTCTCTCTTGGGGTCTGGTTCTGATCTCTTTGTACACCTATATAACTCTCTTTGAAGACAGCGGTAGGTTTGGATGCAAAACGGATGCAGGATCATGTGCTTGTTCCAGATTTTAAATGTATACTTTATTGTCAGACCTCCTAGCAACAAACAACTGCAGATCTGAAGAAGAGTTTGATTGAAAATTTCAAACACAAATTAATCACTGTCACAGTGGTTTGGGAACATTGGCAGTTTGACAATTAGTACCATTAGTATACAGTAGATGTTTCAAGTGAAAAATAAACCAAAATACCTGGTTCCATAACTTCCATTCCATTTCTGTGCTAAATTCTATTTCATCCATCTTCCTCCTTTCTTTTATTACACTCCTGATTTTAAAACAAAATCAAAAACAGGAAGTTGCACACAAAGAACTAATGAAATAATGTAAATGTCTTGCATAAATATGTTAAATGCCTGGAAATCCAACTAACATTTCTCATTGTGCTTTACTCATGCCTCTATACCAAACAATACAGTACACATGGTACATTTTTCTCAGACCTCTGCATTACCTAGGGTCAACAGCATATATGTATATATGGAGTGAGAAATCTTAAATTTTAATTTCTTGGGTTGTGTAGAATTAAAATCCTTACTGTTGTTCAAATGCAGGTTTTGTGTTTATTATAGAAATCCCATCAGTGAAGGTGCTATGTGTAGGATTTCACCTTATGTTCAAGAAACATAAATACTTATGTATAAAATACATT
This sequence comes from Caretta caretta, assembly GCF_965140235.1. Taxonomy (NCBI): domain Eukaryota; kingdom Metazoa; phylum Chordata; order Testudines; family Cheloniidae; genus Caretta; species Caretta caretta. The sequence goes on from NC_134214.1 coordinate 30,072,178, forward strand.
AAAGCAGAATAAACAATCAGTCAAGCAATCTAAATACATGGTAATATCCTATCTGCAATAGTATCTCCACCCAAACAAATGTGCAGTGTTGAGAACTCCCTCTGGTAAGATTCCCAAACCTCTCTTCAGGTAGCTGGCTACAACAGACTACCAAAACAAATCTCTTCCCATGATCAAGGTCAGAGTTGGGTCAGTCATTCACAGAGTATTACATCTTTTCTCAGAAACAGGAAGCATTTGATATCTGATTTCCCTGTACACCATTCTTTGACTGAAGATGGATTTTCCTTTTGTTTCCAAGGTGGTAAAAAAAAATTGTGTTAAAATTGTTATGTGTACTTAAATGTAATGACTGATAGACACTTAACACTGTGATATATAGCGCTCTGGAAAAACATTACGGGAATGTATAGTCTCTGGTATTCCAAAATTCTCTAGTGTACTGTTTATGAAGGTCCTAGGTTATCCTTCATGAAACAACCTATTTTATTTGGGGCACTGGTGTATGGTTGGGGTACTTATGCAAAATGTAAGAATCATTATTTCCATATCTACAGATGATACTTTTATCTAAATGTATATCGTTTTAGGCCATATAAAATGACTAGTAAGTAATACAGATTTCACATTTTACACAGTTAATTTCCTGTTCTTCTTCACAAGAAATCTCTGGAAGTAATTATATCTAGGATTTTTATAGACTAAAATTATATGTATTTAGATAAAAATGCCATTTGTACTTATGCAAATGCTGTGAATATTACACACCCCAACTATATGCTTGTGCTTCAAGTGAAAAATTCCAGTATGCCTCAGTTTCATCTTTAGCCACCTGAAATCTTGATTTCACTAACTTTATTCTCAGCTGCTCTGTTACTGATGCACCCCAAATTCCGAATAAAGTTAATGAGAAAGCTAGGCTCAAAACTCAAAACTAAAGTCACCATGGGAGTTTTAGAGTCATAAGGAATCCAGGATTGTGGTTCAGAGCGAAAATTTTCATAAGTGCCCACCGATCTTCAATGTTTTAATTTTTGTGCTTTCAATTTGAGATATTTTGTTGCAGATTTCTAAGAAGTGCTAAGCACCTGCAACTCTACTGGCTTGTTTAACAAAGTCCATGGGGAAAAAAAGCATGGAAGCATTTCAGTGTGAACTGGGTCAGGAACACAATAGTGGAACAAAATTGTGCATAATAATAAAGCCCTAGCAGATCTCTGCCTTCATCTAAGTCATCAGAAAAGTGTTTCTTTACAGTTCCACCAGCTCATATGTCCAAAGTATTAAAGATACTGGCAACTCATGGAGATGTGAAGAATTCCACGGTTCTCCCTCACATATACCAGGGGCAGTCCAAAATGTAGACATGTTTGGGAAGTAGTAAACTTAAGACTAAAGTCAATATTGAAGACTTCTTCTCTTTGTTGTCCGGCTCATGCAACCTGAAGCTCACACTTACAGATTTACAAGAATGCCTGTTCTGATTAATTTCATTGGCAAAGAAATGTGAGCTACAAATGTATGGATATCACCTCTGCCTCCCATTATAGAAAGCTAGCACAGTGAATTAAATGACATGACATTTCTTGCCACAAACTTGATGACACTAGGTCTTTACTTTTAGACTTGTTTGGTTGATATAACTATTGAATAGTGATGTGTAGGGGAATTTTGTTGATGGACCTGTTGGAAAAAATACTGAAGAAAAGATAGTTCTTGACTGGAGTCACTTCTATTTGATGGCAATTTACTGGTGACTGTGCATGATAGTTGTTCTGTCTCAGGGGCTGGCTATGTTCTGTGTGGCTTATGCCTTGTTTCTCTTCCTTGCTTTGGGTTTTTTTTCTGAGTTTTCTTGCAACATAAAGCAGTAAAAAAAGTAAAAGATTATTCTGTGACAAGATGAACATGGCATCATGTTATGCTTACCTTTTTGTTTTGGGCTCCCTCCCCCTGCCCCTTATTTTATTGTCTTCATCACTTCCAGGTTAGGCTACTACAACACACGTTAGCTCAGGGTCAACGTGTGTGCAATACAGAAGCAACAACATGTGTAGCTCACAGAAACCAGCCTCTTGTGAGCATATCACTGATGGTCCATTAACCCCACAGGCTCTCAATATGCCTTGTAAATTTAAAAAAATCCTGGTCCTAATCCAGGCCTGGCAAGAGAGTTTTGGGGCCCCACTACATCATGGTTGCCAAGGACTCTCTGCTTCCCATTTCATCCCAGTTACAGATGTTTTGGGGGCTTCTGAGGCTTGAGGCCCCAGTACAATTGCCCTTGCTTCCTCCGCTCATGTCAGCCCTGTCTTAATGTAGCATTGAGTGGCCTACGCCAGCATCAAATTACAACATTCACACTGGCTCAGCTAAGATTCTTAGTGTATTGAAGGGTGAAGCCAAGTCTCTATCCATCCCCTGCTCTTCCTCACCCACCTACTCCCAGGATCCACAGTGCACAAGCCCACGTAGAAGTGCAGGGGAGGTTCTTTTAAGGGCTGTCCATAAATTAGGTAACAGATTAGGGGGTGAGTGAATCCTTAATTTTGCTTGTGTGTTTCAATGTTACAAGGTGTGCGTGTGGGGGGGATCCTTGAAAATCATCAAAATGTGTTACATAACTTATGGGTCAGCCCCATACTCCCTTGCCTGGACACACAGACCAAGCCACTATCCATCTGTAGGATGTTTTTGTTTTAGTTTTAGCATCTCAGCATCCTCCATTCTTCCTGAGAGAGCAAGATAGGAAATGATGCAAATCTTGCTATAAAGTGAGGGGAGTTTTCTAGAGTTAAACATGTTCTAGTCTCTTTTCTGCTTCAGAAATAGTAATTGCATGACCATAAGGACTACAGGCTCCTGAGGTGGTCAAGGAAAAAAAATAATTTGAAAGGGTTGTTTTAGGGCTCATTAGCTCCTCTTTACCCTTTTAGCCTCCAGTTCTCAAGGAGAGATCATTTAAAAGTTTTCCTTTCTTTTGACAGAAGGGGCTCAAACTACAATCTCCATAACTTTCTTCTTCATAATCAGTGCCACAGTTTCTACTAGCCAACCAGGAAGATGAGAGTGAGTTTGGAGGTGCGAGTGCTGATCATAATTCATAATTTTATTCAATAGAAACTCTAATTTTAATGCTAGCAAGGCATCTCTTTTAACTCTGTTAATGTTGTGACTATTGTGAAGGGTTCTTTGAGTTGTGGTTGGGATTTTTGATTTAATATAAGAGAGGAAAACTAAAAGGTGGAAGTTGTTGGGTATTTTTCCCCCATAGAAAAAAAAAAACGTGTAAAATGCTGGATTAGTGCAATAAATACAGTGGTCCTTTCATCCAAATAGCCCACATCATTAAAAAAGAAACACACACAATGTACCTTTTGGTTTCTCCTCTGTAATTATGCTAACAAGTGTCATGCTGAGAAAGGATTATGGCTGATGGACAATCAAAGACAATGCTTCCTTCATGGTAAAAAGGTGTGAAAAGATATAGGCACTAGAGCTGGAGTTATTAGGCATACCTGCAGGAGGCCCCTATGACTAAGTTAGGCCAAGAGATGCTAAAGTATAGAAAATGCTTAGTCACTATTATAAGCTCTTCAATGACATTTTGTAACACCTTTTGATTCTAAAGGAAAAGCCACAATGCAAATATTCCTCTGACAGGTTCTACTTAGTGTTTATCACTCAGCATGGCAGCCATGACACCTGGCTGAGTAAAAATCCCAGTGGGAGGCTAGCACTCGGCCTACCAGCAGGATATGGGCACCTGCAGCATCTGAAAGAACAAGACTAAAGATTAAAGAGGTAGGAAGGGCCTATGGAATAAGCCCTCTTCCAATTTTATTCTGTATCCCATAAAATAAGAGAATGGAATTAAAAGGCAAAAATCAAAGGAAATGTTGTATAACGCCCTCTAATACTCTGTATCAACATTATTATTCTTTCTTTGGAATGTTCTAAAGAATGACTAAAGTAAGATATCCAGGAGAGAGACAACAAAAAGGCCTTTCAGTTTAATCACATTATCAAGTGATTATGATACATTTTGATATAATTTATACACAATATGGTTCAGTCCGTTTTTTATTCAATCTTTCTCTCCTGAAAATATTTTCCTTCAATTTCAAAGAACAAGATTTAAAGATTGGGTCTCTTTTATTTCCTTTTTGTAGCAGAATGTTTATATTATGACTTTAAGATTAGTTTCTAACTTTTTTGTGTGTGCCACTCTTTAAAACAGCATAATAATTGTATTTTGCCTCGTTTCTTACTGTACGGGCTATTGATATTAGCCTGTGAAAACCCCTGCTCTACAATTGAACTAATCATAAAATACTAAGTAAACATCTCTTTGCATCAAGAATATATATTAAGTTACATTCCACACAGACAATGTGAAATAAAAATATTGTACCTTAGAAATGGGTATCTAATACAAATGTTATTAATGTACCTCCCAAAGACTGCTCAGAGGCAAAGGTGACCACAAGGGCAGAGGTAGATGGTTACAAGCTGCCTTCTCTAACATCTGTGTAAATAGTAGAACTCAAAGTTCCAAGGCCTGCAGTTTCAAATATTATACTACAAAAAGTCTCTCTCTGTAACTGTACTAAGATATTGCCTGTAGTATCTATTTTTTTTTCTACACTGCTGCTGGTATTATTTAAGGAAAATACCAGAAGACCACCAAGGAAGAAAGGGGCAGAAAGAGGACACAGGAATAATAAATGCAAAGATTTAATTGACACGGTAGCTGTTCATACTATCTGTTCTTTTTGGGGATGTTATCCTTTGCATACTAATAATGCTAATCTTCTAAGGAACCATATTGAACTGGCTCATAAAAAACAACCAACATTCCAAAAATAAAGTTTCTTTTATTTTTTGTATTATGTTGTTCCCAAGAGCAAAATATTTTAAGTGTTAGAACAGGTAAGGAGGGTGTTTATAACAAAGTTTGATTTCAGTGAAAGGCAGCTAATAGTGTTAGCTGACAGTGCCATAAACAAATATGGCAATGTACAACACTTTGTACATTAAAATCAAAAGAAGGATGATTTTATGTTCAAAACAGGGAATAGGGAGTACTCAAGGCTTGGTCTAGATTCTATTTTCAACTGTTTCCTAGACCTTCTGTGTGACTTTGGTCAAGTCAACTATTGCCTGATTCGAGACCCTACCTTCACTTCTCTGTGCACAATGTTCTTGGTGTGACACTTGAATAATTTTAACATATGCAGGTATTACAGTTTTCACTGCAGATGTATTTGTCCAAATGGGTTTTGTGGGTGCAAATTTTAACACTTGCCTGCATCTGCAAGGTGCAGCCTCATGTGTGTATGTAGAAGAAGAGACAAGATAAGGCAAAACTGAAAATCTGGATTTAAATCTCTCTGAATCTTAGATTTTGTCCCCACACCCTTCTCTCTAATGGGATAGTAATAGCTACCAACCATACAGACTTGAAATAAATCTAAAGTCGATAATACTTATAAATACAGAATTATGGTTGGGGAGGAAATCTTAAAATGACGCTTCCTTGCAAATAGTTATTTAAGCTGGTAGTCACAAATTGAGTTAGGCTCATTTAATTTGTTGGCAATTTCAAAAAAGTCCCCCCCAAATCATTTTGGGTCAACCAAAAAATTGTTTCCATAAAATCACTGACCATTTTTAAATTTATACATTAAAAAAATTAAATTAAAGGAAATTGTAAAAAAAAGAGTAATTTTAAAACAAACAAAAAATTCATTCTGAAAATGTTGAAACAAAACTTTGTGCCCCCTCCCAAAGGTCCCCCTAATGACCAATTTGGCAAAATTGGCACAAACTCACAAAATGTTTGTGGTGTTGAATCTACATTTTAAACCAAAAAAAAAAAAATGTTTCAGATGAAATATTTCACCCATCTCTAATCAGGAATGGTCCTTAACCTTCTAAACCAAAGCTAATTACACCCAGTTTATTCTCGTTTTGTCTTTCCTCAGGAGAAGTATGTTCAAGCTAAAAGCCTCCCTTTTGCAACAGAACATATTGTAATAAACTGGTTAGTGTATATGTACTGCTGTAGCACTGGTTTTGAAACTGTGGGGCACACTCCCCTTGGGTGGAATGACAAGGTTATTGTGGAAGTGTGAGGTGGGGCACGGGGCACAGGCCAGCCAGATGTCTGGTTCAGGGCAGGGCAGCAGTGGGGAGAGCATGCAGGGAGACTCCAGCAGTCAGAGTGAGGGGGTAATGCATTCCCACCCTGCCCTGACAAGCCCTGTCCCGCTGCAGGAGTGGCTTGCTGCTCTCCCCTTCCTGACCACTGGGACACACTGTGTGCTCTCCCTATTGCCGTCCTGCCCCGGCTGGGATGCCCCGCCAGCCAAAGCCCCTCATGTTTTAAACACTCTAGAGCCTGCAGGAGCTAGAGGATCTAGGCATGGGGAAGGGAGGGCAAAGAACCCCAGGCCGCTTCGTGCTGGACTGCCATGGGCTCCTCTGGGGTTAGAGCCAGCAGGGGCCTGCCACTGCCCCAGGTGTGAGACACTCACTCCCCTCAGTCAGTCACTTTGTGTCATGTACAGGCAGGAGTAGCAGGGGGAGAGGGGGCAGTCAAGTAATTCCCATGGAGAAGGGAGGACGCAGCAAAAAAACAAGAATTCAGGAACCTGTGTTCTGTAGGAAGGAATCAAAACTGATCAGCCGTGTCACAGGCACTGCAGTGATAATCGTGAGACTCTCTTTTAGATTAAATGGTAGGGGGTTGTTCTTTTGGAGTAGGAAAGCTGGGCTCTCTCACTGCTTTTGTGGTGAAGTTCTGAGTGGCCCAGGTGTGAAACATAGTGTTTACAAGGAAGTCCATATATGTTACAGTGTGTTTAGTGTGGTTATAGTCTGAAAAATGACTTTGTAAAAATGGGATTGTGTAGTCCTAAACTTTGCTTTCTCAGTAGCTTCTAGATAAAATCTGCTCAGTCTGTGGGTAAGCAGTTGTTTTTATTTTTGTTTTACTGACAGTCCTGTAAACAATCAAATTGGGCTTTTTCTGACTGATGTATCATCAGTTATAAGATCCTGGAGTCAGAACAAGACCATGTCTTATTATATGTTTTTTTTACCTTGCCAGTCACAATGGGGCCTTCATCTTGACTGGGATCTTTAGCTACTCTAAACAATAAATAATAATAACAAACAATGTTGTTGATGATACACAGTCAGAATAGAATCTTGCTCACTTTTCTAGAATTCTATAACTATGGCTAACAGGAGTAAAATCTTGTAAACTGATTTTGGTGAGAAAGGTAAGCAGGTATGGCCCTAAATACAGACAAAGGAGCAGGTCCATTTTGTAAAATGGAACTCTCTTACTTTAGAACTACCCTTTTACAGCACAGTCATTTCCTTGATGTAGGTATTCTCTCTCATCTTTGAGGTTCCCCAAGGGCAAAACTCAATTTTTTCCTTATTATTCCCATACTAAATATACATTTCTTATTGCTGAAAGGTGTGAAACTAGTTTAGCACCTTTTGAAACATTGCATAAAAACAGGAATAGAACAAAAAACAAAAACAAAATACAAAACAACAGCAGCAGCCAGGGAAACTATTGTCCTTGGCAGTAGGAGAAAAACAGAAAGGTTTCTTGAAACTGTTTGTGAGCCTGGGGTATTTCTTGTTGAGGATAATTATTAAACCATTATATTATAATTTAACTCAAACCCTTTTCCTTAAGGGAAATTGCATAAGAATGATGCAAGAATTTCCTGAACATTCCCTCACACAGTTAGAATCATAGATATTAGAGATGGAAAAGACCTACTAATTCATCTAATCCATGCCCAGTGAAGAAATGGTTCCCTGCAGTACAGTTATTAGCAATTATCAAATCTAAATTTTAAATGTGTGAAGAAATGGGGATTGCATGAGATTTTTTACTTTATTATTTTAAATATGATTAATTCAGACAAATCCTAAATTTTTCATGTGCAACATTATGGATACAATTTCTGTGGTGACATGATAATAGTGTACAATTTTTTAAAGTTTGTGAACACCGAGGTGAAAGAGGATCTGTCGGGGTGATTAACTAAGATGTTCAAGGCTGATATATTTGAGGATAAGAATGCATAGTTCAGAGCAATACTTGAAATTGGTGACTAAGCAGAGACCTAGATACCATGAGCAGCCCAATTCTTGCACGTACACTGCTTTTACACTAAAATAATTCCATTGATTTCAGTAGAGTTGCTCCTGATTCACATCAGTGCCAGTGAGATCAGAGTCAAAGTTCCATGTCCCTAAAGGACTTTGCCTAGAGGTGTATATTCTTGTGTATATTCTACAGTCAGACACTTTCTGACTCCTAGAGGGGGAGTTGACTCTGAACAGCACCAAAATGCTATGTTCCTATTTGTCGCCTCTTGGTTGATTGACAATCACTGGAGAACTGACTTCCTCCTCCCTCCTCAGTGGTGGAACAGAGTCACAGTAAGGAATTACTAGGTAAGACAATCTCCTTTTAACCTATTTTTAGTAGACGTATTTTTACACTAGCACATTTCTTTAGTGACAAGAACAAAAATATCATTGTGATCACATCACCATTTACAATTTCCCAAATTTTATTTTAACCAGGCGTTAATGATGTATGGCAATGCTAGTAAGTAAATGAATATTTGAATTGCTGTACGTTATTTTAATAATTGCTCAGCTCACCATTTAAATTATCAAAGATCTTTACTTGTGCAATGTCATATAAATGCTCGAAATTAAAAATTAATCAACTCGATTTACGTAACTAAAAGCTGCCATCTAATGGAATATTTTTCAATAAGAAGACAGCAGTAATTATGCTGAAAAAATATTCGTTCCTGTAGTTGGAACGGTTATAGCAATTTCCACCAGGGGATTTCACAGTGAGAATCCAGTTCTGGGCAACAGTGATTAATATAATGGTTATTAATGAGAAGTCATTTTTGTACGTGTAAGGGTGTTTGGGTGTCAATGCTCTGAAAGCAATGTGTTTAGCATATTAATAAAAGATAGCATTGGATTGGTGACTTAGTAACCATATTGATTTTTTTCTCATTTTCTGTGATGTGAAAGGTCAATTAGACTTATAGAAACAATGGAGCCTTTCACAGCAGGGCCTATCATTTCTCTGTGCTGACATCTTTTTTAACCATGTACAAAGTTCATTAAATGTGCAAAAGTAGTAATGTTAAAAGGAAGAAAGTGATTGGGTCAGAGGTCACAAACCATGGCAAGCTGACAGCCTCTTGTGGATTACACCACAGGAGCTAAGTAATAGTGAGAATTGCCTTTCAGGTTGCCCACTGGGACTGAAGAGAGTGAAGTCGTAAGCAGCTAATACTATTGGGTTAATTAAAATGAATATTGGCAGTAGCTTTGTTTGTCTTTCATTGAGTGGGATGCTGTTAATGAAGTATTTTATAGGGTTACATAACAATAGTGAATTTTGTCTTAAATAGCAGATTGCCAAATTTTCATATCTACTATGGCCAGTGTGAAAATAAACTAATATTGAATCAAACATGTCTGACTTCTATTTCACTGTCTCTTTTCATACATGTTGTCATATGCAACCTATTTAAGTCATTTTCCTTCTCTTTGAAGTCTACTGTCCCAGACATTTTCACAAATAGGTTAAAAGTAGCTAGAGTTCTCTTTTTTTCATTAATTGACACAGCTTAATATATTTGACTGAAGTCTCCATAATCATTTTGTACTGTATGCAATTATGTATTAAAGCTTTCAACTCTTTAAAACAGTTTTACTAATTTAAACCCAGGAGACTGAAAACATATAAGGCAAAACAAAAATCTTGAACATAAGGACAAGAGGTGTTATAATTTAGAATGTGAGTGGATTCATTATTATTCTAAGGCTCGGAGAACAACTGAATAAAGTATTATTGATAATCCTGGTGAAATTAATAACTTTAATAGCACATCTGTGAAGATTTCAAATTGGTAATCATTGTCTCATAAAAATGACAGGTTTTTTATACTATATGTCCAAGAAAATAACTCCACATATTTATAAGTTTTCAAACTGCTGTTTTTCACTGTGTTGCTGGTAACATTAATTGTATGCTAGATGTGACTAATTTGCTTGTACTGTTCATCTCAAAACATCAGGGTTTTTACTTTGCCTTGCTACAAAGAAAGAACTTGATGTGAAGTCTCTATGTAGCAATCTGTGTCTGATTGCTTGGAATTTTGTGTGATCATTCTTTGATTTCAAAATAAGCTCAGAGTTGACAATGCACTGCAGATGTACAGGTAGACTTCAAAGCTGACTTTATTCTTCCATTTTCTATTCTGACACTCGTCGTCCTTTTGGTCTGTTTTGCTGAAACCTACAGTAATACATACAGCATTATCTGACATTGTGCTGGAGAGAGATGTAAGCAGAAATATAATTAATCCCTACTTTTTTCTTATCTTGGTTCACAAAAAATGAAAAATGAAATCAAACTTAATCAAACTTCCTGTGTCTACATGGGGTGGAGTTAATCAGCTAGCAATCATTAATATCAGAAAATCCTCTTGAAAAAATATAAGAAAAACACACACTAACATGAGTTGACCAGACCTGTAATGAAATAAATAAAAAATATTGAAATGTACAAGCTATATTCTTTTGGGGTGGGGGGAGAGTAAACATTCCACAGAATATTCAGCAAACTCAAAATAATTTTCTGTCCCATTATATACTTGAATGGCACAGTTTTCCCAGTTTTCTGTGGAATTATTTTTTTAAATAGAATTAGACAATTTCAAAATTGGAAAACAGAGACTAATTAATTATTAATTAATAATATAATATATTACATAATAATATAATATAAAATAATAATTATTATCTCACCTACAATGAGATAATCTTGCCTCTTCTATTTCATGCCATTTCTTATATATATTAAGAATATTTAAAATAGTTATACCACTCGTTTGGTATGGTGTATGGTGACAATGGTATGGATATTACCTATAAGGGTGCAAAGAAGGGTTCAGTTTAGTAGTGAGTTACATAGAAAAGGGGCATGACTATCCCACATGGTTACTATTCTCAATACATTTTGTAGCAACTAATAGAATAATTAATTTCCACCTTCACTACAGGGTTGTAAATCAGTTCATGCATCAACTGTGCATCATCTATGTTGTCTGAATGTATGGGGTTTAACAGGAAAGCTGGGTAGCCACTGGGCTCCAACTGTACCTGTCTTTCTTAGGTACCTTCATGACCCCTCCATCACAGTAGTATTCGAACCTCACCATCTTTAATGCATTTGTCCTCATGATACCCCAGTGAGGTAGGGAAGTTCTATTATCCCCATTTTACAAATGGAATACTGAGGAACACAGACTTGCCCAATGTCACATACAAAGAAGCAAAGAATTTAATCCCAGGCTAGTGTCCCTAACCACTGTGCCACCCTTTCCCACCTTCAAACTAGAGTGCTCATTGGCTGAGAAGGCCACTAGGTATTCTGACAGGTATTCTAACAGGTTTGGACAGCAGCAGTGGAAAGTTCCATGGACCCAAGAGAGAAGGGATGCACAAAGCAGCCTCATTTCCATTCACTTTTATTGCCTTACCTCAAAAACTCAGTGTATGCAGCCAGCATTCAGTGAATAAGTACTGTGCCAGAGAAAAGGGTGAGCACCTGACACTAGTTTTCACACTGTTCACAGTTCTCACGATAGTTGTTAAAAGAACGAGGAGTACTTGTGGCACCTTAGAGACTTACAAATTTATAAATATATATAACACCACTGCCAGTGTGCACAGGGCAGTAATGACCACAGCAATATAGTTACTGTCCTCATACCATAGGTTGAAATATGACCAACCTTAATGAAATAGCTTCCTCCATGGGTGTATCATTCTAAGGCTTGAGTAATCCAACCCCAAGGCAAGGGACACAGGGAAGTAAGCAGGTTGTATATTGCAACTAGACATATTCTGCAGAGCCCTGTTCATTGGCATGCCTCATCCATGACTAATATAGCACATCTGCAGTGGTGCAGTTTTGCACAGGTGTCCTTGATATTTGTGGCTAATGATTCCTTGAAGTCACTGACATAGCAGGGGCTATAGTTTTGTGCAGAGTTTTTTAGCTGCCAAAATTACACCTTTAATTCGTTGACCAGGATGCATATGTAAAGCCAATGGGCCATTTCCCCCTGTCATTCAAGCTCCTCCCATAGTACAGCAGTGTGTTTGTCCTAGCGGTTGTATACAAAGTATGACTGAATCAAATGTCCAGTGCTGTTCATTAGATATATTCCATGGCTCTAAATCAGCATATAAAATTGGCCCTCAAGGTAATTAATATTGGTTCCAGGGGACCTATTAAGATTAATCAGTGTAAAACTCCCTTCTCCTGTATTGTAATGGTCATAAGTGGAATAATTTTTTACAGTCTCAATTTCTTTTTTCTAAAAGGAGTTTATAAGTTCTCAATGTTTGTCCTATTATGTCTCGGTTTATTTAAAAAAATTAATTCACAGCCTATGGCAGACAGAGCTAATGTACAATGAAGAAACTTTAGTAAGTCCATTTACAAATGCTTCAAGAGTCATGGGACAAGAGAGAAGGCAGGAGAATGGAATGTCACAATATGACACACAATTCTGATGTGGCTTCTGCTGGAGATAATTCATTTATTTAAATCTGGAGTGTGTGTCAGGGAGACCAGTTTAACATCAAATGGCAGCCAATGTCTTTTAAATTAAGCCTATGGATTTATTTCCCTTTAGCAAGTAAATAAGAGCAGTAAGAGTTTTGTGAATAAAAGTGTAACGCTTCATAAATTTCATCCAGCAATGCATTTCTGACCCTTCTAGTAAACTGAAGGCTTTAATCCATTTTTTTCATACCTGTGTACTCATGTATGCTGAAGTTATCACTTAAATAGTTTGTCTCTGTATTTTCTCTATTCTAGATCCCCTGAAGATACTTTTTCTTATATTTTTTATTTTTAAAGGATATTTTTTGAACAAAGTGCTTCTTCACAAATGGAAAAAGCTCTATTACCAAGATTACAGCTCAACTCTAAGGTGTAAAAGTTAACAAAAGACATTTTAAAACCATCTTGTGCCATTTCAGACATGATTGCTTCCCTTTACACCTTTTGCTGCCACTCATTCTGATGTCACAGTTTCCCACCTACAAATTTTGCCATATTGTGCCTTCTTCCATTTTAAATATGAAGGGAAGCACTTATGTGAACTGGCTATATGCTGTACAATGCTGTACAATGTCATCAGCTTGAGTAGGAGAAATCATTTATCATTTAGGAGGGAAATGACATTTCATTTGCCACGCACTTTGAAATGTTTTCTTAAACATGTGATACTTTAGGAGCATGCTACTTTAAAAATGACCAGAAATTATTTATTACGTGGCACCTTAATTTCAGAGTTCAAAGGCCCTAATTTTTAGGAAAGCATCCCTAATTAGGAATGGTGTTTAAGCATGTGCTTAACGTTAACTGTGTGTTTAAGTCTCATTGAAGTAAATGAGAGTTAAGCATATGTTTAAAGTTAAGCATATGCTTAAATACTTTCCTGAACTGAGGCCAAAATAGGGCCAAATTGTGTCCATCGGATGCTCACCAAACAGCTCCCATTGACTTTGGGGAGCTCATCTGAACTTGATTCCAAATTATTCAGATTACTCAGGCCATATTCTCAGCTAGAGGTAGGCCAGTTTACAGAAGCTGAGGATCTGACCTAATAACGTTAAGTTGCTCCGCAGAAAATGTGAAAGAAATAGTTGAAAATCCCATGAAGCCTAAGGTCCAGTCACTACCCTGTCCTCACAGAAAATATCCAGTATATTTTATTATTTATTTAATGATTCTAGGCTTTTTATTCCATGACAAAAGGAATCATAAGCTGTATGTGCCCATGTAAGAGGAAACAATGGGAAAAACAGAGTCCCATATGAAAGGTATCAGAAGTAGAGTTGGTCAAAAATGTTACAGGTTTTTGTCACAAACCCAATTTTGTCGTTGCTGAAAATCAAAACAATTCTTTTTTAATTTGGTTGAAACCGGAAAAAATCTGCATTTTTTTTTAATTTGTGAAAACACCAAATGTTCTTTTTTGTCAATTTTGTGTGTGTGTGTGTAGAAAATAAAACACATTTTTCAACCAGCTGTGGCCAGAAGCCCAGTACTCAAAGAATCAAACAGAGTGACATAGGACTTGCCAAACTGGATCAGACCCAAGATCCATCTGGTCCAGTATCCTGTCTTTGACAGTGGCAGGTATTCAAAGGAATGTGCAAGAAAGCCTGTAAAAAGCAGTTATAGAATAAACTTGTCCCTGGGGACAGTTTCTTTCTAATCCTCATTACTGAGAGGCTGGCTTATGCTCTGCAGCATGAGGGTCAGCAAGTAGAATGCATCAAGCAATGGTGGAACATCTTTATACAGAAACAGAATTCTTTTTCAGGGTTCCAAGAGGTTGTTGTAAACCAGTGTCCCCCTTTTTTTTTTAATTGTGGAACATTGTGAAAAATAAGTTAATGGGGTCCTTTTTAAATGTACACTGTATGGCAACACAACAACAACTACATATGAAGTCAACTTATTCTTTATTAAATTGAGGCTTCATCTAATAGTTTCTACATACTTCGAAAAAAAAAAGTTATATACAAATGGCCTCAGTCTTTTGGAAAGGCTGTGACCTGAATGGTATTTAAAAGTCCACAGGAGTATATAGGAATGAACACAGCAGTTGTTCCTTCATAGTATGTTATTACAAAGAGAACTGGGGGTCAAATTGCATGAATGATAAATGGAAGGTGCTTGAAATGAGTTAGTTCTTTTTTGAACATTATACATTGACCTTGGCAGTTTTGACAATTACATCCATCATTTCTCAGAATCCATTCCAGCTCACCCGACTGTTCTCTAATGTGGCCAAATAAACAGGATTTGTGAATATACGAATCAAAGATTGATCTTCTGTGCCAATGCACTGATTAACAGTTGGTTTCTGGGTGTAGCTTTTTCATTCTATGAATTATGCGAGGATCATAATTCACCATGGCACACCTGTAGACAAGCGTGTTAGAATGCTTTAATCTTCACTTACAAGGCCTCAGTAGAATTGATAGTTGGCTCCTGAGTTTGATAAGCAAAATGAAATAAAACCATGAAAAAAACACACTCTATACAGCAAAAATGATATTTCACTGCCTCCCTGTGTTTTTCTTGAGGAACAGAATTTGTTGAAAACAGAGGTGGGACAAAGCAATTTGTTTAATTACCTCTGAAGTTTACCTATCTCCAAACATTGAGATGCCCAGCTACTCAAGAGTAAAATAGATATTTTATTAGGAATATAGAACTGTTTATTGCAGAAAAGCAATGCAAACAGGTCCAGTGACTTTGAGACAGGTAACACTGTACACAGCTCTTACTTTTTGTAGTGTGTCCCAAATATTTATTTGGAAAGTATTGTTGTAGTTAGTATTTTGTCTGTCTCTCTTACCTGACTTACTTCACTTTATATCAGGTCATTTCCACTGAGCTAGATGTTGCTAGTTAGTTGGATAGTAACAATTTCATGGATTCAGTTTAAATACCTCAGTTATGTGCAGAAAACGCAAGTTCACCACTGACACTTTCTCTCATCAATTCATAAGGTTGCTTCCCTAGAAGAAGGCTTGAGGTAAAGGTTTAGGGGCAGATCTTCAGCTGCTATAAATTGTCATAGCTTCATTGACATCCATCTTCTGCACTATTAATTATTTTTCAAGTGCCCAAGAGTTTTCTAGTAGCATCACGGAAATAAGTAAAGACATGGTCCATACCAACACTGCTTACCATTTAAGGCAGCTCTTTAGAAAAGCATCCCTCACCTGTACAGCACTAGAGCCTGTGCTTAACTTTAGTCAATGGAACTTAAGCACATGCTTGATGTTAAGCATGTTCTTCAATGCTATTCTGAATCAGGATGGACTTAAGCATGTGCTCCGCAATCATGGCCTATCAAAAATGTGAGGATGATAAGCAAACAAAAGGTGGGGAAAGTGAGAGGCAGGACAATAAGTCTCATTTGAAAGTGTTGTGTGCAGACCTTGGCAGTACCATCACATGAGGGTTTGTGGGTTTTTTTAATCCTCCCTTCTCATAGGCAACATGCCAGAAGTGAGTTCTTAGGAGGGATCTGAATAAAGAGAGCAGGGTGGCTTGGTGGAAATTCCATGTAGAGGGGGCAGCATGAAAAAAGATGAAGTGAAAGAAGGGAATAAAGGTGGGTGAGTCTAGACCGGCATTACTGGCAAAAGAGAGGGGAATCGGGAACATGATAGGAAACAAGATCAGAGATACAGGGTGGGGCTGAGGAATGAAGGACTTTGAAGACAAGAACAAGGAGAGCCTTACACCTTTCTGACACCCCTACATATGATGTTCTGATCTTTATTGATGCTAAAACAATTTAACAACATATCCCCAGACATTACAATACATCATATCCCTAGATGTTAATCCCTTAATTTTGTGTTGCAAAATTACTGTATCACATAGATTAATATTCTTTACAGGCCAACTGAAATCAGAGTTAGAATATATTAGCAGAACAAAAGATGATTTTTACTCAGATGCTTAACTTTACTGATTGTATAACAGTGGAGCTACTTACGACAGGTAAAATGTTTGCAGGATCAGATACTACAATTGCTGCAAGCAATGCCCTTTGGATGGGATTACACACCATGCAGGAGTATATATGTAACTATTCTATGCAAAAATCATACCTATTATTGGCAAATACTGCACTTTTGTCTGCTGACAGCTTTTACTTGTACCCAATCACACAAGCTTTACACATGTGTGTTACAATCACAGACCAAAAATGTTACTTTTGTAACAGGATGCACAGGAATTTATACCCATCTCATAAATTTTGGCACTTTTACAGCTGCAGGAGACACATTCTTTAATAGCATTACTATAAACCACTAACTTATTAGTGCGATTAACAGGTTGATACACACCCCACCTACACACTTTAATGTCCTCAGAAGGTGTTACTAAATTTGAAAAAAATGCACACAAACACACTACTGTGCCACAGACATACCATGATCAGTGTTTTCTCTTCCTCTTTTGTTTGCTTGGTAATTCCAAATCTCCCTGAAGACTTGGCATTGGGCTACCAGTCTGAAGCACTTATCATACTATTCTTCTTTTTCAGATGCAGGCCGAGGGGAGAGTGCCTTCCTTTTCATTCTTATTCTTTGTTTTACAGTGTCGTTCTTGGTTCTAAGCATGTGATGATTCACATCTTCTTCTTCTTCATATTGGTTGATGTAAATGTAGAGCAACAACTATAATTTTACATTTAGAGGGTTAAGTCAGATAATTGCATCTGGTGTAGCAGAGCATATTGCTGCGATGCCTCCTTCATATTTGTGAATCACGCATTGAGCAGTTATATGTTCCATGGTCTGTTCTGGACAACCACAGTCGCACACTGGAGAGTCTTACATTTTCCATTTGTGCAGCAAGAATCTGCATCTGCCATGGTTTGTGCAGATACAGTTTAGGGTTGGCCATGATCTTTGTGGGAGATCGAAGCCAGGGATTTTCTACACTGGGTCTTTCATGAGGTGTTTATTTGTGACTTCGTGTGAACTCCATTTGGCTTTACAAGCTTCATCAGGGTTGAAGATGCATTGCTGAACATTAAATGCATGGGTCCAAAAGGGCTTAAACAACTTCAAGCAGTGGTGAGAGACATTGTTTCACATGAGAATATGAGATTGAACAGCTTTGGTCACCTATTGGCCCACACATTCCACTGCTCCTCTTGTTCCAATTCATCACTGTCTATATTCCATCTGTTCACAGTTGGTCCAAACCGCCAAAATAATTCTCTTCAGCATTTGGTTCCTTTCACTTGGATGTGGTTCCCTGATCCACAATGAAGTAAGCTTGGCTCTGTTTTCCTGATCCACAGTCAATATTTTTCTAGGCCTTTGCTCTGATTCCATACCCCTAGGGTGTGCCATTAAAAACTGGACATTTATCACCCGCAGTAGGTAAGCTGACTATGGGATATGAGGTATTTCCCATTGTAGGTAGAAAGAATAATAACAATATTTTGTCTAAGTTAAATACCACAATGCAGTATCATTTTTTTCTGTAGCGCCCCCTATCATGTCTCAATATGTGCTGCCACAGCTTGTATCAGGATTGAGTAGAAGTCTTTAAAACTGTGTTAAAACAAATTACACTTTTATGAAGGCTATAGGAGTGTTATGCCATTTTCTATCATTCACATACGCTTACAATGTTCTTCACTGGGCTAAGAAGTCACAAGCTGTTGATAAACTAGCTCATGTGGTTTGGCTTTTATAACTTCCAAGCTGATTTTGCGGAGGTCCAGGACGCTCAGCATTACCTCCTAACCTATGAATGATGCTTGTTGTAGAATTTCAGTGCTGCTCTTCAAAATGACCTATAGATTTTTGTTACCTTGGTGTAGTAGGGGGAAAGTGCTGTAGGGAGAGAATGACTCTTTCACTTACTAAAGTTCTATCAGGGCCTAGTATGAGAGGAAGGATAAAAACATATCAAAAACAGGTTGGGGGGTGATGGTCCCTGGGATTGGCAAGTCACATTTCTGATGGAGCTGAACATTGTATATCCATCTATTGCAGGTAGGATCTAACTCCTTCTGCATTCTGTACACTGGACAAGGAGTTTTCATTTCCAGACATCGTTCCCAATTTGCTGACTTGTTGCAATGTTTAAAAATCAGTAAATAAAATCAGTGTGTCTATTTTCTTTCTGAAAGTTCTGAAATATATCAAGGCAGAATTTTTTAGTTCACCACCATACCAGGAGCTGAAACAAGGGTACAACAGTTATAGACCCTTATTAAGTTAACACAAAAAGTAAAAAAAGAGAAAAATTGCTGTGGTTGAAATTGTTCAGAAATTCCGATGAAGTGAGCTGTAGCTCACGAAAGCTCATGCTCAAATAAATTGGTTAGTCTCTAAGGTGCCACAAGTCCCCCTTTTCTTTTTGAGAAATTTTCTAGTGACTGTAGTCGGATTGAATACAAACAATGGAGTGCCTGGGTACTAGACCAGATTAATTCCATGTGATAAGGATAACTTCCTAACTGTGAGTAGTGTAACTTTGGCATTAATGGCATGCTCTCTTTTCTCCTCCTTCTCTTGCACTGAATGAACTATAAAAAGACCAAGAATGGTTAAGTGACTAAAAGAATTAGCGATTCCAGCAGGTAGTATCACAGGTGCCTGCCTAATTCCTACTGACACAATCTGCAGCTTAGTAACAGGGAAGGATGGAGATTCCTTGATTGTTAGTCAGAATTAGGGTGGAGTGAGGAGAGCAAGATTAAGGGCTCTAGCTCAAGCCATGAGCCTATTAAAGGGGATTATTAATATTAGTGGAATTAGACATATTGTAACAGACCAAAGGTCCATCTAGTCTGGTATCTTATTGCTGAAGTAGTTTGTGTTGGTTTCAAAAGTATGAAACATCCTCTCACACCTTTGCCCAAACTACTTATTCTTGGTTAATGCAAGAACCAAAAACTTCCAGTTGAGACAAATTTAGCAAAACTCCTACAACTGGTCAAGATGAAAATCCCTATCGAACCAGCCAGTAGAGTTGCTACTTTTGGTTCCCTGTTCAGGGTTCAGATACAGTCATACAAAGGATGTATGCACGAGAAGCCCTCCTACCAGATGGAGTGCTTGGCTAATCAGTTAAATCTGCTCTAGCTGATCTATCTGTGTCATGTGCCATAACTAGATTTCTGAATTACTCTGAGCGGACTGTCAAGGGGAGTCCTTCAGAGAGCCATGTACAGCACACTTCCCTTGAGATGGCACACTGAAATAAAAAACTTGCAATAATTTCCCAGATCAAATGAATACATGCCATGATAGCACTTGTTTCCACTTAATACTGGCACTAAAATAATTTTGCATGAACGCTGTTTTAGTGATCATTGGTGTCAGCATGGTTTCGCACTAACCAGTTAAAAACTTATTATTTCAGTCAGGTGTAAATAGCCCTCAGTTTTGTATGCTAATCTCTGCTCATGATGGCTTCCAGGAAAATCAGTCATTCTATCTCTTTGCTGAGAGATTGTGATAATCATGCCTGCCGTGTGTCTGCCAAAAATGAGCCTGATAGACATGGTAGCTCCCTTTGTTCTATCCAAATTGACCTCCAATGACCTAATTAAAGCAAAAAGTAGAACAGCTCCTTCAGAATGGAACAGGAATCAGAACCCTGGCCTAAATAAATAAATAACAAAGGACTGGCGTAAACTCAGTTATGCTGGTTTTCAAATGCCAGGAACTGAGAAACACTGATTACTAGTCCCCTGCTAATGCAAAATCACAGCAGCTCACCTCAGCTATGAGGGACAAGGATTTTAAATCTGCAGATGGCTAGCTGTAGAGGTGGAAATCATGGAATTACATTTGATACATGAGAACTCATGGGGGGGGGGCAGGAATTAAATGCAGATTTGTCAGATACTGACTATCAACAGTTTTTCTACCTGATCAGCTCCATATAATTGATTACTTCTAGAATGAGGACATTCACAAATCTGAAATGCACAGCACTTTCGTAAATGTCGTAATTTATATGTTGGAATACACAGAATAATTAGGCTTATTTCTAATTGACAAACAGTAATTGCCTATCAGTTCATTTCCCTGTATATATTCTCCCCAGAAACACACACACATCCATGTTGTGCTATGTAGGGCCAAATTATGCCCTCCCTTATGGCACTGGCCCCTTGCAGAACTGAACCACTCAGGGAGCTCATAGCAGGATTGTATCTTGGGCAGACCTTATGGGCAAGGGTGGTACATGCAGCGCTCTCTGGCCTGATGTCACCAGGGCAAGCAGTCCTTTTTACTGCACTGTAACTGGCTCTTTGCTGAGTGTGAAGTGGATGGGGAAAGCATCTTATGCCTTCCCTCATTGCACAGACCAGCCAAAATCTGATCTATAATGAACTCTGCATATAATGGAAATCTGCTCAAGAGACACCAACTTGTCTGTTTTAAATGGTTTGTGGTTTATCATTACATCATTACATTACAGATGCTGTCTCCCTAATGCATGCAGTGAAGGACAGTGGCACTAGCTATAAGCATTATATACAGCAACCACTCCCTCCCCTCAAACACACTGCTTAAAACAGCTCATCACTGTTTTCTGGCATGATGACCAGATTATGGTTAGAGGCATTTCCTTACCTTAATCCAGTTGGACAGGATTTTGTTGTAAACTATGAGCAGTAGATCATACTATTGACCGCATTATCACCACAACAATTAAAAAAAGTCAAGGCCAAATATAAATTGCCAGCATTTCATTGACTTACTACAGCTGATTTATATCAGCTCAGAATCTGGCCTCTCCCTCCCCATGCCTTTATTTTTAGGTGTCCTTGTTTTATTACACCTCTCTCCCAGCTTTCTCTCTTTTGCCTGTTATGATATGGCCATGATACCAGTTGCTGATGTGGTAAAAGTGGTACAGCCTTAAATAGTCATTTTTCAGTTTGTAAACACAGTATTTTCTCTCATATCAGGGGATTCATGTTAGGGCATGTTATTCAGTACACACACTTTTAGTTGAGAAAACTAGTTCTGTCAAAATTTTAGATGTACTTATTTCTGCCTATATATACTGCTTGTAGAGGGTCACTTTACACCATTTTACTTTATATCAGATAAAGTAACTTGCTTTCCAAGTGTTGACAAGGCGGTCTGTTTCCTTAAAAGGCTGTTTGGATTTGTTTTGTTTTGTTTTTTTCCCTTAAAGGTTCAGGTCAAATTACTGTGTGGGGCATCAGATTTAAAGGACGTGTGAAAGGTAGAACAGTGTTATGTTTTCTCCTTTATGTTAATTATGGCAGCATTTTTTTTTTTACTAGAAAACCCGTAAAGGACAAATATGCAAATACCCATGGACAAGTTGCTGTTAATGCTTGCTAGCAACTGGGAGTGAAGTGCAATAGGTTAGGAATTAGAAATCTCAAGGCACAGTAAACTGTATTTAAAAAAGTACAGAAATCTGAGTTGAAAGGCAGCTGGTATTTGCCTACCTCTTTAACTAACATTGGTGAGTGCTCCCAGGTCTTTATTCTGTCTAAGATGGCACTGCTAATAACTTGGATGTGTATTTTGTTTATTTAGGTTGTTTTCCCCAGGGTGGGGAGGACAAATAAATACATTTTCCCTGGTTTCACTGAAGCACCTGCCTTTTTAAAAAAAATTTTAAAGCTAACCCAGCTGGGTTCCTTTTGATACAAAGTACATTAATACTTGTGAGAGGTGTATAAAGTACATTCATGAACCATGCAGCAATATCTATTTGAGCATGAGGGTTATTCTAATGATCAGAGCTGGGAGACTTGGGCTACTCCTTTTCTGAAAATATTCATGTTAAGTTCTAAATGAACTTGCTTTGGCCATGCCTCCGTTCCGTCCCCCCCCCCCCCCCCCCCCGTGTTTACTTTTCATGAACACTTGAATGATCATGTTTTACTGGTACAAAGGTTTATGGAAAGAACACTTCAAACTTGCATGCAGGAGTAATTGCAGAAACCAAATGTTCGTTTTCACACACAATCACTTGCACTAGAAATGCTTGCGTGCTCATCCTGTTAGTGAATTCCAGCAATACCATATGACTTATCTGACTAATCACAAGTAAGCAACTCAGCTTGTTTTATCAGTACTAGCTATCAATCCACTGAATTACAAATCTGAAAAGAGATTTTTGAATAAATTCAAAAACTGGACAAATCTGAGGATATCAGTCTGCTCATGTAACTCTTAAGGAGAAAAAGAGAATAAATTTATCAAACGTATTTATTAATAATTCACTCAGCTGTATAATGATGAGTTAGTTTTTATGCTCTGCTCTCTGTTAGCATGGAGGTATATTGTACACATTTTAGACATTTAAGTTTTCCTCCACTTGCTAAGTGGTCAGAGATTTAGTTTAGAGCCATTTACTCTATTCCAGAATCAGCTCGATTTATAGTCTGTGGATTTCTGATGACTGTTACACTTACGTTCACATATGCTCATGCATCATTATAATAGATGGACAAAGCTTTCTTGGATGTACAATATAATGTGTATAGAACCACAGAAATGTAGGGCTGGAAGCACCTGGAGAAGTCATCAAGTCCAGCCCCATGCGCTGTGGCAGGACCAAGTAAGCATACACCATCTCTGACAGGTTTTTGTCCAACCTGTTTTTCAAAACTTCCAGTGATAGGGATTACACATCCTTCTTTGGAAGCCTATTCCAGAGTTTAACTACCCTTATACTTAGAAAGTTTTTCTTATCATCGAATCTAAATCTCCCCTGCTTCAGATTAAGCCCACTGATTCTTAGCCTAACATCAGTGGACATGGAGAACAATTGATCACCATCCTCTTTATTAACATCCCTTACCATATTTGAAGGCTAGCAGGTCCCCCCTCAGTCTTCTTTTCTCAAGACTAAACATGCCCAGATTTTTAACCTTTCCTCATAGATCAGGTTTTCTAAACCTCTAATCATTTTTGTTGCTCTCCTCTGCATTCTCTCCAGTTTGTCCACATCTTTCCTAAAGTGTGGCACCCGGAAATGCTGAGGCCTCACCAGTGCTGAGTAGAGCAGGACAGTTACCTCCTGTGTCTTACGTAAGACATTCCTCTTAATACACACAAGAATGATATTAGTCTTTTTCATAGCAGCATGACATTGTTGACTCATTCAATTTCTGATCCATTATACTACCCAGATCCTTTTCAGCACTCCTACCACTTAGCCATTTATTCCCTATTTTGTTGTTTGTGCATTGATTTTTTGGCTTCCTATGTCTAGTACTTTGCACTTGACTCTACTGAATTTCATCTTGTTGAATTCAGATCAGTTCTCCTATTTGTCAAGGTCATTTTGAATTCTATTTTTGTCCTCCAAACACCTCCCATTGGTGTCATCTGTAAATTTTATAAACATACTCTCCACTCGATTATCCAAGTCATTAATGAAAATATTGAATAGTACTGGACCCAAGACTGACCCCTGAGGGACTCCTCTAAATACACCCTCCCAGTTTGACACTAAACCATTGATAACTCTACAATCTGTCAACCAGTTGTGCACACACCTTATAGTAATTTCATCTAGAACATATTTCCCTACTTTGCTTATGAGAATGTCATATGGGACTGTGTCAAAAGATCTACTAAAATCAAGATATATCCCATCTACTGCTTCTTCCCTATCCACTAGGCCAGTAACTCTGTCAAAGAAGGAAATTAGATTGGTTGGGCATGATTTGTTCTTGACAAATCCATGCTGGCTGTTCCCTATTATCTTCCAGATGCTTACAAATTGATTGCTTAATAATTTATTCCAGTGTTTTTCCAGGTATTGAAGTTAGGCTGACTAGCCTATAATTCCCAGATCCTCTTTGTTTCCCTTTTTAAAGACAGGTACTATATTTGCCCTTTTCCAGTCCACTGGGACCTCACCCATCCTCTAGGAGTTCTCAAAGATAATTGCTAATGGTTCTGAGATTGCTTAAGGAATTAGCTGAAGTACCCTATGATGAATTTCATCAAGCCCTGCCCACCTGAATACAACTAACTTATCTAAATATTCTTTAACCTATTCTTTCCTTATTTTGGCTTGTATTCCTTCCCCCTTTTTGGAAACATTAATTGTGTTCAGTATCTGGTCACCATTCACTTTTTAGTGAAGATTGAAACAAAATAGGCATTAAACACCTCAGCTTTCTTGATGTCATCAGTTATCAACTCTCCTCCCCCACGAAGTAGAGAACCTACACTTTCTTCATCTTTCTTTTGCTTTGAATGTATTTAAAGATCCTCTTCCCGTTGCCTTTTGTGTCCCTTGCTAGGTTTAGCTCATTTTGTGCCTTAATCTTTCTACATGCTTTTCTAATTTTATCCTACATGCTTGTGCTATTCTTTTGTATTCCTCCTTAACAATTTATCCATCTAGCTGTGGTTTTAATATTGTCTGCTTGAGAAACTACCAGCTCTTCTGAACTCCTTTTTCCTCTTATATTTTCTTTCCATGGGACCTTAACTACCAGTTCTCTGAGTGGTAAAGTCTGCTTTTTTGAAGTCTATTGTTCTTATTCTGATGCTCTAACTCCTTCCTTTCCTTATAGTCATAAAATGCATGACTTTCACCCCAATTCCCTTCCACCTTCAGATTCACTACCAATGCCTCACTGTTGGTCATAGGTACACATAGGGAGTGATGGGGTTAACATGTATGCTTATAAAACACTAACTCAACTTTCTTGATGTATAAGAGGTACTAAAAGAAATTATGACTGTGAAGTCTTCTTGGAATATCTAGAGTTTTAATGTGGGCAGACAATTTACTGTAGTATGTACAGCTATTGCAACATAAAGAACATTTGCCTACTAAATGGCTCCTTATATTAAAGGAATAGCTTTTACAGTTATAATTGTATGTAACAGTATAGATATGAAAGGAATCATAAACAATTAATCTTTCTATTAACTCAGTGTAAGTGTTGAAGTAGCTTAATCACTAAAATGCAGTGGGGGTATCTCCCCATATAAAGCTACTATGAGGCCAGCAATAAAAAGCAAGTTTTATATCTGCATTAGCCTGAGCTCAGTGAACACAACATGCTGTTCTCTACATTCCCTGGAGTACTGTCCTATAATACATCTACAAAGAATTGAACTGCCAGTCCAGGTTGGCTGATTCTGTGATTTGATGTATGGTATCTGAGAGGATGGCTTCAAAGCATGGCAACCCCCCACCAATTTTGAGTGCCCATGGACAGTTATAGATATTTTAACAATACCCATGAATATCAAGAGTTCCTGTGCTATGTTGTCTCTGTTAAACATACCAATGAATTCACATAGTCTTTCATAAAGTGCAACTCTTTCCTGTTTATATTATTTTTGACCTTTTGTATTGACTAGGTGTTACATTATTGATTTTTCTCTTGGTATCTACATCGGATTTAACCATTGATTACCTAATGTGAATTGTGTTTGAAGTTTAACTCCAGGTGTATCTGAAATGTAGCCAGCAATGATGGTCATGAAATAAAGATATATTTCAGCAAGTTGTACACTGAAAGTGAAATATTTATAGTACAACTGCTTCTGAGAGGTCATTGGTGGAGATCAGTACAACATCTAATCCAAAGAGGAGGTACAGCAAACCCCACTGAAATAATAATCAATGATAAAAATATACGGTAGCTTTGTGATGTTTAAACCCTTCAGCTAAAACTATTGTTCTTAGCTTTACTACTCCATTGCCTGATACAGGGGCAATATCTGTATACATAGCTTGACATGTACTGTATTTGTAGGATCTGATTCTCCTCTCACCCAGATATGAAAACTGGGACTAATTCCAATGAAATCAATGGAATTACACCTGTGTAAAACTTGTGTCCGTAGCCACACAATCATTTTTAATTTTAAGGGCCTTGTCAAGTCCATTAGCTGACACTTTTCCCATTTGCCATCAGTAATTTATATTTGGTTGATTCTTCTGGGAGTAGCCTCTGTTAGTTTCAATGGGAATTATACATAAATACGGAGACGAGAGTACATTTGAAATTGAGTTCAACCACAAACAGTGTGAGGCATAAAGCAGCTTTGCAAAAACAAACTTTCTACCATAGAACATAACAAATAGCTAATATTCATATTAATGTGATGAGCTTAGTAATGTTCAGGGATCCTGGTTTTCCATGGTAAAGCCCCCAAATTCTCCAATAAAAAACATTAAAATCCACTTTTTCCACAATTAAAATGACACACGGAACTTTAGTTTCCCTAACCACAGTATATATAGGTATCAGTTGAACACAGTGTTTTATTGATATAAAAGTAGAACCCCATTGAATCCAGCCTCCATTACCTGGCTGTCCATATTAGCCGCATGGGGCTGACCTCCCAAGCCCCACTGCCCATCTTAAAATAAGGGGTAGAAAGCTCTTTGCCAGTTCTCCTGATTATCTGCATTTTTGATTATCTGATCTGGCCCTGGTCCCAATTAGATTGGATCAAACGGGGTTCCACTGTAAATGTAAAGCACATTCAAAAATCAGCTACAACAGGGGGAAGTTGCAAGCATTGAATAAGTGACACTGATACTTTTAGTAAAATTTAGTTTATAGTTAACATATGTTCTTAATTTTCCAGAAAATGTAAACGCTAAAGATTCTCTAAAAATGCAGATTCTGGGTTTTTCTGTGTCAAATGGATTTCTAGGATCCCTGGTAATCTGTAAGCTCCTTGGGTCATCGTGGACTATCAAGTTGTGGGTTGTAAAGTATTTAGTACATGCAGCACTATTATAATAATTCATAAATATTATAGACTAAGTGGCAGAATCTCAGATGGTATAAACAGGTATAGCTCAACTGAATTCAGTGGCAATTTATGCCAGCTTGGGGATCTGACATTAATAATTTAGTCAGTGAAACCAGTGTTGTAACAGTACATGTATGGCCCCAAAGTAGATTTCCTCCTTCTCTAAGGAACTTGGTTACCATGGTAATGGGTACTGTATCAGAACCATCACAGATAGAACAGTGGACAACTTTAAAGTGCTTCCTTCCCACCCAAAAATACCATCTTTCCCTACTCACTAACAGCTCTGGAGTCTCTGCTGGTCTTAGATTCCCAGCCTCACTTATTTCTGGAATTTCTGCCATGCTCTCATGTGTTCTGGACTGGCCCCCGAGCTCTCTGGCTGTTGGGTTGGCTCTGCTGGATGAGTTGTTGGGATAGTGAAGTCACTCTCTTAAAGCTGTTCCTGGGGTGGAGAGCTTATTGAACTCCTCTCAGTAGAACACCTCAGTCTCACCTGTATGGAGGGGACATAGTATCATTCTCCCCTCTTCTTATGAATTGTGCTTTCATTATTCTGGTTCTGCAAAAATGTGTACATACTACAACGGAATCTTAAACTCTTGTGCCCCGAGCAGCAGAATGGAATTGAAATTGATTTAGCCATTTGAAAGATTTCCATATGTATGACTCCTTTAACAGTTTTGTGGGTTTTTATGTCCCTTTTGATTAGCTATCAAAATAGGGTACTGAGTAGTTAGGGACAACTGCCTTCTCTATCCAGTGCCACCAGAAACACAGAAGGTAGCAAAGACAAGGGCCACTGTCAGGAAGATGTGTGGGCAAGTGGTGAAATTGGAAGGGGTAGAGAAGATGTTATAAAAATCTTGGAGAACCAGCACATAAAGGCTTGAATGGCTTGGACTAGATAATGAGGCCTAGAAGGAAGTAGAGCCCAACAATAATGGAACAAAGGGGTCACAGCAGAGAGCGAGAATGTCTTTGAACATCGAGAGGGGTTTGGATCAGACTTTGAAGAGCCTGTCTTTGCTGAGACAAGTCAACTTGCTGTCCTCCTCCAACTCTATCCTAAAAGCTCAGTTTTTTGGCAAACCTCCCACCACTAACCACTCATCCCTGCTTGTCTGCCTTACCTCATAATCTTATAACCTCACCCACATTATGTTACAATTTTAAATTGTTTAAAACATAAATAAATAAATCCAAAGTTATATGAAAGTAACAAGGTACACACCATCTTTGCACTACCTCTTTCACTACTTCCCTCCTTTCTTTGTCTAATTTTAGGTTGCAATAATTATAAATAATAATAAATAAACCTACTAGCAGAGGTCAGAGCAAAACTTTAGAAGAAAACATTTTAGCATAGGACTCTGGGCTAAATTCTGACTTGGCTCACCATGCTGAAGGCACCAGGGTAGCAAAAGATGTCAATCAGAGCAGAAATTGCCCCGACCAAAAAGCTTTGAACTATAAGAAATGAAAGAGATGCCTGTGGACAAATCAGGGAACCCCGTGAGCAGAAAGTTAGGGATGGAGTTTCATTCAAATGTAGAGAATAAGAGAGCGGCTCCTGGATTTGTGGGGGAGAGTATAGTGGTTATGTCACTCTCCACTTCACAATGATGTCTGTGGGGAGTGGGAAATGACTGAGAAAGTGGGAGCATATCATCCATGTTCTGGGGATCAGAATGTACCAGCACTTCCCCCCTGCATCTGAATTTCAGCACTGAAAGAGAGGCGGGCCCTTGGAACAGAACTCCTTTACACCAGTTTTGTCCTGTTTTATTTCCACTGAAATGCACTGAGTCACACCATGTAAAACTAATGTAATGGAACAGAGAGAATCAGGGCCAGAATGCGGTGAATGAGGGGAAGAAAAAGAGAAGAATTGAAAAGGTACTGAGAGGCCCATTGTTGATGGATCCAATTCTAGAAAGCCAAGTCAGTTAAGATGATTATCAGTCTAAGACAGTTTTAAATTTTCAATGAAGTTTATATTGTTGAGTAGCCTATGCAAGAAAAAAAATGCTTGATTACAATCTGCAAAATATGTCTTCATTTTAAGACTGTTTGATAAAACTCTAGAATATTACAGCAGTCAAAGCCATTTTCCAAACCCCAAATTCCTTCTCTCAAACTCTAGTAATATCAGTTTTAACTAATCAAATAGCATTGCATTCCCTGCTGGTCCATAGACCTATATGGAATTACCTACTGTGTAAGTCAGGGAAGAATTCAACCCTCGGGGCCTGATCCAAAATCCATGTAAGTCAATGGGAAGATTCCTAATGGACTCAGATGGAAGTGGATCAGACCCTTAGTGAGCATTGAGACAAACCTAAATGTACAAGTAAAGCACATGCATTGCAATATTTGTGCAAAACAAAAATGCTCATAAATAATGCATGTCCTGTTCTCAGATGAACATAAGGGCTGAAAAAAACCTTGTTACCTCACAACACTGGACTACTTAAGCAACTTTGGCGTTTAAGCAAGAACCTACAGTTATTACACTTATGATTGAGAGTAACTGGTATTTTCTGGCTGACTTATTCTCCACTCTGTTTTCCCAATATAGGAGAGGTCACATATGTTTGTGTGATAAATACGGGATACAAGAAATACAGCAACAGATGGTAAAGAACTAAGTGTATTGATAGTACAGTGAAAATCGAGTAAACGCCTGACATATTATTGGTACTTTATGGATAATTACAATAAATAACAGTTATTGCTTTATGCTACTCATCAGGTTCCTTATGTTAGCATCCTGTAAAAATGTGCTCTGTGTACAAAGAATAAATTAAAAAATGATACCAAAAGTGAAAATAAATGAGTTGAAGATTTGCCTTATTTGCAAAGGTCAGGCAAACATTAGCAATCGGCAACTTATTAGGAATAAAGCAATCCAACCATCTTTAAGTTATCTTTTTCATAATGTGGAATTAGTGATACTGGCACAGCAGAATGAAATGGAGACATATGGCATATGTTGGCTTGTACTATGGGTATAGAGCACCCTCTGCTTTCTTTTGATTAAATAACACTCCAGGGCTCGGAAATAACCTGGATGTTGTTTTTCTGCAGATTTTTGCACAGAAATCTGAAGAAAGAATTTGTCTATAGGGTTCATTAACTGTTGGCCTCTGCTGGCAGTAACCCATGTTATATAGGCCACTATTGTGACATCCTCAAAAGAACTCCCTGAAGGAGGCAAAGTCTAGAAGGAGAATATCTACTCTGAAGTTTTCCACCTTCCCTGAACTATATCTGTAGAGCCACCCCAGGAGGGGAGAATGTGGCTTTGAAAAATAACACCTTTGTTATTCCAAGTGTTAGAGATGAAGCAGAGTTTTCAGATGGCCCCAAGGTTTTTGCACCCTTCACCAAACACAGATGGAAACTGGACTCTTTGAACTGCTTTGAAAATCTGTTACCATGCATTGCTGTGGGGCCTGTGAAGCAACCATTGCTAACTTCTGTCTGCCTGCAATTTTTATGGCCATGTGATGACAAGGGATTAAATAGCTTCATTTTAGAATCAGACAGCTTTTAAATGTAAAAACAACAAAGAAGGCAACAACAACAACAAAAAAGCCCAATAATTCCCAGCTGAAGGCAAAATCTTAATAGACGCCAAGGTAATATCTCAATGAAGGAGATTAATTTTGAAATAAAATGTGAGCTGCTTATAATTTTGGAATTATATTTTAGACTCTAGTTGCAAAACCTTTTATAGTATTATGATCTTAAAACATTTGGCTCCTGCAAACTAAAGATTCTTAAATTGGGATCAGAAGGGGCAATCTATTTGAATTTAGGAACTTATCTAAATAATTATAGTATATGATACAATTGCTGTTCTTTATAGTGCATTATTTCTATTTAGTGCCTATATTATATATGAAGATATATATAATAGAGATTTTGGAACAAATTGTCCATCTATATATAGGAATGAAACATTCTCTGTGAATCATATGAACTAACTGTTTAGTTGATAGATATGACAGAGCTTTCTCTGACAGTGGATCGCCTTGCTTATGTGTAATTTATACAAGCAGTATTTACTGTAGCT
This sequence comes from Caretta caretta, assembly GCF_965140235.1. Lineage (NCBI taxonomy): Eukaryota > Metazoa > Chordata > Testudines > Cheloniidae > Caretta > Caretta caretta. Next base: position 30,103,718 of record NC_134214.1, read on the forward strand.
GATAGTAAACAACTGCTTAGTCCTTTTATATGGACAACATAGAGACACTTACGAGTTTTTTCCTCACTTCGGTGAAACTGAATGTAGATGTATGAATCAAAAGATTATAACACTCTCAAAAGCTCAGTGTATTTTGGTTATAATGACTAATTTGGGCAGATCAAAGTCTAATCAGTTCAACTAAATGATATCAGCAGAGCTGTATACTTAGTCCTGTACTCTGCCATATACCTTTGTGATCAATATTATGGTTTTATGTAAACACATCCACCACATTTTTCAAATGATAGAATCAAAGCCTGACTTTAAAAAATAAATAGATCTGTTTTAAAATGAGCTCCTCGCACTAACGATGAGTGAATTGATTTGGATACAATAAGAACCTGACTAAACCTTTGCCTACGTTTAAAACGTAATCTGAACTGAAACATTCTGAATGTTCCACAAAGTCCCTTGACTCCAACCCCCATTGCTTACCTCCAGTAGCAGGCCTTCTGTTCAAGGATTGCAAGTTGGCCCACTTCCCTCTCCCACCAAAGGTTCTCTTCAGTCAGAAGGTGGCCAGATGGCTTGCTCCTTTCTTCATTATAGCAGATAGTTGTCAGCAGGACACATCAGATCAAAATAAAAGGATGTAATAGTCCAAAATACTGTGGTATCACTTTATGAGCTGTAGTGCCTGGGATATTACAGTAAAATACTGTAGATGTATATGAACAATGGTCCCTTCATTATATCCTACGAAATTGTCTTTTAAAGTTTTTAATTTTATTGTGCTTCCTTGCAATTTTGTGCACTAAGAGTGCACCATGGGACTGGAAAACCTTGGTACACAGGATCAAAAGTTCTGGAGGTTTTGATCAGACAAGTCCTGGAAAGTGAACATGCTTACCTGAACTTAGCTGTAACTTTCAAATCTGTTGCAGAGGTGAATAGCTCTTCCAGTTTCTGTATATTGCCCTGATTAATGTTTGATTGCGATCATGTTGCGGTGGAATAGTCTATAATAAAAGGTATAGATGTGAAGTGAGGAGGAGGGAAGGGAAACTTTCCCAATGGAGCTTTAATCATGCAGCTCCCATGAACACTGCTGAAACATCTGGGCCCAGATATTAAAATATAACTCCATTGATAATTCAGAGAGTTCTGCACATTTTGGCAAAAGTCATTTCAAATCTGAGGCCAGGAACAGATCAGCACTCTACTGCTAATTCAAGAGTCATTTTGAAATAATACTGAAAACATCTAGGGCTAAAGTCCCCTTGGCAGAAAATCCAGAAAATTAATAGCAAATTATATTCTTCCTAAAGGTTCTTTCAGCCATCCTATAGATTTTTAATGGAGATTTATATCCCTTCTATAGAATTCTACAAGACAAAACAAAAAAAAAAACGTAGAAGGATATAATTTTCTATCAAGTTTTATAGGTCTTTAAAGTAACCATTATGGACCATTATTAATGTCAACAGAGTCCTACAAAAATATTGCTACCAGTCCTATAGGATTTTTCCATAAGTGTTGCTCTAAGTCATGCTTCATTAAAATCAGTACAGCCTTACAACTATAACTGGCAGCACATTTTGGCCCCTTTGATCTCAAGACTTCTGGGTATACCGCAAGAAGGACAGGAGGCTTATTATGGGTTTTAATCAGGCCACAACTTTATTGTATAGATGTCTGGGACTACCCGACAGATAAAGTGTACAGTGCAGGCAACTCCATGCTTATTCAAATAAATTCTCTGGGGCTTTTACCAGCTCCCCTTTGTTTAATCCATGCTTATTCAAATCAATTCTCCAGGGCTTCCACCCCGCCGCCCCTTTGTTTCCATCCAGGTCCCCCAGCCGACCCATGTCTTGGACCTTAACATCCACCAGCCTCGTAGGAGGGTTAAGGAGGGCTATGAGAACAGGGTGGGGGGCAGAGGGGAAGGGTTGGCTCCCTGCCGTACCGATCATGGGAGTCCCCGAACCCTCTCCCCCATTCTGTTTCTTTATGCAGTACCTCCTTTTAAGTTCTTTACCAGGCCATTTATCTGGTCACTGGCTGCCCTCCCTATGGCGTATCTGCACTGAACATCCACCCAATATTACAAAATAAGTTGTGACATACGGCCTACCACCTTTTCTATTCACCAGAAAAGGTCCATCCCCACACCCGCTGTGAGGCAGGCAAAAAAACCACACTCTATAGAAGCCCATTCTGGTTGTGCAGGAAAAATTCCTTCCCAGGCCCCATTTAAAAGGAGCGACTGGCGTAATGCCCACAGCAAGTCCTAACCCAGCCTGCCATTCACCTTCACTAGGGGAGGGAGGGTGGGTGCTGGCTTCCTCGCTGCTTTCACACAGAGACTTGCCCCACCCAGGTTTTGTACATTTATGCACATTCCTGGGGGGGGGGTCATTGCAGCAAAGTTGACCACCAAGAACCTTTTGCAGCAGTTTTTGACCTTCTTCCTCTCCCTCCCACCTCCCCACCCACAAAGTAGAGCTGCCCTTCTTTTGGTAAGCCCAGACAAATTCTGCCCCCTATAGTTGTGGTGCAGTCATTTTTAATATCTGCAGTGAAGTTCTCAGAATCTACAGATAATGAGTCTGAGTCTCCTCTCACACCAGTTAATAGCACTGGCCTGATGTCCTTTATGCTCCCTTGAATTTGGGGTCTGCCAGGGGACAGCTTGGCCCTTGGCACTAGTTATAGCAGCATTATGTTTAGGCTATATGTGCCACGCTGGAATGGCCACCTACAGGGGTTGCTCTAGATCATCAGCACAGCAACTTTCAGGCACATCTTGTCCGCCAGCCAAGTCCTGGGTCACTCCCCACAACCCAGACTGGGGGAGAGAAGTGGCAAAGAGCCCTGTGCCACCCAGAGGTTTTTCTATGCTGGGAAGATACTTGGATAGCCTAAAAATCTATATGAAAGATGTGGGTTTTGTTTTAAAACCTTCTGGAATGCATATGAGTCCAGTCCTAACATGGTACCAACACATGCAACTGCTGTTGAAAGAGTGGGCCATCTATAATTTTTTTAAATTGGAGAATAAGAATAACTGGCTTTTTTCCCCTTTCTATTTGTTCCCTAGTTATTTAGCTCCATGAGTACTATTCTTTTTTTATTTATGCCTCTGGGACATGCACAGTCCTTTGTGCAGTTAAACCTTCTGAAAATTACAAGTCCTAAATTGCAAAGAAGAGAATATCAACATCACGTGACCTCTGTGAAAGAGTTATGTTATATTTTGTTTAAATTATGCTAAATTCTAAGGCATGTACAGTCTGAGTAAGGGCAAAACAGGGCCCTTGGTTTTGTTTGGGCATATTTAGATGAGGTATTAACTATGAATTATACATTTTGTATTGGAGGAGAGTATAAGTTTCTGGAGCCTGAGGCCGCCTGTTGTTGCCTAGCTCTGTTTCTACTTAAACTTGTAATACACAGGAAAGTGGATACTTGCCAAGCACACAGCCAACATGGGATCTCCAGTTTCTCAGCTAACCAGGATTGATTACTGTCCTTAGGAACTGAATTTTTTTTATGTTTTAAAAATATTCTATAGTGGACCAAAAGACAGGCAGCTATGTTGAACGGTCACATATCATTGCTTCTCTCTTTTGGGACTTTGCTTTTGATTTAGCCTTGCAAAATCAAAAGCCAAGAGAAAGAGAGTCATCAATCAGCAAAAGTGGAAGTAACAGGAAGACATAACATAAAAAATATTTTATCCTCTTGTGTGTATCACTGTTATATCCAATAGGGCAGTTTTCCCAAGGAAAAACAAATGAGTAATCTTGTGCTTATTTAAAAGAATAATTTCTGTCTTTGTGAAATCATAATTATTTCTTCCATTTTTCAGAACTTTATTTTATTGTTGCTGCACCAGCACACAATCAACTTTTTATGTAATCTGGGCCAGATTCACATCGGTATTACTCCAGTTTTATATCAAAGCAACTCCCATCATCTCCTGTGTTTCCTTTGGGCTCAACTGCTACCTTTCTTCATCCTGTATATTCCCTGTCTCGTTGAGTATTCCCAGTGCTTTCAATTGAGTATTTGCTGAGTAAGGTACTATTCTGTATTCAGAAGGGTATCGAAATGTGGACCCTAGTATGAACCAACACGATGGAAAGTGATCCTGCAATATGTTAAAGGGCTGACAGATCTGTTCTCTCACGTTCCAAACCTTGCAAACAGTACTCACATGAGTTGTCCTCACAGGTAGTGTCAATGATGCCAATAGGAATACTTGCATGAATAAAGACTATTAATGTGAGGAAGGGTTTGCATGATCTAGTCATCGACTCACAGGTAACTCCCTCTAATATAAATGAGAGTTATGCATCTGCATCAAGGAAAAGATGTATCTCAAAAGATAAGGATCCATCCAGCAGAAGTTTTACTAAGAGAGAACTCACTAGCAAAATAAGCTATTTAAATACACAATTTTAGCTATAATTTTCTGTAACTCATGTGCCCAATTACAGAAGATTTAATTTCACTCCATAAATGATATGTGTTTTCCTGCAGGAAACCAAAACACAGATTTTTACACAGAAAGACAGTTAGTGAAATGGGTCAGCAGGAATAATCCAGTTTATTCTAAGGACTGGAAATATTGTTTTAAAAAATCTGGAAATGGCAGGTAATTCTATCATAAGTGCTGACTACAACTGATCATTAAAAATGATGGGCTGACTCTTGTAAAGAGCCTTTTAAATAGTCATGCCTATAGGCCCAACCACTAAAGTGGGCATCTTGAGTAAATTTTGACAAATTAGTAGTTCCACTGAAGTCACTGGGATTACTCATGGGAATAACATTGTTCACTCGCATGTTTGCAGGATTGGCTGCTACAGTTTAGGGAAGGTACTATAGAAGTTGAGGATGATGAGAAAAATGCTAATGACCTTGTATTATGAAAATATTCAGTTCTTATGTCTGACATCTTTGCAACACAAGAAACAATCAGATAAAACTGTAATACCATAATTAATTCCAAACTATTACATGGATATGTTTTGAGTTTTCCCCATTGTAAACTATACTTTCATAGAAGAACTTTCCAATTTTACATTGGACTCGCTGCAGTATGATATGGTGTGAGAGGTTACAGTATACTGAAAATTAGACAAGTGTTCAAAATTGTGTTGTATAGGTTGGTTCATGAAATGATCCTTATTGCCAAAAATGATTTTGGGCTCTTTACCCAAATATGCATTTTCAGATAATTATTAGATAATTGTACAAAGAAAATGCATTGGGCTACATGCTGTTCCTTTGCCATTTTTTTCATGGAGGGACCAGGAAACTGAATTTCCTCCACACATTGATCTTTTTCCCGCATTCACTTCTGTTGTTGGCTTGGTCCACCAACCGCATCAATTCAATAGGGGGTTCAGCCTGCAAAGAGGTAAACAACCTAAATTTCCTGTCTTTGCTGCACAAATCACTTTCCATGATGGGGACTGTAGCTGTATTGACCAGCAGTAACTCTAAAATTGATTTCAGATCTAAAACAATCCTGTGCCCCACACATTTTGGCCCATTGTGCTTAGCAGATAATAAACTGACTGCTGCTATAACAGGAATATGACTTGTATCATTCTGATGGCAAAGACGACAAGAAGGTGTAGAACACATGCCAAAGTGCAGCTTCTGTATTACGTCTCTAAAATTTTTTACTACTTTTAAACTAGCACAGGGCAAACATTGTAGTAACATTTCCAGAAGAATTTTAAAATAAATAAAAATAAATTCAGTGTACTCACCCCCCTTTTTGTGATTGTACATTCCACATGTAATTCGACTCCCTCAGGGAACGGATGGGTAGGATCCCCTGGGGGACTAACATGAAGGGGAAAGGAGTCCAGGAGAGCTGGCTGTATTTCAAGGAATCCCTGTTGAGGTTACAGGGACAAACCAACCCGATGAGTCGAAAGAATAGTAAATATGGCAGGCGACCAGCTTGGCTTAATGGTGAAATCCTAGCGGATCTTAAACATAAAAAAGAAGCTCACAAGAAGTGGAAGGTTGGATATATGACCAGGGAAGACTATAAAAATATTGCTCGGGCATGTAGGAATGAAATCAGGAGGGCCAAATTGCACCTGGAGCTGCAGCTAGCAAGAGATGTCAAGAGTAACAAGAAGGGTTTCTTCAGGTATGTTGGCAACAAGAAGAAAGCCAAGGAAAGTGTGGGCCCCTTACTGAATGAGGGAGGCAACCTAGTGACAGAGGATGTGGAAAAAGCTAATGTACTCAATGCTTTTTTTGCCTCTGTCTTCACTAACAAGGACAGCTCCCAGACTGCTGTGCTGGGCATCACAACATGGGGAGTAGATGGCCAGCCCTCTGTGGAGAAAGAGGTGGTTAGGGACTATTTAGAAAAGCTGGATGTGCACAAATTCATTGGGCCGGACGAGTTGCATCCGAGAGTGCTAAACGAATTGGCAGCTGTGATTGCAGAGCCATTGGCCATTATCTTTGAAAACTCGTGGCGAACGGGGGAAGTCCCAGATGACTGGAAAAAGGCTAATGTAGTGCCAATCTTTAAAAAAGGGAAGAAGGAGGATCCTGGGAACTACAGGCCAGTCAGCCTCACGTCAGTCCCTGGAAAAACCATGGAGCAGGTCCTCAAGGAATCAATCCTGAAGCACTTACATGAGAGGAAAGTGATCAGGAACAGTCAGCATGGATTCACCAAGGGAAGGTCATGCCTGACTAATCTAATCGCCTTCTATGATGAGATTACTGGTTCTGTGGATGAAGGGAAAGCAGTGGATGTATTGTTTCTTGACTTTAGCAAAGCTTTTGACACGGTCTCCCACAGTATTCTTGTCAGCAAGTTAAAGAAGTACAGGCTGGATGAATGCACTATAAGGTGGGTAGAAAGTTGGCTAGATTGTCGGGCTCAATGGGTAGCGATCAATGGCTCCATGTCTAGTTGGCAGCTGGTGTCAAGTGGAGTGCCCCAGGGGTCGGTCCTGGGGCCGGTTTTGTTCAATATCTTCATAAATGATCTGGAGGATGGTGTGGATTGCACTCTCAGCAAATTTGCGGATGATACTAAACTGGGAGGAGTGGTTGATATGCTGGAGGGCAGGGATAGGATACAGAGGGACCTAGACAAATTGGAGGATTGGGCCAAAAGAAATCTGATGAGGTTCAATAAGGATAAGTGCAGGGTCCTGCACTTAGGACGGAAGAACCCAATGCACAGCTACAGACTAGGGACTGAATGGCTAGGCAGCAGTTCTGCGGAAAAGGACCTAGGGGTGACAGTGGACGAGAAGCTGGATATGAGTCAGCAGTGTGCCCTTGTTGCCAAGAAGGCCAATGGCATTTTGGGATGTATAAGTAAGGGCATAGCGAGCAGATCAAGGGACGTGATCGTTCCCCTCTATTCGACATTGGTGAGGCCTCATCTGGAGTACTGTGTCCAGTTTTGGGCCCCGCACTACAAGAAGGATGTGGATAAATTGGAGAGAGTCCAGCGAAGGGCAACAAAAATGATTAGGGGTCTGGAACATATGACTTATGAGGAGAGGCTGAGGGAACTGGGATTGTTTAGTCTGCAGAAGAGAAGAATGAGAGGGGATTTGATAGCTGCTTTCAACTACCTGAGAGGTGGTTCCAGAGAGGATGGTTCTAGACTATTCTCAGTGGTAGAAGAGGACAGGACAAGGAGTAATGGTCTCAAGTTGCAGTGGGGGAGGTTTAGGTTGGATATTAGGAAAAAATTCTTCACTAGGAAGGTGGTGAAACACTGGAATGCGTTACCTAGGGAGGTGGTAGAATCTCCTTCCTTAGAAGTTTTTAAGGTCAGGCTTGACAAAGCCCTGGCTGGGATGATTTAATTGGGGATTGGTCCTGCTTTGAGCAGGGGTTGGACTAGATGACCTCCTGAGGTCCCTTCCAACCCTGATATTCTATGATTCTATGATTCTATTCCATGATTCTAATTCACTCTAGGACCGTGTGGGTCTCTGTCTTCCTCTTGTGGCTGCTGTACATGAGAGATTTATACATTTTATTACTACTTCTAGCTAATGGACTTGGCTCTCACTTCAGCAAAACAAGAGGTTTAATCCTTTGCTCAAACAGTAGAGGGAGGATAGTATACTGGATAGGGCACTGGCTTTAGGTCCTAGTTTAGCGACAGACTTCCTGCGTGACCTGGAAAATCACTTAATTTACTCTGTTTTTTCACTTCTCCATCTGCAAAATAGGGACGATAACTTACAGGAGGTGATGAGGTTTTTTTGAGGGTTTTTTTTTGAGGTCTCAAATAGTAGGGATGATGGGCATATAAAAGTACCAAGATATAGTTTTAATGCTGAAGGTCCCAGATTCAACCACTACTGTCAGTTCCAGGGGGATTAGTTACATTTACATAAATACTTGTGGAAAGGAGCTTTTCAACTCTTACCATTGCGTGCTCATAAACAGAGCTGGGTGAGAACCAGATTTTCTGATTCATGTGATTCAAAATGTTGTGATTTTGAATATTTTCCATTCCAAAATGAAACATAATTTAAACATTTCAAAATTTCCTGCAAAATGGAATTCTGAAAAAAAATAATCTCAGGCTGAGTGAAATGTTTTGTTTTGATTTTGAGCCTTTATCACTTTTAAACTATTTTTATATAAAAAATCATTTATTTTCAAAAAGTCATTTTGAAACAAAAATTCAATATTTTCCATATTGGAAATTTTGAAGTGGGATGTTTCAAGATTATCAAAGTGCTTTACATCTTTTTTTCTAAATGATCTTTTATCAAAATGAAAACATTTGTCAGTGTGTTCATTTTAACAAAAATGTCCTTTGTTGTTGTTCGTGAAAAAAAATGACAATAATTTCTGACCAGCTGTATTCATGACTAGCATATTTACATTTGCATTAGAAGTACTCAAGTGGTCTTGACACAGGACAAGGCAGGCCTTTATTAGAAATCCTAGATCGGCTCTATGTTTGGCTTCCTCCCAGATCAAAGGAATTTGGGGACTTGTAGTTCTCAGGGATCACTGTGACCACAGGTTAAGAGCAAATCCTGCTAAGAAGCCAAGCCACAATCTCAGCGTGAGTAGAGCTAGCTAGAACAGCAGCTTGTTGGTAGGGGCCTGGGCAAGACCTGCTCTGGGATTCCCTGATAAGCAGATGCTGAAAAAGAATCTTGGGGAAAAGGACCATAGAGGGAGAGATGGAAGTCAGTTAGCCTGGATAGGAGGTAATCCTGGGGGAAGGCTAAAGCAAAATTTGAGGCTGAAGCAGATGGCTGCTTTGTTGTTTAGGGCTTTGGGCCTAGAGTCTGTGGTAGATAAGGGAGCTAATGTGCTCTCCTTTTGGCTGTGTCCTTTGGGGGGATGAGTGGATACTCCTGCAACCAATGGGTACAGGGCTGTTGTGACCAACTAAAGATGAGATTACACAGACCCTAGAGAGAGGGCTGTGATCTGGGGAAGGTGAATGACTTTTTGTGGAATCCCTGAACTGAAGAGTAAAAGGAATTAGACTCTTTTTTACCCTTCAGGGGACTGAGGGAGCTTATAGTTTGGCTGAAGGGCTAAACTACTCAAGACCAGGAGAAAACTGAGACACAGGCAGATCCTGTCCTGCTAATTGGGAGAAAATGGAGACCTGGCCACACTTACTGTCAATAAGGTAAGCAATCTTTTCATAACATACTTCAAATAAAAACCCTATGGATGTGCGAGTGTGAGGCAGACACAGAGAGGGGCGGAAAGAGAAATAAACCAACCGTTGGTGCTCCAAGTCTTTTATGTTATCCCCTTGATTATCCCGGTTTGTGTCCTGTGCATCTGCTTCCCTGCTTCTAGCCATATGTTTTGGTAGTCTGTATGCCTGTGGAAGCCGTGGTTTGTTCATTTTTATGATGTTAAAGCCCCTGCATATTTTCTGTGGAGAGGCAAGTTCACCTGTTGGTGACTACAGCATCTGCTGTACTCAGAAGGCACTTAGAGGAAAGGCTCGGCTTACCAGTGGGAGTTGTACAGCTGAACGTAAAACAAGGCCAGCTATGGGTCCCTGTACTGCTACCAATACAGCCAAGGTTCTATACTGGCAGATATAACAATAGTATACTGGCCATATGTGCAGCCTTTCCCTGGGATGAAGTCCGCAGCTTGGCAGCAATAAAATCAAAGTCAAAGTATTCCAGGATTTCCCACAGAGCACTCCCCTCACTCACATTAGTCCTGCTTGGCATTTCCATTATGGGGATTCCTGTCACACACACAGCCACTGGGTCAGTTGATCTTTTCTTCCTCTCTTTAAAGCAGGAAAGAAGACCTAGTATTTTCAAGCAGGCGTGGGGGAGGCATGGGCCACTTATAGGTCTTTCAGAGCCTTCCTGCTTATGTAGCTTTACTTTGTTTTGTTTTGGTATCCCATCAGGCAGTTGTTTATGGATTTCAATATGTATCACTGACCATGTCTGTGGACTGGAGGTGTTACAGAGTCATTATTAATGACCACTCTGCTGGTGTTAAGTGCAGACTACTGAATCTGAGTGGAGCATGGATGGTAGGTAGCTAATTGATACTCCTAGAGCTAATCCAGGATGTGAAATTTCACTGTGTTGCTGCCTTCTCCTTCATCAGGTGGCATGGAATTTGATTCTCCACATGAAGCTCCTGGAGAATGTTGTACGGCATGAGATCAGCTGAAGTGTTCACAAATCTTCCTAGTTGTGATAAGAATCCCACAAAGTTCTCATTGAGTGATGAGGGAGCAATTGAAACAATACACATTGCAGAATGCGTATAGAAAACGTCCATCATGCACTGCCTTCCTTGTATTTTGCCACTTGTCAGAGACTACAGACCTGAATGAGAGACTATATCACCATCCACTGTTCTAGCACAGCCTGGAAGTGTGCCATGAGGATTGCTACTGCTGAATTCAGCTCATTGTGTACAGCTCATTGTGGCTTGTCCATGTGTCTGCAGTTAGATGGATCCTCTCATGGTGACATGAATATGCCTTGCTACCTTGCTGATCAGCAGAGCCCTGATAGAGCCTGTTTTGTGGGGAGCAGGAGGGGAAAGGAGGTACATGCTATCATGAAGTGGTAGCAACTATCATTTTCAAAAAACAAAAAAAAACAAAAAACCCTCCGGTCACATGTAATAAGTGCCAGCGTCTTTGCATCGGCAGCATTCACTAAAGAGGACTGAGGTTGCTCATGGTGGTACTTTTTGCCCATTTAACCCTAAACTAAATTCAGCTGGCATAGGAAAACGCTGAGGCTCTTAGGAACAACTGAGTCCATTGCTGGTTCTGCTGCCCTGTCTCCACATCAGAAAAGGCATTTCCCTGAGTCATTGTTTAGTGATGAAAGGGGCACCCCAAGATGCTGCTGACCCTGGCTTTTCTGATGAGTGTATACATTGCTATGATTATGCTTTATATGGTTACTGAGAAATGAAATACTCAGCTCTTAGGGGTCAGTCTGCATGTAACTGTTCCCTGACATACTGCACCAATTATATGAGTTGGATCACTGGGAAAAATACTCACAGCTATAATTTGTTTTTGGTGTTTCCAATGAGATTGCCTGTGTGAAGCATTAGAAACATAAATAGGGCTTCAGGGACTTGCATCATCTCTTGTGTTTGGTCTCTTATTCGAGCTCCAATTTCACCGCCACAACCCATCACAGAAGGTAAAGGTACTTTGTTATGGACACTGTTAAGGAAGGTATTAGCAATGTTCTGTAAGAGCTCCTCTTCTAGTACCTTCTCTATGACTCCATTTCATCACCTTTCTGCTTCTTCATTCCCAAATCATCATGAGTAATGAGTTCCATAGTAGCATTGTCATTTATCTTGGTATACCCCAGAAATATGTCACTCTCTGCTAAACAGTCTTCTCCAGACACCATAACAATACACTGAACTAGTCAGACTACAACAGAACAATAAGCACCACATCTCCCTGAAGTCTGAACTCAAAGTTCTTGACTGCTTTCTCTGTCACATTGAACAAACTGGCCTGATATTTCCTTGCAGTAGCCCATTGCCGTCTGAAGCTGGCAGAAGGGGTGTGTTATGACAAAACTGTGCTGGTTCCCATGTTAGGGCTGATGCTTGTCTCATGCTAGGAGCTAAATATACGAACTGTGCAGAGCAGTTTCTTCATCCTTTGCAGTTATGACTCCTTTCTTCTATCCATTCAATGACTAGGAATGACAGTTATTATATAGTACAATAAAGATACTAACCCAGGAGGAGGACACTTGTCCCGAGGCACAGAGACAATGAAACATACCATTCAAGCATCTGTCCACACCCTCCACAGACATAAATACCTAGGATCGTGCTGACAGAAAACTCCAGGCCAGAAAATTCTATGAAGAACCTGGTATATTATGTGTGGGGTGGGAAATTCTTAATACACCAGAGCAGAGTGTTCCATGTCCGGAACCCTAGCCTGAGGCCAGGACTACAAAGGCTAGAAAGAAAAAGACCGTTGGGGAACAGCTACAGTTCCATTAAACTCTTATGACCAGTCAAAATTAACCAAAACGTATAGGAACACGCCATAGAAAAATTAAATTTGTAAAATAATTCAGAGTAAATTCATAGAGTAATTTAAAATGAAGGAAATCTCTCTGCTCACAAATATTCCTGATAAAGAATGTTGAGCAGATAAAAAGGCTGAATCTGCTGTCATTTATACTCTGTTCTTCAAACCTTTAACTTTTATTGTTTCCATATTTGTTTCCAGTACAGCAATGGCTCACCATTTCCTTTGTATCAAATGAGGATCTGGCCCTAAGTCTTTTTGTATTAACTTAGTATGTAAATTTTCTGGCATATTTAATGCTAAAGGTCACCTGCTTGATTTTGTTCTTTCTCTGGATTGTAGCAACCCTTGGAAGGTTGTTAATTGATTGTAATTATTTTAGTTAATCAATTTCGGGTATGAGGCACCTGTTTTACATGCAAGAGTTGTTCATTCTCAGGCAGTTTCCCACAGAAGTAAACTAGCACAGGTCAGATTTGCTTTGTTGTAGAAGATACTAGAAAGATATTTTGAACCAGCCGAATCACACTTTTTTGGAATATGTGTGACTGCAGCTATGAGAACTGTATTGTCTCCTTGCTTATGAATGAAAATGGAATTGTATTTCCTGGGTCAGGATTACAGGTGAGCAGGATACAGTTTTCCCACCCTGTGAAAGTTGTAATGCTTTCAAAGTGTCCTGTTCTGTATTGGGATGAATGTGAGACTTTTTTGAAATTTTGCCCAAAATATGAGAGAGATTCAGATCCCTGCTCTGAATCAATCAGGTCTCTCTCTCTCACACACACACACACACTGGTTTTGACCCAAGAAACCTTATCCAAGAGAAGTTAATCAAAAGTGATATGCTCCTGTGAAAAGTTTTGATTTCGACCAATCAGCATTTTCTGATGAAAGAGCACTTCATCAAAAAATTCCAGAGAAACTGTAGTCAGGATTGTTGAAGCACTTTTATGTTGTTGTTGTTGTTTAAAGGAGGGTAGAGTTTAGTTTGAGAAGAAAGATGCTCTGTAGTGATAGGATTACTAGGTTTTTACACAGACAGGGAAACTCTTTGGGCTCAGGTTTGGTGAACTGAGTTCTGGTTATCCCTTGTTCATTAAAGGTGATGGGAAAAGCAGCTGCAGGATGTTTCAGTTTTAAATCTCATAGCTGCATGCATTAATTTTTTGTTGTCTTTCTTGTCTCATCTTTTTCCTCTCCCATTTTTATCTCATTCATTATTTTCAATCCTGCCCTTGTCAAATCTTATTCCTTCATCACTTCCTCAACTCATTCTTCTTTGTGTTTTAAATCCTATCCAGGTTGATATTTATAACCCCAATTAAGGCTGCATTATTGATGCAACCACCTTCTCCTTATCAGCTATGAATGATTAAGCCCAGTCATGCCGTTACCTGATGTTTTGATGACATCAGGGACATGAAAGGAAATAGTTACAGCCTGGAGTGCCTCACTTGACTTTCACATTTGAAAGAGGTTTAGAGTGTAGGGTATGTGAAACAGGAAGCGTCTTTATGCAAAAACTTTGATTTCTGCATTTGCCAAGATTTGCTGATTTCCACAAAGGTAAATTGTCAATGTTTTTTACAGTGAGAAATACTGAAGTACAGCCATATAACAAGTGGTAAATTTTCACCCATTTGGCTTTGCAAAAAAGTGTCTTTTTACAGAGGTTTTGTGATGAGCTCCCTTCGTCATCTGAACAAAAGTTTTGGGCAGGAAGGAAAGTCTGTTTCCAATCTCACCTCCCCATGGCTTAGTGCAGTGTAATTATTTTTTTCACAGATGAAATGTGGACATAGTGCTTGACCCCAGTGCCTGAGCAAATAAAATTTTAAATTTTAATTTATTAAAAATATATTGGTTTATTTGCTAAGTATTTTTGAACACCCTTTAAACTCTAAAGGATTGATTTTTCTTGTAGAGGTAGTGAAAACTAGAGGTTTTTCCTGTCACCTTCATAGTCAATCTGAAACTATTATTTAATGTTTTGCATGCCCTAACAGGAAAGTAGGTCTCTTAGAAGTAGTTTCTAAATCATGAAAGGGTTTTTTAAATTTTTCTTCATAAATGTAGCTGAATATCATGTTCAGAATCTTCAAATAAACTACAACAGCAAATCCTGTCCTCCCAAAACTTGTATGTTTTTGGGTTGCATATTTGTTTTTGCATAATTCTTCTTACATGTACAGTAATTTTGAAAAATTGGCGAAGACCTAGGCTCAGATTAATTACATACCAAAATTCTGAAGGATTGGGAAACAGGAAAACCTTCTGAGAAAGAAGCATGATTTGCTCCATAAGGGTAGGTTTCAGAGTAACAGCCGTGTTAGTCTGTATTCGCAAAAAGAAAAGGAGTACTTGTGGCACCTTAGAGACTAACCAATTTATTTGAGCATAAGCTTTCGTGAGCTACAGCTCACTACATTGGCTGAAGTGAGCTGTAGCTCACAAAAATACTTATGCTCAAATAAATTGCTTAGTCTCTAAGGTGCCACAAGTACTCCTTTTCTTTTTCCATAAGGGTAATTAGCAGAGGACTAGATTGAAGGTAGCTAATGTAATTCTCATATTTAAGGTATCAAAGTCAAAACAAAGGAGCATCCACAACACTACATAGCAATAAAATGATCTTCACTTTTGGGTTAAATAATATAAATTCAGTAAGTGTCAAAAATACAAAGCATTTAGGACTTTGAGCATGGATTCTTTTTTAGACTATAAGGTCTTTGGGACAAGGACCATGTCTTTTTATATTTCTTGTAAAGTTCCTAGAATAATGGGATCTCAGTCGAAAGAAGTGACAGGCATTCTGGCCTCTTCAAAATCTGAAAACCCAGTGAAAACCCAGTCTCTCAGAAAACCCAGTGAAAGCTCAGAGTATTTTGGGAAGAATCTCCAAGTATGGTGAGCAATTATTATTAATCCCATTTTACAGATGGGGGAACCGAGGCAGCGTGGAAATTTTGAAAGGACTTGTACAAAGACACACAACAGAACCAGGATTAGAACTTCTCTGGACTCCCAACCCTGTGCTCGTTCCTCCAAATTACCTCCCAAAAGTACGCCTCTGACTATAGTGTGTGTTCAATCACATATACTAATTATGGACAAGATGTCAGCAGCCATATATACAAGGAGTCTCTCACCCTTGCAGCACTGCTGATGGTAGATTCACCAAAACAGATAGGGAGGGGGTAGTCGCCGCACCTCTTTCAGGGTGACATAGCAATGGGGCTCCATCCAGTTCCGTAAGGCACTGTGCCAGTGGCATGGTGCAGCTCAGCATTGGCTCCAATTCTGACCAGTGCCTTAAGGGCACAGAATAATATTTCATTATTTGTATTTCAGTAGCATTTAGGGCCCAGATTAGAGACTGAGGTCCCATCATGCTAGGTTCGGTACAAACAAAAATAAAACAGTCTCATCTTGAAGAGCTGGCTATCTAAACAGACAAGACAGATGGGTCTGACGTTAAAAAAGGATATAACATAGATACAGAGATCAGGATGATGAGTGGAAAATTTCTTGTTAAAACCAATGATTTCTTCTAGTTTCTTTAGAATTGGGCTAAATCCTACTCACCTGACTCTTGAAACTAAACCTTCTGACAATCTGGGACTTTTGTGTAAGCACAAGGCTCACAGTTTAGTCCTTTATGTTGTGCAGAAAAATCTGTTATATTTCTGTGCATTGACTTCCAGAAACAAACAGGAGTTATGGTAAATTACAGTATATTACTTCCAAACAGTGTGCCTCACAAAATCACAGGTGCCTGATTCATTTTATGTACCTTTCTATTGGGAAGACAGGCAGGAAATTCAAGTACAATATAATTGTCAGTATAATAAATGCCACGGCAAAACACAGTTGAGCAGTAGAGGACACTGAGTGTTATTATGGCCTATTGTTGCTATGAATAGAACCTCCCAGACACCAATTAACATCTCATTGCTATGATTACTTGCTACAGTATCTGTTCCACTAATCAAACTTGCCCCTTTTTAGTCCATATTTTGATTTCAAAAAGTTATACTAAGAACAGATTACATTTATCTCAAATGCAAATAAATGTGACGCTTAAGAAGCTAATTAAGTATATAACCACTGAGAATAACATTAGCCAGAATATTAAATTTCTTGGTTTGGAGGAAAACCTTTTAGGAAATATTTGTTGAATAAACATAAAAGAAATTCTCCTAATGTACTGTAATGCAAATAGTGTTCTGTTTATATTTTTCCATATGCCAATCATATGTAATTCTTATAATTTATCTTCCATTGAACACCCCTCTTTATAATCTAGCAAAGCTTTTAGAAGAATATTTACTCTCGAGCATATTGTATATATGAAGAAGGAGATCTGACTGGGGAGCAATAAATATATCTAACCAAACTTCGTAAGAACACAGTTTCAGCTGTGTAAAAATGATAACACCATTAAAAACATATCAAATAAATGCTGCAGCCAAAGGAGCTGAAAAATCAAGAAAGGCATCTCAAAGATTCCTTATGCCAAACTTTTAGTCCTCATGAAATGTGCCAGACTGAAAGCCCTGGAGAGTGAAGTTTTCTGTTTTCGCATGATGTAGGCAACAATTATGCAAGATTCCTTAATATGGGCTTGATCCGACAAAGTGCTGGGAGTGCTGCCCCCAGTCCAGCTAAGCACTTAGCCATATGGACCCAGATTTTTGCTGTGCCTAGTGTTGCAACGCCCAACTGATTTAGGAGCCTAAATCTTATTTTTAAAAGTGATCTAGGCACCTTAAATGCGATTTAGGCTCCTAAATCAGTTAGGCATTGCAACACTGAGACTGCCAGCAAGGGTATCTGTTATAGAATCATCGAATCACAGGACTGGAAGGGACCTTGAGAGGTCTTCTAGTCCAATCCACTGCAGTCAAGGTTTGACTATGTGTTATCTAGACGATCTCTGACTGGTGTTTGTCTAAATTGCTCTTAAAAATCTCCAATGATGAAGATTCCACAACCTCCTTAGGTAATTTATTCCAGTGTTTAATTATTCCCAATGTTCAACCTAAACCCCCACTGCTGCAAGTTAAGCCCATTACTTCTTGTCCTATTCTCAAAAATTAAGGAGAACAATTTTTCTCCTTCCTCCTTGTAACATTTTTATGTACTTGAAAACTGCTATCATGTCCCCCTCTCAATTTTCTCTTTTCCAGACCAAACAAACCCAATTTTTTCAATCTTCCCTGATAGGTCATGTTTTCTAGACTTTTAATCATTTTTGTTGCTCTTCTCTGGACTTTCTCCAAATTGTCCACATCTTTCCTGAAATGTGGCACCCAGAACAGGACACAATACTCCAGCTGATGCCTAATCAGCACAGAGTAGAGTGAAAGAATTACTTCTTGTGTCTTGCTTACAACATGCCTGCCAATACATTTTAGAATGATGTTTGCTTTTTTTTAAACAGTGCTACACTCGGCAAAGAGTCCTGTGGCACCTTATAGACTAACAGACGTATTGGAGCATAAGATCCAGATCCAGACCAACCCGGCTACCCCTCTGATAAGTGCTACACTCCTGACTCATATATAGCTTGTGATCCACTATGACCCCCAGATCCCTTTCCATAGTACTCCTTCCTAGGCAGTCATTTCCAGTTTTTTATGTGTGTAACTAATTGCTCCTTCCAAAGCACAAAGTACTTTGCATTTTTCCATATTGAATTTCATCCTATTTACTTCAGACCATTTCATCCGATTTACTTCAGGCCACTTCAGTTTGTCCAGATCATATTGAATTTTAATCCTATCCTCCAAAGTACCTACAAGCCCTCCCGGTTTGGTATCCTCCGCAAAATTTATAAGTGTAGTCTCTATGCCATTATCTAAATCATTGATGAAGATATGGAACTGAACCAGACCCAAAACTGATCTGTGTGGGACCCCACTTAATATGCCTTTCCAGCTTGACTGTGCATCACTGGTAACTATTCTCTGAGAAAGGTTTTCCAACCAGTTATGCACCCCCCTTATAGTAACTCCATCTGGGTTGTATTTCCCTAGTTTATGAGAAGGTCATGCGAGACAGTATCAAATGGGTAACAACGTTAAAGCACTGTGGCAGCGCTTTAATGTCATTGTCCCTTTTGCCTCTGCCCCGGGCCACCAACAGGGGGGGCAAAAGGGGCAGCTGCCCCAGGGCCAGTGATTTAAAAGGGCCCGAGGCTCCCGGCTGCCACTACTGTAGCAGCAGCTGGAGCCCCGGGCCCTTTTGAATCGCCGCTGGAGCCCCGGGCAGCACGGATGGGCTGGCTGGGGGAGGTTGACACCCCCAGCCCCGCACCTTCTGTCTGAGGCCCCGCCCTTCCAGGGGCCAGAGTTGGCCCCCATACCAGTAAGAAATTAATATTACTTTCACCCCTGTTGGATGGTAATAGTTTTCATTTACTACTGACACTAGGACTGAATTCAAACTGGAGAATGAGATGGGAAAGTCTCTGAAATACCATTACCAATCCCCTGAGCCATCTAGTGCCTCAGCAAACACATTTTGATGGAATTTGTTGTGTTGTGATGGTGTCATCTCTGAGGCCTTGATTTTTTTTTCATATTTATCACATGCTTTTGTCTTGCTGATATGCAGAAAGCATCCCTTTAACTGCAACAGTTTCAATTATTATGAGCAGAGTATTTTGAATTTTGAGATGTGTCCCTGATGATGCACCATATTTTTTTTATGTCTTGGATAAGGAAGGGTGGTGTTGGACTTGAAGCTTGGATTTAGAAATAATTTTTTATACAGCAGCTGACATGTTTGCTGGATTAGTGTTTACAGTACTTATTGACATCCCATGATACCTTTCCATAGCTGAACAGAGTATAGATTGACTCTGGAGTATTAGCACTTGATGAAGGTAATCTGTTTTCTTGGCTGAAGCTCACAAACAAAGCAGTTAAATCCCCATTACAAATGGCTAAACAGGGACCCATTAAACTTCTTATAGGCCTGTCTCATTTCTATAGCCCCTGAAACATTTATAAAGGGCAATGTTAAAAATTTACAGAACGTTGACATAAATTCCTTAAGCAGAGCATAATCTGTGTGTATATATATATCTACAGTATTAAAAATCTGCACTCTTTCTTTAAAGGGCAAATTAAAAATAGAATCAGAATAAAAATAACTTTTTCAGCAATTTGACCTACAATAACTGCATTGGTTTTGCACATTTTATTTTCAAAGTATCCTAGCAAAAGAAATTTGACAGCTGGAAAATAGTAATTTACACTGTAACTATCAAAGGTAATATTGATGGCAGTTATTCATAATAAAGCTGTCTTTGTTAATGTCTGTTTCAATTATTAGTTCTTCAACTACCCTGTCTGTAAAGGAAATCAATTTGTGATTAATATGGTAATAGTGGATATATCATGTTAATGAGCAATCCCATATTAAGAAATATGATTCTCCTGGCATCAAACCATAGAAGCCACAATCATATATATGTATATATATATTTTAAGAATCAATCACCATAGGCCTAAAACAATTTTGCAAAACTGTGGTTTTTCCCTCTGTTATAGTGAAATGTATCCTCTAATAGAAACTACATTTTTCACCATTTTGTTGAAAGTTTTGCTATGATAAATACAGGTATTTTGTAAACTTCAGAGTGAAAATATATAGCACTGTACTGTAACTTCATGTCTGCCAGGATTTCTTTAAAAATTACCTCTTTTATCAGATGGCTTTATGGGTTGGCTATATACACTGAAAGCAATACCATCTATGATTGCTTGGTTCAGGCCAGTACTTTGGTGATATTTAGCAACACAAGCTGTGCTTAATCTGAGAACTACAGCCTCAGGGAGAATTACAGAAACTATTTGCATTTGGTATCCTCATTATAGAGTCCACTTTATATTCACTACAGCTAAGTCTTGTCTCTCCTCTACCAAGAGTGTTCTCTTCCTAGCTCTCTCACTAACCTGCTGTTGGACCTGCAGCAAATTATTTAATCCTCCGTTGCCTCAGTTACCTCTATTGTAAAGCAATTTTAAATAAATAAATGAGAAGGGCTATATACCTGATAAAGCACAGCCAAGAAGAAGACCTAAATTTGAATCCCAGATTGTGGTCCATGGAGTTGTACCAGTGTAATCGAAAAGGCCACTTAGCTCTTAAGTCTTCTCTTGCCAGTCAGTGAGAGCTCAGCTCAACTCTTGCACTGACAAATAGAAAACTATTGGAGCTTTCTTATTTTCTACTTTGCCTCAGTAAGGCCCTGAACCAACTTCCCTGAAATCAATGGGAGCCTTTCCATTGGCTTCAATTGAATTTAATCTGGCCTCCCAAAGAATGTCAACAAGGAGACGATAATTAGAGCGAGAGAAACAGCAATACCTTTATTACGCCACAGATGGTTGATGGCTCATGGACACTCATAATTTTCCCCTTCCTAAGAGGGCCCTAAATACAATGCCTAACTCAAGTTGCCCTTGCCAGCGATGGCTGCATCCCAGGAGAGTCGCTTCAGTGACTGGGGACAGTGGTATTTGTGTATAGTAGGGAGACCTAGCATTGTAGGAGTTGACCAAGAATAGGAAAGCTCTATTGTCTGGTTGGTTCAGTTTTATGCAAGTCTTCCTTCCAAGAACTTACTCTCCTGCTCAGGAATTTTAAAAATAAATAAGAGAGACGAGTAATCTCTTTTATTGAACCAACTTCTATAGGTGAAAGAGACAATACAAGATATTACCTCACCCACCTTGTCTAGCACTCTGAGACCAACATGGCTCCAACACTCTGCAAACGTTAAATAAATAAAACAAATGAGTTATTCTGTCTTTATGAACGTGGGAGTGTAGCGATTAATCAGACCATACTGTTTATACATTTTCTAGTTCCTGGGCATCTTGATAATTTCCAGATGGTGACGTGTAAGAAAAGGCCTCAGATGTGAAGAATGGTTTGATAGAGTGTAATTCATATTCTACAATTGCCTCAAAATATCCAGGGAATTTGAATCACAATTAATTTTAGGTATTGCTTTTCTTCTGAACCAGTCATTGATGCCACAAAGAGTAATAATAAAGATAGCATTTTTTTTATCTTACATGGATCCTGAAAATATATGCTAAGCCATCTATCTACACCATCTGCTGAGGAAGGGTCAAAGCCGCCAGCTGTACAAACTAGGAATAAGCATTGTAAAGCTGATATTTTATATGGACTGAAGCTGGTGTTTAAAGTGGTTTTAAGCAGATCTTTCATATAGATCATGGATGCAGCTGACACTTGTTAGCATATTCCTTCCTGTGCATTCTTTGTAGAAAAATAACAAACCTATTTCCCAGCTACATTAAGCTAGGGCAAAAAAGTAATCTCTTGCTTGCTAACAAGTAGAGGGTTGTCTTATTTACTTCACAATAGATATGGGACCCACTGGTCAAACAGTCAATTAAATGTCGTCATAGGAGGGTAGGCAATCTTCTAGTCTGACAATTTCTGCCCTGCCCAGCTCCAAAACGTGTATCAGACATAAATATTCAATCCTCTGTATTTTCAAAGGGACATCACTGTGATCATTGTACTGTCAAGAATTACAGCACCAATTTGAAGCATGACTGACACCAGCTTCATAACTTGGCAAACAAAAGTAGGTAAACTGAAGAGGTGCTGTGAAAAGAAACAAATTCAATGGGGCAAATTTAATGGGGAAAATTTTGAAATAAAAGTGCGATCTCTGGCTTTTTAGAAATTTTCAGACCAATATCCTTAAGAGAAAGAGGTGAGTGGACCCTAAGAAGCCTACTGGATATTTATTTGGGATTCTAAAATAAGTTGTCAGTGGCAAATTATGTTCTATTAAAAGACCCAACACATATGAACCAGAAGCTCTGAGCTCCAGCACACTCATAAGTATTGTGGGAAATACAAGACATTCCAAAGAAATCAGTGTCAGCATTAGTTTCAACAATTTTTGTTGCTTTTATTTATTTTATTTATTGATTTAATAAATCAGACTGTCCCAGATTGTAATAATGTTAAATTTCAATGCCTGGTTCGCAAAGCAGATCTCACAAGAACCATTTATTTTGCACACCAAGGTACTGTGCACACAAATATTTTGATATTTTGCAAACAAATAATATAAATTTCAAACTAACTGTGAACTTTATTTTTGTTCTCTTAAAAAAAACAACAACCCAAAGGCAAAAAATTAATTTCAACTTTATTTCCATCCCAGACTGCCTGTTATTTCTTCCTCTATGCATCTTTCTCAGTCTTTGAACCTCTGACAGGAACCTTCCTGTCCCCATCTACCAGCAGCTCTCACTCCTAACTCATATTTTCTTCCTTCCATGTTACTTTATTTAGGTAAAGACAAGAGACCTTTATGTCAAGGTCTAAACATGGCTTATTGGAACTGTAACAGGGTTCTGGGGCTTGGGTGCATGTGCACGTTCCAGCATGCTTGCTATAGGCCTTAGGCCACTTAAAACTGGGAGGAGTAGCTGTAGGGCACAGAATCGGGAGCAAGTGTGTGTCACATTCATTAAGCCAACAAGAACAGATAGGAGAGAGACAGTGTCCGGGAATTACCTGGGAGGAGCTCTCCATAGAATTCAGAAAAGTTAGCTGGGAGGGGGGAGAATATTTCCTCCCATTCCCAGCTTGTAGAAAGCGGTAGAGTCTTTGTTGCTAAGCAATTTGTATTACTTTGAACCTATTCTAGCTTCTATTGTTAAATAAAATCTGCCCTAAGGAAAGGGCCTAGACTCAAGCATTTGGGCTTGCTTTGGACTGCTCTGGCTGGCGAGTCTGGTGAATCTATTACTAGGAACCCAAGTTCAAGTTCCATTAATCTTCAAGGGCATGCAGTCAAAACAAGCCATTCACCCCAATGGGAAAATGAATCCCTACCTCTGACAACAGGGGCCATTGATAGGTAGGTGAAAGTGTAAAATATCCAACTTTCTAGCCTATAATCTACACTAAATGGAAGGTTGGGAGTGTGACTAGCAACGTGCATTGAACTTGTAACGACCTGAGCTAATACTATGGTTGTCAGGTGACAATCCTGAAGCAATTCTAAAGAATAGTCTGTGACCCTTCCCCCAATTTATTTTATCCTTCAAAATCTCAAGGGCTAGATTCACAAGGGAATTTGTATGTGATGATTGCGAGCAGCAGCATGCCTAACTTTTTGGTGCCTAGAACATCACTGGGATTCAGAAAGTTAGGCGCTCAGGCTTCCCATACAATAAATGGAGGGAGACTCTTTCCATTGATGTGGAATGAGTTTTAGATTAAGGCCCTTACTTAGCATATTCCTTGGCTCCAAAACCATACCACCTCTCCAGTCAGATGCCAACTTTTGGCCTGGCTGGTGGAGGATAGTCTGTGGTGCCTTGCACTGTGGCATCCCCTTCTGCATAGACATTCTCCAGCTGGAGTCCTGTTAGCCAAAAACCAGCATAATCTAGGGCTGAATCTAGTCCACTATGGTATCTCATAATTGCCAATATTACTGTGCCCACAGCAGTTCTCACATTACAAGAGACTTGGCCAATCCTGAGCACAGATACAAACATGGATCCTACTGAACTTAGTGCAAGCTGCAAGTATGCACCTGAGGTCTGACTTTGGTCCATTTATATTAGTCACTGCTTTTTGTTGATAAAATATGTACCTAGAGCAGGGTTCGAATCATTCCGGCATTATTTTGGGGAGCTGGAACAGTGTTCCAGTACTTCTGGTACTATCATTTATGAGTGATAGTATAATACCAGAAGTGCATTCTGGCACTTCTTCTTTTAGGATGTGAGCGCCAACCTGGAGTACAAAAAACCTGAAACAAATCATACAGCAAAATCTTTTTACATGGTCACATCCTATAGGTCCAGGCTCACATGATACATCCGTAGCCTCCCAACCTGTGCATTTTGGTTCTACACACATGGTTCCCTTTGGATAGATAGCAAGGTTCAAACCCTTTCAGGAGCTTGGTTCCAGCTTGTTTTGACTGGACAGGGTCAATAAATACTCCTCACCTGAGTACAGTCCTGATATTTCTGAACTCTTCAAAATGGGAATAGTTTTTTCTTTGTTGCAAAAAGGTGATACAAAGTACTGCTGAGATATACTTAGTGGCTGTTGCTGGTCCCTAACAGCTATTTGTATGAGAAATCTGTGTATCTTTGGCAGACTGCTAAATATTACTGCTTAAATCTATTGCTAGGAAGCACAATTTTCTGTAACTTAATTTCCTAAGCCTAATGAGCCTAGTAAATTTGCTCTGATGTCTTCCCAAGTTAATATGTTAAATCTAATTTATTTGGCAAAAAATCGGACAAATTTCCTCTTAATTGAATTAATCTAGAAGGGAAAAATATGTATTATTGTGGAAATCTGTGATTTATAATCCACAGATGTGTGAGTCCTATTTTGGTTCCATTCATTTACTAGGTTAAATTGCTGCTTTTTGTTTGTTTAGTTTACCTGGAAAAATAGAAAACTGATCTAATTTCTCCTTTGTCTTATATGACAAGTTTGCTAAACTGTATATTATTCTTTTAGCACTTTAAGGTGTATGGAACCTCTTGTTCTATATGATTATTTGAATATTTGCTTGGCTGTGCCATATCACATTTCAATCACCTGTTACAAATTTAGTGTAATGCTGTAATACTGATATTTTGGATTTGCCCATAGTCTTTCATGGGTTTTGGATCAGGCTGTTGAAGCAGTTGTTTTGAGGTTCTATGGATAATAATAATGATTAGAACTTTTCAGCCATAGATCTCAAAATGATTTACAAAGAAGGTCAGATTTTTCCCCAGTATTCAGATAGGGAAACTGAAGCCTTGTGAGTCTTGCCCTAAAACATACATCTAGTCACTCTCTAAAATAGAAACTACTTCTCTTGATTCCCAGTTGTGAGTTCAACCCACCAAACCTCTTTAACAGTGATACAAAAGGCAGGAATTGGGCCCAGTGTACTTTCTGAATTATTCTCTGCTTGTAAGTGAACGATTTAATAATTAGCAATAGCAGGCCAGCCCTTAGAGAGCAACATCACACCACATGTTACATACTTCTTCCGGTGAGACAGTGCTATGCAGTACATTGCATCTGGCTTATGGCTGGAAAGCTATAAGATAAGAAGTATTACTGCCATTGTACAAAGTGTTGGTAAGACCTCATCTGGAATACTGAGTACAGTTCTGGTCACTCATGTTCAAGGAAGGTGAATCCAAACTGAGACAGTTGCAGAGAAGAGTTACTAGGATGATCAGGGGAATGGAGGGCCTGTCTTATCAGAGGAGACTACACGACCTTAGGTTGTTTAGCCTAGCAAAGCAAAATCAGGCAGGAGACATGTTTGCTCTTTATAAACACATCATGATGGTGAACACTGGGGAGGGTGAAGAGTAGGGTGACCAGATGTCCTGATTTTACAGGGACAATCCTGATATTTGGGACTTTGTCTTATATCGGCGCTTATTACCCTCCATCCCCCGTCCTGATTTTTCACACTTGTTGTCTGGTCACCCTAGTGAAGAGCTATTTACGCTGAAGGATAATGTTGGCACAAGAACAAATGAGTATAAACTAGCCAGGAACAAATTCAGGCTGGAAATCAGAAGACGGTTTCTGACCATCAGAGGAGTGAGGTTCAGGACTAGTCTTCTAACAGGAATTGTGGGGGTAAACAACTTAATTAGTTTTAAGAGAAAGCTGAACAAAGTTATGAGTGGAATTGTATTGCGCGTGATAGTGGAGGACCAGGCTAGAAAGCCCTGGGGTTCCTCTCCTGTTTTCCTTATGTTCCTATTGCTCATGCATCAGACTTCAGCTGGTTACTTGCAGGGGTCAGGAAGGGATTTCCCTCCTTCTCCCCCCACCCCTAGCCAATGTATTCTGGGTTTTGGTCTCCTTCCTCTGAAGCCTCAGAGATGGTCGCAGCTGGAGATAGGACACTGGATGGGGTAAGCCAGTGCTCTGAGGTGGCACCAAACATTCTCACTCTCACATGCTTAGCTGGCTGTTCCTGCTCACATGCTCAGCATCCAGCTGATGGCCACATGTGAGGTTGGGAAAGAATTTTCTCCCGAATCAGACTGGCAGTGACCTTGGTGGTTTTCACCTTCTTCTGCAGCATAAGATGCAGGTCGCTTGCTGGGATTATCTGGGTATATCTTATGTAATCAATTCCCTGCCATTGCAGGGGCCTCAGGCATAGGTGCACCATGGTCCCTCCTATTCCTTTCCCGTGACACATAATAATCTAATCTCTTGAGGGCACTAATGTTTTGATCTAATTTAGATTGCTGGGTTTAGTGTGTGCGTGGTGGGTGGTGCTGGTGGCCTGTGATGTACAGGAGGTCAGACTAGATGATCTGATGGTCCCTTCTGGACTTAAACTCTGATTCTGTGATCTTTGACAAAAATATATCAAGGGTCACTAGTGAGCATGATCCTTCACAGTGCAGCTGGAGTCCATTATGCCCATTTCTGATCTCTGCAATGATAATGGAGGCATACCCACATCCCAACAAGCCTATTACTCAAAGAGCAAAAATTGAGTGACGTACCATTTTAAAATAACCTTGCAAATTATAATGATAGGGCTGGATTCTGTGCTGATCTACACCTCATGCATTCCGTATTGATTTCAATGGAACTGCAGAGGGAGTAAATCAGTCAAGATTTTGGCTCTTGATCGTTAGACCAAAAATAATTGTAAAAGTCTTGCTTTTTAAAAATATTATCAGCAATACCTAAGGTCACTTATCAATGTACCTGGCGTTTCCTACTATAAATATTTCCCTTGATTGTGTATCTTTCCAGTACAACAGCAGTAATGTGAAAAAAATAGTCAATAAATTGCAATTGTAAGGTCAACAGTTTTAGTATTAAAATCAATTTACAGTATGTTTGCTTGAAGTGCACATAAATTCAAAGAGGCAATAAGTATAAACAGAATAGCTGATTTCTTGGATGCACTCCAATATAATTATAGCTATCCACCCTTGTGACTATTTGTGAGTGTACCTTAAAGCTATTTGCCTGCCCTGAGGTACAGTAGCAGTATTTTATACAAGTCTGCATCTGACTGAAATGCAAAACTCAGTAAACGTGGAAAAGATGCTAACAATTTTAAAGAACTGTCTGAGTAAAATCAAACAGCAGACTAAACATACATTTTGATCTTTGTTAGCAGAACCAGCCACCTCTTAGTACAGATATCTTCTCTTATTCTGTTTGGATTTGAAACTGAGTTATTCCTAAAGGATTTGTCACAAAATAGTGTATTTCTAATAGGCAATTATAAAAAAAAATTATCATCAATCACATTTATTGCAAACATCTCATAAAACAGTAAAACATTTATGTGGCTTTGGAAAGCAAGTATGTTGCCATGTAATATACCAAGATTTGCATATAAAGAACAGCAGGCAGCAAGCAAGTATATTTTCTTTCTTTCTTTTCTTCCCCCACCCCCATTTATAGAAATGAAACTGATATAATGTATTTATTTAATTTACATCAAATACAGCTGTAACACATGAGTGATATTAATTGGCATTAGGTCCCAAAAGCAACCCATCCTTAGGTAACCAACAACAATTCCTTCTTCAGGTAAGGCACATTAGACAGGTCATACCTTGTCCAAACCCATTTGGCAACAAGGAGGCAGGCTTTAGTTTCAAGCTGATGTACACCTGTCAAGGATTTTCACTCTCTCTCTCTTCTCATATTTGTTTTCCCTGATTACCAAATTCACCTAAGGATTTTGTTTTCAAACTAACCAGAAAGGCTGTCTCTCTCTATTGTTTTCATTATTTCACTTATGAATGAGAATAAAATGTAATTTCATGGATAGAAATACAGCTCTTTTTGGGTGCTGCCTTATGGCAGCTGGCCATCAATACCTAAATCCACTAATCCTCTCTGTAATCATATATTCACGGGCTGTGCAAACACTCAGAAATCATTTTCCAGAAACATTATTTTTATGGCACAGAGTGCGTATAGCATGGGCTGTATGATACAAAATGACTAACAAAATGTTGGGTTATTTGTATGTCAGAGCTGGTAACAACTGTCTTTAGCTAGGCACAAGCTTCATGGCAGTGAAGAGAAAAAAATGAATGACATTATATAGAACAAATCTGGGTGGTTTTTCGACATTTGACTTCCAACTATCATTTTAAAAAGATTCTGCTATCTATTTACTTGTCGGGGCTGGACTTAATTCTGATTGCTGCAAAGAGTTCTTAAGATATTGATATAACAAATTGCTCTATGTTTTAGAGATTGATTCTTGCTGACCAAAATGGGCTTTCAGATTGGAAGTCTTTTCCCCCTCCCCTAGAAAACACCTGCTGAGATAGAAGTCTGAGTGCTACACAAAAGAAATATATGGTTTCTTAGTCTGCTTCTATCTAGCAATTTACAGATGCTATCAAAAATTGCATTTTTTATGAAAATTACCTAAGGATTTGGCAGAAGAACCTTGGCTAAAATGGACTGACTATCCACTGTCAGGCAGAGTATTAGCATACTGATTGGTTGTTACTTCTGTCAGTCTTCTTTCTGCAAAACTATGACAGGCCACACAGCAGGGAGCAAATGATCATTAATACCCTATCCTCTGGGACACAATAAACTGCCATTCACTTGCATACAAATAAACGGCATAAAGCTTGTCAGACAAGGTGACAGAAAGAGAGATGCTTTTTCAAAATGGTTTTATACTGCATTGGGATGTGATCATTTAAGAGATGTTTTTGTTTCCTGGAGTATATCATCTTGACAGTAGTCTTTAGAAATAGAGCTAGAAGCTTTAAAAAGAAAGTCTTTCTTCATATATAATTTTTAAACAGCAGTAGGTACTGACAAGTGTTCTCTGATTTTAAGCTGAATTTTTAGTCTATTTATTAAGTTCAGGAAAAAAACCAACCACATTTGTCCATTAATGTAACACACAAAGGTTCAGGTTCTATGTGCACACACACAAACTCACACCTACACACACTGGTTCTTTAGGTACAAACAATGCAAAACTCAGATTCTAAAAATTCTTTTGGAAGTTAAACAAACATGCCCAAACCAGAAAACAGCCACCCTGAACGTTAACAGGATACTCCTTGTAAGATCCATTTACAAAGCTAAAAGTTGACAATCTGCCAAAAATAAATCTTGCATTCTACCTTAGTTTTGGTAAGGTCAGGTACAGGTTAGGATCTGAAGCATTTGCTTCACATAATGCTATTCTGTTCTGGGAAGTACATGATGAGGATAATTACTGATTTATGAGGGGGTTTTGCATATTCTGGTTGCAGTGTATTTAACACATCAATCAATGAATTATTAGATGATTATTTCAGTGGAGTTTTGGGTGGGAGTTTAGGGTTGCATTAACCAGTTAGTAATGAACCACACAGTCTTACAATGCTAAGAGTGAAACTGGGGCAGCACCTTGTAAAAACAAATGGCAATTAATTAATTCCTTTGACATTTATTATGAGCACAATTATCCTGATGCACTCTCAATTCTTCAGTTCCCATCTCTACTTAAGACACATTCAGGATGCAGTGTATGGCATTGCAGCATATCTCATTGAAGCCACATAAGTACTCCTTTGCTGGCTAAATATGTTCAACATTCTAATACATAGCAAAAGATCATATTATGACCAAGGTGCTCATGTAAATACAGGTATAGCAGCTTTTAAGAAAAATGGAGCAGGTAATGAGAGACGGTTACACTTCTGCTCTCTAGATCCTTATGCATAATGTGTGGTTTTCTACAAATGCTTCTTTTCTTTTTAGGTCCTTACAAGGTAAGGGAAAGGTCAGGATCTTGTGAGAGTGAAGATTTGACCATCTTTCAGTTTACTCTGGGATATAGGCATCAGAATGTGTTTTTTACTTTTGCAGAGCTACTCCTCTGGTCTTTCTATCAGAGAAATTAATGTTGTATCATACTTGGGTTTCCTACCATGCTATCAGACCACATTGTTCAGTTTAAACTGGAATCTAGATATTATGTGTTTTTCCAGAAGAAATATTTTTAAATGGAAAAAATCTTTAAAACGCAGTGGATGTGCACTTTGGTTTAATGGACTGTTTAGATTGCTGCACATTCTCAAGGCCCAAACTTACATAAAAATGTCCATAATAGAAAGTAGGGAATTCTTTACATGATAATACTAAAAACCTATGCTAACTAGACCTTTACAGTGCCTAATTAAGAGGATAAGAACATAAGAACAGCCATCCTGAGTCAGACCAAAGGTCCATCTAGCCCAGTATCCTGTCTTCTGACAGTGGCCAATGCCAGCTGCTTCAGAGGGAAGGAACAGAACAGGTAATCATCAAGTGATCCATCCCCTGTCACCCTTTCCCAGTAATTAAAGATTGCTTACAGTATGGTTCTAAACTTTAATATCCAATCTTTGAGCCTTAAAATTCCACCTGTACGCTAAAGTGAATTCCACTGAATATCATTAAATCCCTGAATCCTTCTAAAATAGACATTGCTTTCCTGCATAACAGGTGGGCCCAGGTCACCAGCTGGCTTAACTCAGCATAGCACCATGAAAGTTCATGTAGCTACTAGAGATGGATGTAGAAAAACAATTCAATTTTGCAACAACTTTGAAGGTTTCAGAATTTGGTTTTGGTCCACATTGGAATGAAAACAGAACCATTTTGTGAAACTGAGTTATGTTAAAATGGGTTGTTGTTTTTCTCTCTCTGTAAGTGATTGGAGAGTCCACCTTGAACCTCAGAAATGTTACCACTGAAAACTTCATCATAATTTATGTTCCTGATAAATGTTTTGGCTTTCGCAAAAGAAAATTTTTCAGTGAAAAGATGATCGGTTGAAAATGTTTCAACCAACTCTAATAGTTACACTGATTTATATCAGTGGAGGGACTTGGAGCATAGAGTTTTAAGGGATCCAATATTACATTCTACCTTTTTCTAATTCCTAAAAGGGATGGATGAAGCAGTCCAGAAATTGCTTTTGCCAAAACTGAACCTGAACCAAATCCGTTTCTGAAGTTTGAGAAGTTTCTTGTTTCTTCTGGGTCCTGACTAGAAAAAGAAGTGTCAAAACACTGATACAGTGGCAGCACAGTACTTTCAGCCCATTTTTGCAGAACCAAGACATTTAATTGGTTTCTATAAGCATCCACATTTTTGGTTCCAAACTACACTTAACCTTATAAACTTTTGAGTTCATCCCTCACTTTGATCTCAAATTTACCTCAGAGTTCATTCTCATGTTGGCCTGACCCTCACATGTTATTATGTCATTATGTTATATCAAATATGCCAGAACTTAAGTATAGCAGCACATCTACAAATGTTGTAAAATCATTTAACAACTGAAGATCAGCATTTCTAGCAAATTTGGATCATTTGCAGAAGTGCTAATGAGGAATTTGACATTATTTGTGCAGGTAGACAATAGCCCAAGTAATTGTGTACTTGAAATGACATATGTGGGCAACTGAGTCAAAAAGAAAAGGACAATTAGTATATAAAAATCTCCTTTCCCATAGGAATGATGGTCTTTTATGAGGAATCCTGTTCTCCCTGTGTGCACTGAATTACCACAGATGACACTGGGAAATCTATATATGAAGGGAAGCAGAGAACCAGAATTTAAGAAGGTGAAGAATTTTGCCCATAAGTGTGTTTTTCTTTGATTGTTTTTCTTACAGAAGAGCATTAAGAATTTGTTCCAAAGCCCATTGAAGTCAACAGAAAGACACCTGTTGATTTCAATGGACTTTGAATAAGTCCCTAAATAAAAAGGTGAACTGTTTCTTTAAGATATGGCTTTTATTTTGGCATCAGTTTATCTAGGAGGACTTTAACCTTACTGCAAAGCTAGGAACTGTTGATAGAGTAGGTAAGATGATGCTTTCCTTCAGTTTTGCACAAAGTGTTGTTAAATACCGTGGTAGGCATTGCTTGGGCTACACAAAATTTTGTGATAAGATCAGTATTTTTAGTATGGTAATTTCCCTTTGCCCTCCTTCAGTCCCATTCCTTCTGGTTTGTGCATGCATAAGTATGAAAGTTACGAATGATTAGAAGGCAATGGCATTGCAAAATCCCCCCAAAAATACTACCGTTAATGAGAATTGTGCATGTAACCCCCTGCTTACTTCAATGACAATTCTGTACTATGACACTGTCAAATATAAAAAATAAATTAACCAGATAGCTGAATAATAAGTAAGTTCACTAGAGACACACATTTTTGAATCTTAAGGACACAATGGATCAAAACCTCAGCAGGAGTAAATCAGCATATTTCCATTGACTTCAGTGCAGCAGCTACATTGATTCACACCAGTTGAGAATCTAGCCCAATATGACTTAACCTGTAAGGTATGCGAAGATTTTTACAAATTCTGTGGAAGCATTGACACAGATGTGCATTGGGGTTTAAGATGTTAAAAATGAAGCAGTGGTTAAAACAAAACAAAAAAACCATAAACCACTGCTTGAAAATCCTTAACTGCAACCACTGTCCAAAAAATGCTGCATATGTTCCAATAATCTGCTGAGCAATACAGTCCATTGTATTCTGAGAAAGAAGAAAACTTCTCATGAGAATGTTTGAAAAGTCACTGGGGTTCAGTTTACATCAGGGTGCAGGTGGGTCTACAAAGCGTTTGCTGAAGAGATGTGTGTTTATACAGTTGCTGTTGCAAGATGGTATTGATTGGTTAGGCAACTAATAAAACAAGCAATCTCACTTTCATCTTTGTGGTTTCTGTTCCTCCAGAAGATGGAAAAGTGGTTTTAATTATTCACTCCATGCACTTCACTTATTTTTAATATCTCTTTCCTTACTCTCCTCCACCCACTTTTGTTCTAACCAAATCAACTCCCCTCTTGTAGTCATGACATAAACCCTGCAGGCACCAGGGTGGAAGATAAGTTTTTATGAAGTGAAAAATTGAAGCTATTCCATGGGCCATGACTGATCAACAGAAGCCAAGAGTGCTCTGAAATCTCACTTCTGGGAGACTGTGTCACCTTTGTAATATCAGAGTCTTTGGCAGCCTGAGTCAGTGTTTTCATGCATTGCCACGATGTCACCAATGTGTGATCATACTTCTTTGCAGGGAAAATTTTTACCAATTTTTATCAAGTTTAACTTGACAGAGTCCAGCAGGCTCTGAGTACAGATACTGAATACAGCATGCTCAAAATGGGGTGGGTTCAAGGGTTGGTGTAAGTAGTTATTCCGTAATGCTCAGGTGGGTAAATATAAAGGGGTAGGGAGAGAACGGCTAAAATGGCAAGGGGAGGGAATGCAAAAAAGTCAGAGCAGACCCTGACATTTTCCCTTAATTCAAGCACTGATTCACATACAGCAGAGGTTAAAATGGGATTTCTGAGCTGACCAAAACAATAGACTAAAAATAAGCATGAAGAGGAGAAGGTTGTTTTCATTTTTAAATAATTCCTCAAGCTGTGGAAAAGATTTAAGGATATTAAAGAGACAAGGTGGGTGAGGTAATATCTTTTATTGGACCAACTTCTGTTGGTGAGAGAGACAAGCTTTTGAGCTTACACAGAGCTCTTCTTCAGGTCGCTAAGAGAAGTTGGTCCAATAAAAGACATTTCCTCACCCACCTTGTCTCTCTCTCTATCTCTCTCTCCCAAAAAACAAAAACCAACCTTGAGAAATTTGAAAGCATCTTGATTTAGTAAAAAATCCAGATGATCACAAAACTACTGTCAGATTTTGTATCCTAGGTTAGAAGAATGTTGGTATTGACTGATGGCTACAGTATTTAAATAACTACAGCCTTTCAAAGGTGTGAACAGGACACAACATTGCAGTATGGTCACACAAAACATCTGCAAACATCCATATGTCAAATTAGGGCTTCAGCCAAGTGATTGAAACCCGTGAAAGGACTCCTAATGAATTAATTGGAATAGGCCCTTAATGATTATGGTAATAGTGACAAATTAATATTTAATTGGAAGATAGAATGTCTTTCTGCTAAAAGCTCTCTAAATTTACTATTTTTATGGTTTGCTTTTTAAAGTGTACCCGCCTCTAATGTTTGCAGCTATATTTGTAGGGTGGAACCCCTTCACTTCACATAGCAGTAGCAGAGCTGTGAAAGCCCTCCCCTTTCCAGAGCCCTGACTGGTTAGAGGCTAGACACAGAGGAGCTGACCTCTCAATTCCCCCTCAGAGCCCTGGTTGGCCAGACAGCAGGCAAGAAATCCCACAACTGATTTCCAGATGCCTGCTCTTCTCTTGTTGGAGAATAGGAATGCCACTTACAGAGAAAGATCGCAGCCTGGCACTCATGCTGCTGCTGGAACATACACAGCAGCTCCCAACACAGTGAGAATCCAGGGACTATGCACTCAGGCTATTCCCCACCTATGCACCTCCACTGCATGTAAGAATTAGCTATTGCAGAAAGGGCGCCATAATATAGGACTGCAGAACCAAAACTGGAGAGGCAGTTGAGATTCTTACTGATGGAATTAGAACTTCACTGTTAAGCATCTTGGGTTATGGTTATCTGCCTGCTCATTGTTTTCAGTGGTATCAGGGTATCAGGTATCCATACTAATGAAGGTTTTGAAATAAGTCTGTGCATTAGAGTGATTTCTGGGGGGATTCTGGCCTCCCTCAAGGTTGCAGGAGTTTGGAACAACCTAGGTAAGAGGAGAGGGAGCCCAACCGCAAGAGAAGCAAGTGACTTTTCTTCCCAAATAGAAAAATTAAAGGCATTTTTGACTACTACATCACTAGTTTTTAATGTATTCCTTTAACTGAGGAAGAAGTAGCAGTCATATAATTCATGGTTTCATAGCTTCCAAGGCCAGAAGGGATC
The DNA here is from genome assembly GCF_965140235.1 of Caretta caretta. Taxonomy (NCBI): domain Eukaryota; kingdom Metazoa; phylum Chordata; order Testudines; family Cheloniidae; genus Caretta; species Caretta caretta. The sequence continues at coordinate 30,139,157 of NC_134214.1, forward strand.
ATTATGATAATCTAGTCCGGCTTCCTGTAAAACACACGCCTTAGAACTTCCCCAAAATAATTCCTAGAGCAAATCCTTTAGAAAAACATCTGATCTAATTTAAAAATTGACACTGAAGAAGAATCCCCAACAACCCTTGATAAGCTATTCCAATACTTAATTAACCTCACTGTAAAAAAAATTATGCCTAATTTCAGTCAATTTGTCTAGCTTCAACTTCCAACCATTGGATCATATTACACCTTTCTCTGCTAGATTGAAGAGCCCATTATTAAATATTTGTTCCCCATGTAGATACTTAGACTGGTAACCAATTCACCCCTTAGCCTTTCTTTTGTTAAACTAAATAGATTGAGCTATTTGAGTCTATCACTATAGGGTATGTTTTCTAATCTTTTAACCATTCTTGCAGCTCTTCTCTGACCCCACTCCAGTTAATTGACATCCTACTTGAATTGTGGGCACCAGAACGGGACACAGTAGTTCAGCAGTGGTCACACCATTGCCAAATACAGAGATAAAATGACTTCTCTCCAACTCAAGATTTCCCTGTTGATGTAGTCCAGGATTGCATTACTTCTTTTGAGAGCTTATGTTCAGCCAATTATCCACTATAACCCCCATATTTTTTTCAGAGTCACTGCTTCTTGGGGTTGAGTCCCTATGCAGGAGTCAACTTACTGCCAGCACCTCCTTGTGGTCTGGCATGCTGTGGTAGCTCTCTTTCTACTGGGGTTTGCTGACAATGGCTGTTCCACTTCTGCAGTAGCCTGCCTCCTCCTGTGACTTGGCCCTCTGGCCAGATTACATCAAAGTCTCTCCCCTTCCAGGGTAATCCATAAACAAAAAGCAAAGGAAACTAACGCAAAAAAACCTGAGTTAGTAAAAGAGAGAGGGGAATGACTCCTGCTCAGGTTGTATCAGGATCTGGCCCTCCCTTCAGCCAGGGAGGTTGCCTGGGAAGCTGCTGTCTTCAGTCAGCCCTTTCCTCAGGAGCTGAAGGTTGAAAGTCTGTTCTCTTCTTTGGTCTGCCTGCAAGTGAGCTGTTCTGCTCTCCTTTTAAGACCCACCTCCAGCCTGTATCTGCCTTGCAGGTGTGGTAGGGTAGAGCTGGCTGAACTCAGAGAATCACCTTAACCCCTTTTATCTAATGTGGGGTTTGTATAACCCATCACAGCCTCCGATCCTGTAAGCATGGGCTACATTCTTTGTTCCTAAATATATATATTTACACTGAGCCATGTTAAAATACATATTGTTTGCTTGTGCCCTGTTTATCAAGTAATTGAGATAGCTCTGAATCAGTGACCTGTGCGTCTCATTATTTACCACTTCCCCAATTCTTGTGTCTTCTGCAAATTTTGTCGGATGATTTACATGATGATTTTATGTTATTTTTTACAGGTCATTGACAAAAATGTGAAATATCAAAGGGCCAAGAATTGATTTCTGGGGGACCCCAATGAAAACACAATCACTCAATGATGAGTCCCCATTTATAATCACATTACAATGATCAGTTAGCCAGTTTTTAATCCATTTAATGTGTGCCATGTTAATTTTATTTTTAATCCAAATGTAGTGCATTACCAAGTCAAACATCTTACCCCAGTCTAAATAGATTCCATCAACATTATTACCTTTATTAACCAAATTTGTAATCTCATGAAAAAAATCAATTTACTTTGACCAGATCTATTTTCCATAAACAGATGTTGATTTGCATTAATTACATTACAATCCTTTATTTCTTTATTAATCAAATATTTTATCAGCACTCTATTATCTTGCCAAGACTGATGTTGGGCTAACATACCTTTCCTGAATATTCCATTTACCTTTTTTTAAAAAACATTTTTTGGCACAACATGAGCTTTCTTCCAGTCTTCTGGAACTTCACCAGTGCTCCAGGATTATTGAAAATCAACATTAACGGTCCAGTATTATCCTCAGCCACCTCTTCCATATGAGCAGACTATGTCTTCTCCCCCAAATACACAACAGAAATATTTCTTGAACATTTCTGCCTTTTCTGCATTAATATTGAAAATTCAACATTTTCATCTAATAATGGACCAATATTGTAAGGATTCTTTTTGTTACTAATGTATCTAAAATCCCTTCTTATTGTCATTAACTTTCCTAGCCATAGATATCTCTTTGTGGCCCTTCTTACCCGTTGTCTACAGTTCCTAACTTCAGATTTACATAAATTACAATCAATTTCACCTTTCTTCCATTTATTATATATTATAATTTTATTTTTTATAGCTGACTTCAATTGCCTTCTAACCCAGATCAGTTTTTTAACCAACACAGGACTTCATGATTTTCAGTGATTCTCTACATATGTACGTGATCTACAGTGTGGATATAATCACAGTTCCCTGCCCCTTGAGCTAACTGTAGAGGCCAACAAGTAGAAAGAGATATGGTCACATATGTGATCAGGTCTGACAGCAGAGGGTAAGTGCAGTGCAAATTGTCAGGTAAAGCAGTGGCTCTCAACCTTTCCAGACTGCTGTACCCTTTGCAGGACTCTGATTTGTCTTGCATACCCCCAAGTTTCACCTCACTGAAAAACTATTTGCTTACAAAATCAGACATAAAAATACAACAGTGTCACAGCACACTATTACTGAAAAATTGCTTACTTTCTCATTTTCACCATATAATTATAAAATAAATCAATTGGGATATAAATATTGTACTTACATTTCAGTATATAGTATATAGAGCAGTATGAACAAGTCATTGTTTATATGCAATTTTAGTTTGTACTGACTTTGCTAGTGCTTTTTATGTAGCCTGTTGTAAAACTAGGCAAATATCTAGATGAGCTGATGTATCACCTGGAAGACCTCTGTATACCCCCAGGGGTACGCATACCCCTGGTTGAGAACCACGGAGGTAAAGTAACAGAGAAAAAAGGTGGGTAAGGTAGTATCTTTAATTGAACCAATTTCTGTTGATAAAAGAGACAAGTTTTACTGTGAGAGCTTTTCGGTGTAGCTCAAAAGCTCGTGTCTATCACTAATGGAAGTTGGTCCAATGAAAGATATTGCCTCACCCACCTTGTCCTTCTAATATCCAGGGACCAACATGGATACATCACCACCATAAATAGGTAAAGTAACAGGAAAACATGGAAAAAGCTTCTTTTTTCTCAATTATTTCTTTAACTCTTGTAGATTAGTCACAAAATTAAAATAAATGTCCCAGCCATACCCAGAAACAGTCTATATGAAATGAGTTGGTAGTCGTGGTCAGTATGTCAGCTCATTAATGGAAAGGTACCAACACCCCAAACTCCCCAGTTATAATCATCAACGTCATGGATAGTCTCATCCAAAAAGCCAAGTTGTGAATGGGCACAGAGACTAAACAGTTCTCTCAGTTGTGAGATGGGCCAAGGCATACCAGTGAGATAGAACTGAGAACCCCACAGAGCTGTTAAATTGCTGGAATAGATCTGATGAATGATCCCTTCCTGGAACAGTCAGCCACACTATAGTACTGAAGGGCACTTTAAAAAATGTATTTAATTAATGAGCAAATGTAGGTTTTGGCCAAGTTACAGAACCTTGACTACATTCCCACCTCTGTAAAAGAAAGACACTTGAGGGAGAGTCCAAAAAAAGGGAGCTTCCAGGTGGCCCAGCTGCTGAGTCCAAGGATAAAAACCAGATGGAGAGGGAACGAATGAGATTTATTCCTGTCTCTGATGTGGCCTTACTGATCTCAGATGTGGTGTCTGGTAATGACTGTATCAGGTGTGTTGTATGATAAGAGCACTTAGAAAGTGTTTTCTGATTCAAAAAGAATGGTAGCATGTGATGCCTAGTGCTGAAAGTTGAGAGAGGAATGCAAACTGGGAGAGGGAAGGAAAGGTAATACACAAATTGTCATGAAGCACTGTGGGGAGAAAGCTGCTTTGTATCCAAGTGAAGTGAAGGGTGCATACAGGGTACACAAGAAAATCTGTTCGCTTTTCTTCTGCTGCAGTGCTGTCTTTGGTCTCCTTCTTCCAATCAGATAGAGCTTATGATAAATGTCAGTAAAGAAAACTCTTTGAAAAGTCAGGTTAAGCCTCCGAAGGAAAAAAAAAGCCTAAAGCTTCAAAAGTGGTGTCCTTTCCAGGCTGTGTGACTGTGGTCTGAGTGTGCACATGACTGCCTGTTGGTGATGGGTGGACTACAGTGAAAGCAATTCAAGTGCAGTCATGCCATACAAGCCACATTTTATGGTTGCTCCCTCACATTCTCTACTTTCATCTGAATGATGCACCCTTTTTGTGACCAGGACACATTTCCTTTATGTTGTACTCAGACTCGTGTTTTGTTTTATCTTCGGTCTATTTCCCAGAAGTGATCATTTGCATGCAGGACACACATGTTGAGCTGATTGCAGAAGTGATCCACATTTCTCCCCCTACCCCTACCCCCATAAAGTACACTGGAAACCAATGTAAATGATGCATACCGTTTATAATAAATTGGGCTGAACATGATGATCTGTTCAAGTGCATCTTCCAAAATTCATTAACTTAATGTAATATACAGTGGCGAGAATGATACCTATGATTGCTACAATTTAAATGGAAGTTTTCTGTCTTTCTGTAATGTAGGTTAATACTGCAAGCATGGGAAGCACCTCACAATGTCACCCAGTTACAAAAATGACAAAGTGAGTCTTCCTGCACTTTCCAATGGCATAAGGAGTAATAGGCATTGTTACTGCTGGATTCCGTTGAGAATTCTTATGGTACACAGAATGCACAAACACAGTTAAAGGTTGACTATAAAGCCAGTAGAAAGTCACACAGATATAATACAGTAGAACCTCAGAGTTACGAACAGCAGAGTTATGAACTGACTGGTCAACCACACATCTCATTTGGAACTGGAAGTATACAATCAGGCAGTAGCAGAGACCAAAACAAAAAACAAAACCCCACATACACAGTACAGTACTGTGTTAAATGTAAATTGCTAAAATATAAAGGGAAAGTTTTTAAAAAAAATTTTGACAAAGTTCGGAAACTCTTTCTGTGCTTGTTTCATTTAAATTAAGATGGTTAAAAGCAGCATTTTTTTCTGTATAGTAAGTTTCAAAGCTGTATTAAATCAATGTTCAGTTGTAAACTTTTGAAAGAACAACCATAACATTTTGTTCAGAGTTATGAACATTTCAGAGTTACAAACAACCTCCATTCCCAAAGGGTTCTAACACTGAGGTTCTACTGTACAGTAAGTATTATAACTAAATACTTGTAAACTTATAAACTACAAGAGCTTAAGGAAAGTGTGAACATGTTCACCAGTGAATGCAAATACAAATAAAGCAAATGCAACTACAAGCTCTTGACCCCATGGACAACAGTAGGACACAGTTGCTGAGGCTAGCCCACAGTCACACTCGAGGACAGCCTGAGATTAAGGCTGTTACTCAATGCTTAGTAACATAGGTGTGGATGGTAACTGAACAGATAGAGAATATATTGTAAGGCACCACAAAACATATGTGAGATGTCATTTCTGAAGCCATAATGACCAATTGTTTCTATCCTTGTGGTTCACTTGTATACCCCATGAGGAGAGAGGATATATTATGACACATTTCCTCCTTGCCAACCTGCATTTTAGAAGTGATATAAGGGAGATTAAAAAAAGAGTTTCCCTTTTTGTCTCTGCCTTTATATTCAGTTATCTCTATTTACTTTGTTTCAACTTCAAACAGGTGTTTTACACACTCAACAGTATTTCAGATCTTTAAATTTTAAAGGACATTACTATTGCTGTCCTCCAACTTGTCGTGTGCTGTGCAACCAGAGGGGTTGCATCGTAAGGAAACTTTCCAAAATTCAGTTCACCAAAACCAGTCCTAAGAACTTATCTTGAGTTCCTGGGCCATCTACAACTTTCCCTGTGACATCTTTAATAATAACTACTATATGTCCTTAAAATTGGCACTCAGCAGTAGACAAGTCCAGTATAGAATAACAAGCCCCACTGTTAAAACAGGGACCTAAGAAATGGTAGTTGCTTAAAATGTATGTGATTATGTGGGATGCCAAGAGGCCACCCCCGCACTGTTTCCCATTCAAGTGAATAGGAAACCCATGGATAAATTACCACCTGCAGTGCATGATAGCGGACATTGTAAGCAGCTGTCACTGTAGCTCTGTAATTATGCAAGTATTCGTCCAATATTATACAATTAGATGGCTCCATCTCTCTTTCTTTCTCTTGATAATGTTTTTGTAGGTGTCAAGAGCACAGAACTATCTACTTGCTCAATCACTTATGGCTTAGTGGAACATAACTAGCACTTTGCTGGATGCTACCACTGCTGGCTCGCTTTCTATGCCACAGGTTGTCTTCTGAACTGCTTTCAATGCCATATTGTGTTTTTTTAATGAATGATTTCTGAGATCCCACATTAAGATAAGATGCATTTTCTTCCTAAGGACTGAGTTTTATTGTGAAGAGCAGGAACTAGAGACTAGAAGAAAGATGCAGCTGCCTTCTTCATTAGAAATTCCAATCCAGCGCACATAATCCAAAATATGATCTAGATGAAGTATGGTTTTGGCACAGGAACATAGATCAAGCAACATTACTAATGCAATTTCTGCCCTATTCTTGGAGTCCCTGTAGCTTTGAGGGAGTATTAGTCTGGTGAGTAGGAACATAGGAGTAAAGATTACATTATCTGTATATTTTTGACTAAATCTGTTATTTAGTTTGAGTTAAAACTAATGAATGTTTGGAATCTTTTTGCTAACATGTGATTAATTTGAAAGATAAACTTTTCATATAGTTAAACCACATTGTCTGCTACTGACAAATGCAAAATATGAAGAAATAAGATTATGAGTAAGCAGTTACTTAATTATTAGTTTTTCTTGTCTTTTCCATTAAATCAACTATTTTCCCTTTCTCAAATGGCCACCATTTCCTATAACTTACAATGATATTGAAGCTACTCACTTGGTCAGTAAAGATGGCCATTACTTTATGAGTGGGGGTACTCCTACTAAAGATAACCACTATTCTCCATTTTTTTCCAGGAGGGCTGAAGCCCCAAGTTGCTCTTAGGGGAGATACTCACCATTTCACCTTTGCTATCATATTTTGAAATCTACATTTTGAAATCTGTAACAAATTACCGAACTGTGGAACACCTGTGCTTTGTTGCACGTCTCACAATAATAATATGTTTTTTCACTATAAAACCTTTTTTTGAAGATGATTTCTATCATATGCAACTATAAGCACAATTCCTTTCCCACCCCATCCCCACCCAGGGTTAGGGTGACCAGATGTCCTGATTTTATAGGGACAGTCCCAATTTTTGGATCTTTTTCTTATATAGGCTCCTATTGCCTCCCACCCCCGTCCCAATTTTTCACACTTACTCTCTGGTCACCCTACCCAGGGTCATCAGCAGGGTTTTAACACTAAATTTTAATTCACCCCCTACCCTCCCAGCACATACTTCTACTGCTTGAATAAACTTTTTTTTTAAATGAGGAAGAGCCACTAGGTGGGGTTATGAGATACACTTTGCAAGAGGATTTTGTACCTGCTTACTAGTTAGAAATAAAATTCTGGGAAGCAGGAGTTCTGAGTTATTTTACCACCTCTGAGACTGAAGTGTGGTAAATGGTTATAGCCAGCATAGGCAACCGTAAAGAACTGGTAGATTCTTCCTGAGAGGCAGCGTAGCTAAGGGGGGAACACCGTAGTCTGTCATGTCAGACACCTGAATTCTAATTCTAAAGTAATATTGTGCAATGTGTCACTTTGCTTATTTGTAAAATCATGTAGCTGAAGCCTGTTTGACCCCTAAGGTGCGGGGATGAGGCTTTTCCCAACAATAAGGGTCGGGACCAATTTTAATGGGGTCGCCAGGGCTGACTTAGACTTGCTGGAGCCCAGGGGCAAAGCCCAAGCCCAAGCCTGAGGGCTTTAGCCCTGGGTGGCGGGGCTAAGGTTACAGGCCCCCTGCCTGGGACTGAATCCCTTGGACTTTGCCTTTTGCCCCCCAGCCTGGGGCACTGGGACTTTGACTTTGCCCTCCCCGCCCCGCCCACTCGGGTGGCGGGGCTTGGGTGGGCTCAGGCTTCAGTCCCCACTTCTGGGGTCCAGTAGTAATTTTTGTTGTCAGAAGGGAGTCGCGGTGCAATGAAGTTTGAGAACCCCTGTCCTAAGCTAGTGGACATTTTGTTGGAGACCTCTGTTAAATTAATTTAGGTGTAATAAATGGGCAAAGAGTCAAAGATGTTAACATAACGCAGTCACTGTCTAATATTAAACAGTTTTAAACAAGGTTTGTTATACAGAGACCTCAGCCTGCTCATTATCATGGCAAACGTGCCGTTAAGCATCCTTTTAACATTTTATTAAAGATACAGAAAAGACGTAAAAACAATTAAAGTATTTGAAATGTAAGGTATTCAGTAAGGCTTGCATTTTAACTATATATATTGTTCCTTTTCCCATTAGTTGGAGAGCTGTTAGAAGGAAACCCCTTCTCCCCTTGTTTGACACTCAGTTAGATGGAATCAAAGATAGTAATAACTGTTCTCGTGAGGAAAAGAGAAGAAGCTAGTTGAGATGGACTAAATCTATTGTTAAAGTCTGATCACATTTCTGACAAGACAAAACAAACACAGGTAAAAGGGGAGACAAATTCAGCAAAGAAAATTCAGTTTCTATCTCTGATGTTGCAACCTCACTTGCAACCTTACTGCTGGAGAAACACAAGCCCAGCACGCAGTCTTATTAGCTGCTCAAAGACCTGGCAAACTCAAACCAGCATTGGGCTATTTAAGGATTTACTTTTAACTGCTCTTTTCTGGTCACAGGCTTACATCAGTGTTGCAAAATATACAACATAGGAGCTGGAGGGACATCCCAGCCACTTCCAGGAGCTGTGTGGAGCCAGCTGCTGCCGTCAGCCGGACTTTTAGCAGCCCAGTCAGCATTGCTGGTCATGACCGGAGCTGCCAGAATCCCTTTTCGACCGGGTGTTCTGGTCAAAAACCAACATCTGGCAATTCTACAGTTAGGCCTAGTTTTTGTCACACCAATTTTGGTACACTGATTTCTGATTCCATGCGTTTCTTGTTTACCAAGCATAATCTTCACATAGTCCTTGAGTTATATCAGTAGGTCTTTTTGTTTGGACTAATTCCATTTTTCTGTGTCCCATTCTTACCTTTTCCCACCCACACTTGTTATTAGAGGCTATTGTGACCTTTTCTGAACTTTTACTCGCTTTTTACAGTTGAGCTTACAATTAGGGTAAATTTGTGGGCCCAATTATCACAACACCTTGACTTTCTCTTCTTCCTCAAGCTGATTCAACAGAAATGCAGTACATTTGGGAGCTGAGTTTACCATTTGAAAGGGTGACTGTTCCTAGTCAAATGGCTTACTCTTGGCTTTTTATTTCCAGTGGGACTGAAGCCACAGGCTCTTTATGCTGTATAGTAAGTTGATATCCGCTCACTCAGTGCAGCTCATCCAGATTGGAAGATCTGACCCCTGAAGTCTAAGTTACACAGTGACCCAGTGCAGACTAAAACTCCTAGGTAGCTATTTATGGTGACTTTAGCCTCATGCCATGTAATTTAATGAGCTCCTTATTATGTACCCCCATTCAGATAGGTGTCAAAGGTTTCCATACACTAAGCCAGTGGTTCTCAAACTTTTGTACTGGTGACCCCTTTCACATAGCAAGCCTCTGAGTGCGACCTCCCTTATAAATTAAAAACACTTTTTTATATATTTAACACCATTATAAATGCTGGACGCAAAGCGGAATTTGGGGTGGAGCCTGAAAGCTCGCGACTCCCCCCCTCCCCCCATGTAATAACCTTACGACCCCCTGAAGGGTCTCAACCCCCAGTTTGAGAACCCCTGCATGAAGCCATCAGGAAAATCCTAGGTTGTAGTAAAAAACACATAAAGCAATATTTCATTATTATACTACAAGAGCTCCCTCTAGTGGTAACAATGTAGCTTTAATTTAATTGTAAATGAAATACTGCATAATTACCTGAAACAGGTGTCACTTGAACACAGATGAGGCCTTTGGATTTTAGGTAGGATCCTGACATTAAACACTTGGGATGGAGCCTTATGTTTTGATTCTGCAAGTCCCCCACTAAACCAGCAAAAAACCTGGGGACCAAGGGACCTGGTGTTGAGCTTGCAAGAGGTATAGTGAAACTTTCTCTGGAGAGATGGGGTACTCTCATAAATAGCTATTAAGATATAAATCATCTGCAAAATCTACTGGACCTGAGCCTCTTCTATATGTTGAACCCAGTGGAAATTCAGTTTCTCAGGATGAGGATTTGTTTTGTTTTTGTTATTTCAAGGGGTCCTGATCTTCAAAGGATCAATTAATATTTCCTTTTCTATGATGTTAAAATATCATATTTTATATTCTTTGCCTATGTTACTAATTATTATCTAGATTATTAAAACTGAAAGAAATTCTCAAATCTGTGCACTAGCCCAAAGCAAGGAGAAGAATTTGCAATGAATATTTTGTTTTGCAATTTTTTTTCTATTTTTTCTATTTTCCAGACTATAATTTGAGTCTAACTTGATTGTCAAACTCTCATTAACCCCACTGCTCACTAGGTTCCATATCACAGCCAGCAACCTGCTGCAGAGGAAGAGTGTATAGTACAAATTTCAAATATATTGTTATTGTTCCTTACCCAGACGTAAAAGAAGTGGTACAGGTTGCCCATATGGGACCTGATCCAAAGCCTATTGAAGTCATCAGAGTGACCAATGCTGTCTTTAGTGGCCTTTGGACCCATAGTGTCAATCCACTGCTCTATTCACATACAACACATATTTGTCTCACTTTCATGTGGAACTGCTTGCGATGCAGTGGCAAAGCAAAGTATTTTGGGTAGACTGTAGAAACTGAAGAATTCCTCTCCAACCTCCCTAGCATGCAGAGGGAGTGTGCCCTCTGCTATGCTCTTTCAGGAGCTGCAGGGCACTCTCTTTGAGTTCTGTGGGTCAGTACGGCCCTGCCCTCTCCCTACCCCATTGGGATGGATGGCCTCCCCAAGGGATTAATTTGTTTGTTTATTTGTTTCTGTGACACTAGTGTATTTAACCAAAATTTTTATTATTCATCTTCCCAACTTAACAGTGAGAAAATAGGCTTATTTCCATTTTTGTAATAAACTACCAATAAATAGATAGCAATAAAATTTTACTCCCAGTGTCTGTCACTTAAAAACAATTTTGAAAGAGACACAACCTTGACTATGCATGACACCTTTATAGGTTCTTTCCATGCAATGTTCCTATTCTATATACCACATACACTATCTGCATAGGATTCTTTAGATACACCATGTATTCTGAAGTGGATCTATTAATTTTTATTTGTATACATGTTAAATAATGAGGATTACCGATCCTGTACTCTAGATGCCCTTAACAGGATTAGAACTAAGATCAATAAATAGAATTGTAATATACAAAATGGATGTCTTTCTGGATATATTTCTTGAGTTTATATTTTAAGAATAGGATTTTTTAGATCTTAATGAGTTAAATTCTATGAAAAGGCTGTATTCTCCCTTGGAATGGGTTAGATGGATTAGAAGAAAGAACCATGGCAACATAATGCCCCCTATGGTTTATGAGGGGTTATATACAGTAAAAGTAAAAAGGAATGATTGCCTAATATTTTCTTTGAGCTGAGTTGGGAGTACATTTAGTGTTTCTCACCATAAACAGTGAACAGGAAAAATCTATCTGGCTTTGCTTCATTAAAAAAGATATCCTTGCTTGGGATCAGAACACTGCTAATTTAAGCACACACTTTTTTTCCCCAGAAAGACTTTATGAGTAAAGTCCAAACAGATCAGGTTTCCCATTTAGGTGGCTGAGAACAGTGGAAGGATTTTAGTAAATAAAAATATGCAAATGCATTTAAACAACAGCCAGACTACTACCTTTTATATAGGAAATCAGTACTCAAGGAGAGCATGCCAGCCCAAACTATCCCAAAGGGACTGGAGCATCTGTAATTGACTGAGTGGCCACTTGATGGCAATGTCCTACCACACAAATGCAAATACAACAGCATTTGACAGTAGAAAACATGAAATTTAAAGAAAACAATGTGCGTGTGTCAAAAGTATCCAGTTTAAAAAGCTCCAGATTTAGCTGCAATATTCAGTTCTGTGACTTATTTCAGTAAGTTTTCTGTGTCTAGGTCATTCCTGTGTACATCAGCAATTGAGCACTCTCCTATGAACTCCTGTTTTAGATCATGAAAACTACTAGTATTTTATTGAACAAAATAACCCTTTAAAAAGGCAGAAATGGATGTATTTTGCTAATAAATCACAGTGTGCTCGGATGGTGAGGATACAATATTTATCTTTCTACAGAGTTATGCAATAGTTATACACTATTTTAGTGGAAAATTTCCTTTCTTTTTATATTGATTTTTAAAGCAGAGTTTATTCTTCTTTTATCCTCATCCCCACATCCCAATTTCAGATACGAATATATGAACCGCCATCCTGGGTCAGACTAGGTTCATCTAGCCTAGTATCCTGTCTTCCAACAGTGGCCAATGCCAGGTGCTTCAGAGAGACTGAATAGAAGAGGGTAATTATCAGGTGATCCATCCCTTGTTGTCCACTTTCAGTTTCTGGTAGTCAGATGTTAGAGACACCCAGAGCATGGGGTTGCATTCCTGACCATCGAGGGTAATAGCCATTGATGGACCCATCCTCCATGCACTTACCTAATTCTTTTTGAACCCCATTATAGTTTTGGCCTTCAAAACATCCCCTTGCAACAAGTTCACAGATTGACTGTGTGTTGTGTGAAGAAATATTTCCTTTGGTTTGTTTTAAACCTATTAATGTAATTGGGTACCCCTGGTTCTTGTATTATATGAAGGGGTATATAATACTGCCTTATTCACTTTCTCTACACCATTCATGATTTTGTTGATTTCTATCATATCCCCTCCTTAGTCATCTCTTTTCCAAGCTGAAAAGTCCCAGTCTTTTTAATCTCTCCTCATATGGAAGCTGTTCTATACCCTTAATCATTTTTGTTGCCCTTTTCTGTGTCCTTTCCAATTCTATTTTTTTTTTTTTTTTTAGATGAGGCAACCAGAACTGCATGCAGCGTTCAAGGTGTGGGTGTACCGTGGGTTTATATAGTAATATTATGATATTTATTGTCTTGCCCTCTATTCTTTTCCTAATAATTCCTGTTTGTTTTTTGACTGCTGCTGCACATTGAGTGGATGTTTTCAGAGAATGATCCATGGTGATTCCAAGATCTCTTTTTTGAGTGGTAACAGCTAATTTAGATCCCATCATTTTGTATGTATAGTTGGGATTATGTTGTCCAATGTGCATTACTTTGCATTTATCAACATTGAATTTCATCTGCCATTTGTTGCCCAGTCACCCAGTTTTGTGAGATCCCTTCATAACTCCTCACAGTCTGCTTTGGACTTAACTATCTTGAGTAATTTTATATTGTTGGCAGATTTTGCCACCATAATGTTTGCTCCTTTTTCCAGATCATTTGTGAATATGTTGTACAGCACATGTCCCAGTACAGATTCTTGGGGGACACCGCTATTTACCTCTCTCCATTCTGAAAATTAGCCATTTACTACCCTTTGTTTTCTGTCTTGTAACCAATTAGTGATCCATGAGATCTTCCCTCTTATCCCATGACTGCTTAGTTTGCTTGAGATCCTTTGGTGAGGAACCATGTCAAAGGCTTTCTGCAAGTCCTAGCACACTATATCCACTAGATCACCCATGTCCACATGTCTATTGACCCCCTCAAAGAATTCTAATAGATTGGGGAGGCACGATTTCCCTTTACAAAAGTGGTGTTGACTCTTCCCCAATATATCACGTTCGTCTCTGTGTCTGATAATTCTATTCTTTACTATAGTTTCAACCAATTTTCCAAGTACTGAAGTATCAGGAAAGGAAACTGAAATATTATTATGCTGAGGTTATAAAGCCATATTAACATATACAGTTTGCAGATTGCAGCCTCTTATCTTATGAGCCTTTTGTTGCACCTGGTAACCTACCAGTTTTTTTGATGATCTCATGGTTTAGATAAAAATGGAATTAACATAGGTTTATTATATACTGGAAGATTAAACAAGTCAGTTGATGGTAGTATCTGAAAAATACTTTTTAAAATACTGATAAATTGATGAGTGTTTTTTGAAAAATATATAACAAGTACATTTGATAACAAAGAAGAAGACACAATCAAGATTATTGACCCTAAGAACTGGAAAAGCAATCCAGAAATAGGCTTAAAATGTAGGGCCCAAACTATATCCACCTATGAGCTTTGAGAGTGGGGAGACCAGAAACACTGTGTGGTTTGCCTCATTGAACCAGATCCTCAACTTGTGTAAACTATTGTAGCTCCATTGAAGTAAATGGAGCTCTGTCAGCTTACACCAACTGAGGATCCAGCCCAGAGAGGATCCTTCAGAGCTTCCCTTCAAAGGGAGGGCTACAGGGTGCACACTCCAAAACTCAGGGAAAGGACCCCTTGGTACCAGGGTGGGTCACACCCTCTAATCTGCCCTTCTGTCCCTACTCAGAGCACAGGAATCAACCACCACAAACCTGCACAATACCTGGGCGGAGAGCCTAAGTTAGTGCTGCTTGAAATAGTGCTAACCTAGGTGTGGCTATCCATTGGGAATTGCACTGTCTTTGATAGGTAGAATGTCACTTAGGGTGCCTCATCTTCCTTCCACCTTCTAGAAACACCAAGGAAACAAGGTCCCCCATGGAGACCCAGCAGAGGCACTGATGGCTACAGAGCTGTCACTGCCTGGGTTTAACAGCTGGCAGAGGGGAATCCAGCTGAGTAGTGTCCCTTCCACTCATGAAAATGGAGTGAGAAATTTTCCAAATGCATGTGTGTGGAGGGAGGGGGGGGAGAGAATTTCTCTCTCTCTCTCTCCCTATTATGGGAGGTTAGAGGCTGCAGCCTGAAAACTATTTATGTTAATGATTGTATAACCTCAGCATAAAATTTCAATTTCTTTTGGCCTACTCTGGGGATCAAATTTATGAAGAATAAAGAGCAGGTATTCTTAATTGGTAGCACATTCATGATTACATGACATTCCTCTTTCTTATAGTTTCTTTCAAATATTAAAAAGTTGTTCTGATAAAAACCAGATTTCCATGGTAATAATAGCAAATATTGCACCAATGGAGATATCATAATTTTGAAATGTACAAAGAGCAGCACTTTCTATAAATACAGAAATTGGATTATTATCATCCAAACAGGTTGTTAATATTCCAAACTAGACCCATAACGAACAGGAATGTGCAAGCCATAAAGTCCTTCACAGCCGTCTTTTCTCAGTCTTATATGGACTACTCAGGCTTTGTATTTTTAAAAGTCTTAGAAATACCAGCCAAGACTACAGTTGAACACTAAAGATGAAATTAACCCTGTGCAGAGGACCAAGATAAGACTTAAATAATGCTTCATACCAGCCTTGCACTTGTCTTCTATGCACTGGTGAATCTCAGCCTAGTAGAATAAAGAGTGGGATTGTCAAAAGTACTCAGTGTTATCCAAACTGTGCTCTTGCTGAAATCTGTTTTCTCTTGAAATTACACTGTAATTTTTGATGGAAGCAGCAAACTCTGATCACCACAGACCCATATGCAAAATTTTGCACTGGACAACAGTGTGAAATTCTATATATTGTGTGATGGAAGTGGGAAGAGAACATCTGTCACCATGGTAGCTTCTACCTACACTTCAGAAATGTTGAAATTTGAAGTAAGTGTATTCAAAATGTATATCAGCTTATTTAGTTCCTATACAATTTACCAATTCACTCAACATTAAGTTACTGGATAGATAAAAAAGCAGCTGCTAATGGATTTTAGTGCTGAAATCATGGAGGCCATGGAAGACCTATACAGCAATTAAACAAATATGCAGACGGGCTTTGTAGGATGATGCCATAGCCACTTTCATGCCATAAAGCTTGGCTCCATCATAGTCTACTACACAGAAGCATGGGAGTGATGTGTCTTGGCTGGAAGCCTGGCCCGTAGATCTGTAAATGCATTCTTTCCCCAACGAATATAAGACAGTAGCAAATGCACATCAGCTACTGCAGGTTATAGATGATGCTTTTGTTCTTCAACTCCAACAGCATGTGGCTGGTTACTTGGACTATAAGTATGTTTCAAGAATTCCTCCCTACATCACCAAAATGGAATGAACATATGGCTTTCCACAGTGAAGAGTTACATATCTAAATCTCTCTCAGCTAGGGTGAGATGGGGTGAGACTAACTCACTGCAAATAACTGTTGTGTTCTGTCAAGGTGCAGTGAAAATTAATTTGACCTTCTGCTATTAAACTAAAAAGGAGTAACTGGCACCTTAGAGACTAACAGATTTATTTGAGCATAAGCTTTCGTGAGCTACATTTTCCCCTGAATGCATCCGATGAAGTGAGCTGTAGCTCACGAAAGCTTATGCTCAAATAAATTGGTTAGTCTCTAAGGTGCCACAAGTACTCCTTTTCTTTTTGAGGATACAGACTAACATGGCTGCTACTCTGAAACCTGCTATTAAACTGGAATCTTTCTGCTAAACTGAAGGCAGACTGACTTTGCAGCAACTAAATTTAGAACTCTCTGTTACGGGCTGGGGCAGGGCGGGAAGTTCACTCCACTGACAGTTTGTGATATTAATCCTCCTGCAGCATCTCAGAATATAACTAGAACCAATTATTCTGCCTCACTCCCCCTCCCTTTCCCCCATGGCACAGCGGATTAATTCGTTAAACTCGGACTGAAAACACAATTTACAGGTAAATTTCCTACTGCTAAGGTTAAACAAATGGCTATTTGTTATTTCAAGTACTGATCCAAAGCCATATATGCAGTTAACATAATTAAAATCTATGAAAAGACTGTTACCATATTCACAAGGTTTGTGAAAAATAAGGAGGCAGTTTTCATACTCATAACAGCAGAGAACCAAAATGAATTGTATGGTCAATGGGAGCCCTAGAGGTTATTTAGTTTTCCATAATCTATAAAGCTTCTTCAGAATCATGTCATTAGCTTTCCTGTGGTACTGCACAGCAGAGCTAATACTGCAATTATGGTTCATGTAGTTAAACTGTGCTATTGACATTTTTTTTCCCAGGAGGCCTTCATTTCTAGCAATTGTAATCATCTTCATTGTACAGCTGTATGGATTCCACGTTTCACGGTGAGAGAAATAAAATTGCAAATAAATACAAGCTTCCCTAATGTCTCTATAAATGCCAGATTTAGTAACCATTAACCAAATGTTGAAGTCTATAAAATGTATAATTCGTTGTATAAAAAAATAAGAGGCTACATTCAACTCTCATCCACAAGGATTAACTACGATTGTACTGAGG
Organism: Caretta caretta; assembly: GCF_965140235.1. Taxonomy (NCBI): domain Eukaryota; kingdom Metazoa; phylum Chordata; order Testudines; family Cheloniidae; genus Caretta; species Caretta caretta. The sequence goes on from NC_134214.1 coordinate 30,156,658, forward strand.
TAACTGAGAGCAGAATTTTGCCCAATATTTGAAAAAGAGAACACTAATATTCTATCGGGTTTTGCCACTTGATTCCATCAAATGTATTTTCTTCTTTTCCTTTATAGTATCTAATTCTCCCCCCTCCCCCTGCCCCTTTGATTTTCAAATATGCTAATCCTTAGAACAGAAAGCTTTAAAAGCTAAATTAGCATAATTACCACATGAAAATGGTATGTGCATCTAGTTACAAAAAGTCTGTTTTTTTAACTTTACATTCTTATATTGGACAAATTTGGAATTCAGATTTATTCACTTTTACCAGACCTACAGTAAGTATGAAAGCTGATAAAGGTCCCTTATGCAAAGCACAAGATCGTTAGGATGCTATTTAGTCTATTATTGAATCATCCATAAATGAATCACTTTCAGAAAATATTCTCATTATTCGGAGGAGGAACGGTTCTCAGCTGTGCCAATCCTTACTATGGCAAAGCCTTGGTAATTTTCACTAATGATGTTGAGACCCATTGCAGATTCTTGAATTTTGCAAATGAAAGCCCAATCCTGCGAGAAGCTGAGAACCCTCAATTCCTATGTCCGTCAACACTGTTATATAATGGGGCCACTAAAAACTATGCAGTAGGCATTGAGGATGCTGACTGCCTTCTGGGAGGGGCTCAGCATCTCACAGAGTCAGGTCCGTGGTGAGTAAGTAAATAAACATCATTAAAAAGCGAGAGTGATGCCCCACTAAAAGGACTGTCTTCATTTGCGGTGACAATTGTAATTTACTTTCTGTTATTTTTGATAGTACTTCAAAGTAAACTAGCAAATGCACTGTACAGCATTTAGCAAAAGCAATGAATTCTTGGTAATAGCAGAGATTACCAAAGAACTTTGCTATTAAAGCTTTGCTGACAAAAGCCTTTCTTCCCCTCTAATGTGCAGGAGACAAAAGTGTGCTAAAAATGCACTCCAAAGAACAAGTGCATTTAATGTGTCCTATAGCATCTAAGAAAACTGATCTCAAACTGCCTTGTGGAGATGTTGACATGGGAAGGACACTGCTATGACTCATGCCCATGTCCCATGTCACAGCATAGGGATGTTGACAACTGTGGCAAAAGTAAAGTAAATATGGCTGAGGGCTTAAACCAATTTTGCAAATAGAGAATATCCATGATTACTGGAGCATGGAGTTCGCAGCACCCTAAGGAATATCAGTCATCTTTTGCATGAAAGAAAGGCAACACTCTACCAGGCAATGTAGAATTCCAGTGAGTGTCTGTGGTGAAGAAACACAATGTCCAGAACAAACCCAAGAGAGTAGAAACACAGCGAATTAGCAGGACCATCTTTTAATGGTCAGGCACATTATACATGAACATAAAATAATTAGAATGTCCCTCCCTCCCCACATGCCATGATCACTGGCAGACATGCAGCAGATCTAACCAACAGGCTATGAGGCCCTACTCAGAACAAGCAGGGTATGCATCAGATCCCTCATTTGTCCAGCATTTTCTTGAGGATGGGAGCAATAGGAGTCTTCAGGCCAAGTTCCTTGTCTGTACATTGTCACCTGTGACATTTAAAGCTTATTCTGGTAAGCTCTTCTAACACCATTTCAGAATGCCTGATGGGGAGGAGGAGAGGAAAATCATATGTTGCAATGCTGATTCCTCTGGCTATGTCCTCTTTTCTTGTGACTACAATGTCTTTTCCAGCACTGCACATGGCATGCGTTTGGTATGTAGTGCTTCATTACCCGTAGGGCACTTGGAGAAAGAATAGACGTGTTTCACTTTGCCATAATTTCACTGACTTTACACATATTGTGGTGCACTGGGCAGCTTTTCCCTTCTCTGAATCCTGCATAGCTTAAAAGATGAAAGGGCCTGTATTAATCATGACGGTTGTGGCAACAGCTATAGATAAAGTTCAAATGCAACTTCCATTTCAAACCTTATTTTTCAGTTGCTCATAACTTCTCTGGCTATTGCCTTTAATGATGACATTTTCTATGCTTGAGCAAAGATGAGTCTTCTTTAGTTTTTTTGAGGAGTTCTTGGTAAGCTCTTGAAGAAGTCAGTGGGCTGTTGTTTCTTGGTTTTGTTTTTGAGGGATATGTGCAATTAAAATATAGCAGTCTCATATATTCTCATACATCTCAGAAATTTTGTGTATGCATAATGCAGCAATGTCTCATTCAAGTCTATTTTAGGGAGCTCTCTGGAATCTAAGGAATAAGCTGGGTTTGTAAGAAAATGTTCCTGTGGTTCTGAAATTCTGAGCATTGGTGTGCTTTCATGTATGCCAAGTAAGATTTTCTATCCCGTTCCTTTGCTCAGCTGAAACCTTAGAACCTTTGGGGGACTGCTGTTAATTTTTTTTCTGCTGTGACTTCAAATATTGGGGATGCCAGGAAATGCTTTACAGCAATCGAAACACAGAAGTCTACCATGCTTTTGGAAATCAAAAACTTTCTAAAGTTGCAGCAGCCCTGAGCGTAGAGAGAAACAGGCAAAAGCTGGGACCCCAGGATTCTTGAGCATTATGTCTAATTCGGTCTAATGGCCTTAATTCTGTGCAGTGGGGTTGCTCCCATTAATCCTTTCACACGTTTTTCTCCCTAGTTCTCCAAGAGCCCCAAACTCATGTTGGGTCTGATGTGCCCACCACTGATTGTATGCTTGCTTTTACTCCTCACAGAGAGCGGAGAATAAAGTGAAAGGTTTGAATAACCAAGTAAAAAAGAATGAGTCAGCTAGGTGTGGATTTATTTTGAAGAGGACTAAGGGGCTACCATGCATATATAAACATTCATATAAACATGAGATTTGGCTAGGGAAATATGAGTCACTTGAGACCACTGAATGTTCTAGGTGTAGGCCACCACAACACATCTGCTGTGCTGCTCAGTGTACCAACTTCATGCCAAACGTTCCATTCAGTCCTATGGAATGTTAATAGATAACAGCCGCTGAGTAGATTTGTTGGAAAACCAGCAGTGGGAAAGGATTTTTAAAAGCCCGTATATTATTCCTTTTTGTTATTGATGGTGTAGTAGAAAAATATGAAGAATAAAATGAACTGATACTAAGCATAAGTAATTATTGCAGGATGACACAGTGATCCATTCAATAAGAAATATGTTTCAAATGCATTAAGCACCAAAAATGAAAGGTCTTAACATTAAAAAAGAAAGAATAGTTGTGCTCACCATTGGATGGAATTTCTAAACATTGCTATTAAATGTAGAAAACAAATTGTATTAAGACCCTTAATTCCTTTTATTGTTATTAATTATTATTACTTATTATTAGGAGATGAAATGCTTTATTAGAATTAAGCTCATCTGAAACTTATTATTCCTTAAATATGCTAATTAATAGAGCAGGATCAAGGATTTGTTCATTAAAATAAGATACCTCAGGGGAACTGAAATTAATTTTGATGTCCTAATAGAGTTATCATTTTGCCATTTTTCAGAGTGTTAGCCATGTTAGTCTGTATCAGCAAAAAGAACGAAGAGTCCCTGTGGCACCTTAGAGACTAACAAATTTATTTGGGCATAAGCTTTCATGGGATAAAACCCACTTCATTGGATGCATGCAGTGGAAAATACAGTAGGAAGAAATATATACACAGAGAGCATGAAAAAATGGGGGTATACCAACTGTAACGAGACTAATCAATTAAGGTAGGCTATTATCAGCAGGAAAAAAAAAAACTTTTGTAGTGATAATCAGGATGGCCCATTTCAAACAGTTGACAAGAAGGTGTGAGTAACAGTAGGGGGGGAAATTAGCATGGGGAAATAGTTTTTACTTTGTGTAATGACCCATCCACTCTCAGTCTTTATTCAAGCCTAATTTAATGGTGTCCAGTTTGCAAATTAATTCCAGTTCTGCAATTTCTCATTGGAGTCTATTTCTGAAGTTTTTTTGTTGAAGAATTGCGACTTTTAGGTCTGTAATTGAGTGATCAGGGAGGTTGAAGTGTTCTCCGACTGGTTTTTGAATGTTATAATTCTTTACATCTTCTGGATGTTTTAAGCTCCCCTACCACACCCAAAAAAGTGAATAAATGTTTGATTTTAATATGAATTTCAAATAAAAAATGTGGAATGACTCACTACTTAAGGGCATAAATATAGATCACTATAATAGTATAATTTTAATGTAGATCTGACCTACATAGATCACTAGGTGGCTCAGTAGACTCAAAATGGATACAGTGCTTTTCACTTCTAGTTCACTAGTCCAGTATTTATTTAATTAATTAATTAAGCATTTGCATATTCGCCAAGCCAAGCAATAGCATTCTTAGTGGCCAAGTGGAGCTTTCGGAGCCCACTGCTGAATTTGGTTAGCGCGTGCTCCTCGACAATGTCTTATTGTTTGATCTGTGCTGCAGCTTGGATTGACTCGAAGACCCCAGTGGAGCTGGTTGGCTGCACAGAGGCCTTGCCTAGTCCTGAATCGGTTAAGAAGGGCCCACTGATGATGTGGCAGGTTGAAGCTGGGCAGCCGAGCAGAAGGGTCTTTGATGAGGAACTGATTGGTCGTTGATGTGAAGTACCAGTCTTCCCTCCAGAAGAAGTGGCCTGTCTTCCCGCTGCCACATCCTGGCATGGCAGCCTCAACCACAATTGGTGTCGTGATGAAAGACATATAGCTGGTGGACTAAAAAGGTCATTGAACAAGGGTAAGCTAGGGTTGGCACGTATCTTCTGAAGAAACTTGCCTGCTGCAGTCTCCCCTCCTGATATAAGGCGGAGCAATGTGGCTCAGAACAGGAAGCCATGGAAGATGAGTCAGTCAGAGAGTTCCTGTGATGATGCACATTGTTGAGCTGAGTTGCATGTCAACAAGTTTGGCGTGTGCTGACCGACTCCATACTGAGGCACAGTACTCTGCTATTGAGTATGAGATGCCAAGGGCTTCTGCTCCCAGTGAAGAACCTGTCAGTTTGCCAAGAAGGTTGTTACATGTCTTTACCTTCGCTGCTATCTTGCTCAGGTGACTTTTGTAAGTCAGTGATCGGTTGAGGGCCATGCCTAAGTAAGCAGGGTAGGCTTTATGCTTCAGCCTCTGACCATTCATTATGATGTTTAATTCCCTCTTAGTGTTGGCATGGCGGAATGTGCTAGAGACTATCTTGCTGGTGCTAAGCTGAAGGCTCCATGTCTTGCCATAGTTGGCCAGATTTGCAGCATCATTACTCAGCGTCTTCTCCAGCTCAGAGAAAGTCAGAGCCTGAAGCCTGGAACAGATGTTGTCTGCATAGATGAACTTCTGTGACTGAGTTGGTGGCAGGTCACTGATGTATAGATTGAACAAGGTTGGGCTAGAACAGACCTCTGAGGTAACTTGTTCATCTGTTTTTTCCAAGCACTTGTTTTCTCACCCACAAGCACCCTGAACCATCTGTCTCAGAGTAGCAGTTAGATGGCATCAGTAATCCATGGTGGAAAGACTCTTGGTATTTTAAAAAGTAGACCTGTGTACCACACCATATCATATGCTCCAGTGAGGTTAAGGAAAATAGCACCTGTTTACAGGTTTCTCTGAAAACTGTTTTTGATTAATGGGGTTAGCACATGTTTGACTTTGTTGAAAGCCTGCTTCCTCGACATTCAAGATGTTCTCCACCTCTGGTGGTGTTCATTGTAAAATTAGGCACTTTAGAACCTTGAGACATACAGAATGCAGCGATATCCGGCAGTAGCTTGATGCCTGGTTTGGGTCTTTACCCCAGGTTTTGGAAGGCCGATGAGTTGAGAGCCACGCCAGTAGAGATTAATTTGCAAACTTTAACTCTAATAGCTGATTGAAATAAGTTGTTGTTCTATGTTCATTTCCTCCAAGGAAACAGGTGACCATACCACAACCACTGGCCTTCTTGTGAGCAGTCTTGCCAGAGGCTGAAGACAGAATGCATTTTAAAAATGAACTATCCTCTCAGGATGGGATACATTACTAGGGTAATGTGGGGAAAACATACACTGTCAGTACCTGCTCATGTTTTCCTATTGCCTTGGTAAAGATACTGTGCCCTGGGCTGTTGTTACAACAACTTACATGAACACTAATTTCATCTTCAAACAGATACAGAAAGAACTGAGATATATTCCAATTTAGTGGGGTATAGAGTCTGCCTAAATATTAATCTTCTCTCTGGCTAGGGGAGGAACCACAGTTGGTCTAACCTGAGTAAAAGGATTTTCAAGGACAGAGCGGGCTTCAGAAAAGAGTCATATTTTGTTCTGTGCCTTCTCACCAAGAAAGTCACCTTCATTCTGGTACCAGAACTTTTATGGCTGTAACCATGTCATCATCATCATCATCATGTTCCTATTATGCCTCTGGCATTTAGGGCAGCGCCAAAGCTCCTCCACTCCTGTCTGTTTCTGGCAAGTCTTTCAATGGTTCCCCAGCTGTGCCCCAGGTTTTTCAACTCGACTTCCACAGCTCTTCGCCATGTTGTTTTCGGGCAGCCTCGTTTTCATTTGCCTTCAGGTGTCCATCTTATTGCTACTCTGGTGATGGAATCAGTTTCCATCCGAAGCACGTGACCGATCCATCTCCAGTGCCTCCTGGCAATGATGGTGCTCAGATTCTCTTGGCTGCACTGTGACAATAGATCTTGGTTTGAGATTGTTCTGGGCCAAAAGATACAGAAGATTTTTCTGAGGCAGGTTGTATGGAATGAAGACAGTTTCTCTGGTGTCTGTGCCTTGTCATGGTGGGATGTTCTCTAACTATCCCCAGAGTCTGTGTCAGTGGGGGCTTTTTGCTCCTGGGAGGTTCAACCATGCCGGATTGGTCTGTGTGGGAGGGGCCAGACAAAACAGACACTCGGGTCCTCCAGGTTGGGGGTTAGGCACAGGGCTAACAACCCTGTCCCGTAAAAAACAAAATATATTACGGAAACAGCCACAGAGAAATCGACCATTACTGTGTGTGATGGCCTTCAGGAGTCAATGCCCTGTAACCATGTAGAAAGCAAAAAAGTAAACAGTTTGGCTTTCAGGATGAGATTGTTATATTGGAAGGTGTACAAAATATTGATTTGATTTGTTAATTGAACATAAGATCATAGTGGGGGATTCAATATATCCTTTTAGAGAATCATTGTATATTAGTGCAGTATGTTTTCCCCCATTATTTTTCCACAGCACTGAAATACTGGTATAATAATTTTCTATTAATGCTGGACAAACCCCTGACAGAATTTTGGGCCTGATTTTCAGAGGTGCAGAGCACCTAAAGCTCAGCTAGACTTGTGGATACTGAATACCTCTGAAAAGCAGACCCTTATTGTTTTCCCTTGGCTCAGATAAATTCTGAGAAGTCTGATTACTTATAAGGTGTTTATTTGAAGTATTCAGAGATCTTCAGAGGACTAAAATGACCTGAACATTTTACAAGAACAGGCTTTCTTGAAAGGTTTCTGGTATTTTCTGGTTCCAGTCAGCCCGGAAGTTACATTAGAACAGCCTCTAGCACTGTATTTGTAAGGTGGAGAGAGTGAGAGGCACAGGGATATTTTTGTTAAGGAAGGAAGAGGTGCATGAAAGAGTTTTGGCAATTTGTGGGCAAAACACTTTTCTGTTTCCTCTCCTCAGCCAAACATCCCTCTCTGTCTCTGCCCTTTGGACCGAATTCTGAAAAGCGAGTTAAGGGCTAGGTTCTGAAGAAAATGTGCAGTGGTGCTGAGAGAGAGAGAATTCTCAGCACCATGAGGTTCTTCATGGCCTTCACTGCTGTATATCGGGACTGTGGTTGGCTACTCCAGGAACTGGGGGAGAACAGAAGACAGAGCTACCTACATGGGGGTGATCCATATAAGATTTTCCATACCTGCACCACAAACTCCTTTTCCACACTTCATGGGGCAGTGTAGAGAGCCTCCTCTGTTGTCCCCTCTGGTGCAACAGAAATATGATGTTTCTGCAATAGAGGAATGCGGAAGCCATTTTAGGTTTTGACCAATTGATTCCTGTGTTACTCTGGGAGTTTACTTCCACATCCAATGTATTTTCAGACTCTAACCTATAAAACCATTTCTGAAGATAACCCTAAAAGATCCAATAAATTTTCAGTATACAAATATCATTACTAACTACAGGATTTTAAAGGTTTTCCTGGTCTCTTCTGGCATGGACATTTTAAAGTTAAATTATCCTGACCTACTCCTTCCTAATTCAGTTAAATGCCAAAATAAACAGTGGATTAGTTACTGAACAGTTAATTGTTACTTTGAAGGTTTTCTTCCTCTTTATTTAAACAAATGCACAGCATTTAGCTTCAAAGAATAGCAGTGCTAAACTACAGGCACCAGGGTCGAAGGCTGACTCCTGAAAACTGCTGCACAGTGCAGAGTGGCCTGGGTCTGCCGTCAGTTTATTGAAGAGAGCTGCTCCTCCGGTGCTGCAGGTGCAGGTCTGGTTGTTGCAGTACGTCAGCATAACTGCAGGCGTGTTCAGTGGGATGGAGTTGCTGTAGCCCCACGCAGAAGCTAGACCCCCTCAGAAACCAATGTTCAAGGTGAGACCCATCTGAGATGATTATAGATTTAAGCAATTGATTTTGCCAGTTCAGAAAACCAAGACTGATAGGGATAGAAAGGGTGAAAATCTGGAACTTGAAAATGAAGCTCTTCATTACACAGCCACAGTCTGAGTCTTACTTTAGGGCTCATCGGCTTTCCCTGTCCTTGGAGAGGGAGAGAAGTTGATGAACAAGAGAGGAGAACGTTGTGAAATGCTCCTAAGGATGGTGATGGTAATAACTGGACTGATATGTTAAGAAAATAGAACATAAAATGGCAATGAGGCTTATTTCATCATCATCCGCTAGCTGCATGTTATCCAGGGTACTGCTACTCTCCTCTGCTTCTTACAGTTAGGCTTGGCAGAATTCAATTTTTATTTGTTTATCATTTTGATTAATAATATCAATATTTATTTTAAGCATCTTTAAACATTTTTATTGATTTAAATGTTCGTAGTTGTAGGAAATTATGGGGGGGGGTCAGACAATAGGAGCATCAGACAATCATTATTCAATGACAGTAGGCATTGAGATTCAAAAAGTTAAAGCTTTAAAACAGTTTAAACCAAAATTGTCAACATTGTGTCAAAATATACAAAGTATATAGCTTTAAACCTAACTCTAGTAAGTTTGAAGACAGTATTTCTTTCTTTGCCTAGCTGTAAATTTTGATTATTATTGGTAGAAATATTTTTGTTGGTTTGTGTGTGTACCAGTGAAATCAACATTTACCAGTAAAAATCTAATCGTTGCAAACCTGATTATAATCTGCTTGGTGAGGATCCAGTTGTGTTTCACAGCACTTACTTGAAATAACCTACTGTTTTCAAGGGTCCTTTGGCTGGCACATCACAACATGTCATGTGTGAGCCACTGTATGGGCCTGTGCAGGGGAATACAGGGGCAACAGCATACTCCCTTACATCAGGTACTCTTATTACAGATCACAGGGTAAAGGGGAGAGCAGCTTCTGTGGGGCTGCTACCTTCCACTCTCATGCATGTAGTCAGTCAGTGGGCAATCAGGGGTGGGGAAAATCAGGAGCCTTGACTCTCCCCCCTGAATCCAGCACAGAGGGGCAAAATACCCTGCACCAGGTATGGGATGGTGCATATTACTCCCCTTCCCCTCCACAGAACAAGGGGGGAGACCCAAAAAACAGACTTTGGCTCTCACAGTTACAGTCTAGCCCCTACTCTTCTGCTAGGTCAGGGCAGCTAAGCACAGGGCAGGCACAAAGGCACCATCTAGCCCTTAGGGTCCAGGTCTTCAGGGCATTGAGTTTCTTCAGCTCCTGTTGACTTGAACGGTAACTAAGAGCACCCAAGACATCACAGGTTTGATCCCTTACTTTGTGGTTTGTAGGTACATTAGGTTGCGGGAGGAGAGATGGTAGCAGAAAAGTCACAGTTTTTGTTTTGTTTCTCTAACATTTCTTTCTTTGACTTTTAAATAATATTGAGATCAGTAGGCCAGATGAGTAGCTCTCTGCAGTTACATGAGCCACCAGGGGCAGCAGAACTGGTGAGGGGCCAATGGTCATGTTATGGGGGCTGCTATATGTTTTCACCCTTGGGTGGCATTTTTAAGCAAGTTGTTTCAGATGGCTCAGGCCAGACAGGGCTCCATGGCTCCTGGGAGCAGACGCAAGAGCAGGACCTGGATGGGCTGGAGTGGCCACTGAGGTACCTTGGGTCAGGCTGGGGAGCTAATAGGAACTGGGGTGATTGGGCCAAGTCATCCCATGCAAAGCATCCATCCTGATTCCCCTTCCTATCCCTGACACTACAATCTCCCCCACTGGCCTTGACTCCCTCCACTCCCCAAGCAGAGCACTCACCCCACCTTCCTCCCACTTCCCCTGACTCCCCGCTCCCCACACTTAGTGTAGTGCTTAGCATGTTTGGGTTTCACTGTGCACCTCTGTCTTCTCCCCCATCCACCCATTCAAAGTGAGCTTCTGCTGCCTCTGTTAGCCGGTATAAAAATGATAAAGGTTGTTGGACTTCATGCTTCAGTTCATACACTGATTAACAGATTGGATCAGGAAAAACTCTACCTCTTTGAAACCAAATCGGGTAATTGACCAAATGCATTATGGATGGGTGGCTGGTCTCTAATTAATGTGTGTAAGGACATTAATAGTACTCAGCCTTTCTGACAGGGCCCATTGAGCCCTTCCATTCTTGTGTACCTGTGCTGAGACAGGGCCCAACCTGGCCTTATAAACTGAACCACAAACCTTTTGAAGTTCATCCATCATTAACAGTGTACAAAATATGTTGCATACATATCCTGGTTTTGTATGCATTAGATCAGCTAAACCTCTTGTCCTCCATTTGATATAGCTGGATTTGTTTTCCTCATTCACTTAGTTATAAAAGAGTCTGTGATGTTTTCTTATTTCATGTAAGATGGCTAATGGTAAGCTTATCACTGCCAAAGATTTCTTCAAGCAATACTGCATGTACTGTGTAATAGTACATGGGGTTAGTCAGTGTGATCATGTCTCCCTCAAGTGGCTAGCCGCAGCAATGGTAATAGTTTACTACTTTTCTCATATCTAAAGGAGTTACTCCTTTATCTCAGTTGGAAAAACTTGTGCTTTTGGGATGCTTTCTTTGACAGGGTAACAAGCCTTGTAGATAGGGGGGAAGTGGTAGATTTGATATATCTTGACTTTAGTAAGGTTTTTGATACTGTCTCGCATGACCTTCTCATAAACAAACTAGGAAAATACAACCTAGATGGAGCTACTATAAGCTGGGTGCATAACTGGTTGGAAAAGCATTCCCAGAGAGTAGTTATCAGTGGTTCACAGTCATGCTGGAAGGGCATAATGAGTGGGGTCCCGCAGGGATCAATTCTGGGTCCAGTTCTGTTCAATAACTTCATCAATGATTTAGATAATGGCATAGAGAGTACACTTATAAAGTTTGCAGACAATACCATTGTCGGCGGGGCTTGGGGACAATACCATTGTCGGTGGGGCGGGGTTGCCAGTGCTTTGGAGGATAGGATTAAAATTCAAAATGATCTGGACAAACTGGAGAAATGGTCTGAAGTAAATAGGATGAAATTCAATAAGGACAAATGCAAAGTACTCAAGTACTCCACTTAGGAAAGAACAATCAGTTGCATACATACAAAATGGGAAATGACTGCCTAGGAAGGAGTACTGCGGAAAGAGATCTGGGGATCATAGTGGATCACAGGCTAAATATGAGTCAACAGTGTAATGTTATTGCAAATAAAGCAAACATAATTCTGGGATGTATTAGCAGGAGTATTGTAAGCAAGACACAAGAAGTAATTCTTCCACTCTACTCCGCTCTGATTAGGCCTCAACTGGAGTATTGTGTCGAGTTCTGGGTGCCACGTTTCAGGAAAGATGTGAACCAATGGGAGAAAGTCCAGAGAAGAGCAACAAAAATGATTAAAGGTCTAGAAAACATGACCTATGAGGGAAGATTGAAAAAAAATGGGTTTGTTTAGTCTGGAGAAGAGAAGACTGAGTGGGGACATGATAACAATTTTCAAGTACTTATAAGGTGTTTACAAGGAGGAAGGAGAAAAATTGTTCTCCTTAACCTCTAAGGACAGGACAAGAAGCAATGGGCTTAAACTGCAGCAAGGGCAGTTTAGGCTGGACCTTAGGAAAAACTTCCTAACTGTCAGAGTGGTTAAGCACTGGAATAAAGTGCCTAGGGAGGTTGCATAATCTCCATCATTGGGGATTTTTAAGAGCAGGTTGGAAAACACCTGTCAGGGATGGTCTAGATAATACTTAATCCTGCCTTGAGTGCAGGGCACTGGACTAGATGACCTCTCAAGATCTCTTCCAGTTCTATGATTCTATGCTTTTTTCCAGCATCCATAATCCCTTCGTCCCTCAACTTCAACAAATAAGGAGATCAGCTAGTTTCTTATAGGGTCATATAAGCTTTTTATAGCTCATGTTTTAATGTGTATTACTGTGGATTTTTTAAATTTAGATTTGATTTGTTATTGGCATCTTGGAAATTAGAGCAGGACAGGGTGTCACAATAAACAAACACAAGATATGATTCCTTACAGAATTAATAATTTTAAAATATCTTTTCTGTAGATTTTAACATATTAACATGGTTGTACTTTGAACATGAGTAATTCCAGGCAGGAATGTGGTAAGAAGACATGGCTGTGATTCTAAACGATACTGTGGACTGTATTGGTGCTTCTAAGCAAGGGAATTTCATCATAGCTGTTTACAATTTACCCAGACATGCACTTGCTAGTCAGATAAACCCCCTGTGTGGTTAATGAGAATTGTGCTTACATCAGGAGTGTGGGATCATGTTCAGAGACCATAATTTTTCAAACAAAGCCTGTGTATCAGCTGATCTGATCTATACAAGCTGTGTATATTTGTCATGGTTTTATCATTATTGTATTCCCTTGAAGGGGAGCAATGTAAGGTGGAGCACGGAAAGTGACTGCTCTAAGTTCTTGTTAAATGTATGATCCCAAAACATTCTTCCTTCATAGAAAACAACAACAACAAAGAAGTCCTAGCTCCACAAAGCTGCTTCTGGCCTGCAGCTTCAAACCTTCATATCCCACTGATAACAGGGCCTGATTTTTCAAAAGAAACAATTTTTTCAGACATTTAGTCTAAGCAAAGTTTCACTGTAAGTGAAATTACAATTAGGACAGTGAGAGACACTGAAACAAATCAGTTTTACGTTTTACTTTCCTATAAACAGCATCCCCCTGTATCAGAGAATATGAATCTGCCAGAATTCCACCACAGGTTTCTGTTGCAGAACCTTTGCATGTTCACATGTAATCTACTGGTGAATGCAGTACGAGTTCCCTTCTGTGACCGATTCTCAGAGGACATGAGTTAGGTACAGCCTCAGTTAGGAAGCCTTGGAATTTTAGCTCAAGTTGTAGCAACTCATGCCTTTAGCTCTGAAGGTGCCTGGTTGAATCCCTGATGTGTCAGCCAACAAGGCAGTCATCACATGTGCACAATGAAGATCTGGGCCTTTTAATGCACTGTCTAGCTGTAGGTGAAGACTGTGACAAGTAGTTAGTAGAAGACTTTGTCTTTGCACGTTGGAGATAGTTGTACAGTTTTTTATTAGAATACAGATAATCAGTGCCCTTGGACAAAGAAAACTGGGTGGAATTTAGTAGAAATATTCAAGCTATAAGTAGGCTCTCATGGGGAGATTTCTTGTAGCCATAATGCCCTTTGCTGTTCAAACCATATAACATTATAGTCACTCTTTTCCCATGCTCCAGCCAAAAATATGTGTCACTGAGGCATGTGGATGTGGAACAGAAAAATGATGATGTAGAAAGAATAGATACGTGACTCTGACACCTTCCTCCATTAAAATGAATACAAAACAATCAAAGGTTAAAAAAGTGAAAAAATTAAATACTTTAAAATCTGCTGAGCTTCCAGCCTAGATTTCAATTTTACATTATTTTCCATTTTAAAAGGAAAAGCGAGTGACAGTTCTAAACAATTAACTTATTTGATCAAGCACTAACCACCATGATAGCAAATTATATTGACACTGTAGCAAATACTTCAATAGCAAATCACTTTAATGGCAAAATATTTCAACTGCAAAGCCCTCAAATATCAAAATGCTCTGTCAGCAAAACTCTTTGATAACTGAACTGCTGCAATACAAGAAATACCCCAACAGCAAAGCTTACCAATCTCAGTGACAGTCTGCAAAATATAATCAGGGCCAGAGCCTTATGAGCTTGACTCAAAGCTCATCTAAGTTAAAGTAGAGTAGACTCCTGTTGACTTCAGTAGGCTTTGGATCAGGGCCCTAGTATAAATTAGCCTAGCTTCACTGATTTAAATTGAAACTGTGGTGATTGATACCACTTGAGGATCTGGTCCTCAATTTTTATAAACTCTACAGTATGGGGAGCTAGCAGTATAAAATATACTTTGCATATAGTACCTGAAATATGCTAGCCACTTTCCAGAGGGCAAAATTCACCCCCTGCAGAGGACCAGCAGAAACCTTTTGCACCACTTGAGAACTTACGTGGAACTTAAAAGGTGCACAGGCTTCATGCTGGCTGTTTGAACAATGGTGAGTTTGACCCACAGTTAGTAATAGATTCATCCTCTTCCCAAAATATCTTGTGGTCTAAGAACAGAAAAGAGGGAATGAGCCCAGGAGAGTAGGAAGAAGAGACAGCAAGGATGGCATCAATTCTTTTGAGATTGTAATAATAATTTATATAACACCTGCCATCCAGAAGGATTTCAAAATGTAGAGGGATGAAAAGTGTACTTCGTAGGGACCACTTGCCCACAACTGAAATACAGCCACCTCTAGTATGAAACATAGTGGTCATTATGCACCAGCAGCATGAAATATTAGCCAGTTGAGCTTTGAGATAAGGGAATGGAAAGAGTAATTTCTCCAATCTACACTGCAAGGAGATTGTAGGTAGGCAGAAAGTGGTATTGGAGATATTATCTTTTTAGGTGAGATATAAAACCAAACACCTGACCTGCTATGTCCACTAAAGATTCAATGGCAGCTTCCACAAAATGTAGAGGTATTAACTTTAGTGTCCTGGCAAAATTCCATTTTGGATTATTACATTCTGATTGCCTAAATTCCCCTATAAATTAAATTTAATTGCTGGTGTGACGGGTTTGGTCACAGAGGCCCCCTTGGGACTGTCATCTGATGTGCTGAAACTACCTCTGAGCCCATTTTCCCTGGCAGCTTGGGACTTCAGAACCCTGCCTTGTTGAGCCAGACACACTAGCCTGCAGCAAACACAGACCCAGGTCTGAACCACATCCCGCAAAAAGTAGGATTTAAGTGGTTCGAAGTAATAAGAGACAGAACAAAGTAAGTTACCATGCAAAATAAAGCAAAATGCGCAAGTCTAAGCCTAAAACATTAAGAAACTGATTTCAGATAAAATCCCACCCTCAGAGATGTTCCAATAAGCTTCTTTCACAGACTGGACTCCTTCCTAGTCTGGATCCAGCAATCATTCACACCCCCATAGTTACTGTCCTTTGTTTCAGTTTCTTTCAGGCATCTATTGGGGATGGAGAGGCCATCTCTCAAACCAGCTGAAGACAAAATGGAGAGGCTTCCAGGGCCTTTTATATTCTCTCTCTTGTGGGCAGAAACCCCTTTGTTCATTTGTGCAAAGTCACAGCAACAAGATGGAGTTTGTAGCCACCTGGGCAAGTCACATGTCTATGAATGATTCAGCTTTTTGCAGGCCGATACCATTATTTACATATTAGTTTGAACATTCCCAGGAAAGCTCAGATGTGGATTGGCATCTCCCAAAGTCCATTGTCAGTTAAGTGTTTCTTGATTGGGCACTTATTGAGAATAGTCCCTTCTCAAGAAGCTAACCAAATACTTCACTGAGGCTACTTAGAATCAAACACATTGAGATACAAGTACATAGCCAGTATTCATAACTTCAGATACAAAAATGATACGCACATACAGACAGCATAATCATAATCAGCAAACTACAACCTTTCCATAGACAACCCACTTGACCTCCACTGTACAAGACCTGATGCAACCATAGGACCTGGGTTGCAACAATGATCTATACGGTCACAGTTCATGTCAATAATGTCACAGCTAGTATTTGTCACTCTTTGTCCTACATTCTTGAGTAGTTCTTCTGTGAGCTGTTAAACAGTTGCCTCGTTCCACCCAGAAATGGCTGCATTTCATGGCTGGGTAAAACAGCTCCTATATACATATGGAGAGGGGGTTCAAAAGCACTTAGCATTGCCTTCAGTTTGCTGCTACTGAAGTTAATAGTAAAAATCTTATTATCTTCAGTAGGAGCAGATTCAGACCAATACCTGAGTGCTTTTGAAAATCCCACCTAGCGTCTGGAAAAAAATTAACATTCTTTGGGATGAAAGGAACTATGTAAACAAAAAAAACCCTATGTGAATGCAAGATTTTTCAGAAAACAAGTAGCCAAACTTACCAGAATGCTGGCAGCAGAATAAAACAACAGGAAACAAAACAGGACAAAGGGTGGGCATAGAAAATGGGTACATCTGTGAAAGAAAAGAGCAAACAAATAAGATCTACTTTAAACCAGCAAAGCATCCAGTTTTTGAACTTTTAGAAAATGCTAAGAGGTAAATATTTAGGAATTATGCCAGAAGCAGAAGTGTGGATTGCAAGCTCTTTGTGGCAAGGACATATCATTTTATGACTCTTTAAGGCACCATCCACACCACCAGTACTTTAGAAACAACAGTAATGAAAACGACTCCTCCCTTATGATGTCTGTAGATTGTATGCGTGCAACTGAACCATTTTTAATGCAAGTCAAGACCTTTATTGCCTGATAGTGTCTATACTTCTTATTTCTTGGCTCCACTTCTGGAAGAGATGCAGAACAGATAAAGACTAGTGGTTCCATAAATAACCATTGAGGAGGGCACTACTTTAGCTAATCCTCATACAAAATGATTGAAAGAGAAATAAATACAGAGTGATCCAGAGACCTGTTGCTATAAACACAGGAGTAAATCATTGCACTTGGAGTGAATGAGCTGGATTCTGTGCTCCACCTGCACAAAACTTGAAGTACGAGGCAGAGTGGGGAATACAGGCAAAGGTGACTTTACACCACCTTTGTGCTGGTTGGATTTTGGGCTGCCTCAGGTGTTGAAACAGCCTTCAGCACAAGTTAGAGGAACTCCTGGGGAGCTCCAACTAATGGCAACCTTCACAGTTCTGCCTGTGGGCTGCACAGCAGCCCAGACTCTCCGGAGAATCTAGCAGAGAACAACAAGCATGTCCCCTAGTCTTCTGCCCCCAGCTTCCTCCTGGCATGTCTCCTTCAAGGCCTTGCAGAGGAGGAGGTGGTGGGGAGAATCTAGGAAACATACATTGGCTCCAGGATGCTCCTGCACCAAGTAATTCTCTCACAGACTCTCAGAGCTTCTGAACGGCTGCCTATACACTGCCACAATGTCATATGGATGATTGGGCAGGGAGTAAAATTGGCCCGGTCGGACTATTTGTGCACACTACAGAGTTTCACTGTGACATGCCCATGTGTTGTATGTCGTTGTAGGCACGCCTGTCCCAGCATATTAGAGAGACAAACCGGGCGAGGTAGTATCTTTCATTGGACCAACTTCTGTTCATGAGAGAGAGAAACTTTCAAGTCACACACAGCTTAGAATATGTGCTAAAAACTTATGCTAAACAATTGTTCCACCTTGCATTTAACTGGGACGCTCAGAATTCCTTTCCCAGATCTGAAGAAGAGCTCTCTGTAGCTCAAAAACGTGCCTCTCTCACCAACAGAAGTTGGTCCAATAAAAGATATTACATCACCCACCTTGTCTTTCTAATGTCCATGTGTTGCAGACAGAAACAATCACTGCAAAAAGCACATATGGAGAGCTGATCCTCGAGCTCTTAAAACACTGGTCTCAAGCTGAAAAGTTTCTTTAGCTAGTAGTGCTAACAGTCCCATATCCGCTCTGGGGGCCAGCCGCTGGAGAGCATCATCACTCACTCAGACACCCAAGCGGATAAGTTACAGTGAGATTCCAGAGCACATTACAGGCATGCTGTACCTGGGTTAGGTACTGCTGTGGCTGCAAAGTGAGCTGCTCTGACAGCTCATGTTTCTTCATTGTAGTTCTAGCTCCTCCTTCAGTTCCCAGTCAGCTTTCCCTTTGGCCACATTGTGGCTTACATTTTAATAGAGACCGTTTTGTTAACATTTTAATCCAAAAAAGACTGTATATTTTTACTTCTTCTTAAATGCATTTTAGCTGCTTGAAACAAATGTCCATGCCATTTCTTTCCTCTTGCTTTAGATTCAAGGTTTTTGTTTTTTTCATTTGGGGTGGGAGGAGGGAGTTTAAGGAAATCTTCTCTTTCTTTACTAGGTGAGTTTCCAAAAGCTTTTGTAGAAAAAAAAAATCCTAATAGATTTATGCACATTTGGTTCATGAAATAAATCTGGTTTTGCATACAGGCAAAAGCGATTTTTATTGGGTGTGAATTAACCCTTTTTAACCTTCTTTAAAGGTGTCAGTGGGAGTTGGGCAGCCAACTCCTTGAAGTGAGGTTGCCCGTCTCTGTTTACTTCAGGTTGTTTCCTAAGTTTTATTTGTGTTTACTCCTTGGGTCAGATCCTTGGGCCTCTACATTCTGCACTGGACCAAGTTGGGTAGGAGGGGGAAAGGGAGGGAAGTCATAATGTGGCTTTAAGCAATGTTTGTCTCCTATCCAACCCCTGATTCTGAGTGGGCAAGGCTTTGAGCCATTTTCAAGGCAGAATTTATATAGCCTTGTCAATCTCAGCAACCCAGAATTTCTGGGGTGCAGGAATGCCCTGGCCACACCCTCTTCTCCCCTACTTCCCACCATAGTTAGAGGGAGGCTGTGCGGGAGGGGGCATCATAGGAGCCCCTACAATAACTCTGTGTTATAGAGATTCCCCCACACTGGGTAAGTAAGCTCCAAGACAGTTTCACAAAGCCCAAATCTGCCACATTACAGTGGAGGATTGGGGTCTTTGTGTGTAGTACTCTGATTAGAATTCCTGCCAGTAAAAATCAGCTTGAGCTTATTAATTTTTTAAAAGAGGCTTCTCAGAAACTTGCATGAATTGTAAACAGTGGACCAAATTCTGCTTATTTACACCTGAGCAAACCCTCTCAAATCAGTGGGATTTGAATGAGCGTATATGAGAGCAGAATTTGGCCCACAATACTTTAATTCTTCTGACACTACGTTTTGTCTCCATCATTTCAGCAGTCATGAATCGTATCTGTCTACAGATCACATGGGTATGATCTCCATGGTGACTTGGTCACTAGAGGTAGAAATATGAGCTGGCAAGTCAAGGTTACTGTGTCTCCCTCTCTCCCTTTCTCTGTCAGTGCAATGCAGGTAATTATTAGCATGACATTCTGACTTAAAGTAGGCTTCATCTGGAGCAAAATTTGCCATTTTTTAACTGCATAAATGTAGTTTGAACAATGCACTGTGAACCACAGATCCTAGATCCAGACACAGAGAGCTGGTGGTATCCTTTTCTGGACCTCATTTAGTAGAAAAGCCAGCATCCTTGGTTAGAGGAAGTTGATGCTACAAGAAAAATAAATAAAATGAAAAATCCTATGTAGGTCTTCCTTCTCTGAACTGTAGAAACTTTCATTGTGAGGAAATGACCAGCTCCTTTGTCCTTAGTAGATGTCCTGGGAAAATGGAAACATAAATACAGAATTACAAAGACAGAATTTGCCAAGTCTTAGAATACAAATACCTAAACAGACACAGTACAGTATAAGAGAGAATCTTAGGTCTTATCCATGTGTTTAAATTATCCAGCAGGCACTTAAAGTTTACTTCTTTGTACTGGTGATGCCCCTTTCCTGTTTTCATTGATGCAAAATGACTTTAAAATGAGTAATATTTTTCTTGTTTGCTAGCACCATCTCCCCCTGTTGTCCATCCACATAAAATGCATAGTCCTGGAACATAAGAAAGGTGATATGTTTCCTTCCAGCTCTTTTGTAAGCTGACATGAAGTAGACAGACCCTTCTGAAGTTTTGTGCATGCTGTGCTTCTTCCCCCACGCCTTCCTTGCTGTAGCAAGAAAAGCCTTTTCTTTTAACCGGGCTTCCTTTGAAGAAGTGACTCAGGCAGCTTCATGGCCTCTCAAGGTAAATGCATATATAGCCTGTATTTTTATATCATGTTTACAGAAAACTACAGTCTTTTAAATTTCCAGCAATTTAATTAAATGTGACTAAAGCCACATCATCCACAGCATGGTTATTTGACCTTTTTTGTTTTTCAGAATATGAGATGCTCCTAAGGAGAGTAAATCGATAATAAAATGTTAATTGCATAAAATATATTAAATAAAAAGTAGCATTTGCATTTAACCTGCGAGGTGTTTGTTCATATTTCTATGTGTACCATTGCCTGTATAGTTGGCATTGAATATGTGGAAAGGGTATGCACTGACCCAAGGTTAACGTATTTTGCACACACTTCTTCCATAGTCTACTTTGAAAATAGTGTGTCAGCAGATGATGCTCCTTTTCAAGAAGTGTCACAATCCTGCTACCAAGTAACAAAGGAAATATTTGAAGATTACTTGCATTTAGTCAGATTAGCTATATTTGGGTTCATTCTTGACATGTATTGTCTTTAGCTGGAGCCAGCTGGCTCCTCAGAACTGCAAGTGAAAGTTGCAGTCAGTCAATCATCAAATCCTTCTAAGTTCATTGGCACATGCTATCAAATGATATAACTGAACAGAAAGAGCCAAGATTCAGATTTCCTTTATGTAGATACAACTCCACTGACGATACCCCATTGAGTTGTACAGGTGCAGTGGGAGCAGAATTTGGGGGTCTAGCAGCGTTCCAACAGTTTGCTATATAGGATTGCCAGTTTATATCTCTCTTTTTGCTAGAACTTTGTAAATGCAATGCTGCTTAACACTAAGGATGTTCTTGAGTACCAAGTAGTTTTTATAGCATTATTGCTGCATGCTTTGAAATATCCTTCTTTTGGAGTGTGAAGACTTGCCTATTTCTATTGACGTTATCATGGGGAATTTGTCATGTATATTTTTACTGTACAGTAGTTAGCAGAAACAGCTGAATAATGTAGCCTTCTAGCATAGAGTTTCCACAGTAAAGAAACGTGGTAATACACGTCTAGACAGTGGCTCATAATTCTACAAATTATGATTATACTGTCCAATCTGTTTGTTTATCTTAAATGTTCACTTACCATAAGTGAAATAGAAAAACACCTTCACAAAATATGCACAAAAATAGACAAAGCTTCAAAGTGTCTTAAATTTCCATCAATATTTAGTGTATTTGCTGTTTGATTTTTTGCTAAATGCGATGGACAAAACTGCAGTTTGTCATTTTATTTCTTATTACTATTCAAGAATGACACTAGCACTTGGCCAGTAAGACTTCATGGCATTTCTTGTAATGAGTTAGAGCGACAACAGTACCCTGCGAGGTGAAATGATGCAGAAGCACCTATAAAATATTCATAACCCAGTTATACATTTTTAAAAGCCAGATAGTAATTCAAAGGGCTTTCTTCTTTTTCCTGTGGTCTCAGACTTTGAAAGAAAGCAGTAGCTGCAAAGATAAATTAAAATCAAAATATGATTAAATGATGAATGAGCCACACTATGTTCAAATAATGCAAAGGATCTCATTTAAACCCATAACACCAAAGGAAAACTTTAAAGCCACAGCTCCTTCTGGTGCTAAAACCCCATTCTGCCTAAGTATTGTAGCACACTTGATAGAAACAATCTGTTTGGGGACACTCACAGTATCTAAGTGTGGAGGCTCAGTTTAATAAAACGCTTTGTTATTTAAACACAATGGGCCTAGCGTTGCTTTCATTTATGCCAGTATAATTAATTTAGCTGCACTGAAATCAGTGGTAAAACCAGTGTGAGATCAGAATTGGGCTCATAAGATGATTTTTCTTTCTGTTATCTACATGCACCCATATTGACTTTGGTGGTGTTTGGTGGTGTAAGATAGGACCCAATCGTACAACCACTTACAAGTATAAGTAGTCTCATTACCTTAAATAGGACTACCCAAGGTAACAAACACTGTGTCTAATAGTGAGTGTTTTCAGGATCAAGCCCTAAGTACACAGACTGATAAAGCCTGATCTTCTAATACCCTAATTTCACCCTTGTGTAACACCATTTAAATCAATGGCATTACATTGGTTAAAACCATTTTGTCAGTGTGGAGAATCAGGCCCAGTCATGGTAGCAGGAATGCAGCCGTTGATATCCTTTCAAAAAAAGCCGGCTTTGGGAACCTCAGATCCCAGACAAGTCATTTACTTTCTAGAGAAGGTTTCTCTCAGATTAAGCCTATCATGCACTAATGAAACCTTAAAGAGGATCTCCACAGGCACTCTCAGTATATAAATGGTTACCCCATTTGACCCAAGCAGTCTTGTGGGGTTGTTTCCATTAGGAGGAGAAATTTAATGCTAGAGTTAGGTATCTCTTTGATGCAATCCTGTTTGTTTACAGAAAAAATGACTATGAAGTTCAGATTCCCTGCACACAGGAATCAAAGATCAGGAGACAGTTTCTCTGCTCACAGTTCCAAACCCCTTTCCAACCAGCACTCTACCCAAAAGTGCTCTCTCATATCTTTCTCACAATGTCACATGACAAGCACTTCTCAGACTGTCTCTGATGCTGTCTTCTTTGGCTTTGGTGTTTCTGCTCCTCTCTCTGACACACAGCTGTCTCATACAGTAGCCATCTCCCTGCCTTTGCATTCAGCCCTCAGTGAAACTCTTCTGCCCACACAGCTCAGATTTCTGACCAGTTGTGTGTGTGTGTTACATTTATCCAGAATGAGGGGCAGCTATTGCCCCACCAGTGAGGTATCTCTCCGCTCCCAGCATAATACAATGTACATGTGCATGTTCTTGCTCTCTTTGTGTCTCTGTGTACGGTGTCCACGTTCTACCACAAAGTTGATAGAAATCCCATTCCTGCAAAATTCTGACACACTCATTGATAGATACAGCTACATAAAAATGATAGAAAAAGTAAGCAGTTAAGTTACCTAGGCAACAATATCATATCCTAATTGTATAAGCTAAATCTTAATTAAGTCTTTTTTTCCTTGCTGCAGATACTCAAGGACAAATAAACAAAATCTTTCAGGATTATCTCCCGGGTTCTCCAGACCTTCCTAGTCAAAATAAACCTGTTGAACCTACAAAAGCCTGGAAACATGCACCACCTCCTCACATCTTGCCTCCTGGTCTGGAATACCTGAGCCAGGTCCTGTTGTCTCTAAACTTTAATAGCATTTTGTTTCCTCAATAGCTTATTTTTGTGTTGAAATGAAACAAAACTTTGAAATTAATTTAGACTTGCATGAAGGACAGGATGATTACTTCTGCCTTCGCTTTCATTCCTCCATGACTCAATAAAGTGGGTCTCTTTCCCATCCCCTTGTCATGCCTTACCTCTCTTTTCTTTTCCCCAATCTCCCTCCAGCTCATTAGGAGCTCGGGCCCACTCCCGTGGAAATATGGAGCCCACATTTTGAGGAGCATGAAGGTCTTTTAGCCAGATGACTTCTGCCCATAGTTGTACTTCTCCCAGGGCCATAGGTATCCCTGTATCATAGCATCTTAGATGGCCACCTATACAGACTGTATCCAAAGCCATCCTTGCCTCTAGCAAATTGTGGTTTGTAAAATGATTGGTATAATAGACTTCAATGAATTGTTTTTTATCTTTTAAGCTTCATAACCAAGAGGCAACTTCAAACTAAATAGTCTATATGACAAAAAAATTCTCAGCTGTGTTCCCATGAACACTTGAAACTATTCAGAATGAAAACATTTTAAAGTCTGATCACCTTGCCACATATGCTGTTGAGTCCTGTCTGCACTTCACTTAAGGCCTGCTTTTGCCACCATTATTCAAACTGTGTAGTACTTTACTTCACAGTTACTCCCACTGATCAGCATGTGGGAGCGGGAAAGAACCAGGCCCTCTGTTTTGACACTGAAACTTGTCTGATAATTTAGAATGTGTAGCTCTGATTCTCATGCACTAGACAGATGTTGAGTTTGGCTCCCAACATTCTAACAGGTCTGAGGAATGTTTCAATCCATAAAGGCTTTAACTGAAATAAATACATGAGAATATTTCTATCCACATTAGGATTTGATAGAAAAAATGATGTATTTTACATTTGCAGCCTAAATTACCATGTAGTGTCTATTTGTTACTGAAAACACTGTCAGTATTAGATAGCTAATGAAACTGGGCACTTAAAGGGAATAGTAATTGTTTCTCACCCCATTCAGAAACTGTTCTTTACTTTAGAGCCGTAATGGTGAGTCCATGGTACACATGCCTGAAATGACATACACTGCCAATTCCATGAGCATTAGTTCAGGGATGGTGAAGCAAGCAGTTTCAGTCGAGGACTGAAAGTGATGGTAATAATAAATACTTAGCATATTACGTGTTTAAATTTCTGTACAAACATTAAGTAATTATTCCTCAACTTACCCAGTGAGGTAAGACAGTAAATTATATGATCCCCATTTTAAAGAAATTTTCAATCTGACACATGGCCAAATGGCAAATCACTGTTAGAACCATTATTAGAGCTCTGAGCTTCCTGGACTTCATGCCCAGGCTTAGTCCAATAATCAGGCTGCTTCTCTGAGTGATGTAACCCATCATGGCCTCCTCAGATAATGGGTATATCACCTCTCTGATTATCCTTAAGTTTCTCCCCAGTCTAGAGAAATAAAAGAGAAGACCTTCTCTACCTCTCTGGAACAATTGTGCACCTGCCACTGAACAACTGTAGGTTTTCTATTAGCCACTTTCACTGTACATTTGGAAGCATTTGATCAGATCTGATGTTCTAAGGCAGAACCCTTAGATCCAAGTGTGCTGAAGGTGTGCAGGAGTTTTAAGGAGTCATCATTTAGGTTTGATTTCACCAGTATTAGGTCCAGCTATAAATCAATTTTGCTTTTGAGAGCATCTCAAAGCTTGTTTCTTTAAATCTTCAAATCTGTTCCAGTAGCAGAAAATTAAATGAAGTAGTTGCTTCTATTAAAGGATAGCAAAGAAATACCTATGAACTTTTGTTCTGTTAAATTAAGGATCCCTGCTCCCCAGAACACTTGCTTGCCATTGAAGAGAATCAAACTGAACCCAGTGACTGAAATGAGAGGTTCTAGAATGACCCCCAGATCCTCTACAATCTTCATTGCATTCCTTACCTGTGGTGTTGTGGTCATGGAAAGAGGCTGGCAGACTTTTACCCAGTGCAACCTTTCCCATTCAGGGGAACTGCTGAGGAGCTGCTGCCTCCAAAATCCTTGTAGTCTTCTATTCAGACATACCTCTGTTCTAGTGGTTGGTTTCTTCTAGCCCTTTACTTTCCTACAATGTAGTTGGGTAATCACCTTTTGGGAGTAGCTCAATTCCCTGCGTTGATACCATGGGATCTATTTACAGTTCCACTTAAACCACCTGATTTGCAGATTAGAATTACTGGAGTTTACACACCAGTGTTCTGCAGTGATTTGAAATCCCTGCTTCCCCCACTTCTTGCAAGATTAACAACACAAACATGATAAGTGGTGGAGCAAGTGGAATTCAGAATGTGACCTAATTGTATGTGGGAAAGCTATCTTCCCAGAAGAAGAGGCCCTCACGTCTGCAGAGAGAGTAGGCCCTATATCTTTTCCTGATGTACAAGATTTGTAGCAAGCTGACATTTTCTCCTGGGACGTAGGCAAAATATAGAGTTCACTGGGGGTATTGAATAGAGATAGCTATTCAGCATATTGAGTGGGGGGTGGTTTGTGGGAGAAGGTAGAAGGCTACAGGGGCAGGTTTGGCATGCCAGTTTCTCAGGTTATTTGGATAAACTTCAGAGAGGTGTCCAAACTTTGCATTGCTTATTCTGACCATGCTGAGTCTTTCAGATGTCTCCTCTCATCAGTGTATTTATCACCTGCTTCTATTATTTTGTACAATGAGGACATGTGACTTCACAAAGCAATGTAGACTATGAACTATGCTGGATCACTTCAGGTTACAGTCTGTCCAATGGCATATTTGTGGTGAGGGCAACCCAGCCTTCGTTAAGGGAGTCCCAAATCCCAAGCCATGTGCCTGAGAAAACCCCACTTGCGTCTGACTAGGCCCCAGTCCTTTGGTTCACTCCCAGTCCTTCTGAGGATCAGGAACTAACTCCAGAAACAAGTGCTGCATTCAGCAACGAAATCATACTTTTCTATGAGCAGAGACAAATCCTCCCTCAGTTCCAGGAACAATTCAGTGAAGACCCTTTGAGGAGTCACACATATTAGCTATTGTACATTGTATGCAATCCTGATGCTGAGCTATACAAGCTAATAGTCTATAAGGCAATTGAATCCAAACAGCACCCAGTTCCAGCATCTCAGACCCAAACAGGGCATCTTCTGCCCCATATGCTGGTCACTGGTGCTTGGCCTGGTGCGAGCTCAGAATGCTGAGCCCTGATTTCTTCTGCATTGCTTGTCATCCATCCCCATGGTGGTCATACTAATCAGAACTCCTCTGCCATGCCCCAGGCTTACTCCCTCGGCTGATCCCCTAGCTCTAGGTTTGGCCTGCAATTGGGCCTGCTCCTTCCAGCTTCAGCAGCAGTAGCAGCAAATGGCAATGTGTGCTCAGGCCTCTGTATGTGTTCCTTTTCTAGCCACAGCCCTGTGCCAGCCAATCTCCTGGCCTTGCTCTGAAGTGACATTCCTCCCCTCCAATCTGCTTTGTATGTCTAAAGTAGAGGTTTAGTCTGCAAGCAGACCCTCTGAAATCAATGGGAGTAGCTGAGGAGTAATCTATTGCTCTGCATGCATAAGGGAAATCAGAAATTGTTTCTAAGATGTAGGGAGAAAATATTTTCCTTTTTCTTTGCCAGCTTTTCACCTTAGTGGATAGGTATCATGCTTTCTATATCCATATATTTAAAAGATTCAGGAAAAGTGGATCTCTTAGTTTTCTACAGTTACAGATTGCATGCAGGTCATTATTGTCTCTCATATCATAGCCTTATACATTGTTCACAATCCCAAAAAGTGAATGCGGGGACCATTCCTGGACCTGTATTTGAAGTCAAAGAGAGCTTTGCCTATGGAGATATACAAGGCAGTACCCAAAAGAGAAGAAAATGTAGGAAAAGTGTCTTGCAAACATTTATACCTTCAAAAGTTTGGCCAGCGCCTTTATAGCCTAGATATGTTTAGGTTATACACCCAAAACTGCCGTCTTTAAAAAAAAAAAGATAATTAACTTGCTAAAAGGACTAAGGTCAAGCGGGTTGCATAGACCCTTATAAATCTTAGGGGCTAAGATACTTTGAGATGCAATGTGAGAAATCTCTTTGCTCCTTGAGTGCACTGATAAATGATGGATCAGGACAGTCTTCTTACAGAATCCAATAAAACAAAAAAGCACATAACATGTTGCTATCCTTACTGCACTCTCCAAACTTAGACATATTTTTATTTGATAATAAATTAATTTATACAGTTAAAATAGCTCCAGGCTTTACCAGCTTGACAGTTTTGTCCTGTGAAAGACCAAATTGGGATATAAAACCAATATTCAAACATTGGGACATTTCTGCATAAAGTATTTGTCCCTTTTATTGGTAGCAAAGCTCTACACTAAACTCCCTTCAGATGCAAGAGGTTCTTGTTATGCCTCCTGAAGTTTAAGCTGCAAGTAGCATAAGTGCTTAGGAAAATGTTTGTAAGTACAAAGGACTTATTCAGAAATCACTTATATGCATGTGTACTTCAGAGGTAAGTGTCAGGCCATGGAGGCTGTCTCACCAGCTTCTGTTTGCAAACTGGATGAGCTGCAAGAGTGACTTGAACCAAATGGCTGCAAGTTGTTCTGAATATGTATTACACCAGGTCTGCCAAATATAGAAGTGATAGATAGTGGAGGGCTGTGGCACAATGATCCCATAGGGTCATCACATATTTCCTTTCTTCAGCCATGAGTAATGAGACTATCTTGTACCAAATATTTGATGGCCATCAGACATTTAAGGAAAAGAAATGACCAAAGGCTAAATTGTTCATATGTTGACCTATGGTCAAAATGACATTGAAGTGATAGCTAGTCAGTTTTACAGCATTAGCACCCCCTTCTTAAAACAGAAAGAATACCTGAGAGACAATAATAAACCATTACAGCAGCTCTGGGGAAGAGATTCAGCAATACATGGGAAACACTCACTGTTTGTCACTGGTTTATAATCTATCAATCATATGATAATTTCTCCTTGGTCAACAAGTTGGCTTTATAGAGAAGTCTATTTTTTTATTTTTATTTTGTGTGTGTACTCATTTTGGCATCCTAGAATGCCATGTGATGGCCACCATTTCTGAATCTCCAGATTTTTTACAGCATAACCTTAAACCCAGTGTGCACTGGCCATGCCTCCTCCCTGTCCCCAACAAGTCCTTGTCTGTTCCTTCTGGGGACTCACTCATATCAGGTGAATCTTCAACAGGGGAGAAAGGGCCAGATACCTTTGCATAATCAGAACAGCACAAAGGAGACCGAGTGGGAGAGAGAATCAGATTCTGCGTCTTTTGTACATTTCCCTCAATTACACCTGACCTCATCATGATCCCAGTGGAACTCATTTGGTCATTGCTTTCAAATGGATGTATACAATACATAACCATCACATCTTATATCATGTCCCTCCAGCTGGCATGGAGTAGAACCAGCTCCTTCTTGAGCAGGTCAGGACCCTTCTGAATTAACAAGAAGATGACTACAGTGACACAGGATGCTCCCCAGTGTATCCAGCCCCCGCTGGCCTGGGAGCAAAGAAATGTAGGTCTGCTGGAACATATGGTATCCTGGACAGGTATATGAGAAGAATTACTGTGGCAACTCCAAATCTCTTTAAAATTATTAGAGTGCCACCATGTACTTTCATTTATTTTCATTTTTTTAACAGCTGGACCAGATAATCATTCACCAGCAGGTGGAGCTTCTTGAAGGTACCATACGTATGAGTTTCATCTTTACAATGCCAGCATGTAGATATCTTTGTAAATGTAACATAAATTATGCCCTAACCTTCGCCCATTGAAGTCCATGAAAACACTTCCATTGACCTTAATGGGCATTTGATCAGGTCCTCCATGCACTGATAGGTTTAATGCTGAAAGTTCATTTTGTTTACGGCAGTTCTATCACAATAAAAGGAGAGGAAAAAGTCAATAATGAGTCTCATAACATTTCTTCATCAGTGAGTTCAGTGGGATTGCTCACATGCCTAAAGCTACTTATGTTTATAAGTGTTTCCGGAATTGGGACGATGTTGTTTTCTTTAGCAATTATTCACACGCTACTAAATAATGTAATGCTCTCTGATCAGATGAGTTAAAGAAACAAAAGGTATCTGTAAGTGATACAATAATGCATAATAGTTTGCATGTATATAGTGCTTTAATATTGCAAAGCACTCTAGAAACATTACCTGCTGCAAATGAAATGTCATGTTTCTTGATATTTTTTTTCACTGCAGATTGGCACAGGGCCTGATCCAGCTTCATTGATATGAATAGGAGTTTTGCCACTGAGCAAAACTGAACAGGATCATGTCATTACTTTTCACCTATTTAAGTTAGTGATGAGTCCAAACCACAACTCTGGATATCAAGTCGGGATCCAGATCTGAACTTCATAAATCTATAGTGGGTCAAACCAAAGTCTGATCTGAGCACTCTCTAATTTGGTTTAAAATATAGATCTGAATTTTTCCAGATTCCATGGTGTTCAGATTCAATCCAATGTCTGATTATTGTTGCATAATTGCATAGTTTCATTACTTTAAAGGAATTTTAAATGGTCCCTGTTCCAAAGAGCTTATAATATATATTAGCGAGAGAGGTTGGACTGTGAACTTGGATCCAAACTTGGATCAGGTGTTTTTGGACCACCTTTAATTCTAATTTATTATACTAAATAACTTGCTAACTGTTTTACTTTATTAGTCATACTTGGTACGGAGACCCGCAGCAAATATGAGATAAAAAACCGTTTGGGACAAAGAGTTTACTTTGCAATGGAAGAAAATGGTTGCTTTGATCGTAAGTTCTGTTCACCTATACGGTCTTTCACCATAAGGATAACTGATAACACCGGTCAAGAGGTGATCACAGTGAATAGACCCTTGAGATGTAACAGCTGCTGGTTCCCTTGCTACATGCAAGAGGTCAGTGAATAATAACAACAGCACCTTTCATTTATGTATCTCAAATTATTTACCAATTTTCAATAAGGCTCACGAGACCAGATGGGTAAAATGCACAGAAAGGACTATGTGTTTTGTCCATCTTCATGGGGTGAGACATAGAGACCAGAAGGGTGGGCTCTGGCTGCTAGACCATATTTCCTCTTTCTAAAAAAAAATCCGTAAAAATAATAATTGTCAAGACACATAACTGGAAAGGAACATACTTCCTTCATGATGAATGAAACCATTAATTACAGGTAGGCAAGGAAGGTCTGACTTTGGCCTTCATTCAGATTACGGGTATGATGCAGACTAGCTGCATGTCTAGTTCCATAGGGTTTTTGCCATGTTAACACAGAGGGTTTGAGTGATATGACTGGAATCTGAAAGTCCAGACCCACAAATGATTAGAGAACTTGCATTCAGCACTGCTCAGATAAGCCCCAATGCTGCAATGAAGCCCATGTAGAGGTCAGTCCTCAGTGCAAGATTGGGGCGATAATTTATACAACTGGAGCACATGAGTCCTGCTTTATTTGACATGTATGTGTTTTTGCAGTATGTTTCAGTTTCCACTCTTCAGTTTGATGCAAGACATTGTATCATAATTTCAAGCTGAATAGTAAAAGTACTGTCGTTTCTTACAGATTACATAACACTCATTTTGGTATTTATGAGAAATTAAACATCATGGGTGAAATCAGTGGCAATAAGTGACTTCAAATAGGGTCAAGATTTCACCCCTGTTTGGTGGCAGTGTGCTTGCTATTTGCTATGTTTAGTACAAAAATGTCCACATTAGTCCTGATAAGTCCTATGAGCTACATGTGCCTAATATCGCCCCTATACAGTTTCATAGTATCCACAGTCTTGTGTTAAGAGCATGCTCTGCTGTTAGAAATACTCTCTCTGAATGAGAACACAGATACTTTCTTTCTGTATTGCACCACTCATTACTATAAAGCACTCTCACTCTGAGTTGCATTGACTATGAAAGGTGAATATTCTAGTCCAGCATGTTGATTTCATCATTTTATTCAAGTGCTTTATATACTCGCCCATGTACATTCCAAGTGGTGCAGTACGATTTGTATTAGAGATGCAGATCAATGTACAGAAGTATCAACATCTCTATATAAATAGACCTTTGTATATTAACTAATTACTGTAAATACATTAGCTTCTGTTTACATATGGTTTTTCATGTTATACAAAACTTTATTCTTTAGTAGCAGTTATTAAGTTAATATTATTCAATGTATTTAAAACTATCCTATGAAGTCTTGTCATACTATGTTTATGGTTCAAAATTTTGCATTTAAAAATAGGGCAATTAATCTTGTAAATTTACGTGTTATTATTGTATGCCACTTTTGTCTGATAGTTAGAAGTTCAGTCCCCTCCCGGTACAATAGTCGGCTACGTTGTCCAGAACTGGGACCCTCTGCTGCCTAAATTCACTATACTGAATGAGAGCAAAGAAGATGTATTGAAAATAATTGGCCCCTATGCAACGTGCAGCTGTTTTGGAGATGTAGACTTTGAGGTATGTTTCATACACTAGAGAATACCCATTGTTTAAAGGTAATATAATATTTTGACTGACACATTCAGTGAAGGTTTTAAACTTAAAAAAACAATGAACTACCATAATTTAGGAACCAGATGTCAACGGTGCAGAGAGTGACAAATCAAAGTTCATGGTTCTAATCTCAGACCTTAGGCTGGAAGTTGAGTCTACCACATGAATTTCCTGGATAGGAGTGACAATAGATGCAGGAAAAAACATTGTCCTGGTGTGAAATCCTGGAACCCCCTGAAATCAATGAGAGTGTTGCCATCTACTTCAATAGGGCCAGGATCACATCCAAGACTCCTTCAGTAAAGTTCTGATCCAAAGTCTACTAAATTCAGTGGGACTCTTTCCACTGACTTCAATACCCTTAGACCAATTCTAAGAGTAGTGTTGCCATTGAACAGCCACTTAACTGCTGCTTCTACAGGACAGTTAAGTCTGAGAAGCAGTAGATTTGGGGGGGCGGGGGGAGGAGGGAGAGCAAAACATGCACAAAATTTGCTATGACAATCACAGTCTTGCTAAAACAGAGAGAAAGTGAGAAATCCAAAGCACTAAGGGATCATAGCAATCGTCTACACTGGCTTCCTCCTAAACAGACACACCAAAAGACTTCAGTGAGATTCTGCCCACAAATGTAGATTTAATTTAGCAAATAACTGGAATGACCAAGGAATCAGGGACACATTTGTCTGAGCTAGAAGTTAGGGGTGCATTGGATGCTACTACTATTTAGAGCTAGTCAAAGAAGGGGAGAACTTCCACAATTTCTTTTCCCTGGTTTCCAACGAGCCCCAGTGCTGCTGCTGATCCCAAATCTCTAGAAGAGTATCTTTCTGGTGTGTCCTTTCACATGGATATAGATAAGCATGATGCCACAGAGCATATAAGTGATGATAAACATGAGGGTACTGATTGGTGGCAATCCAAAGTCAGTGGCTAGGGGAAGCTAAGAGATAGAAGGGAATCCATCTAATTTCTCAGTATTCTGTGACTCAGTATTCTGTGTCAGAGCAAGTAACTCCCTTGGTCAGAGGCAGCTGCATCAGCATCATATGCATCTAAGCTATTGTTGCGGAATCTACTGTAGCTGCTGTCGCTGTCTCTTTTCTTTCCATTGTTTCATCATCGCTGATGACACAATACTTCTCAGCAGCAGTATGGCTGAAGCAAGAGTCCTCTGACTCTTTGTGTACAGAGAATAGGCCAGATTCAATGATCTTGTGAGAATCTGCTTGAGGATAGGGGTATGAAAAGGAGGTGTCTAACTGCTGCCACTGTATCTGATGCCGTGGCAGCAGCTGCTCTGTGTGTGTGCAATTGCACATATATTTTTCAGTTGAATTTTGTCTGCTTTTCTGAGTTTGCGGGTGCTGCAGGTCTTTGTTGTGGTGTGATGCTGCAGATGCGTGTCCAGCATGCCTGCCGTAAACTGAGTTTCAGCACATGCCCCGCAAAGCTATTGTTTAATGCCTGTAAGGGACTGTGGAAGACTTTGTTACGGCCTAGGTAGGGAAATTCCGCTTTCTCGAGGCCGCCCGGTCACTGTAGGACACGGAGAACCAACTTCAACCGGTTTTAGGCCAGTTTTGTCTGCCTTGCATGGCCTGTTGCCGGTAGCGGAAAGCCCCTTTAGGGAAGTACCTAATTATATATTCAGGAGCTGTTTCTGTGTACTGCTAATTATGGCTCGCTGATTGCCCCTTCTTCGGACTCCGTCCCAGGCAAAGCTCCGGTGTGCTGGGTTCCCCGCCTCCGTGACAGCAACGCTTGGAGTCCCCATTGCAGGTGTGTCACTAACCCTTCAATAAAGCCAATAACTCGCTGCTTAGCTGCGTGTGGGTCTCGTTTTCTCAGAGTACCTCTGCCGGCCTGCGGTGCTTCGAACACCTTGGCCCAGAACAATGCCAAACTGACAAAAATGCTGAGATTCTCATTTGCTGACCATGGGAAAAGACTGGGGAAATAATTTTCCTCCAAACAAAATGAAAGACGAGTCTAAGCCACAAAATTTGAATTCACATCCAACATTTGTGGATGTTCAGATGTGCTGTTTTGCTTTGGCCCCAGCTCTAATCACATGAGGACCTTTGCCAGTTGTCAATTCACTGGAACAATGGAACCAGTCCCATTGAAGTTAATGGGGATTTTGCCCCTGATTACCAATGGGAATGAACCAGCCTGATTGTGAATGGCCATTGGGACAGCTTTTGGGAGGGTCACTTAGATGGAGAGAAGGGTATCCATTCTGCAGAGGCAACATTAGGGTGACATACTGTGCATGTGCAGTTTCCACAATTAGAAACTGCACAATAGTTCATTGTACAAATGGAGGGAGGTGAGATGACGGGAATGGTTGACCAGCTCCTCTCTCTGTCCTCGGGGATCGTAATCTCAGACAGTGGGGTGCATGTGCTACATGGTGATGATGTTGGCCACATAGCCTGCTTTTCACATGTCAGAAGCTGATCTTTTTCTGGAATTCCATTTAAAACACCTCAGACAGAACATGAATCCTCTCTCTGTGACAACTTGAAATTTCATAGGCAGGAAGGGTCAAGGAAAGGTGGCTTTATTCTTTGTTTGTTTATATTGTGATCGCACCATGAGGTCTTCAAAGGCTAGGGGCCATTGTGCTAGGCACTGTGCCAACATAGAAGATGACAGTTCCTGCTCCAAAGAGCTTAAAGTCTGAAAGATAAGACATAACTGCATGAGACAAGCAAGTCAAGGTGAAGATGGGAGAGATGGGGTAACAATAAAAACAATAGGATGGTGTGTTCCATATTCTCCTGCTTTGAATAACCCTTTCCCGGTTAGAGGGAGAGGAGGCTTCCCAAAATTTCCCAGAAAAGTGAAATGCAGAGGCTGTAAAACTGTTCAAAATAGCAAACATTTTTGTCTTTTGATTATAATAATACATTCTAGTAAGCATGGACATAAATGGTTCTGGCTATCTACATGGGGGTGAATTTCATTTCACCTTCTGGGCCAAATCCTCAGCTTGTGTAAACTGGAAAAGCACCAAAGGAATAAATTAACTATTCTGATTTACACCAACTGAGATCTGGCCCACTAAGAATAGAATACTTTCTTGTCTGTTACAGGGCACTGATCATAACAAATCCAATAAATTATTGTTTGGGGGGAGGGATTGGAGGGGGCTATATGTTAGTGTGGCTATTTTTTAATCCCTCTTTTCTCTTGTGTAGGTAAAAACTGTTAATGAAATGTCAACAATTGGCAAGATTTCCAAATATTGGTCTGGGTTTGTAAACAATGTCTTTACCAATGCTGCTAACTTTGGGATCCAGGTTCCTGTAGATCTTGACGTGAAAATCAAGGCTATAATGATTGGAGCTTGTTTCCTCATAGTAAGTACACAAAACCAGAGGGAAAAATAAAGTGGAGCCAAAGCACCCACTATCTGTGGTTAGACCTCAGTCCTACAACAGGATCCACATGACTGTACCCTTGGGTATGTTCAGATCCTGTTGCAGCATTGGGACCCAACCTAAAATTGTCAATACCTAAAAGATTATTAGCTGGGAAACCTGTAACTTTAATGGGTTTTTCTTTTATCATTTAGTGATATGGAATTCTTTAAAATTTGCTTCATTTTATCATAAAGTTACACCACATCCAACATCCTGTCAGTTTAAATGATATTTTCATGTGTTGTCCTGTGTCACAAAAGATGCGATCAAATATTTTAATCCTCGCAGAACCTAACAGAACCCTGGATAATCTGACGCAATGAGAAAAACTGTTGAATTTGGACGTGTTACCATGTCTGTGAACCAAGAGAGAAGAGCAATTACACTGATTCTTTATTGGTGTTTCAAGATCCTGGGCCTGATTTGCCCCTTGCAGGATATAAATAACTCCCATTGATTTCACAGGAGAGTTTTATGTGTATCCTGAGGAGCAGAATAGGGCTCTGAAAAGGTGAATCCTTTGCTTTATCCACAGCTCCTCATTTTATTCAGCATTATCTATATTTCTGCCCAATGGGTCAAAATGTTTTCCCTAGCCCATATTCTTCTTCCTTTACAGATTCTATTGTAAAACATTGAATCTTAAAACATTCAAGAACAGGGGCAAAGAGGGGTGTGCATAGATTTGAGGTGCACAACTATCATGACAAATCAATATCTTTGCCTGTTCTTGCTTGATTTATTTCTCCCTATGCATTATATCTAATACGCTACACATCGGTACAGCAATGATGGCCACATAATGATTTCAAAAAACTGTTTAGATTCTCTGATCAGAGGAGACAGGAAGACAGGCAGAGCTATTTTAACTGTACTTCTGAAAAGAACCCCACAACAGTGATTCTGATATTTTATTCTAGTTTTTGGCTGCAACAAGCTTAGAAATACAATTGTCATGACACTTAAGATTTTCAGATTTCCTCCTACATAACTCTCACTGCTCAGTGGCAGAGAGTCGTTGCCTAATATACTTATTTTATTTAATAAGAGCCTTCAAATCTGGCTTTTGATATTAATTGTTGCCTTTTTGTATCTTCCTTAACATTCACAGTTCATTTATTTGTAGGATTTAATGTTCTTTGAGAACTCATTGGATGGATTATAACAAGCAAGATGACAGAAACAATAAAATATGCAGAATGTATTTCAGTAAGTAAGAGAGAATATAAATTGATCTTCTTGCTTTCAAGGCTTCTACATTCGATACTTTCTGATTCTTTTTCATTTTCTTCTACAAATCCCTTGAGCTTTGGACATTATATTTTACTGCACAAATCTTTTTTTTTTTTTTGAGGAAAAAATTAATGATAGTATTTATTAAAATATTTCTTCTGTAAATAATAATTTCCCCATTTGAATTGTATGTATTGCTAAACATACAGGTTTCGACAGAGCAATGTTGCTTTGGAAACTGCTTCTCTCTTTTTTCTCTTTTGATGTTTTTTCATGTAAAGCATGAAAGATTAGAACTAAGCCTTGCAGCATCACTGATGAAAAGTCTATGTTTAGAGAACCCTTTGAAGTTTTGCAAGTGCTGGTGCTAGTTATTAACCAAATAAGGTGGGACTTCCCATTATTTCTGAAGTAGCTTTCAGATCTACTATTAACTAAGAGTAACAAACTGAATATAACAGTAACAATGTACTGGCATTGCCCAATGGGGAAGTTTAAAATGGGTATATATTTGTGTGGGGACAGTGGAGGTGATGAAACTACCTGCTTGGGTTTAAGAGATATTTAACACAGCTAAGGTTTATAAATCACGTGATTTTATGGCAAAGATTTTTCAAAAATAGGAGCCCAAGTTAAATTTCTGAGTCCATAATTAGTCACATAAATAAGTGACCTATTTTCAAAAGTTTGGAGCATCCAGAGTTTTCACTGAAGTCAGGCAAGCATTTTTGAGTTTCTTGGCCACATTACAGAGAGAAAAAGAGAAAGAGAGAGAGAGAGGAAAAAAACTAACACTTTCAAGTATGTAATGCCTTAAAGTGCTCAAGAAGTTTACTCCCATCTTGTTGTTGTGGAAAAGATCCTTTGCTTTAATCCACATCATACCCTAATACAGTTAACTTTTTAATTCAAGCCTGCACTTTTCTGAAGCCAACATAAACCAAACACCAACCCAACTGAACCAAAGCGTCAGCCTTTTATACCTCCCCTTTGGGAACAGGCAGACTCAGATATTTTCTGTGATATTACTGTGCAATAGAAGCTTTCTAGCTGCACTTCAGACACAGATGTAAATTGCAATATAGAAATATACCTTAAGGCTGGAGGTAGTCACATCCTGCTAAGAGTGTTCACTACCACTTTTTCAGATTTTTAATGGCTGTTCATTTGTACCATATTCATATACATTACTACTTACTGTTCATGAACATTTACATTCTCAGGCTTTTGCTTATACAATTGTTCGGGGAATGTCCAGCCTTGCTGAAATACCCATATTTATATATGGGTATATTTATTTATATGTGATCAAGAGTAGTTGTGCAAAAAAAACCCAAACATTCACTGAACATTATTTGCTGTTTGTCAATTGTTATACATAATACTCTTGCTTAAAAATTTCAGTGATGCATTCAGGTGACAGAAACAATGCCATGTAATATAGGTGACAAATCACACACAAAGAATAACAGAGTGCTCACTCTGAGTGAACCGTTTACAAAACATCCATTGGCTGAGATTTGTTTGCATGAAATGGGCAGTGAATGCTGGCAAATAGCTAACACATCTTTTAGATTATCTAGTAAGGTGACTAGTTTCACTACCAACCATTATACAAATAGTAAAACTATGTGCTTTATATGTTCGGTAGGTGGCAGCAACATTTCATCATTCAATATTTATTTTCCACAGAGCATGATCTTCACCAGAGACAGCTT
This sequence comes from Caretta caretta, assembly GCF_965140235.1. Lineage (NCBI taxonomy): Eukaryota > Metazoa > Chordata > Testudines > Cheloniidae > Caretta > Caretta caretta. The sequence goes on from NC_134214.1 coordinate 30,195,061, forward strand.
CAACCTGCAATTGATTTCTAGCCTTTTGAAGAGAACAGTTTTACTTTGTTTGCTGTTTGATATTAAACCTTTGACACAAGATGTTGGGACTGTTTTACTGTTTGCAAGTTGCCACTGAATTCTCAGTAACTGGGGACGTTCTAATGGAAACTTGTAGCTGCTTGCCTTCACATCCATTAGGGAAAATTCAGCATACCATAGGGTGAGCTTTTCTGATCAAGCCTGGAAATACCCAGCCTGGCCCCTGACTATCAGTACTGATTCCGTAAATGGAGGGTATCCAGTTCAGATCGAGTCTGAGGGTCTGACTGGCAGGAAAGAGAAAAAGTACCTGCTCTATGTGCCGGCCCCCACATCTCCCACTCCTGCAGAAATCTGTTCATAGTTGCACAGTTTGGGAGCTCAGTCCTGAACTTTGCTTAGCACTCTGGCCCTGAAGCTTAGCTCTTAAACATCTGATTAATTTTAAGCATGTCAGAATTGAGGTTATTCATATGCTTAAAGTTCGGGATGTACATAAGTGTATCAAGGCCAGAGAGCTCAGCAACTTGCAGAATTGAGCCCTGAGCAACCAAGTGATTGAGAAGAGGAGCTACGCCAGCAGGAACTCATCAACTGATCCTGCAAAACCTTAATCAAGTGGACAGTCCTGGCTCACTGAGCAGTCCTATTGCCTTCATGAACACTGCTTATGTGAGATTCCTCACTTGATTGAAGGTTTAAAGATCAGGCTCAATCTGAGGGCGGGGGGAGTGCCACAGAAAAATGGGTAATGAGAAATAATCTTAGCATACCACAAGGTGGCATATTGTGAGAATATTACTGTTTTTTTAAACAGTTCAAATAGTAGGTTCATAGCTAGGGCCCTACCAAATTCACAGCCATGAAAAACACGACATGGACCATGAAATCTGATCTCCCCGGAAACCAGGTCTCCCCCATAAAATCTGGCTAGCGTGGAGGGGGTGGGGTGGGTGCTCCTACCATACGCCAGGGTCCAGCTGCTAGTCCCAGCCAGGCTGGAAGGCGATGGGACTTCCTCTTCCTCTGCAGGGGCCACTCCTGGGGCCGGTTCAGACCCACCTCTGGGAACCGTCCCCGGCAGCAGGAAGCTCAGCGGCTGCTGGCTGGGAGCCCCGCTCTGAAAGTAGCGCTGCTGCCATAAACCGCATAGAAGTGAGGGTGGCCTGGCATGGTATTGCCACCCTCACTTGTGTAGCAGTGCACAAGTGAGGGTGACAATACCATGCCAGGCCACCCTCACTTCAGCACTGCTGCTGTCGGTGGCGCTGCCTTTATAGCTGGGTGCCTGGCCAGCAGCCGCTGCTCTGCGGCTTCCCCAGCTCTGACAGCAGCAGTGCCATCAGCTGCAGCTCAGAAGTAAGGGGGAAATACCATGACCCCCCTACCACAGCCTTGCAGATCTTCCCCATCACCCCCTTTTGGGTCAGGACCCGTGGTTCCAACACCCTGACATTTCAGATTTAAATATCTGAAACCATGAAATTTATTATTTAAAAAATCCTATGACTGTGAAATTGAGCAAAATGGACCGTGAATTTGGTAGGGCCCTAATCATAGCTCTATTGGTTAAAAGGTTGTAAACACTCTCCCTCACACACACACACACTTTATGTATAACACAGTGCATCCATCAATGTATCTGAACTTTTTGTCTCTCATCTATGGTATGTATTAGTTCCCAGAATTTAAACAACGGGAAATGCACTGAATGCTTATGTTTTCAAGACAGAATTATGGAAGGCTCTTCCTGATAGTAGTATCTGGCTTCCATATCTTTATTTGTTTAAAAAGGAAATTACTCTAAAGTTATTTTAGTTCCTGTTTAGTTTTACACAAGGTACACTGGCTATGTACCTTGTAGTTGCATTAAATTATTCTCACATTCCTAAATGGACTCTGCAGGTGACTACTGCTCCTTGCTTGTACCAACAAATGATCCTTGGAAATTGTGTTTCACTGTACTTTCAAATTAGCAAATATAGTGGAAATTCCGTCTGCAGTATTGATTCCTGAATTTCTTTCTTCCATCATAGGATTTGCTCATGAGCCGCTGGCACAGCTATATGTAAAGAAAGAAAAAAACGAGGTGAATGATTACAATGATTATTATTTTGTTACTGCCATTTGATGCTTATCTGAGACATGAAGAATTACATTGACTTTGCAAACAGATATAAGAAAAACATTGCGTCAAATTTTGCACCAAGCAGCCTTGATAATTGTCCTTCTAAATGTTAACTGTACACAAGAATGAGGAAGTCAGCATGGGAAAAAATATCTGAATCCCTAGCATACATGACATAAAGCCTTCGCCCATTTATAGACAGAACTCAAACTGAAACTTTTGAAACATTTGGATAAGTTTCTTTCCCCCTGGGTTTAATCTAGAACAGTGGTTTTCAACCTGTAGTCCATGGACCGTTAGGGAGTCCACAGACTATGGCCAAGATTTCCAAAGGGGTCCATGCCTCCATTAAAATATTTTTAGGGGTCTGCAAATGAAAAAATGATTGAAAACCACTGATCCAGAACCAGATGTGCCACGGTGCTACATGAAAGGCTGGCTGTTCTACACTGCCAGTGGTTCTGTGCATAAACATTGAGGTTACTGGATACTTCTCCAAAGTTAATCAGTTCTTTGAAACTTTTGCCTGTTTCTACACTAGATTATTTTTTTCTGAAAGATTTCTACTAGTGCAGCAGCTGCTGATATTTTATCTATGGTGTCATCTAAGCCTGCTCAAATCAGGTCTCAGAACTTGGTTAATACACTAGAGGCCAGTCAGGTCTTGTCTATGCTGGCATTCCTGTCATTGCTATCAAGTATCAGAGGGGTAGCAGTGTTAGTCTGTATCCACAAAAACAAGGAGTCTGGTGGCACCTTAAAGACTAACTTCCCATGAAAAACGATCCCCGACTCTCACAGGCCTTGGGAGATAGGCCAATCCTAGCTTACAGACAGCCCCCTAACCTGAAGCAAATACCAGCAACTACACACCACACCACAAAAACACTAACCCAGGAGCAAATTCCTGCAACAACCCCGTTGCCTTCTCTGTCCCCCTATCTACTCTAGTAACACAATCATAGGACCCACCCACACCAGGTACACCATCAGGGGCTCATTCACCTGCACATCTACCCATGTGATATATGTCATCATGTGCCAGCAATGCCCCTCTGCCATGTACATTGGCCAAACGGGACAGTCTCTACGTAAAAGGATAAATGGACACAAATCAGACATCAGGAATGGTAACATACAAAAACCAGTAGGAGAACACTTCAGTCTCCCTGGACACTCAATAATAGATTTAAAAGTGGCCATTCTTCAACAAAAAAACTTCAAAAACAGACTTCAAAGAGAAACTGCTGAGCTACAATTAATTTGCAAACTTAACACCATCAATTTGGGCTTGAACAGGGCCCGGGAGTGGTTGGCTCACTACAAAACCAATTTTCCCTCTTTTGGTACTGACACAGCCTCATCAATTATTGGGAGTAGACCACATCCACCCTGACCTAATTGGCCTTCAACATTGGTTCTCCACTTGTAAGTTAACTCCCTTTTCTTCATGTGCCAATATATATTTATGCCTGTTTCTGTAATTTTCACTCTATGCATCTGAAGAACTAGGCTTTTTACCCACAAAAGTTTTAAGGTGCACCGGACTCCTTGTTGCTTTTGTCACTGCTATGCCTAGCGGAGCTCCAAAAGTGTTAGGAATTATAGGGAGTTTTTCAGAAATAAGGCTAGTATAGACAAGGCCTTTGAGATTAGTGGTTGTGATCTAGAAATGATCTCAAATTTCATGATAAAAATAAACAAAAAGTGTAGATGTGACGTGACTTTAGATTATATAATTTTAAGGAAACAGCACTTTGTGAAAGCATAAGCATAATTTCTTTCATAGTAAAGTCCTGAAGCCCAATTCTCTCCCCCTGGATATGACTAACTCCTGTTTAAGTCAAACTGAAGCCTTATATTTTCATTGCAATGTGGACTATTTCACTTGTGATCAAGAAGAGTTACCCTGTGATCACTGGAAGAGGTGGTTATTGAGGAGAGGAGAGGGGTTTTGTGTTTCTTTGGGCCCCCCAAAAAAGGGGAGGAGTGGAGAGTAATGATGGGGAGTGACTGCAGAGCCAAGGGGTAATTGTGCTGATAAGAAAAGAGACAGGGCATGGAAATAGGGGTGCTTAAAAGTAGTTGTGAGGGACCAATTTGAAGTTGCCCTTAGTTCCCATGAATGCATTGTTATAGCTGCAGGGAGAGCATATTTCAAAACCCCATTTCAGGGGGGTCTATCCATACCATTCAAGATATTGCCTGGACTGCTCTCGGGAACGTAAAATCTGCTTAGCACTAAGAGAGCTGACTATAAATGTGGCAGAGAGGCAAAATGATTTCTAGTAACTAAAGTTTACAGGGCTCATGGACAAATATGTGCTCAGTGGAATGAAGAGTATTATGAACCTTACATACAGTATAAATTTATTTAGGGATGCCACAGTATTATGAAAACAGTGCCAGTAAATTTAAGCTATACTGCTCCATTAGATTTTGTCTGCTTTATGGGACATTATATTTTTTTAAAAGAAGTAGTTTTAATGGAAAATGAAGGTAAACTAAAAGCATCTGAACAGCACTGACACTATGTATTTAATTATTGCATGACATGTTTGATTATTTTCATGATGCACTTAGTATTGTAGATCATTCAAGAGTAAAAAAAAAAAATTGAACTCCCTTGCATGGAAAAGATGTGGAGGTCGGGGGGCGGGGGAGGTAGTCACAGCTTTCACCCACAAATTTAACTCATGTGCAAAATACACCACATGTGAGTCTTAGCTGTTAAATTTAAATAATTATTTCATCAAAACCTTTTTTGGTGTGAGTCTTTATCTAAATTAGTCAGAGCTTTTGGGATTCCCCTGTCTCAAATACTAGGTTTCTGAGTTCAATGGCAACCCAAAAGGTATTACTTGTGTTTTGTTGTGTACTTGAGCTCTGAATGGTTGGCTTTTAATGATTATTTTAAGCATCAGTGCAGAATACAGAGGCCATCTTATCGTCTCAGTTGTGTAAGTTAGTGCTACTCTGAAATAATATGTATCTAAGACCTAGATTTGTCTCAAAGACCGTAAAATGATCCTGCTGTACTGCACTGTGTTGTGCTGCCGTGCATTTCCTTGGCTATGGTTTTGTTCTTTTCAGGGTCTTCAATTGCTTCCATCATCCATGACATCTGAGTGCCACCAGGTTCTGATCCCACCATCAACCTCAGCCTGGACCAGTCCACACAAGACATCCACTTCCTGGACACTACGGTGCTAATAAGCGATGGTCACATAAACACCCCCCTATACCGATAGCCATACTATCAGAGGCTCGTTCACCTGCACATCTACCAATGTGACATATGCCAGCATGTGCCAGCAATGCCCCTCTGCCATGTACATTGGCCAAAGCGGACAGTCTCTACGTAAAACAATAAATGGACACAAATCAGACATCAAGAATTATAACATTCAAAAACCAGTCGGAGAACACTTCAATCTCTTTGGTCACTCAATTACAGACCTAAAAGTGGCAATTCTTCAACAAAAAAACTTCAAAAACAGACTCCAATGAGAGACTGCTGAATTGGAATTAATTTGCAAACTGGACAAAATTAACTTAGGCTTGAATAAAAACTGAGAGTGGATGTGTCATTACACAAAGTAAAACTATTTCCCCATGTTTATTTTCCACCCCCCTACTGTTCCTCACTCGTTCTTGTCAACTGCTGGAAATGGCCCACCTTGATTATCACTACAAAAGGTTCCCACTTCCCCCTACTGCTAATAGCTCACCTTACCTGATCACTCTCGTTACAGTGTGTATGGTAACACCCATTGCTTCATGTTCTCTGTGTATGTAAAATCTCCCTACTGTATTTTCTACTGCATGCATCCGATGAAGTGAACTGTAGCTCAAATAAATTTGCTTAGTCTGCTTAGTTTGAGCTTATGCTCAAATAAATTTGTTAGTCTCTAGGGTACCACAAGTACTCCTTTTTTTTGCGGATACAGACTAACACAGCTGCTACTCTGAAACATGTTGTAATCAGTTTTGCATAATAGATTGTTATATTACACCAGTATAAAAGTTAATAATTTTATCATACCAATGTATACACAGAACCCCGTGCTAGTACACTTATCTTCTGAGAGCACAAAGCTCATGTTTTAGAGGCACCCATAAAATCTGGTATCGCCCTAAAGCAAAGGTTACCATTCTGAAATAAAGATAGCTTAATTTTCATGAATACACATGGAAATAGTTAGATCCGGTTTAAAAAAAAGTTTTGTTAAAAATTTCAAAATTGGTATATGGTCTTCATTGTATGAGGTCCAAACAGACCCCTACATATATTTTTTTCCCAAAAAAAAGTTTCTTGAAAAAAAATTTCAAAAAAATTCCTTATGTTTTCAAGAAAAGAAAATATGACTTTAGACAAAATACTAGCAAAGAAAAGTAGGATTCTGAAAGAAAAAGGCTTAAGGGCAACAGAAAGGCAGAAAAACTGAAAACTTGAAAACAACAACTAAGCTAAATTGTTTGCTTCAATTTCATAGAGAAACTGAAAAAAATTCTAAGGTGAAAAATTGTGAAAAAGTTCTTTTTTCTTTCTTTAAAAAAACAAAAATGGTTAGTGCAAAACAATTTGACCACCACTAGAATTACTGTTGATAGTAGCTGGTATGGGTCTTGCATTTAAAAAAAAAAATCGCTAAAGTATTCTACATTCCCAAAACTGTAGCGCATGTTATAACATTTGGGACCAGTACTGTAAAATGCTGAAGTGGCTATGCTACTAGAGGTCTATTTTAAGTGACAGAAGACAACCAGAGACATGGATTAGGTTATATAGAGATGGAGGCATTTGAAACTCATAGATACAATGGATGGATAGACTTGTTGCAAGAGTGACTAGTTATTATCAGTGTAAACATGTAATAGAGACAGCATGAAATATAGTGTCAAAAAGAGAGAAAAAGAATGCTGGGGGCTGGAAGTTTTGCTGCTCCTGAATGAAGAAAAAGATCCCTGCAAGAGTGAGCAATGAAGCAAGAAAGAACAAAAGTAAAGTCTCCACTGGAAAGCAGAGCATGTCTCCCCTTTGTAACATGCTGCATCAGCTCTGCCTCACATAATGGCAGCTGACCCTGCAGACAGACAGACTCTTTGGAAATATAATGGTGCAGTAAGCAGAAAAACAAAAGTCATAATGTCAGCTACATACCTACAAGTACCACATTCTGTGTGCCATATTTAAATGGGGTTACATAGCTCCCATGTGAACTCTATCACTGCAGTCAGGGAGTGTGTCTTCTGCAACAGAACTTCCCCCCTTCCTCTGTTATGTGTCACATCATGTCATGTGAGAATGAACAATCTTTTACTGGTAATTTGTACAGTTTCCAACACAATGGGATCTCAGTCTTGGTCTGGGCTCCTGGGTGAAACAAATAAATAAATAATAAACATGGCATACCAAAAACTCAAGGGCCACATGACAGAATCAGAGCAACGGAATGTACTGTATGTATAGAGTAGCATGTATTTGGAAAATCCCAAGGAAGTTGGGCCAGAATCTCCATTCCTCTGGAGCAATGATTGCCACAGGAACAGAAAGAAGCCGTTCCCAGCAGCATCCTAATCGTACTTCCTTAGTCCCCTATCTGAGGGCTGGGAAGGAGGAAGTACTGTGAAGCTATTCCCGCAGCTCTACACCACGCAGCATCCCCCTTACACCAGGGGTATTTCCCAAGGGATATTTCAGTAGGTTTTCCAGTTTCTTTATGCCACCAGTGTAATGTAAAGGGGCAGGAGTATCTGACTTGATGTGTATTGCACTGAGATATGTCATAGGCCATAAGCGTTGCTGGGGTGCTCTTCCTCAGAAAGAGAAAAAGCATCACTGCAGCTACTTTTACTGTGACTTCCTAAGTGTCAGAGTGGTTTAGCACTGGAATAAATTTCCGAGGGAGGTTGTGGAATCTCCATTAGTGGAGATTTTTAAGAGCAAGTTACACAAACACCTGTCAGGCATGATCTAGATAATACTTAGTCCTGCCTTGAGTGCAGGGGACTGGACTAGAAGACCTCTGGAGATCCCTTCCAGTCCTATGATTCTATCTTACCTAGGAGATTTTCTCATTTTGATGGTCATAAGGGTAGGAGCAGCTTTCCTGGCAACGTCTCTCTGTTGCTTTCTAATTACATCATACCTGATTATAAATGGACATGTTTTAATGGATAATGGATGGACTGGGGGGTGGGGGGTAGGGGGAGGAATTTTTACATTAGCTGAGCATATGAATAATGTGGTTATGGCTGAGGTCTCAAGCACATAGTGTTTTCTTTACAGTCATATTGAAACTGGCATATTGCACATTAGATTTGCATTTTATTCCATTTGTCTTAAATAAATTATATTTTAATTACAGTAGGATCTGGAAATGTAATAATAGTCTGGATCTTTTTTTAATCTAATAGAATGATTTAAAAATAACTAAATCAGAGGAAAAACAGTAACCTATTCTATGGCAGTTCAGTATGACTGCAAAGAGAATATTGTGCTACTGTATCCTCCTAACATACTCCAGCCCTGTGTTTCTTTCCTTGTGGCTGCCATTTCATCTTCATCAAAACATTGAACTGCCAGTTTGGGAGGTGGGTCATACGTTTTATGATTTGGATGGACTCATTCTTAACACTGGGCACTAAGATTCTACCAGAAAAAGTACTGTTTTTGTCAACATTTGTCAAGACACAAACACTCCTTTACAGGTTTCAGAGGAACAGCCGTGTTAGTCTGTATTCGCAAAAAGAAAAGGAGTACTTGTGGCACCTTAGAGACTAACCAATTTATTTGAGCATGAGCTTTCGTGAGCTACAGCTCACTTCATCAGATGTATACCATGGAAACTGCAGCAGACTTTATATACACACAGAGAATATGAAACAATACCTCCTCCCACCCCACTGTCCTGCTGGTAATAGCTTATCTAAAGTGATCAACAGGTGGGCCATTTCCAGCACAAATCCAGGTTTTCTCACCCTCCACCCCCCCACACAAATTCACTCTCCTGCTGGTGCTAGCCCATCCAAAGTGACAACTCTTTACATAATTAAGTCGGGCTATTTCCTGCATAGATCCAGGTTTTCTCACCTCCCCCCCACCCCCATACACACACAAACTCACTCTCCTGCTGGTAATAGCTCATCTAAACTGACCACTCTCCAAGTTTAAATCCAAGTTAAACCAGAACATCTGGGGGGGGGGGGTAGGAAAAAACAAGAGGAAACAGGCTACCTTGCATAATGACTTAGCCACTCCCAGTCTCTATTTAAGCCTAAATTAATAGTATCCAATTTGCAAATGAATTCCAATTCAGCAGTTTCTCGCTGGAGTCTGGAATTGAAGTTTTTTTGTTTTAAGATAGCGACCTTCATGTCTGTGATTGCGTGACCAGAGAGATTGAAGTGTTCTCCGACTGGTTTATGAATGTTATAATTCTTGACATCTGATTTGTGTCCATTTATTCTTTTACGTAGAGACTGTCCAGTTTGACCAATGTACATGGCAGAGGGGCATTGCTGGCACATGATGGCATATATCACATTGGTGGATGTGCAGGTGAACGAGCCTCTGATAGTGTGGCTGATGTTATTAGGCCCTGTGATGGTGTCCCCTGAATAGATATGTGGGCACAATTGGCAACGGGCTTTGTTGCAAGGATAAGTTCCTGGGTTAGTGGTTCTGTTGTGTGGTATGTGGTTGTTGGTGAGTATTTGCTTCAGGTTGCGGGGCTGTCTGTAGGCAAGGACTGGCCTGTCTCCCAAGACTTGTGAGAGTGTTGGGTCATCCTTTAGGATAGGTTGTAGATCCTTAATAATGCGTTGGAGGGGTTTTAGTTGGGGGCTGAAGGTGACCGCTAGTGGCGTTCTGTTGTTTTCTTTGTTAGGCCTGTCCTGTAGTAGGTAACTTCTGGGAACTCTTCTGGCTCTATCAATCTGTTTCTTTACTTCTGCAGGTGGGTATTGTAGTTGTAAGAAAGCTTGACAGAGATCTTGTAGGTGTTTGTCTCTGTCTGAGGGGTTGGAGCAAATGCGGTTGTATCGCAGAGCTTGGCTGTAGACGATGGATCGTGTGGTGTGGTCAGGGTGAAAGCTGGAGGCATGCAGGTAGGAATAGCGGTCAGTAGGTTTCCGGTATAGGGTGGTGTTTATGTGGCCATTGTTTATTAGCACTGTAGTGTCCAGGAAGTGGATCTCTTGTGAATTTAAGACCAAAAAAACATGTATTATACTAAATGAGTTAACTAAGCTTTATCACACATTCATGACAAAATTGTAGGGTTAGGTTTCAGTTGTCAGGAACTCATATGGGAAGGGAATTTCACAAGAGATTAAAACCATAAAGGCACTAAAGATACTATAGATTTTGAAACACATACATAGGATGGCAGGTTTATGATGGGCTACAGAACAGATCAAAACAATGACTCATCAAATTCTGGACTTCCTGCAGAAGAAAGAAAAAGTTGCACTTCAGAAAAGCGCACCGTGCCACCGGGGCTGTGTTGTACTAAGGAAATCAAGTACAAGCCATTCATTACTGCTTTTTTTTTTTTTTTTTTTTTAAAACAGCCAGAATTTCAGTGCTGAAATTTAGACTAACACTCAGATTCTTCAGTCACGTAGGTGGATAGTCCCATTGCCATGAGGAGTTTCTGGAGTAGGCCCCAATCTAACACAATATCATCCTGGAGAAAATAAGGTGAATGAAGCCCATCCCTACTTTAAAATACCCAGTGTGTTTTTGAAATGTCTCACTTCTTGCTATCCCTCCTTGGCAAGTCTTCCTTTGCAACCATAAGTATGGATCCACATAAAGCTACAGGTAAACCTCATGCGGCTTCCTGCTCCAGGAAAGAAGACCTGGATTTCCTCAGCCTGTCAGGAGAAGGAATGGTGCAAGCCCAGCTTCAGACTAATTGCAGAAATAAATGTGTCTATTCAGATATTGCAGAGGGAATGCAGAAGCTGAAGCATGACTCTGACAAGTAGCAATGCCAGCCAAGGGGAAGGAACTGCAGCAGTCGTACCAAAAGGCAAGGGAGGCCTACAGAAAATCTGGACTCCCCTCATAGCTGCTGCATCTTTGTGGAACTGGATGCCGTACTATGCAGTGACCCCACAACCATCCTGTGAGTAATTGTGGACACCTCATGAAACCCAGAGGAAGGAACCCCAGAAATGCACATTGACAAAAAGCTGATGGGGGAAGGAGAGGATGCAGACTGGGCAGAGAGCTAGGAGTTCATCAAAAGCCAGCCAAACCTGCCACAGATGAACCCAGAGGAGGAACCCACAGAGGAAGAAGGGCGATCAGATATGTATATTAATGCTTTTTTAATTTTTTTATGGGCCTTGAAACTTCTCCCTCCCTGTCCCTCTTCCACATTTCTCAGAATGGTGCCTGAATGCACATGGGCGGGGAATAAAGGAATTGCCTTTTGAAGTAGCTGATTTATTTGAACAAGGTGCACTGGCAGTCTTACGCAAAGAAGAAGAGAGAGAATATTATAAGCAACACGAAAACCTTCCCACATGCATGCTTTTCCCATTGAGGGCAGATAGAATTTCTAGCAACATCAAGAGATGCACTAGAAACAGAAAAAGAAACACAGTGAAACCAAAAGTTAGCATTCAGATAAAATACATAGAAAAATTAAAATAATCATTGCAAGCAATCCAGTAAGTGGTCATTCAGTCTTTGTTATTATATTATGGTTCAAATTGTAATGTAAACAACATGTATTATATAAACACCCAAAAATGCAGTGCTTTGATTTTTCCAGTCCCAGAGCCCAAGTCCAAAACAAATAACTTACATGCTATGCTTGGATTCAGGGATAGAAAGAGACAGAGATGGTCTGTTGCTGGCTCAGGGGGCTTGGGTTTGAATTAGCTTGCAAGGCTTGGCAGTGGCGAGCAGCCTCCTCTTTCAGAGTTGATCTTGGCACAACGCTCCCATTTGTCATCTGCCACGATCTTGATAAGGTCTGTCAGCAGATTTTCTTTAATTTTTGCCTGAACATTTCTCAGGAAGACTGTTTTGTTTCTTCCGCCATGGCAGGAAACTTTCCCACACCACTCCACAACGAGATCCGACAGTAGTATCACTGTGAAGAGAGTTGCCACATACGGGGAAATGCGGCCTCCAGCCGCATGGAACAGTTACTTTCTCTGGGCCTTTGCCACCCTTATGAATCACCACTGATGTAATAAGTTAGTGCAGGAAACATTGCTAATCATTCCACTTATCTGGGACACAGGGAAAACCACCAACCATTCCTCATGGCTACAGGTTTTGAAAAAGACCCGTATCTATTAACCATGCTAAGAGCAATTGAACTGTCCAAAAGCAAGCTGCCCTGAAGCAAGTCTAACCCAGTTCATACTTTTATGAATATCCTTATAGTATATTTTTAGGGACTTTTCTCACTTATCTTTTCCTGTCCACCTTTAAATCTAACAATGCCTGTCTGTCTTATTGTTTGTCAGTGGCCTCAGCTTGGGTAGGCCAGCTCAAATGCAACTGCTGAAAGACTCACCTTGATCAAGAGGAAGAAGAAACAGACAAGAATATTTTCTCAGCTCTCCTCAGGAGCTCAGAGTCCAGGGCCCATGAAACAAGGGAGTAAGGGCTGAAGGAGAGGTAAAAGGACCAGAAGGTGCATAGGGAAAGCCACCAAGACATTATACAGCTCCTGAGCTGGCAAACATAGATGCAAAACATTGCACCCCGGCAGCCATTGCACTACATGGACAATTCAGTGTTTCTGTGGCTTGGCCCATTCACACTCCAGCCCTCACCCCGCCACATCACCAGAAGAGCATGCCATTCGATCCCTGCCAATCCCATGGGAAATAAGGAGAATAGCTCTGACTATACTTACACTGAGCTGAGTCATGCAGGAACAGTTAACACCTTGTACCTTCTTAATTGGCTTTAAACATTTTGTAGAAATATTTTTGTTGCTATTACTCCTCAGTAAAGATTTGTTTTGTGAAAATCAAGATTTATTTATTTTGTCTTGCAAGAAAGCCATGTGACGTCCTATGACAGGGTGTACAAACCCTGCCCTGAACATGTAAGGGTTAAGGAGCTGCTCTGGGCTCAAGCAGTTCCACCCTGCCACAACTGCAAGACATATCAGGCCTGGAGAAAGGGCCTTAAACAGGAGAAGCCCAGTTCAGTTAGCAGCAACCCTGAGTGGGGAATAGATCTCATTTCTGGTGGAGGAATGTGGTTCAGGACAGGGACTGGTTGCCTGACCACAGCCAGTCTGAGACCCCAAAGAGGAAGGTGGACAGGACTCTGATCAATTACCTTGGAACCCTTTCTACTGATTTGACAAAGGGCATTGAATGAGACTACAGCCTCCTTCAAGGGACTGCTGTTTCATTTTGTTTTCCCCCTCCTTTCTGGAGGACCGTTATAACCTCACAAGGAGTAAAGTCATGAGACATCCGTGCTTTGACCTGTACTACTGACCTTCCGTGAGTACAGGGTTGTATTTGTCTCACCCTAAGGTGGGGTGAGTAGAAGGCTGGGTCCATGATACGTCACTAGATTAATAAAATACATGAACAATTCATTCATACCAAGCCACCTGCAGTTTAATCATGAAGTGACACAAATGAACACAGAGCAGTACATTGACTATTGTATACTGTCACGGTGAGCTCTCAAGATCTCCTACAGCTGTACAGTGCCTTAGCTTCCTTTTATAACTGTTCTTGTGTTTGTTTGTTCATAATCAAAAACCAGACTTTCCACTTCCCCCCTCCATCCTGGCAGTAATGTGTTTTGCATATTTGCAAAACAAAGGGGGAAACAACATGCAGAAATAACAGTAGAAATGTTTGGCTCACTGAGATCCAGCCTAGTCATGAGATATCTCCAGCATCATTTCAAGCTACCAAATGCACCTTCAACAGTCATCCTGCACCTGCTTAGGTGATAGTTAAATCTCCCTTTGCTACATATCTGGTGTATGGCTTCATGAATCAGAGAAGCAAAGGGTAGGCTGAGTCCCCAAGAATCATAATTGGCATTGCATTTTCACTAACCTGAATGTACCAGTCAGGAAAAATGTCCCAGCATGAAGCTTTTCAAGAAGCCCTGTGTTCCTAAAAATACAAGCATCATACACCTTCCCATATTCATCCCATCCGTCACCCCACCCTGGTGAGGGAAACCCATTTCATTGAATCCTTGTTCCTGGCAGTGCCCCAGAGTCACAATCTTGTGCAGCAGGATAGGCTTAATGGCCTTGCACTCCTGGATGATGACCACCTGCACTGTAGATTATCCAACACCAAACTAATTGCCCACTGACTAATAGAAACCTGGGAGTGTAGGCTTCCACAGTGTGATTGTCACTTGTTTCTCCACTCTCAAAGCACCTCTCATTTTGGTGTTTCAGTGCTAGAGGGTAGGGCAAGCTCCACGCACAGATCCCCCATCACTTGGTGCTCATTTCACAGGCCCAGAAACACTGTGGGAACTGGTCAATGAATTCCTGCAGCAGCTGGCAACCATCATTCAGTGTCTGCATCATATTCTCCTCCCCTGTTTCTTCACTGTGGCAGGACCAGGTGCTGTAGCTGGTGAAGAATGGCAAATACAGAAGTTCTGTCCTGTCTCTAACACAGACACAAGCACTCTGCTGATCTGCTTCACATCCATGCTTCTGTCGATGAGATGACAGAGAGATTGAAAAACAGTATCAGGAACTGTGGGAATTTAAAAAAAAAAAACATGTGAAAGGAAAAGATCATGGGATGGAAGAGAGGGAATTGTGGAAAACTGACCCCAGGCTCTCTAAATTCCCCAAAAGGAGTGCTAGTATCCCACAATGCATTTTCAAAATATCCCAGAAGGTAGTGCACTGGACAGTGGTGTGGGATACCCTGCTATGCCCACCCATAATGCAGGATGTCCATTACCAATACAAACTCTTGCTGTGAGGACGTGCTGTACCAGCAAAGGCAGTCAAATGTGCACATGCAATAACAAAATTGCATTGTTAGCTGTTAAATGTCAGCAGAAATGCTACTAGTAAAACTTTCTAGCGTAGCCCTAGATTGTAAACTTCTTGGGGCAGGGACCATCTTTTTGTTCTGCATTTGTACAATGCCAAGCACAATCGGGTCCTGGTCCATAACTAAGGCTGCGAGGCATTAAACCAACAATTAGATAGTAATTCAAACATAAACAAATGTATAAACAATAAAGCTGCCTATTAGGCAGGCCAAAAAAATATTCCTATGGAGAATAGCTGTTTTGACCTATCATCCCTTCTCTTCTGTAATAAATAAAATTTCTAGTTAACGGCTAAAAGATCACAGTAAATACATCTTCATTTTGACCTGAAATCTGACAACTCAGGCTATGGCTAAGTGCATGAAGGAACCAGTTTCATAGGTGAAGTAGTCCAGGCAACTTCCATCTATGTTATGGAGGTAAATTGATTACATTGATCTAGAAGATAACTAGACCAATTTTCAAACACACAAGTACCCACTGAGGTACTGAGGATCTGGCCCATTATGCCTATTGTTTATTTGGTTTCTGTCTCTCCATTCTTAATAAGCTTTGTTTTAGTGCAACCATTGTGGTTTTATTGTAAAGTTAGGGAATTTCACAGAGACCAACTCAAAAGGTGAACCAGCTTTCACTCTGGAAGAAGAGATGGTGAAGCATGTCTGTGATTCCTAGTCAAAAAGGTATATAGTAAGGAGTCCTTTAAGCGTGATGTGTATTGCTTTCAGTCTTCCACATGCTTGGAAATACATAATGATAATGGGTGGAAAGAGAAGGAAACAAATGCACATTCATCAGCTAAAGCTTATGCATGCCTAATGTTTTTCCCTTCCTAGCTTCCAAATCTCCTACATGCTCACAGCCGTCACTGTGAGAAGCCCCTAACTGGTACCATATTTTCCTTATTATCACGGTGTGTATTAGTCTTTGAGTTCAAATCCTGAACTCTTGCAGGTCTGTCTGTCGATGGTGGTTCTTCTGCCTTTATAACATTTTCTCAATATACCCAGCACATTTTTATCTGCTGAGCCTATTGTGAAATACATGAACTTTAACTTTTTGAAGTTTACCAACATCCTGTTTTCCACCTGACCCTTGATGGCTTATATAATATGACATTGTTAGTCATGATAAGGTAAATGAGTATTGACTCATGTAATCAAATATATAAAACCAATCCTTTATAAACCACCCCTTGTGCAACTGTAGATCCATCCCTTATTACACCCCTCCAAACCCGCAAGCCTCTAAGGCATCAGTCTGAGAGCAGAGAGTTAAAGGCTGGATAGAGTAGAGAGTTAAAGGTTGTTTTTCCCCCCAATACCTGCAGCCTTATTGCGTCCTTCATGGTAGGACACTTTACCACTCCAGGCCAGTAACACGTACTCGGGAATCATTGTAGAACAAAGCATTGCAGTGTATGTTTGCTGGCATTCAAACAACATCCGTTCTTTATCTCTCTGTGTTATCCTCAGGAGAGTGAGATATAATTCATGGTCACCTGGTTGAAATAGAGTGCTTTTCTTCAGGGGACACTCAGAGGAGCCCATTCCTGCTGGGCTGTTTGCCTGTGGCTAAACAGAAATGTTCCCCGCTGTTAGCCACAGGGAGGGGGGAAGGTTGAGGGGGCAGTCACGCGGTGGGAGGAGGCAAAATGCGACCTTGTAACGAAAGCACATGTGCTATGTATGTAATGTTAACAGCAAGGTTTACCCTGAAAGAGTGTAGCCACTGTTTTATAAAATGTGTCTTTTTAAATACCGCTGTCCCTTTTTTTTTCTCCACCAGCTGCATGTGTTTCAATGATCACAGGATCTTCTCCTTCCCAGAGGCTAGTGAAGCTTAGAAAGAAAAAAAAACGCACTCGCGATGAAATGTTCTCCGAGCTCATGCTGTCCTCCCACACTGACAGAGCACAGACGAATGCGTGGAGGCAAATAATGTCAGAGTGCAGGAAAGCACAAAATGACCGGGAGGAGAGGTGGCGGGCTGAAGAGAGTAAGTGGCGGGCTGAAGAGAGTAAGTGGCGAGCTGAAGACAGGGCTGAAGCTCAAATGTGGCGGCAGCGTGATGAGAGGAGGCAGGATTCAATGCTGAGGCTGCTGCAGGACCAAACCAGTATGCTCCAGTGTATGGTTGAGCTGCAGCAAAGGCAGCTGGAGCACAGACTGCCACTGCTGCCCCTCTGTAACCAACCGCCCTCCTCCCCAAGTTCCATAGCCTCCACACCCAGACGCCCAAGAACGCGGTGGGGGGGCCTCCGGCCAACCAGCCACTCCACCACAGAGGATTGCCCAAAAAAAAGAAGGCTGTCATTCAATAAATTTTAAAGTTGTAAACTTTTAAAGTGCTGTGCTTAAAGTGCTGTGTGGCATTTTCCTTCCCTCCTCCACCACCCCTCCTGGGCTACCTTGGTAGTCATCCCCCTATTTGTGTGATGAATGAATAAAGAATGCATGAATGTGAAGCAACAATGACTTTATTGCCTCTGCAAGCGGTGATTGAAGGGAGGAGGGGCGGGTGGTTAGCTTACAGGGAAGTAGAGTGAACCAAGGGGCGGGGGGTTTCATCAAGGAGAAACAAACAGAACTTTCACACCGTAGCCTGGCCAGTCATGAAACTGGTTTTCAAAGCTTCTCTGATGCGTACCGCGCCCTCCTGTGCTCTTCTAATCGCCCTGGTGTCTGGCTGCGCGTAACCAGCAGCCAGGCGATTTGCCTCAACCTTCCACCCCGCCATAAATGTCTCCCCCTTACTCTCACAGATATTGTGGAGCACACAGCAAGCAGTAATAACAGTGGGAATATTGGTTTCGCTGAGGTCTAAGCGAGTCAGTAAACTGCGCCAGCGCGCCTTTAAACGTCCAAATGCACATTCTACCACCATTCTGCACTTGCTCAGCCTGTAGTTGAACAGCTCCTGACTTCTGTCCAGGCTGCCTGTGTACGGCTTCATGAGCCATGGCATTAAGGGGTAGGCTCGGTCCCCAAGGATACATATAGGCATTTCAACATCCCCAACAGTTATTTTCTGGTCTGGGAATAAAGTCCCTTCCTGCAGCTTTTGAAACAGACCAGAGTTCCTGAAGATGCGAGCATCATGCACCTTTCCCGGCCATCCCACATTGATGTTGGTGAAATGTCCCTTGTGATCCACCAGAGCTTGCAGCACTATCGAAAAGTACCCCTTGCGGTTTATGTACTCGGTGGCTTGGTGCTCCGGTGCCAAGATAGGGATATGGGTTCCGTCTATAGCCCCACCACAGTTAGGGAATCCCATTGCAGCAAAGCCATCCACTATGACCTGCACATTTCCCAGGGTCACTACCCTTGATATCAGCAGATCTTTGATTGCGTGGGCTACTTGCATCACAGCAGCCCCCACAGTAGATTTGCCCACTCCAAATTGATTCCCAACTGACCGGTAGCTGTCTGGCGTTGCAAGCTTCCACAGGGCTATCGCCACTCACTTCTCAACTGTGAGGGCTGCTCTCATCTTGGTATTCATGCACCTCAGGGCAGGGGAAAGCAAGTCACAAAGTTCCATGAAAGTGCCCTTACGCATGCGAAAGTTTCGCAGCCACTGGGAATCGTCCCAGACCTGCAACACTATGCGGTCCCACCAGTCTGTGCTTGTTTCCCGAGCCCAGAATCGGCGTTCCACAGCATGAACCTGCCCCATTAGCACCATGATGCATGCATTGGCAGAGCCCATGCTTTCAGAGAAATCTGTGTCCATGTCCTGATCACTCACGTGACCGCGCTGACGTCGCCTCCTCGCCCGGTATCGCTTTGCCAGGTTCTGGTGCTGCATATACTGCTGCATAATGCGTGTGGTGTTTAATGTGCTCCTAATTGCCAAAGTGAGCTGAGCGGCCTCCATGCTTGCCTTGGTATGGCGTCGAAAAAAGGCGCGGAACGATTGTCTGCCGTTGCTCTGTTGGAGGGAGGGGCGACTGACGACACGGCTTACAGGGTTGGCTTCAGGGAGCTAAAATCAACATAGGGGGTGCCTGTACATCAAGGAGTATTTCAGGCAGGACTGCACGGAGGGTTCCAATAAGAAATGGTGACCTAAGTTATCGTTCTTATTGGAACAAGGAGGTTAGCCTGGCCTCTGATTGATACATGGCTAGATTTACCTCGCTGCACCTTCTCTGTGAGTGACTGCAGTGTGATCTAGAGGAATGAGTCCCCTAGACAGGGGAGGAGGCAAATGAGTACAAAACAAATCTGGTCTATTTCTTGTTCTGAGCCACTCCATCTATCTTTTACATCTTTGGCTGGCAGCAGACGGTGCAGAAGGACTGCATGCCATCCACATCTCATGGCTGCTCGGCAGAAGATGGTACAGTACGACTGCTAGCCATCTTCATCTCTTGCCTGCCTGGCAGAAGATGGTACAATACGACTGCTAGCAATCCTCATCTCTTGCCTGCCTGGCAGAAGATGGTACAGTACGACTGCTAGCAGTCCGTATTGCCTGCCCGCTCACCATAAGACGGTTCAATAGGACTGACTGCAGGACTAAAGAGAATGACCTGGTCAAGTCACTCCAAATTTAGTCCCTGCGCCCATGTCTGCCCAGGCGCTCCCAGCCGACGTGGCCAGGAGCACCTCGGACACGACGAGGACGACTACCAGTCGTATTGCACCGTCTGCTGCCAGAAGGCAATGGGTTGCTGCTACTGTGCAGCAAAGCCGTACCGCGTCTGCCAGCACCCAGGAGACATAGGGTGACGGTTACCTGAGCGGGCTCCATGCTTGCCGTGGTATGGCGTCTGCACAGGTAACTCAGGAAAAAAGGCGCAAAATGATTGTCTGCCCTTGCTTTCACGGAGGGAGGGAGGGAACGGGGGCCTGACGATATGTACCCAGAACCACCCGCGACAATGTTTTAGCCCCATCAGGCATTGGGATCTCAACCCAGAATTCCAATGGGCAGCGGAGACTGCGGGAACTGTGGGATAGCTACCCACAGTGCAACGCTCCGGAAGTCGACTCTAGCCTCGGTACTGTGGAAGCGCTCCGCCGAGTTAATGCACTTAATACACTTAGAGCATTTTCTGTGGGGACACACACACTCGAATATATAAAACCGATTTCTAAAAAAACGACTTCTATAAATTCGACCTTATTCCGTAGTGTAGACATACCCTTAGAGACTAACCAATTTATTTGAGCATGAGCTTTCGTGAGCTACAGCTCACTTCATCGGATGCATACCGTGGAAACTGCAGTAAACATTATATACACACAGAGACCATGAAACAATACCCCCTCCCACCCCACTGTCCTGCTGGTAATAGCTTATCTAAAGTGATCATCAAATTGGGCCATTTCCAGCACAAATCCAGGTTTTCTCACCCTCCGCCCCCCCCCCCCCCCGCCACACACACACACAAACTCACTCTCCTGCTGGTAATAGCCCATCCAAAGTGACCACTCTCTTCACAATGTGTATGATAATCAAGGTGGGTCATTTCCAGCACAAATCCAGGTTCTCTCACTCCCTCACCCCCCTCCAAAAAACCACACACACAAACTCACTCTCCAGCTGGTAATAGCTTATCAAAAGTGACCACTCTCCCTACAATGTGCATGATAATCAAGGTGGGCCATTTCCAGCACAAATCCAGTTTTCTCAGGGGCCATTTCCAGCACAAATCCAGGTTTTCTCACCCCCCCACCCCCATACACACACAAACTCACTCTGCTGCTGGTAATAGCTCATCCAAAGTGACCACTCTCCCTACAATGTGCATGGTAATCAAGGTGGGTCATTTCCAGCACAGATCCAGGCTTTCTCACCCCCCCCCACCCCCCCCCCGGCGGGGAACACACACACACAAATTCACTCTCCTGCTGGCAATAGCTCATCCAAACTGACCACTCTCCAAGTTTAAATCCAAGTTTAACCAGAACGTCTGGGGGGGGGGGGGTAGGAAAAAGCAAGGGGAAATAGGCTACCTTGCATAATGACTTAGCCACTCCCAGTCTCTATTTTAGCCTAAATTAATAGTATCCAATTTGCAAATGAATTCCAATTCAGCAGTTTCTCGCTGGAGTCTGGATTTGAAGTTTTTTTGTTGTAAGATAGTGACCTTCATGTCGGTGATTGCGTGACCAGAGAGATTGAAGTGTTCTCCGACTGGTTTATGAATGTTATAATTCTTGACATCTGATTTGTGTCCATTTATTCTTTTACGTAGAGACTGTCCAGTTTGACCAATGTAAATGGCAGAGGGGCATTGCTGGCACATGATGGCATATATCACATTGGTGGATGTGCAGGTGAACGAGCCTCTGATAGTGTGGCTGATGTTATTGGGCCCTGCGATGGTGTCCCCTGAATAGATATGTGGGCACAGTTGGCAACGGGCTTTGTTGCAAGGATAGGTTCAAGGATTGTTGTGTGGTATGTGGTTGTTGGTGAGTATTTGCTTCAGGTTGCGGGGCTGTCTGTAGGCAAGGACTGGCCTGTCTCCCAAGATTTGTGATTATCATAGTGACAAAGACTGGACACTTTTACTGAAAAATGGAAGTTAGTCTTGTGCACTTGACTGTGACTCAGGAGATCTTGGTGATGACACAGATTTCCAGTATGATCACGTCTCTGTTCCTCAGTTTCTCTAATAATAATAATAAAAGGAATAATTCCTTTTTCATCCTTTGTCTTGTCTATTTAGATTGTCTAAATCTAAATTTAGACAGTTTCTTTTGGATATGTACAATGATTAGCAAAATGGCAGTGCCCTGATCTTACACAGAATACTTTTCAACAAAAATTCTATTCCACCATTTGCCTATCTGCATTCAAAGCCTCCCTCTGTCCTTAGAATCAAATGTTCAGGATACACTGTGCAGTGCAGAGTGAGAATAGGGTATATCCAAGTGGTTCCAATAGGGGTTTCTAAATTCTGAATTATATGGAGTCTTTTAAAACCTGAACTCTTCCAGAAAGTTCTAAGTATTGTCAGCAGCACATCGGTGGGTCCTGTAACTGCCAAGAGCCCCATGGAGTATGCTGGTGGTGTTCATAACATCAGTGAAATTTGAAAAGTGAGCTTCATAGTGATTCCAATGTTTTTACTGGCAAATCCTGGAGCTTTCTTGAGGCCTCAGATAAGACTCTGTTCACACAGGTAACAACATCCAGTCCCCCAAGAACCAGAACCATAGATGTTACAAATTCTGTCACCTATTGAGATCCAGGATTAAATAAGCTCTACTTGGCAGCCTCCTCAGTGCACTCCTCATGTCTTATGACACAAACTGAGGGACTCCAATTCAACCAGTGCATCTTCCATTTCTCTGCCTACTCAATTTGGGTCCTGCACGTTGCACAAGCAGTACAGAGTAATTCACTGCCTTCTGACCAGTTTGAATGAGATTTGGAATTACTTCCCAGTGTCTACAGGAAGTCTGTGGCAAAGACCAGAATAGAATCCAGGTCTTCTGAGTTGCAGCGCAGTGCATTGAACTCAAAACTAACAACTTTCTTTCTTTCTTTCCTTCGAGGCAGCTGATGTGGTCTTCAACTTATATGTAGAGATGGAAAGGGGCAAAGTTAAGGTTGGGTTTCTTAACTGCAAATGTCATGAGTTTCTAACATCCAGAATATTTCGTTTGTTTCAAACAGAAGTGTTGTTTATTTTACTAAGGGGTGGAGGCATTGCAGCATAAAAAGGGATATACCTATATGCCTAAATTTTCGCAATAAATGATTTCATAAAATCAAAAGAGAGGTTGTGGACACCCAGATAGCCTTTCTGGAAGCCAGCATTATCAGGTTCACTTTCCTGATGATTGTCTTTGGTTTGCTGATAGTGAGATTTCTTTGCATGTTCCTTCCTCCATTAGTCAGGTGCATTAGTGAAATTCACAAACTACTTCAAGTATTTTAGTGTTGGGGGTGGGTTTTTTTTTTCCTTTTTTTTTTTCCTAAGAGCTACTATGAGTAGTAATGACCATCCTGCTTCTCCTCCTAACCCTCTACTCTCCATCTGCACTATATAGTTTTCTAATCTAAATGCCAGGTCAATAGACTATATCTTCAGAAAATATATTTACACTTGTTTGCCCTTCTCATCCATCACATGCCAGTAAAATCGCAGATGTCTACTGTTTAAACAAGGAAAACCTGACTACACAATACTGTTTGTAAGAGGTTTTTCTATTCTTAGCTTTTCTCCCCTTCCCTCTCCTAGCTAGAAGGAATGTTTTAGATTATTTCCCCCACTCTATATTGCTGAAATGACAAAATCCCATACGCACGCTGCTGCTTTGCTTCTGGCTCATGGATATATTCCACACAGGACATTCTCTCCTATCCCTTGACTGCAATTCAGCCCTTCACAGAAATATATATATGTAACCTGGAAAGGACATGAACCATTCAACAACAAAATCTCTTCCTCTTTTTATTAATATAGGGTCTGAGAAAGAAAACCTTTAGATCCTCATTTTACTGTGTGGGATTCTGACTTTGGTGCAAAGATACTAAACTTGTCAAGGCTAGCCTTCTGCTTTGTTAGCATTTAAAACATGCCATACTTCTTCCTCTACTCAAAGTGGAAGATCAAAGGTTTATTTATACAGCACAATTAACAAATTATTCAAGCTACCTGCTGTTGCATTAATTTTAAACATCATAGAAAGAAAGAAAATGGGGAAAGTGATAAACTGAAGCTCAGTAGACAACAAGTCTTTCCATTTGGGAATAACAGCTCTTTCTACCAAATGGCTATTAAAATCTAGACAATTTGATTGCAGTGGAAGGGGAGGGACAAAAAAAAATACCTCAAGGGGTAGAGAGAAAAGGGGTCTGTCCCTTGTCTCTCCCCACAATATATTTTTACCTTGTTTAGCTCAAGCAAGAGTCTGACAGGGTGCTATCAGCAGCACCCTGATCACTGATATTGCTGCAGCCTGGGGAAGACTGCTGGCTCAGCTGAGGGCAATTATACACTTTCTGTTGGGGGACTGTGAGCATGGGGTGACAATCCCTGGGCTAATGAGATAATTGGGAGAATATCAGGGGAGGAAACAAGGAAGCAAGGGCAGCTCAGAGGGTGAGCCTGTGCTGAGGAGAGAGAGCTGTGGGGAAGCCTACCCTTGCTGTAAACCTGCATTGCACAGTATTAGTGCATAAGAGAAGAATCAGTACACACCTTGGTGAAAGATAAATAGCCTGGTGTGTGGTTGTGATTGTGATACCACCTGACTAGGCAGCGTGGTTCACTGGGTTACAACGGAGCTGCCCTGTGACAAGGAAAGACCTGTGCTTTTACTGCTATAGATACCACTGTTGATATGTATGCTGCCACAGTACATTACCCAAGTATAAAAGAAGGTTCATGAAACATTTATAATATAAACAAATAATTGGTTTTAGATAAGTCACTCAAAAAAGTGCTCTGGAAATGAAAGACCTTCTCATCCTTAACTATAGCGGTTTGACATCAATAAGAAATGTTTCTCATATCAAAAAAGCCACTCTGTAAAACAGTCATGTTAGAAATTACTAAATTAAGCAATACTTAGAGATGACAACAGTTTGTAAGAACTTGTTCTTACAAATTGTATCGTATTCCAACTACAGCATCACTCTGCAAATAAGATTATGCAACACTTTTACGAGAATAACTGTGCTGACACCTCTGCTATGCTTTTAATTATGCCCAATGAGAATCAGATGTTTTCAGAATCCTGAGCAGTCTCAATCTGAGGTGCCAGCTCATGCAGTTCATAAAAATGCTTGAGCCTTCTCCCAAAGAAGGCCAATTTACGACCTAGTAAATATTATATGATATCAGAAGTTATAGTTTAAAAAAGGTGGAGCTTTTTTTTATATATTTTTTTCCTGGACTAACACTCCATTGTGCATCAATATCCTGTTTAATGGCTACATCTGCCATTTATCTTTAGCTGTATTTTTCAAGGTGAAGAAGTTTGCTGTACAGTGAGTGTATCTACAAGGAGATCTGTTCAAAACCTTGCTGTTCTCCAAGATTAGGTTGGACTTTGTAACTGTAAAATATACCTCTGAAAAATGATTTTTGTCTCTTTGTATTTGATATTTCATGGCTTCACGTTCACCACCATCCATCCATCCATCAAATAGGAATCTGACTTTCAGAAAGCTTTTTATTTCTGTTTTGATTACGATTGCTATTTCCTTCAGCTGTACTTTTCCCCTTCTGAAATGATGCCTCATGGAATTGCTGCTTGCTGGATCACCTGGAGCTCCTGGCTGTATTTTACTGCCTCTACCTATGTATATGGTTCAGATTAAGGTTAACTCATGCTCTCTGCAGCAGTCAGTGTCTCAATCTGTTAATTTTATTATTCCATATGCTTTTCTGTCTGTTCATTAATGAGTCAAAATGACCCAAATTCACATCTTTGAGCATTGCCAGTCACATATATTTGCCCTTTTATTACAAATAACAAAAATCTCTCAAAAGCAATATTTTTCTAGAGATATAGTAAATCTCAATGTTTTCCATAGTCCTTGCAAAATCATATCACCTTCCTCCTCCTCTGTACAAGCATTGTGTACTTGCACTACTAATGGAAGTGACCCGTGAAGAAAGTCATTGACAGTATTTTAGGTGCTTTCTCTGAAGCCTTTCTAGCAATGAGAACAGTTACCAACTTGTTGCTTAAACAGATGAAGTGAACTGTAGCTCAGGAAAGCTTATGCTCAAATAAATTGGTTAGTCTCTAAGGTGCCACAAGTACTTCTTTTCTTTTTGCAAATACAGACTAACACAGCTGTCACTCTGAAACCTGTAATTATCCAATATATTACAGTACCTATTTTAGAGTTTGTGTTGCTGTCCATCACCATAGTATGCGAGCACATGCCACCCCAAATTCATAGCAATAACAAAATCTCTAGAGGACTTCCTGGATTCACTGGCTCTTTTAAAGATCATAATCAGGACTGCAATCCCAGGGTGTTAGGTGTTGTACAAACAAAAAGCGGTAGAATGAGAGAGGGAGAGAGTCTTTCCCCCAAAGGCTTACAATTTGAGGCCTTGGCAAATGGTTCGGAAGGGGGTAGGACTGAGGAGCCCACACTGGCTGTCCTGTGGGGCAGGCTCTTGGGGGTCAAGACGGGTGGGAGGCCAGGGACAGGCAATCCAAGGAGACTGGCTTATCCTGGGCCTTCAAGGTCCGAGGTCACACAGGCCACAAAAGCACGTATTAACATATATTTGCATACCTCTGGGGCAGCTGCAGTGGAGCTGGCTGCTTTATAATAATTAGGCATGCTCGGCAGGTGTCCCCGGCGCATAGACCCGCCCCATTCCCTCATCTCTCTCGGGGCGGGGCAGAGCCCTGCCCCACGTTTCCCTCTCCGCTTCACCGGCCCCTCTCCCGTCCCCTGCCCACGAGGCGCAGGAGGGGCGGGTCTCAGCGGCCGCTCTCCGCTTCCTCCCAGACCAGCCCGTCGCGGGGCGGTGGAGCCAGAAGGGAGACGGACAGCGGGGTGCCCGCGCTGCGCTGCTCCACGGACCCGGACCCGGACCTGAAGGTGAGGGGGTGACAGGGGAGCCGACTGCCCTGCCCCGCCCCGCCCCCGGCGCTGCCAGAGGGGATTTTCCCGCCCTCCGGGGCAAGTGGGGGGAGCCGCCCCCCATGGTGCTCGGGGCGGGGTCCTGCTCGCCCCAGGGGCGGCTGCAGGGGGCCGGTGCCCCATGCGGGTGATGGCGATGGCGCGGCTTGCCCCCTCCCCAGCAATCGACAGCTTTCACTTTCGTTTCTTCTGCGCCTGAAAGGGATGCGGGTGACGGCGCCAGCGACCCTTGTCGTCTCTGTAAACCCGGCTTCTAGCTTCCGGACCCGGCTTGTCCGTGGTCTGAGGTCTGTATGTCTGCTTCCCCCCTCTGAATGGATGGGTACTGCTTCTCTGAGCAAAATGGAACCCTGGAGAGAAAGAGAGAGCGATGCATTGCCACAAACCCCCTCCTTCAGTAACAGAGTTTTTCTGAAGGAGTCTAAAGAAAAGGAGTACTTGTGGCACCTTAGAGACTAACCAATTTATTTGAGCATAAGCTTTCGTGAGCTACAGCTCACTTCATCAGATGTATACCGTGGAAACTGCAGCAGACTTTATATATACACACAGAGAATATGAAACAATACCTCCTCCCACCCCACTGTCCTGCTGGTAATAGCTTATCTAAAGTGATCAACAGGTGGGCCATTTCCAGCACAAATCCAGGTTTTCTCACCCTCCACGCCCCCACACAAATTCACTCTCCTGCTGATGCTAGCCCATCCAAAGTGACAATTCTTTACATAATCAAGTCGGGCTATTTCCTGCATAAATCCAGGTTTTCTCACATCCCCCCCACCCCCATACACACACAAACTCACTCTCCTGCTGGTAATAGCTCATCTAAACTGACCACTCTCCAAGTTTAAATCCAAGTTAAACCAGAACATCTGGCGGTGGGGGGTAGGAAAAAACAAGAGGAAACAGGCTACCTTGCATAATGACTTAGCCACTCCCAGTCTCTATTTAAGCCTAAATTAATAGTATCCAATTTGCAAATGAATTCCAATTCAGCAGTTTCTCGCTGGAGTCTGGATTTGAAGTTTTTTTGTTTTAAGATAGCGACCTTCATGTCTGTGATTGCGTGACCAGAGAGATTGAAGTGTTCTCCGACTGGTTTATGAATGTTATAATTCTTGACATCTGATTTGTGTCCATTTATTCTTTTACGTAGAGACTGTCCAGTTTGACCAATGTACATGGCAGAGGGGCATTGCTGGCACATGATGGCATATATGACCGCTAGTGGCGTTCTGTTATTTTCTTTGTTAGGCCTGTCCTGTAGTAGGTAACTTCTGGGAACTCTTCTGGCTCTATCAATCTGTTTCTTTACTTCTGCAGGTGGGTATTGTAGTTGTAAGAAAGCTTGACAGAGATCTTGTAGGTGTTTGTCTCTGTCTGAGGGGTTGGAGCAAATGCGGTTGTATCGCAGAGCTTGGCTGTAGACGATGGATCGTGTGGTGTGGTCAGGGTGAAAGCTGGAGGCATGCAGGTAGGAATAGCGGTCAGTAGGTTTCCGGTATAGGGTGGTGTTTATGTGGCCATTGTTTATTAGCACTGTAGTGTCCAGGAAGTGGATGTCTTGTGTGGACTGGTCCAGGCTGAGGTTGGTGGTGGGATGGAAATTGTTGAAATCATGGTGGAATTCCTCAAGGGCTTCTTTTCCATGGGTCCAGATGATGAAGATGTCATCAATATAGCGCAAGTAGAGTAGGGGCTTTAGGGGACGAGAGCTAAGGAAGCGTTGTTCTAAATCAGCCATAAAAATGTTGGCATACTGTGGGGCCATGCGGGTACCCATAGCAGTGCCGCTGATCTGAAGGTATACATTGTCCCCAAATGTGAAATAGTTATGGTTAAGGACAAAGTCACAAAGTTCAGCCACCAGGTTAGCCGTGACATTATCGGGGATAGTGTTCTTGACGGCTTGTAGTCCATCTTTGTGTGGAATGTTGGTGTAGAGGGCTTCTACATCCATAGTAGCCAGGATGGTGTTATCAGGAAGATCACCGATGGATTGAAGTTTCCTCAGGAAGTCAGTGGTGTCTCGAAGGTAGCTGGGAGTGCTGGTAGCGTAGAGCCTGAGGAGGGAGTCTACATAGCCAGACAATCCTGCTGTCAGGGTGCCAATGCCTGAGATGATGGGGTGCCCAGGATTTCCAGGTTTATGGATCTTGGGTAGTAGATAGAATATCCCAGGTCGGGGTTCCAGGGGTGTGTCTGTGCGGATTTGATCTTGTGCTTTTTCAGGAAGTTTCTTGAGCAAATGCTGTAGTTGCTTTTGGTAACTCTCAGTGGGATCATAGGGTAATGGCTTGTAGAAACTCGTGTTGGAGAGCTGCCGAGCAGCCTCTTGTTCATATTCCGACCTATTCATGATGACAACAGCACCTCCTTTGTCAGCCTTTTTGATTATGATGTCAGAGTTGTTTCTGAGGCTGTGGATGGCATTGCGTTGAGCATGGCTGAGGTTATGGGGCAAGTGATGCTGCTTTTCCACAATTTCAGCCCGTGCACGTCGGCGGAAGCACTCTATGTAGAAGTCCAGTCTGCCATCATGTGCCAGCAATGCCCCTCTGCCATGTACATTGGTCAAACTGGACAGTCTCTACGTAAAAGAATAAATGGACACAAATCAGATGTCAAGAATTATAACATTCATAAACCAGTCGGAGAACACTTCAATCTCTCTGGTCACGCAATCACAGACATGAAGGTCGCTATCTTAAAACAAAAAAACTTCAAATCCAGACTCCAGCGAGAAACTGCTGAATTGGAATTCATTTGCAAATTGGATACTATTAATTTAGGCTTAAATAGAGACTGGGAGTGGCTAAGTCATTATGCAAGGTAGCCTGTTTCCTCTTGTTTTTTCCTACCCCCCCCCCCCCCAGATGTTCTGGTTTAACTTGGATTTAAACTTGGAGAGTGGTCAGTTTAGATGAGCTATTACCAGCAGGAGAGTGAGTTTGTGTGTGTATGGGGGTGGGGGGGATGTAGCCCGACTTGATTATGTAAAGAATTGTCACTTTGGATGGGCTAGCACCAGCAGGAGAGTGAATTTGTGTGGGGGCGTGGAGGGTGAGAAAACCTGGATTTGTGCTGGAAATGGCCCACCTGTTGATCACTTTAGATAAGCTATTACCAGCAGGACAGTGGGGTGGGAGGAGGTATTGTTTCATATTCTCTGTGTGTATATATAAAGTCTGCTGCAGTTTCCACGGTATGCATCTGATGAAGTGAGCTGTAGCTCACGAAAGCTCATGCTCAAATAAATTGGTTAGTCTCTAAGGTGCCACAAGTACTCCTTTTCTTTTTGCGAATACAGACTAACACGGCTGTTCCTCTGAAACCTGTCATTATGCGAAGGAATCTAGTTAGTGACTAGATGCTTGTGGGACTCCTTTTCTTCCATACACATTGTTAGAGGGATTTCCCTTCACCCTCCCACTTCCCTGGTTCTGGTCTCTTGCTGCTTATTGTCTTCGTGACAAGAAGTCCGAAGCGCAGACAATGCCATGTTTATTGGGGTTAGTTTCCAAGCAAGCGTATTCCGAAGCCCTTCAAACCAGTTGGGCTTATCTCTATATTCTGATAGTCTGTTCCCCAGTGTCCCCCTTCCCAGCTCTGACGCAGCAGAGCATTTACCTAGTGTCCCCTTATCAAACATGATTCCAACTTCCCTTCCCCCCACTTCCTGTTTGACCCCAGTTTATGTAGCAATAGTCTCAGCTATACCTTAACCAGTCGTTTTAATGAAATGTAACTAACCAGTCCTAACATATTGTAACATAATTCGCTAACCAGTTATATCCCACTACCTTAATTAACTTGCACCTAGCAAAATTCATTATACAGCAGACAGAAACAATTAGAGAACCAGACAGATTTACAATAGAAAGTTGAGGCCGTAAAGAGAAAACAGTACAGAAATGAGGGTTTCACAACCAACCAATGATAAATGATTTCTTGCCAGACAGGATGCCATCAAACTAAGTTTTCTCTTACCATCTTTATCTGGTGGTGATAGGCACTATCGGGACAGGATTGTATTTCTAACAGCCCAGTACCACCTTATTTCAATGTGACTGGTTTAGAATGTGAGGATGTGACTTTAGGCTTGATCTGTTTGCTTTGCCAGAAAGAAGACTGAGAGGTGAGTCATAATAAGTACCTTAACCAGGGAAAATAGCAGGTACTACAGGGCTCTTTCATTTAGTAAAGAAAGGCATAAATGGAAGCAATCTCTGGATGTTAACAACAAAAACTTCAAATTAAAAATGAGGCAAATATTTTTAACATTGAGAGAAATTAACTGTTGGAACAAACTACCAAGGAAAGCAGTGGAGTCTCCCCCTCTTGAGGTCTTCAGGATGCTTATCTGAAAGATAGGTTTCAGAGTGGTAGCCGTGTTAGTCTGTATCAGCAAAAAGATCGATGAGTACTTGTGGCATCTCTGAGGCTAACAAATTTATTTGAGCGTAAGCTTTCGTGGGCTAAAGCCCACTTCATCAGATGCATGCAGTGGAAAATACAGTAGGAAGATATATATATACAGAGAATATGAAAAAATGGGGGTTGCCATACCAACTCAAACGAGAATAATCGATTAAGGTGGGCTAGTAACAGCAGGAGAAAAAAAACATTTGTAGTCATAATCAGGATGGCCCATTTCATACTGTTGAAA
The DNA here is from genome assembly GCF_965140235.1 of Caretta caretta. Taxonomy (NCBI): domain Eukaryota; kingdom Metazoa; phylum Chordata; order Testudines; family Cheloniidae; genus Caretta; species Caretta caretta. Next base: position 30,226,510 of record NC_134214.1, read on the forward strand.
AGAAGATGTGAGTAACAGTAGGGGGGAAATTAGCACAGGGAAATAGTTTTTAGTTTGTGTAAAGACTTATCCACTCCCAGTCTTTATTCAAGCCTAATTTAATGGTGTCCAGTTTGCAAATTAATTCCAGTTCTGCAGTTTCTCATTGGAGTCTGTTTTTGAAGGTTTTTTTTTTTTGAAGAATTGCGACTTTTAGTCTGTAATTGAGCGTCCAGGGAGGCTGAAGTGTTCTCCGACTGGTTTTTGAATGTTATAATTCTTGACGTCTGATTTGGGTCCATTTATTCTTTTGCGTAGAGACTGTCTGGTTTGGCCAATGTACATGGCAGAGGGACATTGCTGGCACATGCTGGCATATATCCCATTGTTAGATGTGCAGGTGAATGAGCCTCTGATAGTGTGGCTGATGTGATTAAGTCCTATGATGGTGTCCCTTGAATAGATATGTGGACACAGTTGGCAACGGGCTTTGTTGCAAGGATAGGTTCCTGGGTTAGTGGTGCGTGGTTGCTGGTGAGTGTTTGCTTCAGGTTGGGGGGTTGTCTGTAAGCAAGGACTTGCCTGTCTCCCAAGATCTGTGAGAGTGAGGGATCGTCCTTCAGGATAGGTTGTAGATCCTTGATGAAGCGCTGGAGAGGTTTTAGTTGGGGGCTGAAGGCGACGGCTAGTGGCGTTCTGTTACTTTCTTTGTTGGGCCTTATTAACAAGGTTATTTTAGGGGGGGGGTCACAGTATTGCCACCCTTACTTTTGCGCTACCTTCAGAGCCGGGGGGGGCTGGAAAGCGGCGGCTGTTGGCCAGGTGCCCAGCTCTGAAGGCAGTGCCCCGCCAGCAGCAGTGCAGAAGTAAGGGTGGCAATGCTGTACCATGCCATCTTTCTGTGCTGTTGCTCGCAGCAGCTCTGCCTTCAGAGTTGGGATCCCAGCCAGCTGACACCACGCTCCAGCTGCCCTGCTCTGAAGGCAGGCCCACCAGCAGCAGCAGTGCAGAAGTAAGGGTAGCAGTACCGCAACCCCCGCTACAATAACCTTGCAACCCCCTCCCACAACTCCATGTTCGGTCGGGACCCCTACAATTACAGCACTGTGAAATTTCAGATTTAAATAGCTGAAATCATGACATTTACAATTTTTAAAATCCTATGACTGTGAAATTGACCAAAATGGACTGTGAATTTGGTAGGGCCCTAATTATAGGGATAACAGGAACATGGTGGAATAGCAGTCATGACTGGAGTATGAGATTGAAGGGCATGTGCTGTTCAGGAAAAGCAGAAATAAAGATAAAGGTAGTGGAATAGCATTGTATGTTAATGATGAGGTAGACTGTAAAGGAATTAGAAGTGATGGAATGGATAAAACAGAGTCTGTCTGGGTCAAAATCACTTTGGGGAAGAAAGCTGCCAGAGTTTCCCCTAGGATAGTGCTTGGTGTACCTTATAGACCCCAGAATCTGATTTGGATATGCATGAAGACCTCTTTAATGTTTTTAATGAAATAAATACTACTGGGAATTGTGTGATTATGGGAGACTTTAACTTTCCAGATTTAGACTGGAGGACAAGTGCTGCTAATAACAGTAGGGCCCAGATTTTCCTGGATGAGATTGCTTCCAGATTTCTTCACCAACTAGTTGCTGAACGAACAAGAGGTGTTGCCATTGTTAGATTTGGTATTGGTGAGTAGTGAGGACCGCATAGAAGAAGTGGTTGTAGGAGAAAACCTTGGTCTGAGTGATTATGAGCTAATTTAGTTTAAAATAAATGGAAAGATAAATAAAAATAGACCTGCAGCTAGGTCCTTGATTTCAAAAGGGCAAACTTTAAAAATTAAGGGAATTAGTTAAGGAAGTGGACAGGACTGAAAAACTCAAGAATCTGAATGTGGAGGAGGCTTGGAATCAACTTCAAGTTAAAGTTGAAGAAATTGTCCAAAGCCTGCATCCTAAGCAAGGGGGGAAAAATTGTAGGGAAAGGCTGCAGACCAAGATGGATGAGCAAGCATGTCAAACATATTATTAAGAGAAAGCAGAAAGTCTACAAGGAATGGAAGATGCGGTAGATCAGCAAGGAAAGCTACCTCTTGTAGGTCAGAAAGTGTAGGGGGAAAAAATGAGAACTGCCAAAAGCCAAGCAGAGTTGGACCTTGAAAAGGAGATTAAAACCAATAGTAAAGGGTTTTATAGTCATATTCATTAAAAGAAAACAAGAAAAGAAGAAGTGGGACTGCTACACACTGAGGATGGGGTCAAGATTAAAGATAATCTAGGCATGGCCCAACACCTAAACAAATACTTTGCCTCAGTTTTCAATCAGGACAATGAGGAGCTTAGGTATAGTGGGAGGGTGGCTAATGGAAATGATAATATGGAAGCAGAGATTACCATATCCAAGGTGAAGGAGGACTTGTGTCACCTTAGAGACTAACAAATTTATTTGAGCATAAGCTTTCGTGAGCTACAGCTCACTTCAACGGATGCATTCAGTGGATTTTCCACTGAATGCATCTGATGAAGTGAGCTGTAGCTCACGAAAACTTATGCTCAAATAAATTTGTTAGTCTCTAAGGTGACACAAGTCCTCCTTTTCTTTTTGCAGATACAGACTAATACGGCTGCTACTCTGAAACATATCCAAGGTGGAAATCAAACTCAACCAACTTAATGGCAGTAAATGGGGAGGCCTGATAATCTCCATTCAAGAATATTAAAGGAACTGGCACATGAAATTGCAAACCAATAGCAAGGATTTTTAATGAATCTGTAAACTCGGGGGTTGTACCCTAAGAATGGAAAATTGCTAATATAGTACCTCTATTTTTAAGAGAGGAAAAAAAGTGATTTGGCAAACTACAGGCCTGTTAGTTTGACCTCAATTGTGTGAAAAATCTTGGAACAAATTTTGAAAGAAAAAGTAAGTAAGGACAGAGAGGTAAACAGAAATTGGGGTAAAATATAATATGGCTTTACAAAGGTAGATCATGTCAGACCAACTGATTTCCTTCTTTGAGAAGATAACTGATTTTTTTAGTCAAAAGAAATGCAGTAGATCTGATCTATCTGGATTTCAGTAAGGCATTTGACACAGTTCCAATGAGAAATTATTAGTTAAATTTGAGAAGATTGGGACTAATATGAGAATTGAAAGATAGATAAGTTAAAGGGGAGACTGTAGTGGGTCATACGGAAAGGTCAACTGTCAGACTGAAGGGAAATTACTAGTGGAGTTCCTTAGGGACCAGTCTTGGGACCTATCTTATTTAAGATTTTTATTAATGATCTTGACGCAAAAAGTGGGAGTGTGTTAATAAAATTTGCAGGTCACACAAAGTTGGGAGGTATTGCCAATACAGAGGAGGACTGGAATATCATAGAAGATTATCTGGATGACCTTGAAAACTGGAGTAATAGAAATGGGATGAAATTTAATAGTGCAAGGACACTGACTTAGGAACTAATCACAAGATTTTTTGCTGTAAGATGGGGACTTATCTGTTGGAAGCGACAGAGAACGAAAAAGACTTTGGGTGTATTGGTTGATCACAGGATGACTATGAGCCACCAATGTGATGTGGTCGTGAAAAAGGCTAATGCAGTCCTGGGATGAATCAGGTGAGGTATTTCCAGTAGAGACTAGGAAGGGTTAGTACCATTATACAAGGCACTGGAGAGACCTCATCTGGAATACTGTATACAGTTTAAGAAAGATGAATTCAAACTGGAACAGGGGCAGAAAAGGGCTACTAGGAAGATCTGAGGAATGGAAAACCTACCTTATGAGAGGAGACTCAGAGTGTGGCTTGTTTAGCCTAACCAAAAGAAGGCTATGGGGAGATGTGATTGCTGTCTACAAATTCATCTGAGGGATAAATACCAGAGAGGGAGAGGAGTTATTTAAGTTAAGCACCAATGTGGACATCTGATGAAGTGGGCTGTAGCTCACGAAAGCTCATGCTCAAATAAATTGGTTAGTCTCTAAGGTGCCACAAGTACTCCTTTTCTTAATGTGGACACAAGAACCAGTGGATGTAAACTGGCCATCAACAAGTTTAGGCTTGAAATTAGACGAAGGTTTCTAACCATCACAGGAGTAAAGTTCTGGAACAGCCTTCCAAGGGAAGCAGTGGGGGCAAAAAGCCTTATTTGTTTCAAGACTGAGCTTGATAAATTTATGGAGGGGATGATATGATGAGACTGCCTACAATGATATGTAGCCAGTATGCAACTGCTAATATCCAACATCTCCAACATCCAGTGATGGGACACTAGCTGAGGAGAGCTCTGAGGTACTACAGAGAGTTCTTTCCCATGTGTCTAGCTGCTGGGTCTTGCCCACAAGTTCAGGGTCTAACCGATTGCCATATTTAGGGTCCGGACGAAATTTTCCCATGGGTCAGATTGGCAGAGACCCTGAGGCTTTTTGCCTTCCTCTGCAGCATAGGGCACTGGTCACTTGCAGGCCTAAACTAGCATAAATGACGGATTTTTCTGTAATTTGACGTGTTTAAATCATGTGAGGCCTTCAGTAACTCAGTCAGAGGTTCTGGGTCTATTAGAGGAGTGGGTGGGTGAGGTTCTGTGGCCTGCAATGTATAGGAGGTCAGACTAGAAGATCATGATGGTCCCTTTCGTCCTTAAAGCCTATGAGTCTAAGTCATTAGGCTCAATGCAGGGATAACTGGGTGAAACTCTATAGCCTGTGTTATACAGGAGATCTGTCTAGATCTATTGGCCCCTTCTGGTCTTAAAATCTGCAAATTCCAAATTTGTTTGTTTTCTTTATCTCTAAACCCCCATGTGTTTAATGTACTTCTTTAATCTGTTATCTATCTCTTCTATGGGACATTTTCAATTATTTACTCATCTTAAAGGTTGGAGATGTAAATTCTGTGAAGAAACATATCAAATGCATGCTCTGACCTGGAAGATGTCCCTAGGGTAAAATCTTGACTGTTGAATAACGGTGTCCCCTGAACTCTCTAGCCTGGGGTGCCTTTTGCAATGCTTTAGTGGTGAACTACAACCTCTCCCCATTCTGCTCACATGCAGCCTGCAGCATGTAAATTCACTCCCAGCTAAATATATGAATGCTCTCCCAGCCACTCATGAACTACATATAGTGTGATACCTGCAAATTCTTAGTCCCAGCCTTGTTCCCCAGAAATGTGCATCTTGTACTGCTTAGTACACTCCTGGACAGTACAAGCTCATGGTACATCTGTAATTTCATCAAAGGAAATAAAACGTGCACCAGCCTTTCTATCTCAGATGGGGTTTCCCCACACACTTTAATCCAAACTCATACTAGTTAAGATTAAACAATAAGATAAGTTTATTAACTACAGAAGATAGATTTTAAGTGATTATAAGTATAGATGTATATAAGACAGGATTGGTTACAAAAGAAATAAAAAGATAAAAACAAAAGCTAATACTTAATGAAATTAAAAGCAAAATGTCTTTCTCAACATAACCTTGCAGTGCAGACTGGGTCTTCTTCAAGCCTGGAACCACTCCAACCTTTGTTCAGTTCTTTTAAAGTTGTTGATGTCATAAGCAGAGAGATGGGTGGTCATGGTCACTCATTCTCATACCTTCTCCCCTCTTGGAGGATTACCCCCCGTTGGGGTGTAGGCAACATGTAGTCCCTCGTAGATGTGGGGGTTGAAATGTTCCTGTGATGCAATGTAAATTTCTTGTTTACACCTTCCTGGCCCATTAGTACCTTGCTGGCGTGCTAGTGTGTCTTTGTCGCTGAGAAACTGGTTTGTGGGTGTGACCCAGAACTACAGCATATTTTAGTAACAATCATATAGTAAAATCTCACAATTTTACATGCAGTGGTGTTACACACATTTCAACAAGATGATAATATTCAGCAGATTGAGTTTTCAAATGCTTCTTCAGAAAATATACTTTGTACAACATATATCATAACCATATGAAAGTGAGGAATATGGGGTACAGTGTATCACATGGGATACAAAGTGTCACAATATATATTTACAAAAAATCTGGTCTGAGTTTTACTCTGTAAAGCTGAGACAGGAAGGGTGAGGTAATATCTGTTATTGGACCATATTACTCCACCTACCTTGTTGCCCTAAAATCCTGGGACCAGCATGGCTACAGCTACACTGTAAAGCTGGGCAGTTTGGCATTTCAGCTTTCTCTCGTCACAGGTTTCTATGCAGAGACATTGATGGAGTGATAAGATATTTCCTTTGGATGTTTCACTCTTTTGAGGGTATCTAGATTTTTTTTTAATAGTTGTTCACTTGCTTGTGGAGGGACCAGAGGTTTTTGAGGTGCCCCTTTTGATTATTTAATTATTATGCTTTTGATTTTCATGTTAATTTAGTCCTCCTGAAATGTGCTGGCTTGTCAGCAATAGAGGCTGAAGGTTAGGATTTATATAAACAATCTAACATGGGGGTTCTCAAACTGGGGGTCGTGTCCCCTCAGGGAGTCACAAGGTTACTACTTGTGGGGTCACGAGCTGTCAGCCTCCACCCCAAACCCTGCTTCCCCTCCAGCATTTATAATAGTGTTATAAATTAAAAACACATTTTTTCATATTTAAGGGGGGGTTGTACTCATAGGCTTGCTGTGTGAAAGGGGTCACCAATACAAAAGTTTGAGAACCACTGATCTAACATAATGTGTGTGGAAAAAGAAACAAAAGTCACTCCCAGATATCTAAGATAAAGTTCCTTCTGGATCCCCCAGAGCAGCTTGTCTTTGTAAGTCTGCTTTCTACACTGTAAACTCTCCAAGGAATGGTCTGCTTTAATGCCTGCTTCTTCCATGAGGCTGAGCACAGTGTTACTACTTTTGTGGCCCTAAGCAAATATGTTCATGTCAGTATTTTCTGTGACATAACCAGAAAGAGAGAAAACTGCTTAGACCTCATCATGAAGAGAGATGACAGTTGCCTTAAATTATATTCAAAACAAAATAGAAAAATCCATGGGCGGTGGGTGAACCACGGGCTCAGGGAGGCTAGCCCCCGACCCAGTCCACTCCTTCTGCCTGAGGCTTCCCCCACCCAAACCCAGACACCCCCCCCCCCCCCGGAGCACTGGGTGGGCATGCGCCCCCTTCCCAGTCCCAGAGCGCTGGTCGGGCGCACATCCCCTAGCCTTGGAGCATCAGGCGTGCAGCCATGCCCCAGCCCCAGAGTGGCAGGCGGCACACAGCTCCCCACCCACCCACCCCCTGCCCTGGAGCACTGGGCAGTACGGTCCCAGTGCCGGGCGTCCCCCCCAGCACTGGGCAGCCCCAGCTACCCCAAGTCCCAGCCGCACTAGACCCAGCCCCAGCAGGCTTCCCTTCCTGGAAGAGGAGTAGCCTGCCTGGTGGGCAGGGACCTGGGGCCAACTAGCAGCAAGAGGGGAGGGAGCCTCTGGATGGAGCATGGGTGGGGCCACATAGGGCTGTTTGGGGAGGCACAGCCTTCCCCTGCCTATTAGACACTCTGCCCGTGGAAAAATCCTGTAGTGCACCTGACTGCATACATCTAGGGTTAGATTCTGATCCTATGTTTGCTATTGTCAACCTAGAGAGTGCATGTCCTGACTTAAACCAGGATAACTGAAATCAGAATCTGTCTACATAATAATCATAAAACAATGGTCTGAGGAAACATATATGAAAATGTTTTGCTGAAAGTTTTTTTTCCCCAAGTGCAGTTCATGAGTAGGAAATGGGGAAAAGAATGTGGGGGTGTTATTTCCCTGTTTAATAAATTTCATAATACACTAAAAATACCACCATCCCATTCTTCTGATTTCTCTTAAAGCAGTTGTTTCCTCCACTGTTCTTACAAATGTTTTGAATGTCTCCGAGGCATTTGGGCTAATCTGTCTATTGGACATATAGTTAAGTACTGGAAGTGTGGATCCCTTCAATGGTAGCAGAACAATATTGGTACTAATTGATACTGACTGTTACATCAATAATGTTTCTGCTTGAGTAAGACAATGGAACTAAACAGGTGCCTTGAGGTTTTAATTTGCAATGGGAAGCAGAAGGGCATGTTGTTCTGCCAGTTCAGCTTGTTAGGCAGGACTTGATTAGAGCCACTCTGTTTCTTAGCAATGGCCCTCCCTAACTACAAACACACTTTAAGGGAGAGGAGGAGATTTGCTAATACCTTTCTGACAAGCTGGATAATGGTAGAAAGCAGAAATTCACAGCTGGAGGCTAACCAGTGAACTTTATTGGACAGTGGGATTTAAATACTTGTGCATCAGACTTATCTTTTTTAATTTTGAATGATGAGCACACATGAGCCCGAACTAAGAAGATTCGTATCTTTGGACAGAAGAGGGGTCATATCCTAGGTTACTGGCTTCATATTTATCTGTGTCATTCATGTTACAATATTTACTGCACTTCAAATATTTTTTTTTCAAATATGTATACTAATCTCTCATTCAATATTCAAAAAATTATCAGTCCTCTTAGTTGACTCAAAGCAGTATGTTAAGATTCAAAGAAAATGGGATAGTTATTTATGATTAACTCACCTGTTCCAGATTAATGTTTGCAGGTTCCTTAATAAACTGGTAGTGGCAAAATAAAATCCAAAATTTGACATGTTTAGTAGCCATGAATTGACATCCTCTAGTCACAAAACAGTTACATCTCTGGAAGTGAACAGCTGTTGATGGAGGCCCTGGATATGGAGAGGGAGATGATATTTTAGGCAGCTAGGGCCGATCCTATGGAGAGATTTGAATATTAAGATGATGGGGAGGACTCTGTTTTGTTGGGAGCCAGTGTAGGAAATAGAGTACCAGGGTCATGTGTTCATGATGACCTGTTTTTTGGGGTTTTTTTTTGTTTTTTTAAGGAAATGGTCTGTTGCACTTTGTACCCGTTAAAGCTTTTTGAATACTCTTATTTGGTTGGTTGTTTTATTAAAGTTATATGACTTCATTCCCAGATTGAATTACAACGTTCAGCTAGGAGGCCACAAAAGTATAGGGTTCTATAGCCAGATTTGTCTGTGATAGGATTGGATGTAGTCTTCTAGGCAGCCTCAGGTGGAAGTTGGCGTTTTTCTCAGTCATGGTGCATAGCCACCCAGTGGAATCCACAAATCCTGAGTTAGGCATCTAGCTCCCTATACAATGCATGGGGAGAGATAGACATCTAAGAATAAAAGCCACCTAAGCTTGCCAATAGTGGATGCTGACTGGAGGGGTATCACCTAAGTCCCACTCCTCTCCCAGAGTTAGGTACCGAAGTCTAGGTTGAAGGGAGGCATCCTGTCTCTGCTTGGGGTCCACATTCAGGAACCCTCTCCTGAAGTCAGGCACCTAAACGGTTTTCTCACAAGAACAGTGGTGACATGTGCCTAACACTACGCAAAATGGCATCTTTCTAGCAACACTGTCTTTTTTGCCTGGGTTCAGTTTCATCCAGGTGCAGACTGTCTAGAGATATTTAATTTTTGTAGGAGAAGAAACAAACGAGCTGTAAAATTTTCTCAAGATGTATGTGTAGTTCTAAGTTACTACATGGATCTATATCATCTGCTTAAATCGATGGTTCAACGCTAACAGGAACAATAGTATTGTCATTGAAGGAAGTGGTAGTGTGGTTAACTACAAAGACCAGAGGGACTTCTGAAAGCGGGGGAAGGGGGGATCATCTAATTTATTCATTTGGTGCTTGTTGTCACCAGGACTATGGGAAATCTCACTGAGTAGCACTCTGCTTGCTCTGAATCTCTGCCTTCCATGTTGCCTCGTCCTTTACACCTGTGCAAAGTGATAGCACTTTTACGCTTGTTTTATACAAGTGTCAAAGACTACATGCTGTGCAAGGCAGTGGGGACTGAAGCCCTCTGCTTGGATTCCAGCTCACACAATAGCACTTGGTGCTTTGTCTGAATGGATGGGTACTGCTTCTCTGAGCAAAATGGAACCCTGGAGAGAAAGAGAGAGTGATGCATTGCCACAAATCCCCTCCTTCAGTAACAGAGTTTTTCCTCAAAGGAGTCTAGTTAGTGACTAGATGCTTGTGGGACTCCTTTTCTTCCATACACATTGTTAGAGGGATTTCCCTTCACCCTCCCACTTCCCTGGTTCTTGTCACGCAGACAGTAAGCAGCAAGAGACCAGAAGTCCGAAGCGCAGACAATGCCATGTTTATTGGGGTTAGTTTCCAAGCAAGCATATTCCGAAGCCCTTCAAACCAGTCGGGCTTATCTCTATATTCTGATAGTCTGTTCCCCAGTGTCCCCCTTCCCAGCTCTGATGCCGCAGCGCATTTACCCAGTGTCCCCTTAGCAAACATGATTCCAACTTCCCTTCCCCCGCACTTCCTGTTTGACCCCAGTTTATACAGTAATAGTCTCAGCTATACCTTAACCAATCGTTTTATTGAAATGTAACTAACCAATCCTAACATATTGTAACGTAATTCGCTAACCAGTTATATCCCACTACCTTAATTAACTTGCACCTAGCAAAATTCATTATACAGCAGACAGAAACAATTAGAGAACCAGACAGATTTACAATGGAAAAGTTGAGGCCGTAAAGAGAAAACAGTACAGAAATGAGGGTTTCACAACCAACCAATGATAAATGATTTCTTGCCAGACAGGATGCCATCAAACTAAGTTTTCTCTTACCATCTTTATCTGGTGGTGATAGGCACTATCGGGACAGGATTGTATTCTAACAGCCCAGTACCACCTTATTTCAATGTGACTGGTTTAGAATGTGAGGATGTGACTTTAGGCTTCCCAGCTTATGGCTACCCCTGCTGCTTAACCAAAAGCCTTAGCCTAAGAAGAAGGCCTTGGACTATCCTAGTGAGAGAAGGCCCATACACAGGTGGACTGTGATTTTGATTCTTTGTTTTTATACCCCCGTGTAACAGGGTTCTCGACCCACTCCTCTTCCGGGAGCCCGCTGCCTGCTCCCAGTAAGGCTCAGAGAGGCTTCAGGATTGTGCAACACCCATGCCTTTATTTACTTAAGGTTATCCCATCACCAATTTCTATCTAGGAGACCTCCAGTTCTCTCCCTGACTGACCTCTCCCTGGCTCCCTCCCAGCCTTTATAGCCCTTGACTTGTCTGGCCAGCAGGTGTTGCCAATCCTCAGGCTGGCATCAGGCCTTTTCTATCAGCCCCAATCGGCTTCCCCTGATTGGAGCTTACTGGGCAGGGGCTAATTAGGTGCTTTTGCACCAGCACCCTGCTACACACCTCCCCCCCTTAAGCCGACGCCAGGCCCGATCTTCCTTGGCGCCGCTTTTCTCGGCCTGGGGTTTTACTCTGGGGGCGGCCTCCCTGCCCAGCGGGGTGGTCCCTGGGCTCAACCCTGTAGGGTTTTGGCATGCCCCACCCACAAAAGGTGCATTGGGTAGGGGGTGGGCCACCCCACAAGTCCACCTCCACCCAGAGGTTGTCACACCAATTGCACCCTTGAGCAGGTCGCCCTAGATGTTCTTTCCTTCCCTGGTGGGGGAGACAGCTCGGCATCAACTGCCCTGAGGCTGCTCCGTGTCTCTGGTTTGGGCCCTCTGCCTCTTGGAGTTTGGGCCTCTCCCTTTTGGGTTTCTACATTCTGATCTTTCTTTAGCTTCTCTGCCTCTATCACAGAGATTCCTTCCCCTGGGTGGTCCCGTTCTGGAACACTTGTTCCTTCATCAGTTCCTCTTGTAGGGTCCCTATCCTGGCTGTGTTGTCTAGCGTTTGTATCTTTCTCCCCTTGAGGTTGTGGGGACTCCCTCTTCTCAGGGTCTCAGGCCTTGCCCCCACCCTCCAGGGTCCTCCCTCTTGCTTTCTCTGTTGGTCTCTTCCCCATACCCTCTCTCCCTTTTTAGGAAGGGTTCCAGTCCAACCCGAGGACCACGGGGTAGGGCAACCCCTTTATTACCCCCACCCGCTTCCAGGCAAACCTTCCCTGCACCTCCAGGGATACCTGGGCCACGGGACAATACTCCCCATCCCCGTGGATGTGTTCCACCAGCATCCTTTCTCCAGGGATAAGCCAATGCGGCTTTACCAAGCGCTGCTGTATGAGGGAGCGGGCTGAGGCTGTATCCAGACTAGACCTCTCTGGGACTTTCTCCCCACCCACACGGGGATGGTGGCTATTCCACGCCGCTTCTTCGGCCCCCCAACCTTGGTCCAACCACAGAATTCAGCAACCCCACAGTCCATCACTGGGCAGTCATGGCTCTTATGCCCCAGCTGTCCACAGCACCAGCATAAAATCCGTCCCGGATGGCTAGGGGTTCCCTTGTGCTCCTCCCGTTGCTTGTCTGCCAGCTTCCCAGCGGGGTGCTCATGGTGTTTCTTGCCTCCCTCTGTATCTCACAGGGTCCAGTGCTCCCTCACGGGGAAGTCTGCCTCTGCATATTCCTCTGTCCTTTTGGCAGCGGCTTTTATAGTGCCAGGCTGATGTCGCCGCACCCAGACCCGCATGGTATCGGGGAGGCACTGCACAAACTGTTTGAGGATCCCCTGATCCATAATCTGCCCCACTGTTTGGGCATTGGGCCTCAACCACCACGTCGCCCAGTCCGTCAATCTCTGGACGAAGGCCTGGGGCTGCACACCCCCTGCCCACTGGGCTGCCCGAAACTTTTGCCGGTATTTCCCTGATGAAAGCCCCAGGCAGTCCAAGATGGCTGCCTTCACTGTGTCATAGTCCCTAGCCTGGGCATCCGTCAGGGCCATGTATGCCACTTACACCTCCCCAGCAAGATATGGGGCTAGCTGCAGAGCCCAGGTTACCTGGTCCCATCCCATGCCCAGGGCCACCCACTCAAAGGTACCCAAAAAGGCATCAGGGTCATCCATCGGGGCCATCTTACAGAGACTAAGGCCCAGGGGCCAGGTGCTATCTCCCCCCGCAGGACTTACCAGCCTCTGCAGGAGCTGCTGCTGCACTGTCTCCTGATCTTTGATAAAGTCCTGCAAAGTCCATTGTTGCTTGGCCTGCCAAGCTAGTAAAGCTTGCCTCTCCAGCTGGTGGGACTGCTGAAAGGCCTGCAGTGTCTTTTGTGTCTCCCCGTGTTGCTCCATGAGCCACTGCAGAGTGCCCTCCATCTCTGGGTCGCCAAACTGTGTCACTGGCAATGTATCCCGGACAAGCCCCCACATGTAACAGGGTTCACAACCCACCCCTCTTCCAGGGGCCCGCTTGCTGCCCCCAATAAGGCTCAGAGAGGCTTCAGGGTTGTGCAACACCCATGCCTTTATGTACTTAAAGTTATCCCACCACCAGTGTCTATATACAAGCTTGACAGGATTAGTCACCTCCTTTACAGGCAGAGTCAGCCTTCAGCTAGGAGACCTCCAGTTTCCTCCCTGACTGACTGACTTCTTCCTGGCTGCCCCCCAGCCTTCTGGCTCCCTCCCTCCCTGTCAGGCCAGGAGCAACAGGCCTTTTCCATCAATTGGCTTCCCCTGATTGGAGCTGACTGGGCAGGGGCTAATTAGGTGGTTTTGCACCAGCACCCTGCTACACCTGGTAACTAGCTAAGTGATAAAAATACACCTACGTTCTTAAAGTATAGGCCTTAACAGGCAGGCCTGAATATCTATATTCTAATACCCACCCTGCTCCACCAGCCTCCACTTACCTGGGGAACCTCAGTGCCAAGATATCAAGATTATATAATGCTCTTTACTATTAGGATCTTGGATACTATGATGATAAGGGACATATAAATACTGGAATAAAGTCGCTATTACAATTTACATCACAAGTCCAAAGTTCATGAAGTGGCTTATGTAATAGAAAGATTAGTATCAGTACTATTACAAATTGTGAAGTGTTTGTGGGAGCCAGGTTCATTCACTAGTGGAATCCTATTTGCTGAAACTTTTTTGTTATATTAATTCTGTTGAAGGAATTCCTTTTTTACAAAAAATAATATTTACCTCCCTTTCAAGTTACAGTGGGTGTAATTAAAGTTTCCATTGTCCTTCACAGGAAGGTAAATTATTGCCTGTTTGAGTATGTATTCCCTATACTTATGAAAGGGACTACCATTAAATTCAGTAATATCTTATCTAATAGTAGAAGGGTTTTACAAATTACTTGCAAGTCTCCACCCTTTTTTCTAGAATGGATTCTTTATCGTGGATTCAACCAGGCAGGAATTTCCTCCTTCATAGTATATTATCTGAAAAAGACAGAATCATAGAAATATAGGGCTGGAAGGAACCTTGAGAGGTCAACTAGTCCATCCCACTATGCTGAGGCAGGACCAAATATAAATGTTTTTTTTCCCATTTTATTCATACTTCAAACATGCCCACTCATTTCCCAGTCTCTCCTCCTCATTAGCAATTTTATTGAAATTTGGTCATAGGAGCAGCAGGGTGATACAGATGTCTGGATATCTTTCTTTCTTTCTTTCTTCTTCCTCCACCCCAATCCCTCAGAACTGTACATGTTTGTGTTACACTTTGTATCAAAATAAAGGGAGCCTACCTCTGCTCCTTTTAGTGGTATCACTCTGTTCATATTCTAGGAATGGCAGTCAAACTCTGTAAAACGGACACATCCCAGTTAGTTGCTTTTTATTTATTTATTCACTTTTAGTTTTTCTATACTGTGCATCTTACAATGCTAAGTCACCTCTCAAAACACTGTGTCAGATTCAGCAAGGTGGATGTGGAGTGTGTGCACATGCACTTTACATGCTTCTACACCAGCTAAACCCATGAAGATTAAACGGGGGTTGGCCAGCCGACCAATTGACCACTCAGTTGATTGCCTATTATTTGACAACAGTCAAATATTCCAGCAACAATTCCCTGATGTAGGTGGCAGCCTATTTTTTTGATTGGCTCATGGTGACATTCTTTCATTTTTTTAGCACTTCATTTGCTTGTGTTTCACATTTTTCTGAGTTATTTTAACTCAGTTAAGTAACTTGGTTTTTCTGACTGAGCATAAGTACCTATCTGAGGATAAGCCTTTATGGAGACAATATAGCCTTACTCTTTTTTTCTTACTGTTCTAATAAATTAGTGCTTTAATATATCTGACCATTTTTGACATTATTTGACTCATCAATTGACCAGTTATTTTTGGATCAAATACCCAACCTTACATTAATGATATTTCTGCCTCCACCCTCTCAGGGTATGCCTACACTGCTCTGTAAACACAGGCTCAGGCTCAGGTTGGAGCCCAGACCTTCCCCCTCCCTCCCCCCAAAAATCTGACTTGGGTCAGCAAGCACTCAGGACTGGGTCATAGGACCAACCTGGGTCCTGCTGAAATTCAGGTCCAAACCCTGTTATTTTGCAGTGTGGACACAGCTCAACCTAGTCCTGAGTCAGAAGGTTTGCATAGTTCAGTATGGATGTATTATCATGGTTGTGTGACTCGACTCTAGCAATTGTAAACCCAGGTTTACAATGCAGTGTGAGTGCTCAAGTGTGGGTTTCAACACACAGAGTCCACAACTGTGGGTCCCACAGAGCTGTGTTTAGAGTGTAGTGTTGACATTCCCTAAGGAGTTGACATTCCCTAGTGACCCTAAGGGGTCAGCTATAATGAGAAAAGTCCAAAGATAACAAGAAAATACAGCCCAGGTGGAATTGTGGGATAGCACTGGAGAACTAGCAGTGCCTGGGCTTGATTAGGGTGCATTCTCCCTGCAAAGTGTGGGTTGCCAGCCCAGGCTAAAGCAAACATGACCTCAAGCCTCTACCTTCATCTGTGCCTGCTAGTTTGAGCGTCAGGCACCCTCAAGCCCAGGTTAGAGGTCTTTCCATGTGAATGGAGAAAGGTTTAGGGGCTATACCCTGGCTAGGCTCAGCTAATTCTGGTAAAAACATGCCTTTTAAGGGCTTGCCTTCACTGCAGGGTTAATCCAAAGTATTGCTCCTAGCTTGAGTCCTGCTCCCTCCCCACACATCCTTCACTCAAATGTGATGGTGTTTTTAACTCAAGTTGGTTGGCCTGTGGAGGGATGTGGGCTGCAGCTGACAAGTTGTGCTGACTTGAGCTGTTATTTTGCAGTGTCACAAGGGTAACTTGAGTGAAGGCATTGCATAAGATTCAGGGTGACACATGTGAAGCCATGCTAGCTGGCTGTGTTGTAACTTAGGCTGACTCCTTGCTACAAAATAGCCAGCTAACACTGCTTCAGCCTTGTCAGTCTGTGTCTTAACATGATTGAAAAGCCATCTTAATACTTAAATCGATTAAGCTAAGAAAATGGAAAAAATTGTACCCTTTCCCTTTCAATACATAGTCTGAAGGTATTCTTGGCTAATTACTTAAAAATAGAAAACCATAAATGTGAGTTTTGTGTAACAGATGGCTTTTTTTGTTTTCAAAGCGTGAAACAAATGTCTTTTTTGCAGATACACTTGTAAACGGGACCATGGAAATACGTGAGTAAAATATTTCATTAACATTGGTTAAATGTCTTCTAAATGTGGATCACTTACAGGAGTCTAAACTAAACAGCTAAATTAGTGATATATATTGCTACAGTGGTAGTGGGAGGGCTTCTTAGAATAAATGCGCTTCAACACAGATGTTTAAATCGCTCTTAACATCCTTATGACATGTCGCCACATGTCAACTACATTGATCAGTATAAGTAGTTACCAGGCCTAAATTATCAGGATGAGCTAATAGGGATTTAAATGCAGATAATTGGTCCCTTGTGAGTGAAATGATGCAACGCAGGAGCAGGAACTATTTAAAAAAAATCTCAAGGATCTTGAACCTGTAAAGCTGTTTGTTAATTAAGTGAGAAAAAATTATACCAAAATTAATTAGGAGAATCATTTAATTCTCCTTCTCTATGGAGGAGAATGTTGACTTGTGTTCACAAGTAATTATTTGAATTAGAATGGTACCAAGAACTTTCTATTTTGAGTATTACAAGAGAAATAGAAAAGGAAGGTGCTGGTATGGAGTAAGCATGAACTAACCTCCTAATTAGATACAGTTTACAGTACCTGTTTACTTTCAGCACTTTTGGGATTTGAATGCATCTAAATTGTTCTGATTCTTTCATAATGTAAAATTTCCCATTAGCGTTTTTTAAAACAAGCCTTCTGTTTTTAAGGGCATTTCATATTGTTTAAATACAGCAAACTTGTCATAATGTCTAATTTTCATATAGATCTTATCTACAATGAAATAAGTTCATTTTATAGATTTGTTTTTTAATTTGACAAAACAAAAAAAATGAATATTTGTTTCTTTCTTCCAGCAAATAAAGCTGCTGAATTTCCAAATCCCACTTACCCTCCAACTTATGCAGGAAATCAAGTTCCTCATGGATATCCTCAGTACGCACCTCAAATTTTCCAAAGTAAGTTATTTGATTATGATATGACGTACAAATTAACTGATCTGTTTTGTCCCCAGAAAAAATAGTTTGGGTTCCAAAATGGCAGCCATCTGTGAACTAATTCCCCTGCTATTAATTTTCCAGGATGAAATCTTTAGACTTTTTCTTGTAGGAAAGATTGGTTGTTCTTTTGTTTATTTGGTATTACTGTGGTAACATGCTACCTATAAAGGAAAATTAAATAGTCAGAAAATCTCCTGTCTGCAGGAAAACCCTGTAAGGGCGAAGGCAGGGAGGCTGGTGCAGTTGCAGAAGTAGCTCATGCATGGCAGCTCTTTGCTTTTGAACTCTACATCTCAGTCAATAGTGTCTTTTAAAATAAAAATATTTTACTAATTTTTTCTAGCAATTTAGAACTGGAGTTAAAACTGGAGAAGGTATAGTCTCCATCTCTGTACTGTTTCTGTCTTACCTGCCTCCTATCTGAATACCCTCATGATTTTTCCCACTTTGTTGCCCCTTCTTCCACACTGTCACAAAAACTTAAAACTTGTTATCTCTCCCTCTTTGCTGAGTGACCTTCCTCTCTACATTCAAGCCTTTCCTCCAGAACACACCACTTCAAATAACCCTTTAAGTAATAATTTGCTGAAATATGAATGTTTGACATTTTTATTTAGCTTTTTTAAATGTAAGAAAGCCTCTGACTTGAACGTTCACACTCAGTGATATCGTGTATGTCTTAAGTATTGAGTTATATTTGTCCTGTATTGACCTTTCTTGCTTGTCTTTTGGATTTTATGCACTTTGTGGCAGAGCAACTGTACTCTCGCATTCTGTTAACACTGTCAGTACTTGGCAATAATGATTATGCATTGTGGAGACTGAAAAAAGTTTGTTCTTTTTAGAACGAGAAAGATTAAATTTGAGCTCAAAGTAGTTTGCACTTTCACTGTTTGAGCCTGATATTAAGTACAAACACACATTGTCATAGTCACACTAGCTAAGAATCTTCTCTGTAGACTATAATTATTTGCTATTTGCTGTAGTGTAATCCAGTTTCACTGGAAAAGATGCCCTTTTCAAATCCTATAAAAAGCTGTGCAAAACATTTGGGTGGACCAGCCATTACTAAGGCTGTGTTTGTGGTAATATCTCTTGCAAATGTTAGAGTGTGTGAATAACTGCATGAACATTCTTTATAGTTTCAGTATAATGCTTGCTTCATTGTAGAGGAGGAAGCTTAAACTTTTTACTTTCTGTAGGTGGAGAAACTTGTACCAGCTTGATGTTGAATTCATGCTAAATTTGAATCTTCTTTAGTTCTTACATATAACTTCCATGAACATTGTACACATTTGTTCAATTTTAATCTTTATAAATAAATTTTATATACTACCAGCACTGCTATAGATAACACATTCCTCTGGTAGTGTAGAATTTATATTACAGATACAGAGAGATCTTAGGTTTCAGAGTAGCAGCCGTGTTAGTCTGTATCCGCAAAAAGAAAAGGAGTACTTGTGGCACCTTAGAGACTAACCAATTTATTTGAGCATAAGCTTTCGTGAGCTACAGCTCACTTCATCGGATGCATTCACTCTGTATTTTCCACTGAATGCATCCGATGAAGTGAGCTGTAGCTCACGAAAGCTTATGCTCAAATAAATTGGTTAGTCTCTAAGGTGCCACAAGCCCTCCTTTTTTTTTTTTTTAGAGAGAGATCTTAATCCATGAACATAAATATATACTGTGTGCGCCATCTAGTGGGCGTATCACAATGTTAAGTGTTAAACAGCATGACTTGAATCTAATTTTATACTGAGTTCTGTGTGGGCAAATAAAGTAAATGGGAGATAGTTCATTTAATATAGCTAAAATCAATATGCAGTTATTTAATTATTTCTGTGTATGAATTAACAGTATGACAAACTTCTTGACACTCTTTATTTAGACAAAATTAATTAAATATATATAGAGAGTATAGTACGTGCTTGAAAGCTGCAGACTGATTTTTCTAGAGACACACTATCTCTAAAATAAGTGGAAAATAAGTAACTATAGAAAATCTTTTTCTAAATGTTCTCAAATTGCTATTCACAACATGGCAGTCTTACAGTCATTTATCAAATACCTCTCCATGTTCAAATATACTCTATTTTCATTTGCTGTATATTACTTTTAAATTGTAATGATGAGATCAAATGAGCAGCTTCATTTTTATTACATTTAATTTGTAGATTATTTATAGATATCTTACTATATGAAATTTGTATATGTGGGAGAGGGGTTTCTTTTCATATTAGTGTGAAGGGTGTAAAATATCTGGTTCCAGATATTTTGTCTTATTATAATAAAAATATCTAGCTCTTGTGTAGCACTTTACATCAGTAGATGTCAAACTGTTTTACAAAGAAGGTCAGTATCATCCCCATTTTACTGATGGGGAACCTAAAGCACAGGGAGGTGAAGTGACTTGCCTAAGGTCACCCAGGCAGGCCAGTGGCAGAGCTGGGAATAGAAGCTAGGTCTGTTGAGTCCCTGTCAGTGTTCTATCCTCTGGTGGCTTCCCTGTAAGTCCTGTTTACTCTATGACCTTGTCTACACGTAAGTTATATTGCTTTAAGTATACCAATATAGTTGAAGCCATACAATGACTCTTGTACAGATGTAGTTATACCGATACAGGTTGTTGCTGTGCTGGAAGACAGGGAGAGAGAGAATCAGCTTTTTAGAAAGGAGAGAGAATAGTGACCTGTCTATGCTGCAAACAGCCAGAAGGAAGATAGGGAGAGGGGAGCTACTATGTCAGTCAAAGAGCCACAAAAAAATAGTTAAGCAGTGTCTTTGACATTACTGTGAAGTTTGAGCCCTGGAGTTGCAGTGGTAAATAATGACCTGTTGATGTGATTCATTATCATGATGTGAAAGTTACAACAGAGTGACGGCATCAGTTTGCAGCTTTGTGATTCCTGGCTACTCGCTTTGCTGTTGTAGTGGCTCTCCAGCTTTCAGAGTTTGAGGATCACTGAACTGAATTATGGGTGAGCTTGGAAGTATTAGATTTTTATTATTAAACATCAGTTTTACCCTATGCACACAAACTGATGACAAAATATTTCCATCTATAATAATAGAAATGCGCAGATAGGCAGAATAAGAAAAATGCTCCTTGAGAACTTATTGGAGTTTGATTTAAGGATGTTTACTCTGTATATTTTGACATGAGTTTTTCAATTTATGTTTTAATGGTTATAAAGCTTTAACTTTTGAATCTCAACAACTATTGTCATTTAAGTAAGTGTCTAACCTCCCCATAACTTCCCACAACTGCCAAAAATTTAAATAGATAAAAATAAAAAAAGCTTACAACCCATAATTTTGCACAACTGTGAAAATGTAAATTATTAATAATTTAAAAATGCTTAAAATAAATGTCAATATTGTTGAAATTATAAAATAAGTTGATTTCTGCCAAGCCTAATTATCTAATGTAGTTTCAGTATGAAACTCTCAATAGTTAAAAATGCTAGAACTTCAGAAGTGTATTTGTTGGTGTGTTGAAACTATGTTTTTAATATCTGATTTTTCAGAATTGTGTGTGTTTTGTTTATCTTCCCACAAACTAGATGCTCCAGAACAAGCTAATTATGCCTTCCAGGGTTACCCAGCAGGAGCTCCATATGGACCTGGGGTCCCTCCAGTCCAAAATCAGCCTTCTGGGACCAGTGGGGCAGCTTGGATGCCAGCACCTCCTCCCACTCTCAACTGTTCACCCGGATTAGAATACCTAAGTCAGGTACCTATATTCTTCTCCGTTTTAAACTCCCATGAAAATACAAAACTAATAGATACCTGTGCATTTAAGTACCTTTTTATCTACTTTGGGAAATCAAGTGGCTTACATGATTGGTATTGGGGATACAGAGCCATTTACATTTAGGTCAGAGGTTAAAAATCTATCTCAGGACCATCATAATTGAAGCATATTACCATTTTATGGCTGCTCAGTGGCCCATTTGGAAAAAGTACTGTCAGTCCCAGTTTTACAGAGGCAAGGTGGCTGAGATAATATCTTTTATTGGACCGACTTCTGTTGGGGAGAGAGACAAGCGTTACCTCACCCACCTTGTCTCTCTAATATCCTGGGACCAACATGGCTGCAACAACACTGCATAGTTCCAGTTTTAGCAGACAAGTGTCCACCATTAATTGACACCCAATTTGGCAATTTTAGCCAAGAATTTAAGATTAAATGAGAATGGGTATTGTTCTATTGTACATTGTTGTATCAGAAATAGTGACCCTAGGTAAGGGTAGTATGGTGTGGCAAAAGCTTATATGACCGTATGGTCATCAGTAGCACATCAGACGTCTTGACTTTCAATGTGTTACTCTTTCTGAGCACTAGTATTCATTCCCTTTCTCCACCTCCAAGTATATTCAATTAGATGTAGTGCACAACAGAGCAGCTCGCAAAATTGGAATGTTAGTGTTTGAATGATCTCTTTGATCATCTATGTGTGTGAGAGAGAGACCATTTCTAAAGCACAATTAATGTAGATGATCTAATGTTAAAATTATGAATTGATCCATAATTTTGTGTCCTGAAATCTAATTTTTGAAAAATAAAAACTGACATACCTGTAGATTTTATTTTTGAAATTTAATTATAACTTTTATTTATTAACTTCTGTTCTAAACTATTTTTTACCACTGTAACAGATTGACCAGATATTAGTTCATCAGCAGATTGAGCTTCTGGAAGGTGTGTACCTTGCTATACTGCTAAATGGAAGATCATTATGCTGGAGATATTTTAAATGACTTTGGTCCTATATCAAGTAATTATACATGACTGTTAAACACCAGTCTTATTTAATGATAGAAATTCTTCATTTATTCATTGCCTTTTAAAGATGGGGTCTTTATTGATTTGTTTTTTGTCTTTTATATCTTTAATCAATTCTCTACCATAGTACATTTTGGAGAGGCGAGAGGGGGTGACACTGATTCTTAAAATATTGGTTACTTTCAGTATCTCAAACTTGAAATATAAAAAAGTTCACATAAATTATATTTCAATTTGTATTTTTTTTAAAAGTGACAATTTCTAATTTAAAAGTATAATCTTTACATCTAATCTCACTCATTCATGTGATTTTCAAACTGTCATTTTTACAGATCTCCTTTGCTACATCTGACCTGTCTAATTCAATCTAATCCTATATCTCGGCCTATCTCTCTGACATCTCCTCCTGGAAGTCTTGCTGCTAGCTAACTGATCTTTTCTCCCAAATCCCTTCCACTCTGCTTGTTCTTTGCCATGTTTGGCAACATCATGATCCTGATGTTACTCAGGCCCTTAATATTGATGATGTTGTTGACACCTTCTCTCTTACCCTCTACAACTAGGCTACACCCAAATCTTGCTGCTTTTTCATCCCATAACATTTCTAAGATCCATCTGTTGTTTTTTGTTCAGGTCCTCATCATTTCCTATCTCAATTATGGTAACCACCTACTCATTGGCTTCCCTTCCATGCACGTTTTCCCCCTCCAGTCCATTCAAAACACATCTGCTAAAATGATCTTGCTGGTTTACACCTCTGACAGTATTGTGCTACTTTCCAGATCCCTCCGCTGGCTCCAGCTGTTTCACATCAACTTAAAGCTTCTTTTTCTTATTGTCAGGGTCCTTCACAACTCTACCCCTCCCTAGCTGTCTACTTTTGTTTTTTACTTTTTTGCATTCCTCCCCACTGCCACATCCACTGTGACAGTGGTGCATGTTTTGTCTGCTCATTTGTCACTTCTCACACAAACACCTCTGTTGCATCTCACCTGTGGAATGCCCTTTCTGAACTGATCATAAGGCCTTCTCCATCCTGAGATACCGTAAGTCTCAGCTGTGCCATAATATCTAAAAGAACTCACCATTCACATTAATTAGTTTTGAAGGGCAAGTGGGAAAAGTTAGCAACTTATTCATAATGAAAAAATAATACAATAAAATAATACATTTCAAATATGTATGTATCTCTTCTATGATTCCCTCCCCCCCCCCCCCCAATATGTTAGTAACCTTATTAGATTGTAAGATCTTCAGGGAAAGGGACATGTTTTCCTATGTGTTTATGTAGGGATTAGTACAGTGGGTTCCTGACCCTGATTGGGGCCTCTGCTATTTCTATTAATATTTTTATTTAGTGTATCAACTGAATACCTTTTTAATGTTGTTAATTTTCAGTTCTTACTGGTTTTGAAACTAACAACAAATATGAAATCAAAAACAGCTTGGGGCAAAGAGTATATTTTGCAGCAGAGGAAAATGACTGTTGTACTCGAAATTGTTGTGGACCATCACGATCTTTCACCATTAGGATCATTGACAATATGGGTCAAGAAGTGATAACACTGCAGAGACCTCTCAGATGCTCTGCATGTTGTTGTCCTTGCTGCTTGCAAGAGGTGAGATATTCCTTTCTCTTTCCTGCACCTTTAAAAGTTTTCAGAGATTTTCTTTTGTGTCAAGAGGTCAGGTGGGACAAGGTTAACTTCATCTGTAATTTTGTGGGGATCTGTGATTTTTTTGTTTTTTGTTCTTTGAGGGTTTTTGAAAATTTCTTTCATGATTTTTGTCTCCTGTTTGATGGAATTTCTTGACATTTTGCTATGGGCTTAATGCTTGTATCCTTCCTTTCAGGAAGTGACATAAATTCCTCAAGACAACAGTGGCTTCCCTGAAAAGTGGGTGTTCAATACTTTTTTAGGACTGGACCCTAATGAGGAACCAACTTAATTCAAAATTTTGATTATTATATTTAGCTTATTAAAGAATAAGAATAAGAATATTAAAGAATTTAGCTTTCTGAATATTGATAAGTAAAGGAGGAGAAAAAGGTACCAGGTTCATAAACTTTTGACCTGACCCTCATTGTAGGAATCTGATACTACTAATTGAATGATGTATAGTTGTTGCCTGATCCTTTTTAATGATTAATAACAATTGTATTGATTGCCAATTGATACTGATTTAATGAGCTGGAGATAATAGGGTTCTCATCCCAGAATTAGGCTCCACAGAATTAAAACTAACAAGTTCAGTATCTTGTAGGGAACCCCAGGATGTATGGCAAAGCACACTGAAGGCAAAGCAAAGCCTTAGCCACTTTTATTAAAACAATCCGTAAAGACAAAGCTCCAAACCACAGACACAAGTAGTAGTAACACATTATTAGGGATATCTTTGGTATCATTCCCTGCATTTGCTCATGTACATCCTTCGTACATATTCTCATCCTTCCTTGGGAACCTTGTGGTGAGAGACAAAGGATCAGCCCTGTCCCTGGCATGCCAAATGAATCTGATGGTCCAGAACCCCAAAGGTTGGTGACTGACCCTTCAGCTCTTCGCTGTTATCGGTGATGGAAAGCTTACCCCAGCTACATGGTGGCTTAGTTATTATATCGTCTGGGCACTATCATGAATATTCATTCAGATGCCCAGTCTTCCATGTCCAAATCTAACTTCCTTACCCTCCTAATATTGGGGTGCCCTTATCATATAGGTTAACATATTAATACCTTCTAACTCATTATCATATATGTCACCTATTGCTAAAGCAGGTTTGTGGTTAAACATCTACCAATGATTCTATCCTAAAATACCCAATCCCAGTATCAGTTCAGTGTTCCTGTGGTTGCCTGGTATCATTATGTACCAACTCCTTCTCTTGAGCAAGCTATTCCCAGTTCCCCAAAATCTAGGATAACTGTTGGGCCATTTTATCTATGCTAAGGGTCATGGACCTGTGACCATGTGCCTGGGATAGACCACAATGAGAATGCAACACTCAGGGCAGACTGCAAGAAATAGGACAGACAGTCCCCCAAAACTGGTGGTTTATTCTATAATCAAATTCACCAAACCAGTAACAAAAGAGCTTCTGCCAGTACCACACTGGTTAACCAGAAGCCAAACACAGTCCCCGTTAGGCATTCCAGCACTTGGCTCCCATCCAGACAAGCCAATCTAATATAGTGAGAGGTTATCGAAAACTCATTTTATCATATGTGAGGTTCTTTCTAATCCCAAAGGATCAGACACATACCCCAAGTCAATATGTATCTCAGATCTTGCCCAAATATCACGCTGTCAGTCAATCCTTAGTAAACTAACTAAAGATTTAATAATAATAAAAAAGAGAATGATAAATGGTTAATAGATCATATGCATACAAATGATTGCAAAGTCCTTATGTCAGGGCTGTAGCAGTGAATGAATAGACTGTTTGCTTGTAAAGTCTGGTAACTTCCAAAAGATTGGAAGATCCTCAGTCTGTAGTTCAAGATGCTCCTTTTTGTTGTAAATCCACAGTCCAGCGAATTAGAGTAGGAAAGAAGCAAAATGGAGGTGTCTCAGAGGTCTTTTATATCCTTTGCCATGTTCATGGAAATTTACTGTCCCAAACAAAGCCCAAAGTCCAGGTGCATGGAAAATTATCGGCCCAAGATGGAGTCCAGGGTCACATGTCCTTATCACAAGTCCTTACATGCTTTACTGACTCACAAGGGCAGACATTGCCTGTATTCTTTCTGAGGTGTCCACAAGAAAAGCTTACTGGATGGCATGAATTTCTTCAATGGCCCATTGTGAGCTGAGTGTCCTTAATGGGCCATCAACACATAGCTGTCTAGTCTAGCTGTCTGATGCAAATCTATCTGCGGGGTGTCACCCAGAAATACAACACATGTGTAAGATACAAGTACTCACTCATATTCAGAAC
This sequence comes from Caretta caretta, assembly GCF_965140235.1. Classification (NCBI taxonomy): domain Eukaryota; kingdom Metazoa; phylum Chordata; order Testudines; family Cheloniidae; genus Caretta; species Caretta caretta. Next base: position 30,252,601 of record NC_134214.1, read on the forward strand.
TTCAGCTACACAGATGATACATGAATATAAACAAGATAATCATACTTAGCAATTCATAACTTTTCTATTGGTATCTTACATGACATACTTTGTACAAGACTTATGGAAATTCTGAAATAGTGGTAACAGTGATATAAATGGTCACCTTTCTTATACACAGAATCACAAGACCTACTTTACTTATGCTAACTTGCTTAAGCCAGTGTCTTATAGAATACAGGCCTGTAGGTTTCTTGTGTTACTGCTGAGTAAAATAAAAAGCTAAGCTAGCTCTATGGGCTACACAGTAGGATGGTGTCTTCTGTTTAGAGTCACAATCTGCCCTCCATTTCCACTACAAATTTTTATATATATATGCAAATAAAGTGAAACACCACATGAGTTTGGAATGTAAAATTATTTTATGCTAAGCAAAATCTCAGTTTTAATACTGTTCAGATAGATAAAAACAATATTGAAATTCCTATAATTAAAACACTATTAAAACTCTTACTAGGACAAAGTTAAAGCTTACTCTGGCTTAACTTAACTGGCTGCTTTTTGTAGTATTATGGGTCCAGCAACTTTGGGGGTTGGCGGTTTGGGGGGATGGGAACATGTTTTTTTTTTTCTTATTAAACGATGGTAGCATCTGTGACAGTTCTCACAGAATGTTCAGACAAATCTCCTTGAATCATTTAAGAAACAGTTGTAGTCTTCAAGTGATTTTTTTCCACACTGATTCTACTCTTGGTGCTCATGAGCATGTGATTAGATTCTTTTGAATAGCAGTGTCTGTTGCGAGATCCCTTGCAATTACTGTGGCTTAGAGTATGAGAGGCAAGGTGGTCTCAACCACTTCACAGTTCCTTCAGGCTGGACTATGTGGTTTGCAAGTCTCTTCAACATGGTTTTTTGTTGTTGTTGTTGTTGAAGGGGGGTGTAATTTCCCTGGTGGAAACAAGGCATTGATAGTTTTCCTCCCAACCTCCATATCTAGGACCCAATGCCCCCCACTTCTCCCTCTGTACACAAGACCAACCTGGTTGAAGGCAAAGCTCCAGGAGTCAAGATCTGTTCCTTCTGAGCCTTGGCAATGTCCATCATTAATGGTCATGTTAGATGCCTCCTTTGATTAGGTGAGGGGTGTATGCCTAAGCATTGCTCGGAGTGCAAGGCTTTTTCAAAGTATGTGCAAAAATCCAAAGAGGGCAGACTGAAGTTGAATCTTTTGGAGACTTCAGTGGTTGGATAACACTTTTGGAGACTTCAGTGGTTGGATAGGCAAGCCAGCTAAGAGGCCACCTCCCGCCAGTCAATCTCTTTTCTCAAGTGTTCCTGTAAACTGCTGTGCCAACCTGAGCTCTGGGGACACTCTCTTGTATCCTGTTCCTTTCCTGCTTCAACATTGGTGTGAGACAAAGTCCACAAGGACACTCATACCACGGACTAGGGAAAACTTAGATCTCCCTTGCCATGCGGAAATGGTCCTATCTAAGCCTTGCACATATTGGCCCCCTTGGAGTCATTCCATATGGCAGAAAGCCAACTTCCCAGACAGTTTCAAATCATCTCTGAGGCAGCATGTACAATAACTCTAGTACAGACTCCCCAACTGTCCGTAGCAAAGGAAAAGGAAAAGTTCAGCAGGGAGGAACTCTCCTCAGAGCACCAGCAACTATTGGCCATATCTTCGTTGCCTCCAGATGAAGCAATCAACCTCTCCATCCATTTCCCTCCATAGGTGAGCTCAGGATCTTTCAGGACCTGATGAGGCATCTGGCAGGTGCTCTTGACTCCTCAAAAACATCCAGGAGAAGCAGCACAAGCTCTCAGGCATTCTTTAGCCCTCCGAGTCGGGCAATTGCCCATTAATGAAAGGATAAATCGTTTCTAGAGCCTGCTGAGATCATTTGGCTCACTGTCACCTGCTAGCAAGTGGACAGAAAGTATCGGATAACAACAAAGGGGTTTTAGGGTATTCTTTCCAACATCCCACTCTGGGATCTTTGATCATCCAAGTTGCACAAGAACAGTCTAAATCAGAGGTGGGCAACTATGGCCTGCGGGCCCCATCCGGACTGCGGGACCATCCTGCCTGGCCCCTGAGCTCCTGGCCGGGCAGCACGGCAGCGTGACTGGCTTTGGCATGATAAGGGGGCGGGAGTGGGAGTTCCAGGGGGCAGTCAAGGGACAGGGAGCAGGGGGCTGTTGGATGGGGCAGCGGTTCTGGAAGGGGCAGTCAGGGAATAAGGAACAAGGGGCTGGATAAGTGTGGGACTCCTGAGGGGCCTGTCAGGGGGCGGGGCAGTAAGGGGACAAGGAGCAGGGAGGTTGGATAGGGGGTCCCGGGAGGGGGCAGTCAGGGGACAAGGAGCAGGGGGGGTTGGATGGGTCATCGGTTCTGAGGGGGCAGTCGGGGGTGGGAAGTGGGAGGGGGGGATAGGGGGTGGGGGTCAGACTGTTTGGGGAAACACAGCCTTCCGTACCCAGCCCTCCATATAGTTTTGCAACTCCAATGTGGCCCTCGAGCCAAAAGGTTTGCCCACCCCAGTCTAAAGAGCAGATCAGAGGAACTCTGAGAGAAAAGGATCCAAACAAACTGGATCTCCGCAGATGCAAAGTGTATTTATCAGTGAATTTACAAAGTAGAGTTGTGAGCTACCAGGTGCTCCTCTCTAAATACAATTCTCTCTTTTTGGGACTGATTCTGTTAATTGATGGATACGCTTCCCAACAAACATCAGGAAAAACTAACATCTACCTTGGCTGAAGGGTGGCTCATTGTGAGAACAGCATGCCAGGCTGCACTGGATATGTAAGACACAGTACCAAGAACTATGGTGTCCATGGTCACACAATAAGACACTCCTCCTGTCTGCAGATGTCAAGCATTCCCCGAGAAGTCCAAGTGACCACTGAATATCTTCCATTTCAATGGAAAGACATGTTCAGCACTGGTACCAACAAGGCTTTGCACTCATTAAAAAAACAGATAGAGCCCAGGCACAAACAGCATTAGAAACTGAGGCCTCAGTCCTCATTCTGCTACAGATCCCAGCAACAGTTCCCACTGTGTCCATCAGAACCACTGAGGAAAGGCCTACAGTTCCACCAGTGGTGCTCATCAACCTCACTCTGGCTGTCCCCACAGCAGGGACAAGTGTGAAGGAAGTAGCTTTGACAGGACAGTCAAGAGCCCACCTGGACCATCTCTGAATCAATCCACTTTTCTGTTTGACAACCACCTTTATTATTTTAAATAAGCTTGGGCTGGGATCACCTCTGACGGGTCCTTGAGACCATAAGGAAGGTTTGGGGCTGTTCTAATTCCCTTCCCACTGCTCTTCAGGTACCCTTCTCACAGGATACTTCTACAACAAGAAGTAAACTCCCTGCTACAGTTGGGAGTGATAGAGGAGGTTCCTCAAATTCAGAGCGGGGCTTCTACTCCCATTACTACTTGATCCCAAAGAAGATCAGGGTGGTCATCCTAGCTTTCATCATTCCTATATTTGATCCCATGAACTGGTTCATGGCTTTCAACCTACACAATGCTTGCTTCCATATCTCAATACTCCCAGCATACAGAAAATTAATGGTGTTTATAATAGAAACATCCTATTATCAGTACAGGGTCCTATCCTTTGGTTTGTCCATAGCCACAAGATTTTACTAAGTCCTCGCTGTAGTGGTGACAGTATATTTAAGGAGACAAGAAGTCCTGGTGTATTTGTATTTGGATAATTTGGCTGACACGAGGCTCTTCTCCACAAGTCAGAAACTCTAGGCAGAACACCTTAAACCACTTCGCCTCCCTCTGCCTCATGATTAGGGCTCTGTGTTTGTCATGGAGGTCGTGAAAGTCACGGATTCCATGACTTTCCGTGACCTTTATGACTTCGCAGCAGCCAGTTTTGCTGACCCAAGGGCCACCCAAGCAGCTGGCTCCAGAGACAGCAGCTCAGGTGGTCCCGGAGACAGCCATACTGGCCGCTGCTGGAGCAGCTCTGCAGCCAGCCAGTGGGGCGGCCCTGCAGCCAGTCATACCAGCCGCTGCTCAGGCAGTCCCTGGGGCCAGCCACACTGGCTGTTGCTCAGGCAGCCCATGACTTCTACTAAAAATACCTCTGGCTAAATTATAGCCTTACTCATCATCAACAAGGATAAAGCAACACTGACTCTGAGACAGAGCATAAAATTTATAGGAACAGTGTTACGATTTTGCCAACTTGGAATCTATCTGCCACAATGGACACTGCTATTCAAAAGAATTTGATTTTGTGAGCATGTGGGCGCATGCACACCAAGAATGTAATCTGTGTTGACATCTTAAAGTACTACAGTTCCTGTAGGATATATAACCCGTTCTCTGCATTACAGTATTTCTCTATGCTGAAGATTATTTTACAAGCATTTAAAACAAATTGGAATAATTATGCAGATACTTAACTTTTATACCACTTCTGTGTTGTGTTTTTTTTTCTTTTGAAGCTTGAAGTTCAGGCCCCTCCAGGTACACCAGTTGGCTACATAAAACAAAACTGGCATCCCTGTCTGCCTAAATTTACTATTCAAAATGAAGCAAAAATTGATGTATTTAAAATCATTGGCCCATGCGTTGTATGCAGCTGTTGTGAGGATATTAATTTTGAGGTAGGTAACATTGTTTAAAGTGTTTGTATTCCTCTCTTCTATTTTTAATTGGTTGGTTTTCCTAATAGTTTAATATCTCTAACTGGTCTTATTGTTACTAATGGACCATTTCCCACAAAACTAAGTTGTAATGCATTCAGTAATAACATTTGGTGTTTAGATAGTCCAACTGTTTGCATATGAAAATCTTTGAAAACAGTTATCTTAGTAAATAACCCAGGTTTCAAACATTGTCATGATAAATCAACTTTCAGATTACCAGACCATGAGATATTGAATGTTTAGATAATATTTCATCCTTTTTTTCCCTTTCTTCCTGTTGGAGTGAAGCTTTTAGCGCCAATTAGAGTGTACCTTGCATATATTGCAGTTGTTTTACTGTGGTGGTGTTGAAATCTCTTTAATGTTTATCGAATTAACAGTGGAAAATATCATTATCTTACTTTAGGTAGTAAAAATAGATTCAGTATACACTTTTGAATAGATTCAATACATAATTTTCCCTTAGTACTGTATTTTTAAGTATATTAATTAAATGACAACTTTCTAGAGCCACTGACTTAATTGTTCAGTACTTGATGTAAATGATCAAAATGGATCAGCATGAGTGGATCATGTAATTTTATTATACATTATTTAATTCTGTAATTAATTAATTCTTAAACTAATGAAGAGTTAATGAATCCTATTTTCATATTCCAGATACTAGTTTATTCTAAAACAATGTATAGTAATCATAAGCAAGGGTTTGCAAGATCATTCTAAGCAGGCTTAGTAGCCACTATGTTCTTCAGAATAGCCATTTTACATGGCTTTGAACACTGAAACCAGTTTTCAAAAGACATAATGTTGACATATGTCTTCTCCCCTACTTTGGAAAATTATCATGTAATCTTTTAATATCCACGTAGACACCTGTCACTGGGTGAAGGAACCTTGATTTACAGTACTTCTAACAGTGTTGCCCTGCAACCTTCTCCATTACTGTGCTGTACTGTGTAGTTAGCACTGATATGAGCCCAAGTTCTAGCCTAGGATTTGCGCCCATGATTTACTGATGTAGAGTTGAGATTACCACAATATTGAATACCACATGCTGTAGTACATATAACAACCAATATAAATGTGAATATCCTGAAGTTTTTGAATGAGCATTTAAAATGATCACACAAAATCTTTTTAATTATGAGTGGCAGACTTTCTTTGTTTTTATTTCAAACTAGGTGAAGTCGATGGATGAAAGTTCTGTAGTTGGAAGAATTTCTAAGCAGTGGAGTGGATTTGTGAGAGAGGCATTTACAGATGCTGATAATTTTGGAATCCAGTTTCCACTGGATCTTGATGTTAAGATGAAAGCTGTCATGATTGGTGCCTGCTTCCTCATTGTAAGTCTGCCAATCCACTAACTTTAAACAATGAATATATGCTCATTTCTGTTCATCTATATGTTAAAATTGTACTGGGATATGACTTGATCCTGGGCTTATTGAAGTTAACAACAAAGCTCCCAGTGACTTTGAGGGTGCAGGATCAGGTTCCTAGGAGGCATGACAAATGAATTATTTCAGATAATGGAATTACATTTGGTGCAATTGGAAGTATAAAATTACATTTAGGAATACACTTATTTATTGCTGATATGCCCGCTCTTGTAAAGTTTCACACCATTTCTATGCCATAAGGAACCAGTTATCACTGCATGGCTTCTTTGAAGCTGCTGTAGGAGCCATTCCATTAATTAGCTGACATTTACTAAACAAAGAGCAGAGCAACTTGTCCCTTCCCTTGAAGACTACTGTAACCATGACACGTCTGGTTTCTGCTAGATGTTTACTGTCAAGCTTGAGTTTTCTGAAAATGGGGAAGAAAACTAGAAGGAAGGAGAGAGGCATATGCATCAGCTCAGGGATGGAAATGTCAACAATCCACCTTGCTCTGTAGCAGCAATCTTTATCAGACCATTATTGATTAACCAGAGCCTTTTCTTACTTGGCTATGTTGTTTTGTGTGACTTTGTCATGCAGATAAAAATACGGGAAACAGCCCTGCTTAGAGACAACAGTTTGGCAAAGCACGCAAGCATGTATTTTAAGTCCCATTGATTTTAATGGAACTTAATCAAATGATTGGTACAGGGATGGAATTAATCATATGCTTATGTGTTTTGCTGAATGGGCCCAAAATGCACAAGGCACTATAAAGCACAAATAAATTGTTTGCGTGTGTGTGCTGTGTCTTTTTGTTGGGTTTTTGTTTTGCATGTGTGTAGCCAGTCGATTTCTCTGATTGTGGGTGGGCAAAAAAAAAAAAAGGGTTGGTGGAAGTTAAAGAATGGGAATCAATGTTTAAATTCCAGGCCATGTCAAAGAACGAGGTTTCAGATTTCTGTGAAGTGAGGGAAAGTTAAGGAAGTGCCCACTCCAATACCTCATCCACATGCTTCTTAGAGTTGTTGCTCAGCTATTGTTTAGCTACTAAATTCCCCTCCAACACAGACACTGACCTTCCCCCCTCCAATAAAAAAAGCTGTTTTTCTTCATTGTGGGCACTTTAGTTTGCGGGCAAAATGACAGCTGTGATGTCCTGTCCCTGTAGTTCCTCCAATTTTCTCTATCTCCTCAGTGACAGGCAAGATTAACTAGATTTCCTTCCTGGAGAAAATGGCAACAACATTTTATTTCAAATTTCTGCTTAACAATTCAGTTTAATTCCAAGCTATGTCCTAGGACTGTTCTATCTTTTGGTGAATTTTCCCCCTCAGCTTCACTTCCCCTTCTGAGATGCTACATTGATTGGTGCACCTGCAGGCTCCAGAGAGAAAACTAGACCAAGGAATCTTAAAGGCGAAAAAGAAAAAAGTCAGTCTGGTGCTTTAACCCACAGTCTCTTCTCTCCCAGTGCCTCCTTTATCAAGTTTCTCTTTGGGAAGTTTAGCCACATCTGTGGCCAGAAGTGAATTTTCCCCTTAGCCCCATTATATGTGGAGTCACAGTGCAACTTACCTGGGCAGGAGAGGAGCCAGGAAGGATTAGGGAACCTGGTTATGCTGGACATAATGAAGGCACTGGTCTCAGCTGCCCACTCTGGCTGAAGACCCCTCTGCTTCTATCCCCCAGGCTAAAGAGAGAGGCAAGATTGAAAAAGCTGACAAAGGTACAAAAACGCTCAGGCCTGTGGATACCCAGAGTAGTACTTTAGAGCTGCAGCTGCCCCTCCCTTCTGCTTTAGAACTCAGTGTATCAGGGGTTGGACAAATCAACAGGCCCAAGACAAATAAAAGGGATGATCTCTAGAACTTGCACCAGCAGCCACACCCCTGTCTGTGGAGGTCAGCCACTTTCTCCCGCTCCACCTCTCCTTGGACCACAGATGGAGGGCTTTGTACACAACATAGATGCTGCTGATGCTGGATTGTGGTAAGGGGACTTCAAGCCTAGACCACTTCCCATGCTACCAGCTCTGTAACAAGCCTCCGAAGATTTTCCAATGGATATCCTAAGCTGGCACCTCCAAGAGAAATGCAGACTCTTCTGATCGCTTTGCAGAAGAGAAGTGTGAAATTTCTGACTTCTGGGAAATCTGTTCTCAAATCTCACTCCCTCCGGAGAGGCTGAGAAAGTGCCCCAGTGCTCGAAGGCTGACAGTGTCTCCCTTTGATGGTAGGGAGAGCCCTAATCATCTGAAATGTTTTTGGGACAATCTGAAATCTTTCTTAGCACAACTTCACTCTTCCTTCTGAAGCAGAATCGTAGGAACAATCTTCCAAAGGGGAAATAAATAAAATCTACATCTGGTACCCCTGCTTACCTTAGGAGTACAGAATGGCAGATTAAACCCAATAAAGACCAAGCCGCAGACCTGAGCAGATTCCTCTATACACACTAAAAATGATCAAAGTAATAAAACATATATGTTAAATAATCCTAACAGTCTTTGAGGAACAGTGCTGTGAAACTGTGCTCAGGAGGTCTGTGGCTACTCTAAACAAATGATAGCTGTATCTTTCTTCTTGTACTTATTGGGACGATATCATAAGAATGTGAGAAGTGCTTTCAGCCACACCTAGAAGTTTAGGAAAGTGCTGAGCTGTCATTCCCAACTGTCACTGAGTTACAATACCCTACCACAGCTGCCATTTCCGCTTCCCCTGCGGCTGATGGTGGAGTGACAAAAGAAAGAACAGTCCAGATGTGAACAAACAAACGGTTGGCCCACCGTTAACTTATTTCTAGCCTCCCTGGCCTCAACTTTAAGGCCATAGAGTTGCTCAGGCAGTCATACAAGCCTAGACCAATAGCGCAACAGTTTTACAACCAACAATCTTATGAACTAACGTGTAAAAAGCAAAAGGTTCAGAAGTCCCATCTCCCTAGACCTTCTGTGGCAACAACATCGGTCCCATGCCAGCCTCCATTGAAATGATATTTTTGATGGGAGTTCGAGAGCTGCAAACCAGTGATGCCAACACCTGCCGATTCCCCCACACTCTGCGGGAATTTTCTAGGACTCTTTCCACATCTGGATTGCAAAAACAACAGGCAAGTGGGGGTACTAAACATTATTCATTCTGGCTATACTATCGAATTTACCTCCCTGCCTCCTCCAAACACCCCATCCCCACCCCTTTTCAGGGGCCATTTTCATAATCATAGAATCATAGAATATAAGGGTTGGAAGGGACCCCAGAAGGTCATCTAGTCCAACCCCCTGCTCGAAGCAGGACCAAATCCCAGTTAAATCATCCCAGCCAGGGCTTTGTCAAGCCTGACCTTAAAAACCTCTAAGGAAGGAGATTCTACCACCTCCCTAGGTAACGCATTCCAGTGTTTCACCACCCTCTTAGTGAAAAAGTTTTTCCTAATATCCAATCTAAACCTCCCCCACTGCAACTTGAGACCATTACTCCTCGTTCTGTCATCTGCTACCATTGAGAACAGTCTAGAGCCATCCTCTTTGGAACCCCCTTTCAGGTAGTTGAAAGCAGCTATCAAATCCCCCCTCATTCTTCTCTTCTGCAGGCTAAACAATCCCAACTCCCTCAGGCTCTCCTCATAAGTCATGTGTTCCAGACCCCTAATCATTTTTGTTGCCCTTCGCTGGACTCTCTCCAATTTATCCAATTTAAGGAGATTCTCAAACAAGAAGTAGAATCCCTCTTGCAAGCGTGGCTTCAAACTGTACTCACCAAACAAACAGTCCATGAATGCCATATAACTGCGTCCACCAAGGTTTTTTTTTCATAGGTATTTAGGTCAGAAGGGACCATTATGATCATCTAATCTGACCTCCTGCACAACGCAGGCCGCAGAATTTCATCCACCACTCCTGCAAAAAACCTCTCACCTATGTCTGTGCTATTGAAGTCCTCAAATCGTGGTTTAAAGACTTCAAGGAGCAGCGAATCCTCCAGCAAGTGACCCATGCCCCATGCTACAGAGGAAGGCGAAAAACCTCCAGGGCCTCTTCCAATTTGCCCTGGAGGAAAATTCCTTCCCGACCCCAAATATGGCGATCAGCTAAGCCCTGAGCATATGGGCAAGATTCACCAGCCAGATACTACAGAAAATTCTTTCCTGGGTAACTCGGATCCCACCTCATCTAATATCCCATCACAGGCCATTGGGCCTATTTACCATGAATATTTAATTACCAAAACCATGTTATCCCATCATACCATCTCCTCCACAAACTTATTGAGTTTAATCTTAAAGCCAGATAGATCTTTCGTCCCCACTGCTTCCCTTGGAAGGCTGTTCCAAAACTTCCATCCTCTGATGGTTAGAAACCTTCGTCTAATTTTAAGTCTAAACTTCCCAATGACCAGTTTATATCCATTTGTTCTTGTGTCCACATTGGTACTGAGCTTAAATAATTCCCCTCCCTCTCCGGTATTTATCCCTCTGATATTTTTATAGAGAGCAATCATATCTCCCCTCAACCTTCTTTTAGTTAGGCTAAACAAGCCAAGCTCCTTGAGTCTCCTTTCATAAGACAAGTTTTCCATTCCTCGGATCATCCTAGTAGCCCTTCTCTTTACCTGTTCCAGTTTCAATTTGTCCTTCTTAAACATGGGAGACCAGAACTGCACACAGTATTCCAGGTGAGGTCTCATCAGTGCCTTGTATAACGGTACTAAAACCTCCGTATCCCTACTGGAAATACCTCTCCTGATGCATCCCAAGACCGCATTAGCTTTTTTCACGTCCATATCACATTGGCAGCTCATAGTCATCCTATGATCAACCAATACTCCAAGGTCCTTCTCCTCCTCCGTTACTTCTAATTGATGCATCCCCAGCTTATAACTAAAATTCTTGTTATTAATCCCTAAATTCATGACCTTACACTTCTCACTATTAAATTTCATCCTATTACTATTACTCCAGTTTACAAGGTCATCCAGATCCTCCTGTAGGATATCCCTGTCCTTCTCTAAATTGGCAATACCTCCCAGCTTTGTATCATCCGCAGACTTTATTAGCACACTCCCACTTTTTGTGCCGAGGTCAGTAACAAAAAGATTAAATAAGATTGGTCCCAAAACTGATCTTTGAGGAGCTCCACTGGTAACCTCCCTCCAGCCTGACAGTTCACCTTTCAGTAGGACCTGTTGTAGTCTCCCCTTTAACCAATTCCTTATCCACCTTTCAATTTTCCTATTGATCCCCATCTTATCCAATTTAACTAATAATTCCCCATGTGGCACGGTATCAAACGCCTTACTGAAATCTAGGTAAATTAGATCCACTGCGTTTCCTTTGTCTAAAAAACCTATTACTTTCTCAAAGAATGAGATCAGGTTGGTTTGGCACGATCTACCTTTTGTAAAACCATGTTGTATTTTGTCCCATTTACCATTGACTTCAATGTCCTTAACTACCTTCTCCTTCAAAATTTTTTCCAAGACCTTGCATACTACAGATGTCAAACTAACAGGCCTATAGTTACCCAGATCACTTTTTTTCCCCTTTCTTAAAAATAGGAACTATGTTAGCAATTCTCCAATCATACAGTACAACCCCTGAGTTTACAGATTCATTACAAATTCTTGCTAATGGGCTTGCAATTTCATGTGCCAATTCCTTTAATATTTTTGGATGAAGATTATCTGGGCCCCCCGATTTAGTCCCAGTAAGCTGTTCGAGTTTCTCTTCTACCTCAGATATGGTAATGTCTTCCTCCATATCCTCATTCCCATTTGTCATGCTACCATTATCCCGAAGATCCTCTTTAGTCTTATTAAATTCTGAGGCAAAGTATTTGTTTAGATATTGGACCATGCCTAGATTATCCTTGACCTCCACTCCATCCTCAGTGTTTAGCGGTCCCACTTCTTCTTTCTTTGTTTTCTTCTTATTTATATGGCTATAGAACCTTTTACTATTGGTTTTAATTCCCTTTGCAAGGTCCAACTCTACTTGACATTTAGCCTGTCTCACTTTATCCCTACATGTTCTGACCTCAATAAGGTACCTTTCCTTGCTAATCCCTCCCATCTTCCACTCCCTGTATGCTTTCTGCTTTTTCTTAATCACCTCTCTGAGATGCTTGCTCATCCAGCTTGGTCTACAACTCCTGCCTATGAATTTTTTCCCCTTTCTTGGGATGCAGGCTTCCGATAGCTTCTGCAGCTTTGATTTAAAATAATCCCAGGCCTCCTCTACCTGTAGATCCATAAATTCTTCAGTCCAATCCACTTCCCTAACTAATTTCCTTAATTTTTGAAAGTCAGCCCTTTTGAAATCAAAAACCCTAGTTGCAGATTTATTTTTGTTAATCCTTCTGTTCACTTTGAACTGAATTAGCTCATGATCACTTGAGCCAAGATTATCCCCTACAACCATTTCTTCTATGAGGTCCTCACTACTCACCAAAACCAAATCTAAAATGGCATCCCTCTAGTCGGTTCAGCAACTACTTGATGAAGGAATCCATCAGCTATCGCATCTAGGAAAATCTGAGACCTATTATTATTATTAGCACTCGTCCTCCAGTCTATATCTGGGAAGTTAAAGCCTCCCATGATCACACATTCTCCATTAGTATTTACTTTATTAAAAACATTAAAAAGGACTCTATCCATATCCAAATTAGATCCCAGCGGTCTATAGCACACCCCAAACACTATCCCGGGGAGGCTCTAATAGTTTTCTTCCCCAATGTAATTTTTGCCCAGACAGACTCTGTTCTGTCCATTTCCATCCATCGCTTCTTATTTCTTTACATCATCTCTGCTATGATGGAGGAATCCCCAGCAGGTATGCATGAGTGTGCCATTCCTTTCCCCCTCAGTAGATGGGATATCATTATAGATGCATCTCTTTTAGGCTGGGGGGCTTGCAGTGCAGGGCACTTGGACTTCACAAGAGACCAGGATTCACATCAGCAATCTGAAAGTGAGAGTCCAGGAAGCTTGCAAAGCCTTTTTCCCGTTCATTCAAGATATCCATATCCTCATCATGTCGGACAATATGACAACTGATTTTTACATCAACAAGAAAGGACAAGTGAGATCCTTTCCCCCGTGTGCAGAAGCAGTCACCCTATGGAAATATCGCAACAGCAATCAAATCACCCTGTTGGCAACTTACCTTCCAGGGGATCAGAATGCGCCGGTGGACTCCCTCAACAGACACTTTGCTATGAACCACAAATGAGAATTACATGACTCCATGGTAGACAGTATTTTTGCTCTGTGGGGAACCCCTGCAAGGGACCTGTTTGCCTCTCAAATGAACAAATTGCAACATACTGCTCCAGAGAAGCCATAGTCATCTTCTCTCAGGGCAACAATCTCCTCTTTCCATGGTCAAACCATCTATGCCTTCCCTCCCTTACCACTCCCACCTCAGGTCTTATGGAATATTTTGTCAAGACAACGCACAAGTCATCATCATCAGCCTCCAGTGACCCAGACTGTTTTGGTTCCCAAGTCTCTGATGCATATTGTCTCTGTCGCTGATCAACATTCAGTCTTCTTCCAATCTCCTGACCCAGGGAAAGGCAACATCAAGCATCCCATCTCCCAAGCACTCCATCTCAGGGCTTGGTTTTTGGATAGGTGTAAATAATACAGCATTTGTGTTCTGAAGCTATGCGAAGCATTCTTATTACCAGTAAAAAAGATTGCACTAGAAAATGCTACACTGACAAATGGAAGCATTTATCTCGTGGGAGCAACAAAAACGTATATCCCCAGAGATTACAGGTATTCCCCTTATTTTGGACTCCCCCCGCCGCCCCCCCTTCAAAACAGTGGGTCTTTCCGGCAACTCTTTACGAACCACCTGGCAGCAATCACTGTGTACCACCCACCTTCACATGGTTACTTAATTTTTGCTCCTGCATTGACTACCAGTTTTTGGAAGGGTCTGCTCAGAGTCTTTCTGCCAATAAGGAAACTTACTCCTCAATGGACTTTAAATCTTGTTCTTTCAGTGCTCGCTATCCCTTTGAACCACTAGATATGTGTTCCATGTCTCATGGATAGAAGAAGATTGCATTTGTGGTAGCCATCATTTCAGCCAGGAGGGTGGCTGAGCTCAGAGCACTGATGGCAGATCTGCCTTACACTATATTCCCTAAAGACAAAGTCCCATTGCATTTACATCCCAAGTTCACCCCCAGAGTAGTTTCAGAGTTTCATCTGAACTCGTCAGTTCGCTTACCTGCGGTTGTTCTTTTTTCCCCCAAAACCACATGCCTCTGAAGAAGAGAAGAGACTTCATTCCCTCGATACGTGATGAGCCTTAGGGTATGTCTAGGCTTAAAATGCTACAGTGATGCAGCTGCGCCTATGTAGCACTTCAGCGTAGACACTCACTATAGCAACAGGAGGGGTTCACCCATTGCTGTAGTTGATCCACCTCCCCGAGAAGCAGTGGCTAGATTGACAGAAGAATTCTTCTATCGACTTAGCGCTGTCTACGCCGGGGGTTAGGTTGGTATAACTGTGTCTCTTAAGGGTGTGAATTTTTTACACCTCTGAGAGAAGTGGTTATGCTGATGTAAACTCTCAGTGTAGACCAGCCCTTGTCCTTTTACCTGCAAGAGACAAAACCAATCAGAATATCTCCCAGATTGTTTATTGCTGTAGCAGAAAGAGTTCAAGGTCAAGCTATGTCTTCTCAGGGGATATTTAAATGGATCCTGGTCTATTTCTTACCCTGCTATAAGCTGTCTAATATTCATCCTTCTCATGGGGTGTGGGCTTATTCTCCAAGAGCACAAGCAACATCGGTGCTGTTGCTTCTAGAAGTACCTCTGCGTCCCATTTGCAGAGCAGCTACTTGGATTTCCAACCACACATTTGTGAGGTGATATGCTTTAGTACAGGACTCCTCCACTGACGCATCTTTTGGGATGATGGGGATTCAGACAGCTCTGCCACCTGCAACCTTGCACCCTCCTCCTACGTGAGTATTGCTTGTCTGTCATCCACAGTGGAGTACACATAGGGACCAACACTCAAAGACAAAGAGAGGTTCTTCATGATGTGAGATCCCTATATGTATTTCACTACCCACCCTCCTTCCCTTTTGCTTTAGATCGTTCTTGGATTGTAGTAAAGAAGGAAATGTCACCTGGGCAAGGATGAAACAACCTACCTTTCATACACTTTAGGAAAAGGCAAAGTGCAACCCTTGGTCAATAAGATCCAAGCCCTCCAGACATGCCCTATGCCTTCCTCAAGGAAACAGGTGTGCCGTCTTTTAGGACTGGCTGATACCACTGATTTTATTCCTGAGTTCTCAACCATTGTGGCCCCTCTTACCGATCTTCTCAAGAATGGTAGTCCAAAGAAGAACCAAAGGTTGTGAGGAGGCTTCTCAAACCCTGAAAGCCCAGCTCTGCTGAAAACCCGTCTTCTACAGCCTTGACTTCACCAAGTTATTCCTGCTGCAGACCAATTCTTCGGGCGTGGGCATAGGGACCATTTTATCCCAAGTAATGGAAGGTGATGAGCACCCCATCCTATATATCTGCTGGAAGCAGTTCCCAAGAGAGAGGGCTTACTCCATGATTGGAAAGGAAGCATTAGCAGTAAAATGGGCTATCAACTAGCTCTGCTACTACCTTCGGGGTGCTCACATCATGCTAGTCGCTGACCATTCCCCTCTCCAATGACTACAGGCCATGAAGGATAATATTCCTGAATTATGCGTTAGTACCTGTCCTTCCAGCCCTTTTCTTTCTACATCCAACACCAGGCTAGCAAAGCACACCTGAATGCTGACTTCTTTTCACAAGGTGGAGGAGACCAGATTGGGGAGGTCAGATTCCAGATGAGGTTATGGGGATGGGGGAATGTGTGATAATGCAGAGAAACTGCCTGCCAGCACAGCAGGAGCTAAGAAGAACCTTTGAGCCCTGCTAGCCCTACCCTATTATACCTGCAGCTAATGCCAGGCCTGGAGCGGGTAAAAAAGGAGAGTCTAGCCTAGTTCAGGGCTGACTGGCAAAGACAGGAAGGAGCAGTAGCCTGCCGGCCAAGGCAGCCAACAGGGAGCATGTTCTGACTCCCAGCCAAGAGAGACAGCGGAGGAGACCTAGGAGCCTTTAGTAACTGTAATGGCAACTGAAGTATCTGTCTGACTGCAACCCAGAGACATTGTGGAGTTTGGCAGTACCAAATTGATGGCTGCTCCTCTTGAAAGAGCTTGGAACTGCAGTAGGGCACCACCCAAGATCCACAAGAGGGCGACCTGGGCGGCAAGCCACCCTAGCATATTGGACTATAGGGGCCATGCCCCAAACTAAATGGACTCTGGTAGGAAGTAGCCCAGAGCAGTGGATTTAGAATCCCTCCTCAAAGAACCCCCTGTTCAGTGGTCCGCTCACACAGGGCCCTGGGCTGGGACTCGGTGGAAATGGGGGTGCCCAGGTCCTCCTAGCCCCACTGCCTGAAAGACTGAGGCACCTTAACCAAGGAAATAAGGGGCCGGACATCAGGCGCTCCAACAACTAGGCTGCCTGGCTCTCTACACACCTTGTTACCAGGAGAAACTCACCACCACCACACGGAGAATATAATTAAAGCATCTGTAATTTAGGAAAGAAAGATGGAATTATGCTTGTGTAAAAGTTGTCTCAACAAGAAAGAAATTAAGAGGTGGGGCATTCCCGTCCCCACCTCCCCCAGCTCCGCTAATGACTGACAGGTCTGGCTCTGTTCCCAACCTGCAAGCAGGCTGGAGTATGTAAATAACAGATATATGGATATTACCTAAAAAAAAAGTACACTTTCAGGTAAGCTCAGATCGTTTTTCCTATTCTTAGTACAAAAAAATCGTCAATTTTCACTTTTTAAATGGTAAACTAAAAATAAACTTTTTTATGTTTGGCTACTTTTATTTGGCACACAGCAACTATGTTTGTTCAGAAATCCTTATTCGTACTTTTATCACTGACACAGCATGTGTTCTTAGGAAAGTAAACTTTGAAGATTGTATCAAATGACCCAAGGGGAAGAGAGCATTATTTTGTATTTTCTGCAAAATAGAATTTAAAACCCCCATGAAGTTTTAGTTCTCAGAATAATCTCTAAAAGCATTAAGATGACTCTGATCTACATACCTGGCCTCTTAGAACTATCTAATTCTATGTTCATTTTCTTTGCTGTTTAGGATTTCATGTTTTTTGAACAAACTGGGAATAAGAACCAGCGAGCAGGAGTGTGGCAGTAGAATCTATTGTTGGGCTTAAAACGTGCTTACATAGAAAAGTTTCACACGGCTTTGTGCTCTTTTTCTAAAATATATTTAAAAAATCCAGTATATATAGAACATGTATGGATCTTTTGCTTATTGCTAGTTTCTTTTGTAACTTAGGGTTTCTATTGCCCTATTTTATTGTTTTGATATTGCAAATACAATTCTATACCTCTGATATAATATAGATTAGATCTGTATAAATAATGTGAAATGTTTGTGAATCTTCCCTGACTAGAATATGAACTGCAAAAATGATTTCTTTATTCTTGTGAGCACTTTGTAGAAGATCTTTTATAGTACTGGAAGACTGGGAGTAATCCTCTGTCACTTGCACAAAACTACAGTTGATCCTACAACAAGGGCAGATTTTTTAACTTTGTCAATGTTTTATTTTTAAATATATATATAAAAATTTCAGTTCTCTCTGTAATATCTATATATTGTATATTAAACACTGTAATCCTATATTTTGTTTAATTATGATAAAATAGATATTAGCATTCATATTTTGATGTTTATAATATATTTCAACTATATAAAAGAAAATAACATTATATGAGAGCAGAGGTGTAAATGAAAGGTCTGTTTCTTCCACTATCTTCATCCGCATCTCACAATCCAGATGCAAATTTGCCCAACAGAAGTAGAGTGCCTCACTGTAATTTAACTATGTGCTAACTGATACTGGCAAAAGTGATTCCTAAAGACATTGTATACAGCTGGTAGTCTTTCAGAATTAGCAGTTTACCCAAGCAAAATTAAAGCAGACCTAAACCCTTTTTAAAAATAGACTTGTCCCACTTACCTAGAACATGAGGGAGATTTTGGTGTTCTGGGTTAAAATTTGTTACAGTTATTGATAGGCCACTTTTTAACTCTTTTAAAAGCTGGATCATATAGTGACCTTCAAACTCATTTTTTTTTATGAATTTTTGATTCTTTGTAGTATGATGGAAACATAACTGTATGGCGGCTTGTACCTTAGAGTGAATCCTCTTTCACTTGCTCAATAATTACAGTTGATCGTAGAACCAAGGCAGTTAGGTAAACATATTTAGAGAGAAAAGAAAAAAGTCAGAACAGTTAATGATTTCCCTCTCTTTTTGCTCTGGTAATATCATCACTCCTCTTCCCGGCCACTGGCCTAGGCACTAGCTATCAGAGGTATTTAAGAAGACTTGGTAGGTTAATTTATTTGTAAACTCAGCAAATTAGTATGGAAATAGGGAGAAACAGACATAAGACCCCATGACGCTATTTTTATATAATCAGTTTTCAACTGTTTTGTCTTCTCCTTTTGATTATGGTTTATAAGCATTTTTATTTGAACTGGGTAAACAAATGAATACATTTGTCAGTTCCGAGCCCCTATTCTCACAAGCACACACTTGCTTCTCAGTCCCAGATTCTTATTACATGCTAAGGGTGGCATTTTTGTGTGAGTGCCTCCATCTGTGTGATATTGTTGACAAGTCTATTCTAATTACTTGTTCACTTTTCTCAAAATACATTCCTTTTGTTTAGTTATTCAACCTTTTTAAATGTGACAATGACTCTGCTGAAATAACAAAAGGCCGATGAGCCATAGGACTCCTCTGCATAATGCCCATATTATTATTTTTTACTATTTGCATTACCGTTGTGCCTTGGAGTTTCAGTCATGGACCGGGATGCCAGTGTGCTGGGTCCTATACAAACAGAAAACAAAAAGACAGTCCCTACCCCAAAAAGCTGACAATCTACATATAAGACAAGGCACAGAGGATGCAGACAGACTGAGGTGGGAGTACAAGGAAACCATGAGAATTCACTTGTCAGCATGATAGGTTGTGATCTCAGCACATCCATAACCTAGCCATTCTTTGTAGGCTTCATGGTAAATAAGAGTTTCAAGAAGGATTTTGAAGTAGGATGAAGAGGTTTGAAGTAGTTTTGCAGATGTTTACATCTGATGAGTGTATATTTGTTTTAACTCCTGCATGAGAGCCAGAATATATACTTATAAAAATATTCCCTGCAATCATTACTGATTAACACAGCCAACAGGTAGCCACACCTAACTTGCCCCGGTCCCTTTTCCTCTTTGAGTGAAGATGCTGCACAAGCATCACTTCAAACATAGTCACATTAAAAATGTGTAATAACCTCTTTCAGCATTGCTGTTGATGGTGCCAAAACAAAGCATGACTGCTATATTATCCAAGGTAATATATATTCTGATGCTTAAATCATAGGACCAGATACTTGGGTCCAGCCAACCCACAGAGGTTTGGGGGAAATGTGGCTTTAAGCTTTCTCAATTCTGGAGTTAGCTGGAGGACAAAATGTTCCCCTTCATAATTTTTAGCAGCTTAAGGGCTGTTCTAAATCACTCCATATGGAGTGTTCCCCTTGGGATCATTCTGCTGTGTGAGAATTGCCTGAGTGGACTGCTTTCCATCTCAGTTCATTTCTTCCCAGGAGTGAAGGAACCACCAGCTTTACATCTGTCTAAATATAAAAGGAAGGGTAACAACCTTTATGTATGCAGTAATATAAAATCCCTCTTGGCCAGAGGTACAGAATCCCCTTACCTGTAAGTGGTTAATCAGTTCAATTAACCTAGTTGGCACCTGACCAGAAGGACCAATGGAGAAAGAAGATACTTTCAAATCTGGGGGCGGGAGCAAAGCTTTGTTTTTGTGCTCTGTGTGTGTTCCTTCCGAGACAAAGAGAGAGACCAAGGAAGTAATCCAGCTCCTTCTGAATGATACATCTAAAATTACAGGAATAGTAAGTAATAGCAGGGAAATGCGTTAGAGTATCTTTTGATTTAGCTTGTGAATTATCCCTATGCTTAGAGGGAGGTTTATCCCTGTTTTTTTGTAACTTTAAAGTTTTGCCTAGAGGGGACTCCTCTGTGTTTTGAATCTGATTGCCCTGTAAAATTACCTTCCATCCTGATTTTACAGAGGTGCTTCTTTTACTCTTTTTTTCTTTATAATAAAGTTCTGATTTTTTTAAGAATCTGATTGGTTTTAGTGTCCTAAAAACCCAGGGATTTGGTCTGTGCTCACCTGTATCAATTGGTGAGGATATTATTCTCAAGCCTCCCCAGGAAAGGGGGTGAAGGGGTTTGGGGGGAATATTTTGGGGAACAGAAACTCCAAGTAGTTCTTTTCCTTGAATCTTTGTCTAACTCACTTGGTGGTGGCAGCGAATACTGTCCAAGGACAAGAAGGGATTTGTGCCTTGGGGAAGTTTTAACCTAAGCTGGTAGAAATAAGCTTAGGGGATCTTTCATGCAGGTCCCCACATCTGTACCCCAGAGATCAGAGTGGGGAGGGAACCCTGACAACATCACCTGGGAATTTTCTCTACATCAATCAAAGCATCCCCAGCTGTACTTGAAATGTAACTCTCCATCCACAGAGGATATAAAGGCAAGATCCAGGTTCCTGGCTTGTATTATGTACAATTGTTCTTATTCATTATTCAGTAGTAACAGACGTGGGCAACAGGATTTAGATCCTGCTGGATTTCTCCTCCTTTTAGAAAAAATGATGATTTTGCTTATCTCAGGAGAAGGAGGGAGAGAGGAAAACAAACTGGAAAAAAACCTAATGTATCTCTGATTTAGTGCCAGTATCGGTGTGGCAAATTTTCTTTTAAATATCTTTTTAAAAATTAAGTAGCTATTTGGCAAGCCCTGAGAGGTGGTTTTACAGTGTGATAGTTCTGGAATCATGCCTGTATTGCATGTTCACTAGTAGGACTATTCATAATATTCTTCTGTAGCTCATCCATTTTTGTTACATTCGTCTGTTAACTGCAGCATTTTTTTCGCTTGATTGTGACTTCTATTATCTGTAATATTGAAAAGAATGTTTACTGAATGCAGTATTGTTTTCCCTCCACTGGTTCTCTGAATTAACAGGGTATTTAGTTCCTTTTTATTTAACTAAGGGTATGATACTTGCTCCCATAAAATAAAGTGGAGAAGCACCAGTTGAGTGCACCTCCAAAGCAAATAATTTTACAATTTTATCATATTCATAAATATTTGTTTTATGTTAAATGAAAGTCAAACTCCAGTTAATTGTTTTCAATTTCAATCTGAATTACATCTTTATTGAGCTCTGCCAGCTATCATCCCAATATAATTGACTTCTTTTTACAGCCTTTACGCTTCAGTTTTTTTTACCTTAGCAGTGTTAGTCCCTTTTAAATAACCCTTTCATGATTCCCAACTTTTCTATTTCTGTTTGGCTTTAAACTTAAAACAAAAAACAACCAAGGAAACAACCTCCCCTCCCTCCCCCATGATGCTCTGTACCTTGGGGGAACACCCTACACCTCCATGTTCATCTTTATAAAATGATTATGTGGTATCCAATGCAAAGTTTGTCATGTTTGGTGTCTTCGGAAGGCTCATAATGCACCGAGCATGGTGATTATAGAAATGTTATAGTAATGTTATAGGTTATAATTTCATGTATATAGTTATGAGGCTGAAAAAATGTATCCTCATGGCTTACAGCAAGCCCATGCAAAAACTCTCCAAGAACAGAGAGGTAGTTTACACCTCGTCAGGGCATGGATAGGACAAACCCAGCCCAGCTTCACAGGAACAATGGACACTGGCTTAGGCAGCAACAAAAGAATCTGTTAGACCTTCCAGGGAGTCACCCCCTTCCTTTGGGCAGTTTGGGACTGTGATGAGGTAATGCTCACCTGACTCTGAAGGGTGGGGCTGGGGGCAAAGCCAAGAGGAAAGAAAGGACATGATAAAAGGGAGAGACATTTTGCCATGCTCTCTCTCTTTCACCTACATCTACAGACACCACCACCACCAAGCGACTGAACCACTGATCAAAGGGGAGAGCCTGGCTGAAGAGCCAACCTCTGGTGAGAAGCATCTAAGTTTGAAAGGACATTTAAAGTGTTAAGATCAGCTTAGAATGTGTTTTGCTTTTATTTCATGTGACCAAATCTTATTTGTTATGCTTTGACTTGTAATCACTTAAATCTACCTTTATAGTTAATAAATCTGTTTGTTTATTCTACCTGAAGCAGTGCATTTGGTTTGCACTCCCCTTGGGAGACAGAGACTCCCCTTGGGAGAACAAGCCTGGTACATATTGATTTCTTTGTTAAATTGATGAATTAATATAATCTTGCAGCATCCAGTGGGCATAACTGGACATTGAAAGACGGAGGTTCATAGGGTTGTTCCTGGGACCGGAGATATTGGCGAGTGTCATTCGCTTGCAAGTAGCTGGGAGCAGCTTACATGCCAGAGGCTGTGTGTGAACACCCAGGAGTGGGGGTTCTCGCGGCAGAGCAGGGTAAGGCTGGCTCCTAGAGTCAAGGATTGGAGTGGCCTAGCAGATCATGGTACACTAATAAAAATGATACCAACAGGATCTTGTGTCATAAATATAAGGGGAAGGGTAAACCCCTTTAAAATCCCTCCTGGGCAGAGGAAAAATCCTCTCACCTGTAAAGGGTTAAGAAGCTAAAGGTAACCTCGCTGGCACGTGACCAAAATGACCAATGAGGAGACAAGATACTTTCAAAAGCTGGGAGGAGGGAGAGAAACAAAGGGTCTGTGTCTGTCTATATGCTGCTTTTGCTGGGAATAGAACAGTAATGGAGTCTTAGAACTTTTAGTAAGTAATCTAGCTAGGTATGTGTTAGATTATGATTTCTTTAAATGGCTGAGAAAAGAACTGTGCTGAATAGAATGACTATTTCTGTCTGTGTCTTTTTTGTAACTTAAGGTTTTGCCTGGAGGGATTCTCTGTGTTTTGAAAAAAGAAAAGGAGTACTTGTGGCACCTTAGAGACTAACCAATTTATCTGAGCATGAGCTTTCGTGAGCTACAGCTCACTTCATCGGATGCATACCGTGGAAACTGCAGCAGACTTTATATACACACAGAGATCATGAATCAATACCTCCTCCCACCCCACTGTCCTGCTGGTAATAGCTTATCTAAAGTGATCATCAAGTTGGGCCATTTCCAGCACAAATCCAGGTTTTCTCACCCTCCACCCCCCCCCCCCCACACAAACTCACTCTCCTGCTGGTAATAGCTCATCCAAAGTGACAACTCTCCCTACAGTGTGCATGGTAATCAAGGTGGGCCATGTCCAGCACAAATCCAGGCTTTCTCACCCCCCCCCCTTTTCCCGGGGACGGACACACACACACACAAGCTCTAATTACCCTGTAAGGTATCTACCATCCTGATTTTACAGAGGTGATTTCTTTACTTCTATTTACTTCTATTTCTATTAAAAGTCTTCTTGTAAGAAAACTGAATGCTTTTTCATTGTTTTCAGATCCAAGGGCTTGGGTCTGTGGTCACCTATGCAAATTGGTGAGGATTTTTACCAAACCTTTCCCAGGAAGTGGGGTGCAAGGGTTTGGAGGATTTTGGGGGGAAGACGTGTCCAAACTATGTTTCCCAGTAAACCCAGTTAGAGTTTGGTGGTGGCAGTGGATATTCCAAGGACAAAGGATAAAATTAATTTGTACCTTGGGGAAGTTTTAACCTAAGCTGGTAAAAGTAAGCTTAGGAGGTTTTCATGCAGGTCCCCACATCTGTACCCTAGAGTTCAGAGTGTGGGAGGAACCTTGACATCTTGTAAGAGGGACAAGGCAAATTGCCACGTTTATTGTAAATACAACAAAATATTCCTATATGCAATTTCTATATAGATCCATTCACACACACATTCACACACAGGTTCTACATAAAGGTTGTTATAGTTACCAGCCTAGATGTTGCTCGTGCCAAGTCACTGGCCAGGTGGCCTGGACACGAGAGTGGAGCTGAGTCGTTGTCAGATGCGCATCCGATGCTCCTGGAGGGTGGTCGTAGAACCAGACTCAAAGAACACAGTCCCTGGACCCAATTTTTATAGGTCTCTGGTTCAATACAAGTCTATGGAAGTTGTTTCATCATGCTGAATTTACAATTGACATGACCATCCATCAGCTAAATCAGCAGGTGGTACATCCATGATGGCTCCATGATGGCTAGGTGTTATCTTCTTGTTCTTCCTTGATGCGTTTTGGGTGGATTCCGGTTAGCCCCCCGGGGGTCATCCGGTTATCTCCACTTTGCATATTCTTCGGCCCATCGATATCAAGGTTGAAATTCTTAGCATTAGGCTGGCACCATTTACTAACCAATTATTTCCCTGCTTCAGGCTCTCAATTCCATGCATCATTCATTCTTTTACTTAACAACACAATCTATGACTCTTGATTCATTTAACAAGTTTTATCCCACTATCTATTTTTCCCTCTTCGGATACCAAGATTTACATAGGCATGACAAGGGGCCCCCGCGGGGGAAGAGCATAGTTTTAAAGAACAGCATTGTTTCCTCAAAGTACTTATCACTTTCCAGCACAGACTCTTTGTCCTGTACTGGCCTGAAATAATTAGCACTTTGGCCTTGCATTTGTTACAGAGTGAAATTCAACAGCATGGAACTGATGTTCATACCTTTTTACAATACCTATATACTCTTTTGACTATCTTTATTTCTACCACTACATAATTATAATTCTATCATACTTATATAACTTTGAGGGCGACCCAACAATCACCGGTCCAGACAACACCAGAGGGGAACGTCACCCCACACACACACACTCAAAACAACAGAGCTCGATGCTGAAGTGTGTCTAAGCTGCGTAG
The DNA here is from genome assembly GCF_965140235.1 of Caretta caretta. Lineage (NCBI taxonomy): Eukaryota > Metazoa > Chordata > Testudines > Cheloniidae > Caretta > Caretta caretta. Next base: position 30,277,644 of record NC_134214.1, read on the forward strand.
AGGGCCATGGGTTGTGTATGCAAAAGTGGCTTTAAGCTTACCTTTGCATTGCCTGGCCCTGTCCACTACATCACTTTATGCTGGCTGCAAGAGCCACAGGAACCAAAACGCCAATGAGTTTCACTATACCACAGGGAGTGCCAGCCTTTCTCCTCTTTCCCTGCTATGCCAGAAGTAGCAAAATTGAGAGGTATATGAAGCTCTGTGTTGGCTCTTACAGTGGGGTGATTGTCCCTGGGTTGGTTAAGCTGGTGTCAGGGCTGGTTTATGTTGTCAGTGCAATGCAAATGACTCCATTACATCAGAAAATTCACCCTAATAATTATCTCCCATTATTATTTATTTATATATTTGTAGTGCCTCAGAATGCCAGTTGTGTATCGGGGCACCAATATGCTAGGAACTATACAAACACATCACAGAAGGCAGTCCCTGCCCCAAAAATCTTACAGTCTGAACTCAGTCATTTAATAAAGGTTTCAGATGCTATGTTGGTTCTGCCTTTCCAATCTTGGAACATATATTGCCCTCCATGTTGTAAAATATCTGAATGTAGGATCAACCACTTTAGTATCTCCACTAGCCTGTGCTGCAATCACAAACTTGTGCAAAATTGTGCCCTGCATGAGAGTTGAGAGTTGCATGAGAATGCCACTGCCACTTACTTATGGTGGCTAATAGCAGTACAAACATTATGTAATAACTATGATCACTACAAATACACATACCAACAATGGCCAGTCAAACTGGAAGTAGCACTATGTGGCAATGGCTAAAATGATAATATAACTGTTCAGGGAAAGGACCTATAGTGTATATCTAAACACATCTAATGGCATTTTTCTAATGTATGTTTCCTTCTAGGACGTGATGTTTTTTGAACATTCTTGAGACTGGTGATAATACAGCTATCCTGTGCAGTCACCGGATGCTGGGAGCTATCTACCCCAAGATTGTGATAAAATAACAAAATCTTCTATTTTGATAAAGTAACATTATGGCACAAAAGGTGTGATGTTGAATTTTATAATAGGTTACATTTTCAAAGCAATGCACAGAGATGTAGTGGTACGACTATCAGCAAAAGTTACCAAGTTAAACATACTCCCTATGCACTACCATGAAAACTTAGGGTCTCATTTTATGGGCAAGTGTCTCTCGCTGAGTATCTTGTGTAGCTTGAACTTTAAATCCTGAGAAGTATATCGTCTAAAGTTAGTTACTTTTTTGGTGGGAGGCAAATTCAGGTGTGATACTATAATACTGTAGTTTTATCTGTACATAATATTGTCGGAGATATATTTTCACTCTGTTGTAAGTTACTGGTTTTAGGGGATGTTATATTTTGTAAGTATTATGTGAATTGGCAACAGGAAATTAAAAGGACATTAAAGGTTCAATCTTGTTTGCATTGAAATTAATGGCAAAAATTTCAGTTCCTTCAGTGGAAGTAGGCACAATCCCTATGACAGCCTGAACAAGGTCATGTACATACAGACAGACTTATGGGGATTCATGTGCTAAATACATCAGTGTTGTCCCACAGATGCTCATATCCAACTGTTTCAGTTCCTTTTATAGCCCAAGAAAGTAGTCAAGGGCTAGGATTTTCAGAGGAACCAAGGGTTGGTACCTAACTCCCTTAGGCTCCTTTGAAAATCCCCTCCATTATCTAATTAAATCCTTTACTGTCTTCTAAATTTGTTCTGCTGCTATACTCTTAGTTCCATTCACCTAAATTCTCTCTGTTATGCCTACTAGAACATTGGCTAAATAACAGTTTGCTAAGGATCAGACTGTGATAGTCAACACAAGAAAGGGTAACACCTTACCTCATGACTAGCCCTACTGGACCACTTGTGGAGTGAAGTGCTACTCCATATAAATAAGGGCATTACAATCAGACCCTAAGTAACAGCAAACTAAGGACCCTATTCTGCAGCCCTCCTACTTCTGAGAAACACTTGCTCAGGGTGCTTATGTTGTTAGAATATTCCTTATTCTATATGGGGCATGCAGCGGGCAGCAGAATATCCTCTCACACAGAAGGTAGGCAATGGCTTTTCCATATAAGGAGAATAAAGGGCCCAAATATCCAAGTTCCTAGCTAGACCACTGTATCTATATTAGACTAATATCAAGAACATTTATTGAACTCATAAATATACGGACAGGAATACATTTATGCATACCATTATAATACAAATGATTGATACATTTATTACTCCCCAACATTCCTGGAAGATATCAGAGGTAAAAGTTATCTCTGGTGTAACTCTCTTGACTTCAACTGGATTATAGTAGCCATAGCTTTGAAGCCTATGTGTAAGCACAAGTGGCATAATCAAAGCTGTTCTAAGAGACTACTAAATTACCTAAGACATGAGTCTCTACTTATTTCCTGTATATCGCAAATAGACAAAGAACAGATCTTTAGCCAAATGACAAATCAGTATTTGGGTTTTCCCTGTGTGAAGACTCTCAGAGGCAGAAATGACAGTTCTCCACAATGCTTATTTCTTAATCACCCTTTGGTCTCCAATAATTTTGTTAAAACATACTCATTCCTTAAATTCTTACAGAGCTTTTTGGTAGCAAAAAGGGCCAAATTCATCCTTGACATAACTCCAGTGAAAGTAATAGGTCAAATTCATCCCAGGTATCACACTATCATGCTTTACAAACTTAATTTGGGGGGAAAACCTTTAACCACATCCAGCTTTAATATATCACCAGCAAATCTAGAGCTCTTCTCTTTCTTATCAGCCAGACCATAAAGCAATCTATTTTATCTCCCTGTTCATAAATCCAGGCTTTGGAAAGCATTATAAGATTTTCAGCTTGCAATGTGTTATTCAATTCCATCTTGGTTAGATAAAACTGTTACATAAAACCTTTATAGAGTGAGAGTCACAGATGGATTTCTCTAGATCTTTTAATGACCTCTCCAGCTGTATCATGAGTGTAAACTTTTATCTCCAGCTGTATAGGCCAAAATACAATCATTTAATGGAACCACAGTCTCTGTAAAGTACATGGAAAGACAGAGCTGATGTAGGGGAGGGATAGCTCACGGGGGTGTGAGCATTGGCCTGCTAAACCCAGGGTTGCGAGTTCAATCCTTGAGGAGGCCATTGAGGGATCTGGGGCAAAAATTGGGGATTGCTCCTGCTTTGAGCAGGGGGTTAGACTAGATGACCTCATGAGGTTCCTTCCAATCCTGATATTCTATGAATCATTGGAGTTATCAAGAAATGAATGCTCAGCCCAAGGGAAGAGGAAGTATCTGAGAGAAGAATCCTGCTGTCAGTGGTAGACAAATATCTAGAACATGCAGTGTTGCTAATACTTGTGATTTTATTGTGACTACTGTAACATTGGGGGGGGGGGTGTTTCTTAAAGCCTCACCTCTTGGAATTATAAGCATCTCAACTCTCAAATTTTAAAAGTATGAAGAAAAACTTCAAAATGTGACTTGTGTGTGACCTAAAGGTGCAAAACCCAAGTGGTAAATATACCACAGAACCCAAAATGTATCTTAAAAAAAAACACACAATTTTTAAGCCAGTCATGATTTGTGTGTGTGCAGGGGGAGGGAAGGTGTCTCATTATTTTTGATTGCTTGGGATTAGAAAACTGAACTTATTTCTGTTTTCTTTTGATTAGCCAACTGAAAGGCTTAAGGTGACTGTGAAGTTCAGGATTCTGACAAATGAGGTTTGATTTTGTTGATCCGTAAACAATAAAGGCCCAATTTTCAAATAGATTGAGCACCTGAAACTCCCATTGATTTCAAGGGGAGTGATTGGTACACAGCAACTCTGAATATGAGGGTGTATGAGGGAAGGCCTCTTAAAGAAGGCTACCCTGAGGCTAGGACTGGTATGATTTGTGTGGGCCTGGCTGCACAAAAGGGGGGGAAATGGTCTGACGCCTTCAACCCCCCACATCAGACTTGAAGCTTTTCTCTGTTAAGATGAGGAGAGGAAGTATCCAAATGAGCATCAATTGCAAAAGTAAAGCCCCTCCCCTACACCCTTAGTACAATATGCACAATACAGAGAGTCAAATCTGAGTTCCTTACTTAATTTGTAACCAATCTTTAACTCAGACAAAATCCCAATTGAGTTTAATGGCATATACATAGAATAAGATCCTCAAATTTTGAACATATACAACAAGAGCACCTGCATGTAAAATGCACACCTGTAAACTCCACCACTAAATTTAATATACATACCTTTATCTTGTATGGCAGAAATTCAAAACGTTCACAGGGCATGTAGAGCTAGTACCATTAGTAGCCCAGTTGACTTCTATGGACTAGTCACAGTAGTAAACTCTAATGCCAGTAGCTTTTGCAGGATCAAGCCCTCAAGGGGAGCTGCTGGTACTCAGTATCTTCCAGGATGTGGTTCATATATAGTAAAATGCAGGTTTAAACAGCAAACTTGGATGCAGTTGGATCCCTGTTAGACAAATATGAGTTAATAGTGGAAGATGGAAAAATTTAAATCTCAGTCTATGTAAAAGGGTAAAACTTTAAATGATTTTTGCTCAGCAATTTAATTTCCTAACATACTTGCTCCCTAAATATTTTCTAAGGATCCCTTCTCCAGAATGGGAAAAAAGATATGGTTTTGTTCCATTTTTTCTGGAGGCTTCTAAAGATCATCAAGTTGTGCATAAATCTGGCTCTACTCAGAAAGACTAATATGGTCCCCAGAGCGAGGGGCTAGGTAGGGGAACGGTGCCACAGCGCGGTTGAAGTGGGGTGTGTCGGTCCTTGGAGCTAGGGGCTGGAGAAAATCAGGGTCTAGCGGGGCAGCGTGGGGCAGGTAGGCGGCATACAACCGGAGCTGGGCCCAGGAGCCAGCCAGTTCTCAGTCAGGCTGTGGGGCAGGAAGAGCAGCAGCTGCTAAGCAGAGCAGTTTCTCCAGGCTCTAGCAGCTGCTCTTTCCCGCCCCGTAGTGGCGGGGACTGGTCACTGCACGTAACTGGACTTTTGGCATCGGACGCTGCCAGTTTCCCTTTTGACTTGACGTTCACCTGGCAACCCTAGATGGTGTAGCGCTCCTACATCATGCCTGCACATGGGGAATTCTCCCCCAGCCAGCTGCAGTGGAGGGGAGAAACCCTGCCTCCCACCACTTAATTTTGTCATAAAAGATCTAAAATAATGACTGGTGCAGTTGAGAAGGCTAACTGCTCCTGGAAATACCTTTTGCCTCATAGAAGCTTCACCTTGCCTCTAACCCCAGTTTAAAAACAACAACAAAACACATAGCTAACAGCATAACGCCAGTCACCAGGTTCATTGATTTGCATGTTATTCTCTGTTCCCTAGCTGAGAAGTTTTTCACAAAACTTGTCAGAAAATGCCAGTTCATTGACACCAAAACTTTTTTGGGAGTGTGCCAGTTTCAACAAAACTCTTGTCAGGAAAGGTCCCCTCAGCTCAAGAATGGAACAGGGGGGCTTGGCAAGAGGAGAGAGGGACTGCTGAATACCCACTGGTCAAGATAATCAGCAGGGATGTGGGAGACACAGTTTCAGGTTTGTGCTCTGAATTGGGCATAGCAGGGACTTGAACCTTGTTTTCCTAGCTGTGCGTTCTACCTACCAGGCTATTGAGTCCGTTTTCGCCTTAAGGTGTCCTGTTGGAGCTGTTACACTGTGTAAATAATTAACTGTGCACTGGGCCAGAGAGAGACTGACTTTATATCCCAATGGTTAGGGCCCTCACCTGGCAGGCCGAGGCCCAGGCTGAAGTTTCTGCTCCAATGAATGTTTAATTTTACAAGTGGAACAGCTTCAACAGGCAAGCTTGAGAGACCCAGCCCAGCATAGCCAAGTGCCTGGTGGTTGGGGCATTCACCTGGGAGAATGGCAGAGTAGGGACTTGAACCTGGGTCTCCCAAGTGAGCGTTCTAACCAATTAGCTGTTCTGGGGTGGGTCTTTTTCTCCCTAGTTTAAAAAAATTAAAAGGTGTCTGTTTTGTCTCAGTGCAGAACAGGAAAATTTTTGGAGTCTTACATAGTTTTGTGGGACAGGAAACTCATTTGCTCCCCAGCTGTCTTCACAACCTTTTGTCTGTGTTTTGTCTTTTTGTCCCTAATTCTGCAAAATCTTATCCAGGTGCTCAGCTCAATGGGACTACTTGTGTGGTTAAAGCTGAGTAAGTGTAAGTGTTTGCAGGATTGAGGTCTTAATTGTAAAATGACCACAGCAGGGACTATTATCTATCTTTGTACAGCACCTAATACTATGGAGTCCCAGCCTCACTGGGACCCATGGGCACTAATGTAATGTATATGTTTAACAGAGAGCACTTAATGAAATTAGACAACAAATGTATGAGAGGTAAAGTTAAATATATTTTAATATACCATATTTCAAGACTGTATGATTTGCTGCTTAAAGATACTGAAGCAAATAGACTAATAAGATTTGGAAATGACTAGGTATTTTATAAACAAGAATAGCATCTGCACAGATACTGGCAGGATAAAATTTCCAATGTGATCAGCTCTCGTGTTTCTGTACATAAACTGCCCACCAGCAGTGGTGAAGAAAAAATTCTTACATCAAGCTGTGTAATGCTACATCGGTGGATCTCGCTTTTTATATGATTCCATTATCAGGCACAAGATACCAGAACAGATGGAGCATTGGGCTATTCCAGTCTTACAGTGCTGATGTTCTAGTATAACTAAGAAAAGGCCAGACTGTAGCGAAAGCTCTGTTAAAAGCTACATCCAGGCAGATTCTATTTTAGGACAAAAGTATTACAGATTAAGGTCTAAATGCCCTTATTTTTAGAGAATCATGAAATAAGTTACTTGTCTTTTTAATCTTCACTTTTTAGAACTACTAAGACACATTAATACCATTATAGAATAAATTAAGTGAAAATAAAATTCCCATTAATGGTATTTGATCAGTTTTTTTGCATTTGGCTTTTGTCTCCCCAAATCAATATAAGATACAACTTGCATACAAAACCTTCTCCCAGTCGCCAAAGCAGCAGGTGCTATAATGTCACCATTTATGTTTTCCTTTTGATTTGACAGTGTAAATGATAGTGGTTGCTCTGAGTTTGTTATGCTACTATTAACTTCAAACGGGATCTGCACGACCTAGTGATGAGATGAAACTAATACTTACCACAACTCATTATGATGTAATAAAAAAGGTTGTTTGGAAGAGATACAACCAGAAAAAATAATAAATTAGTGAAGTTTTCGGAAAAGCATTTAACGATAGTATGCACTGAGGTGGTCTTTTGTTTGAAGATTATTTTGTCGTTAACCTTTAACTAACTTCTAAATGACTCCAAGTATGAAATCCATCCCAGTGCAGAGGGCCTGCACCAGGGTACCTTAGAATATCACTAAAATCTTTCATAAAAACCTTCAGTGATGCACTTATTTAGGCTGTCTGGATTAGAGGGAGAATTTAACTTCATTTGCATATAGCCTAAATACCCAGGTTTTATGTGGGTGCAGAATAGAGGAGAGGATTGGAGATGGGGAAATCCATCCACCCATCGCAGAGCTGGGGCATATGTCTGCAGCACAGTTCCCCTACCTGATATGGATAATTTCAGTCTTTGGGCTGCAAAAACAATTGAGGCACCTTTGTATGACTTGTACATGGGCTAGGGCTACTGGATATATGTAAATGAAGATCCCATGACCTTTCCTGGGCTTGTTCCCGTCCTGGATTGCTGAGACTGCTATGGGAAGCTCTTCCCTGTCATGTAGGCAATACAGAGGTCACATTTTTACAGCTGGCTTCTGCCACCCCTCTCCCCCAAATACATATAGCCCCAAAACATGGCTTAACTGTTTGAAAGCCTTGGTCTTTGTTCCACAGTTGACTTTTATCCTAATCCCAATTACACTTATTTTTCTTCCCGCATTCTATACTAAAGCAAAGAGAAATGCACAGAAACAAGGGTAAACAATAATGGGAAGAGAGACCAAAGCAATTAGTGACTAATAATGATAGTGTCTATAAAGCCTCTTCAGGCAACATTTTCATTCACTTGAAGTCAAACTGTGTCTGCACATTCAATGTACAATAGGGGGCAGTGTTATCATAGTTTACTTCAACTTGTAAAAGCTGTTCATAATTCACATGAGCCACTGCATTCCACTAGTCACTAGAGGATTGCCCTGTACCCCCTTATTCTTGGTTCAGGAAGGCTGTAGGGCAGAGACATAGGGTAAGGGGCAATAAAAAAGGCATATTTCATAGGTAAGTGGGCAAATGCTGTTAAACTGCCATAGCATGGTGTATAAAAATGAGAGGATGTTAGGCACAAAAACTATAACATCCATGCAAATGTTCATTACAGGACTGCAGCAAGCAGTGGGTGGCATATGCTGTACATGGAAACTCGCAAACAAACTATAGAAGCTGAGGTTTATGGTCTAAAGCTACAATTAAAACTGTCCTTGAGAACTAGGAAAAAAACAAAGCAGTGCACAAATTTAAACGACCTAAATATAATTTCCTGACCCGCTGGTGCCATTGGCAGAGACTAACTACTTTAGGGCCCTAAGGCGTGGCCCTACATCAGTATTTTACTGGTATCATGAGGGTATATATATATGTCTATCATGTAGACAGCAGATTGCAATTCAACCTCTGATGTACATACTGCTGCACTACATAGCTATGATTATTTAGAGAGAGACAAGTTGGGAACTGTAATATCTTTTATTGGACCAACAAAGATAATACCTCACCCACCCTGTCTCCTTCACGTCCTGGGACCAACATGGCTACAGCAACATTGCATATAGTGACTATTTACAGTTTGAATGGTGTACCAACCTTTCATATGCCTTATAACTTGTATTACCTTGCAGTACTACTTATGAATCTAGCCTATTTTCTGGCTCATTTACACCAAAATATGGAAACTGCATACTGACTAGATCACTGCTGAAATTGGCCCACTTTCTTGACATCTTTTTGTATTTTCTTCAGTTATCAGTGACAAATCCCAGTTCCACTGAAATGCTGTTGACTTCAGTAGGACAGATTTCAGCTCAGAATCTGTACTCTGTTTCCGCTTCATTTATCTCAGTTTTTCAGGTCAAACTCTGGCATCAGGGACACTTGTGTAAATGTGGAATAGCTAATTTGATTTCAACTGGGATATTCTGGATTTACCCCAGCGTAGATAATAGCAGCATTTTGCCTATAGAGTTTGAACAAAGTGAATTCTAAATGCTCTAAATTTGATGAAAACTCACAACAGAACTGCAAGCTAACAGCTAAAGTCAGCTCTGGCCTTTGTTAACGCATGCAACCAGCTCCATTTCTAAGAACTGATTATAAATGGAGTTGTACAAGAATAACAGGGAAGACTTTACCTCATTGCCTTTCTCTTATTGTAATAAACACAGGAATGCTATGTAATAAGTAAGATGCAACATTTTCCTGCTTCACCAAGAAGTATTGTCCCACTCTTCAGCATCCAGGATTAGTGGATACATGGAAGTGTGAGCCTTACAGTAGACTGGAGCTCAGCCTACAATCATTGAGTTTATGTTCATATTCTGTAGACTGCCAAACCAGAGAGGAGGGGATGCAGGAAAGCAAGTCTAGCAAAGTTGTTGAACACAGACAAGGGCTCACTGTGTCCAGTCCTCCTTTTCCAGTAAACAACCTGTAGAAAGACAGAGAGCAGCGGTGAACTAACACAAAAAATGTATAAGTACTGGAACTGGAATCCAGCAGCTGAAATAAACAAGACCTCACTTTTTAGATTTCTGTTTTATTTTTCCATGGAGAGATGAGTTGATCAAATAGCTAAATTTTTTGGAAGGGGCGGGAGGTGAGTGGGGAGAGAGAATATTCCTTGATATAAATCCACTAAATTTGTTTGTACTGTATATGCTCCATTTTAGCATTCACCTTCCAGTTATATTCTTATCAATAAGTTTAACAGAGGAATGTTTACACAATAAGCAAATATTGGAGAAAACTAATGAAAAGCAAATTTCGAAACCATAAATGTACATATTCACTCAGTAATGTGCTTATAAGAGTTATGATGTTTCACTCCAAGAGCAGAACAATGCTATGTAACCAAAATGTATAATCAAAATTAATCAATTGTTAATATCTAATTCTTCCAACAAGCTACTTGCACAGGAACCTACAACTCAGTAACTATTTAAAAAATAAGTTTATTCACCAATGATTTTGAATACCAAGTAGAGTTGAGAAAAATAATAATTTGTTAATGGACAAGTTTCAAACCGAAAACATGTTAAATTGGTCAAATCTTTCACTAAAATTATTTGTCTAGCTCTGTCAGAAGGGTGAAAATAAAGTTAAGGTTTATGAAATATATAATTGACTTTAAGAGTCTGACCCAAAGCCCACTGAAGTCAGGGGGAATTGGATTAAGGCTTTTAAAACAATGCTTTTGTTCTGAACGCTGTTCCCAGGAAAACTGTTGTTTGGGGCAGGGAGGAATGAATGAACACTGTTATTGTAGGCCCAATTCTGCAATGGGCTGAGCACCTCCTGTAAGATGCAGAATGGTGGTTTAGCACCATTGAGACTTAGCACCTTGCAGGTGGCATTCAATGCCTCACAGAATTGGGTCTTACCTGTTAAAGTCTCCAGCTACCAATTTCATATATCTATGGGTATGGCCTTATATTTTAAAACCAACTATGTTTAAGCATCAAGATAAGAAGGGTTAAAATATACATCACAAAAGCAATCTGAGTACACCAGTTTTGCAAAATTTTCATAAATTTATCATCTTTGGCACAAAATCTACTGGCCCCTCTTCCACCATAACGATAATTTAAAATTAACTTGCCCATTTAAAAAAAATTACCTGCCCCAGGTGAGTAGAGTTTTGTAAGTTTGGATTACATGATACTCATGCTTCTCACGTGGTTGCAGGCAACCTGCATTGGGGATCATATATCTCACAATGCACCCAAGGCATATGGATATGTGTCATAACCACATCCTTTGTTACATTTTATTGATTATCTAATACACTGGTCAAAATTCATTGGCATATTATGTTTTAGAGGATAATTTAAGCTAAGGAAACGGAAGGGAAAAAAACAAGTTGTGAAGATGTTAAATTCGTACAAAATCAAAAACTTTTAGAGCTTTATCTGTGAAAGTGTTTTTTTCCTTTTCTTGATTTATCATACAATATATAAACAACATACCTGAATTAACTGAGGTATTTTATTAATTTAAAATAGAAATTTTGTTCTCATGGAGATTCCTGTTTGTGGGAAGCTGAAGCTAATGCTGGTTTTGATGAGCTTCTGTTAGCAACTGTCAGAAAACAGACAAATATCAAAAGCAACAAAAGACTTTCTCTAGTTTGCAGATCAGTGTACATATGGGGCACTATCACTTTTCAGATCTGAGGAGTATGCAATGGAAGAGCCAAATCATATGCCGCAAACTAGAAAAAGCCTGTGGAAGGGCAAGGAAACTCCAAATGTTTCTTGGAATCATCCATCAAAGGCAGAATATACTTACCCTGTCAACTATGGAGTGGACAAAAGGTAGCCCTCCTAACTCATGGAAGTCCCAACATCCATCATCTGCTGAAGGCCAGGATGGTTGTGCAGAAGTTGTTGCCTTCACAAGACTTCCAGAGCCCTCTATGCCAGCATGGCTTTTCCACCAAGTGGCGCGTCACAAGCTCCCACTTCAGTGAGTGTTTGCATATATGGAGGAGCAGTCCGAGCTTATTAATGTTGGCAGGGTCAGCACTAATTCCAACAGTATTCCCCTCTGGGTTTGGAGGAGAAGGATGCCATGGGGAATGGCCATCCCCAGCCTCTGTCCCCACTCTTGCATCCATCTAATTATTGTCTACCCATTCATCTTTATATTACCAATGTTAGTTGTTTCAAAGCTGCTTATCACCCATGTACCAAAGCCCTCTTTCTTACCCAGCCATGGCATTCCAAACCTCTGGAGATCACAAACTGCGGCTTGTGTGGAGCTGGAGGGAGGGCGATTGACCTACACTCAATCCCCCTCCTATTAACAAACTGACAATTCACATGGGGCTTCATCCACTTGGTGGGAAAAAACAAGGAGGGGATGATCCAATGTAGTCATCCAGACATATGCTGTGACTCTAGAGGCTTACTAGAAATATAAACAAAATCAGAATCTGTCTTCCCTGAAAGTGACTGAGCAACAAGTGTTTCATGTGACCCTTCTCTAAAGAAATTCCACAGGACAAAGCTTGGGTTTCTCTGGGGCTGAAAGAAAAAAGGAAAAACAACTTGAAAGGTAATTGTAAAGCAAATTCATGCCTACACCACATCAAAAGCAATCTGCTAAAGAGAACCAGTAAAATTACTAGGGCAGCAAAAAGTTCACTCTCTTCAAGAGATGAAGAGAATGCACATTCTTATTTAAAAAAAAACCCTACTCAGAAGGCTAAACAAGAAGTACAGATTCTTTTTTAAAAAATGAACATGCCCTTTTGAGATACCTGGAATCCTGGCTGAAAATAAGTTTGCTTCTTAACCAGCAGTTTTTTCATCACTCTGAGACTGAAAATTTAAGTAATGTAAACTGAGTCTGGTCCAGAATGACAACCCCAACTGGATGCAGGGGGAAGCAGCTGAAATGGAGAAAAGTGTCTGGATGGCCTACATGCAGTAGGGTTCAGATGAATAGCATTTGTTTATGGTAGTTTTATATTCAACTCTACAGACAAATGTTTAACCCTACGGCATTGGAAGATCAACAACTCGTTCTTTATATTTGTAATTTATTTTTCTGGTTGCCTGGACTGATTTATTTATTTATTTATTTATTCTGATTAGCCACAAAAAATCCTGCCTCCTTACTTGCCATAGGCACATGATTTACCACGTCTTCCATCCTGGTGCCAAAGAAGACAGGAGGACCTTCCCTAATTGCTCAACAGAATGGGCTTATTTTGGTACACTGCAATGCAAGTGGTTCCACCATTGGATAGTTTGAACACCATGTAATGGGATTGGCATGAGGAAAGGAGATGAAAGAATGAAGAGTAGCACTCATCAGCTTCACCTTGTTAGACCAATAAGAATCTTCCCATTCTCCCACCCTAACTTGTAAGATCACCCATCAACAAGTTTTGGGTTTGCCACCTGGACATGAAATGGGCCCATAAGCTGTGGTTCGGCATTTGTGGAGTGTTGGCTTGGATTGTGTATGACTTTTGTTTGGTTGCACAGGGTTCTATTGATCATGATATTTAGGATTCAGGACAGAATTTTCTCCTGTGGTAGATTGGTTTTATCTTCAGAGGGATTATTATGTTCCTCTGGAAATCACAAAACTGTGCTGAGATTGGATTTCATAATTACTTGAGACATAGCCCAATTAGGGGTTTGTGAGGGGTGGACTAGTCCCAGAGGCCCCTGCCACACTTGCCCAAGAAAGGAGCAATGGAGAGATCCTCAATGAGGCTAGAATGGCTACAAGGGAAGCATCCAATCAGGGCCCAGGAGATGGCCTATAAAAAGGAGCTGGAAAGCCAGAGGCAGGTAGTTCATTGTTGGAGTTAAAAGAGTGCAGCTGGTGTTCTTGGCTGGCTGAATGGAATTGCAGCATAATGGGCAAGTCAGTGCTAGTAAGGACTGGGGGAGTGAGGAGGAGCTCCTGACTGGCTGCTGGGCCTCACCTTAGAAGAGCCCTGAGCTAAGGGTAAGGTATCAGTGAAGGTTGGGGCTGTGGGGAAGTGGACCAGGGAACTGAAGGCAGTTTTTCTAAGTGGACACAGCAGTTCATGTCTGTTCTTCTTGGGGTTCCTGGTCCCACCCACCATAGGCCACTGGGGAAGGGCCTACAGCTGGACAACAGTAAATCCTCCACCCCTAGAAGGGGACTGAATTATCAGGAGGCCCAGCTGGGGTCAGAACAGACTAAGAATGTGAAACCACTGCCTCCAGGGAGGAAGCTGTGGGGGTATGGCTGAATAGCAGGGCGGGTTTAAAGAATGCAGACACACCTGACCAGAAAGGGGTGTTTGTGGGAGGTGGGTGCCATGCCATTAGGGGGTTCTGTTGTGTTGTAACTTTGGGTCTATTGGTTTCACTCCTTTTAAATTCCTGCCTTGAGCTGGTAAAATAGGGAAGGGTTGTTGACAACAGGAGTAGGAACTGGCCTTATTAGGGAGTACAGATTTAAAGCTGTCCCTTCACACAGACAGGAAAGGGTAGAATATTTGCAGTTCAGGATGCTTTACTCCAGAGCACAGGGCCCTGAGGTATAGGTTGGCCTTTTGGAACTCCATTGACTACTGAATTGCTGCTAAAATGTCATTGCTATAATGAGTGACCTGTGACAAATTTAAGTTCCAATATTTTATGACTGCTTTATATCACTGTAATTCTGGGATCCCTGGTAGCTCAGACTATATCTTACATTAGAATTTCATAATTCAGATTATCATTTTACTTTCTATATCTATTTTTAGGATCTCATTCCATGGTGGTGTGCATGATGAATTAAAATATACTACTATTATTGATGTGCTACATGGTGTTTTGCACAACAAGGTCAGAGAGTTGTGGTTTGGGACTAGGAAGTATTGATGTCCTTGGTATTTCCTTGTTTCTCCCACATATTACAAGTCCAAAATGGCTTTAATGGCCACAATTTCTAGAACTGGAAACGATTACTCTTACCTTATCTGAAGGCTTGAAATCTTTCAGTAGGCATTAATCTCAAGGGCCTGGATCCGACAATGCATTTAAACATATGTCTAAGTATGTTCAATTGCCTTGTATGTTAATTTAATTAAGCATTAAAGTATTTAAGTGATTAACTGCTTTGCAGGATTGGGACCCTATTCTAGTGGTTCATGAAATAACAAGCTTTCAAAATTATCTTAAAACTGAAGGGAGAATCGGGGAAAATATCAAGAGTATAATTCAAGACTTAGCTGATTTTTGTCTTTCGTTTTTAAGGTTGGCTGTCCCATGACCTATCAGAGCTAGAAATACTTCAGAGGAAATCTTTTAAGGACTAAGAAACCTTTCTAAGCACTAGTAGAGGACCAATATACAACATACATATTTATCCTTGCTCTAGTCTCGGGGAACTTTTTTTTCCCCTTAAACTGGGATATGTAACTTCTACTTTGGGAGCCAAAATTATAGCAAAAAAATACATTTCCTTCTAAATGGAGAAAAATTATAGAACCACCATATTGGTCGCTACCATGAATACACAATGGAATACAGCAAGAGAATTCTGATTTCAGGGATATTGTCCTTTAAAATTAGGATATAACTACTTACTATGAACCAATGTAATAAACAGACTTTCCCATAATTGAGGGATTTACAGAACTGATGTACTAAGCCACTGTATGCCAGAGTCAGATAAAAGCAAAAGAATTTTCCCCCAAATTTATTTCCATGTATATTGGAGAACTGCATTAAAATGTAACACTACACCAGCATTACTCCTTTTTGACCAAAACCGGTGGCCAGAATTAGGTGTCTAGAACAGAGGTGGGAAAACTACAGCCCACAGGCCACATCTGGCCCTTGAGCTCCCAGTCGGGGAGGCTAGCTCCCAGCCCCTCCCCTGCTGTACCCCCACCCCTGCAGCCTCAGCTTGCCGTACCACCAGCGCTCTGGGCAGTGTGGCTGCAAGAGCTGCCTGCTTGCCCCGGTGCTCTAGACTGTGCAATGGCGTGGCTGGCTTTGGCTGGGCAGCATGGCTGCCAGTCCTGGCACTCTGAGCGGCATGGTAAGGGGGTGGGGAGCGGGGGGGTTAGATAAGGGGCAGGGCATCCCAGGGGGCAGTCAGGGGACAGGGAGCAGGGAGTGGTTGTATGGGGTGTGGGTTCTGGAGGGCCTGTCAGGGGGTGGGTGTATGGATAGGGGGCAGGACAGTCAGGGAGCAGGAGGGATTGGAGAGAGGGTGGGGTCCCAGGGCAGTGGTTAGGGGTGGGGAGCCTCAGGAGGGGGGCGGTTAGGGGACAAGGAGCAATGGAGGTTGGATGGGTTGGTGGTTCTGAGGGGGGCAGTCAGGGGGTGGGAAGTGGTAGAGGGCAGATGAGGGTGGGAGCCAGGCTGTTTGGGGAGGCACAGACTTCCCTACCCGGCCCTCCATACAGTTTTGGAACCCTGATTTGGCCCTCAGGTCAAAAAGTTTGCCCACCCCTGGTCTGGAAGGTTGTTTTGGTTAGGAGGAGAAACTGATATTGCAGTCAGGTATTTCTTTGACACAGTCCAGTTTATTTACAAAGAATGTACAAAGTTCTTTCCCTGAACACTGCAGAAGTCAAACAGAAGAAGACAATTTATTTGCTCAGAGTTCCAACTTCCAAGCCCCTTTCCAGCCAGTAACTTAGCCTAAAAGCTCCCTCTGTAGGCTTTTACCTAAGGGCCATGTTCCTTGTGCTTGTTCTGGTTATGTTCTTGGCTTTCTGCCATTTCTCTCTCAGTCCTTCTGTGGTGTTTCTGCTGCTTCTGACACCCAACAGACACACAGCTCCATCAATCTGCAGGCAGAGGGTTTTCACTAGCCGATAAGTTCAGATTCCTGAGCAGCCTCTCATGTGCTTTTTTTGGACCATAACATGTACCTGTGTTTTGGGTGAAGCTACTACTAGCTACCTGGTTCCATAAAGGAACTTAAATGTAAATAACAATTATCTTGTGTAAAGGGCAGCTGTTATACCCACCATCTTTAATGAGGTTTAACCAAGTCATAACACTGTTCAGGGCAAGATTAATCCTTATGTTGGCTCAGGTACTGAGGCATGTGGATTGTGTCTTTATTCCTTGGCTACAGGGAACAGTTATGCACAGGCAAGGGGGCTACCTTAATTTGCCTGCTACTGAGGCACAAAATTGCCCAGTAATGCCTTCTCCTGCCCCTAACAAATTTTTCCTCTGCTTCAATTGGCCAATAGTAGAGACCTTTACTCTAGGGTTATTCTCCAGGGATATTTATGTGAGGATCCTTTTGTGCCAGCCTAGTTGGCATAAAGTGGCCACTAGGCATACTTTTTTCTTCTGAGAAACAAAATGTAAATGACTTTGAGTATCCCCATCCTGAGTATATCCTCTTGACCACATAAGAAACTGAGAATCAGGGGAACAGGAGAAATACCCTGCAACTTCCACCCTGTGACCCAAGTTTACCAACACTGGAGTACCATGAATGCCATAATTTTGGCCATGTACTTCAGTCTGCTTTTGATCTCACAAGTACTTGCTTGTGGCTTGGGAATTCTGGATGGGTTGGCTGCAATTCCACTATGGTCTGCTATTCTCTCTACTGGAACTGATTGCTGCCCTGCAGTTCCTGTGTGTCACCAGTAATTGCAGCTTGGGAGAGTCTTGGAAAAAGCACCATGAAGGGAGAATGCCAAGGATGGCAACAATGGTTTCAATTCCCCTGAAAGGAGGAGAGTGTGAGAAGAGATGCTATCCAAGTAGGACCTTAGGAAATAAGGGAGCAAGGGAAAGATATACCTCCTCCCCCATCCAGCTACAGAAGATTGCTTGGTGGGAGGACAAGGGGAAAGGAATGTGACTTAAGAGCTAACACCAGTCTGAATGTGGGTGAAAGCATAAGGGCTTCTTGTTTGTAAAATCCTCTATTTTCTGTGCTAGGGAAAAGGGAGCATGAGACTGCTGGAGAAGATGAGGAAAGGCTATCACAAACAGGGTTAGAGACAGACAGCTATTTCCATCTCCTGTCTTGTTTCAGGATGAATTTTCAACCTGAAATGCTCACATATGCAAATGGGAGTCAGCAAACACTTCTGCTCAGAGGTCTAAAATCAAAAGTCAGACCCAGGGAGCTTGGGATCAATACATATTTTTAAATCTCACGTTGATTTTAAAATCCTAATAGATTCATTGAAACAATCTCATGAGACTGGCAATACTCATGATGACTTATCCCACTGAATGAGGCTTAGGGCTGAAATTTGCCATGACAGGTGACAGAAACCAGCCCTTTCTCCCACCCCTTTATTTAATCTTCTAATTTATTTAATAAGAAACCCAAGGAAATTGCATATCTGTATTTGATAGGTTCTGAATGTGAGCACAAAGCTTTCTGCTAAGAGAATGGAAGAGAGAGCTTCTAAAATTACACAATCTTCTTGATCACAGATCTATATTGGCTATGAGCCAATATAATATAATGGGAAGGCTGCTAGCTCTGTCTTAAACTCCAGTTTCCTATGCTTCATAATCTTAAAATAGAGCATCATGAGAGAGATCTCAGAAGGGTAGTGAGGATCCCTGACTACATACCTCCAGTCCAGAAGATATTTTTGTTGAATTTGGTATACGTAGAAATCTAAAGGAAAGGATTCACTTCAAGCCTGGACGATGTGACAGAATTCTAGTGTCTGACAACTTTGGCTTACTTTTCTCCGTGTTGGGCTGTCTGGGATAGCACCAAGCAATTATTGTTTGGCACTCTCCCTCTGATATCTAGACAAAAGGGCTTTGGAATGTGAGCTGAAAGGTCACCAGTAATGGGCATGCTGCTAAACTGGCCTAGGCACTTCAGTTGGCAGAACTGGAAAAGCCCATCCGAGTTATCTACCCTGGAGACCTCCCCTTCCTGAAAAGGTGAAGTGAAAGAGGGAGCAGATTACTGAAGTCTGTGGCTGAGAACTTCAATTTCAAGCTGAAAAGCAGATTCCTACTGTCTGCATAGTTATTGCTCTCTCATCTCACCTACTTCCCTGCTTTGGTGTCCTGGCAAAGGTAAAGCACACTTTGATGCTGGGTGACTTTAAAAAAACAAAACAAAACCAAAAAAAACCTCCAACTGTTCCAACCCTCTGAAAGCAGCCACTTTGCAGGCATTTGTGGCACCTTAGAGACTAACCAATTTATTTGAGCATAAGCTTTCGTGAGCTACAGCTCACTTCATCGGATGCATACTGTGGAAAGTGTAGAAGATCTTTTTATACACACAAAGCATGAAAAAATACCTCCCCCCCCCCCCACTCTCCTGCTGGTAATAGCTTATCTAAAGTGATCAAAATGAAATCAAAGTGATCAAAATACCTCCCCCCTCCCCTCCCCCCCCCACACACATAAACCCAAGCTGTTGGTAATAGCTTATCTAAAGTGATAGCTTTACCAACAGGAGAGTGGGTTTATGGGTGGGTGGGGGGAAGGAGAGAGAACCTGGATTTGTGCTGGAAATGGCCCAACTTGATTATCATACATATTGTAAGGAGAGTGATCACTTTAGATAAGCTATTACCAGCAGGAGAGTGGGGTGGGGGGAGGTATTTTTTCATGCTTTGTGTGTATAAAAAGATCTTCTACACTTTCCACAGTATGCATCCGATGAAGTGAGCTGTAGCTCACGAAAGCTTATGCTCAAATAAATTGGTTAGTCTCTAAGGTGCCACAAGTACTCCTCTTTCTTTTTGCAAATACAGACTAATATGGCTGTTACTCTGAAATCTTTGCAGGCATTTGTTGCAGTTCTCAATCTTCCCCCTCATGTACTGCAGCAGCTGGCAGGCTCAGTTACTGTCTGGGAAGCACTAAAATGCTCCCTTCCTGTCCTGACTTAGGTGGGCATCAGCATGATTGGAACTAGTGTTCTGTTCAAACCATGCACCATCTGTACCCCCTCCCAAATAAGCAGAGTTCAAGCTACCTACCTGGTCCTGAAGGAGGAAATATTTTTCATATTTTTTTTTATTCACCAGCTTTAGAAGTGGGACTGAAAAGAAACATTCAGGATATCTGAACAAACTCCACTTGTACAGTCTCCAGATGTGCTGAGGCTACTGCCCTATCTGAAATCTAAGACCATTACAATGGTTTAGAACTCCCTGTCCAGGCCATATCACATGGTTGGTATCAAAGATGTAAAAGTTATGAGGCTTGATTCTGCTCTCATCCCACTCCTACACTGAAGTTTCTCCACTGTAGTTTCTCCTGTACTATTGATTTACATGATCTAAGAGGGCTGGTTTGCAAAGGAGACTTCCTACCTAAAATGGATCTGAGTATAGTTCTGAGCATTCACATATGCCCAAGTGAAAAATAATACCTTTTTTTAAAGTTTTCTCCCCATGATGGTAACCTAGTGGTGGTTGCTTCATGTATGTTTTTTACCATGGCAACAAAAGGAGCAGTTCAACTCCTAAAGTCCCTAAGGGTAAAAAATGTTCTTTGACTGATTCAGTCATAAAAACCACTGACTGAGTCTCAGTCATGGTCCCCTTTACTAAGATTCATATTGCCTTGAGCAAACATAATTAAAAATCTATTTTAACTCCATTTCCCTCCCTAGTTTAGACTCCCTGTGATTGGCTTTGCATGCCAAATCCCACACTGTAAACACTTCCTTGTGGACAAACAGGCTGGTCAGGATGTAATATTGGCCACCGGGTCAGAGGCTGTGACAGAGTGCTGAGCAACAGTAGTTGATCCAGCACTCTTGTCACTGCAACTTTAATTAGAGTAGATGTGGTTCAGAAGAGCTGTGCCTACCTGATAGCCCTCCTCAGCCCATCCCCACTTAAGGGGCTAATTGGACCATCAGGCAGAAGGTAGGAAAGAAATGCAAAAGTTCAGAGTCCGAGCCTAGCCTTACAGAGATTTCCCAGGGGAAAGCTCCCTTCCCTTTCCCTCATTGGCTAAGGATTGGGTCCTAGTGTAAATAAGGAGTTGCACAAGTCTGTAAAGGTGTGTGGGGAAGGACAATGTGAAATAAACCACATGAGGTGCTTACCAGAAAATAGCCTGTGAGCTGTTTGTAACTTGAAAAGACAGGAGCAGGACTCTGCCCTGTCACACAGGCATCAAACTAGACTACTAGTGGCTCTTGTCGCTCTTCCTCACCTTTCCCGTGGTCATCTTTTGTTACAGAGATCCAAAATGCTTGCTGGAGGCCTGGAGAAAAGTTTATTCAAATTGCCTTGCTGGACTTCGTGTGGTAGAGAAGAAACCTTCTTGCAATGTCTCACTTTTGTCTAGGTTTACTTGCTCTATTAATGCTGGAAACAGATGGTTCAAAGGCAAACTGGGATGCCCCTTTAGGTAACAGGGTAAATAGGTAGTGGGACCGGTGTGAGCTCCCCCTCACTGTGAACAAGTTAGAGCTTCTCATGCTCTAGCAAGAACCAGCTAGCACATTCCCTAATTGTCAGACAGCAGCCCAGATGTGTTTTGTCTAAATAAGCTGGAGGGAATGAGGTCATCATGGATGAGCAATCTGGCTATAAAAATTTTAGAGCTGGGGCAGGGAAAGAAATTTAGTCTGGGAGCGACATTCCACGGCTAGAGAATGTGAAAGAGGATGCCTTGTCCTGGGGCAAGGCCTGTAGGAGGAAGGTTCCCTATTCTCAGTGGTTTTCCTCCAACTCTGCCAGCTTTCTGGGATGACTAAGAAGTAGGCATTATCTCTTGCTTGAGCTTGAACAGCTGTAAAATCACATTTACCCAGTGTTGCCCAGAGGATTCAGGGGGACTGGGACAAAGCAGTTTCGGAGGCCCCTTCCATTTAAAAAAAGTGCAATACTATAGTATTCTGTGGGGCCCGGGGGCATGGGACAAATTGCCCCACTTGCCCCACCCCCACCCCCAGATGGCCCTGCATTTACCCACTCCTCTCCATTGGTTAAATATATGTGACATCTCTGTCTGCTTAGTAACATGCATTTATGTCAGAGGAACATTTTTTGTTAGGATGGTTTATTGACAGACATACAAAACCAAACAGACTCCTAGTTTCAGACTTCTAGGTAAACAGCTTTGCCCACAAGCTCCTATTAATTCCCCAGTAAGAGTCCAGGAAACCTGGGCTTTTAATCCACTTCTCTGAATCTGCTCATTTTCCACTATACTCCTTTCTGCCATCCCTAAACTATGCAGAGGAAAAGCTTTGAATTAATAATAATCTGCTTTAACACCTTGTATTTGAGGATCTCAAAACCTCTTACAGCACAGTGGAGTTGAAAGTATTCAGCACTTTCCAGGAGCAGGACCCCACAGTTTAATTATCAGCTGTCTACACCTATGTAAATCCCAATAGCATGAATGTTTCTTATGGGCACAAAACAAGGTGCTCAGGCTTTTGTGTTGAACAGATGCGGGTAAGGAAGGTTATTTGGATCTGGATTTAGCTTAGGAAAGAGGTAAGGGGTTCTGACTTCAGGCCAAAACAGCACTGTGGGCATTAGAATTTGTCCTTTTCAGGCTTGATCCTTCACTCTTTGATGTTACTGGCAAACCTTTCCTATGACTTCAGTGTTGCAGATCTGGGGCTATAGATGAGACATCATGTGTTTCATACCCAGGGGAGGACCATCAAGGAAAACCTAACATTACGCTTACAGCCACCAACATCTTACTCCATTCTGGAGCCTGTGGAGTAAGGGAAAATCTCTCTCCTTGTAATTTTGGAAGCCATTCTTTTGAGTAATTATGGGTAATATAGCTGATTATACCCTGGTACTGCTTGCCAACACCATCAATCTTTTGTTCCTAAAGACTGGATGTTATAACTATGATTACAGATAATAATGAGAAACAAAGTAAATACTTATAAGGAGGTTTGCAGAGAAGCTATAAACGTAGTCCAAGAAGTACACTGAGATTCAGATCCTGTGAGTTCCCACAGACCTCCACCTTCAATGAGACTTGACTTCAGTAGCGGGTGAGGATGCTCAGCACCTCTTGGGAGATGCTCAGCACCTGGCAGGATCATATCTGGCAACAATTAGGAGAAATTCTGATTGAGGTTAAAGATAAAATTGAAGGGAGGTAACCAAAGAAATTATATTCAGAAACCAGAGTACAATTATGGCAGTGGTTAAAGTGACTCCTTTAAAATGAGATGTTTAGCACATAATTTACTGTTAGGACTGAAATATCAAATACTTATTTGATATGTACCATTGAGCCTCTAATTCTCGGTTACTGAGGCATGCAAATATGCTGTGTCTTCTAATGCTGTGTTCTGTTTGCTGTGCCTTTGAAATCATATTGGCACTATTTTTAGTGTGTTGTTTTTTTTTTCCAAATAAATGCTTTCCGTTTCTTTAATACGGGCCATAATGTGTTTCGCAGGCTTATGGAGAAATTGGCTAAAAATGTCAGCACCTGAATGAAATATTTTTTTGAAAAACATGTATTTTTCCTTTTGGACTGAAGAAGGATTTTTTAAACTTTCCATTATATCGGACCATTACTCTTTATTTGCTTTGTTTAAAAAAAAAAAACATACTTGGTAGTTTCAGCTCTTACTGCACTTCTTCTGGCCCATCTAAGTCTTAAGATGCACCAATTAATATATAATTTAAAACAAGCTTGTCTTATTTTCAGGTATTACACAGGGAAAGCGATTTGTAAACTGGGAGAACAGACATGACTTTAACTCCAAGTAGCATTACTAATAAAATATCCAAAAATAAACGTATACTAAGTTGTAACACTTCTGTAATAAACTAGATCAAGTACGTAACTGGCTGTGGACAAAATTCAGCCATAATTCTAGACTTTCAGTGACTTGGAGCCAACCAGTGATTTCATAGGACCATAATATTAATAACATTCAAAATGTTTTTCTATCATGGGGAGAAGAAACTGAAGGGGTGGGGAAGAGGAGAAGAATGATTGGTCATCTATAAAGCCACTATGATTGCTGCTGAAGGTGCATGAGGAATGATTCACGCATCCGCAGACAAAACAGACCTATTGCCTTCTGCCAAACATGACAAATTTGCCATCTGCTAGAAGAATCTTCCTAGCACTTCGGTGATGTGTAGGTTTTAAAGTAGCTTGTCATCATGAGATGTTTTCTGTTCTTTCGACAATGCTGTTGGTGAACTGATGACGACACTTTATAACTCTGTTTTCCACAGGCTTATTATTTCCCCCTCCTCCTGTGCTTTATTACTGTGTAATGGGGTGCATCAGTCCTTCACGGCTAGTGAGGGAAGCTTCTGGGGCCAGCACTATCCCATTTCAGGGGTTTCTGGAAAAGATGCATCTGTGGGACATGGGCTTCGTTAGTACAAGAGGTTTTTGAAGTGGTAATTGAAGATTTGCAGGAGACATGCAGACTGACGGTTAGGGCCCTGTAGACTTCAATCACAATGTAAGATGAGCTGTAACTCTCCTCCACTTCCTTCAGTGTGATGGAGTTTCTGGTAACAGTAGTGCTCTGGCAGCCACGTGCAGTCCCAAGGTAGGCAAGGCATTCTGGCAGAAGGGACTGTATAAATTCTGTCACCCCTCCCAAAGAGGTAGGGGGAAGCTGCAGGAACTGAGAAGCCTCTCCTGCAAAAAAGGAGCAACCAGCCCCCACACACTGTTGTCTAGTTCCTTTCCCTGTAGGAAAGGACTGAGATGGACCTCTGAATATGAGTGGGAGAACCATACTAACTACAGAGCATACATTGAAAAGAGAGGCTTTGCATCAGCTCTCTCTGGGGAGGGGCTGTGCTAATATCAGAAACACCAAGGAAAGTCTTTGATGGGGATTTGTAAAAACAAAAACAACACTTCTTGGGTATGGCTCTCTAGTTTAGCCTGCAACATATCCTTTGACTTTTTTTTTTTATAAAAGGGGAAAAAGTGGGTAAAGGATCAGTAACTCACTTTATATACCTCTGTAAGCAGAGTCCCAGGGGAGCCACACTGTGGCTACTAAATTAGAGCAAACTGCAAAGAATGGGGCACACAATCCCCAAAGCTGGTGAATATTCCAATAGGATATTCCAATTTACCAAGCCAGCACAAAACAGCTTCTATAATACCTTCCTGGTTACCCAAAAGTCAAGAACGCAGTTCCCTTAGAGCAGTGGTTCCCAAACTAGAGGCACTGCTTGTTCAGGGAAAGCCCCTGGCAGGCCGGGCTAGTTTGTTTACCTGCCACGTCCGCAGATTCGGCCGATCGCAGCTCCCACTGGCTGCGGTTTGCCGCTCTAGGCCAATGGGGGCTGCGGGAAGGGCAGGAGGATCCTGTTATGGTCCTGCAGGAGAGGGAAAGGAACAGTGCTTGGCCTGAATGTTTGACATTTGAGTTCTAAATATCACTAGTGACGTTTGTGCAAAACACTTAAAAAAAAAAAAAAGTCTTACACCTGCAATCCTGGGAACTGGCACTCTGGTTGAGTGGAAGGCTTTGCACCGCTAAGAGAAATTCTTTCACCCAACTGCACAGTTACTGTTACGACAGTTGCAAAGACCCCCCTCTTGCTGCCTTTGCCCCACATATCCCTAGAGGACAATTGCTGGAGGATCCTCATAATGACTGGTTCCCACATTGCATCCTCTCTTTTGCTATGGTCCTAAACCCTCTCGTGTGTGGCTGCTTGTGGCATCCTATAGAACAAGGCTTGATGTGATAAGGTAGTCTGCATCCCTGCATTGCCCCTCTCCAGTCTGATGCCTTTGCACAGCAGAACTGCATTGGTTCTGATGTATGAAAGACTCTCCACAGTGCAGAGGAAGGGGAGGAATTTCCCTCCAAAAGGAAGAGGGGAAAGGGAATGTTTTAAGTATAAAAGCTTCTTTAAGGGTCAATAAAATGTCAAGGGAGCGGGTCCCATGTAATTTTATACTAAAATTGTGTAGTCTAGAAAAAACAAGAAATGGTCATTGGCAGGGCCAAATCTCAACAACGGTCTCTGTTAATGCCAATTCAGGGACATGGCTCCCATTATTTTTGTCTTTTTGGGGGTTCTTTGCCATGCCTTAAGGGACACCACAACTAAAAATAAGCAAAATAATCACAATTAACTTTCTTTTTTTATTAAGTAAAATAAAACATTAAACAGAACACAAGCAAACAATAGGGACTTCAGTTACAATCTTTGAGAGCTTTTAATAGAGGCTATTCTCCCATTGCTGTAGTAAATCTACCTCCCCGAGATGTGGTACCTAGGTCTGACCTAATGTTTAATTACATTCAAAAATTCATATGCTTGTTTTGTTAATATGTTTGCTGTTGAAGAAAAAAATCCAGAATACATAGCATTGTTTTATTTAACTAAAAAAAGAATTTAAATGTCTGTCTGATGACGTTCTCTTCCTAGTACAGCATGGCAAGAAAATCCTCCAAATATTGATTAACCTGTTGAATTGGAGATAGTTCACTACCCAATGACTTCATAAATATCTGCTTCAATTGAAATAACAAAACAAATGAAATAACAAAACAATCATTCATTTTCTGATACAGCTGTAAGACTAATCTGAAAAGTTTTCAAAATAAATCACTTAAAAAATGTATAGTGTATACCTTCCAAAAATGAAACCCACATCTATCTCTGCATTGTGAAAAATATGTATTAAGGTTATAGCAACCAACAAGAATTCACTTTTATGTAGAAATCCATGATTAAATTGAGTCTTCCTGACTAGTGATTTAAATCAAATCCACCCTGGCTCAAAAAGAAAAAAATGAGTCTTAAGTCCCTTTGTAAATCCCACCCTTAAGTGCTGCAATGCTCAGCATCGCAGCACCTAACTTTTAGGTCCTTTACTGCCTAGCTGCATTCACACCCCTCAGTGATGTGTCAGCCCTCTCCCCCCCATACAATGCAGGGGAAGAGTTAGGTGTGTAAGAATGGAATTCATAAAAGGCAGTACACTGAGTTGAGAGCCACCCAAATTAGATAGTACGAAAGGGTGTGCCATATCTGCTCTCTAGTTTTACCACCACCATGAACCTTCTGGCCGTAGGCACCTAAACCAATTCAGTCCTTGTTAATGAAGGGTGGAGGAGGAAGTGGTGCACCATTCTCTCTCTCTTTTAGCCCAGCAGTTAGGGCACTCACCCAGGATGTGGGAAACCTGTGATCAATTTCCCCCAAATGATGTGGAGAAGGGATTTGTAGGGTCTCCCAGGAGGGCCCTAGCTCTGGGATATTCTGGGGCAGGTCTCTTCTGTTCCACTGTGTATAAACTGTTAAATATTCAGGGGGCCAGAGCAAGTGAAGATGAGGCTACAGCTCAAGGAGTAGGGCACTTTGCTGGGAGACCCACATTCCATTTCCTCTGCTCCGAGAAGTGGTAGTTAGGTGCCTAAAATCCCCTAGTGACCCCTGTGCTATCAGTACACCAGAGGGCAATGAAAGCAAGAGGATGATTCTACTCCGGCTTTACTACCAAATATCAGTCCATCAATGCATGTTCGTTCCGTCAGAAAAGATTGACAATGTCTATTATTCTAAATAGCAGCTATTAAATGATGCTTGTCAGATAACAACCCTTTGTGATTATGGCACTGCTTTTCACTTTTATATATGATCTATCTGTATCAGGAAAAAAATTCCTAGAGGGATGATTGCATCAGCATTGTCTTCTTCAAAGAAATATACAATAAAAGGGAGTTGAACACAGTGTATATCTCACTGCCTATCCCCTAGATGGACAGCAATGCTTTGCAGAAACAAGATAAAACCCAAAGCTGCAAGCCATTAATTAAATATAATATTGGCATCCTACAGGCACCTACTCCGAAGCACACACTGTTGAGCTGGATGATAAGACAACACATTATTAGATACACGGCTTCTTCACATGACACTTAAGAGGCCTCTGAAATAGCGAAGATCAGTGGTTAGTCTCTAAGGTGCCACAAGTACTCCTTTTCTTTTTGCGAATACAGACTAACACGGCTGTTCCTCTGAAACCTGGCAGAGTGCTAGGCACGGCAACTTGCACTCCCGGCAGCCACAGCTAGGACACTAGACTTAGCAGCAGGCAACGTAGCAGGATAATTACCCCCTCCCCCTCCGACCCAGACCCACGGTGCTAGGCTCCCTTGCACCCGTGGAGGGTTTGGCCTAGTGTCTCCCCTTCCCCATGATCGCCCTGTTCAGCTCCTGGGCTCCGCCTGACCCCGCGGGGCACTGCAGGGGCAGCGGCCTCGCTTTGCGAACGGGCACGTGCGGAGGCTTCCCACCCGCTGGCTGGAGGCCGGGCCGCTTCTGCTGCCCCGCAGGCTCCGGAGCCGGCTCTGCCGCGGCCCGATCCCCGCGCACGGGCCGGCCCGAGCCGCAGCCGCCTCCCGCCCCCGAGCCAGCGCCGCTCCCGCAGCCAATAGCGGGGATGCTGCAGGAGGAGCAGCCGCGGCTCCCATCTCCGCCCCGGGGGTCTGCCGGCGGCCCGGATCCTCCCACTGCCGCTAAGCTCATAAAGCCCCCGCCCGCCCTGGGGCGGCCCTTTGCCTATTGCCCTGAGCGGAGGAGGAGACGGGCGGCCCACTGCTGCAGCGGCTGGAGGCGGAGAGCTCGCGAGGGGGGCTTCGGTGCCCCCTCCCTGGCAGCGCCTCCTTCTCCGCGGCGCCCGGCGCCTCCCGTGGCGCGGGGGGGGCGTGACCGGCCGCGGCGGGGCAAACGGGAGCTGCTGGCGGCGCGTCCCACTGGAGGGGCGAAGATGGCGCTGAACGGCAGCAGGCAGCCCCCCAGCCTCCTCTTCCTGCTGGCTCTGGTTCTCCCGCTAGCGCCGCCAAGCCGGGCAGCGGACACAGCGCTGCCCCCCATCCCCGCAGGTGAGTGAGGCGGGCGGGAGGCCGCTCCAGCCCCTCTTCGTGCGCGCCGGGAGGGCTCAGGGCTCATTCATTCATGACCGGCCCCGCTGCAAGAGACACGGGGAAATTGCCCGCCCGCCCGGCTGAGCTGCCGCAGGCTCGCCAGGTCCCTTCCGACTCGCGGTGAACTCTCGGCGCTTGGGGGTGTTGCAGCGAGAGGCGAACTGGAAGTTGGGAGGAAACTTGGAAAGTTAGTTGCCCCTCCCCCGGTGGTGGCTGGAGGACGATGATTTATAGGTAGCTGTGGTTTGATGAGACGTTGAAAACTCTCCGATGGTTCTCTCGGCTTGGCGCTGCTAAGCCCCGTTGTTGAAATGCTCTCCAAGAGCATCGCCAGCTCTGGCTTTGGGCTTGTGCGTTTCAGCGGAATTGGTTGCTCGTGTGTTCTGCTTACTCCCCAGTGCAAGATCCGTCTGAAAGATCAACCTCCTCCAGGCTCTTGGGTGACTTGCCCTAGGTGACCGCTTTATACTGAAACAGGGAACTTTTTTTTTTTTTTTAAAAAAAAGGAAATGTTTTTAAATCTCTGAAACAGTTTTATTTGGAGGCAGGAGTAGCTCTTTCTTCATGGTGCATGAATATCTACTGATCATGAAAATCCTGCTGGGGAGAACTATTCAAAGATCTCCCAGTTTTTGAATAGCAAGTGGATAAATAGAGGGTCATAATGTATTTAGCAAACAGTAAGGCAAACCACACAAATATAGACATACACTGGCTGAAAAGCTAATGTCCAAAGCCAGGATCTTCCCCCATGGGGGAAGAGATTTGCCCCTCTCTTCCCCTTTCCCTGTTAAGTAATCAGTCATAGAATCATAGAATATCAGAGTTGGAAGAGACCTCAGGAGGTCATCTAGTCCAACCCTCTGCTCAAAGCAGGACCAATCCCCAATTTTTGCCCCAGATCCCTAAATGGCCCCCTCAGGGATTGAACTCAGAACCCTGGGTTTAGCAGGCCAGTGCTCAAACCACCAGTTCTCCTTCCTCTCCCCCATGAATAGCCTGAGATTCCTGACAAGGTGTTGATGGGCCACATACTTCTTAGCTCCTGGAAGAGCAGATGGTGCCACTCACTGATGACCCAACTTAGTAACTTACATCCAGTGAAGCTACGCTACTTAGTTTCTTCATAAGAGTTTTCTCCTAGCTGAACACATTGGAAGGCTGAGCTCCCTCCCTTTCGCTCCAAAGCTTGTTCACGTTCTGCCGCTTGAATGTTGTAATGTTCCAAGAAGCTAGACGGCAGCAAGAAATTCAATCCTTAGTGTTTCAGAGTAGCAGCCATGTTAGTCTGTATCCGCCAAAAGAAAAGGAGTTAGTCTCTAAGGCACCACAAGTACTCCTTTTCTTTTTGCGAATCCTTTGTGAGTAAAACAATAGCAAAAAGAATTTATGCCCAAAACCGGTTGAAAAAGGGGTCGGAAGCGTCTGTCAAAATACTGCCTGTGCTTCCAGGGAGTCACTTGTTACAGGTTTGCTGTAATTTTGAACCTCTCACTGGATCTTGCATGGGAAAGGTATCCTATCCTGCTAGATGGATTTCACATGGTGATAAAAATAGGTAGTCTTGACAAGTTCAAAGCGATAATAAGGTTATTTTAGTGCCTGGTTTAATTCTCTCAGTATGCAGAAGAAAAGTTTTTAGGGAGTGAGTCTTGTAAATCTCACCCCGTTTGATGAGACTGTATCGGGTAAGGTTGTTGGGAGCTTGAGTAATAACTAATGTAACAAAATCTTGTGTTGACCTATACCAGACTGTAGACGTGTGAACCTGCTCATCTGTAGCTTCCTTATATGGACAGTGCTGGCCTTGTTAGCTTGCGATTCTGGCTTTAGTCCTGTTAGTGATTTCCTACAAAGCTGCTCTGTGCACAGTTTATTGCAGTCTGTCAGAGGCTCTGTGTGTGTGTGTGTGTGTGTGTGCACACGCACTGACACTGCTGTTTTTATATTAGTCAGCAGTGTGTGTCAATTTACAGCAAACTGCTTGCATTTCATTCCATTCCAAGTACACTTCCTATAAAAGCACCTTTTCAAACTGTAATATGTGTCTATTTTATTAACTGAGATAAATAAGTGTTTCAGGGTGGGTGTTAGAGGTAGGATCTCAAGTTTTAACGGATAGTTAGTGTTGTACTATGATCTAACAGGTTTCAGAGTAGCAGCCGTGTTAGTCTGTATTTGCAAAAAGAAAAGGAGGACTAGTGGCACCTTAGAGACTAACCAATTTATTTGAGCATAAGCTTTTGTGAGCTACAGCTCACTGAATTGGATGCATTCAGTGGAAAATACAGGGATGAGATTTATATACACACAGAACATGAAAAAATGAGTGTTATCATACACACTGTAAGGAGAGTGATCACTTAAGATGAGCTATTACCAGCAGGAGAGCGGGGCAAGGGGAGAAAACCCTTTGTAGTGGTCATCAAGGTGGGTCATTCCATCAGTTAACAGGAACGTCTGAGGAACGGGGGGGGGGGGGGGAATAAATATGGGGAAATAGTTTTACTTTGTGTAATGACCCATCCACTCCCAGTCTCTATTCAAGCCTAAGTTAATTGTATCCAGTTTGCAAGTTAGTTCCAATTCAGCAGTCTCTCGTTGGAGTCTGTTTTTGAAGTCTTTTTGTTGTAATATTGCGACTTTTAGGTCTGTAAGCGAGTGACCAGAGATATTGAAGTGTTCTCCGACTGGTTTATGAATGTTATAATTCTTGACATCTGATTTGTGTCTGTTTATTCTTTTACGTAGAGACTGTCCAGTTTGACCAATGTACATGGCAGAGGGGCATTGCTGGCACATGATGGCATATATCACATTGGTAGATGTGCAGGTGAACGAGCCTCTGATAGTGTGGCTGATGTGATTAGGCCCTATGATGGTGTCCCCTGAATAGATATGTGGACAAAATTGGCAACGGGCTTTGTTGCAAGGATAGGTTCCTGGGTTAGTGGTTGTGTTGTGTGGTGTGTAGTTGCTGGTGAGTATTTGCTTCAGGTTGGGGGGCTGTCTGTAGGCAAGGACTGGCCTGTCTCCCAAGATTTGTGAGAGTGATGGGTCGTCCTTCAGGATAGGTTGTAGATCCCTGATGATGCAATCCACTGAATGCATCCAATGAAGTGAGCTGTAGCTCACGAAAGCTTTTGCTCAAATAAATTGGTTAGTCTCTAAGGTGCCACAAGTACTCCTTATGATCTAACAGAATACTTAACTAATTTGGTAGGGGCGTTACATTAACTAATCCTGGTGATAGCTCTGTGAAGTAGGATTGAACTATTAATTTTGAACAATACTAATAGAAAACAGTTATTTGTATTATGGAGGCTGCCACTTTTTTTAAAGTGTATTCTGGCTAACATGAAGATTAAGAAAATCTGTACTGAAGTATAACAGACTGCTGACTTGGAAGCTGCTCCTTGAGTTTCTTGATCCCAGACATATAGCAAGTTTGTTTGTTAGCTGCAGACTCCAGTTCTAACCGGCAGTGATTTTCCTGAGTTATTGAGTGCACATTTTATTGCCTTCTATTAAGTATGTTTTGCTGCTCAGTGAGAAATAGAACTTGACACGTCTCACTTTTGTGTTATATCAGTCTTGAGCTCAATTTCTAGGTTGCTGGTATTTTGTGGAACAGTATGTAATTTTCAGTGTGTAACACACAATTTTCAAAACATCAATATTACTTACATTGGAAATCATTTGTAACAGGAGTGAGGAAAAGTGGCTGCCAGATACTATCTTCCTCTATTATTTTCAAACATCGTCTTGATCAAAAAGGCCAATGTCTCATTAATACAGAATTACAAATGTTCATGAAGAGTGAAAAAAAAAAAGATAGTTAACAGACCAGAATTGTGCAGTTTATTGCAGCTAAAGTTACAAGAACTACACTGGGGGGTCAATTCTAGTTAAAACAAAAACTCTTCTCCCTCCATCTCCTCCCCTCGTCCCCCCCCGAAAACTCAGCTATTTTTTTCAGCCATAAAAAAAAAGTACATAAGGACCATTATTGTCCCAATTGGGTACATAATACTGAGCGAAGTTGAAATCAGTATCTAACTCAGTCCACTCTGTGCATGATGAAGCCACAGTTTGATGTCAAGACATTTCTTGTTGTGTCAAACTTAGTAAATATCTACATCTTGTCATCTAATGTAACCCACCCAAGTGAGTTAGGACACCTGTAGGCTTCAGCAGGAATTTTATGGATTGCAGTGGAGTCTAAAACAGATTTAAGTTGCTAAATCTGGTGTTTAGGCACCTAGGTACCTCGTAGTCTTTTGGATCCTGATCCACAGTTGACTTGTCCAAGATCACACTGGAAATCTGGCATAGCAGGGAATTGTATTTGGGTCTCCTGAGTGTCAGGCTGCTGCCCTAAACCACTGGATTGCCCAGCAAAAATTACTTATGTGAAAAATCCCTATTTTTGTGAGTAAAGCCACTGAAGTCAGTGTGGGCTGCTCCCATGTGAAATGATTATTTGCGGATGTGTTGGCAAGATCTGGCCCTGAATTAGATTAAAACATGCAGAATGATAACTGACTACTGGGGGGGTGTGCAGCAGGGAAGTGTGTGTGTGTCTGAAGATAACCATAAATAAATAAACATGGTTGCTCTTGGAGTGCTGCTCAGAAAAGTTGCCTTTGTGTCACATTTCTAGTTACTTTTTAACTTTAAATATTGTTGGATTAACTTTGAAAGGCTTCCCTGGCAAAATAATTTTGACACATTTTGCAAGCCTTTTATAGCATTCAGGATACGTGACATAATGAGGGTGGAGTGTGTTAACGTGCGTAGTAAGTGCTTTGATGTATGCTAGTTAGTGCTGGAAATTTCAAATCATCTTAGATTTATAGACTAAGACAAGATTTTGCCACCCTTCTTCACGTTGAGAAACAACTTAGTGTGCAACTAGTTCCATTGATTTCATTGTGCAACTTGCAAGTGTGGCGAAAATCTGACCCAAACACACTAATACCAAAGCAGACTTCAGTGGAACTACTCACTGAGCAAGTTTCTACTCCATGTGAGTAAAGGTGGCAGAATCGGCCTGTTTATCACTGAGGCCATGATCCTGCAAGCTGCAATGCACAGGTACCTTGGCCGGCTTGCTACTCATTTTAAGTCAATGGGGCTCTGTGCAAGTAGTTTGCAGGATTAGGGTCTAAATTGGCTGCATGTGTCTCATATGAAGTATTTATTTGCACTAATTAAAATATTTGGAAATATCATGACTAGATCATGTCTTAAGTGTTTTGATTTCTTCTCTGCCAATTTAATTACTCATTTAAAAACAAAAAAAATTACTGGACTGTTGGCATTGAGGGACCATTCAATTTATGCAGTGAATTGTGCTATTAAAATATGTTAATCAATATAAATATCCTCTAGTTCTTATGGAACTGTTACTGTTTTAAAGTTTACTTTGCCCAGTGCTTGAATTGGTTACTTTGCATGAAGAATAGGTATGGGCATTGTAAGGGCATCTGTAGGTTTTTATTTAAAATATTTTATTTTAAAATGCAAAAATAAAGTGCTCCTCAGAATTATGTTTGAGAGGGTCATAGACTGAATGATGAGAGAGGAATAATTCCCTTTTCACTTTAAACAGTGACTTTACTTTTCTGCAGCATAAAAATACCTTGTTTGGTGACATTTCTCTAATGGGAGTGTATTGTAACTGTGTAGGAAATATTTAGATAATAGTTAGATTATGGTTTCATTGGAGGGGGTATATTTAATCATTAAAGAACAGATTCTGATAGCCTTGCTCACATTCAGGAGCACCCTATTCAATGAGTAGATGAGTAGTCTGACTATTCATGGAATAAGATACTACTCAAGGTGAGTATGGGTATCATAATCTGGCCCATATTGATCGGACAGAAGTGAAGCATCTAAAAAGCATAATTCCAAAATAGGTCACTTTCCACCAATAAATAACTACACCCACAATTTTCAGTAGTTACTTGACAATACACTGTTTCAGACACACAACAATATCTTGCATTTGGCTCTTCTCAAAACATCCTGACTTCTTTACACTTCAATATCGTTGTTATAATGTGTATATACGTTCCTTTATATTGTTTTGTTGGTTTTAATTCAATATTGTGGCTGTAGAACGTCTTACATGCTGACAAATGTTCAAAAACCTTATACGGAAAATATTTGGCCATTTCATCCTTTTCTATGGAAACCAAAATGAAAGGTGCACAATGTATTGCTGTATAATTTTATTGTAAATTATGATAATCTTTGTGATGAAGCACAGAGTAATTTAAGGCTGATTTCCGAAATAGTTTAAAGCAACAAAATACAACTCTGGTTTGATTAGGAACCTTAAACTGGAATTTTATATGGGAACTATGAACAAAATCAATGTATTTCTTTTTTGATCCACTAGCATATCTTTAACACAACTTGAATTTTTTTTGCTGTAGAAGCAACTTGGAGGACTTACAGTGTGGATTTTTCTCGCAAGTGTGACATGGGGTTTGAAAGATCATGATTTAATGACCTGAAGGATCTTATTGGGAGATGAGAGTTAAAGAATGTAAAGTGTAATATTTTTGTTTGATAGCAGTGCTAATTTCATTCTTTCGACATCACTGTTGTATTTAAAATCTGGCATGAGTTCCTATATTTGTAATTAATGTGAGGATTAAAGCAGAAAAAGTACCATTAGCCTTAAAATCTGAGATGTAAGATTGAACAAGAGAAAAGTGCTAGACAAACTTAGTTTTTCATTATGGGCTAAGTTCAGCATTGAAGTCAATAGGAATGTTTCTATTGACTTCCAGATGGTATAGGATCAGATTCCGTAGGCCTGTCCTGCTTCCATGGAGTTCAGTGGAAGCCAACTTGTGCCCACGAGTAGGAAAAATCAAATTCCACTAATGAAAGCAGTTCCAGCAGGACCATTCCATGAAATGCAAAAACTAACGAGTCTTTGTTCCATAGTGTGTGTTAATTTAGAACTCTTCTTATTATAACAAGGTGTTATTTAGTTACTGATCTGGATTCTGACCTTACACCTGTTTTACATCAGCGAACAGTAACTTTAATAGAGTTAATCCTCATTTATAATAGTGTAAGTGAGATCAGAATCAGGCACATGGACTTACTAAAAAGAATCTCAGTCACTAGCGTAAGGGTGGGTAAGATACAAAGTCTTAGAGGTGGGCTAGGTATCCTCCTGCTTTTCTGTGCTGACTTCCATTACAAGAGTCCTGGAGCAAACACTTGCCAGGAGTAGAATGGGAGCAGTTTCTCAATGATGCTATATAAGGACTTGAAACACCATTTGCCCCCCGGCAAGTAATGTTAGATTTCCCTGGCAAGTTGGGGTTGAGAGCCATCCATTTGTGTAGAATAAAGGAGCTCTTCAGAAAGAAACACTTCTGTCCTGTATGGTTGTGAAGATGAACTTCTTGCAGCTTGTGTAACTGTGTAAATAGTTAAAGCCAGACTTTCTAAAGACCTCAGGGCCAGAATTTCAGGTGCTTAGCACCTACAATTGGGGCCAGATGTTTAAAACTGTTAACAGCCTAGCCGCTCCCAGTGTGAAACTTCTGGCCAGATTTTTCAAAAGAGCTCAGAATTTTACCATTCATTTGGTGCTTAATTGGGAGTGGAACAATTCCGAAAATCTGGCCTATATTGTGGGTGCTGAGCTTTTTTGAAAATGGGAACTGTAATGACTGTAGGGAGGCAGCTTTGTGTGTCCTCAGCTCTGCTAAAGCTCCAGTTCCTCTTTTCTCAAGTAAATACCGACCTCAGGATGGGTCATTAATGCAAATACCAGTCTGTGACTTCATTGATAAATTAGCTGTAGGGAATTGGAAGAAGGTCTTTGGTAAGATTCTCACTGTTCTGTTTGACCTTGTTTAAACAGGTGGCCTTATAAAGAAATCGCCTAAGGACAAGAAATTTGTTACTGATACTGTAAACAGTCAAAATGGCAGGAGCTGAATAAACTTGCTCACTTGTGCCGCTTATGTCAATTTCAGACTATCCACTGAAAAGCTGTTCTGTTGACAATTTACAAGAATTTCCTCACAGTTGTTTAAGGAGCAGCTGGTTCATGCATTATAATGACATAACATACCAAATAAACTGTTTGTTTTGTTTGTTAGTTTGGTAATTGAGACCTGTCCTATGCTTGCTTGAAACAAACACTTCATTGAGTAGATAGGGTCTGATCCAAAGACCAATTAAGTCAATGGAAAGAATTTCATCCTCTAACACTAGTAGTTGGTTTTCATTAAAAATCAAAGAGGTGAAAATCTTGTGTGAGAGTGGAAGCCAGCCCTGACACGGAGCCAACATTCTATCTGTGACATCCATTTCATCCATTTAATGACACTAGATTAATTAGTGAACATGCAATTCTTTAATAGGGCTTTGTTGACTGTACACTCAATGCTACTGGAAAACCAATGTGTATGCTTTTTAGAAGATGGGCAGCATCAACTTGAAAATCTAAAATTATTTCTGGAAAACATTTACTACTATTGCAAGTAGAGAAATTTGGCACTCTGGGTACAATTAGTTTCTCTTTTTTCCTTTTGTTTAGTCAGTCAGCTTTTTTCAGTTGTTTGAAGAAACAGGGAAAAGGAAAGGAACCTAAACTCTTAAACCATAAAAACTGGCAGGGATATTCAGGGGTGGATGTAATACCCAACAGTCCTTTTATTCTGTGTTTGCACTTGCCTAGTTCCGTGGAGCACTACTCTTTCTTTTTTTTTTTTTGGGCGGGCGGGGGGGAAATGCCTACACTCCAATAGTGATTCTTGTGTAGACATACTCAGATTAGCTTTATCTAGCTATCTTGAGGTACTGGAGCAGTGAAGCTGTGGCAGCATGGGCTAGTGAACTGAGTAATTACCCGGAGTTCTGGATGGGTTTGTACAGCCTGCATTGAAGTCTATACGACTGCAGCTTCACTGCTTTGTAGAGAGACCAGACAGCAAGTGTGAAAAATTGGGACGGGGGTGGGGGGTAATAGGCACCTGTATAAGATAAAGTTCCAAATACTGTGACTGTCCCTATACAGTCGGGACATCTGGTCACCCTGCTGCTATCCAATATGTTTTAAATCAGCCCTATGCTAGCAGCTTATTTTCTGTATAAGGCAAGGTAATTGTTGTAGATTTCCTTACATTTTCCAGGATATGCTCCAGAAAAAAATACTTGATTTGTAACACCGATTACAAAATGTAACTCTCAAATACACAGATTGTATCACAAAGAAGCTATTAAGAGTTTTCCTTATCAATCTTTACTAGTCTCATCATAAAGTTCTGGGTTATTTTGAGTTTTGAATTCTATTCAGTCGTTTCAAAACCCAAGAATCACTTCTTTGTGCCACGTTGGTTTGGATTTAATAGTACATTCAGTAGTTGCCATTACCCTTTATATTTACTGTTGTGTTTGCGAGACAGCACATTTATGAGAGCAACAAAAATAAAACTGTCTAATGTGTCATGCTTGAAGGAATCTATCAGGAGAAGGTGCTGGCTGTGCAGATATCTTGGTTATAAGCACAGTTATGGACTTACGAACCAATTATCCATTCCAAACTTTTTAAAAAAATACCTCTGTTCAAGGCCCAGCAGAGGGGGGAGGTAGGGAAAGTTCACCAGCAGCTTTTTCTAAATAAAAGTACTAAAAATTCTGGGAGTGCAGGTATCCGAATTCTGAAGACAATTTTTATTTATTTATTTTACTTTTAGACTGCCGCTTGATGTAGATGACCAGGTGGAGTTCCTTTTTTTTTTTTTTACAGGTTATTAGCTGCCTTTCTGTTCCAACTCCTGTGGATGCAAAAGTAGAATAACAAAATAACAAAAGTAGAATAACAGAGTCAGGACTCTTAATAATTTCAGCTGTTTCCTGCTTCCATATCCATGGAAATGAGCATCCAACTGGGGAGCGAACAAGGGTTTAGAGAAACTTTTTTTTCTCCCTCTGTTTTCATTTTCTATGGAAATTGGATCAGAAAGGCAGCTGTAGGAATTCTTAGCCACTTTAAGCTATTGGTTGTGACCTTAGAGTACTCGGTACCAGGTTTCAGAACAGTAATTTAGAATATTTAAATGAAGGGGAGGGGAACCTATTAATTTGTCTGATCTTCCAGTGAGGGAGAGGATGAGCTAGCAACTGCAGTAGAACCTCAGAGTTATGAACACTTTGGGAATGGAGGTTGTTCATAATTCTGAAATGTTTGTAACTCTGAAAAAATGTTATGGTGGTTATTTCAAAAGTTTACAGCTTAACATTGATTTAATACAGCTTTGAAACTTTACTATGCAGAAGAAAAATGCTGCTTTTAACCATCTTAATTTAAATGAAACAAGCACCGAAAGTTTCCTTACCTTGTCAAATCCTGTTTTATTTATTTTTTTAGTAGTTTACATTTAATACAGTACTGTACTGTATTTGCTCCTCCCCTCCCCGTCTCTGCTGCTGCCTGATTCCATATTTCTGGTTCCAAATGAGGTGCGTGGTTGACTGGTCAGGTTGTCACGCTGGTGTTCATAACTCTGAGGTTCTACTGGAATACTTTATATGCAGGACTAGCTAAATCTTTTTCCCATTTCAGGGATCTGAATCTTCATTTACATCCTCTTTGACGCATCCTACAGTCTGGAGAGTGACGTATGCCCTATTACTCAGGGAACACTATAGTGAGTAAGGGCATCTATATGGATGGCTGGTCCCTCTGTCCAACTTGCATGGTTTCCATCTTCTGTTTGGTGCCATGCAGTCAAGCCCACCTGCTCCGGCCTCAGCCTGTCTCCTCTGACACACTTGAATAAGTCCAGCTGGAGGTGCACCAGGGCTAAGGCAGGCTTCCTGCCTGCCCTGGCTCCACATGGCTCCCAGAAGCGGCTGGCATGTGTGGCTCCTAGGCTCAGGGTGGCCACGGGGGCTCTGCTTGCTGCCCGAGTGCCGGCTCCGCAGCTCCCATGGGCTGGGAACGGTGGCCAGTGGGAGCTGCGAGGATGGCGCCTGCAGACGTGGGCAGTGAGCAGAGCTCCCCGGCCCCTTTGTTTAAGAGACGGACGTGCCATCCGCTTCTGGGAGCTGACTAAGGTAAGCACCGCTTGATTGGAGTCCGCACCCCAAACCTCCCACACACACCTTAATTTCCTCCTAGACCTTGC
The DNA here is from genome assembly GCF_965140235.1 of Caretta caretta. Lineage (NCBI taxonomy): Eukaryota > Metazoa > Chordata > Testudines > Cheloniidae > Caretta > Caretta caretta. The sequence goes on from NC_134214.1 coordinate 30,317,397, forward strand.
ACCCCTTTCCCCACGCCAACCCTGAGCCCTCTCCCATGCACCAAAACCCTTGGCCCTGCCCCAGAGCCACACCCCAAGCTGGAATCCTCAGGTCCTCCTGCACCCCAACCCCCTGCCCTAGCCCGGAGCCCCCTTCTGCACCTTGAACCCCTCATTTCTGGCCCACCCCAGAGTCCTCACCCCCTCCTGCACTGCTGCCCCAGCCCGGTGAAAGTGAGTGAAGGTGGGGGAGAGTGAATGATGGAGGGAGGAGGGATGATGTAATCTGGGGGTGGGGCCTCAGAAGGGGTGGGGCTTCTGGGCAGGGCAAGGGTGTTTGGTTTTGTGCAATTAGAAATTTGGCAACCCTAGCCCAAGCTCCAGGACCCTCCCACTTTGCAATTAAATAACCTGTTAACTTGAGCCCTGCAAACCCAAGTTAGCTGTCCTGGGCCAGCTGTGGGTATCTAATTGCAGTGTAGACATGAGCCTGTGTTTGTCTCCATGGCTGTGCCTTCTCTCCCTGGAGTCTTAGGCATTCTTCTTCCCCCATTCCCTGTCTCTTGCCTTCTAGCCACTTTTGGCAGGTATTTGTGCCTCTTTGATTTACTCTGCACCCAAAAACAGAGGAATATAGATCTAAAGAAGTTGCCAGTTACACAGCTGTAATTCTGTTTTGGGTTTACATAGTCTCTAGAACCCTAGGGGTGGAACTATATTTCTGTAATTGTAAATCTTTAAAACTCTATGCAGTATGTGGCTCAGAGAGCCATTATCCCTTTTGTACTTGGGGAGAGTACAAGCATGTCTGTGTCAATAGGTCTACAAGATTTGGATCTAAGAATTAAACCTCAGTCATCATATGGTAGCGAACGGTATTCCAGGTCTTGGCTGCTCCTAAAACAATTCTGAAAGTGTCCACAAGCACTGGTGCAAATCTGTGTCTCTTCATTCAATAAAAATAAAAACCATGTGGGTCAAAGACTGGCAAAAGTCTAGCTAGTCACACATTGTTTGGCAGGGGGCTTGGGCGGAGGACATTGTTACTTAAACTTGGCAGAACGGTTCCTGCTTTAGACCTTGTTGGCTAACCTTCAGCCCAAAGCAAACGTTCTGAATTATAGTTCTGACTCCTGAAAACAAAAATTTATGATGGGAGTGTTGTCAGATCCTTGATTTATGGCAGCCCAAAAGTCAGTTATGTAAGGGAAATTAGATGATGATGTAAAATGTTCATTAGGAATCCTAATAAGTTACAAAGACCTTTGTATGCAACCTTGGCTTTGTCAACATGACTAGCAAAGTGTTTCCTTATTGGTAAAGTTATAATTTGCATTTAAAAATGAGCACATTTGCCTCTGGAGATACTGTGTCAGCTAAATGCCGAGTGTCTCTCAGTGGTTGTCTCTGGAAAGCAGGTCTGTTTTATTAATGTAATTGTCAGACTGCCCTCTATAGTAACACTCTGCTAAGTTTAGCACACTCAGCTGGATTGAAGTTCCGGTCTGCATACATCCTTTTATACTTTGGTATTGTGTTGGGTTATAGGATCACATGCTTCCTGTTTACATGCTGCTTAAGTCTGCTGTATAACAAAACACTGGGCCTGATACTCCCCTCTGGTGACAGACAAGGTGCAAGTGACAGCTTGTATGTCAATGGAGGCATACTGCCAAAGAGTAGGTTTCAGAGTAACAGCCGTGTTAGTCTGTATTCGCAAAAAGCAAAGGAGTACTTGTGGCACCTTAGAGACTAACCAATTTATTTGAGCATGAGCTTTCGTGAGCTACAGCTCACTTCATCGGATGCATACCGTGGAAACTGCAGCAGACTTTATATACACACAGAGATCATGAAACAATACCTCCTTCCACCCCACTGTCCTGCTGGTAATAGCTTATCTAAAGTGATCATCAAGTTGGGCCATTTCCAGCACAAATCCAGGTTTTCTCACCCTCCACCCCCCCGCACACAAACTCACTCTCCTGCTGGTAATAGCTCATCCAAAGTGACCACTCTCCCTACAATGTGCATGATAATCAAGGTGGGCCATTTCCAGCACAAATCCAGGCTTTCTCACCTCCCCCCCCTTTTTTTTTCCGGGGACACACAAACACACACACACACAGAGGAAATGACCCACCTTGATTATCGTACATATTGTGAAGAGAGTGGTCACTTTGGATGGTCTATTACCAGCAGGAGAGTGAGTTTGTGTGTGTGTGGGGGGGAGGGTGAGAGAACCTGGATTTGTGCTGGAAATGGCCCAACTTGATGATCACTTTAGATAAGCTATTACCAGCAGGACAGTGGGGTGGGAGGAGGTATTGTTTCATGATCTCTGTGTGTATATAAAGTCTGCTGCAGCTTCCACGGTATGCATCCGATGAAGTGAGTTGTAGCTCACGAAAGCTCATGCTCAAATAAATTGGTTAGTCTCTAAGGTGCCACAAGTACTCCTTTTCTCTTTGCCAAAGAGTAGGTGGATGAGCAATGCTCATGGAGAGTCCCTTTGCCCCCTGCATGGATATCACTGGTCTCCTGCAGTTGCTTTGATTCCCTACATGTATAGATCTGGGTGGGGGGCACAGTCATGTTTGTTGTCCGAAATATTATTGTGCATGTAAATTGCATGTGGTATTGGAAGTTTCCAGAAACTAGATAGGATCCATTTTAATTTCAGCAGTTTGTAACGCTATGCCATGGGTGTCCTGTCAGTAGCAATGTTCAAACCCAGGCCCTCTAGATCTAAAAACATAAGTCTCTACTGCTAAGCTAAAAGACCCCGCTCTGTTAGCACAAAGGCTGTATGAATTCTAGCGATCCAGCTATTAGAGTAGGATAGAGCCACGCTGGGTGATCCTGAATTACAAGCACATTATTATGTAGTCTCATGGAGATGAAATGCTAAGTTTTAACATGAGGATTTTTTAGCTGTTTCTTCTTTTTCCCTTCCCCCTCCTGCTTTTTAAGTGAAATGATAGTTTGTTAAAGGTACTGAACTCACAGACTTTAATATAATAAGTCCTGCTTTTATCCACAGGGCCAAGTCCTTCTTGGTGTCAGTGAGTAGCCCTGTTGGAGTAAAGGAGACTACTCACGTGAGTAAGGAGGTTAGGTATAGGCCCAGGAAAATTGATATCAAGTACAGTGACAGAGGAATCTTCCCAACATTGCTTCATCAATGCATCCTAACCCTTATTTAGAGGGATCACCTTCGGGAGCCAGATGCTAAGTGTAGCATTCAATCCTTGATCTATGGCTTAGTCTTCCATCAGGGCGTGAGACATGATGATTTTTGTGATGTGTGGAAATCTGCTAGAAACATACTGAGGCCATTGCATTATGTGGTCTTTTATTTGTTAATTTGAGGTTTCAGAGGCATCACATCTTGGAATCAAAAGACACCTTGATTAAACTTACCTGTCCTGATTCTGTTTGTCACATACACTAGTTTTATGACTTCAACATGACTAGTTTTATGACTTCAACAGTAGAGTTACCTCAGGTTTATTCCAGTATAAGATTAGAATATGGCCCATTGACTTTAAGGACTTGCTGCATCTGAATGACTAAATTAGTGAATTCAGGTCCCTTTTAAGTAAGACTCATTTTACCTCTTACATTTTCATAGCAGATTTCAAGAAATTTTTAATTGGAATTGACATTAGAAGGTAGCTGTTTTGCAGGACTAATGTGTTAAAGCCACCAGGCTCTTTTTCTTTTTAAAATTGCTCACAAATAGAACTAATGAGAAGTAGAATTGTCGAAGGAATTGACATTAAAGATGAGTTCATAAGGAATTTAATGTGATGTGTGAATGTAATTTTTTTTAGGTCTTTTTCTTCTTTTACGGAGGGACCTGATTCTTCTCTCAGGGCAAGTCTACACTACAGAGTTACATCAGTGCAGCTGCAACAGGTCTGGTGATGCCGTCATGCCGATGGGAGAGCGCTCGCCCATTGGCATAATGACACTATCTTTGCGAGAAGTAGAAACTATGTTGATGGGAGAGTGTCTCCTGCCGACATTGTGCTGGTGTGGACAGCCCGAAACTTGCATTGCTCAGGAGGGGTGGGGCTTTTTCACACTCCTGAGCGAAGTAAGGTATATTGATTTAGGCTGTAGTTTAGACCTGCCCTCACTTATATAGGAATAAGTGAGCAGCAGCTCCAACGACGTCAGCTATGCCAGTTCATGAGATCAGAATAAGGCCTATGAAGTTATATGAATTACACAAGTATTTTTTTTAGTAACTTATTGGTTTGAAAGAAAAGGGAGCTGCTTTTTCAGCTGTGTGCCCATATAACTGTAATCTGATAAATTTTTGCAGTGCCTCTCCAGACACAATAGACAGGATGACAGCGCATTCTGTCTGCTTTCTTCAGACAGGTCCCAATTTAAAAAACAAAACAAAACCCTTCAAAGGATAACTATTGCATAAACAGAGTACAACTCAAAGCACAGTAGCTGCAGTTGCTACTGTGTTTGTAAAAGAACTCTTTAAGGATCACATACACCTAACAACTTGTACCCTCGTATGATCAATGGATTAGAGCTGCTGAATGAGAGTATGCAACAACTCATTAGCTGTAATATAAAAATGCGTGTTCAAACCAGGACAAATATACCAAAAGACAAAATATTCTTATTGCAGATATTACCTATAGCCTCATTTTGATATGACACAGTTTGAGACACTAAATAATGTAATCAGTTTGTGGTTTCAATTACTACGAACCATCTTGTAGGTCCTCTTGAAAATCAGTGTCAACTGTTCCTCAATTTGGCTGCCTACATTGCCCCATTTTATACAGTCACAGGTTGTGATTATTTACATGCCAGCTTGCTCATTTCCCCCATCTTGAATGAGTCTAGAAAAATGTACTGGACCATTACTGTGCTGTATAATGAATGTTGGGCTAAATGAACACAGTGCATATTGGACTGCATGCCCCAAATGTCTTCGCACAAAGTGCTGATGGCTTTATACGAACTTTCATTGTACCAAAAACCAAACAAACAACCCCCCCTCCCCCAATTAGCTATGCTAGATAACTTGTGCTTGTCAGAACATGTTGGTTTGAATTTTTTTCTGAGTCATTAAGTTGAATTGCATATTTAAAAAAAATCTAATCTAGCCCAGGCTTGGCACTTACATCATCGTGTCTAGTACAGATGTTGAAATCCTTGATGTTAACATTCTGCCGGAAAGGGTAGATGTAAAATATGTCTGCCCCAAATGAAATTCTGCCAAGTCTTGTAAGTCTGTAGCTAATTCTTTAGAGGTCATGTAGGATTAACTTGGCTTTGTAATGGTCTAGTATGATCACATTTTCCAGTGCATTCTATTTCTTTTAAGTGCTGTATTTTTAAATTAATATATAATTTACTCTCATTCCACAGGGAAAAAACCCAGCCCTTTTCTCTTCAGTTTTGTTTTAGTCGTGGTCCAGGATTTACTTTTATTCATTCTATATTGACTCCCTTATAACCACTTTAGATTGGCTGTCCTTTTAAACAAACAGTTTTTTAGTCATATAGAAGTACTATTTCACATTTTGTGTGTGGTTGTAGGTCAGTACCTCCATGGACACTTTGCATTGAAGTCCTATTGTGAGAATAACCCATACATTTTAAAACATGGGGACTGTATTTTTACAAAAGGCTGCTGAAATATTTTTAAGTTGCAAAGCTTGAGAAATTTAAAAATATTTGGTTAAGCACCCTAAAGCTTGGATGTTTCTCTAAACCTGTCTAGTATACAAACTTGGGCTGTAAATCTCAAATTGATTTTTTTTCTTGTCACACTTGAAGGATTTTCAGTTTCCACTTTGGCTGGGGATATTAGAGCCACCTCTCCTGCACGATTTTGGTACTTTTGATCCAGGAAATGAAGATGCTCAAGGACCAGAGGAGTGGGAAATAATTCTTTTTTTTTAACCTCCAGAAGTTTTTGTCCACTCAGTTCTTAGTTTATCTGTACTACTTCACTGATCTCTATTAAATGCTACTCTTTACTTAAAATATCATTTACATTTCTGTTGGCTCTTTGATCCAAAATAATTTCCAAATACTTTAATTTAAAACTTTTGACACCACTCCATCACTGAAATAAAGCCACGCAAGGGAGGGAGGGCAGTAGCTAGGCTGACAACCAGGGCAAGGCACTGCACAACGGGAGTCAGAGCTGTAATTTTGATTTCCTATTTATATGGATCTTGAGGCCCATCTCTGTAGTCTAGTGGGGTTGAATTAAAAGGAAACACTTTCCTTCATGAACACTCTAGGTTAAAACTCCACTTCTCCTTCGATGTGGTTAGTGAATCATGTTATTTTCTTGGGCCCTGTTGTTCTGTTCCTAGTTCTCCTTTTACTATTTTGTTAGCTCTCACCCAGTAATCAAAGGAGTAGATGAAGAAGCAATGAAATAGTGATAGCTCAATTGGTTTGCTGAAGCGCGCTGATCCCAGGGAACAGTAACTAGTGATATGCATCCCTTCTACAAGGCAAGTGACAGAAAAGGATAAGCAGTATATTTACTACATCATGGTTTGTTAATTTGATTGTTGCCAAGCCAAACAAAATGCCAACTGGAAGGTGACCAATAAAATACACAGATGTTGAAGACCTGTGTGTTTAGGGGATGATCAGTCTGTCCTGGAGTGAGCTGCAATCATAGTAGGGATGTTGTCACAGCTTCTGCCTAGAACAGATGTTGCAGCACCGCTGAAGATAAGACTAGGGGATTTTTGGGGAAGTGAAGCAACATGAACTCCATCTGGAGGAGATCATTTTGAATTTCTGGATCGGTTGATCTCACAAGCTCTGTTTAGAAAACAGCTGTGGCTTGAAACAAACTAGAGAACTGAAATACTCACTGGCGAACCGACCAGTCTGACTAGAAAGTTAAAGTTGGATAGGGTTCCTGCATGATTAGGTACCCATAACTGAGTGTGGACCTTTATTGCATAGCCATGGTATTGAGGCCATGGTACAGAGCAGTGCTCAACAGTTGGGTCAGAGCAATGCCAAGCTCTTTCGGAGCTTCACAGTTTCATCTGAACTGTTCAAGATACAGACTTCTCAGTCAAAAGCAAAGGCGATGACAAGAAAGTTTGTTGTACTGTCATTTGCTGGCATGCCACTGAAAGTACAGAGTAGTCAACAAGGTGTCATACAAACCTCAGACTTGGAATAAGAATGAACAGTTTTTCTCTTTGACAACATGTTTTAAAGGCAAAAAAATTTAATCAGTCACAGGAGTGCAGGCTTCCAGGGGACTCTACTCTCAGCAGTGTATTTCTAGAACTGTAAACATGTTAACCTATAAACAGAGTCTCCAAGCCCCTGTGCCTGCCAACTGCATTTAAAGGATTTGTTAAGCTGGGATCTGGTACAAAAGTCTGTACTGCATTGCTGCCGTGTGGTGATCAGACAAAGGATTAGTTCAAATTCAGACTAGAAATGTATTGCATCCTTTTCCTTTAGCTTGTTTTTCGTTTATATTCCATTTGTTTGTGTCTTAGATATATTCTGCTTTTTTCATTGGGGCATATGGAAGAACACAGGGTTTTTGTTCATCTGAAGTCATTGGTTCCTCATCTGAAGTTGTAATCCTGTAATGTGACATCTTCCCCCTTTTTTTTTTCTAAATCAGACGCACAAAGGGGCACAAGTACTTTAGTAACACCACCATGTTGCTCAGTGTGGACTATGAAAGCTAATATGCATTAAAATCTGATAGTCAGCCTCTTTGTCATAAACTGTGGCTTTATGATATAAAGTTGTTGATCTTATCTCTCTTTGCCCTCACCAGATAAACTATTAGTTCTAACTGTTGCAACTAAAGAAACAGATGGCTTTCACCGCTTCATGCAAACTGCAAAGCACTTCAACTATACAGTGAAGGTACTGTATGCTGTCACTCATGCTGAATATTGGACATAGTTTTATAGCCTTAACTCAGAAATGAAATAGTCTTAACACAGAAACAATGTGTCATGATTATGCTGCAGTCAGGTAAAACAGTTATGGAACCTAGCAATGGAGACAACCCATTAGGTCATCTGTTCCGTATCCTTGCAGGATATGTTTCCCATTAGACGTTTGCTAGTGTTTTGTCTAGTCTGTTTCTAAATGTGCCAGGGAATGGGGTTTCTTCCACGGACCTTGAGAAATTATTCCACAGATTCATAGATTTCACTGTTAGAATGACATTTCTGAAAGCGTGTTTTCTTTCTTAATTTCATTCCATTACTACCACATTTGTTATTACTCTTAGCTATTTTGCTGTTACACGTTTTCATTCTAAGCATGCCACCCTTCCCTCAGTATTCGCACCCTTCAAGTGTTTGTAGATTATCATGTCACACCTTAGTTTTTGCTTAGCAAAGCTATATTTATTTGACTACCTCATCATCCCTCCTGCAGCAAAACCCATGGGAGCTGTGCTGACAGAGCTCATGAAGCTGAAGATGCCTTCAGGGCCCCATACCTCTTAAATGGGTCCTACTATTGGGGAAGTGGGGTGCATAGAAACCTAATAAATCCCTTAGCTGTGTTATATTTCCCAGGGAATCTCTGTAGAGCTGGTGAGAGGACAATACAAATCTTCCCACTCCTCCCTTATCACTCTTTCACCATTTTTGATCGCCCAATCCTCTTGCTGGCCTACTCTGGACTACTATTTCCAATGCAGAATGAAGGAATCTGTATCCTGAAGCTGCCTCCTGCATGCAAATCTCACAGGAGCATGATCAGCGCCCCCCGCCCCCCCATTTTTTAAACTTTTCTCCATAAATCAGTCCCTCAAGACAAAACCAAGGGATTGAAATGTATCTTTGATAAAACATTATCAATGCTTATCACATCCGATGAAATGAGCTGTAGCTCACGAAAGCTTATGCTCAAATAAATTCGTTAGTCTGTAAGGTGCCACAAGTACTCCTTTTCTTATCACACTATTGAAACTATAAATCAAAAGAGACCAATTCATGGCAGTTGGCCCATTGATTTCTCTTTTAGAAATAAGTTGAAATGCTGTAGTCTGTTTACTTCAACCATCAAGTCCTGAAAAAGTACAGGAGGAAAAATCATCTTTCCTAACTGAACAATAATATATTAAAAATCCTAGGAAACTGACCTTTGGAGAGTGCCATTTGCTTGTAATTTTGCTGATTGTTATATAGCAACTATATTGCTGTAATCCCTCTGACAGTTAGTAGTTCAAGAAAAATAATAATCTAGTGTTTAAACTTTCAAGGATTACAAAAGATTTAGGTGAAAAAAGAAAAGGAGTACTTGTGGCACCTTGGAGACTAACCAATTTATTTGAGCATGAGCTTTCGTGAGCTACAGCTCACTTCATCGGATTCATTGTAAAATGCAGTGAGCCAGCATTTCAAGCATTGTAAGTAACACGGCTGTTACTCTGAAAAGATTTAGGTGGTTATTGTTGATATGATTCCCTACAATACTTGGTAAAGATGGAATTCTGTTGATTTAATTGCCTATCATACATTGAGGAATCCATCCTAAACCTGTAGTGTGAGAAAGTGGCCTGAGGCATTAAAAACAACTAAATGTTTATAGTATCAGAGGGGTTGCCATGTTAGTCTGCATCTGAAAAAGCGGCAAAGAGTCCTGTGGCACCTTATAGACTAACAGACGTATTGGAGCATATGCCACTTAAATGTTTATAGTTTCCATTGTCATGTCCCTTCTATGCTCTCTTACCCCTCTTTATCTCCAAATACTGTAGCAATGTTTAAAGGTCATGTAGTGAGTGAATGTTTTAATATACAATTTAGAGGAATATTACCATCAACATATCTTCTCTTCCTAAGTGAGAGAGATATGAGATGTAGTGGAAAGTAATCTTTGGGTTCTTATTTGGTTAGGAATTGTGTCTCTATTTCTGAAATGATGTCATTGTGCTCAGTTCTACTTGAGGCATGGAAAACTTACAATGCTTGAAATGCTGGCTCACTGCATTTTACAATGCTAGAACATCCACTAGTTGGCGTTTGCTTGCTTGCGTCTGCTTTGATATCCATTTTTAAACAAGATTATATTAAAAATTACCCTCTGGGTACAAGTGAAAAAATACAATTTCTCCCTGTTCCCAGGTTCTTGGTAAAGGTGAAGAGTGGAAAGGTGGGAAGTTAATTAACTCAATTGGAGGAGGACAGAAAGTGCGATTGCTGAAAGAAGGAATAGACAGCTATGCTGATCAAGAGGACTTGATTGTAATGTTTATTGAATGGTAAGCAAATTCTGCTTGTTGCTTTCATGCTCTGTTCTGTATAGGATGCTAATAAAAGCTCTTGTGGCATGCTGATATTTTCTCCTCTTTTAGTTTTTATTGGAGAAAGTTAGCTTCTAGTTTTCCATTCATAAAAATATTATGCAATTGGAGCAGATGTTGGTTTTTGTCAGATTTACAGATGTAAAAATTGTCTCAGGGCCATGGCTCTGCTGTACTATAAACAATGTTATTGCATGACCAATCTGTGAAACCCATTGACTGACTAAACATTTGGTTATTAGTTTACCTTTTCCCATGAAAAAGCAACTGTCTTGTTGCTGTTCTAACAGAAGGTGATTGTGAGATGGAAATGGTGTGTGAGGAAGTGGTAAAAGCAGCTTCAAACTGAAGTGGTGGCCAGTAGACCGCTGGGGCATAATTCTCAAAAACACGAAAGCCCCTTTATGTTGGTCTGGCAGTTTAAAGGGGTCTTAAATAGGCTGGAAATGCTCCCTGAAAATATCTCCTGTGTGAGGGGTCTCCCCAACTGCTGTAGAGCTTCAGTAAGGGCCCCCTCACCAGCCATGATTCTACTGCCTGTGGGGAGAGGACAGCCCCACAGCAGGGATGTAACATGCTGCAGCACACTGAACTACCGTGATTTTCTGCTTCCCAGGTCCCATAGCAAAGTATAAGTTAGAGCAACCTCCCTGGGGGCCAGGTAGGTCCCTCAGACCAGAATACAAGGAGCACACAAAGGTGACCTGAAGCTATCTTTCCCTATACCCTCCCCACCTGCCAAATCCCTCCTGTTCCTTCCCTAAGGACAGGATTGGTGTAACTGAGAATCTGGTCCATGGAATTCTACAGAAGCTTCCCTGTCAACTTCTATCAGAGCCAGGTCAAACCTTTAAAGCAGTTGCCTTGGTGGATGCAAGGAGAGTGAATCACAAAGTAGGGAATTGCAGAAATGCTTCAGTTTGTGCACCCTGAGAAGTTTTGTGTGAGCTGAGTAACATCTGCTGCTTTTATTATTGACAGTGATGTCCTATCTGATGCAGACTTCTGTCAGTTTGGAATAAAATTTTTAGCAGACATACTACAATTCTTTTTTTTTTTCCTTTTCTCTTTCTTTTCATCTTTAAAACCACTCAGTCTGTCATTTACACACACACTCATTCTAAACAAGACCACAATGCAATGGCCTCTTGGACTTACATCAGGTTAATTTCTCTTTTGATTTAGTATAACTTCTGTGCAATTTTGGATTTCCTTTAAAGTTTGAGTGTTTTTGCAAGTTAAACAGATATGGAGGGGCTAGGTTAGCAAAGTTCATATGTGAGAGAGTGATCTCCCTGCATCATCTTATTTATTCAAAAGTTCTCATGCTTTTCTGATTACATTATGAGTTAGGGCAGCTGTTCGACTGGATTTTCAACCTTACAGTCATGTTTTATGACTTGACTTACATTCTCTCATTTTTTTCTCTTTGTGATATGCAAAAAGTAGTTAGAAATGGAAAGCAGAAATCAGTTTACCCGCTTTATGAACAACATTTGTAATAGAACTGATAGGGGACTAAATATTTTCACTCTCCTACATTTAATTTGCATTTAGAGTGATGTACGATTGGTAGGATAAGCTACCCATTCAGATATGAAATTGCTACTTGCAGACACTTTCTTTCATATTTAACCTTATTACCAATTTACTGTATTTTGATAAATGGAATGCATCTTGAGAGCAATTGTTTGTTTCATCCTTTAAAAGGAGTTAACCTTATTTGGGTTTGATAAAATGAGTAATTTAGTCTGCCCTATTGGGCAAGTACTAGTGAAACTTATTTTAAAATTTAATTTTGAAGATCTTTACTTAGGGTGTGTGTGTAATCTCAAATTTTTATACTGATTGTAGAGGGATTTCTTCCCCCCACCCTCCATTTTATATTTCTTGAGTTAGTCTGTCCTTTTTGCTTTTGCCCTCTCCCTAAGTGGGTGTAAAAGTCACGAGGTCTTACTCCGATAGTCTGAGTATTAAAGTCTCATACTGCTAATTCTCAGAGTCCCAGGTTCAAATCCCGCTGTTGCTCATGCAAGGTCAGTTAGATACACTGAACTACTGGTGCAGTCTCATAATTTCATGTAGGAACAAGTTCAGTTTTCTAGCTAGAAATGGGCTGTGGTATTAATCTAAGCTATGGCTGAACACCTGTGTAGAATTGGGAAGGAATTTTTCCCATGCTGCAAGATGCTTTTTCTTTTTTTGCTTTCCTTGAAGTAACAGGCAGGCATGGCATGTAATGAATGATACAGTCAATGACAAGATTTAGTTACATAAATGTAACTAAATGTTGCAGGAAAGGAGGGTAGTTTTTGCAAGGGCCTTTGCTTACTTCAACCCTGAGCAATGGGCCAGGAGCCAATGAGGACTCAGACAGGAGTATTGAGCATCTAAATTGTGCACATGTTCACTCATCCATTATCAGTATTTTTAGCACTTCTCTCCATGAAAGAGGAGCATTAGAAGGATGGTTAATCCCTAACGCTGGCATTTGTTTGGATCAGAAGTGAAGCTGCCTTGTATGATAAGAGAGCCCTCTCAGTTAGTGGAAATGGGAGCTCCACAATGGATTGGTGTTGCTGAGTAACAGTTGTGGTGGTGGTGGTGTTTAAATTAAAGCTCACTATTAATAAAGTTTAATCACACTGACTAATAAAGCTTCAGTTTGTTTTTTAAAGCCATAAACACCTGTGTGGGTTATTCTTTCGCTTGCTGAGTCCTGGCCAGCGTATCCATTTCACAAGTAGTTAGTGCAGGGCATTACGCTACTCTTCTGGGGATGAGGGAGGAATGGAGCCACTTTTGATAAACCTGCTATTGCAGCAGTAAATTTGCTTGGGAAGCAGTGCTCTGGAGAGGCAGCTGGCTCCTGTTCTCAGCTGGAAGATGCTTCAGTAGATCCATTTGAAAAAGTGCAGCCTGCCATAAAACTACTGGGCTAAAGCCTTTGACCAACTCCCCATCAGCCTTTCCCCTCTGTCTTGCTGTATCCTAGCTCTGAATCCGGCTTCACCAATTTGAATGGGAAGAGGAGGGAAGGATGTTTCTGGGCAAAGGCAGATAATTTTTGTAAGGCAGGGAAGGTTCCAAGGCATACTTATTTCTTTTCATAAAGCCTTGTGACAAACCTACAGGAGGGCAAACCAGTTTTCTATACGTTATGTAACACACTTCCTTTCCTTGGGGTGCGTATTTACCAGTTACTCTGGTTTGTGCTGTAGAGCCCTCCTCCTCTTCCAAACTAGTGGTGGCTGTGTTGGTCAGGTCTGCCAAGCCAAATGGATAGGATTACCTTTTTTAAAGGCTCTTTATACAATTGCAAAATTGGAATGAGTGTTAAGAAGTTCTGTGAATGTAAAGATACTTGGATGTGAAGCACTTTATTTTAGCATCATAAATTTAAATCCTTTTAGCAAAGTCTGTAAAGACTAGACTCCAGCACCCTTATTCCTACTCTGTAAGTAGGTCCCCTTCCCTTCAAAGGACTACTCTTAGAGTAGTACTCAGTGGATGGATTCTCCTTTAGTTTGTTCCTGCATTTGAGGAGGGAAGTAGCTTTCAGGCAGAGACCCTGGCGGGGTGTGTGGGGGGGTTCACCTTCTTTTACAGTGTGGGGCATTGATCACTTGCTGGTTTGAACTAGAGTAAATGGTTGATTCTCTGTAACGTGAAGTCTTTAAATTATGATTTGAGGAATTCAGTAAGTCAGTCAGAGGTTAGAGGTCTAATACAGGTGTGGGTGGGTGAGGTTCTGTGGCCTGCAATGTGCAGGAAGTCAGACTAGATGATCATGATCGTCCCTTCTGGCCTTAAAGTCTGAGTAATTGATGATACCTTTTGCGGGGCTTACTTAGCCTCTGCTGCCTGCCCCAACCCATGTAAATTAGAATGACTTCCGGGCTGCTCTGACACTCTGCTTCCTGTGGTCGCTGGGAAGCAAAGAATAGATGTTGTGCAGTACGCTCTGGCATGCCTTCTCCCCTAATGTATATGCTTATGCCTTTTGGAGTTAAGTGCAGCAAGAAATTGCACCTGCTTGAAGAGAAAGGGGCACCAAAGATGATACTATCAGAAAAATGAGTTTCCTTTTAAATTACTCATTTGTCTTCAGAGTAATTTATGAGGCAAGGATTTTTTTCCCTTAACTCCAGAAAATGGTGTTCTTGCTATTACCGTGTCCTCATCCTGGCAGATAGATTGAGATTGTTTTTGAAGTCTCTCTTCCTTCCCCTCTTCCCCCATAGGAAATAAGCTGGAAAGTATGCACTATGCCAAGTCTCTCAATTTTGGAATAAGGCATTTTTTTGGCAAAGGGACTTAACTCTGACTCTGCTGCTTCTGTTATGGTTCATAACAAGTAGCTTTTGCCAGTGGTTTTCTCTTCCTTTATAGAGGATGCTTTGAAAACCCATTTCTTATAAATGCCTCTTTCAACAGCTGTTTTATTACTTAAACAGTATTTTCCTTTAGAGTAAATAAGATAAATGCCACTAATTTTCAGAGTGTATGCATGCTTAGATTTAATCTAGGGAGAATAGGGACTTGGGCAGATATCGTGCCCTCCACTGCCAATGTCTACAGGAAAGTCAGTTAGGTGGGGAAGCTAACTGCATTGTGTGGTATGGGTTGGGGACAGATGTAACAATAGCACTAAGTCAGGTCTTGAGGACTTCAACGACTGGTGTAGCTTCATTGGTACAAATCCTTAGTGTAAAAGGGGAAGGCAAACAAGTGCAATTAGTCCCACTTTCAAGCAAAATAAGCTGCACCACTTCAAAGAGTATCTTATTTTTGCTGGCTATACTGGGTGTTGGTAATGGTACAGCTACACTAATGGCTGGTCACTCACTGCTGTACCTGGTTAGAGAAGGCCTTAGAGGAATCGGAGCCTTGTCAAGTGACAGGGATATGTAACTTAGAAATGCACCATTGGCAGGAATAATTTAAATAAATTGAACTACACATAAACAGTGCTTATTGTAAAATTAACTGTAACCTCTTGGGAAAGAGACCTGGGCATCATTGTAGACAGCTCAGTGAAAACTTCTGCTCAATAAGCAATAGCAGTCAAAACAAAAGGTTAAGATGTGTAATGAATGAGATAGAAAATATTATAATGCTCTCAGTGATATGTCTCTTTTCACCTAGAATACAGTGTAGTTCTGCTCAACCAACCTCCAAAAAGTTATAGCAGGAAAATGGTGTTCAGATTTGAGAGAGTAATATTACTAGAAATAGAAAGATTTCATTATGAGGATGGAATGAAACACTGGAGCTATTTAGTTTAGAGGTGAGGGAGAAGAAGGGATATGTTTGCTTAATACCAAATGATGAATGAGATAGAGAAGTTAAATGCAGAGCTTCTGTTTACCAGTTTTTTGTAGTACAAGAACATAATGAAATTGAAAGGCAACAATCTTCAAAACTGAGAAGTTTGTTTCCCCTCTCCCCACTCGGCCCTCCAATGCACAACAAACTTGTGACGCTCACTCCTCCAAGATATCACTGAGACCAGGCGCTTAGCAGGATTCAAGGACTGGACATTCTCATGGGTAAAGAGAACATCCACATTAACGCTACAGTGGCAGCGGGAGAGGGGGATTACAAGGAATAAAAGACTTTCTCTTTCATAGCTATCCAGTAACTGACCAGATTTAGGCAAAACTTCTCCTATGGGCAAGTAGTTCAGACTGGTCTGTTGAAGGGCTTCTTTCCCCTTCCTCAAACATCTAGTGCTGGCCATGCTAGGAGACAGGCTGCTGGACAAGATGGACTACTGATTTAATTCAACCAGCAATTTTTATTTCCTATGCTCCTATTAATTTGGTTTACTTTTTTGAAGTAAGTGACTAGATTGCATAGTAAAAAACCCATAGATCAAGACTCAGACCACAGGGCATATATCTGTGCTATGCAACATATTCATGGTATTTATTGCATATGTAATTGCTTTAAATTCAAACCTCTATAATTGTCACTAAGGAAAGCAGGCATCCTAGCCTCCCACTTACTGACTGGAATAGCACCTAAAGTGTGCATAAACAAGGGCGCTAGTCATTAGATGTAGACAGTATTTCATTATATTAGTGTTAAGGTAGATGCATTCATTGGTTTCCCTAGGTTTACAACTGTAGGGCTACTGTACATGCTCAGTATGTGACTTTTTAAAGATAGTCACCCCATCAAATCAAAACTAGTTGCTTTCTGGAACAAGACCACTCACTGCTTTCCAGCAAGGGCCATTTTATGCCAGATTTCAACCCCAATCTGTGTCAGTTGTTGAGCTCCTACCCAATAAATAAATTAATTTTAGAAAGTTGTTTTACAATTGGAAAAAGTATATTCTTATTATTATTATTTAAAACTCCTTAAACTAAAAAAACCCAACCAAACAAACAAACAAAAAAAACCCTCCAAATTAGAGGCAAAGCCTTAAACATTTCAGCCAAAAAAGTGAAATATTCAGAGAATTTTGTGTGTAAGTGGTCAGGGAAGGGATACATATATGTAGAGTGGTTAAGATAGTGATTGGTCATATCTTGGTAAGAAATAGGATCTGTAGATGGTGTTAACTTAAAGTATGGTGATATACCATGTTTCTGAATGAAACAGTTACATCAAAATTAAGAGACCACTCTTAGGTTTATTTAACTCTGCATGGTTTTAAGTCTGAATAAGCCAAAGCTTTTCTGATTTGAATTTTCTTGTTTAAAATCAGAGCTATCTAACAGGTCTCTCTCCATTACTTTAGCTATGATGTTATCTTTGCGGGTGGCCCTGAAGAGATGCTAAAGAAGTTCCAGCAAGCTAATCATAAAGTAGTATTTGCAGCAGATGGACTAATATGGCCCGATAAAAGATTAGCAGAGAAGTATCCTGTTGTCCGTAGTGGAAAACGATTCCTTAATTCAGGAGGTAGGTATGACTGTTGTACATAGTAAAGGTTAATTAAGGTTAGCTGTTCTGTTGTTCTCATTGTGTGTGTGTGTGTGTGTAGGGGGGCAACTAACCTAAAGTGCAGGTTTCCTAAATTCATGTTTGGGCACCTAAATCACCATTAGAGGAAAAATTTTTGTTCACTCTTGTGACTGAGAATCACCTTGTTCTTTTCTTCTTTCAGCATGAAGGAGTCTTGCTTTATTCTTAGCTAGGTGTCAGCCTCCTTACATCACCAGCCTGTTAGTGACTCAAGAGCTCTTCTCTGGGCTATGCCAGCTCTTACTTTACCTTGCAGTTTAACAGGTTCACCCCAGTCTTCAAGTCCCTTTTGAAGTGATCCCCTCACCTGGGCTACTCACAGAGCTACCAGGTCCACTGTTCCCAAAGGAACAGAACTCATCAGTTTGTAAGATTCAGCTCAAGATCACTACTTTGCTTAATATCACAGCACTTCAATAAACTTATTCTCATTGTCAGTATAAATTTATTATCAAAGATTCAAGTGATAGAGTAAAAATACTAGAAACAAATATAAAACACAACTGTAACATGCTTTCTAGAGACTAAACTTAACTAACAGGTTAACCACTTGTCTAAATAAGTTCATCTCACCCAAAGTCCTCTGCGGTGTTTTCAATGAAGGCTCGCTGAGATCCCATATACCCTCAAAGTTCATTCTTTGCTCATAGACAGGATAACCACCTGAGGCTTGCTTCCCTTGCCCCCACCCCCTGCGTGCTGCTTCTGTGTTGACTTTGTATATAAATGAGCATCCATTGTGTTAGCTTATACTTCTTAATTTACATCCTGAAAGAGGGATATACATTTCTTACCTCCTGGCTGAAGGAAAACCTGTTTTTCATCTTTGCTGGTAACTAATACATTTATACAGACTTTAAAATACATGTGAAGGTCTTGTGCTGCCAATACTGAATTTCTAAACATTATACTAACTCAGAAAGTGTTGTGGCCAACATGGGGGTTGATCTAATATACTTAGCCTTCTGTAAAGCATTTTACTTGGTATGTTCAATGTTTTGATTAAAAATCTAGAACGATATAAAATTAACATGGCACACATTAAATGGATTAAAACCTGATTGACTGATAGGTCTCAAAATGTAACTGTTAACAGGGCATCATCACTGAGTGGGTATGTTTACAGTGGTGTCCCAAAGAGATCGGTTCTTGACCCTAAGTTATTTAACATTTTTATCAATGACCTGGAAGAAAACATAAAATCGTCACTGATAAAGTTTTCAGATGACACAAAACGTGGGAAAATGGTATATAATGAAGGGGACAAGTCACTGATTCAGAGTGATCTGGATCACTTGGTAAACTGGGCACAGGCAAACAATATGCGTTTTAATATGGCTAAATGTATATGTATACATCTAGGAACAAAGAATATAGGCCATACTTGCAGGCTGGGGGACTCTGTCCTGGGAAGCAGTGACTTTGAAAAAGATTTGAGTGTCTTGGTGGATAATAAGCTGAACATGAGCTCCCAATATAATGCTGTGGCCAAAAGAGCTATTGCAATCCTGGGATGCATAAACGGAGGACCCTTGAGTAGGTGTAGAGAAGTTTCGTTACCTCTTTATGTGGCACTGCTGCTACCACTGCTGGAATACCGTGTCCAGTTCTGGTGGTCACAATTCAAGAAAGGTGTTAATAAATTGGAGAGGATGCAGAGAAGAGCCACGAGAATTGTTAAAAGATTAGAAAACCTGCCTTATAGTGATAAATAGATTGAGCTCTTTGAATCTAATGTAACAAAGAGAAGGTTAAGAGGTAACTTGATTCCAGTCTATAAGTATCTGCATGGAGAGCAAATATTAAATAATAGGATCTTCTATCTAGCAGAGAGGTATTGTGACAGGGCACTATTAGTAGCACCCTGGTCTCTGAGGTTGCTACAGCACTGGGATGAGTGCAGGCTTAACTGAAGCCAATTAATCAATTTTTGTTGAGGGTTACTGACATTTGGCAATTTCTGGGCTAATGGGACAATTGGCTCAGTAATTGGGAGGATATAAGTGGGAGGAACAGGAAGCAGGGGAAAAGCTTAGAGGGTGAGCTGGGGCTGAGCAGAGAAGGCTATGTGGAAGCCGCTTCTTGCTGTAAGCCTTCAGTATGCTGTTATACTTTGTAAGGCTAGAATAAATATGTGGTGAAGGGGCAACAACCTGGTATGTTCTCAGTCATAAAAGACACATGAACTGGCCAGGCAGTGAAGTACGCTGGATAGCAACCAAGGAAAGGTATACACAGGAGGGGTATAACACAATACAATGGCTGGAAGGTGAAGCTAGACAAATTCAGACTGGAAATAAGGTGTAAATTTTTGACAGTGAGGGTAATTGTCCATTGGAATAATTTACCAAGCATTGTGGTGGATTTTTCATCACTCACAATTTTTAAATCAGTGCTCTAGGAATTATTTTGGAGAAGTTCTCTGGCCTGTAATACACTAGGTCAGACTAGATGATCACAATGGTCCCTTTTGGCCTTGGACTCTGTGAGTCCATCTATGAATTTTCAGTGTATGTTTAAGTAACTCCTTACATAGTATCTGTACACACTTTTCACAGTGGTATTAATGACCAGTGTGATGCTGGCTTTCATTTGAGATTTCACATGACATGCTATTGAGAACTAGGATGCACACACCGGACTCATGAGATTTCTATAACTCTTTTGTCAGTTAGCATTGAGAGGTTCTTGGGTCACAACACTTTTTGTAATAGTATTCTCTATTTTCTTTTGCAGGAATGCGTAGGAAGACATGTGCTAATTTGTGAGGGGGAAAGGAGGGTTATTGAATTGAGAGAGCTAAAATATTTATTTAGCAAAAACATTGCTTGGACAAACTCTGGCTCTGGAGCTGCCAGGATGGGGTTTCTTCTTGGTGACTTTTCCCTGATGGCTGCCGTGTTTTTGCTAGAGATTCTATGATTGATTTACTTTTTAAAAAAAAAAAAACAGCAGTAAAGTCTTTAGACTTTGGTTTTGCAAAGATGACGTACAAAATGTAAACCAAGTGTAACTGAGGCCTGGTCTACACTTAAAAATTAGATTGATCTAGCTATGTTGCACTGAGCTGTGAAAACATTTTCACCCTGAGCCATGTAGTTAAATCGACCTAAACCCTGGTGTTGACCTCCCTACTGCCTCTCATAGAAGTGTATTAACTACATCAACGGAAAGAATCTTTCCCTCCAATGTAGGAAGCAGCTACCTTCTAGCTCAACAGCAGCACGGCTGCAAATGATGTAGCTTTGCTGCCCCAGCAGCTGTGCTGTAGACGTGCCTTAGAAGGTAAGGTCCTTATGAGTCTGCAGGCAGCTTGCAGCAATAGCTCTGAGAGAAGTGTGACCTACTGCTATTTGATTTCAGTGAAGTGCTAACTCTGAAGCCGAACTGTTGTCACTTTAAATGTCAGCATGGTGAACCATTTAATTGCTGAGAAGAAGGAAATACGTTGACTATGAAAACCTGCACCATCTGTTGTGCATGGCATCTTGTCTTGGGCTTCTCTTGGACTCATGAGTGGTTGGAGCTTCATAGACACAGCTTTTGAAAGTTAATGCCATTTCCGCCCCCCACGCAATGTAGCCCCTGGTTTGTTTTGGTTTGTTTTGTCTTTGAAGTAAATGTGATGTATGGCAAGTTTCAGCTGAATTTCCTGTACTGTTGTGGCATGTTGAATTTATACTTTCCTGCCAGCAAGGAGAGACTGACAACACTAAGGCTTAGCTTCATGCCATTTTCCACAGCTGGATCCCTTCTTTCTCAGCAGCAGGCGTAGCCTCAGACCCATACCTTGGAACTGTCTGAGCTATTCCTCTAGCCGTCTAAAACAGATCCCAGAATCCTTCATGTTTCTTAATATACCATTATAAGGAAAACTAAACAGGTGAAAGCGATTCAAAATATGTACCATGAAGACAGATCTTTGGAGATGGAAATTGATGGCAGAGAATGGTTACACTGCCATCTGACATGCAATGGAATGATCAGAAAGATAGTTTTCAAGTAGAAATAAATTCTCTTGTGTGATATTGCAGGATTTATTGGTTATGCTCCATATATAAACCAAATGGTACAGCAATGGAACCTGCAAGATAATGATGATGACCAGCTGTTTTATACCAAAATCTATATTGACCCACTGCAGAGGGTATGTAGTGACTCATTTTCCCCTTAATAGTAGTTCTTGCCACTTGAAATAACTTGCTGCTTCAATTGTAGTGTCAGAAGGCTGCTACAAACTTGCTAAGAATGAAAAAAAAAGTTTGTGTAATTAGCTGTGAATGCCATAGTGCAAAGATGGTTGCTGTACTGCAGGGGCTCTCAGCCTAGAGGGTCACAAATAGGGTTCAGGAGGATCATGATTCAGAGTGTTGTTTCAGGCTGTCTGCGGATCTTGGCAGGCATCACTGTATTGTCTTAAAATAATAGCTCTGCGATATGTGATCAGCCCCATTAATCTCAATAAAGACCCTGTGGACTCTGCAGGTACCTCTTGCTCTCCAACTTTCCACCCAAAGGGGGAATTAATCGGATTACAGCCTGGATTCTCAGCATGGGGAGCACAAGCCCCTATCCATCCCATATTGCTAAATGGGAGTTCCAATTAAGTCCCAGCAAATGAGAAGATCACAGGGTGGTCCTGGTATGGCAAGAGAGGTCCCAGCGTGGAAGAGTCTGGGAACCAGAATGACATGCCAAAGTTTCAGAAGGTCATGCTTCAGAAGTAATTTGGAGTTTATAACATGGGATAAAGGAAATGGCTTACTGAGAGGTGGAGTCCTTTGAAATGTATATAAAATCAAAATCAAACAGTAGTTTGTGAAAGCAAGTCACAAAATATGTAAGGAAATCTGGAGAGCCAGGAAGAACTGTAATTCAAAGGAAGAACTGTAATTCAAAGCTGAATATAAATCTTTTCTGTTTGAAGTGTATATGCCTAGATCAACATTTTTAATTTTGGGTTCCTACAGCCAGGCACCTAAATCTGTAATTAGAAATTTAACTCATACCCTGAGTTTCAGAGGTATAGTTAATCAGAGCTGCAGCGTGGAATTCCTGTTTGATCCTTGCTAAATGCTGTTTTCACGGCAATGAAATACTTCAAAAATATTTGCAGGTCACCTTTTAGGCCTGATACTGAATTCTTTGTTCACCTTAAACTCCACTGAAGCCAAGGAGAGCTTGGGGCATTCAATGAAATATACAAAGAAGCCCTAATTATTTTCTAGGGGCAGTGTAGAAACTTCAGTTCTAGTAGAGCTGTGTGTATTAGAGCTACTGATACTGTGTTATATCAAGAAGCTTAGTTTTAACTTTTATATTTGAAGAAATATGCTTTATTTTGTGTATGGGGGGGGGAGTTGTTTGGTTTTAAATGTTAATCCTGTTTGGCTATGACTTTAGTCTTTTTTAGTCCAAGAGAGGGCATGGGGGGGAGACTTCTCTCTAGCTTATACTGACAAACTGATTCCTTTGGAAAGTCATGATGTCCATTTGCTGAGTTTACATAATTTAAAGCAAACTCATTGCTTATGTATAGGGCCTTACCAAATTCACAGCCGTGATAAATGTGTCCCGGACTGTGAAATCTGATCTCCCTCCATGAAATCTGTATAGTATAGGGTAAAAGCACACAAGACTGAATCCAAGCATTAGCTACAAATTAAAAAAACAAAAACATTCTCTATCAAATTTAACAAATGGAATAGAAATGAAGCAAAGGAAACAATGAACTGTACAAACGTCATTTTTAGGCATCAAGTGTCAGGGACTTACCACTACTTTGAAAATGCTCCCTTGAAGTCTTTAAACCATGATTTGAGGACTTCAGTAGCTCAGACACAAGTTAGGGGTTTGTTACAGGAATTGGTGGGTGAGATTCCATGACCTGCGTTTTGCAGGAGGTCAGACTAGATGATCATAATGGTCCCTTCTGACCTTAAAGTCTGATTCTATGATTCTAAGACCAGATTTCCTGGGAAACACCAGCATTTCTCAAACTGGGGGTCCTGTCCCAAAAGGGAATTGCAGGGGGTTGGAAGGCTATTTTAAGGGTGGCAATACCACAACCCCCCCCCCCACTTCTGCACTGTCTTCAGAGCTGGGCAGCCAGAAAGCAGCGGCTGTTGGCCAGGCACCCAGCTCTGAAGGCAGCACCGCCGCCAGCTTCAGCACAGAAGTATGGGTAGCAGTACTGCAAACCCCCCTACAATAACTTTGCGATTCCTTCCTCCCCTCCCTCGCCCCCCCCACAAACTCCTTTTTTGGTCAAGACCCCTATAATTACAAACCCATGAAACTTTAGATTTAAATATCTGAAATCATTAAATGTACGATTTTTAAATCCTATGACTGTGAAACTGACCAAAATGGACCGTGAATTTGGTAGTGCCCTACTTATGTACTAGATCAATTTAAACAATTTTCTGATAAATCAGATGTTCTGGAGGGAATACATGTGCAAGTAACTGTCATCTGTAAAGCTAAATGAGACTTTGAAAAAGAAGAGTATTGAAAGATTAAAAACTTGCAATTAGATCCCAAAAACAGATGAAACCTAAAAAACCTGTAACTTTTAACTGGTTAACATCTGTCAATACATGTGCTATGCTAACTTCTATAACACCTCAGTGTCTTTGCTGTTTTTAATTTTTAGGCACGTATCAACATTACTTTGGACCACAAGTGCAGAATTTTCCAGACCCTGAATGGAGCTGTTGGTATGTGTATTAGCATATATATTGATTGGCATGTACTGCATCTGTGTCTGCCGTTAACATTCCTTTTTTGTTTGCTTTTAGTGAAAATAGTTCTCTTATTTAAATAAATAAATTTTACATGTATGCAAGGGATTACTCCATGATGAACACATTAGTAAGATTATCAGGCCTCTCAGATCTGATATGTACAATATCAATTGATTTTTCTGTATCACTAGCAAAAATTTTAATAGTTTTGGTATATCTAAAACTAGGTTTGTCTAACAGTGAACTTCCTTCCTTACCTCCACCTTTGACTTTCAACTGTGGAACAACAAAATTGAATTCCTTCGTAAATGGAAAGTTAAAGTTATGCTATTTTATAAGCTCTAAGCAAAGCTTCTTAAAACATGTGAAGGATGTAGACCTTATTCTCCATGTCTAATTTACCTATGCAGTGCTTAGAGACTAAGGTAATAACACCCATTAGATAAGTAGTATAAATTAATACTTCGCTCTTATATACCATTTTTCATCCACAGACCTCAAAGTATTTACCGAGGAGGTCAGTATCCTATCTGTTTCACAGAGGGGAAACTGAGGCATAAGGCAGAAAGGCACTTTCCCTCACTCACCCAGCAAAATAGTGGCAGGGCCAAGACTTGAACATAGGGCACTGGACTTAGGGCCAGACCACTTACAGGACTAGAATATATTTAAAGTCTGTTAATTGTGACACAGCACCAATCGCTTGAGCATCCTCCAATTAACTATTTTCATTCGTATTGTTAACATGCTGGTTAATGTGCAGATGAAGTTCTTCTGAAATTTGAAGAAGGAAGAGTAAGAGCAAGGAATTCAGTGTATGAGACGCTGCCCATCACTCTGCATGGAAATGGCCCCACTAAAGTAAGTGACAGTCACTTTTTCAGCTTTTATCAAGGACCAGTTTTAATAAGACAACAAAAGAAACTGAAATAAACTTTCAGCATAGCACAGGTAAATGAGGGGCTCACTTTCCGATTAACGTTAATATGCGTCGTGGCTAAAGTTTCATATATTGTGCTGATCATTTACTCTTCAGCCTGTTATTCCATTGCCACTATATTGATAACAAGTTATATCAATTGCTCACTCTTTGCTTAGCAAACTGATTGCAGCGCTGGATTTCAGAAGCTAATGCTTTCATTGAACTATCATCATTGCTGAACAGCAAGTGGAGAACTTTGATTTTATTCATAATCACAGTAGGTGATTTATGCATAGTGGGGCTTTTTTCAAATAAAGTATGTAGAGGTTTTGGGGGGAAGAGAAGTCCCAGGCAGGGCACAGAAGTGGAGTATAACGCCTCAAGGCTGCAACTGCCATCCTGCCAACACTAATCATTTTAAAATCCTGGCCACTACTGACTACTAGGTTTTTTTCCTCCTAGCATTTGATCTTTTAAAATTAATATCTACTATATTAAATGTTGTAAACTATGGTTGACTTAATTCTAAAATACATACTAGATAGCTGATATTTCTTCCATATGGCTTCCATTTACAAATATTTGCTTTGATTCTATTTGGCACTAATTAGTACCTCTACTTAGCTGTCAACACTCAGATACGATTGTATTTTTCTGTTTGTTTTGTTTTTTTAAGTAACGTGTGTGACAAGTGGATCGGGTGAAGCCTAATTCCCAAAATATTCTATATTAAACAAAACTTGTTTCTTGTTTATAGTCACACAGCAGTTTACCCTACTTCTGTCACGGTGCAAAAGCATTTTAAGGATTTTAGTCTAAAAACCTACTGAAGCAGGAAAAAAATAATCCTACTATGAGTTTCTCTGAAACATTTTGTCATAGTCTATGATTGTGCCCTTCAGTGGCAATAGAGTTTAAGCAGAGATACATAAATGTGATGAACAGGTTAGAAAAACATTTAAACGATCACCAGATGAGGAATGGCCATGCATTGAAATAATCTCCAAAACTAAAATACTTAGTATTTGCAAGAAACTTCTATTTTATACATGCTCTGTTGAACTCAGATTAGGATTTAGTGGATTACTTTTTATCTAAAAGGTAGGAGCAAAATTATAGCAATAATGTAAAGTGTTCTTTACTCTTTTCCTTAGTGTAGTTATATTTGTATTGGTGTCATATTTTATTTGGCTAAGCACTCTTACAGATTTATTTTTAGGTATCTGAAAGTCCGGTAACGATTTAGTTTTTGTCTGATTTTGATAAATATTTTCCACTGACTACATCTGATAAAGAAGAGGGAAATAAACATATCAAGAAATAAACAAATGGAAGCAAACTGTAACATATTTGAGTCTATCATGGAGCAGTTTTCACATGGGAAATTATGTTCTGCCTACTCACTGAGTATGATAGGGGTGGTTGTAGGGCATTAACCCATGAGAATGGTAATATGAATTTGGAAGGGACCTTATTTGCTAATGTGGCCATGGATAAAATATGGCATCCAGGAACATATGGCACCCTAGACAGCCTAACCTTCAAATAATTATATAGCTGATTTGAAGCCAATTCCAAAATTGCCAACACAACTGCCAGAGAACCTGTCGGAGAGCCAGGTGCATTAGTGAAATGTGTTCCACTGTTTGTTTTCTGGGTCCTGGAATAGCTGAAAAAGCTTCAGTCCAATTCATTTGACATCTGTGCACCTGTATCTTCTAAATTTTATATATCCCTTCCCAGGAAGTTTTGCCCTTTGCCCATCTCTATTTTCCCATAAATACCAGTGACCATCAGTTGCAGGAAGGGTACTAACTTGGTTCTGCTAATATTTTTTTGGCATGGCATCAGTCATGGCATTTTTCAAAGACGGGTGAAATGCAGTATGTGTTTTATTATGCCCACCACAATTGTTCAGCTTCCTGAATCTGTGACCACAAATTCCAGAGGATGTTATCGCTGTATCTTGTAAAAGGGGTCAAAATAGCTTTTAGCAGATGTTTTTTTGTATGTGTTTTGTTTTGTAAAGAAAGAAAAGCATACCTATACAGAAATTATTAAACCAATATTGAGGATTAAAATTGATGTGTTGATCTCTATGTTAAGATACAGGGATGGGTTGCATTCACATATAGTAAATGTGAATTGTTCTTTTGCTTACTAGATTCACCTCAGTTACTTTGGAAATTATATCCCTAATGCTTGGACACGTGAAACTGGATGTGGTGTTTGTGATTTAGATTTACTAGACCTATCAATGGTTAAAGTAAGTATATCTCAAGTATAACTGAACACTTTATAATACATGAATTTCAGTGCCCTTATAGTGCTTTTTCTGAGACAAAAAGGCTCCAGTTCATAATGTTACATTTCAAGCACACTTGAGGCTGTTTTCATATGTTAGATATTATACAAAATAATAATGGAAACAGATTCATGAGTTACAAACTTATTAGTACTATTTTAAGTGGCAAATGTCAATATTTTCATATTGGTTATAATTTGGCATACCCCAGAGCCTTTTTCCCCCCTCATCACCAGCCCCACCCCAGAGCTCTCATCCCCTCCACACCCCAACCCCCTGCCACAGCCTGGTGAAAGTGAGTGAGGGTGCGGGAAAGTGAGAGATGAATGGAGTGGGGATGGAGCGAGCGGGGGCGGAGACTCAGAGAAGGGGAGGGGGAGGGGCAGGGATGTTCGGTTTTGTGCGATTAGAAAGTTGGCAACCCTACTTGCATAGGTGTATGTGATTGCAGATTGTGCCCCGTAACCAGCTACAAGTCTGTAGAAGGATGGGAGGGACTATCTATGTGTGGAAGGGGGAATCACACCAGTTCAATGTCATTGTTCCCTCACCCCCACCCCCACCCCATGCTGCCTTCTGGACCCCTGTGAAGGGTGGGTCTTGAGCCCATGCTGTGGGAGAGGGTAGAGAATGGGAGAGGTCAAGGGGAAGGAGTGTATAGGCCAGGAATAGGGGTTGTTAACATACATATTCCCCACCATCCCCAGTGACATACTCTCTTTTCATAGCTGTTTCCTTCACCACCTCTCTTGGCTGCCCCAAGACTCCCTGTGGGAGTGTCTGGTAGCAGGACTCTACTGGAACACTGTAGCCAATGAGCAGAGGAGAGCCCAGGAGGTCACCACCAGTGCAGAGGCCCAAGAACTCTGTGTGACTGGCCCTGATCTCTTGGAACTCACCAGGATCCACCAAATTTGCAGATGAGCCCTTCAGGTCTCTCTGTGGCTTGAGGGGGGCAAATCTCTCTCACCCACCAAAAAAGTGGTATAATGGTGGGGAATCTCTGTGAAATAAATCCTCAAGAAGATTTCCTTCACCTTAGTCCTTTGTTTTCCTTTGTGTAATGAGCAAAGGATGCAGTGGTGACTGGAGCGTGTGTGTGTGTGTGTGTGGTGCTGTGCAAACATGTCCTTGAAGGGCTTACAGCTTAATTAAAGGCAAGATGCAACAATTGAGTAAGGTGTAGGGAGGGTGGATGGACCATGATAAGAAATAATGAGGCTGTAAAGGTGCTGCTTCCTTAAAAGGGCTTATGGGACCACATCTCTTCCAGAGTAACAGCCGTGTTAGTCTGTATTCGCAAAAAGAAAAGGAGTACTTGTGGCACCTTAGAGACTAACCAATTTATTTGAGCATGCTGATGAAGTGAGCTGTAGCTCACGAAAGCTTATGCTCAAATAAATTGGTTAGTCTCTAAGGTGCCACAAGTACTCCTTTTCTTTTTTCACATCTCTTCCGTTTGCATTGGGGATGGGAAGGCTCAGCTACCTACCCCTAGTCCTGTTCCGTGGTGCTGATGATGTGGTTGCTGCTTCTGAATTTCTTCCTGGAGAATGTGGGGCTATCTTGAAGTGCCACACCCGCAGAATAATCCCATGGAATTTGAAAAATATGCAAAATCGAGTGTATTGCCCGTCTTGCTTGTGTGTGCTTTCTATTATTGGTAGCAATTACATATGCCCTGCTTAATGATGCATTTTATTACAACATGTGCACTTCACTGATAAATCTTCTTCATAGAGTGGTTAACATTTGCTTGTAATCAACAATACAAGTTATCCTGACACGAGTCTCAGTAGAGCAGTTCCTGCCAGAATGACAGTAGATTGGAAATTTTAATAATGTGTGAAATCCAGAAACAGTGCTGTATGCAGTGGTGTTGTATCCATGTCCGTCCCAGGTTATTAGAGAGACAAGGTGGTTGAGGTCATATCTTTTACTGGACCAGCTTCTGTTTGGTGTGAGTCACCAGCTTTCTTTTTAGTAAGATCATGATTTTTAGTGTTTAGCAAAGTTACGATAATAAAGACTGGATTTATGGCTTTTGAATCCGCCAACCCCCCTTTTTGTCCTCATGACTACAGAGGTGTTAACAGGCTATTTCACCTTATATGGTTCCTTAGAATATGCGGTACTTGTGCTATGCTAGTTGTGTATTTAGCTGTGACACTAGCAGTAGCTTTTCCAGACCTGAAGAATAGCTCTGTGTAGCTTGAAAGCTTGTCTGTCTCACCAAACTGAAGTTGGTCCAATAAAAAAGACATTACTTCACCCACCTTGTCTCTCACTTGGACAATGACACTGAAATTTCAACACATCCTGATATCTTGTGCAGACGCACTGTAAGTGAATGTAGACTTGCTTAAAGAGAACTAACTTGAAGATTTTTATACCCATATTTGGTTTCTGTCTGAAGTCCATTGCAGTGAGTTTTAACAATGTTTATATTAATTGTCTGGTTTAGAAGTAGAAAAATATTTTTAATGATACATTTTTATGTGTAGGAGTACATTACTGAAAGCTTAGATGTCTATCTCAAATAACTTACAAACCTGTTCTAGATAAAAAGTTACCTAATTTTGTTTTAGTGGTGGTCTTTTTATAAAACATTCCTGTAATTTAATATTACTGTTCTAAACCAAAAGTCCAAAATAATTTTAGTATCTAAATGGTATAAAAGCCTTTGCTTGGCTTTACAACACTTCTCTTCTATTTTTAATGAATTATTTAATTATTCTTGTTACCATAAACTGCAAACAGAAAAATAACTTTTGCTTAATGCTAACGAGCAAGTTTTAACCATCTATTTGCATGATTATAAAATTCTTATTTTAATGAACTATAGTAAAATGTATCTACAATGCATATCTACTATAGCTGACCTATCAATAGTTCCTTGAGTATAAATCAGTTAATAGGGAAGTAGAGAAGGCTGCTGTTATGCCTTGCCTGTCTTTGGCTGCTTTCCATGCATTAATGAACTCGTATAATATAGATGAGTAAAATATTTTGTGGCATAAATTCAGTTATGTAATTTATTTTTAAAATCAGTCTGTTTTCCTTTAGACAACTAAAATGTATTTTCTATAGCTAAAACGTTAACTTTATAGATTTTGCATACTATTTTTAAAATTTATTTTGTGAAATATTGTTTTTCTAATGTTTATATGCATTTCTTTCATATGTCAGTAATTTAAAACCTTGACTTGCAATATTCAGTAGCTACACTGAGACTGAAAATAACTTGTAGAGAATTTAGTGAAGTACATAAGAATGACTATATTTGGTCAGATCAGTAGTCCATCTAGTAGCAGTTTTGCAATTTCATATTTGAGTTTCTTCAGAACTCTTGGCTGAATACCATCTGTTCCTGGTGACTTACTGCTGTTTCATTTATCAGTTTGTTCCAAAACAACCTCTGCTGTTGCTTCAATCTGTGACAGTTCCTCAGATATGTCACCTAAACAGAATGGCTCAGGTGTAGGACTCTCCCTCACATCTTCTGCAGTGACGACTGTTGCAGAGAATTCATTTAGCTTCTTCATAACTGCCTTGTCTTCCTTGAGTGCTCCTTTAGCATCTCGATGGTCCAATGACCCACTGATTGTGATGTGTCCTGCTTCTTATGTACTTTCAAAAAAAAAAATTGTGGTTAGTGTTTGTGTCTTTTCATAGTTGTTCCTCAAATTCATTATGGCCTGCATAATTATACTTTGACTCTTGACTTGCCAGAGTTTGTGCTCCTTTCTATTTTCCTGAGTAGGATCTGACTTCCCATTTTTAATAGATATTGTTTTAAATTTCTAACGAACTTTTTTTTACTCTGTTTGGTCATTATGGCATTTTTGGGGAGGGGGGGGTGTTCTCTTTTATATTTTTATAATATATATATATTTGGTGTGCGTATTTATGTATGTATAGATAGTTTGACCCTCTATTATGGTGTTTTAAAACTGCTTCCATGCAGCTTGCAGGCATTTAACTCTTGTGACTGTTCCCTTTAATTTTAGTTTACTTAGCCTCATTTTTGTGTAGTTTCCCTTTTTTGAAGTTAAATGCTCCTGTGGTGGCTTTGGTATTTTCCTCCCTCCAAGGATGTTAAATTTAGTTATAGTGTGGTCACCATTATTGAGCAGTTGAGCTATATTTACCTCTTTGGACCAGTTTAGGACTAAATCAAGAATTTCCTCTCCTCTTATGGGTTCCATGACTAGCTGTTCCAAGACATTAATGGTATCTAGAAATTTTATTTTTGCATCCCATCCTCAGGTGAAGTGTTCCCAGTCAATATGGGATAGTTGAAATCCCCTATTCTTTTATTGGGTTTTCTGTTTTTGTAGCCTCTCTAATCTGCCTGCGCATTGCACAGTCACCATCACCATCCTGGTCAGGTGGTCAGTAGTGTATTCCTAGTGTTATATGCTTATTATTCAAGCATGGCATTTCTATCTATAGAGATTCTATGGAACTATTTGATTCATTTACGATTTTTACTAAATTTGCCTCTGCTTTCTTTCACACATAGTGCCATCCCTTCCCGCCTCCAGTGGTGCAACCTATGTTGTCATTCCTATATATTTTCTACCCTGGTATTGCCATGCCCCATTGATTATTTTCGTTCCACCAAGTTTCTGTGATGCCTATTATATCAATAGCTTCATTTTAATATCAGGCACTCAAGTTCCCTCATCTTAGTATTTAGACTTCTTGCATTTGTATACAAGCACTTATAAAATGTGTCAATATTAATTTGTCTGCCTTCATGTGAGATAATTAAATGGGCCTCTTTTTTTCATTTGACTGTTTCTCTTCCGTTCTTATCTGTACTTTTATTAACTTCTATCCCTATTCATAAATCCTGGCCAAAAGGAATGTGTCTGTCCAAACTCACACCTTCTGACTTTCCCCCAGCCCTCAGTTTAAAGAATCCTCTATGACCTTTTTAATTTTACATGTCAGCAATCTGGTTCCATTTTGGTTTAGGTGGAGTTCATCCTTCCTGTATAGCCTCCTCATTTCCCAAAAGGTTTTCCCAGATCCTAATGAAACTAAATCCATTTGGTTTACTGGACATCTATGTTAGTATCTTGTAAAATCAGATATGTACACAGAAGCATGATGATTTTTAGATACGGAGTTGAGATCAACTGTACTAAAAGCAGGACTGAGCTCATGCTGTTGTCATCTTAGAGAGGAGGCAAATGTTCCTGGTTGTATTTTGTGTCAACATATTATTTCTTTTAGGAATATCCAAGGGTTACAATTGCTGTTTTCATTGAACAACCAACTCCTTTCCTACCTAAATTTTTAGACAGACTGTTGACTCTGGATTACCCAAAGGAACCACTTAGTATCTTCATTCATAATAATGTAAGTACGGGGGAACTATCTGGACCAGTTTTACTTTTATTCAGGTGCAATTGCTAAAATGTAATTGAGATTTTGCGTACTATGGTAAGCAGCAATGGAAAATATGTGGTGATATAATGTTAAATAGGAGCAACAGCACTTTTCTCAAGGAGTTTATTTGATTAAATTCAAGAGGCACTTTCTGGAACCTTTAATTGAATTGGATTAGTTTTTTTCTGCTTTCTGTAGCCAAGACCTCAATGTTATTTTATTACAATTCGGGTTCCTGATGTATGTCATAACATTTGTATTCCATGAAGCTCCCAGCCTTAAAGTGAAAGATATGAGTCTCCAAAACATACACAGGAGAGAACAGTTGGGCTGACTTTTACTTTGAGTGCTCCTTGCTGTTCATCTAAGGCAGTGATTCTCAACCTCTGGCCACGGGCCGCTTGCAGCCCAGTCAGCACCGTGCTGTGGCCCATGTGAAATCTTCAGGGGCATACAGGTAGTATTGGATGCGGCCCATGTAACACATTGTAAGAACCACTTATCTAAGGGCTCAATCCTGCAAGACTTACGCCCTATTGACTTCAGTAGCATTAATCATATGAGTAGTTACTGATGTGCACAAGTCTTTGCAGGATTGGCTCATAAGTGATGTGATAATAGGATTGGTCCCTGTATTTTTCTCTCTTTACACCGGCATGTAGTCCATTGACATCGATG
This sequence comes from Caretta caretta, assembly GCF_965140235.1. NCBI lineage: Eukaryota > Metazoa > Chordata > Testudines > Cheloniidae > Caretta > Caretta caretta. The sequence continues at coordinate 30,350,714 of NC_134214.1, forward strand.
GCATAGCATGCCTTGATAAGGAGTTGGCCCTCAAGCTTTATGAATATTTTTGTGGGGGGATAGTAAAAGATATGCAGATTATATACCAGTTAATAATTATGGGCTTTTATCATTGTGCAAAACAAATGCCTCATTGTGCCAATCAGAAGTTAAATAGCCTTTGAAATTATCAAAAAGTTGGCTATCCTCCTTTTTAATATAAAGAGGGGGAAAATTGGTGAGAATTTGGGTGGGTTGGTTTTTTTTAATTATTCTAAAGCCAGCCATGTTATCTGAGAGTTGGCTTAGAACTATTGCATGCTGTACAAAACTGTAAGGCATAGCCAAGGAAATTAGCAATAAAGAGAAATAATAATTAGAAACTCATTTCTGAGAGAATTATCAAATATTCAGCACTTCTATGAATATACACATAAATGTTGTTTTTACCAACTTGGGTGAAGATGCTCTGCACAACTTCCACCCTGCTTCCTCCTCACAAACACTCCGTTCTTTCAGTCAGTGTGTCCAAACAGTTTCTCCACCTCCATCCATTTAAAAGGCCTCATGTCATAACAAACTTCCTAACTTCACAGAAGGATGGATATTGTTCTAGCCAGAGTAAGTTTTGTGCCTCTCCTCCTACTGGCCAGCCAGGATCATTGGAGAGCAGTGAGAGGCACTAACTCTACAGCGTTCTTAACCTGAAAGTGAGAAACTGAACCTAAGATCCAAACACTGATCCCTACGTGCATTTTATAAAGCTCTAAGCCCACATCCTGCAACTGGATATGTGTGGGCAGACCCCTACATCTCTACAGAGCCCACTGAAGTCCATGGGCATTTGCGTGGCCATAAGGGTTCATCTGTGCAGATTTTATTGTGGGTTTGGGGCCATAGGTTGCAAAATATGCATCAAGCAAAATTATCATTTAAACAGTTTGCGACTCCCCCTGTACTAGAACCACAATAGTTACACGAATTCCATTGTTGCACCACAGAGATTTTTCTAAATTCTTCAGCAAAAGAGCTTGTTTTAGTACTTGAAAATATTCTGAAGATATCTGCAAAAATTGTAATCGCCTCTTCTTTCTTCCTGTGATAGTACAATTTGCATTTGGACATTAAGTGTTTTCTTATTTGTGTCTTACAGCACAGCAATTGGTATTTTACATTAACTCTGAATTATGTTAACATGATTACAGGAGGTTTATCATGAAAAGCACATCAAGAAATTTTGGGAGAAAGCCAAGAAGGCTATCAGAAGTATAAAAATTGTTGGACCTGAGGAGAACCTGAGTCAAGCAGAAGCCAGGAACATGGGAATGTAATTAATTTTTTTTTAAAATTGTATATGAATGTTAAGTTAGATTATGCATTTTCAACAGAGGATAAATAGACACTTAAGCAAAGATTTTCACGGAATAACACACTGTATTTAGACACACACAGTGGAATATTGAATGTTTTATGATGTGTCCTCATTATGTATACCGTTGTTTGTTTTTAATATAAAAAGCTGTTGTTCATTTGTGTAGGCATTTCTTGTTGGCTTGGATTTAGCTTTGTTTAAATTATCTATCATTTGGACTTCAGATGAAGGCTTTCAGAATATAGGGAGTAATAGATTATGTAGGAGTGGAGCAGATGTTGTGGATTATTCATGAAGTATATCTGGCAGGAACATGAACATATTTCTAAGCATATATGATGAGCAATAAAATCTGTCCAAATATAAATTCGTGTTTTTGAAAAGAAGCATGCTATGCAAACAAAGTAAATGATGCAACATAAAGTACTAGTTAAACTTTATACTACATTACAATACGAAATGTGTGGCTGTTGTTTCAAGTTTAAATAGATATGTTAATTTCTGAAAAAAGTATTTTTTTTCTGCTACTATTTTCAGGGGTGCACATATGCTCAAGACCTAAAACAAAGTTAATATAGACTGATGTGTCAAGGAAAAAAAATACAGCTTGCATTCAAAGATGCATCAACTCTATGCATTGTTGTACTCGACATCTTCCATCTTGTTTCTTATAGTAAAATTAAACTTAATGTAGAACTAGAGAGAGATCTGAGTATGAACACACCATAATTTTCTCTTTCCGCATGTATGGAGTAGGGTGGGGTTCAGAAACTGAACCCATACCCAGATTTTGCATCTGGCTCTTGTTCCATTAATTTGTATTTCATTAGTTCAGATCCATTCTGAACATCCTCCCCTAAGCTTTATATGTGGGTGTAGTTTGGAACCTGAGCTTTGATCTGTATTTTATGGGTTTGGTCTAGTCTCTCTAGGTAACAGTGAGATTTCAGTCTACAGAGACTATGTTAAATTCCAGATCAAACTGCTCAATAATCCATTTTATTTCCCTAATATCAAATATATACATTCCCACTCAGTGGGTTTACAATTACTTCCATTTTATTCTGTAAAAGTACATTTTCTTTCATTATTTTAGATTATTTATTTGTATTTGGGAGGGCCTTAGTGCTATTGTTTGTTTTTCTGGGTTGTGTAGAGTTACATCAGATGCTAAGGATTAACAGATTTGTTGACCTTTTCCCATGTTTTGTTCTAAACCGTATATGCAGCTACTTCCAACTTTACGTCTGCTTCCATGTGTTTAATGGCCTCTAAAACTGTATTTCATTGTACTTCCAATGAGAAATTGCAATCGTGATTATTCTCAGGATATTGCAAAACAATTCTTACGGGAGAGGAACTGAATCATACAGGGCTCCTAGTTGCTGTTTTTGATATTGAGAATTTGTTGATTTAAAACCTCCAGTGGATGTTATCTTTGTCCATGTTTAAGTTCTTTTGACTTAGTGGTCTAAACATTATTTAGGGGATTATAGATATTTTCCATCCCCAAAAGGGCACTTCCATATTACCGATGTGTTTCTGGCAATCTTACCTGCTGTTGGGTATTCCCTGGGATCTTTTATTACCTTGGAGGCATAGTAATAATTAAGAAAAGGACCCTCACTATAAAACCAATTAAGTTTCAGAATAGAATAACACAACTCCAGAAGCACAGCTAAACCACAGGTTAAACAATCAGTTTGGAAGTAAGAATCAACCACTAAATTGTTAGACAAATAAACACTTCCTGTCTGCTGACAACCCCCTCCCCCCCACTAGTGGTGATGACTAATGGACCGCATTCCCCTCTTTGGCTTATTAGAGCCTGTTAAATGTAACTGAAGATACCAGTAGTGTTCTGATTGCATCTATAGGTCAAATGCGTCCCCGGTGCCGCTTGGTTAGGCGTGAAGAGGAGTTGCATGCCCAACGCCAGGGCTGACTTTGGCCTTTGTGTATTTACATATTTGTCCTGCATCTTTTTCTGACAGCCACTGTATATTCCTTGCCTTTTCTCTGCATGCCTAGGTAGTTATACCAAGAGATGTTTCAAAAATATTTCATTGTCACCCCCTTACCACTAAACATATGTATCCTGATGTAAGAGGTTAAATTTGTGTGTGTAATATATGGTCATGTGAAAATGTGTACTGCATCATACAGGGCTCCAAGCTATTGTTCATAGATTCATAGATACTAAGGTCAGAAGGGACCATTATGATCATCTAGTCTGACCTCCTGCATGACGCAGGCCACAGAATCTCACCCACCCACTCCTGCAAAAAACCTCTCACTTATGTCTGAGCTATTGAAGTCCTCAAATCGTGGTTTAAAGACTTCAAGGAGCAGAGAATCCTCCAGCAAGTGACCCGTGCCCCATGGTACAGAGGAAGGCGAAAAACCTCCAGGGCCTCTTCCAATCTGCCCTGGAGGAAAATTCCTTCTCGACCCCAAATATGGTGATCAGCTAAACCCTGAGCATATGGGCAAGATTCACCAGCCAGATACTACAGAAAATTTTTTCCTGGGTAACTCAGATCCCACCCCATCTCACATCCCATCACAGGCCATTAGGCCTATTTACCATGAATATTTAAAGATCAATTAATTACCAAAACCATGTTATCCCATCATACCATCTCCTCCATAAACTTTCGAGTTTAATCTTAAAGCCAGATAGATCTTTTGCCCCCACTGCTTCCCTTGGAAGGCTATTCCAAAACTTCACTCCTCTGATGGTTAGAAACCTTCATCTAATTTTAAGTCTAAACTTCCTAATGACCAGTTTATATCCATTTGTTCTTGTGCCCACATTGGTACTGAGCTTAAATAATTCCTCTCCCTCTCCGGTATTTATCCCTCTGATATATTTATAGAGAGAAATCATATCTCCTCTCAACCTTCTTTTAGTTAGGCTAAACAAGCCAAGCTCCTTGAGTCTCCTTTCATAGGACAGGTTTTCCATTCCTCGGATCATCCTAGTAGCCCTTCTCTGTACCTGTTCCAGTTTGAATTCATCCTTCTTAAACATGGGAGACCAGAACTGCACATAGTATTCCAGGTGAGGTCTCACCAGTGCCTTGTATAATGGTACTAAAACCTCCTTATCCCTACTGGAAATACCTCTCCCGATGCATCCCAAGACCGCATTAGTTTTTTTCACGGCCATATCACATTGGTGGCTCATAGTCATCCTATGATCAACCAATACTCCAAGGTCCTTCTCCTCCTCCGTTACTTCTAATTGATGCGTCCCCAGCTTATAACTAAAATTCTTGTTATTAATCCCTAAATGCATAACCTTACACTTCTCACTATTAAATTTCATCCTATTACTATTACTCCAGTTTACAAGGTCATCCAGATCCTCCTGTAGGATATCCCGGTCCTTCTCTAAATTGGCAATACCTCCCAGCTTTGTATCATCCGCAAACTTTATTAGCACACTCCCACTTTTTGTGCCAAGGTTAGTAATAAAAAGATTAAATAAGATTGGTCCCAAAACCGATCCCTGAGGAACTCCACTGGTAACCTCCCTCCAGCTTGACAGTTCACCTTTCAGTATGACCCCTGTAGCCTTCCCTTTAACCAATTCCTTATCCACCTTTCAATTTTCATATTGATCCCCATCTTTTCCAATTTAACTAATAATTCCCCATGGGGCACGGTATCAAATGCCTTACTGAAATCTAGGTAAATTAGATTGTTAGTTTAATGTTGAGAATCATTGATCTATCTTCCTCTATCCCCATTTAAATTCTTTTGAATTAATGGGCCTAAACATCACTTAGGAAATACTTGTAATCCCTGGAACCTTAATTTTGATTCCAGTTGATTTATTCCTTCATCCATCTTTAGGCTTGACCCTACCCTTATGAGGTAGAGAGAGGATCATGAAGTCTACTCTGTGCTGTTCTTTTGAGGTTTGCAGGTTTGAAAAAATAAATAAATAAATAAAGATACTCTGCTTTTTCTCCACTATTACATACTGCACTTGAAAACTTGTGAACTGGTTTATTGTATGTGCAGCTCTAGAGGATCTTCCACCCTTCCCCATTTATATTATTGTATAAGTGTAAAAGGGAAGTGCTATCTTCAGTAATAAGCTTATATCATATTATAACACTAAGCTCCAGATCTCAGTTGCAGAGCCTAGAGATCTCTGCCTCCTCTCATGAAGCTTACAGTAGCATAATGTGACAGAAAGCAGAACTACATACAAAAGCCCCTAAGACTCTTTGCGATCCAGCGGATTATAAATAATTTAAATGGATGGTAGGAGTGGTGGCTATAAACTAGCCATTCACCAGAAGATTAAAAAGAGCCCCACAAAACTACCTGTTTGTCAGTGTTGCATAGCATTCTATCAAACTCCCCTGTGTAAGATAAAAGTATGTGATACATAACAGTGGATACTTATTTCCACCACAATACAAATATAATTTGGCCCATGTTGTTCCTCCTCTCAAATGCCCCTTGCTAACAGTCTCTGTCCTGCAGGGGATGTGTTGCATAAAGGGAAAGTGTAAAAAATCATATACAAGCCAACACAGAGAACTGCACTGTGCTCAAATGATAACTATTAAAAGTAGGAATTTTAAAGTGAGTAATGCAAATATAAATTGACAGAGCACCTAATTCAACCTAAAATCAATTCCACGTTCAACTATGTATTCTTCTATCCTCAAGGTCTGTTTCCACTCCCTCCTGAAATTAATCTGATTCCCTGTGGCATCTGAAAAATGTATGTTTGCTTTTCTCTGATAAATCCAACTAAACTTTTGGGTTAGATTTGTGACACAAATTCCCTGTGGGTTATATCTGCTGCTTGCTCTCAGCCTTTTCTTCTCTTCATCTGGAATTCAGAATTTTATTCCATTCCCTTTAGTATTCCAATGTGAATGCATTGAAAAGAGTGACTCTTCACAAATCTGACTTTTTTTTCAAATTTTGCTTGCATAGCTCAAGCAACGCTCACGCAGTTGTTAAAAATCGGAGGGTTTCGGGGCCAAATTCAAAAGTGATTTAAAGTGGTGTAAACACATCTTCTGGCCACCTCAGTATCTGTAATATCAATTGATACTTACACGCCTCCTCTTATAAGTTGTTTTTACTGCTTTGCTTCTCTTAGGATTCTCTTACTCACCTCTGAATTTGGCCCATTGTCTTAAACAGATTTCTTGTGTGGAATATGTGTTTGAACAAATAGAAATAATCCACCAATCAACATTCCACAAAATTCTTGACCACTGAATGGCTATTTTTAGTTTCTGACATCTTAATTTGGATTTATTTTCTAGTCAGTCTATTTTCTATTTTAAGTATTTTATTTTCCCTTATGAGCAGTAAACGTTGGTTGTGTGCACATGCCAGAGTTCCATACAAATGGACCACTCTTACTTCTGTATCCAAGCTTTTTTGAGAAATAGACCCAATGTCCTTAACTTTATCCATAGACTCATGGGCTATATCAAGTCCATGATGTAGCATATTATCTTCTACTTGTTTTTTATCACTATGAAGAATATCCTGAGAAAGGGTATGCATAACTCCTACCGACCTTTCTAAGATATAAAATTTATGGTAGAGTCCTGTGACTTTCCTGTTTTTACTTTTGGCAATCTTTTGGCACAGCACGTTCATTAAATTGGGTAGATTTTCATTCTTCTATCCATGTCCTTCTAGTCTGCCCATTATTTGATCCCTGGTACAAAATTAAGAATTGCATAACAGTTCCTCCAGGAATGTTACTCTCTTCTTCTCCTTAGTTGAACCAACCTCACTCATTTGGTTTACATTCCTCTCCCCTACCCCACTGCTTTCCATCGTGACCATTATCAGAACCAAGACTGAGAGTTTCATATGAGGAGCCAGAGCATGGGACATCACTGTCATGTGTTCTTAGATTTTTTTAAAAGTACATTTAAGGGGCAATCCACTGTGTGATAGTCTAATCTGAAGTGTTTATTTGGCTTCCATTTTCATCACTAGGTACAGTCAATTGCAGAAATTTAACGTGGGGTTGATATAATCATGGAGATATAATCATAGCCAGAAAAGGTGGAAGATGTTGCAATCTGAGTGTTCTGGATCAATAATGAGTCCAGTAGGACTCCCAAAACCATGGAGATTGGAGGCCAGATCACCTTAACAGTTGTTGAAGTTAATTTCCTAGTTAGATTCCTAAAAGGATTGTCCCCCCCCTTACCTCTTATGTCTTATATGGGATAAGTTTGAGTTGTTTTCCATCTGTATACTTACCTCTCGGATATTGTGACAACTGGGTGGCAGTGTTGGCTGTCCTTAAAGCTCTGTATGGTTGGTGCATTGATGGCAGCGGTTTTTGATATAATTCCAGAGTGTTATCTGTATGGGGAACACAAAATGACATTCTTTGCACCAGTTGTAGAAGCAAAATGAGAGTGGAAGGAGGAAAGATAATGGGAAAAAAAGGAGATGTAAAGTCAACTGGGCACTCTGCCTATGTATGCACATCTCTTGGAATTTCTGTTCTTCAGTTTTAAAAAAAACCTTGTCTTCAAGGAACATGTGTGATATTTTACTGTCATTTTTTCCACCCTTTCCAGTTCAACTGTGAACTTGGATTTATTCACCTTTGCAATTTGGAGACCAGATTTAATCAGCTATTGTAGATTTTGGTGTAACAGAAAACTCTAGAGATTAAGATGAATATGTTCAGGCTATAATAAATGTAAGAAGTAATTTGTTTCAGTTCCTTATAGGATTATCAGTCCTTAGAATCTTGTTATTGGATGATCCCCCACTTTCCCCCTCTCACTTCAGGGAATTTTTACGGGTGTTGGTAGCGGAGACTTCTCTCTAGCTTATACTGACAAACTGATTCCTTTGGAAAGTCATGACGTCCATTTGCTGAGTTTACATAATTTAAAGCAAACTCATTGCTTATGTATAGGGCCTTACCAAATTCACAGCCGTGATAAATGTGTCCCGGACTGTGAAATCTGATCTCCCTCCATGAAATCTGTATAGTATAGGGTAAAAGCACACAAGACTGAATCCAAGCATTAGCTACAAATTAAAAAAACAAAAACATTCTCTATCAAATTTAACAAATGGAATAGAAATGAAGCAAAGGAAACAATGAACTGTACAAACGTCATTTTTAGGCATCAAGTGTCAGGGACTTACCACTACTTTGAAAATGCTCCCTTGAAGTCTTTAAACCATGATTTGAGGACTTCAGTAGCTCAGACACAAGTTAGGGGTTTGTTACAGGAATTGGTGGGTGAGATTCCATGACCTGCGTTTTGCAGGAGGTCAGACTAGATGATCATAATGGTCCCTTCTGACCTTAAAGTCTGATTCTGATTCTTTTCAGGATGTAGTAGAACTACTTTAGTAGTTCTGCTCTTCAGGCTTAATTTCATAAATAAAAGCCCTTTATCCATTGTGTGGTTAGATATGTTTACCTCTTTTGGGACAGAAGTGTTGGTATATACTATTCTGAAGGAATCAAAAGATTTCACTAAGGATATTCAGAAATTGCCAAGTGTAGTTCTAGGTGACACAACTATGGCATGATTGGAACTATATGCTATTAATATCTTATGGAAAAGTCACCCCATGTATTCAATTCAGCTCCCAACTGAGCAGGAATTACTAAATTATATAATGCATTGGTTAACTCACATTCACCAAATGGCCATTAGTACTGATGGTTAATTTTTGTCCTTCATAAGTCACACGGAGAGGTAAGTGGTGTCATCTTATTATATTACTAGGCACCATTTTTAAGGTGTTTCTCAAACTGTAGTATTCATAAAGAGGAGTCTGAATATGTCCTAAGGCAGGGGTGGGCAAACTGCGGGCTGGATCTGGCCCCTCAGGGCTTTGGATCCGGCCCAGGGCATTGTTCTCCCCCCCCCCCCATGGCGCCGCGGGCCACACAGCGCTCCCAGAAGCAGCCAGCACCAGGTCCCTGTGGTCCCCGGGGGTGCGGGGGGCATGCATAGGGCGCTATGCGCTGCCCTCGCTTCCAGGCACCACCACCACCCCCCGCAGCTCCCATTGGCTGGGAACAGGTAATCGCAGCCAATGGGAGCTTCAGGGGAGGTACCTGGAGGCGCGGCAAGGGCAGTGTGCGGAGCCCTCTGTCCCCACTCCCCCAGGGGCTGCAGGGACGTGGTGCTAGCTGCTTCCGGGAGCAGCGCGGGGCCAGGGCAGACAGGCAGGCAGGGAGCCTGTCCTGGCCCCGGGGCATGCTGCTGCCACCCCAGAGCCGCTCCAGTTAAGCGGCACTGGGCTGGAGCCTGAACCCCTCCTGCACCCCAACTCCCTGCCCTGAATCCCCTCCCTGCATCCCTGCCCTGAGCCCCCTCCTACACGCTGTACCCCTTCTGCACCCCAACCCCCTGCCCTCAGCCCCTTCCTGCACACCGCACTCCCTCCCACACCCAAACCCCCTGCCACGGCTCTGCATGCAATTTCCCCACCCGTTGTGGCCCTCGGGCCAAAAAGTTTGCCGACCCCTAAAATTTATGTCATCTATTCCAGAATTGCAATTCTCTTTCCAAACTGTGGACAGAAAATGATAGACTGCTTCAATTTCAAATACAAATCATGTTTATAGATGTTTTAAATGGCTGTTTGCTAGAGGAAATTGAACAGATTATGTCTCTTCCCAACAAGTTACTGTGGGTTAGGATCACATGGTCTTAGTGGAAAGTTTTGTTCACAAAAGAACAACAACATTTTTCTTTTTCCTAAGATATACTCACTGTCACAGATAAGCCAGTACTTCACAAGCAGAGTTAAACAGTAGTATTAATCCTCTCTCAGAATCTTTGTCTTCTCCTACTGACCACTTCTTATCGCTGCTTTAAAACAGCTTCTTGAACTTTTGTACCAAAAAAAAAAAATCTTTTCAACTTTCACATTTATACTACTAAGATAAATCTAAGCAAATGTACTGAGGACAGGGAAATAAAGTTCTTCAAAAATTATATTATTTGATTTTAGTGGTGTTAAGCACCTCTGAAAAGCAAGCAGCCCATTTGTCACTGCTATCCCTATCTCCTACTTGAATTAAGGAGTAGGGTCACGTGTTATCCTTACATATCTGTGTCCTTAAAGACTAGGCTATTATCAAAATGTAATATCCTGAAGCAGAAAGACTATCAAAGACCATTTGTGTTTCCAAGGGAGAGCTTCTAGACTGTGTTGAAAGCCTCAGAAAAGTAAATCTGAATTTCATTATTATGAGCAGGTTTCCTTTATTAGTATTGAGAAATTTTATAAGTCCATGTTATGTATAATCCAAAGCTAGGGAATTTTATACAAGTTTTGTTGATGGTGGTTGCAAGTGAATAGTAAGAACCATGCTTCCTACAAAAATTCCAGAAATGCAGGAAACTCTTAATTAAAAGTGAAGCTCTAACCTAACGATCCAGCCTGTTCTACTATAGTGAGAATGGAAGGAAAGAGTTAAAAAATGGAAGGATTCAGACTAAGGTCAGGAAGTCCCAACTGGATTTGCTGCATTAATTTTGAAGATTCTTGTGGGGGTTTTTGTTGGTTAAAAATATTCCTATAACTTATTACAAATGAATTCCCTTATATTTAAGGTAATAGAATATTTCTAAAGGCTTCCAAATAGATCACTAGTACTTTGGGTATATGTTAACTTGGAAGCTTTTCAAATGTCTAATAGCCTGTCATTTAGATTAATATATTTGAATACAGTACAGAAGGATTCGTAAAACTAGACAGAGCCAATTTTAACAGAATACTCTGACAATTTATTGTGTAAAAATAAAAAAAGTTGAAGTCCCACAAATTGCCTGCAAAATTTTATTGGAAGAGACTTAATTTTTCCAATTACGTCTGCTCAAAAATGAATCTAAAGCTGCTACTTCTGTTTTATGTAGCATATAATTAAAAACAATCTGTATAGATTATTTTCAAATGTTGGTTAAAAGAAAACTCCCTATGATGTTTATCTGAGACTTTATTTTCTAATAATAAAGCCAAATGAATTTTATGGCAGAGTTACAAAGCTTTGGACAGAGCAAATTAATAGACTGAAATAAACTCTGCCAGTGTCAGATGGAAATAATGAGTGTAAAGAATTCAGAAATCATAGTTCACAACCTGACACAAACATGTAGGACATTCATATGATGGAAAATTGGCTATGAAGGAAGTGCTGGTTAAGTAATAGCCTGTACTTTCACCCGAGACTGTTAACCATGGACCTGTGCATAAAAACCTCTTCTTCAATGAATTCTTCATTGTATTGACTATCCTTCCTGTTAACTCAGTATTATTTTTAGAAATTCAGCTCAAATGATTATTGCAACAGTGTGTTGACTAAGTGACTAGCTTGGTTTTAAGTCAATGGAATGGAATGGAGAAGGATGTCGTTTACCTTCCAGTGCAGTTTCACAAAAGGATCTTGAGGTACCAGTTTGAGCACAAGAGGACCTGATAATCAAAAGGGTGACAGTCCTTGATAAAAACGCTTGCAGGAGAGATACCGCAGGCTGAATTCCGTGGTAAACTGAACAGGATATAGTTTTGTGGTTCTGCACTGGAAAAAAAGACCTGCAGTCTTCTCCATGCTTTGATTTGTTTGTAGTCTGTTACATTCACTTTTCTTCTTGTGAGATCTCTTGGATTTATGAAAAGCCACCATTAATTTCCCCAGATATCAATCAAAACTCAGTTCAATTTAGATTAAACAAAAGTAGCATTTATTAGAATTTTTACAGAAAGTGGAATAAGTGAAATAAAATGTATGCAGGTAAGATGGAATCTGTAGTGAGACCGTACAAGCCAGCACAATAAATGTAAGCTGTATAGGGAAGCTATTGCCTCAGAGTGATATTCCATCTTTTAAAATAACATATTCCCATAGAGACATCAGGGCCAAATTCACTGGTGATGTAAATTGTTGCAGTTCCACTGATTTCAATGGAGCTGTGTTCACTGATACCCGAACTTGGCCCTGAGAGTTGTCTACCAAAAAAAAAAAAAAATTCTTCTGCGCTTGTAATTGGTCACATTTATATTAAAGGATAATACAATATTCCTCCTCCTTTCAGTGAAACTTCTCTGGAGAACAGGGACATGCAGAAATTTCTATTTCCTCCTTCTCTGGTATCAGAAACTTAGGTGATAGATTGCGTCAAAGACGACCTCCTAAGGGCACGTCTGTGCTGTCCTGCAGTTTGGACTACCAGGATCTGAATTGCAACATGCACCAAACTGCTGCACTGTAACTCCCCTGGATGGAAGCGGCAGACGTGAACGTGAACTCTGACAGGACTACCTCAGTGTGAACTAGCGACTTTTAAGTTTGCGCCTGAAGTATCCATTCAGGGGAGTTACAGTGCAGCCCTTTTGTACTCACTGCAGTTCATACCTCTGTGATCCAAACTGCACAGCAGTGTAGACATGAGTTCCCTTTTTTACACTGATCAGTGGTCACCTCAGTTGGGATTTTGGTGTATCTAGTATTTTAACAATTACGTTCTTATTCTTTTAGATAAAGTTTTGCTTAATCAACTGGGTATAAGTAGTTCAATTGATTTCCCCCTCTTCTCTCCCCCCCCCCCCCCCAATGTTGCTAATGGCTTCAGTTAACAGCTTCCTGGAAGGGAGTTCTATCACCATTCAGATCAGCAGAACACACATGTAGCTCCTTTGTTCAAGCAAAGCTCATGGGTTGAGACTATATTAGACACCCAGTTAAATGATTCTTAATACAGAACCCAACATTTGCAAACTTGGCTGCCCAAACTTCAGTACCTAATCCATATTTAGTCACCTAAATGAAAACTGGAGATTTTCAGAGATGTTGAGCACTTACAATTCCCACTGAAGACAACAGAACCTGGAGATTGCGCAGCACCTTCAAAAATTAGACCCCTTTTATTTAAGCATCTAAATGGATTTAAGTACATAATTTTAGGCACCTAAGTTGGAAAAGTTTTATCAAGTATTTATTAAATGTGCTTGAGTTTTTCCACAATAAACTTATTTTTAACATCACACGAGGATGTACTGGTTGTGCTAAGAGCTGCTTTCTCTCTTTGCAGGGACCTTTGTCGCCAGAATAAAGCATGTGACTATTACTTCAGCATAGATGCGGATGTTGTGCTGACAAACCCGAAGACTTTAAGACTTCTGATAGAGCAGAACAGGTTCAGTATAACTTTGTCTTACAGACTGAGGATCTTCATTTTTTCTAGTCTGGAAGCGCTCTCCAGGATCCCCTTTTACTTGTCCCTTCTATGGTATTGCATTATTGTAAGAGAAGTTTGGCTCAATTCCCTGTGGAGCTTATCAGCATTCCACTCTACTTGAGGGAGCATCAGGTGATCATGTTACTGCAAACTATGTGGTGCCAATAGACCACTAAGCCATTCCAATGGCAAACATCTTTAACTCTGTAATTAATCTTGGCTGCTTGTTTGCCAAAAAAACCTGCTTTAATGGAATGCTGAGTTCTGTGGGGAAAAATAATGAGACCTAATTATTTGGTTAATGGAAACACTTTCTCACTTGAAAATGTTAAAGTGAAAAAGGTAGGTGAACTGAGTATGCTCACTGGATTGGGCCCTGCAGGCCAGTTAGGTGGAGGAATCACTCTGGGGCTTAGGCATCTGCATGCCCAGAGTGAGGATGCAGTGTGCATGTGCAGAGGCAGAAACATAAGCACCTAGGGAACTTTTACTACAAAAAGGTAGGTGTCAAGCAAGTTTTGGCACCTACAGGGTTCAGCAGCAACTAGATGGGGGTTTTGTGAATCCCAATGGGGCCTGATTCTGAAATTTAGGCAACTAAAGGGGAAGCTAGGCACCTAAGTCCTCTTGTGAATCTAGCTCATGTTGACCAGGAAGATGTACTGATTATCACTCTTTATAGTAAGCATGGGAGTTAACCATTCACAAAATCTATTGCATAGAAGAATATGCACAAACAGCAATTCCCAGTCTGAACATCCAAGAATCTAAATCATTCTGAAAACAGCTGTGTGATGTCATTGCTTTCTGTTAAATGAAGCAGGATTTCCAAGACTGACTGATCAGAAATTGTACAATTCAGGCATAAAAAAAGCCCACTTGTTTCAGTCTTAGTATTTGGAGTTTTAAAAAAAGAGATTTATTCTTGGAGATAGAACATCGTTGTTTTTGCTCTTACAAGCTGTTTCTCATTGTTAAATAATTTCACAAGATACAAGACAAACTAAACGTTGACATCCAATACGAATACAAATAATATTTGTTAGCTTTTCACAATTTCCAGAAAAGATCCAATATTGACTACTATTCGCGGCTCATATTGGGTTTTTTCCTGCTTTAGGGCCAAATCTTGCTTGCTTTACTCATGAAAATCCGTGAATTCCCATGTGAGTAAAGTACACCGGATTTGGCCGTGAGTGGTAATGCCAGGCTTTTCAGGTGGGTCAGACAAAGAGGCAGAGTATTAATTTCATCACCATATGTTGGAAACTTGCATTTACCTAATGATGAGGACTGAGTTGTAGATAAAGGCGTAGCTGGCTTGTCGTTTTGATTATATTATTTCTTCGCTGAAATTGGTTGCTTTTGTAAAAGAGAAGTTTAGGACCCAGTATAGTGCAGACAGAAGTAGCATAAGCTTCACAAAACAGGCCTACGGGGGGGACAGCACTTATAAAAGAAGTTCCATTATTTTGCTTCCATTTCTAGTCACCTCACATTTCCCTTCTCACCTGTTTTCAATGTCTGCTGAGTTATTTTTCCATTTGGAATAATTTCCGTAATCAAAGTCCTCTACTTTTTTTTTTGCTTTTTCATTTTTTGTTTTTGTTGCCTCTGCAAAAAAATCCTTAGCTAAGCTTTTGTTAAAGGCTGCCCACTTGTGCTCATTCTGTCTGCAGAAAGAGGACAAGAGTATTTTCCTCTGCCTGAAAACTCCATGATTTATAGCGATGCTGGGCATGGCAGCTGAATTCCTGTCTGTTGCTCTCACCTTTGGGTGGCTGGAAGTTTGGAAACTAGCAGTTAATGGAAAATATTTCCCTTCAACTCAAGTGTAGAATGGCTGCTTCTAGATTTGATGGTCCTTCAATTCTGGTGCTCTGTCAAAAAGTGCAGAAGTGAGAGGCACCTTCGATACACTGCAGATGTTCACAGGCAGCCATTACAACTATTTTAATAAAAAGAAAAGGAGTACTTGTGGCACCTTAGAGACTAACCAATTTATTTGAGCATGAGCTTTCGTGAGCTACAGCTCACTTCATCAGATGTTTACCGTGGAAACTGCAGCAGACTTTATATACACACAGAGAATATGAAACAATACCTCCTCCCACCCCACTGTCCTGCTGGTAATAGCTTATCTAAAGTGATCAACAGGTGGGCCATTTCCAGCACAAATCCAGGTTTTCTCACCCTCCACCCCCCCACACAAATTCAGTCTCCTGCTGGTGCTAGCCCATCCAAAGTGACAACTCTTTACATAATCAAGTCGGGCTATTTCCTGCATAGATCAAGGTTTTCTCACATCCCCCCCACCCCCATACACACACAAACTCACTCTCCTGCTGGTAATAGCTCATCTAAACTGACCACTCTTCAGGTTTAAATCCAAGTTAAACCAGAACATCTGGGGTGGGGGGGGGGGGGGTAGGAAAAAACAAGAGGAAACAGGCTACCTTGCATAATGACTTAGCCACTCCCAGTCTCTATTTAAGCCTAAATTAATAGTATCCAATTTGCAAATGAATTCCAATTCAGCAGTTTCTTGCTGGAGTCTGGATTTGAAGTTTTTTTGTTTTAAGATAGATGAAGATGTCATCAATATAGCGCAAGTAGAGTAGGGGCTTAAGGGGACGAGAGCTGAGGAAGCGTTGTTCTAAATCAGCCATAAAAATGTTGGCATACTGTGGGGCCATGCGGGTACCCATAGCAGTGCCGCTGATCTGAAGGTATACATTGTCCCCAAATGTGAAATAGTTATGGGTAAGGACAAAGTCACAAAGTTCAGCCACCAGGTTAGCCGTGACATTATCGGGGATAGTGTTCTTGACGGCTTGTAGTCCATCTTTGTGTGGAATGTTGGTGTAGAGGGCTTCTACATCCATAGTAGCCAGGATGGTGTTATCAGGAAGATCACCGATGGATTGAAGTTTCCTCAGGAAGTCAGTGGTGTCTCGAAGGTAGCTGGGAGTGCTGGTAGCGTAGGGCCTGAGGAGGGAGTCTACCTGTCATTATGCAAGGCACTGCATTTAGCCGTATGGAGTGGAAATCTATCAACTGCATGAAGAAACTTGTACAGATACAGACAGACATCATCTTCCTTTCCAAATGCAAACAGATGGACATCGTACCAAAAGGACTGAAGGTCAAAAATCCATTACAATCTACATACCACACAGACTATGCTGACAGCTTGTGCCTCACGCTCTCAAAGAAACTGCGGAATCACCTGATCAAGATCCTCTACAGCAAACAGGGAAAGATTAAGAATGAGCTCTCAAAAATGGATACTCTCATAAAGAACCAACCTTCCACACAAACTTCCTCGTGGCTGGATTTTACTAAAACTAGACAAGCCATTTACAACGCACACTTTGCTTCTCTACAAAAGAAAAAAGACACTAAACTTTCTAAACTACTACATGCTACAAGGGGCCACAGCAATGGTTCCCTCACCCCACCTAGCAATATTGTTAACCTATCCAACTATACTCTCAGCCCAGCAGAAGCAGCTGTTCTATCTCGGGGCCTCTCCTTCTGCCCCTCCACCCCCACGAACATGATACAGTTCTGTGGTGACCTAGAATCCTATTTTCGACGTCTCCGTCTCAAGGAATATTTCCAAAATACCTCTGAACAACATACTAATCCACAGAGGTCTCCCTGCCAACACTACAGAAAGAGGGATTCTAGATGGACTCCTCCTGAAGGTCGAAACAGCAGACTGGACTTCTACATAGAGTGCTTCCGCCGACGTGCACGGGCTGAAATTGTGGAAAAGCAGCATCACTTGCCCCATAACCTCAGCCATGCAGAACACAATGCCATCCACAGCCTCAGAAACAACTCTGACATCATAATCAAAAAGGCTGACAAAGGAGGTGCTGTTATCATCATGAATAGGTCGGAATATGAACAAGAGGCTGCTCAGCAGCTCTCCAACACGAGTTTCTACAAGCCATTACCCTATGATCCCACTGAGAGTTATCAAAAGCAACTACAGCATTTGCTCAAGAAACTTCCTGAAAAAGCACAAGATCAAATCCGCACAGACACACCCCTGGAACCCCGACCTGGGATATTCTATCTACTACCCAAGATCCATAAACCTGGAAATCCTGGGCGCCCCATCATCTCAGGCATTGGCACCCTGACAGCAGGATTGTCTGGCTATGTAGACTCCCTCCTCAGGCCCTACGCTACCAGCACTCCCAGCTACCTTCGAGACACCACTGACTTCCTGAGGAAACTTCAATCCATCGGTGATCTTCCTGATAACACCATCCTGGCTACTATGGATGTAGAAGCCCTCTACACCAACATTCCACACAAAGATGGACTACAAGCCGTCAAGAACACTATCCCCGATAATGTCACGGCTAACCTGGTGGCTGAACTTTGTGACTTTGTCCTTAACCATAACTATTTCACATTTGGGGACAATGTATACCTTCAGATCAGCGGCACTGCTATGGGTACCCGCATGGCCCCACAGTATGCCAACATTTTTATGGCTGATTTAGAACAACGCTTCCTCAGCTCTCGTCCCCTTAAGCCCCTACTCTACTTGCGCTATATTGATGACATCTTCATCATCTGGACCCATGGAAAAGAAGCCCTTGAGGAATTCCACCATGATTTCAACAATTTCCATCCCACCACCAACCTCAGCCTGGTCCAGTCCACACAAGAGATCCACTTCCTGGACACTACAGTGCTAATTAACAATGGCCACATAAACACCACCCTATACCGGAAACCTACTGACCGCTATTCCTACCTGCATGCCTCCAGCTTTCACCCTGACCACACCACACGATCCATCGTCTACAGCCAAGCTCTGCGATACAACCGCATTTGCTCCAACCCCTCAGACAGAGACAAACACCTACAAGATCTCTGTCAAGCTTTCTTACAACTACAATACCCACCTGCAGAAGTAAAGAAACAGATTGATAGAGCCAGAAGAGTTCCCAGAAGTTACCTACTACAGGACAGGCCTAACAAAGAAAATAACAGAACGCCACTAGCGGTCACCTTCAGCCCCCAACTAAAACCCCTCTAACGCATTATTAAGGATCTACAACCTATCCTAAAGGATGACCCAACACTCACAAGTCTTGGGAGACAGGCCAGTCCTTGCCTACAGACAGCCCCGCAACCTGAAGCAAATACTCACCAACAACCACATACCACACAACAGAACCACTAACCCAGGAACTTATCCTTGCAACAAAGCCCGTTGCCAATTGTGCCCACATATCTATTCAGGGGACACCATCACAGGGCCTAATAATATCAGCCACACTATCAGAGGCTCGTTCACCTGCACATCCACCAATGTGATATATGCCATCATGTGCCAGCAATGCCCCTCTGCCATGTACATTGGTCAAACTGGACAGTCTCTACGTAAAAGAATAAATGGACACAAATCAGATGTCAAGAATTATAACATTCATAAACCAGTCGGAGAACACTTCAATCTCTCTGGTCACGCAATCACAGACATGAAGGTCGCTATCTTAAAACAAAAAAACTTCAAATCCAGACTCCAGCAAGAAACTGCTGAATTGGAATTCATTTGCAAATTGGATACTATTAATTTAGGCTTAAATAGAGACTGGGAGTGGCTAAGTCATTATGCAAGGTAGCCTGTTTCCTCTTGTTTTTTCCTACCCCCCCCCCCCCCCCAGATGTTCTGGTTTAACTTGGATTTAAACTTGGAGAGTGGTCAGTTTAGATGAGCTATTACCAGCAGGAGAGTGAGTTTGTGTGTGTATGGGGGTGGGTGGGATGTGAGAAAACCTGGATCTATGCAGGAAATAGCCCGACTTGATTATGTAAAGAGTTGTCACTTTGGATGGGCTAGCACCAGCAGGAGAGTGAATTTGTGTGGGGGGGTGGAGGGTGAGAAAACCTGGATTTGTGCTGGAAATGGCCCACCTGTTGATCACTTTAGATAAGCTATTACCAGCAGGACAGTGGGGTGGGAGGAGGTATTGTTTCATATTCTCTGTGTGTATATAAAGTCTGCTGCAGTTTCCACGGTAAACATCTGATGAAGTGAGCTGTAGCTCACGAAAGCTCATGCTCAAATAAATTGGTTAGTCTCTAAGGTGCCACAAGTACTCCTTTTCTTTTTGCGAATACAGACTAACACGGCTGTTCCTCTGAAAACTATTTTAATGCTAGCAGAATCAAAGTTCATGTTTTATTTTCTTATGGAATATTTTGTTTTTACAGGAAGATAATTGCTCCACTTGTAACTCGCCATGGGAAGCTATGGTCCAACTTTTGGGGTGCTTTGAGCCCTGATGGCTATTATGCTCGCTCAGAAGATTATGTGGATATTGTCCAAGGGAACAGAGTGTAAGTTAACTTAAACTAATCACTAACACCAGATATCATTGGACAGTAGTTAGTGACATATTCTTTCCTTGCCCAGCAAATACCAATATTTTTCATGTAAAGAGAGAGAGAATTTCTGAACCGTTAATGTCAGTTACGTTCATGAATTTCTTCAATAATCCAGGATTACTTTCTGTTTCTGCAACCTGGAATAGAAAGGCACAGTGCCCAGCACAATGAGGTCCTAGGTACTATCCCAACACACACAATTAATAAGTGATGGTCATCAGTACTGAATATGATTATGCTATGAAAATGAACTGTAATTAATTGCAAAAATTGAAGAAGTTATACTGTGAATTTATGCCAAAAAATAATCTAGTGACACTTCATCAAATGTGTAACAAGTAAAGTGTTTCCTCATCTCTTCTGGACAAGCACAATATTTAATCAGCAGCTGAAATTAAAATTAATAACCATTTTTGATACAGCAGTATTTGTTCCATTATATGCTGTCTACTTTCCATCCTTATAACAGCCCAGAAATGTTAGACTAAAGTCAAAGCAGATGAGAAATACTTTCATTTCACAAACAGTAACTTTTCCCCAAAATGAACATACTTTAAACTACCTGAGGCCTGATTCTCATATGTGCCAATGGCCCTTTACTTGACCCTGGCAATTCGAAAAGGTCTTATTGGGCTGATACTCCTTTACAGATATGTACTGGTTTTATAGATCTGCCTCTGGGAAACAGAAAACTTGTAGAGCAGTGCATTGTCCTATGGACATGCCTATTTGTTGATATTGGCTCAACTGAATTAAATTTATGGCCTGTTGCATTCACCGGGTATCAGTGTAAAGAAGTCAGACGGTCTACGAGAAGCTACGGTTGGGTGTTTAAACGAACATAAAATCTGTTTAATAGTTTTCTCCATCCCACTGAGTAACTTAATGCTATAATATAAAGGAATTTAATTGATAGCCTTGACCTAGTCTGAAAAGGGACGTGTTTATATATTTAAAACCCACTTTGAGGAATTTGGTAGAATTACTTTCTTCGTGATAAAAGCTCATAAAATTTGAATTGCTGCTTATGCTCCCTTCAAGTCCAGCTGTAGCTTTTCAGATATCTTGGGAACCTTACATCATTGCCTTGAACTTTGCCTGGTCTTTTCAGTAAATAATAAAATCCTGATGTTCAAATTGTAAAATGTACAATACATTCCAGTTTTCATAGTCTTAAACCTTTTCCCCTGGACTTCTTTTACAGAGGAGTCTGGAATATCCCTTATATGGCTAATATATACTTAATTAAAGGACAGACTCTCAGATCAGAGATGAGAGAGAGAAACTATTTTGTTCGTGATAAGTTGGATCCTGATATGGCACTCTGCAGGAATGCCAGGGAAATGGTAAGGTGGATGGATGGTTTGCTTTTAAATAGTACATGCAGTTGTTTTTTTTTAACGTGCTTGCTACAGGTGTATGTATGTAATCTTGAATTGTGTTCACTTCTTTCTAATTACAAGTACTAGCCAATTTTTTGTGGGATACTGGCATTTGTGGTGGTTTTTTTTTTTTTAATAATTGAAAAGAATACAGTGGAAGCATTTGGCTTTGATCAAGACCAGTGGACTGGTGCACTGACAGCATATTTATTTCTATTTAAATACAGTTAAAATTCATAGGTACTATAAATTACCTTACTTGTTGGCACAATTGTATAACATGAAGGCGGACTCAGTGGCCACCTTGTTAATATATCAGCTATCATTGAGTATCTCCATTTGTCTTGAAATGTCTTAGTTAATCTGCACAATTTGGAACTTATAACAAGTTAGGTGGAACACTTTGTTTTATGTTTAAATGAGAATACTTAAAGTTAATGATTGAAGCTGGCAATATACAAATCTTATTTTAAGCCATTTTCAGAATGATGATACCCTTATTAAAGGTGTTATACTATTTAGTGTTGCTTGTATTATGCTGTCAGTAATATGAAGATTGATTTATATTAGGAGTATAAATATGCAAAACCATATTTGTACTGATATTTACACTAGTTTCAGAACAGAAACAAATAAGAGGTAAACCACAGCTAGTTCCAGACAGTATAGCATTGAAAAATAACTTGCTGAATTGAACAAGAAAAGTTGGCAAGTATAATTTTTTTATTCCCTCCATAACAAGGCATGATTTCATTTGTTTGTACTCATTCTACAGAACAACCCAATCAACATACTCTTGTTTTCAACCTTCTAAGCAGCAGTTATTGCACTTTGTGCTTACCATGTGCTCCTGTTAAACTAATCTGACTCTGTGGCTCGTCAGAGAATTGCCTTCTCTCTTTCTCTTTCTCAACCTGTGCTATGAGACCGTCTGGTACGTGCTTGTTTTTGTATTGCAGCAGATAAGGGGCTGGTGGATACAGCTTTAACATGTACATAGGAGCTTTGCTTGGAGATGCATGCTGCCCGTAAAAGCTATTTTGGAATATCAGCTTTTGATCGAAGGCTGTTATTTACCTAATGTAACTGTGGAACCCTAAAACCTAATACATCTCTGACAAAGAGAGAGAGACCACATATCGGTCAACTGATGTGATGCTTCTCCTTCATTTTAGAGTTTACAAAGGGAAAAAGGCTCCCCTTCTTCGGAAACATTCCATATGCTCAGACCCCCAAAGGTGTTGCTTTTTTTTATTCATTAGTTGTTACTATTATGCAGTATCATTCTACCACAGGAAAACCCTTCCCCTCTCTCCACTTACCTTAGTAAAAGTTGCTATACCTTTCTCTTTAGTCTTAAGTTACATTTTCAAAAGTGACTGGTGATATGGGGTGCCTAATCAAAACATCTTAAAACTTGATTTTTCATGGTGAGAGCTCTTAATGCTCTGAAAATCAGGCTCCTTTTAAGATGTCTGAATCTGGGCACCTGGAAATCAAGATAACCAATGTCACTAGTCATTTTTTGAGGATTTAGGCCATTACAGCTTAATTATTGGCATTATTAGTACAATGAAACTGGTTAAACGATTCAAAACCTCTCTGAATATTACCCAAAATCACAAAAAAAGACAAAGTGCAAAGTTTCTCTGACCTGTCTAGCCTGTCTTATTTGTAAAGTCTTTGTTCAGTTTTGCTACAGCTTGTGTTTGTGCAGCCATTGGGCAAAATTCTGCAGTGCTTACTCCCATGAATAGTCCTATTGCTAGACCTATTGAAGAACTGGTCTCAGTGTGTCCATTACTTCAATGTCATGTTTCGGGAAAAGAAAGCAAGCACTAATGGTGTGTTACAACCACATGGGTGGTGGACACACTTAAAAAGTTGCTTCTGGTCCTAGAGATACTAGCAGTATTTCCTCATTTCAAGAATACAAAATCGTTCTAAAGCCAGAATAAACTTAAGGTTACCTTCTCAAAGGGCTTGATTGACATTTTTGTTTCTCCATATTTATTATGATGTAACTCTATTGAAATCAGAGTTGCACTGAATAAAACTGGAGCAACAACGTGGTGAATCAGGCCCAGGGTATCCTGTATAGGAAAGCTTTTTGTGATAAGCATTGGGTAGCCACTTTTGCCAGACCCTCCTTATTTTCCTTGCTGTAGCTATTTAATGTGTTGATAAGAGCCAAGAACTGAGTACACGTTTAACACGTTTTATCATGCTGGCAATTTAACACTTTTTCAGACCTAAAACTGAGGTCCAGATACAAGCAAACAAGTGGGAATGGCTCTGTGTTGTGCAAATCTAAAATGGAGAAAACTTTCTAAAATGGGGTTGGGTCTGAAAAACAGTTAAACTAAAAGAAACCCCTATTTCTTTTAAACAAAAATATTTTCTGCTACTAATTCTAATCAAGGGAGCCCTGTTGATATCCTAGCTTTTATTTATGAACCAGTGTAGCAGCACATTTAATTGTTGGTCTTTATATCACTGATATATTCTTTATTCCTCATCATAATTCTAACATGCATTGTATTTTCAGATATTTTTTTTCAGGACAATTCACCAAAAGGATTACTTAATAATAAATGTTCTGAAGCAGCGCAGAACTTGCGTGTTTGGTGTTCTGACAGTACTTAAACCTTTTTTCTAATTGTTCGCTTTTTTCAGATAAAATCCCCAGCCCCAGACTTTGTCAGTTTAATTTGTGTGAGAGTTCTGTTTGAAAACCGGTATTTCAGGAGGGTTGAACATTTTAATATATGGTCTTTCTAGGCTTACTGAAGAAAAAAACAAAGGATATTAAATTTGTTTTTCTTTTCCAATTGCATATTTGCACTATTACAAAACATTTTGTTGCCTTAATTTGATTAGAAAACAAATGATACCAAATGTGTCTTTTTTAATGTGGATCATAGTAAAAATACATGTTCAGGAATCAGTAATACAGGCTGTGATCAGAAATAGTCATGTGAAAGTTTAAAGATTTCCTTAAAAAACAAACCCAGAGGTAGTTAAAACATGTGTATGAGAGAGACATAAATATATAGGTAAAATATAAATTATATATACCATATTTTAGCTACATGTCTGTGTTTTGGGGATATATATATAAAATTTTAAAAGCCGAATATCATTCTTACTGTTACACAGTGTTGCTAACATCATTTTTCTTCTTTGTTTGATACAGGGTGTCTTTATGTACATTACCAACAGACATGAATTTGGGAGACTTATTTCAACTGCCAACTACAATACCTCCCACTACAACAATGATCTCTGGCAGATTTTTGAAAATCCTGTGGTATATATCACATTATGCATAAAACTGTTAATAGGTTTTAGAAATCATTATATGACCATATGGAAAATTATAACTTTTTGTGGTTACTATATATTGGCAAATATTACTGAGAGGCGCACACATAATAATAAATTCAGTATCCGCATATCATATAAAATATATGACTCATAATCTGGAAAAAGAAATGCATGCCTGAGTCAAAAATGGACCCATATATCCCAAAATGTTTCCTGAGATAATAGAATCAAGAGTTAATTTACAGATAGAATAACATCTTTAATTGTTTCTAATGATTTGAATGGAAGAAATCAAAGGAATTTGCAGAGTAGTAAAATTCATTTTTAATTTCTATATTTTTGGTTGTACATTTTAAAAAAGGAAATAAGTGAGCTGTTTAATCTGTTCAAATCATTCTTTTCAGGACTGGAAGGAAACCTATATAAATCCCAACTACTCAAAGATCTTCACTGAAAATCTAGTGGAACAGGTTAGTATTAATACTATTAAAATGAGAGGGACAAAAAATTATCTAAGTTTTGGTTCAATGAACTGGCATAGAATAAATGCTTTGACTGTCGTATCACACTGAGCTGTGATCTTGTTAGATCGCAGCAGGTATATGCACCTAAAACAAAATGGAAGTTCGTACCTCACAAAATTAGAGATTTTGAGGAATGGCCACAGAACTGAATTTTGCATTGTGGAACTTTCTCTGCTGCTAAGCTTCACACGGTTCATCCTTTTCAGTAGTTGGATGGGAGGTGTCCAAGGAAAACTGAGGCGCAGCAAGAAGTGGTGGCCAGAATTTGTTAGGTAGGAGGCACTGCTTCCTCTGAGTGGCTACTGAGTCAGTACCCCATGTGATGCTAAGTGCTGTTGGAAGGACTCTTTTCTGAGTGAGACTTACAGCTGATGTGAAGAGTACTTGAGATCAAAAGAGATCCCCATGGAACTTGCTGCAAGAGGAAGTGTGTCAATCCCAACGTTCTGGTGAAATTTCACTTTCTGTTCCACCCCTTTATTTAAATTCCCCCAGTTGTTTCAATTGGAAAATGTATTCTTTATTCCCTTCTTTGTCACAAATAGATCCCACTGTGCAGTGATTTTAGTGCCAAATGCTAAGCATTTGCACCTCAGAATTGTTTGATCCTTGTATTTAGTCTGCTTAAAAAAACAAAACAGAAACCCTGTCGATTCCTTGGCTGTTTCACATGCACTTGTAGTGACCTTAGACAAATTATTTTAAAATAAAGATCACTTTACCAGACAACAGTGAAAATGTCCAAGTAGCATGGATGATGGCAGAACTGATTATAATGTAAACTTTCAGTCTTTTATTCCCGAGAAGTTGACACTAATCACTAGGTTGGTGCTGGAGATGAAACCCTGGCCCTATTGATGTCAATAGAAAAACTCCCACTAATTTCAGTGAGGCCAGGATTTTACCATCGAAGTTGATAATGGGCAATGTTTGGGTTGATTTTCAGCATTGCAGATGTTTGGCACGTGGAGTTTCTATTTAATGACGATGTGTCGGAGGGTTTTTATGAGTGCATGGGTAGCTAGGGCGGGCTTTCAGCATTGGCCTAGCTCTAGACTAATTGAAGTCAGTGGGAGTTAGTGCTGAGTGCTTTTGACAAGTCCACCCTCAGTATACACTTGCAAACTGTAAAGAGCTAGGGATGCTTATGGGGGGGGGGGGGGGGGGGGGGGAAGAGTGGTCCAGAATGATGGGAAAATGAATATGGACATTTATGCCAAACCAAACTTGAATACATACTGTCAAGTTGGCAGACTTCAGACTAGACCTAACTAAAATGTAATTTATCAGGCAGTCCTAAAATCCATGCTGATGAGCTGGGGAGTCCAAATAAAACAAACTAAGGAAGATGGGATTGATTGACGTGGCAATTCAAGCATGCAAACTTCCACCATATCTTCTCATTTGTCGTCAAGCCACTGTCAGCATAGCTTGAAATTCAGAACACCAGCAAGAGCGGTTGGGAATTGAAGACAACTGCTGTGTTGTTTTGTAGAATAGGAATATATATTTATAAACTTGAAGAAGTGGAGCCGGATACATACGTGTGTGTGTGTGTGTGTGAGAGAGAGATTTAGTGCTCTTTACCCAACAGTGTTAAGTGGAGGGAGTGCGAGCATACAATGCAGGACTTTATCATTGAACATGGGACTGGGAGTAGGTGGGTTTAGGGTTAACTTTTGGGTAAAAATTTATCCCTGTTAAATTGCTTTGTCCTAGTCCCTACTAAATGAAAGGTCCTAGTCCCTACTAAATGAAACTGGACACTGGTTAACATCCCAGCAGGTGGAACTAAGAAAAATCCACACATTTTGAGACCTGTGTCCTAAAAGAGCATTTGTTTTGCCAGAGCACTCCATTGCAAGGATCTTCCCTGTCTGTAAAACTTCTCGCTGCTCCTGATTCGGTCATCCTTATATGTGCTGAGTATTGCCTTACTCTGTGAGTAGTTCCACTGTAATCAACAGGAGTACTTCGGGAGCAAGGTACTGCTTAGTGTGAGTGCGAGTGGGCAGAATCCAGCCCTGAGTAATCACCCCAAAAAAGTATGATGGACAAAATTGTAAAAAGGAGAATGTGTAGTGGGTAGCTGTCCAAGGTCAATAATGATGTGCTGAGAGACCAGGGCAAAATAATCTTCCTCTCATGTCTTCTTCACATTAGTGCGTGACTGTCTCTGAGCCCTCTAAAGGGCAGCAGTGGAAGGGAGAAGTTTTACCACGAATATCTAAGAGAAATCAAACTAAAGTAACTAAAATTCCCTATCTTACAAACCTTTAGTTGGTCTAGATAATAGGAACTCCCAAAGCAATGCTCATTGCAGATACCATATATTAGGGTGGGTACTTGGCATCAGAGGAGAGACCCCTTAAAATATCCCTGATTCACACATGGTAGGGGTCTACTTCAGACCGCCTAACTAAGAAGAAGAGGTGGATGAGGCTTTTTATAAACAACTAACAAAATCATCCAAAGCACAGGACTTAGTGGCGATGGGGGGGACTTCAACTACCCAAATGTCTCTTGGAGAAATAACACAGCAAGGCATGGATTATCCAACAAGTTCTTATTCTAGAAGGTGGAGAAAGCCACTAGGGGAGAGGCTGTTCTAGATTTGATTTTGACAAATAGAGAGGAACTCGTTAAGAATTTGAAAGTGGAAGGCATCTTGGATGAAAGTGATCATGAAATGATAGAGTTCATGATTCTAAGGAATGGTAGGAGGGAACACAACACAAAGATAATGGATTGCAAGAAGGCAGACTTTAGCAAACTCAGGGAGCTGGTAGGTAAGATCCCATAGGAAGCAAGTCTAAAGGAAAAATAGTTCGAGAGCTGGCAGTTTTTCAAAGCGATATTATTAAGGGCATAAGAGCAAACTATCCCACTGTGCAGGAAAGATAGGAAGTATGGTAAGAGACCACTCTGACTTCAATGATCTGAAACAAAAAAGAGTCCTACAAAAAAGTGGAAACTAGGTCATATTACAAAGGATGAATATAAACAAATAACACAAGCATGTGGGGACAAAATTAGAAAGCCCTAGGCACAAAATGAGACTAAACTAGCTAGAGACCTAAAGAGTCACCAGAAAGCATTCTACAAATACATTAGAAGCAGAGGAAGACCAAGGACAGGGTAGGCCTATTACTCAATGCGGAAATGGCAGATGGACTAAATGACTTTTTTTGTTTCAGTTTTCACAAAACTGTTTAGTAGCGATTGGACATCTAACATAGTGAATGCCAGTGAAAATGTGGTAGGATCAGAGGCTGAAATAGGGAAAGAACAAATTAAAAATTACGTAGACAAGTTAGATGGCTTCAAGTCACCAGGGCCTGATGAAATACATCCTAGAATACTTGAGATCATTGAGAAGATATCTGAGCCATTAGCAGTTATCTTCGAAAAGTCATGGAAGATGGGAGAGATTCCAGAGGACTGGAAAAGGGGGCAAATATAGTGCCAATCTATAAAAGGGAAATCAGGACAACCCGTGGAATTACAGACCAGTCAGCTTAACTTCAGTGTCTGGGAAGATAATGGAGCAAATAATTAAGCAATCAATTTGCGCACACCCAGAATATAATAAGCTGGTAAATTACAGTCAGCATGGATTTGTCAAGAACAAATCATGTCAAGCTAACATAATAGCTTTCTTTGACAGGGTAAAAGGCCTTCTGAATAGAGGGAAGCAGTAATGTGGTATATTTTGACTTTAGAAAGGCTTTTGATACCGTCTTGCATGATCTTCTCCTAAACAAACTAGGCAAATACAACCCAGATGGAGCTACTATAAGGTGGGTGCAAAACTGCTTGGAAAACCGTTCTCAGAGAGTAGTTATCAGTGGTGCACAGTCAAGCTGGAAAGGCATGTCAAGTGGGGTCCCGCAGAGATCAGTTGTTGGTCTTGTTCAGTTCAATATCTTTATCAGTGATTTAGATAATGGCATAGAGAGTACACTTATAAAATTTGCAGATGATACCAAGCTGGGAAGGGTTGCAAGTACTTTGGAGGACAAGTTTAAAATTCAAAATCATCTGGACAAATTGGAGAAATGGTCTGAAGTAAGTAGGAGGAAATTCAATAAGGACAAATACAAAGTAGCTCCACTTAGGAAGGAACAATCAATTGCATACACATAAAACAGGAAATGACTGCCTAGAAAGGAGTACTGTGGAAAAGGATCTAGGGGGTCATAGTAGATCACAGGCTAAATGAGTCAACAGTGTAACACTGTTGTCCCCCCCCCCCCCCCCCCAAAAAAAAAAAAAAAGCAAACATCATTGTGGGATGTATCCTCAGGAGTGTTGTAGGCAAGACACACACAGTCATTTTTCTGCTCTACGCTGTGCTGATTAGGCCTGAACTGGAGTATTGTGTCGAGTTCTGGGTGCCACGTTTCAGGAAAGATGTGGACAAACTGGAGAAAGTCCAGAGAAGTGCAACAAAAATGATTAAAAGGTCTAGAAAACATGACCTATGAGGGAAGATTGGAAAAAAAATGGGTTTGTTTAGTCTGGAGAAGAGAAGACTCAGAGGGGGACATAACAGTTTTCAAGTACATAAAAGGTTATAAGGAAGAGGGAGAAAAATTGTTCTCCTTAACCTCTGAGGATAGGACAAGAAGCAAAGCGCTTAAATTGCAGCAAGGACAATTTAGGTTGAACATTAGGGAAAAACTTCCTGTCAGGATAGTTAAGCAATGGAATAAATTGCCTAGGTAGGTTGTGGAATCTCCATCATTAGAGATTTTTAAGGGCAGGTTAGACAAACGCCTGTCAGGGATGGTCTATAATACTTAGTCCTGCCTTGAGT
The DNA here is from genome assembly GCF_965140235.1 of Caretta caretta. Taxonomy (NCBI): domain Eukaryota; kingdom Metazoa; phylum Chordata; order Testudines; family Cheloniidae; genus Caretta; species Caretta caretta. Next base: position 30,380,767 of record NC_134214.1, read on the forward strand.
GCAGGAGACTGGACTAGAAGACCTCTTGAGGTCCCTTCCAGTCCTACGATTCTATGCAGGTTTTGCCTTCCAAAGATAATTTCTTCAAAGATCTGCATGTTTTAGATGACGACAATCCTAGATCTTATAGATGAATTTTTTTTCTCCTGTATTTCTAAAAATGCTTTATGAATGAAGGTGAGCTTAAAGTAATTGTAACTCATTTTTTCCCAGCAGGAACACAAGCTAAACACAATACATAACCCTTTAGAGTGAAACGAAGACACAATGTATTTCACTGGTTGTTAGTTTTTGCCACCTTCAGTGAAAATGCAGCTACAAATCAGGAATTTCTTCATTACTTTAATATATCTGAATTCTGACTTAGTGGAAATAGTGGCACTATTTTATTGATCTACCTAGCTCTTTTTAAAAAACTGTTTAAAAATTACTGGAGTAATAAATATGACTTCTAAAACAATGCTGTGGGTTTTTTTTATAGCCATGCCCAGATGTGTATTGGTTTCCCATATTTTCGGAGACTGCCTGTGATGAACTGGTAGAGGAAATGGAACATTATGGACAGTGGTCTGGAGGAAAACATCGTGTAAGTGTCACCTCTTGTAAACAAAACTAGTACTTGTTTTCTAGCAGGTCTTCATGTACTTTAATGTTTTAAATAAATGCTTCATTAGAAAGTGCACTGGGTGGTGTAGTCTGCAACTACTGAAAACTTAGTTAAACATGATACTTTTATTGCCTTTGTTTTATTCTATATGCCTGCAGTTTTCAAATAAATTAAAACCTATATTATATAAGTACTGAAAAAACCCACATTTTTGAGGCCCTTCTGGTTTTTAGGATAGTCGTATATCTGGAGGTTATGAAAATGTCCCAACTGATGATATTCACATGAAGCAAATCGGGCTGGATGGTGAATGGCTACATTTCATTAGAGAGTTCATTGCACCAGTAACACTAAAAGTCTTTGCTGGCTATTATACAAAGGTAAACTTTTAAAATTATTATAGGTGAATAGTTGAGTTGAGTGGTTAATTTGTAGGGAATGATTTATGAGATTAATCCCAGAATCTTCTTGCTCATGAAATATTTTAGAGGAGGCTACACTTTTCTCAGTTTTATTTATTATATATTTAAAAAAATTTGTTACTTTTGTGTGTTGATTGAAAATATTCCAGACTTGAGCTGTGTTGCTTTGTCGTGATGGGTAAGATAAATCCAATGTTGTAACTGTTTCGGACTTGAAGCACGAACATTTGCCAGTGAGTAGCTTTTAAAATTCAGCTCCCACGAATAAGCACGTATTTGATTTCGAAATTCACACACTGATGAGAAATCCTTTTGATTGCTACACATTTATTTCAGGGATATGCCATGCTGAATTTTGTTGTAAAGTACACTACGGACAGACAGCGTTCCCTCAGACCTCATCATGACTCTTCTACGTTTACCATCAACATTGCTCTCAACAAAGGAGGAGAAGATTTTCAGGTAAGCAATAGTCATTTCACTAAATATTGCTGCTCTTCAATTTATCTAAATCATTTCCATGCTTGGGTCCAAATAGACGTGGTTAGGACCCTGTGTAAGAGGAGAAGACATGCAGCACACGTAGCAATGTGTTGCTGGTGGTAGAATCTGGCTCTGGATCATATTAACTCATCCACAGGTAGAACAACTTGTTCCATTTTGACCATCAAGGCATGCAGTGTATTTTTCCATTCCTATACTTAAATTATTTAGATTATTTTCAAAACTGCTATCTTGAGGAATGATGCTTTGGCTCTAGACCCCTGATAAAGGAAAACACTTGATCATGGGCTAACGTGCTGTCCTGAGTCAAGGCCTAGAAAGGGTGATTAACTAGTCTGTCATCTACAGTAATGTTACCGAATGGCTGATTGGTTGGAAACAAATATACCACTAAGACTGTGCAAAGGAGCTGCTCTGCAGTGGTTACCAAAATAAAAGGGACTGAAATCCCTATTACCAGGTGGTGTTGCCACATGTATTGCTGCAAAGGAAACCTTCCTTAAGAAGTATGCCTTACTAGTATGGATAGAGAACTTCTGATGTTAAGTATCTGTTAATAACAATAAAACATTCTGATTGTTGGACAAAAGGAAAAATGCAATTATAACCCAAGCTAAGAAATCTGTCTTCTGATTTTTTGTAACAGGGAGGTGGATGTAAATTTATTAGATACAACTGTTCCATTGAGTCACCCAGGAAAGGATGGAGCTTCATGCATCCAGGAAGACTTACTCATTTACACGAAGGACTTCCCATTTTAAATGGAACAAGATACATTGCAGTATCATTTATTGATCCCTAACTTTATTTTCCTGCCTCTTCAAAACCAGTGGTTGGTTCTTTGACATAAACTCTTATTTATAGTTTTCCTCCCAGAAGATGGTGATAAAAGAAACTTTAATTTACTTCCTCTAGACAGCAGATTTACTTTGAGCTAAAAGATTGAAAAAACAACTTTAAAAAATGTTGGACACTTCCAAATGTCTGCTCTGAGCCTTACGTCACAAAGTAAAAATGCCCTGTTTATTTTTGTACGCTGCTGTCTTGAAAGGTGGGGCGGGGAGGGAAAACAGAAATGCATTTTAAAATGAATATTTTTTTTCTGTTATGAAAAATTCCCAGATACAAAATTATCTCCAAATCTTCTCTTGTGGTTTTCATTCAGTAAAATGATGCAGATGAAGTTGTGTGTTGTGCATATTTTATAACTACCAATAGAAGAACCACATATAGAATTAGCATCAAGTGAATCCCATAGCCTAGCAGAATTGCACACAAATTTTGGCTTTAAGCGAAAGCATATTTTGTGTGCTGATGTGCACTTTGGCAACACCCCAGTAAAACTTTTTAAAATACTTAGTTTATATTAAATATCAACATCTATATCCTCCTAAAGAATATATGCATTGCAAAGTTTGAGGAATAGATTGAATACGTTAATTTTTTTTTTAAATGGCTTTATCAAGAACTGCAAGTATGTGTTTTAAAGAAGAACTTGTCCCATTAAGGTTACTTCTCTTTACCAAGTGTTCTTCAATTAAAATGAGCTATTTTTGCAATGTATAGTTGCACCAGGTTGATACTGGAAATTTAAATTCTGTTTTCAGAACACTGCTAAATTTTAATATCAGGATGTTTTGTAAACACAATTTTCTGTTTAAAATTACTTGAATTTTGTATCAGGAAAATGAAATTGGTGAAGTCTTTCTTTTAAACCTAAGAGGTTTGACTTACCATTTATTTTAAAGGAATCAGTTTTAAATATTCCTACTGTATCTACTGTTTGTAATTTAAAGAAACTTGAAGCAAACTCTAAACCAAGGAACCTAAGGTGCCGGAGTGCACAATGTGTTTAAAAACTTGTGAAAAATAAAAGGTAATTTTAAATTAATGTAACAGTTTTTGTTTGTGTTAGTGAAGATGGCAATATATCCCAAACTGTTATCTTTAAAATGTAGTGTATTTAACAATTTTAAAAGGAACTATTGTGTATCATGGTGAGCATGATCAACTTTATGTTGGCAAAAGTTTTTTTTTAAATATTCTGAGTAGTCACCACTAGCTGCTTGGTGCTCTTGAATAATGTCTGTCATTAATTGGCGTCTAAGTCATTATCAAGATGGGCAAAGTTTTAAGAGCTTCAGCAGCAGTGTGTGTGTCTGCTGCCTGTTGTAATAATCCCTTTTGGCAAGCAGGGTATTGTAGTGATCTAAGCAGCAACCTTTCCCCCACTATCCTGACTGATGCTGTGTTGAAGGAAATTCACCACCAGTACTGTATGTCGGTCGGAGTGGTTTTAAGACCAGTTTGTTTTCTCTGAGTTGTCGTTTCCTGTATTTATATTCTTAACTTTTCTCCATTTCAAGCAGATGCTTACAGATTTCAGAAATGCACCAGCACATTGAGTTTCCTGACATCAGTAAATTCCAATTTTGCAGATACCTTTGCCTGAGTGAGCTGCTTTGACTGGGTGTAGGCTGCACTTAAGCAAAGGATAAAATTCAGAAAATCATCAGGACTCTAGGGCATGAAAGCTGCCTTTGTTAATTACTTTTTTTCTGAGTGTTTGCCTATGGTCTGTTAGGATGGCATGGAAAACCGACTGGGTCAGTTTAGTATAGGTCAGTGTAATAAAGCTTTCTTTATAAAGAGATACTTGAAAACAGGACACGGGAGGAGATTTTTGGAGCTCATTCTGCATAATTTTTGCTTCTACAGTCTAGATTTTGTTTTTCACTGATTTACTCTGTTTTGATTTATTTGTTTTGAAGACTTGGATTATTAAACTTCTAGATTTTCATTCATTTACTCTTTCAGCTGTGAGCTCTTTCAACAAGCTAGACACATTTACCTCGCTCAGACTCGCATTACTAGAGTCCTTACCTTATTAATCAACCATAGAGGTTACTAAATCTCTTTCAGGCTGATAGGAATGTTACAACGTTGAGACAGAGCACTCATTCACTTCTTTGCATTGACCAAATATTGGAAGAATAGGCAAATTCCAATGGGCATTAAAATCTAAAATGCACAAATGTTTGGTCTTAACAATGAATTTAGATATGATTTGTTAGCTTTAATATACTGTTAGTAAACTAGCTCATTTGAATTGAATTTTCACGAGTAATACTGTAAAGCAAGCCTTGAGAGAGATGTCTGACCCTCTAATACCAGACTACAGAGCTGAGACACAAGATCAGTAACATGGAGAAAATGCAGCCTAACCTCTGGCAGTATTCATAAGACACTAGGAGTACAAGGACATAAAGGTGGACTCTTTAACTGCAGTAGATGAGACATTTGCAGATTATGTGATTGGTTTTGCTTATGTTCAAGCCTAGTTCTTCACTAATAAACCAGAAATGAATTCCAGATTCAGTGGTAGGGGTGATGGGAGAGAGGGCAATTTGTAATTATTTTTTAACAAAATGACAAGCCTGACTATTTTTAATCCACTTTATTGGTGTGGGAGCCACTGTGACCCTCCAGCACTACTTGTGGACAAAGTACTGGATAACACTCAGTATATCAGTTGACTTTTTTTTTGGGGGGGGGGGGGGGGAGGGGTTACAAAACATATGTAGCCCTCATTAAAGCCACCATGCCACAAGCTATTGTAGCATAGGCTTGTCACTCACTTCATTTTCTTCTGTTGCTGCCAGGAATAAGAGCATAGTTAAACACAAAGAGAAATGATGGATTTTCAGTAATGTGGAAACGCTGACCTCATCTCAAGTGTGAATGTTTAGTGCCCCGCCCCCGGCGGTTTTAGTGTATGGATGGAATATATGTTAATCAAAAGCAGGGCATCCACATGAAAGCCTTCCTTTTGTCAGTCTTATAGAAATAGAGACAAAGAAATGAAAAGGATGCAGAAGTTTGGGAAGGACTCTGCCAAACCCCCTCCAAAACCACATTCAGATGGGAATTTATTTTCATCTGTGGAAGTAAAGTTTGTATGAATTCTTTTCAGCCACAGCAACATACTTATTTTATTCTTTTATCTTTATCTCTGATATGCTCCAGCCTGGATCCAGAGGCTGAGAAAGCAGGGGGTGGAGCCACTGGGTTGTGTCTTTCTGGGATGAAAGTAGTAGGCTGCTTGTTAGCCTTATAAATGGCATGAATGGATTCACTCCTCTCCGGAGCCCTGTGAGTGGTTAAACTATCAGCTGAATGACTTGAAGGTTTTTCGGGTGATGTAGCTGAGCTCCAGACAGCAACATTAGTCATTGCACTAGTTCTGAAATAATCATTTTCAGGCTGTCAGCAGTTGTCCTTAACTGGGGCAAAGAATATCTTGAGTCTGAGACTCAGGTGGTGTAAATTATTGTAGCTTCTCTGACTTTAATGGAGGTATGACATTTTACATCGGGTCCCCAGCCCATTGTCTTTGACTGCAACTCTTCTTTTGACTGATCCATTCATTAGCCTTAAGAAGCCGATGCGGTCAGATGTTCAGCTGTGTGTGTGTGTTCTCCATGTGTGCCATCCTAGCTCTACGTAGATAGCTGGCACGGTAGACCTTGAGCGAACCGCCCAATAAATCCACAGACTCGGTTTTCAGTGAAGGAACTTGGTCAGGTTTATTGCCAATGAGGTACGGTGCTAATGCCCCGGCTCAATGGCTACAGGTACACAAACGCATGTATGCCCGTGACAATGGACCGGCTCAGTGAATCCCCTAGGCCAGACAAAGACATTGCCTTTGAGATACATCCTTATCCACAGATACAAACAAGTTATGTATTACTCCTTTGATGTGGCTAACCACCACCCATTATGTTGTACCTGTTGGTTCGATCAAAACATCTCTATCCATCATGCTGTCATCCTGACCTTATCTTTAGGATGGGTCAGTATGTTTCTGTTACTTTTGAAGAATGTTCTGGTATCAGGGTGTTCTGGCACCGTCCTGGAATGTGTTTACATGTATGTTTTTGTGCATAGTACCTCTTAAGAATGCGTTTCTGCAATATCAGCCCTGTTCTTGCCAGATTCTGTGAGCACGGCCTGCCTCTTGCTCACAACTTAACCTTGCTTTATGGCAGCAAGTTTTGACCACTACTTTAGCTCAGGCCTCTCATACACGGCCTTATGTTTCAGGCTCTCTTCCTACTACAGCCCAAAGTATGGTGGTTGGTTTGTTCTGTTTTGTTGTTTTTTTCTTCCTGGAGGAGCTCTGCCAGGCAAAAGCTTTGCTGGGACCCCAGCCAAAACTGAAAGTGAGGGGATTCCATACTGCAGAATCTTCACTGTATCATAACGTTGAGAGTTAGAGTGCAGATCCAGTCCAATGGCACTATATCCTGGCTTCCTGGAAACTCATTTTATTTTATGCAGCAAGTCATGCTGTGTAATACTAAATTTTAATCAAAATCTTACGTGTTGCAAGCCAAATCTAGGATATGGCCAGAGGAGGGAAGAGTCCTGAAGCAGGAAGATTCCTTTCCTCTCAGGGGAGAAGTGACTAGTTGATTACAGTTAACATATAGCTTTAAGAGCAGAGGATCATGGACTGCTCTGTGTGCATTTAACTGCCTACGACGCGTGGGCACACACACACGCAGCAGGAAGAGCTGTGAGCATGTGTACTTATTTATGAAAGAGATCCAGGAGTGGGGACAGGAGTGTCAGTGTTCAGGAAACCTCAAAGTTCACTTCAGACACTGGACTGTGCTCCTATGGCTACCTCTCCCTCAGACTCGTGGCAGATGTTGTGGGGTAGTTATAGGCCTCCTGAGATGATGCCAAGGTCTGTAAACATGATGGGAAAGAGAAGGTTGCCTTGTTTATCTCATAATATTTGTTGACAATTTGTTCTGGATGGGACTTCAAATATTTTTTGTTCTGCGAAGAGCTGTAAGTTGGCCGTGTTTTTACAATGATACTCCAAGGGATGGTTTTATGTAAGTAACTTGTGTGGTATAAAAAGTGCAGACAAAGTATATTCAGCTGAAGGTAGTTCACTGTATTAGTAGGAGATGGCAACATCCCAAAGACAGCTGCAGCCCAGGATTTCAATCCACAGTGGTTGCAATCTGTAGGCTAAATCCTCCGGTGGTGTAAATTGATGTAGCTCCATTGAAATTACCGGCTGACATTCTGGCCCTACATTAACAACACCAGTACTGATGCTCAAGAGCAATGTGGTGCCTGTTATGATACCAGTTTATTTAAAACAAAAAACAAGAAAGCCTTTACATGGTCCGAAACATGAATCTTATTCCCTATATATCTGCTCTCTTCACTGCATCCATGGTCTTGAAATTCCTCTGATTATTTTTAGATGATTTACTGTCTCTGGAGTAGGGCATAAAAGTATGATGTCACTCTACAGCAAGTTTATACAGAAACTGTTTATTTGGCCTGAAACCAGCATTCCTGCTATTTCGAAGACCTTTATCCAGCTGTGAGTAGGAGTTGGTCAAATACTAATGACTTTGGAGCAGCTTGTTCCCTGACCCTGAACAGGATGTGCATGTGAGACGGGAGTGAGAATGAGGAAGTGCAAGTAGACTACTCCCCCATGTGTAAGGGAATGATACTCTAGTTCCTTTAGGTGACAGATGCCCTTCAGCAATAGGCATGCAGAGAGGCTGTAAGAATCATCATGTAAAGCAGTTGATCTCAGCTAGTGATACATGCACGAGTACTACTTAGCTTTGGCTTTTCAAAGGAGTTAAGTAAATTGCGCGTCACCTAAATCTCAGTCTAAGATCTTGGGGGCTGATGTCCTAAACGTCATCCTCTTAAATTAATGATAGGCCTGTGGCACAGCCCATGTTTGTTCATGCTGTGATTCACAACAGAGGCTGAGCAGTTCCCAATGTCATTCTTGTGGATTTATTTCTGAGCAGCCTTGTGGTTCTGAGCACGTGCAAATGAATGCGAGGCAAGAAACACAGGTGTGGACATCCAAGGTCTTAGTCTAATAAAATCACACATTTACCCCAGATGTTCAAGACCTATTGAGTTAGAGAGACACTTCCGTAGGGCTTTTAAAGTTCTATTTGGAGAATTCACTTATAGCTAAAATTTAAATATATAAACTAAAAAAATTAAGTACAGAACAAACTTATTTTTCAAACTGTCTCCTGAAACTTGTGGACTCTGACACCACTAATTTTAATCTGAGGTATCCTATTCTGGATAAAAATATCACTGTTTCCTCCTTTAAGCTATTGTTTTGCTGAAAAGAACTAGATAAGTTCCTGGACAATAGGTCCACCAATGGCTATTAGCCAGGATGGGCAGGGATGGTCTCTCTAGCCTCTGTTTGCCAGAAGCTGGGAATGAGCAACAGGGAATAAATCACTTGATGATTACCTGTTCTGTTCATTCCCTCTGGGGCACCTGGCATTGGCCACTCTCCGAAGCCAGGATACTGGGCTAGATAGACCTTTGGTCTGACACAGACCGGCTGTTCTTAAAGAATACACCATGCCATTGCTGCAGGATAGAAAGGTTTACACAGCACCACTGCAATAAGAAAAACACAGACACTTAGTGCCCATACACCTACACAGACTGTACACTTAGCAAAGCCTTAATGATCATAGAAGCATTATCAGTGTGTGATGAATGAATACAGGTGTTCATGTAGGCTTATGCAAAATAATGTGTGTATCTGCTATTTTGCTTAAATGTATTACAATATACAGCTAGAATATAAATTAGAACAATAGTAATAAATAACAGACATCATGGCCCATCCCTACGTTCCCCTTCCATGTTTGCACATGTCCCACTGGCTTAAACTGCTATTCCTTTCACCTGTCATCTGTTTACCAGATGTCAACTTTCCAGTGCAGATATAACTATATTGTGCCACTCCAGGCTTATTCTTATCCAAAGTATCATGTAACTGGACAAGAAAGTGAGGAGTAAGAGAGACAAATGCAAGGCATGTTACTTACTATGAGATTTATTTTAAATGCAAAATCTAATTCCCTCCTCTGTGGCCCTGAAGAGCCTCTTGGCAACAGGACTCTATTTCCAGTTGATAAAGAAAAGGACTGGGAGGCTGCACAGGTAGCATGTGCGCCAACATGGAACGGAGTTCAGCTTCTCATAAGCTTTGTTTGCTACAGTATAGGAGGTTGGAGGTGACAGAGTGGAACTGGAAGATTCTTTTGCTTTTTTGATCCTACCCACCTTGTAAGGAGCCCTATACAAGCCTGTAGATGCAATATCAGCCATTGGACGAGTGCAGCCTCATCAAAATGGCTTCATGGATGCTCTGCAGTTTGCAATGAAGATTTTTCCCGCCCCTCCCGCTTTCTGCACATCTGATCAGTAGCCACCTGGCTATGTGCCCTTCATGCGTGCTTTCTGCTTGTTAATAAACGCCTTATTTTAAGGCCACCTTTATTTTCCCCGTTCTGTACTGGAACCTTTTTTTGGTCATTCTTAAAATTAAGACTAAACCAAGTCAGCATACCAGTGGAATAAGATGGCACGACTTAACTATCTTTAAAAAGCAGTGGTAGGCACTGGGAAATTTTCTGTAGACCAGCTGGATAACGGTCTCAAAATCTTTTAGTTCCCAAGTGATCTATATGGTAGGACAAGATCCTATTCAGTTTTAAAAGGAAGGACTATGATCTTTATGCAATCCAAGGAACTTCCATCTCCATGTAGAATAAGGGAGAAAAGTTGGTAACACAGATACATGTAACTGAAGTCCCCTTGTGACCAAGATGGAGTCCACTTTGTGGGGGTGGCTCCAACCAAGAAAAGGTGAATGAAGCAGGGAACTTGCCTTCCACCCCAGGGGCATCTATTCCAAACCTCCCAGAGTAAACACACACAAACAGTACAACAAAAGCAAGAAAGGAAAATATTTATTTACAGAGGTATGAATAGAGAAAAAGGACAGGGAGAAGACCAAGGGAGTGGTCAAATAGGGTTACTTTCAACACAAGGCCCAGCGGTACCACAGTATAAACGGATAGCTGCCAAGTACTGCATCTAGCCTCAGAGTTCAGGACTCTGGGCAGAGTTCCAATCTGGGAGTGAGTCCTGGCCTTTGGCACCAGTGAACTTTCCCCAACAAGCCCTTCCGGTGCCACCTTCTGCCGCACTCTGCAAACCCACACAGAGCGACAACCTCCTCATTCAACTAGCTACAACCACTCTCCTTATTCCCAATGTAGAGTCATAAGCCCCAGTGCTCACAGCCCTGCACAGTTCTGAGGATGGTGATACTGGGTTCAGCTCCAGTTTGTCCTTTTCAGGTGATTCCTTCCTGGTATGGTGCTCCTGCTGGCCCCCATTCTGGGGCGTCCCCCGGTCAGCCACTCTGTTCCTCCTGGACTTTGGTCTCAGCTGCTTTGTTACATAAGGGCCTGCTCACTCTAGCCCTCTTCTCTGGAGCTACAGGCCCACACTCACCTGCCCCATCACTCTCGACCCCCTCCCTTCCTGAAACAATCAGCATTTCACCTTCCTGGAACAACCAGCACTGTCTCTATCTCAGGACAAGATTTTAAAGGGGCTTTGCTCTCTGAACCCCAGTTGCATTATGTACAGCTAATGGGGGCTTGGATCTAACTCATTCTTTAATATTGTATGTAAAATACAGGGCTAAAGACCTAAAATCATGTTTCAAAATTCCGATACACACACATGCTCTTGAAATTTTGTCTTGGCAAATACATTTAGTTGCTTTTGGCAATGTGGTGTCCTTGATTGTTTTCAGTCTAAAAGGAAGAGAAACGTATTGTAGAAATACTTTTGACAATCTGATTATTTAGCACGGTTGAAACATTGGGAGTCAAAATTCTACTTTTTTAAAAAACTATGGTTGGAATACAGCAATTTTATTGCAGAGCGGAGGTAACCTCTGTGCCATTAAAGCATTGACACATTGCACTGGCCTAAATGGAACACTGAACAACTAAAAACCAGAAGAGGTGTAGTACCAGAGTCCTCAAATAACCTCAGCATGAATGCCTGGTTTGGTTTGGTTTGGTTTTGACCAAGTTTATCTTTCCAGAAAAATAATCTTAAAAATTGAATGGCCAGGACTCCTAGGCTGCAAACATCACTCCTGAGGTGTTTTACATTTTTGGTTAGAAGTGTGAACTTCCAGGAAATCTCACCCTTTAGGTGAGCATATATATTATCATTCATGAATTTGGGGCCAAATCCCATAGTCTTTTAGCTTTTCTCCTATGAGAGAAAAGCTCTCACTGAGTTGATGTACTGCTTGTAGGTCTAATTACTAACATACACATACAACTGTATGGTAAACAAGTTAACCTAATTTAAAAAAACATTGACGCATACTAGGACAGCTGTTTTGAGCAGATTCAAGTATTTGGTAAGTAAGGGTCTGCTTTTTCTCCCACTGAAATTAATATGTTTGTCCATTAACTTTTATTGCTGTAGGATCAATCTCCAGATCCTATGAACTGCTCAGTGGGTTGTGGTTCCCAAGTGCTTAGAAAAAGCCCATCTTAATGCTGTGCACTATCCATTTCCACAGTGAGTGCATTCATTTGCTTTAAGGCTAATGCCACTTTATAGAACTCCAAAGATTTCCTAAGATTTTACAAGAAAGTTTGGAATCTTAAAAGAAAATCTAGGATGCCATATTATTGTTCTTGCTTTACAGTTTAGGAAAGTTAAAACTTTCAGGCTTTTCTCTAACTTTATATTAGCCATAAGTTTGGCCGTTAAAACACTGACCACCCTTTATCAGAAATTAGAGTTTGTGCTGCAATGAGGAATTCTGCTACACAGGTTTCCAGATGCACCATTTGGTCTCCAATGCTATTTGTCCTCCTAGTCTGAGTCCAAAGAAAACAGTAAAGCAGTCAAATAATACAGAAACTGTCCTACTGAATATCTCTCTCTCTCTCTCGTGTGACTGTTCACGTTATTAAACTTCCATAAATAAACAGCAAAATCCATTTCCTCTAACACTGGAAAGCTTATTTATATGCCTCAGTATAATTTATATTGAAGGACTTCCTTACAAATTGAATGAAGATTTAGTGAAATTCCTGTAGATTTGAAAGGATTTCTGGCAATAGCAAATAATACAAATCATTTGCTTGGACACAGAGGATGAAATTTGAGTATTTGGGGCATTTTGTGTGATGGCAGAAATATTGGAATTTGTAGCAATATTTGGTTTTAAGATTAACACTCTGGAAACTCTGAAGTTTAAGGGGAGCATGAGCCAGGAAAATGTACATATATGTAAACTTCCCATCACATTCAGAATGGTCTCTTAACGTAGTGCTGTGCAATAAGTATAATTATCACATTTTGTACAAAACCTACTTTCAAATGTGTTCCTTTTATTACTGGGGGCTTGGTCCTGCTCCTTTTAAAGTCCCAAGGAAAAACTCTCATGAAAGTAGGATCAATCCCTAACTGACCAGCTACTAAGTCTCATCAACTTCCATAGTAATTGGGGGCTCAACGGCATGCTGAATCAGCCCACGTAGGAAAGCCAGAGGTCTCTTTGTCAGAGTCAATAGAGCAAACACAGGAAATATAGCAAAACAGCCTATTTACAGAACAAAAAGTGACCGTGATCAAGGTCTGTTGGACCATGGATTTGCTCATATCTGCTATGAACTGATGTGGTGCTACTTCACTTTCTTTTCTTAAACCTGGTAACTCAAAATGTGATCCCAAAATGCAATTGTAATTAGAGCCAATTATTTTTCCTTTAAATTGTTAAAAAATTGTAAATTTTACATGAGATTATTTTGGTTTATTTTTCAAAAACCAGAACTTTTTTTTTTTTAATTTAAAATGTTTTGGTTTTCAAAATCTGAAAACCGAGAATTTTTACTAAAACTTCATCTTTAAATTTCTGGGTTTTCAAAATTGATATTCCCTCCACTCCAAAGTTGTTGTTTTTTCTTTTTTTTTTTGTTACTGTTGGAAATAAATGTTTAAATTAACTTTCCTCCATCCCCGCTCCCTGCAATCTGTTCTATTGGTAACATATTGATCCCTTTAAGTCTAATGCGGGAAACTACACTGTTCTATGGTGTCCTGGAAGAAATATCTTTCAGAGGGAATGTGGGTGCTGAGAGGCTGCTATCCCTGTTGAGAACCCAAAAGTGCACCTGGGAAACTGAAATTGCCCTTCCCCTCAGTACATGAGTTGACTGTTTTGTTTCCAACCAGTCTTCCGCCCATCAGACTGTAAGAGCAGAGCAGGTTGGGAGTTTTATTTCTCAGAGCAGCTGAGACTATAGTTCAGGGTTCCTGCAAGGCCTGCTGGGTAGGGCACAGTAGATAAGGAACTCTGTAATCTTGAAAGAGAGAGAGAGTTGGAGGGAGCTGGAAGAGCTAAGAATCCTCCTGTGTTGCCTGTTTGGGTTTTTATCATTATTTTATTGGCTCATTTTTTATACACTGGAATTTTTAGTTGAAGAAATAATAGGAAGGCAACCCCTCTAGAAGGAGCCAGGCTTAGTCCCAAAAACTGGGTGTAGTACTCGTTTGAGGATGGATTGGAAATGAATTTAAATTCCTCTGAGCCCCTTAGGAAATGATTGAGGAAGAAAGTCCTTAATAAGGGAAGCTTTTGTCTTGTTTTGAAAAGAACTCTACAAATTGATTTGGCCTACTTGTGTAATACACAGAGTAAGGACGACATGAATAAAGGTTTGCAGGATTGGTTTCATAAAAGTGACAAATCCTCTTCCATTTCACAAAGAAACTGGGGAGAAGATGACTATTGTGGTGTTCCTGTTGCTGTTCTTACATGTGGAAGAGGATGGAAACTATTACTGAAGTTGCCACAGTTCAGTGAAACTGCTGCTGTATATGGGAAAACCTTAGAGAAACCAATGTTGCTGGTGGAAATATCATAAAGTTCATAGGTAGCATAAACAAAGACATTTTACTAGAATAATCTTCAGGGTATTTTAGTTATTCCACTATGATGAACATTGTCCAAGTCTTTCTTAAAACTCTGCCAGCTCCTGTACATTGTTTTCAACTATTTTAAAACCTGTTTATTTGAAAAGAAAAGAAAAAGTAGTGAAATCTTGTCTTATGCATCTGTAAGCAGCCCAATATTTAGCAAGTAAATCTTAAGACTAGGTGCCAAGGACTGTATCCAGGGCCGCTTGGTCAGGAATCTTTATTCCTCCTGGATAACAGTATATTTTATAAATTATTAAAAATTCCACCTGTATGGGTATCTGTTTCTCCCTCCCAGTCAGAAGCTTTAAGGCATGATGTTCTGGGCAGAGGATAAGCACAGACTGGAGCAATCCTGGATCTGGGTTTCTTTCATCATGTCCAGAATGAAACTATATACGGTAGATACAAACCATGTACTGGCAAGTAGATAGGCTAGATGATCGAACAGAATTTAGAGTTGCAAAAGGCCTAGGGTGAAATCCTGGCCACATTAAAGTGAGTGGATGTCTTGCCATTAATTACAGTTGTGCTAAGATTTTGCCCTTAGGATTCAATACAGGCAGACTGGTCTGTGAAGAAAAGATAAGGAATTATTTGTATATGAATGTATCTCATAAAAATGCAGATTGGTTTTTATCTTCTCCGTATATAAATATTCTGCTTTAGGTGTCTCTCTTTAAAGTGCTTAACTTCAAGCTGATGATTTCATATGCTGTGGGGTATGTAATGCCTCTTCTGTACTATAAAGAGTGAAACCTAAAAAGCTTACTTGGATTGAATATCTTCCACAGGACTTTGACCTGTCAAAAGGTTTCATTTCATGTAGACATTGCTTTACTGGATTTTTATCTATTCATTCTCTGTGGGAAGAGGTAAGAAGAGTTTGCTAATAACAGAGTTGTTTCTTCCACAAGTAATGAAGCTTACAGGTGATACAAAAGAACTATTTAGGCCTGTTTTATCAAAAGAAACTCATTTTTGCCTGCTTTCTTTCTCTCAGGGATATCTGGTTTTGTGGCTAAACCCAATTTACACTAACATATAAAATAAAGGAAATTCCATTGATGATGCAGTAATAATCTTATCTCTCAAAACTCTAGTGCTTAGATATTGCAGAACATCTAAAGAGCTTTTTTTATGGAAGTGAAAGGGATGGTTTAAGACCATAAGTAATTCTACACAACTTAGCCTGATCATAAATAGCGATAATGAAGTACAGAGACAGCCCTGTCAATCCAGTTGCTAATCTCTGGTGAACAAAGAAATACAGATCTTCAGAGATTAATAAAGCCTCTTTTTGCCTACAATGCCTTAGTCTGAGAAACCTGATTCCCAACAAATATTTCTTCCATCACTTGCACAGGATCCTTTGACTATGTCTTTGATGATGGTATGTAACGTGATTGATAGAAATTTTAGCTTTTTCCTAGCTTTTATTTGCCTTCACATTGGTAATCCTACTTCCTTGACTTCAGTGTTTAATGACTTTAGTCTGTTATACTTACATCCTGCTCCTGCTAATTGCTAGGTGTGCATTCCATGGAAACTGCAAGTGGAATATTAAGACACTTCCTCTCTCCAATACCACTTGGCTGATGAATGGCACTTTTCCATACCTTGTGCCAGTTTCTCACTTTAACCCATCTTTTTCTAAAATGTCTGTTGTCCACTGTTAGAGATTAATTGCAGTCCTTCCTTACCTATTTCTTAACTGGTTTACTTATTTTAAACTCCTGGAAGCCAGTTGTAGATAAAGCATTTCTTCTTTGCACTGACAGCTGTGGCTTTAGTAGAAATCGCTGGTAGCCCTTGCTTTGCACAACTTGATACAAAGAATATTCATCCTTTCCAGCTAGCTTCCCAACCTCTCAGCTTTTGAATTAGGACAGTTTTTCTTTATGGTAAGGTGTTGCAGCAGAGGAAAAACACTCAGAGGCATAGCTGGCATAATTGAGAGTACAACTCTGTAAGTACGTAAACTAAGGAATTCTCCATGTTCATTAATAAGAAATAGCTGTACTCTTCCACTGTCTCTTGTTTCTCTCTCCCTGCTGTCCCCTCTTCACTGCAGTACTATCTTCCTTCAGACCAAATATAGACTAAAAAAACCCTTTCCTTTGCTTTTTGAAATGGAAACAGATACACAAAGCGTACTGATTGGCAAAATGTTGAGTTTGCACTTCACTCAGCCAATCCCTATTTTAAGGGATCATTACATTGTTTGAATTAAACTGTTACTGTCTTCAAATTTAAGTACATTGTGATGCAGTGAGTTCAGAAGGACACATGAAACCCAAGCAAAGTTCTCTGAATTTTGTCATTGGTGTTTAGTATTCTTTTTTTCAAAAATTCAGGGCAGGATTCCATCAAAAGTCTCGTGAATTTGCTAAAGTTGGACCAAGAATCAACCCATAAAAGTTGGGATATAATTTGAGACTACATTTTGGATATTTCCGTGGCATGCTCTTTGGCTGATGTTCTGCTCTGGTTATTCATCCTGTTAGCTCAGATGCAAGCTACATATATGTATTCAGCAAACATGCCAGGACGACAAAGTCTTAATTTCTCATTCAGTGGTTAGTTTAAATTACTAACAGGCAATGTTACAAAGATCTGTTAAATACAAAATAAACCATGGTAATTCCAGTTTATCTGCAACGAAAACAATACTTGATATGGAAAATAAAATAGTAGTCTCAGTTGTTGCATCATGCCTGTAAATTACTGAGCTTCTGTACAGCCTCTGACTTCTGTTACCTCTTGGAAATGACATTTCTTGACTGAATTCTAGAATAAGGATCATAAACTTTGTAGTGCAACTCCTTCTCTTAATTGGCTGCGGAGGTTGACGTGTTTAGCCTAGTTTACTGAGCAAGAGAAGACGGAGGCAGTGTAAGTCAAAAGGCATTGCTATATACACCTTTCATCGGATAAGGAACAAGTGGAGTTAAAAATAATGCTTTGATTCTATACTTCTGCCATCCTGTGGTCAAACTGGCACATTCAATTTGAAGGGATGTGTTAATGTTGCAAATAGCCTAATTCTCTTCTGCGTGATATTTTCTCTCCAAATATTTAGCTCTACAAATACTAGACCCTGCTTATTTAAGGATTCGTGTGTGTGTGTGTGTGTAGCACTTTTGTAGTTCTTACATACATACACCTCCCTTGAGATGGCGGTAATACAGTCGTGTTTGACAGAGGGTGATACAATTCCAGTTAATACAACAATACTCCTACAGATATTCAAAGTAGCTTGCAAGCATAATTTCTCACAATGAAGTGGGTATCCTCGCCAGTTTACAAACTGGGAAAGGTCAGTGTCACCTGACAGCACTGCTCGGAACAGGCAGGTCGCCCTGCAGTCTTTTGCTTTATCCACTGGACAAGTGGTTCTTGAACTGAGCTCGTCAGACCAACTGTGATCCCTAGATCCCTTCCTGGTGGTCTGTAGAATTAAACACATTGACAGCCGAGTGGTGGGGGATTAAAATATATAAGTGGGATAATTCATGTGACACCCACACAGGCTACTCCTGGAAAGAAAGAAAAAATCAGGGAAATATTGTGAGACCCTCCCTGCCTGTCTTGCATCTTTTTAAGGCTCTAATTACAGGCTCCAGAACTTCTTACGATCACATTAATCTAAACGATAACCAGCAGCAGAAACTGGAACACCACCTTCCCTGCATCCCTGGTTCTCACCGGGGGACTCCCCCACCTCCTCTCCTGGCTCAGATCTCAGAAGTTTATTCCGAGAATATACCCTTGGGTAGTTAAGCAACTGTTTGGTATTTTCTACTGAAATAATTTAAGGCCAAACACGTTTAGGCAGAGGAATTAGTAATACACAGAAAATGCATTAGGACATGGGGCACTGTGAGTTGAAAGTTGTCTTGTTGAGTCTTTGCGTTATTTACAATCCAAAATGTATTGCTGTAAATCAGATGCTTAGCTAGATGTGTTTAATAATCCCAGTTAAAAAGGATATACAGTCTTCAAAGGGCACCTAAATTTCCTTGCATTTGCCCCCATTGTCCTGCAGGGAGAGTTGTATGTTGATCTTGTTTGATTTTAGCCATTCTGGGTAGCTAAGTGAATTCTTTTCTTTCCAGAGGTTGTGTGTTACTGTACATGTATGACTAGAAGCATTGTCATCACCTCTTGTCTTCCTACCCAGTGAGAAATTTGGGGATTCTCTGGGTATCCACTGTGAAGATGTATCTGGTTATCTAGCTTCTTAGGAAGACTTCTTTTGGGCGGGGGCGGACGGGGGACGGACACTTCTCTTGCCAGGATCTTGTTACATCTGGGCGGTCCCCAAACAAGTCTGTAGTCTGCTTTCCATTTTGGCACAGCCAGCAGAGATCTGTAGAGCTAAGGAATGCATGGGGTGGAGTCTCTACTATTTTATATTGTGATCATTGTTAGGCAGGTATTCCTTGTGGCTTTCTCGTATTTTGCTATATCTTTTGCTAGGTTCCCCTCATTATTTATTTAGTTATTTTTATTTTGCCACCAATTCTCAGACTTTATTACAGTGTTGTGAAATCCTTAGTGTTTGAGAAGTTAGAAAGTCCTGTACTGAGAGAGACTCGGGGCTTGTCTTCGCTACTGAGCTACATCAGCGCAGCTGCAGCTATGCTGATGCAGGGCATCCGCTGAAGACGAGCTCCCGTCAACATAATTACTCCACCTCACCAAGAGACCAACATAGCATGGTATAGACGGCGCTTTAAGTCAATGTAACTTACATTGCTTGGGCGGGGATTTTTCACATCCCTGAGCGACGTAAGTTACATCGACTGAAGCGGTAGTCTAGATAAGACCCTTGTTTTTGCTGTGACCGCTCTTGGGGTAGGTGGGGGGCTATTAGCCTTCAATTTTTACTTTGCATTGTGACAAGACTGTCAATATGTAGAACCCTAACGTTTGTTGCTTATAATCAAAACAAATGAAGGTTTTCCCTTTAAATTACATAGCCTATGAATTCTACCCACTGTATCTCGGACTAATTGAAAAACACACAATTACTTTCTAGCCTACGGATTTGGGGGAAAAACCCACGCTGGGTCTTGTTCCAGGTGATCAACTCAGCCACTCAACAAAGTGCTCCTTCAAGCAGATGATGAGCACCTATGCTGGTGTGCGGCACAGGCCCTGGAGCCTTTCCATGCCTCCACTGCAGTTATGTTTGGCACGATCTGTTCCCCTACCCTTGCATTTCTGATCTCATGGCTATAGAGCTTGCTACTAGGGAACCTATTGGTGGGTTCTGCACCCTGGAGACTACCGTTAAAGGGGGATCCAATGACAGAGGGGGATACTACTGAAAAGTTATTGTTGCACAGTGCTACTGAATCTCCACTGAGTGGGAAAGGGGATGATGTGCATTACCCAGCCCTTCTATCCCTCCATCAGCATTCTTGGTCACCACCTCTGCCCATATCCATGCTGAATGTGAACTCCTGTGGAAGATTTATCGTTTTTTCAGTAATTATTTAATATGTCCTGATTCTCAGGCGGTCTAGGGGTCCTTTACACCACTCTGACAGTGCAAAGGGGCTGCAAAGTGAGAGTAAACTCCCATGCAGAGCAGGGTTAATGGACATGGAGGCACTAGCCAGTTATTGGCAGCATTGATGGGGGTGGAGGGGTATAAAAAACATTCAACAGTACACAACAGGTACTAAGAGGAGATGCACCATTGCTGTCTCCTGCTCTGACAGGTGGGCTGGATCTCAGTGCTTTCTCAACTCTTACACTATAATTATAAAGTACTCCAGGACAGTACTTAGACCAAGGATAACTTGGTGCTTCCCTCTAAGAGCTTATAGTCTTGAAGGTCAGTTTGATGGGACTGTTGTCATGAGTAAAATTATTCTGGTGTGTAAGCATTTGCAGGATCAGCCCCTAAAATGCAGACATCACAAATAGAACACACAATGGTTCCAGCAGCAACTTAGGATAGGAAGTGAAGGACAACAATAGTAATATGGTCTCCATGGGGGAAAATCTTTCATTCAAGATCTTTTTACAGAAGAAAATGGTCTCAACCTATAAGCACTTCACAAATACTAAATTTAGAAATTGTCAAGGAATGTAGTCTTCTCCCTTTAGTGAAGTATGCACCTAATTTTTGCTTAGTGGCAGATTCCTTCTGACAATATATGTAAACTTTGCTATGAATATTTCTGTTTGAAAGATTTTTTTTCAACATCTATGTAAACACTTCTAAGAAACCATGGAACAATATTTGTTAGAATCTTCTCCTTCCTGGCAGGCTTCCACTAAAGATCTCACAATAACTAAGTAATTTATCCACGGTGTACCTCTCTTTTTCCCCAAGGATCTCTCACAACGTCTCCATTTCAAATATGAAGGTCACTGAAAGTACTGAATTTACAGGTTCACTAGTGTTTAATTGTATTATCTCAGTAAATAGAAGTCTCCGTAGTGGTTAATATTACAGAAAATGATGCAACCATTTTCCTGATGATTCTGGTTGGTTGTAAAATATATAAGTATTGGATTTGGATGACTTTGGATTTAAGACATTAGACCACAGCTGAAGTTATTCAAAACCATAACTCACTCTTTGTCCTGCCCTGTGAACCCTGAATTACTTGGTTCCCCAAGTCTTGAATCACTTTATATAAAATACTTGAAAAGTCATGGCAGCAGGGACTTGAATTTAGGCCTCCACCTCCTTGCTGAGTGGTCTAACCACTAGGTTATAGGGTTTCATTTTTGTATAAAATACATGACTAATCATCAGGTGAAATGGTGTGTACATGTATGGGTGGAGGCAATGACTAGCTTGGTGGCTGGGGACTCACCTGGGAGGTCAGAGGATCAGGCTCAGATTCTGGGAAGAGGAAGGATGTGTATTATCCAGCCTCTCCCTCAGTATGCTACGTCCCCGGTTCTGTGGCAAACTAGATCCACATACCAAATAAGAACTCATGTGGATCTCAAGCAGGCTAGGTTGAAATGCTGGAAAAGACATCTAGGGTGAGAGAAGCTTCTTTATACAGATGGGTAGCCTGGTTAAAGTTAAGTTTATTCTCTAGGAATCGTGTTATGATTTTGTTTTAATATGTAGTCTCTCTTTCCATTATCCTTACTCACTATCTTTTAAATCTTAACCTCTGAGAATAAATTTATGACTGTTTTCACTATAAATCTCTCTGCTGTGATATTATGATGGGAGCTGATTTTAAGTTGAATCATTCAAGTTGGTTCATTCTCCCTTGGGGAGAGCAAACCTGAATGAGTGTCCAGTGGGATAAGGGGCTGAAAACTACAGGCAAATGCTTCAAAGGAGCTCAGCGACTGGGGTGCACCAATTGCTAACCTGCAAGGCAAAGGAAGGGCTGGCATAGTCCAGAGGAGATTGTTTGGTTGGCTAACAGACTGAAGCTGTCAGGGAGCTGACATCCAGTTAAGCACGAACAAGTCTTCCTCTCACTGGAGGTGGGGGGACAAGGTGACTCAGTCCAGGGAACCTTGGGAACCATCACACTTTCCCTACCTACTTGCTTTAATAGGTGAGTAGCCCCAAATTTCTCCACCATGGCTGGAGTCACAATCTGAGCAGGAGAGTAAAGGAATACTTACCCCTCTGTGGAGCTGAATAAAGGCTTTGACAATAATACTACTTCCCTCTCATACAACACTTTTCATCTGTAGAACTTAAAGTGCTTCTCAAAGCAGGCCAATATTATTTGCATTTTTTTAATAGATGGGAACCTGAGACATGAAGTCACATGTCCAAGCAGGTCAGTGGCAGAGCCAGGAATAGAATCCAGATCTCCTGAAGCCCAGTCCAGTGCTCTAGGCACGACACCTACTTCTCAGCCACTATTTTTTGTACCTACCACAATGGGGCCCCAACGTGGTACTATAATAAAAACACTAATGATTAGAAACCATTGTGCTGTGGAAAGTAAAGCTGTATATAGCTGTCTGAGATACTTAAACAATCTTAATTTCTACTTGCAGAGAAGGTATGCAGTAAGCTTTCACACTAGAAAAACTGTAGTAAGCGAACTGATTACAAATATTGAAAAACCTCATTTTTTCTTATAAATGAGTTTGGAGAGTCGAGATCTTTCTCCAGTCCTTCCTCGCTAGTGGGGTTTTATTTTTGTTTTTTTCCTGCTGCGGGGTTCATTTCTGAGCTCTGTTGTTAATGACACTGGCCTTGCTGAATATCTCTGTGTCTAGGTGCTACATTCCCTTCTTCTAACACTGCATTTTCTCCCTCTCTCTGTAGTAGGCAGCTGTTTAGTCTTTCAGATTTCAGACCCTCTTTTTTTCCTAGATAACCATATGTGGCATATTTTCCCTCTCTGAAACGTTTTTGTTCATAAGGGTTTTTCCCCATTTCAAGCTTTTATTACATTAGGACTCATAAAGAATGAAAACAAGTTCTGATGTGTATGAACTGGGTATGACTGAAATATGAAAAGCATCTGTAGTTTCTATTAAACCACTAATTACTATGAAGATTTCTGTTCAACTCATTCTCCAGAAAAACTGGAGAACTGGACCAACAAAGTCGCATCAGATATTTAATGTCAATGTCAAAAGTTTGTCTTTGGTATAGAGATGTTTTTTAAAAAAATTGAACTTCCCTCTTGTAGGAAATTTTAACAAATTTTAGCAAAAAGTTGAGTTATCAAATATATTCACAAAATGAAGTTTTGAACTGGAAATATCAAAATGGAAAACTTCAGTATTTTCAATCAAAACAACTCACCATGTCAAGATGATATTTTTTCATTTTGATTCTACCAATCAAAAAAATAAAAATTAGATTTCAATTAAAAATAATCTTGTAGAAAATTTTGATTTAGATAAGACCCTATGTTCTGACAGGAATACTTTTCATGTGGAAAAAGCTCTGCTTTGGCAGATGTCCCTAATCCCTCTAATCAAGTTTAAAAAAAAACCCCCTTAAACATGAAGTGGTGACTCCTGTAGTGTTTCAGTGGGTGGCTTAGCTAAGTATGTGGGTTTGAAGAACTACTGATGGAAAGCAAAGTTGAAAAAGCGGGTTTTACATTTTGATCTGAATACTGAAGTTTGTGGCTATTCCTGTCTCTCTCCTTTGTATGTTTTTCTAGACTACATCTGGCTCCCACAAGTGTTCTGGGTGAAATCCTTGGCCAGTTGAAGTTAATGACAGTTGTGCCATTGACTGTAATGGACCAGGATTTCACCCTCTGTCTCTGGAGCTCACAAATCCTTTTTCAGTTGTACCAGTGAAACCTTGTTGTCGAGGAAGGTCATTATCTGGGAAGAGAGGCACTCTTGCAGTTAGAATGGGCCATTCCCTATCCTTTGGATTTTGAGTTTGATGCTGAGCCAGTTCAGAGAATAGAGCAATGAGATAATTTGATCATGGTGAGCTGTGCTACAGCGTAGATGAGCTGCTGTGTTTTTTGAGTGGCATTCTTCAGGGTGAGTGGCATTCTTCCTACTACCAACTGGAATACAAACAAATTCCTAATGTAGCCTGAAAGAACCTACATAGGATAAGTCTAACTTATCTTGTTTGCTTGCTAGCTAAGTTTCTGCTTCTTCTAAAGAGTTAATGCACCAGAAACCACAAGGCTAAATATATTTGATTTTACATTGAAAGAAAATGCCATCTCCTCAAGGAACACTAACAGACAGGGATGAAGACTTGTCCTCAGATACAAGCGTGAGAGATGCAGCAACAATTTACAAACTTATTACAATGGTTTTCCCATCCTGCAAAATTTTGAGACTTCCAAAATTTTCTTGTTCTTCTTCATTAAGATGAAAACGAGACCTTACAAATATTTTTGTGCAAAATGTGAGAGACCCGTGCACCCCTGAAAAGGGGATGAGAGGGGGAGAAAGCAAAAACCCACCCCAGAGCAGCCAACAGCCTGGGGGTTAGAACACTCATCTGGGATATGGGACACCCAAGTTCACAATCCTGGCCTTAATCAGGCAGAGCAGAGACTTCAACCTGGCTCTCCTCCACCCCAGGTGAGTGCCCTCATCACCTGGCTATTCTGGGGTGAGCTTAATGTTCTCTTTGTCTCTCTCTGAATGTGACCAGAAATTCCATCCTGGTTCTGAGAAACCTTTCCTGATGAAAGTTTAATTGAATCTGGTATGGGTCTGTGAAAACTTGCTGTTGTGACATATTGATATTTTGACAAACATTAAAAAAAAATCCTGGCGAATTCTAATAGTCAACACTACAATACAGTCTTGCTTAGTGTACTGTAATCCCTGGTATCTTTATTCTAAAAAGAGACCGATCCAGTCCTTGTGTGAATTTAGGACTTACAACCTGGATAAGAGGGTATAATCCAGTTTTGCATTGGGCAGGATTTCATCATGAGGGGCGGGGGGAGGAGAGAGAGAGCTTGTAGAGCCAAAACAAGATGTGACCCATTTTGTTTTCATGTTCTACTACCCCCTACCTAGTTTTTTCACTGAAGAGGAAAGAAAGGGAATAGGAATGTCTACTGCACCACTGTTCGAGAATCGGTGTCTCGTACCATTCTTTCAACTTCATTGGGCCAGAATGACAAGACTAGAAGGAAACAATGAAAATGTCATGTTTCAGTTTTTACTCATTGCCCACATTTATAGCGTCAGGCACAATAGATGTTCCTCTGCTCCAGGTGAATGAAACCTCTAAATCAAGAGCTGTACAGCTGCTAATGAAACAGCTGCTTACTCATCAGTTCCAGCCTTGTAGTTAAGTCCCTGCAGTACATCTTTGCTCAGAATTCCAGTGCATACACGTATGCAAAATATCTATCAACCAAGGAAGGATGCTCTTAAATATAAATCAATGTACACATTTTAAATGCTCTTTTAATTGCAATTTGGATATAGGCACTTTAGATATGGCTTTTTAACTGGGGAGCTGAGCTGATGTTGCAAAGCTTCAGAACCAGCCAATTGACTTCCAGCAGGGTCACAAAAGGGCAGAAAATGTGCTTGGTGTCATTAAGCATCTTGACAGACAGTGAAAAGCACTTTCAGTGGCAGTACTAGCTACACTGTGTGTGTGTGTGTGGTGACAAAGTTCCTCCTCTGCCTTGGTGGGTCCTGTGCTTATTGGCGGATTTGTTCGCCTCAGAGATTCACAGCAGCCCTCAGTTTGGCCACTTTTGCTAGTGTCTCAAACCTGCCGTTCACTCAGCTAACCTCCATCACTGGCCAGCATGGGGAAAAGGAAGGAGAACAATCCCCACAGTCTCTGCTGGCCCATCTCGTGGGTTGGGGGACAGGCCAGGGACCTTTCCCTCTGGTGGGGCTCACAGTCCAGGTCAACTCCTCCTGTATTCAACAGGGAGATGGGGGGAACCCAGGCCTGCCCATTCTCCAGGTTCCAGCCCAGGGCCCTGTGGATCACAGCTGTCTACAGTGTTTCATGTAACACCTGTGTGACAGCTACAACTTCCTGGGCTACTTCCCCATGGCCTCCTCCCAACATCTTCTTTATTCTCACCACAGGTCCTTCCTGCTGATGCCAGATAGCAATTGTACTCCTCAGTCCTCCAACAGCACACCCTCTCACTCTCAGCTCCTTGCACGCCCCTCACTGACTGAAATGAAGTCCTTTTTAAACCTGATTAGCCTGCCTTAATTGATTCTAGCAGCTTCTTAATTGGCTCCAGGTGTCCTAATTAGCCTGTCTGCCTTAATTGGTTCCAGCAAGTTCCTGATTGTTCTGGAACTGCCCCTGTTATCTTACCCAAAGAAAAGGGACCTGCCTAACCTGGGGCTAATATATCTGCCTTCTATCACTCTCTTGGACCCCCGTGCCGGACACCTGCCCCTTCTGTGGTGTGAGGGAGACCTTGGCGCACGTTTACTTGGAGTGCGCCAGGTTGCCGCCCCTATTCTGGCTCCTCACAAATATTTTGTTATGTTTCTGGCTACACTTTTCCCCTCACCTCCTTATCTATGCACTCCCTATCTGTGGCCCCACAAAGTCACGGTACCTCCTGGCCAACCTCCTCCTGGCCCTGGCTAAAATGGCCATCTATAAAACCAGGGTGAGGAGGTTGGCCGATGGAGTCTTCTGTGACTGTGAGGCCTATTTTCAATCCTCTGTCCGTTTGCGTATCCGGGCAGAGTTCCTCTGAGCAGCGTCCACTGACTCCCTTGACACCTTCGAGGAGCAGTGGGCACTGTCCAGGGTTCTCTGCTCAGTGTCCCCGTCTGGTTCCCCTAGTTTGACCCTTTGACCTCACTCCTATCCGTGTTATTTCATTAGTTGTCCCCTGGAATTACTTGGTTTCCAGGTCCTGTGGATCCCCCTCTTATGCTGGGGGGGGGGGATCCTTTAGCAGCCTGCACACTTCCTGGATCCCAATAGGATCACTCTCCTGTAGCCATCTGGCCCGACCCTGTCACAGTGTGTATATATATGGACAATGGGTTTCTATGGAGTCTTTAACTTCTGTGTGAGGGGACTGAGTGGACTTGGCTCCTGTGTTCTGTATTTGTAGCCCTTGTAAAGGAACCTCAGATTAAAGGCATGTACAGAACTAGTACCGAAAGCACCCTTGTATTCACCCCTTACACACCACTGCAATAATGTTCATACAAAATATGCCCTTTGAGGTATCATCTGAAAACTAATCACTTGTTGGACAATAATATAGTAGTGAAATACATGTAGCAACATTATATGTAAAGTTATGAATTCCCCCTATATGATGATAGTAGTACATGTTCAAAACCACACAGCCCTGCCTAGGCAAAAGTTGCTAAACAGGCCTATGCTAAACAAAGGAATGTGTGTTTACCTCAATATACATGTAAGTAATAAACAGATCCTCCAAACAGCAGGGGTAGTAGATAGCAGAAAACGGAACCATTTGCATTTTAGCAAACACCAGTGGGGGAAGAAAGTGCAGGGAACTTCCTTCACCACTGGTCTCTATGTTGCCTTCCTTACTGCTTGACTAAACTTTACTGTGAAGGGTAACTTCAGAAGACTCCAAGTCAAAGGTTCACTGGCTATAAAAAAAAAAAAAAAGTGGCAGAGGATGTCAAATTCTCTTTCACCTAAAAAGGAAATGGCGCCAGAACCTTTGGGTGTCTGGGAGAGATCCTGACCAAGGAAAGGCTCAGTCACTATCTTGCTGGAAGCCGGGAGTGAGAAAGGCCATCTGAAACAAAGCCTTGAACCAAAATTTACTAGATTAAGTTTTAGATTTCTAGATGTGTGTTTTCACTTTTATTTGCTTACAGCCATTTCTAACTTTATCTCTTATACTTGAATTTACTTAAAACCCTATCTTGTTTTGATGTTAAACTTGTTTTATTTTTGAATCCAGTGCTGTGTTTAAACTGAACGGTTTGGTAAATCAGCTGTTGAATATTGACTCTTTACAGATCTGAACTGTCCAGGAGAGGGCTGGACGTTGCAGAATACAGGTTTTGGGGGAAATCCAGGACAGAGTGTGTGTTGAGTATGTGCAGTAACCAAGGCTGGTAGAAGCCTGAGTGTGATTGGTATATCTGTCAAGCTGCTGGGGTCAGGGCTGCAGCTAGACACACATATTTAGGCTAGTTGTGAGTGGCCCAGGTTGGGAGCTACAGCAGCAAAGCATTGTGAGGCACCCAGGGTTACAGGACAGGTGGTGACACAGCCCGTCAGTGGTCTGGGCTGCACCCGAGAATGTGACAAGAACGTTATCCCTGTTGACACAGAACACGCAATACTGGCCTGGAATGTTAAATCTAGAGGAGAAACAGTAACCCATCTGGCTTTCTTCATAGGTCTGTGGTGCACAAACAGGGAAACAAAAAACTAAGAGGAGGAGAATCCCATGAGTCTCCAGTTTCCTCCCAATCTTCTCCCCCTAGATCTTGGAACAGATGGAACATCTCCATTATACTTCTGTCCCCGTTTCTCAGGATTGGGAAATATACTTTTTCTATCCTCTGTATATCCTGTATCTGCAGTTAAATGTATAGCAAATTCAGATAAATCCTAACATTAAACAGTATACTGTGCAGAATCAGCAGATCTCTTTACTCCCTATTTTGGTAGCATTTTGGATTGCATATCAAGAAGGAGACTCCTAGATAAATTCAGAGCTAGCGTAAACAGCTTCAATTCAGACGAAATTAAGGAAATTGCACAAGACTGGAATTTAGCTCTCTGCACTCAGGACTGGTTAGTGATCATGTCATACAGTGAAACAACACTTGTATTTTTAGGAACTGTCAGGGATTATCTAGTACCGGATGTCACCTTTTTAAAAACTTGCCCTAGCTTCACCGTTTCCCTCAAACCTTTCAGTTCCTGTCTTTAGAAATCAACTTCGGTCTCTCTAGAACTCATTTAAATGTAATTGTGTCATTCTTCCTATTAGTGTAAAACATGGATCTCTGTTGACTTCAAATGGCTTTCATGATTTTGAAATTCTTACGTTATCCTGAAGCTTCATTAACATATTCATTGTGATGCTCAGGTTTTCAGAGCTCCACAAGTGAAATACTGTTTACCAATTAAGAGTAGCGGGTGGCTTACAAAATTTAGTTGCTGCTTGCTAAGAAATCTTATGGGATAGTTAGGCAGGCGTATACATATGATGATTACCATTTAATGGGCAGCCTGACCGTGACCTACTACAAACTAAACTGCTGTCTTTTCCCCTGCTATTTCATAATTGCTTTTCAAATAGCTTCTTAAAGCAGATGTTCCCTATCCATGCAAGCACTTTCTTTCCATTACTAACCTTTCATTCTACACAGTTCCTATGCTGATGTTCTTTGCATTTGGGGAGGTGGGGGGGAGGAGGACTCCCTTGCCATTACTATTGTTTCTTCTTTGGCACTAAAACGTCTGACCACGTCTCACTACTGCTTCCAGATTTTTTTTTCTGGACCTCTCTCCATAAGTCCTTGTTTGTACTTGGATCTTCCCTTGGTTATTAACATTCAGTTTTCCTCAGAGAAAAGCCTTTGACTCTATAGTAACTAGACATGAGCTCAAGCCACAAATGTCAGATCTCAGCTTCCCCAAATTTGAGGTGGTTTGGACATGGAGGTTTTTTTGGCTCATCATTGGTCAGGCCTGAAATTCATTCCTAGATTCAGATATGAACTTCCCTAAAGTTCAGGGCTCTTCAGGTCTGTTGTTTTGCTTTAGTCCCATCTCTAACCCGTGCCTAGAAATTTAATTCATGTTCTTCTTGGAGTTTCTTGCACCTGTAGCCCATAGAGCTAGCTTTATCATTTATTTTATTCATCAGTGGTATCCTGTAAGGCTTCAGCACTTAGCATAAGGCCTATGTACTTTGGCACAGAGAGCCAAATGTTCACCCCTAAGTTTTGGGGAATTGGGAATAAAATGTTTAAGGGGGAAAGTTTGTCCATAACAACACTAGCCAACCACCGGAACATGAGCTAACACCAGCTTTTGGACATTTTAGGATAGAACATCTGAAGATGTCTGACCACAAGAGTGCCATGGCAACAAATTGACATATATGATAAATTGAGATCATTAATATACTAACCTATAGGAGAGGGGTAACCCAACATTAGTAGGGTGAGGAAATACAAATAAGGATGAAGGGAGAAACCTCTCCTGAATATGCATTAGACATAGTGGCATCAGCGTAACATATTATAAAAGTAGTATCCCAGCCTCTGTGCAGGAGGGAAGAGAGAGAGAGATTTAGCCCTTGGGAGATGCCAGAATGATGGCTGGTGGCAATGATGTGGAAGGTGATAGCGATAAGGAAGATAATGGCTAATGTTTCAGGTTCTTTTGCAATGGATGCTGTGAGTATATGGATGTTCAGATGTAGGGTTTGTATTACCTTATCTACTTTGAGTTAAACTAGAGTGTTTGTGACTTTGCTAAATATATTAAATTATTGTTAATACAGAAGGGTTCCTAAAGTATGAGTGTTGCAGCTGTGAGCAGCAGGGTTCCCAACTAAACAATAATTTTCATCTTGGGACAAGAACCTGTCAAACCTCAGAGTGATAACTGAGAATTCCTAAATATCTACATAATTAACACATAATGTATAGATCGGGCTACACACTGGAACAAAACATATAACTGTACTTATTTATAACAGGTGGGTGGATTGGTTGTTATATATGTGCTGTAAATTTCCACAAAATGTAATGAATATTCACATTCAGAGCATGGTGCTTGCAGTTTTCTGAATCTTATTTGCAGTGAAATATAATTAGAGTGGAAACCTGTTCTCTTATTGACTTACTCACCCATCCATCTGGAGAGGCTACTGGGTTGCATCCTCCACCAGGACTCAAGAAAGCTAAGTGAATTTTTCTGAACCAATACCTTCCTGAACCAACTGTACCTATTCTGTGACGCCAGCTAACTGCATCTGCTAGCGTGCAGTTTTCTCTTGACCCTGTGCTCACTGTATTCTTTCTATCTAAACTATTTTATAATATAATAATAATACCACCTATCTCAGTGATTTATTTGGGTACTTTCTATTGTCAGAAAGACGAAGATGAGCTTCCATTCTCTCCCTATCTAACTATGCATTTTTCATCATTATGGTGAACAATCATGGCATAGGTAACTTACATTTGCAGATTGAGCTTCACAGAGTATTCTACATTTTACCTTTTTCATATTGGAAAAAAGCTCTGTTTGAACTGCAGATAGAGAGCATTGTGCACTGGAAAGACGTACTCATGGTCAGTTCCACTGGAGAGATGGACTGCCATATTCTATACATGCAGGATCCTCTGTCACCTCCACCTTCATCTGCAGATATAGTGACTCACAGCAATCAAGTCTGACAATGTCAAGCATGTGGCTCATTGTGGCCAGATCCACATGGAAGAGGACAGGTGGAAGGAGGCACCAGTCTACATGGGCATTCTGGATACTGATGAGCCCAGTAGAACCCTGAGCCTTTGTTCCGCTTTGACAAATAGGAGGGTAGTTTAGTGCTCTGGCTCCCCCCCTGCATTTCCTCCTTTCACTAACATCCTGTGGGTCTTGGCTGTGTCTAGTGTGAGTCAGTTGTTCCTCCAGATCCCGATCTCTGCTACTGAAAAACATGGCTAGGCCAAGAGCTGCCTCCCTAGCAATTACAGAGGGATTAAGCATCTTGAATAGCAAGAGAAAAGTCTTTTGGTATCCTCTCCTCCTCACAGCTATCACGTCTCCTGCTCATCAGTGTGCAATATATACAACAAAGAAGCACAAACTGCTCCTATTTAGCGCAGACTGGATGCTTTCTTCTTGTTTGCTGACTATTGCCTCGGTTGCGTAGAGATTGGCTGGGGAGTCTTTGTAATTCCAAAAGTGTCATCTACTTTGTCTCCAAAGCAGCCATTCTGCTAGGAAAGCTGGCTGACTTGTATCCTCAGGTCCTGCCTCTTTACCTACCCCTGGGCACAAGAACTAGGGGGAGCGGGTGAGGGGAACAAGGAAGCATGATTGGAATTAATCCTCTGCATGCCAGTGACTAGACTGGGCCTATCACACATGCTTACAAGTTTTACTAAATATCACTGTATTTAGCTCTCTCCAGGGTTCATAATTAAAATTGCCCCCAAATTCATCCAATCCAGCTCCCTGATTTAACTTGTGAATGTGCTACGGGGCTGCTATGAATTATAAATAAACATAACAGAGAGCCTTTCCCGGACAATCCTATTCCAACATTTTCAGAAGCACTTCATCAAATTAAAAGTGAAAATGTATCTAATCAGTAAGAACTAACACACCTCATTTGGAACTGGAAGTATGCTATCAGGCAGCAGTAGAGAGAGGAAAAAAACCCCACCCAAATACAGTACTACTGTGCAAAACATAAACTACTAAAAACAAAAAAAGCAAAAAGTTTAAAAAAAATTTTTTACAAGGTAAGGAAACTTTCTGTGTTTGTTTCATTTAAATTAAGATGGTTAAAAGCAGCATTTTTCTTCTGTATAGTAAAGTTTCAAATCTGTATTAAATCAATGTTCAGTTGTAAACTTTTGAAAGAAAAACCATAACATTTGTTCAGAGTTACAAACATTTCAAAGCTACGAACAACCTCCGTTCCTGAGGTGTAAATAGGGTGACCAGATGTCCCGATATTTGGGGCCTTTTCTTATATAGGCTCCTATTATCCCCCGCCCCATCCCGATTTTTCACACCTGCTATCTTGTCACCCTAGGTGTAAATCTGAGGTTCAAATGTACTATTTAGAATGCCTTAAATAAACACAACAGCCTGGCCGTTTTTCAGCCCACAGGAGGGCAACATTGAGCTACAGTTAAAAGCTAACAGGCTTTGCTAAAGTAGGTGTACAATTTATTAATTGAAAAATTAATGAATTGAAACAAGTTAGCTAATTTAAACATATTATAGACTATAGATATTTAATAATGTGTCAGTCTGCATTCAGACTGACTTCATGTTTGGTTGTGTTTGTGATTAATCTGTAAATTGTTCTAACGTGCCTTTGTCATCTGTAGCCAATAAGAAATGTGTTTTGTGAAGAATGAGTCAAAGTTAAATTTCAGGAAAAGAAAGAGAAATACAAACTATTCTATGCAGATTCATATACATAAATAACCTAAATGTTAGGAGGCATCAAAGCTCTTTGGTGGTTAATTAAAGAACATGCCTGTGTGTAAGGGGATGAATAAATAGGCTGATTTCAGACTTGAATGACACTCGTAGTTGGAGATCCTGTTAGGATATATTCAAGAATATGAAGAGTTTAAATAAAACTTATAATGAAGTCTCATCACATACCGAGAGAAAGAAGCCATGAATGCACCCAAGGACTGCAAGAGTACAGCAGCATTCCAGCATGCCCTCTTTCTTTAAGCTTCACCTTTGACATGTCCCCAAGCCAGGGAATCTGTGCCAGGGGAATTCCCAGGTAGTCAGTTACATAGGCCACAAAGTCCTTACATTGTCAACATTATGTTTAAGTATTTGTACCCAATGGAGATTAACAGGACACTCTCAGAGCTATTTTCTGGGTGCTCTGCAGACTCATATAGTTAACACTTCCTCAGTTTACACTTGGTTCATGTTAGCTTTTCTCCACAACCATAAAGGCTAGAACAACTTATTTTTAAAATTATTTTTATTTTATGTATGTGTGTATTTATGGAAGCTTAGATTTTGGATTGCATTTGTGGAGCAAGGAGTGGATTCTATGCAAAGTTCCATGGTTCCAGAATCGGAGAATTTCTAGGGGCCTATGTCTAATGTTCAAAGCAAGAAAGGATGCTCAGGGAGGGGAAGCATTTAATTTTATTATTTTTATATATACCTACAGCCCCTTATTAGAAAAGTTTTATTAAAAGTCAAAAAGCTCAATTAGGATATAAATATGTGATCATCATGTTAAGGATATTTCCTAGTACTCTACTGGGAAGCGATACCAGTTCCAGCTGTGATGTAGGCAAGGGTGCAGCACCATGTATCTTGTAAAATTAACTCTACATGAATCAGTATTTTGTGAAACTGCAGTTTCTGAGAAGGCCCTTCACACTTGACTTATCACAAGGCTGAATACTAACAGCTTCATGGTGGCCATGAGGATAAAATTTGGATCCACTGACTTAAAAAACGAGTCCCTAGCACTTAAACTAAAAGGTGATCTCCATAGTTTTTGGCAGCATATGGTTAATGAATCTGATACACAGCTTAGTAGTTCTAAATTTATTCATGGCACAGCATAGGACATGGATCCAAAAGCCAGCTCTTTGTAATATCACTTTAAAAAAAATAATGGACAGAGCCCCTACTATTGCAATTAAGCACTGAAATCACTGAGGGTATAACCCAATGTGTGTCCCACTTTTCTAGGGGGTCAAACATTTAAGATGTCATGGTGAGATGTTTTTTGGAAAGAGAAAAAATGTTTTAAAGGTTTTAATGGAGCTGAGGAACCAAAAACTAAAAGCATCCAGATGAAGAGCATTATAAAGACCGACCACGGCATACCTTAAAAGTACTTAATGGAAGGAAATGGAAACTGTGTAAATAAAGATGTAGAATTAGACCTATTTTTGATTAAAAGAAGTACTGTCCATTGTAGGTGTCATAAATAGGTTGTTTGAGGAGCAGATGCATATGCAGGGAACAGCCATATGATTGATGAATGGGTAGAGAATAATGATCCTGCTGATATTCAATATTACAGGCTTAGCAGAGACCAAAGACAGATGTTTTCATTATTTTCTCTGTCTTAAAAAGATGGTAAAGTAAGTTTGGTCCCAGAGAATAAATACAGCTTTCTATAAACGGGCAACAAAATTGCATTGAAATTGATGTATTATCTGTCCTTCTCCTTGTCCTCTGAAGTACAAAGAAGTAGCACAGTGGACTATGGGATACAACTTATGGGGCAATTTTTCACAAAAAAAGCTCTTTTCATTCTCGACCAGATCTGTTAATAATTGATTCCCATTTCAAGATATAAACAATTGAGCATTTGTGTAGTGACAGAAGCTAAAAGCTTTAGTAGAGATGAACAGATAATAAAAGCTCCTCATGGCTACTCCCCACTTATTTATTGGGCAGAAATATATTTCTTCATTTCTGACACCATTTCAGCACCAACAAATTCCAGCATTTCTGAGAGTATCAGGGTCAAGGAGCAAATACATCAAGAAACGGTGATTGCAAGGATAAGGTGTTGTCTCCTAATAGGAAAGCAGCAGTATGAATAGCAATATATCTTACCTGGTTGGTTGGAGACATCCACATCATATTGGTTTTCAATCTTCTGCAGAGGAAAAAGTAAGTGGGCTAATTTGCTAATATTCTGAGGGTTATCCCAGTCTCTTCACATTTTTTTAAGACTAATCCCCAAAATTATTCTCTGATCAGCATCTACCTTCTCAGCTGCCAACCTCTGAGTCAGGACACCAGGGACTAATCTTGGAACCCAGTAGCACTCGACGTGGTCTCTACATATTCATTTGGGCCACTTCTGTTATCTCCTGCTGGGCAGACAACTCCCACCTTTCACTGGCCTAAACAGCATGAGATTGATGCTGGGTATCTAGCCTACATAACTGAGCATAACACTACCACTATCTGATAATGCTATGGAGACAGATGGTGTGGACAGAGAACTCGACTGGGATTCCCACTGGCCTGCTGAGTGACCTTGGGCAAGTCACTTCACCATTCTGTGCTTCAGTTTTCCCATTTGTAATATGAAGCTAATGATAGTAATTGACCTCCTGTGTAAAGCACTTTTAAATCTACTGAAGAAAAGTGCTAAGTAAGAGCTAGTCGCTCTTAATTTAAACAAGATCCTGTACCTAAGGAAGTCAACAGAAGGATTTCTGTTGACTTTGAGTTAGATTGGACCCTTTATTCTTAAGAGCTCTTTAAATGGTAAAGCTTCTGATACTAGAGGAAAGTTGTGCAAGATTTTTGCTATTTAAAAGGCTATTGCCTAAACTGATAGATCCAAATTATGATGTGCCCGGTTTCCACAGCTGTGGAAACTAATACAGGCAGCAGGAATGCCAGCTTCGGCACAATGCACTAGAAATGATGCTTAATCTTGTTTGGGCACGGTGACCTCTAGGAGAGAGGGTAGTTCAGTAACCAGCCTTATGTGATTTTTTTCAGAGTTTGCTGTCCATTTTGATAATTATCATAATTTAATGAATTTTTGATGAAACTGTATCAGTAAACACCATATACACAAAACCCAGAACACTGCTAACTCTTATTCAGTGTTCCTGAGGAGTGGATGCTTCAGGGGACTCATAATGTTAT
This sequence comes from Caretta caretta, assembly GCF_965140235.1. Lineage (NCBI taxonomy): Eukaryota > Metazoa > Chordata > Testudines > Cheloniidae > Caretta > Caretta caretta. The sequence goes on from NC_134214.1 coordinate 30,416,975, forward strand.
AATATACAGAAGTTTTTGCTACTAGGTTGCTGGTTCAAACCCAGGTCAGGTCTGTAGAGTTTAGAGTAGGTCAAATTTTTCACTAGGAGTATTTTTTTTTCCCCTGAATTAGCCCTTTCCTTGCCCTTCCCCCTTCTATTTGTAGATCAGTCTTGATTTCTGCTAATGTGATCAGTATTTGTAAGTCTATGCTGAATAATTTGGATGGATAACTTTCAGCCCAGGGCTGACTCTCAGACTATTCAGAGCAAGTGACTGGTTACATGATATCATTCTTGCTTCTGATTAGATGGTTGAGACTTTTGAAACTGGAAAGTAACAAATACCAAATGTCACAAACTCAAGTTCATAAATAAAAACCCTGGTTTGCATGTGAATCTGGTTATTCATACAAAGAACAGCCATTTCCCACCTAGCAACTGTTTCTGAGGCAGAGGTTCAAGTACTTTCTGATGGCCTATGGAGACCATGCTGCTGGCTCTGTTTCCAGCTGTTAAACTGCATTAAAACAGAACTAAAGATTTGTTAAATGCTTTCCCATTATTACTTTTCCATGTCAGTGTTTGCTGTAACTGCCTCAGGGATGTTATTTGATAGTTTGCATGACTTACCTTCCTCTCTATTAATATATGAGCTTTACTGAAACATTTGAGAACCTATGTTCACCAATTCCATTTAACCACTTTTGGCTCAAAGGAAGAAGTCTTTTTTTGGAGGAAGAATTTTAAAAAAATATATTTTTATTTAATTTTTTAAAGAATGCTCAAAGCATAGGGTTTTGACTGTTATAATAATACTGTAGTCTTACCATTGTAATAATGAAATGCCTTCAGAGACCTTTTTAAAGGGCCTTAGAAAATGGGTAATAAGTAGCACTCTTTCTGGTTCAATTACCACCAGTTCTTCACACGCAGTTTTAAAAAAAAATTAAATTCCTATAGTGCCTAATAACATGTAGGACAGGATCATTTTCAATAGAACCAGATAATAAAAACTATTGTACATTAATTGCAGTAATTGTGCCAGGAAACTGGCAATAATCCCCTTAGCTGGAGTAAAGGACAAATTATTTTTAATAGTAAACACATAATTTCTCAGTAAAGTAAAAAAAGAGGAACATTAATTTCCTGAAGTTTATGAAATAATAATTCTCTGGCTCTGTGTTTTGTTGGACTTGGGTGCACTAAATAATGACAGTGGTGGGTTTCCTCCTTCTCCTCCCCCATGTCCCCTATAGATTTATACAGTATGTCATTAGCAGGGAATAGGCTTGGGATAGGCTCACCATAATAAAACCATGTGAGCAGAAAGAAAAGGAGTACTTCTGGCACCTTAGCGACTAACAAATTTATTTGAGGATAAGCTTTCGTGAGCTACAGCTGTTAATAATAATTGATTCCCATTTCAAGATATAAAGTGATCAGGTAAGGTGAGCTATTACCAGCAGGAGAGAAAAAAAAACCTTTTGTAGTGATAATCAAGGTGGACCATTCCCAGCAGTTGACAAGAACGTGTGAGGAACAGTGGTAGATGTGCAGGTGAACGAGCCTCTGATAGTGTGGCTGATGTGGTTAGGCCCTATGATGGTGTCCCCTGAAGAATTAATTTGTAAACTGGACACCATTAAATTAGGCTTGGATAAAGACTGGGAGTAGATGTGTCATTACACAAAGATGGACTACAAGCCATCAGGAACAGTATCCCCGATAATGTCACGGCAAACCTGGTGGCTGAACTTTGTGACTTTGTCCTCACCCATAACTATTTCACATTTGGGACAATGTATACCTTCAAATCAGTGGCACTGCTATGGGTACCCACATGTCCCCATAGTATGCCAACATTGTTTTGGCTGACTTACAACAAAGCTTCCTCAGATCTCGTCCCCTAATGCCCCTACTCACGCTACACTGATGACATCTTCATCAACTGGACCAATGGAAAGCCCTTGAGGAATTCCACTATGATTTCAATAATTTCCATCCCACCATCAACCTCAGCCTGGACTAATCCACACAAGAGATTCACTTCCTGAATGCTACAGTGCTAATAAGTGATGGTCACATAAACACCACCCTATACTAGAAACCTAATGACCGCGACACTTACCTACATGCCTCCAGCTTTCATCCACACCACACCACACGATCCATTGTCTACAGCCAAGCTCTACGATACAACCGCATTTGCTCCAACCCCTCAGACATGGACAAACACCTACAAGATCTCTATCAAGCTTTGTTACAACTACAATACCCATCTGCTGAAGTGAAGAAACAGATTGACAGAGCCAGAAGAGTACCCAAAAGTTACCTATTACAGGACAGGCCCAACAAAGAAAATAACAGAACGCCACTAGCCATCACCTTCAACCCCTACCTAAAACCTCTCCAGTGCATCATCAAGGATCTACAACCTATCCTGAAAGATGACCTATCACTCTCACAGATCTTGGGAGACAGGCCAGTCCTTGCTTACAGACAGGCCCCCAAACTGACGCAAATACTCACCAGCAACCACACACCACACAACAAAAACACTAACCCAGGAACCTATCCTTGCAACAAAGCCCGTTGGCAACTGTGTCCACATATCTATTCAGGGGACACCATCATAGGGCCTAATCACATCAGCCACACTATCAGATGCTCGTTCACCTGCACATCTACCAATGGGATATATGCCAGCATGTGCCAGCAATGTCCCTCTGCCATGAACATTGACCAAACTGGACAGTCTCTATGCAAAAGAATAAATGGACACAAATCAGACGTCAAGAATTAGAACATTCAAAAACCAGTTGGAGAACACTTCAATCTCTCTGGTCACTCGATTATAGACCTAAAAGTCGCAATTCTTCAACAAAAAAACTTCAAAAACAGACTCAACAAGAGACTGCTGAATTGGAATTAATTTGCAAACTGGACACCATTAACTTAGGCTTGAATAAAGACTGGGAGTGGATGGGTCATTACACAAAGTAAAACTATTTCCCCATGTTTAATTCTCCCCAGCCCCCATACTGTTCCTCACACATTCTTGTCAACTGCTGGAAATGGCCCACCTTGATTATCACTACAAGTTTTTTTTTCTCTCCTGCTGGTAATAGCTCACCTTACCTGATCACACTCATTTCAGTGTGTACGGTAGTATCCACTGTTTCATGTTCTCTGTGTATATAAAATCTCCCCACTGTATTTTCCACTGCATGCAGCTGATGAAGTAAGCTGTGGCTCACAAAAGCTTATTCTCAAATAAATTTGTTAGTCTCTAAGGTGGCACAAGTACTCCTTTTCTTTTTGTGGTTATAGACTAACACGGCAGCTACTCTGAAACATGTGAGCAGAGAGCATTATAGTGGGGTTTTTTGAAGTGCTTTATCTTTCTTCCTCCCCAGCCGCCATCATCAACTAAAATGAACTGCATAATCCTGCTCTATTAAAAATAATTGCATAGATGATCTCACTCCATTATTTATTTTACCATGGAGAAATAATAAGCTTCCCCTTCCCATATGTCTTTTACATAATGATTGAGATATGGAAGGAGCTTTTATGGTGGATGTACATCATTCAGAGGTTTTTTGCATCAGGCAACTCAATTAGGTGCATCCCCCACAATTACTTTCTTAAAAATATGGTTTTTGGCCTCTCTCTACTGCCCTCCCTTAGAATGATTCTGGTGCGGGTTCGTTAAGAATTTGTGTTTTGGGAAGAGTACTTGAATGTGATTTTAACCATCAAAGAACCTCCTTGTATTTAAAAGTCCTCTTTTGACATGATGACCTGTTCAGTTTGGAATTCGTTACCTCTCTGGATTTGTCATTGGCAGGCACTGCATTGTAGTGACCATTTACCCCTGAGTGCCTACCTCTGCATGGGGCTGTGATGTCTTCATTAGCTGAGATTTTGTAATGATCCAGTTTCAGGTTTTAGCCATTTTATGTGTATAAAATATCCATTGAAGTAGTTACAATAAAAAAAACTCCCACAAGAATACAAAACTCTACAATCACACCAGGAGGTTACTGGAGCTTGAGCCTCACATATGTAACCTCACATATAAAAAAAAAAAATGATTTCATTCTTTATTTGGATTTAAACATAATGATTTAGAAAGCCCTAATTGGGCCAGAGGTGTTCTTGCCATTGGTTAAAATTTACAATGTAAGAATCACTACAAAACCAGCTATGACTGAATGCACCCCTGTATCCACACCCTACACACTATTGTAATAATGTTTGTACAACATATGTCATGTGAGGTATCATTTGAAGACACTTAACTCAGTGGCCAATAAGATCATGCTGAAATGTATGGAGCATGATTATGTGTAAAGTTATGAAATCCCCCCTGTATGATGACGATAACAACACATGTTCAAACTCTCAGTCCTGATTAGAACTAGTCAAGCAGCCCTGTCTTAAACAATTAGATGTATGTTTACCTCACTCTGCATATAATCTGTAAACAGAATCCTCAGACAGGAGGAGGTGGAAGAAAAAAAGACAAAGAAAATCTGTGTTTAAGCATAGTGAAAATAAAAGCATAAAGCCTCCTTCTGCCACCAGTGTTCATGTTTCCTTGCTGTCAGCTGCAAAGAACTTTAACTATGGCTCAGGAAATGCTTTTCAAAGTGTGTCTGAACTATAAAAATGAGGGCCAAGTTCTGTCTCCCTACCCATCTGTCATTTCACCTAAGATGACAAGAGAAACAGCTGTTGGATTTTGGGAACAGATCCTGGCCTGAGACTTTCGTCAGCAATGTTACTGGAAACATGCAGTAAGGGACTTCACTTTGAACCAAGTCTGGTTTGGTAAGTTTAGAAAGTGTTTTATCTTTATTTCTCTTGTAACCATTTCTGACTCATTACTTGTAAACACTTAAAAGCTCTCTCTTTGTAGGTAAATAAACTTGTTTTATTCTTTAATCAAAACTAATCCAGTGTTGTGAACCCTGTGGGCAATTCCATTTGATATATCGACCCCTTAGAGGGGCAACAGACCCAAAATATCTGCACTGTCCAGGAGAGGGCTGGACAGTGAAGAATGCATGTTTTGGGGGGACAATCCGGGACTGGGAGTATGTTGGGGTCACCCTGCATGTGGTAACCAAGGCTGGTGGAAGCCAGCGTGTTACTGGTGTTCTGAGGTTAGAGCTGGAGTCAGAGCTGCTTGACCAGTGGTGTAGCTATATGCAGACACTCAGTTTGTGACCTGCATGTTGGCAGTCTGTTTGTGATCGACACAAATTGGAAGCTACAACAGCAAAGCACTGTGAGGCACCCAAGGTTGCAGAACAGGGCGGCCACAGCCCCTCACTAGTTTGGATTGCACTCCGGAATGTCATACTAACGCAGCAGTATATTTTTCCCCTTTATGTCCCAGAGAAAAGCTCCAAGCTCTCTTATATCCTAGCTGGAGCTAACAAGATTCAGTATAATTCAGATGCCAGTATAAGTCAGTGGTAATTAATTTGCATCTTTATGCATTCTTCTAGCACCTGAGACTGGAATGACTCAAAGAGGAGCCTCACATTTCTAAGATGGGCCCTTAAACTGCTACCCTGTTACATATGCATCTCATTAAAACAAGGGTGAGTCCTAAGACTCATTTGGGGATATACCCAATTTCTCAGTTCCTGATCCTCCTCCTATGGATACACAAATGAGGCTAATTAATAAAGCACCTTCAATAATAAAGCATTAAGCACCTTCAATGGTCTAATACAGGCTACGGTTCCATACATTGGGTCCCCTCAACAACATTAAATGCTATATTCTATATAAACAAAGCAAAGCTTATGTAAATTGCAACCAACTGGATTAGCTGTATGTTGTTTTTTTTTAATAACTTTCAGACAGAAATTGCTGAACATTGAATTATGAAGCTTCACATAGAAATTCCAATTCTAGATGTGCTGTCACAAATTAACTTTTGAATTGTTATCAGTATATAGGAGCTTACATATGCTTGTGTGTATATGCATACTATCTGTGTTTACACTATTTGTGTCCATGCATATACATTTATGGATGTATATGCATGTGTGGATGTATCTATATAAATAAAATAAAAGCCTTTCACTATGTATGTTTCTTCAGGATTGGCATTGTCCTCATGTGGGATAAACATGCCAGCTTTTATCATTGACATAAAGGACCGATAATTAAGGTTCAAGATTCTGACTCCCTCAAACCTAAGCACATTTTATGTGCATGCTAGCAGGCTATGTTTATTCAGTAGTCAAAATGCTTGGCTTTAGATTGTGTGTGAAAGGTATTTATATAACCTTTCTGAAAGTACACTTCCCAAATGAGATTCTTCAGGTAGACTCAGGATATTTGGTGAAAGTATGTAGACATTTTAATATCAGAATTTAGGATCACATTCGTGTTTGAAAACTGAAATCTAAGATGTTTAATTGAATCATATCTTTAGTTTATATGCTCTTATCTTCTGACATGTTTAAACTTTTGATTACTTATAAAGTCCAGACATAACACCAAATTAGTATTCAGAGAGAATATTTGAATCTTCAGGCATTATTTGATCATGCTAAGTATGAACTGCACTTTGATTAAGACTTTGCAGCTCCTGGAGTAAAATCATTAAACATTCATAAGTGCCCATTGCCTTTTCTCTTCCTCAAGTATGTACTGACACAATTTATGCAATTATCTTACTGAACTCTTGATCCTCTTCACACTCTCTCAAATGCTTACATCAGGTAGGAAAATGTAATGTTAAAGCACTCTGTAAATGCTTACATAGCAGTATCTGAAACAAATGACAATTTTTTAAAAAAGTAATGTCACAGTCATGTCTTGATTCTTTTCTTTATTTTTGTATATACATACATGATTTTGCTATAAGCCCTCGACAGGCTGAAATTCCTTTGAGGCTAGGAAAAGATGGATACTTAATTAAAATGTGGCTATACTTTGGAAAGTGACCCTGTAAAAATGGCATTGTGGGGAGTCTGTGTTTGTCTATTACAGTGATTGCCTTATAAAATTTGCTGGAGCATCTTGTTTTTTAATGATCAGACCAATAAGCTCTCCCAGGGATCTGAAAGTCAGGCTGGGTTCTTTTCTTCCCAGATATCATCATTGCCAGTAACCCTCATCTAAAGGATGGGAAAAAGTAGTGATCTCTTACTTGATTTCCACTCTCAATTCCAAAATCTCCTATTTGATCCTCCCACAAGATAACACTCCAAATGACAAGTATCACACTGGAAAATGTTTGAATAGATATTAAAATACTGATATTTCTCTAAAAATTGTAGTATTGCAATTCATTGACTGTACACTTTTTCCAGTGGTTTCCTGTTTTAAAAATATATATATATCACTCACTATCAATTACTACCCAAAATTACTTGGGCTCACACAATATTTCCCTGCACTTAAGAGAGGTGATCACTCCAAATGACAAATAGTCATTCCATGAATCACAGATTGAAAGGAAATAACTTGTGATTAAAAGGGCTGATCAGCTGGAATCTCTGTGAAGTCAATTCTTTTGGACTCTCTTGTAGAGGTTCTCTTTGGAAGACTCATGTGAGCTGCTGCAGCTCAGCTGACAGCCAACAGAACAGGGAGCCATGGCTTATGGATGGCTTATGCTGCAACTGTGGATGGCTTATGCTGCAACTGCAAGAGAAGCAGTGTGGGCAGGGACAGGGATCGTGGCGTGTGGCAAAAACCCCTCACTTGCTGACAGTTGCTGCTTTGTCATTGGAGCTTGGATCAGCAAGGATGTGGCAAAGCTAGAGATTTCCTCATGCAATAACCTATGTGGAGGATGCAGGTCTTGCCTAAGCCTTGGAGGTGTATGGGCCTGTCAGAGCCTTGAATCTAGAATCATAGAACTGGAAGGGACGTCAAGAGGTTATCTAGTCCAGTCCCTGCACTCATGGCAGGGCTAAGTATTATCTAGACCATACCTGACAGGTGTTTGTCTAACCTGCTCTTAAAAATCTCTAATGATGGAGATTCCACAACCTCCTTAGGCAATTTATTCTAGTGCTTAACCACCCTGACAGTTAGGCTGTTTAGGATTTGGACAATTAGGTTGCTCTGAATTTGAACAGCTAAAGGGGGAGAAGCTGGTGACAGCTCAGGGTGATGGTTGCCTCCCCTTCACCTTTCACTCTTGCCAGGACAGTTACCTTGTTTGTTTTATTTTACAGTTAAATTGTGGCTTCTTACACAAAATCTAATCTCACTTATAACAAGTGTATGGCATGGAGAAAGGTGAGCTCTCAGGTAACCAAGTCCTAAACTATTTAGCAAGGTATATTATGTTAGTGGTTTTAGTATGCTGGGGATTTTGTTAGTACACATGTAAAATACCACCAAAGGCTTGGAATTATCTCATGATATGCTCTTGTGTTATTTTTGGGAATATTGCATATCAAGCAATATCATGCTGGCTGTGCTGGAACCTAAGCAACAAAATGGCTGGGCACAATAGGCCAGATGGCTTTTCCCTGTTTCTATAGTTTATGCTCTTGTGTTCTAACTGCAACCTAGAGAAGTAAGAGGCAGAGACCAAAAGAAACAGATATAAGCTATTATCTTCAATGTCTGCAGCTATCTAAAAGCTAAAATATTATTGAGAATTCTTTGCTAAATAATACTAGACTTTTCCATAGTCTATTCTAAATGTGAGCATTACTCTTAAATAAACACTATAATTTATGGGCCATTTAAAATATTAAAGCTTTCTCCTGTTCCAATTTGTCAATGGCAAATCCCCCGTTACTTTAGTGGGCTCATATGTTAGTCTAACATTCTTAAACAAAACCCTTATATGCACATATTCCCGAAGTAGAATGTAAAGTATGTAGAACACTGTTCAGTTCAGTGTGATGGTGTTCCTATGTATATTAAGTTTACAGTGAGATAAGGGGAGGAGAGGGAAGGGACTGTCAATTCTAAAGCTCCAGAAGGAATGTGCATGTGTTCTACTAACACTTCGCATATAATGTTTAAACCAACTTCATTCAAAGCAAAAACAAAAATTGGGTTTGGGCCCCTTTTTGTTTATGATGGCATTTTATTTTTATGGCTTGGTCTTGTGCATTAGGTCCTGTGTAGGCTGAGTGGACAATTAATGAAAAAATAGCACCACAAGAGGTAAAAGATGAGCAACTCAGACTAGATTAGATTGTCAAACCATTTTGAGTTTTGCTTCTTTTTCAATTTGTATTTAAACTCAGTGACTAATATTTTATATACAGGAATATTCATTAATCTGTACTCTCAGATCTTTAATTACGATTTACTGTTGTAATACACATCCCTGAGACTTCCTAGATATCTTCCAGGGAAGGCCAAGCTTGGCATTCCTGATATTTCTCTTTATAACCCTTTAAAAGCAAACAAACAAACGGTCAAAACTTCTCAGGGCTTCTTTCTACATCATTGTAAAACAGCCCATATACATTCAGAGAGACAAGGTAGGTGAGCTAATATTTTTTATTGGACCAACTGCTGTCTGAGAGAAAGACAAGCTTTTGAGCCACACAGAGCTCTTCTTCAGATCTCGGAAAGGTACTCTGGGCATCAAAGCTAAATGAAAGATGGAACAGATTGTTTAACATAAGTAGTAGACAATCTGTTCCATCTTTCATTTAGCTGTGATGCCCAGCGTACTTTTCCCAGAGCTGAAGAAGAGCTCTGCATGGCTTGAAAGCTTGTCTCTCTCATCAATAGAAGTTGGTCCAATAAAAGATATTACCTCACCCACCTTGTCCCTCTAATTAGCTGAGACGGACATGGCAACAACTACACTGCATCCATACACATTGAGGACAAGCAGACTGTTCACATCAGTAAGAGAATGTCCAGCTACTGATTATGTTGCTGACATTGGCTAGACATCTAGAATGAACTGCATTGTGTAACAATATCTTAATCAGTGACTCCAAAATGCAAAGCAAAATACATGCTCCAACACTGAATCACTGTTGTTTGTTTTAAGATTATTTCAGGATTTTCTCCATGAAGCTCTGGGAAACAGTATTGTGTTGCTAATGCAGATTCATTTGCTGGTATTTCACATGTAATGCACAGTTTGACAAACCTGAACTAAGCTGTCTTCTCTAAAATATTTGTTCTCAGTACACAGACCTTCTTGTAGTTGTCCAAAATAACTGAATAACATGTAAATATTTGACTTGTAAAATATACTTGAGCAGGAATGAATTGCATTCCTACCACATTCTGCCTCTGCACTTAGCCTAGACTCGGTATAGCTCTAAAAATTTTACCACCATCTTTCATATGAAAATTTTCTGAAATGTTCTATGGGTTTAGGATTTCCTTCAGAAACTTCTAGGTTACTGAAGGACAAATGCAAGAAAAACAGAAGAGTCAAGATAACTTTGGCACTGGGCACAGAAAAACTTGAGCAGAAGTTCAAAGTTTCTATTACAGCAGATAAATTAAACTTGTTAGCTACAGTGCGACATTTTCCAGACTTTCCTCATTTGAACCACAAGGTTTTCCAGCACTGTCATTTATAGCTTCAGTATTGTCTGCCAGAACACCAGCATGTTTACTTTAAAAGAAATGTCTGTGCTGTAGCATGCAGAAAAATACATTTTAAAATTAAACAAAAAGCCTGCTGACATTTCAACTGCATCCCAAGAAAGGGGAAAAAATTCACAGGCAGGAGTTGTAGACCAAGGTAGATGAGCAAGCATCTCAGAGAGGTGATTAAGAAAAAGCAGAAAGCATACAGGGAGTGGAAGATGGGAGGGATCAGCAAGGAAAGCTACCTTATTGAGGTCAGAACATGTAGGGATAAAGTGAGAAAGGCTAAAAGTCAAGCAGAGTTGGACCTTGCAAAGGGAATTAAAACCAATAGTAAAAGGTTCTATAGTCATATAAATAAGAAGAAAACAAAGAAAGAAGAAGTGGGACTGCTAAACACTGAGGATGGAGTGGAAGTTAAGGATAATCTAAACAAATACTTTGCCTGAGTCTTTATTGAGGCTAATGAGGATCTTAGGGATAATGGTAGTATGACAAACGGGAATGAGGATATGGAGGTAGATATTACGATACCTGAGGGAGAAGCGAAACTCGAACAACTTAATGGGACTAAACTGGGGGGCCCAGATAATCTTCATCCAGGAATATTAAAGGAATTGGCACATGAAATTGCAAGCCCATTAGCAAGAATTTTTAATGAATCTGTAAACTCAGTGGTTGTACGGTATGACTGGAGAATTGCTAACATAGTTCCTATTTTTAAGAAAGGAAAAAAAAGTGATCTGGGTAACTACAGGCCTGTTAGTTTGACATCTGTAGTATGCAAGGTCTTGGAAAAAATTTTGAAGGAGAAGGTAGTTAAGGACATTGAGGTAAATGGGACAAAATACAACATGGTTTTACAAAAGGTAGATCATGCCAAACCAACCTGATCTCCTTCTTTGAGAAAGTAACAGATTTTTTAGACAAAGGAAACGCAGTGCATCTAATTTACCTAGATTTCAGTGAGGCGTTTGATATGGTGCAACATGGGGAATTATTAGTTAAATTGGAAAAGATGGGGATCAATATGAAAATTGAAAGGAGGATAAGGAATTGGTTAAAGGGCAGACTACAGGGGGTCATACTGAAAGGTGAACTGTCAAACTGGAGGGAGGTTACCAGTGGAGTTCCTCAGGGATCGGTTTTGGGACCAATCTTATTTAATCTTTTTATTACTGACCTTGGCACAAAAAGTGGGAGTGTGCTAATAAAGTTTGCGGATGATACAAAGCTGAGAGGTATTGCCAATTTAGAGAAGGACTGGGATATCTTACAGAAGGATCTGGATGACCTTGTAAACTGGAGTAATAGTAATAGGATGAAATTTAATAGTGAGAAGTGTAAGGTCATGCATTTAGGGATTAATAAGAATTTTAGTTATAAACTGGGGACGCATCAATTAACGGAGGAGGAGAAGGACCTTGGAGTATTGGTTGACCACAGGATGACTATGAGCCGCCAATGTGATATGGACGTGAAAAAAGCTAATGCGGTCTTGGGATGCATCAGGCAGGGTACTTCCAGTAGAGATAAGGAGGTGTTAGTACCATTATACAAGGCACTAGTGAGACCTCATCTGGAATACTGTGTGCAGTTCTGGTCTCCCATGTTTAAGAAGGATGAATTCAAACTGGAACAGGTACAAAGAAGGGCTACTAGGATGATCCGAGGAATGGAAAACCTGTCCTATGAAAGGAGACTCAAGGAGCTTGGCTTGTTTAGCCTAACTAAGAGAAGGTTGAGGGGAGATATGATTGCTCTCTATAAATATATCAGAGGGATAAATATCGGAGAGGGAGAGGAATTATTTAAGTTCAGTACCAATGTGGACACAAGAACAAATGGATATAAACTGGCCATCAGGAAGTTTAGACTTGAAATTAGATGAAGGTTTCTAACCATCAGAGGAGTGAAGTTCTGGAACAGCCTTCCAAGGGAAGCAGTGGGGGAAAAGACCTATCTAGCTTCAAGATTAAACTTGATAAGTTCATGTAGGAGATGGTATGATGGGATAACATGATTTTGGCAATTAATTGATCTTTAACTATTCATAGTAAATACGCCCAATGGCCTGTGATGAAATGTTAGATGGAATGGGATCTGAGTTACTACAGAGAATTCTTTCCTGGGTATCTGGCTGGTGAATCTTGCCCACATGCTCAGGGTTCAGCTGATCGCCATATTTGGGGTCAGGAAGGAATTTTCCTCCAGGGCAGATTGGAAGAGGCCCTGGGGTTTTTTCGCCTTGCTCTGGAGCATGGGACACGGGTCACTTGCTGGAGGATTCTCTGCACCTTGAAGTCTTTAAACCATGATTTGAGGACTTCAATAGCTCAGACATAGGTGAGAGGTTGATTGCAGTATTGGGTGGGTGAGATTCTGTGGCCTGCATTGTGCAGGAGGTCATACTAGATGATTATAATGGTCCCTTCTGACCTTAATATCTATGAATCTATAATTCTTTCTTTTATGTCTTCATTCCAGTTTGTTACAGGGAAGTCTCTACAGAAACAATAACATTCTCTACTATAACTTATCCCTTCAGTTTGTACATAAATTTAGACAACTTCTATGACACAGTGGTTCTGATTCTGTACTGCAGCTTATTTTGCTAGTACTTTGCATTTGCAGAGCAATGGTTCTTTGAGGAGCTCAGTGTGCTTTACAGTGGTAGGATGGACTTACTCTCATTTTACTTATAAAGAAAGGAAGACATGGAAGGATTAGGTGACATGCCCAAGGTCTCACAGCAAGTTCATTAGCAGAGTGGGCAAGACACCCTTGGACTCCTCACTCCCAGGACACTACTATAACCACCAGACCACCAGGCTGTCACTACAGAGAATTTGAGCGTATTATCTACAAGCAAGAAATATGAGGAGAAAGGTTCAAAATATAAACTGATTGGAAATGATTGGGTTTGATTCCCTTACACTGGAGCGGTATTGGAGGAGGTCAGCTTTAATTTGTGGTTGGGGTTTTGTAGGGTACCTGCTAGTTGAAGTGTCCCAAGGGATACACTAAATCAGCACATCTCTAGGTTACAACCTAGCTACTTCTACCTCTCTTTGGGACTGCACTAGCCAGCAGTGGTCACCTGTCAGAGTGGGTTTGTGCCACACTGCACCACTGTGACTCCCCTGCAGATGGCATTTCTGCAACTGGGAACCCATGTGCAAAGAAAAAACAATATGGGACAGATGTATAGTCACAGTGCTTAATACACTACTGGAAGGCACTCCTACTATGGTGATACGCATGGTATAAGAACTTCTATAGAAAACAGAATAGTGAATCAAATTTATCTGTATGCTGGTGATTTTTCTTTAGTAGTTTTATTATAATTCCTTTGATTTATCATACAAATAAGCAAAGTCAGTATTAAGGGCTTGACTGAATTTATGCTGGTGTAAAGCAGGAGTAAGTCAGCTGGTATGAAATGGTGTAAATTAGAAGCAGGTCCTACACTTGTAGTACGTGTGTGCTTTAAGTATGATTCTTAATGTCTCAGGAAGAGGTTCAACACAATAACTTCAATTAAAGACATGAAAGAACTCAAGCTGAAATTTTACAAGGAACAGTCAGTGCTGTTGATCAATCAATATCAATAAAAATTGTCCAAAAACCTTATGGAGGACACACAGTGCAGAAGATGAGTTGCCAACAATTCTTCCAAACTTTGGTAAACAAAACAGAACTTAATGGTGACACCAGACTTCTTTCAATGATTAAAAATGTTGCAAAAGGGTTCCTCAGACAACTAGGATGAAATATATCAGTGAAGTTTCAAAAGAATTACATTTAAAAAAAATGGAGATCCTGCCACCTCCCAAGAAATTAATGCAAAATTAAAGCTGGCTGCACTAAGCCTCAGGTTATCTTTCATCTTCAAAACCATGATGAAGAAGCCTCCCTCCCCCCCCCAGAATCAAACTCACTGTGAGCTGCTGGATAATGTCAGGATATCTGCAGATGCTGCTAGCAGGTGACCAGACTGTTTGTTTTTCTCTGCAGATAGGAAGGCTGGTCTTTTGGTGACTATATTTGGCTTCCAGAGAACATGGTAATGGTGAATAGTGTACTTTTGCACTCAAATGTGGCAGGTCCATGAAGACCGGGATGGACTCGTTGCTAACTGGTAGGTAGGTAGGAAGCATTGCCAGTGGGAGAAGGAGCCATTCTTGTTTCCCTATCTGCTCTCTCCTGGTGTTGGCTCAGGGGAACCTTTTCCGTATGTTAGCAGAATCAACACTGTGCACTGTATTTTGTGTGATTAAAGCATTCATAACCTAGAACTCTTTAGTACTGATTCTTTTTCGCATTTAGGATCAGGGAGGAATTTTTTTCCATGTGGTATATTTTGTTTGTTTGTTTCTGGGATTATCAGATGAGGACACATAATTGAAGGTTGGGTGTCTGAACGTGGCATGTCGGCTGCAGATAGGCTGATGGGAGCCCAGGTTAGAGTGGTCTGCCCTGTTTGGGATTAATTCATCTTCATGGTGTACATTGGGCTACAAAGCCTAAAATATTTACCTTATTGATAACCGGTGTACCATGATTTGTAAGACTGGAACCCCTTGTGGTAAACTTGGTGATTGTGGCTTCCTTTCCCAGAAACTTGGACATGGGTTTGAGAATGTGGGTAGGGAGAACCGCGAAGGTGTGAGAAGCCCTCCTATCATGTATAGTATAGCCTTACTCCCTCACCCCACCCATGAATAAATCTGTCCCTCCCTAACATTTGCATGGTTTGGAAACTGTAGCTGTTGGGGCTGTTTTATTGGTGTCCACGGTGCAATCTGTATGAAGGCTTTTATATTTCTAGGAACACAGATACCACCCCTGTGAAGCAATACTGCAGTGAGTTATTTCACTAAACAAAACTCAGCCTTTACTCTAGTTACTGCATGAGTTATTACCACATTATACTGAACAGTCTCAGCCATGACAGAAAAATTATAACATTTATACTCTTACACATGTCAACTGCCAAATGTGTGAGAGAGGTATCAGGTGAAGAATAAATTCTCTCTGACCAATTACAGTTTGAGATGAGCTACAACAAGTGGTTGGCTTTATTGAGATGGATAAGTGGAATATTCCATCAAATATTTGTGTTGGTTCAGGGTACTTCCCTAAAGAATGTATTTTAGCTTTCTGCACTGAAAATTTCCTAGGATTTGATGCTTCTCCCAATGAAGACGATAGGAATTTTGCCACTGAATTAATTGGAAGGAGGATCGCGACTCTTCTGCTTACCCCAGTGTCCCTTGTCTCATCTACTCTCCTGTTGTTGTCGTATGATGGGTCAGCATTGCTGTGTTCTAAGCCTGCTGTGAGGGTGCACTATCTCCTGGAACTGCTGAATCAGGGCTAAAATATCACGCTCATGGTGGTAGTGAGAAGCAGCCATGGTTACATTGTAATCAATATGATGTGCATTTTTCCACTTGCAAACCCTCTGAATAATTTTTCATATTCTGGTCTATTTTCAAGAAGATTCTTGCAAATGGGCCATATCAATGTACTGATTGGTACTACTGCCTTCTGGTTCTGTTTTCCACTGGCTTTCACCGGGAGAACTTTCTCCAAACATGAATTCCACCTGGCTTTTGGAGTGAATGATGGTAAGATGGAGCATCAATAAGCACAATTGCAATTCATGGGTATAGCTTCCACTCATCTTAATTTAGACAGAGCCTGTCTAATGTACAAGAATATTTTAAGATATTCTATTAGGTTTAGGCCAATTAAGTCAAATTTTGAGCCTTCCACCCCACCACTGAAGTTTAAACATTAATAGTTAGTTTCAGCCAAGTTAAACTAAGAGATTCTGAGAATGGGGGACGCTATTGTGAAAGAAAAAGAAAGCTGTGGTAGCAAAGAGGGAAGATTGTCTAAAGTTGGCATCAGATGCTGATCAGCATGTCACATGACATATTGAAGTTTTTGAAACTTGCAATGAAACACAAGGGGCTGCTGAATGAAAATGAAAACAAATATCTGAGGTGCAGCACAAGATGATAAAAGGAGGAACATTTGGATTTGGTTCCAGATCAGAATTTCAGTCCCCAAATGGTTTCCACTTCCCCTTTTGAAATATTTTTAAGCAGTATTTTTTTTTTGGGGGGGGGGGAGGGTGTCGAGAGGAAGGAGAAGAGAAACTATCTGCTTTTACAATAAATTGCAAATAAGGTTCTGTACTGCTTTCATCCTGTAGGCCACTGACCAAAAGAAAATGCATCTCTTCATTCAGCACTCTTAGTTCTCAAATTGTTTAATTCCTAAACACCAAGAAGTGCTCTGCAGATCACTGATGGTTGACAGACAGTGGTTTGGGAAACACTAAACTAAGCAATACAAAATACTGAATAAAAATAGCACACCTCAGAACTAAAAAGTGGGTGGGCGGGGGAGAGGAAAATATATACTGTAAAAGAAGCATACTAAGATTTCCACTCAGGCCCCAGTCACAGGCAGAGGAGTTAAAAGAAGCTTTGACGGTTGTGCGTTGTGCATTGAGGACATGAGATCAGCATGCCCATGGGCCAGGGACATAGACTGAGTACCTAAAACAAAACAAAACAAAGGAGTTTATCCTACGAGACTGAATTCAGCTACATTAGCAGGAGTTCCAGCAATAATAATGCTAGTTTATGGATATGGCAATAAAACTGATAAAAGGTTCAGAAAAAACTGACCTGAGGGAAGGTTTAAAAAAAACTGGGCATGTTTAGGCTATGTCTGTACTGCTCTGCTGTTTGGATTACGGTGGCATGAATAGTCGTGCACACCAAAGTGCATCCCTGCATGGGCACCATGGGTGTGAACTAAAAGGGTTCCTAGTTCAATATAATCCTGTTTGAAGAAGACTACGTTAAATGTGAACTAGTGTCCAAACGGGGGAGATACTGTGCAGCACTTTGGTGTGCACTGCTATTCACACCTCCAAAGTTTGAACTGCAGGGCGGTGTAGACAAGCCCTTGGTCCTGAGAAAAGAAAACTAAGGAGGGGGGGACTTATGTCTTCAAGTATGTTAAAGGCTATTATAAAGAGGACACTGATCAATTTAAATTAGATATTAGGAAAAACTAACTTGAACGATCATGAAGTATTGAAATAAGTTACCAAGGGAGGTTGTGGAAGCCCCGTAATTGGAGATGTTAAAGAAAAGGTTAGACAAATGTAACCCACACACCTCCTGGGAGTGGTGTTCTGTCCCATCTAGTGGCACCGAGACCTCATAGAGAGCAATTAATGAGCCTGCTCTACAGCTTTAGCTAACAGGCAGTTGGCTTTTAGCTCATGCTGTAGAGCAGGGGTCAGCAACCTAAGGCACGTGTGCCAAAGACAGCACGTTAGCCGATTTTTAATGGCATGCTGTTGCCTGCCGGGTCCCAGCCGCCGGCCCCGCTCAGCCCGCTGCCGAACCCAGGCCAGCAGTGGGCTGAGCTGGGCCAGCGGCCAGGACCTGGGCAGGCAGCAGCGTGCCATTAAAAGTCCTGCCCGCCCCGGCCTGCTCTTCTCTGCCCCCTCCCTCCCCCCGCGGGGGCAGGGTGAAGAAGCCTGGTCCTGCCAGCTGCTGCTGCAGGGCAGGCAAGCTCCCCCCTCCCCAGCCTCTTCCCCCAGCATGCTGGGTTCCTGCCCCTCCTCCTTTCTCTCCCTACCGCCAGTCAGCTGATGGCCCTTGCGAGGGAGGGGGAGAAGCGGAGCCGCAGCACGCTCCCTGCTCTGGGGAGGAGGTGGAGAAGAGGTGGGAATAGGGTCTTGGGAAAGGGGGGTGGAATCAGGGCATATCCCCTCCAGCCCCCTGCCATAAGCTGCTCTGGGCAGGGGGCTGGGAGTACACCCAGGACCCTAGCCCACACCCCCAGCCCTCTGCCCTGATCCCTGAACCCTGCACCCCTCTCACACACCCTCAGCCCTCTGCCCTGACTCCTGCACCCCCCACACATACCCAATCCCCCCATGCCCTGACTCCTGCACCCCCTCACACACCCAGTCCTCTGCCCTGATCTCTGCATCCTCCCACGACCCCAGCCCTGACTCCTGCACCCTCCTCACACACCCAGCCCTCTGCCCTGACCCCTGCACCCCCCCAGACCCTCTGCCCTGACCTCTGCACCTCCCTCACACACCCCCAGCCCTCTGCCCTGATCTCTGCATCCTCCCACAACTCCAGCCCTGACTCCTACACCCCACACACATACCCAGCCCCTCACACCCCATGCCCTGACTCCTGCACCCTCCTTACACACCCCCAGCCCCTTGCCCTGACTCCTGCACCCTCCTCACACCCCCCCAACCCCCTGCCCTGACTCCTGCACCCCCACACCCCATGCCCTGACTCTTGCACCCCCCACATTCCCACCCCCACCCTGAACACCAAACAGGAGCTCCTGCACCCCCCTCCCCCCACATTCCCACCTGCACCCCTCGCACCAAGTGGGAGCTGCCCAGGTAAGCACTCCACACCCATACCTCCTGCCCCAACCTGAGCCCCCTTCCTCATTCTAGCTCCTGGCC
The DNA here is from genome assembly GCF_965140235.1 of Caretta caretta. NCBI lineage: Eukaryota > Metazoa > Chordata > Testudines > Cheloniidae > Caretta > Caretta caretta. The sequence continues at coordinate 30,436,055 of NC_134214.1, forward strand.
AGATCCTATACCCCAACCCCCAGCCTGCTCCTTTACCCCCAGCCCTGTGCTCAGTGCACTCCCACTCTCAGCTCAGAGAGAAAGAGAGGAAGAGAATGGGCTAGAACCAAGGAGAAGGTAGGTACCCACTCTATGTGGGCAGGGCTGGGATCCCAGACCGGCAGTGGGCTGAATGGGGCCGGCAGTCAGGACCCTGGCTGGCAGGAGCCGGTGGACGGAACCCCAGACCAGCAGCGGGCGGAGTGGCAGCGGGCTGAGCCGCTCAGCCCACTGCCGGTCTGGGGTTCTGGCTGCCGGTCCCTTGCCAGCTGGGGTTCCGGCCACAGGCCCCGCTCAGCCTGCTGCTGGCCTAGGTGAACGGAACCCCAGGCTGGCAGTGGGCTGAGCGGGCCAGTGGCGTAATATCATTTTAATTTAATTTTAAATGAAGCTTCTTAAACATTTTGAAAACCTTGTTTACTTTACAAATGACAATAGTTTAGTTATATAATATATAGACTTCTAGAGAGAGACCTTCTAAAAAAACGTTAAAATGTATTACTGGCACGCGAAACCTTAAATTAAAGTGAATAAATGAAGACTCGGCACACCACTTCTGAAAGGTTGCCGACCCCTGCTGTAGAGGCTCATGCACTAATTCCAGAGGTCCCCAGTTTGATCCCGATGACCGGGGTCTGTCGGTGTTACTCAAGCACTGGTCAAGGACAGTTTAAGCGGACTGGGTCCTGCCTTAACATGAGGGGCTGGACTCGATTACTTCTCTAGGTCCCTTTCCACCCTACCTTGCTATGATTCTTTTCAGAGGAACAGTCGTGTTAGTCTGTATTCGCAAAAAGAAAAGGAGTACTTGTGGCACCTTAGAGACTAACCAATTTATTTGAGCATGAGCTTTCGTGAGCCAAAGTGAGCTGTGGCTCACGAAAGCTCATGCTCAAATAAATTGGTTAGTCTCTAAGGTGCCACAAGTACTCCTTTTCTTTTTGCTATGATTCTGACACCTACCTCTAATATAAGTAACCCTCTTTTCTTTTGCGGCAGCCTTGCATTTCAAACTCAAAACAAAATCTCTAAGGCACATAACGGCTGCTCAATTGATTTTAAGACATAACCATTCTGTTAAGCAAAGAGCACAAGTGTTGAGCCTTAGATCAGATGTTTAAAATTCTTTTTGTAAGATTAAACGACAAAGATAAGGGGTTAGTTTAAAACTGCTTTAAAAAAAATCTTGATAGTCTCCCTTTCAATCTGTATTTTTCCACCCTGAAAAGCCATGTGGTTTCTTAGGAAGAAGGGAGTGGTTTCTGTTGAGGAAAGAAAGTGCTTTGGGGAATTATGTGGCTAGCTAGGAATTTAAAAAGTAAGCTGTTGGGGTTTTCCTTACCATTTTGAAAGTTTTACAATACTCCGGTGGCAAGATAAGAAAGAAACTGTGACTTATTGCAGAGACTTTTAACTCTGCTATGTGAACATTAGAATGATACTGGCATTATCAAATTTTTCCATAATCAAAGTAAAAGTCTGTAGTCTCATCTAAGGTGCATGATATAAGAAAGTCTGTTCCCTTCTGGTTTGGTGCTTTTAATTTACTGTTGCTAAAACAAAACCAGTTTGTTTTAGGCAGTTGATTTAAAAGATTGAATCTGCAATGAAGACAATATAACTTATTTTTTAAATCTTCTAAATGTTATCTCTTTTAATGCATGTCATGCATATTACCCATTTAGAGCTTGATTCTGAGATGTGTCCCATAAATTTACTTCAGTAAAAGTGAAATATACGTATCTAACTCTAAATAGATATATTAATTTCATCCTGTGTGATTAGTTGTTCCATTCAGCAGCACAAGTTACCTACACTGTCTGGAGAATATGACTGTACATGCAGCTGAATTAGTGTCAGCAGACAACTGCAAACAATCTACTAATCCTTTTTACTGTAATGGAAATAATGATGTTTCCCTGGAGCGAGCTGTGCAGATGCAGGATCATTCTGCCTGTGTGATCGACAGGGTCTGAGTAATCGTAACTGAAAGAAAGGAATCTTTTATAGTGCAATGGCAGACTCCATCTGGTCTCAAGTTCCCAAAAGGCTTGTTCCAAGCAGTAGGAAGCCAGGTTCATCTCAGACTGAATGCACTGTAGCGTGTGTAACAGAAACATGTTTGATATACAATACAAATGCATAGAATGCTCTGTGGTATGTACATTTTATTTAATAGCTCTAAGAGTGCAGTGCTAATGTCAAAGTGGTAATGTTCATTGTGAGCCTCTCTTCTGGTGAAAGACAGATTGATGTTAGAAAGAGACCAAATGAAGAGGATGCAATTCCATGAATTTGAAAATATATGTGGAAGGAAGTTCTAAGCTGCATATCAGACACTATCTGAATGAAACCAAATTAGAGAACTGTGTGTGTGTGTGAGCGAGAGAAAGAGGGAGAGAGAGAGAATATACAGGCTCTTGTCCAATATGCTGCTGGGAATCAATCCCGATCTACAGAGCACCTGGAATTTGCACAGCAGAAAACTCAGAATGTCTGAGCTCAAATGTCAATGCCTTTGGAGGTGAGCCTACAAGCTGCTGAGCACATTCAACTCTCATGTGTTTCAAGCTGTACAGCACCTCACAAAGTCTGAACTTTTGTGTTTCTAGATTGAAAACCTACAGGATAATTCTAATTGGCAAAACAAACCTTGAGAAAATAACTAATATTTCCACCAAATAAAATAGTTTATTGGCTCTTTTCTATATCATATTAAAATAACATTGGGGATTGATTTTTTGAAACTTTTCACATTTTATGCAGTGATGCAAGACCTCTCTCAAGTTAGATCACTGTTTGAGGGGGCCTGACTTGGAAAGATTTCATGACAATTACACAAAGACAAATGGAGCAATAGGGACAGATGATGCAATGGTGTGCTGACCAACACTGGTGTCCCAGAGGCCTTGCACTCTGTGTGCAAAGAACACACCCTGAATACTGCCATAGAACGTTCAAGTACTCTCAGACCAGATGCTAAAATCGGCCTAAATGTGGGAAGGAAAAGCTATGAAACACTCATATCCTCAGCAAAATAATAATGTGCCGCTTCCAGAGTTCAGGATGTGGTTTCTAAAGATGCAATTGAAGAAGGAAACATATCCGTTCCTTCAGCTAGTACCACATCTTGCTGACTGCCTCTCATGACTGAAGTGGAAGTCTACAGTCATTAACCAAGCATGTTTTTGACCGTGATGGAGATTGTGTTCTGTATTTGCTGTGTGCATGTGGCTGTACTTTCAGTGTGCACAGGAGCGTAGCAAATCTACTAACGTTATACGCTGCTTTTCTCTATGGCCATGCAGACCTGGAGAGTTCATAGGATGCATGTTACACTTGCATAACTGTTTATTTCCAATGTTTGCCAGGCTGCGCTGGAATTCCAGAATTGGCTTCATGGTTTGCAAGAAGCAGCTGTCGCGCCATAGCCTCAGAACTTCTAATGCAGGGTCCTGCACCTGCATAATGATGGAGGTGCAGCTGAAGTGAGCCGCAATGCAGTTTAGCCATAAGTATAGTCAAGCTCAAGCCATTTCAGACACCATGGTTAAAACCTGCTTTCTGTAAGTCTGAACTGGAGAGTGACTCTCAGTGATGTGATAATCAAAGATGCAGTCGTCCTCACTATGTATATGTGAAGCACCTCTCCCATAGTACAGAAATAGCACCTCCCCCACTGACAGTCCTACAAGACATACTATTTAAAAGTAACATTACAAACGCCAAAAAAAAAATCCAAATTGAAGACTGAAATAACAGTATTGTCAAATTGTAGATAAATCGTGTGAAGACAGGAACCATTTGTATCTTCAAATGGTGTTATGTGCATCACCAGCAATAGTTGTCCTTTGTAGTGCAAAGCAGAGGGAAAAAGATGAAATGGCAAAATATTTTGCTTTCTACTGAGAATAAGAAGTCTTTCTCCAAGAGCTCTTCCTCTCCCCAGGGTAGCTGTTCTGGTAGCAGCTTACACAGCAGTTACCCTCAATTTCTCAGGTGCCACCCTCACATGCACCAGAGAAGCAGAGAAACCCACAAGAGATAGGAGCAGTGGCCACCAGGGAACAGGATGCCAGTTATAGGGCTGACATGTACCTAGTTCTGTATCTCAAATAGCAGAGGAACTGTACCTCTCAACTCAAGCAGTTTACTCGTTGTTGATTTAACTGCTGTGCCTGTGATGCACAAAAAGGATATTACCAAATAAAGGCTAAACATGTTGTACATAAGCATGTGAAAACATGGATTCCTTCTTTCCTCATCCTTTACCAGACCCATCAATATACTGACTAGACAAACTCTTCTCCTGGCTGGTCCAGCATAGGGGAGCGATATTTACTGGGGCATTCTCTTCTGGCTGCAAGTACTGAAAAGTGTGGTGTATTTTAATGCCTTCCTGAAGGGGAGCAATGTGCACACACATCATCTGCTGGCCAAGTCTGTTCCTGATGGCTGTTTGGGTGGTTTACAAACCTTTAAAACCAGAGTGTGTCCCTTTATATATGTGAGACCCAAGAACCTCTTAATGCCAACAGGCAAAGGGCTGGGGAGGAACCGCCCATGGGCAGCAGGTGAACCCCCACTTTAGGGAGGCTAACCCACTGGCCACTCCCCTTCCTCCTGAGGCCCTGCTCCCCCTGCACGCTGGAGTCCCAAACCACCCCACCCCTGAAGGCTCTCCTATGACTGGAGGAGCCTGGCCCGCCCACCCCAGCCATGCTGGGCTGCCACCGCCAAGTGCCAGTCTGGTCCCAGCTACGCCGGGCCCCCGAGCCACCGGCAGGGTCGAGCCACTGGCCCTTGGTGCCACCAAGCACCACCCACACCAGGCACACCGGGCCAAGCTGTTGGGTCAGCCCTGGCCAGGCTGGGCCACCTACCCCCAGCCCCGCCGAGTGCTGGGCCAAGTCTGCGGCCACCCCAAGCACCAGGTCAGGCCCAGCCACTTTAATCCTCCGCCAGACCCTCCAACTCACTGCTTGCTGGCTGCATTCCCTCCTCACTCCCATGCCCCTGAGGAGGACGGACAAGGTGAGCAGCAGCAGGCAGACAGCAGCAGAGAGTGGGGGCCTTGGGGAAAGGGCAGGGGCAGGGCCGCCGCGGCCCAGATTTCCAGTGGTGCGTTGGTGGCAGCTGCACAAGGGAAGGCTAGCCTTCCCTGGCCTATTATACTGCCTGATTCTGGTTATACATTCTGGTTCACCGCAGAATGTCATGTGAGGTCCCAAAGGAAAGCCACTATTACACTGGTCATCAATAGCATTGTGAAATGTACCTGCAAAAACTACATAAAACGTGTGTGTGTGTGTATACTGAAAATATGCTCTTTTAGTTGGCCAGGGGAGGGGGAGAGATGGTCATGAGAAAAGGTGAAAAACAGGTATTCTGACAGACAAGATATGTTTAGCCATCTGTCTGTTTACATGCAAATTGAATATTGTCTCATTCACAGTAGGTCTTCTATCACCAGTCTGAACTGATGCCAAATGAAGGATTGAAAGACGCAGGAAGAACAACACAGTGGGGGAGAAAAGAACCTCATTTTGAGGTTAAATCAAAGGTTTGCTTTACTGTATTTGAGGGGAAGAGAGGGCAGCCTTCACTGAGGAACTAAAAAGACAGCAATTTTGCTTCATGAAAAAGGCGTCTCAACCAGGCTTGGCTGAAAATGCTGACAATAACTTTTGGTGAGATAAGCTTCTTTAGCTAACAGAATAACTTGTTAGTTAAAGTTTAGCCTCTAGAAATCATGTTATGATTTTATTTTATATTTAACCATTTGTTTCCAATATTCTTACTCATACTTAAATCTCTATTCTTTGAAATAATCTTATTTTTGTTTTCACTAAAGTGTGTGTGTATGTATGTATATGTGTGTGTGTGTCTGTGTGTATGTATGTATATCTATATCTATATATAAAATCAGTGCTGTGGAGTTAGGAACAGGTCCTGAGTTGAATCTTACAAGCTGGTGTGTACTATTCTCTTGGGAACAGCAGGCCTGATTGTTCAGTAGATAAGGGACGCTTCCGGAAACACTCCAAGTATCTCAGACTTGTTGTGTGCCTATTGCTATTTGTTCAGAGACAGCAAGGCCTGTGTGGACCTGGAAGCTACTGTTTGTGCTGCTAGAGGCTGTTGGTTTCAGGGAGCTGATCCACAGCTGGCACAAATAAGACTGCTTTATGGTAAGGCCAGGTAGTGGTGAGGTGCCTCACAACCCAGTGTATCCTTGGGGAGTGTCACCGTGTGGGTGTCTGCCGGACAGTAAACCAGTCTGCCCCTTGCCTAGCACTTCCCTATGGTTTGTGGAGGCAGCCGATCCTTCTATTTGTATAGGGATGGAAATCATTGGGAAGGCTTCTAATAATTCCATCAACAATGTCTCCATATCCCTGTCACGCTTTTTCTGTGTATTTCAGTATTTAATTTAAAGTCCACACAGAAACCTCTTTAGAAAGCTGTACAATACAGGTCTTACATTTGAGGGAATGCAAAGTAAATAATAATTTGCTGTTTGAAGTGTTTTTTTCATTGCTGGGCTATTGCAGACACAAGGGAATGTTACGCACACTTCATAAATAATACTGAAATCAGGTTACTAATCAAAAAATCAAGTAGGAAATCCTTCTCTGGAGTGCACTATCAAGGATTATGGACCTGGCTGGCAAATTTGCCTCAGGTTTATTACAAGCCCAACTGGTCCATAATCTCTGGCAGTATGCTTTTAGGCAATTGTAATTGCTATTCTCTGTTAATGGTGATCTAAGATTTGCATATTACAGTTATACAAAGTCTCTCCAGTCTTCATTTAACTGGTCTTCATTAGCTGTTTCACTCTGTGTGCATTTTTTATTATGGGAGACGGTGGATAAAAATCAATGATTTTTAAATGAATTTTTAATTTAATCAGATTTCTTTAATTTAAATTAAATACAGGTTTATTTTTTCAAAAAATCTTTGACAACCTATATTAAGGCCTTAACTTACTATAATTTATTAAAATAATTTAAATTAAATACAAAAAGTAATATTAAGCAGTGCATGTTTGCTGCCCTGTTTTTAAAGAGGAGTGAACAGGTGAAAGTCGCTGGCTAAGCAGCTAGAACCAGAGCTTGCTGAAATGCTAAACTGGCTTTTGATAGCAGCATGCCCTTCTATAGGTACAGAGAGAATATTTACTTCATTTCAGTTTATTCAATTACTTCAATACAATGACTAGTTCTTAGTTTTGAATGAAACCAATGGGGCATTGAAAAAGTAGAAAAACTTGTTTGCCACTTCCAATCTATGAATAAAAACCAGGTGTGAGAGGGAGTGCTACTAGTTCTAAAATGCTGAAGGGTATGGTAACCAGAAGCAATTAGTTCAATTCATTACCTATAGATAATACTTCTTTTTTAAATAAATGAGTTAGTTTTAAATGCAAAATGTTTTGATAAACTTTTTTTTCTTATGTATCCAGCACTTTTCAGGTAGGGTTAAATAATAATAAGAACAATTGCTGTTTTTGTGCATTTTTAATTGAATTTGTATTTCCATGCAAATAGAGCTTGGCACAACTCATAAGTAAAAAATTAATCACTTAGTAAATAAGAAATGCATCATTCATAATTTTCTAACATAATAAAAATGTAAAAATTAAGAACCTGAATACATTTAAGTTAAGCTATAGAATTGTGTGTATTAATATATGTATATATATATGTAGCCACATATATATGTATCCTCCTGTATAATGTAGCAAAAGGGCACACCGAATGTAGTGTAGAGGCTATATTTCGTTGCAAATCAACATGTTCTAATGGTTACTAGCTAAGAGAATCAACCTTTCTTTAGGAAATTAACTAAAAAGTACAAGTGCAAAACATGATTAAAATCGATGATTTAAATCAAGGTTTCCTGCCTGCTGATTCAAATCATGCTTACAGTTGCATTGTTTTAAATCAACCCACCCTAATTTTGGTTTTTATAAAAAAGAGACTTATTGCATAGGGTGTTCTATGCCTTTTTGAGACTTCCAGTGGCATGACATAATGTAAAATTCTCTGTAATAATAAAGCTGGGTGCACAGGAGCATAAAAGAGTCAAACAAATTTCAAAGGCCCCAAAAGCCAACATCCCCAGACTTAGACTCCAGGGAAAGTTTCTGAGAGGTCCTAGGGCTTGAAGGCCACAAGACCTTCCAAGCAGTTGCAAATTAAGTACAGATCCTATTGATTTATGGATCTAAGTTGTAGCTGGGAAGGATCCAGGGCCCAACAGAACTTAAATTCACAGATCAGTCTGGGGAGGGAAGCACTGCTGGAGAAAAGTGTAAGTAGGAAGTTAGGAACCAGGAAGACTTGGGTCTGTTTTTGGTGGCCTCTTGACCTAATGGTTGAATTTATTGCAATATTTGGTTATAAATAGGTATAATCTAAGACATTGCATGTCTATACTCTATGTATAGTACGGTAGCGGGCTAAAGTCCAAGCTGGGTCCTGCATACGGGGCTGCTGGATTCACCAAAGAATCACAATGTGAAGAGACTAAAGGTGGATGATAGATAGATGTAGCATGAGCCATTACTGCCACAACCAACATTGATTACTTTTTCAGTGGTGATCCTTGCCTACTCAGTCTGATGTTGCCCAAGTCTTTAAGACCACTGTATTCCCTCTCTCGCATCACTACATTATTAGGACCTAGAGGCTTGTGTGACTTGGCTAAGACAGAATAGTGTTTCACCTTGCAACATCAAACCCAACGAGATACTTACAATATATAATAATGGCATAAAATAGTGTTGAGGTTATTTTTCTATGGAATGCACAATCACCAAAAATTTTTAGGATCTGTTGGAGAGGAGGTTTGGTGTCAATCGATGCAGAGGGAGAATGCTCATGAGATTACCATAGCAAAAGCAGGGTTTCTGAGGATTAGCATTGAAACACTGGGTTTTTGTGCAAATGTCCATCCTCTGCAAATACTGAGATCCATGCAATTTCCTGATGGATCTCAGGGTATCAGTAGGTGAAGGGGACCAGATACCCTGCCTGCTCCATGGAGAGGAACATCCAGAATGATTTGCAGAGATATGGCAGTAAAACTTATGGAGTTTCTTTCTTCTCGCATATTTTCTTATGGAGAATGATATGGCCGTAAGGGGGTCTTTATTAGTGTTAACTCCTTCCCAAACTGCCAGAAAACATACAAGACGTATTTCATCAGCAGTGTCTAGGGGAAAAACAAAAACAAAAAAACCCTCAAATAGCTGGAATACCAAGACGTAGTAGGCACACTCAGCAACCTTGGAAGTGCAATTCATTTCATTACTTTCCTGAATGCATTGTGACAAGTAATTTTTTTTTAACAATGAAATGATTAGAGGGTGGTGGTGGTTGTTTTTGTTCTTTTTTCAGGAAATTCGTCATTCATTATTGTTTGCTATGATTACTGTAAATAGAAACTTAGTTGTTGATTGCTTGTTATCTTTCAGTTTCCCTTTTGAATTAATCATTTGGAGACATCGAGCCTCTTATTCATTGTTGAAAATCCTAGAAAATAGCGGTGGTCCAAGTCTACTGGCATATGGTTTTTAGATCCAATATTCTTGATGAAGTAAAATTTCTGGGCATATTGGTCTATTAAGAGCCAGTAGAATTGAACTACTGACATTATATAAATTATTGTATAATGAACAACTAGTATTTTTTCTGTTATATCAGTAAGCCTGTGTTTTTCTAATTTATTTCTAGGTATGCTATGATGAAACCGTCTTAAATCAATGTGTTCTAGAAATAAGTCTGACACTGAAATCAAATAATTGTATTCCAAAACTGCCTTTAATACTGTGTTGTCAAGAATTAAACTACATGCATAAAGCACAAGAGTTAAGTGCATTGGCCCTAGACATCCACAAATCTCTTAAAAAAAGGCGCATTCAAAATCTAGATCCAGATCAGGATTTGAATTATTTGATTTGGACGTGTCACTAACTACTGCTTTCTGTTGGGAACTCTTGACTGCCTTTCCACTTATGATCCATAGACTTCAAAGCACTTTGGAAAGGTCAGGAATAATAATTTTTTCCAATTTTGAAATGTAAAATTTGAAAATAAATTGGGGAACAATTTAATTTTCCTTATTTTTCAACCCACTGTAGAGCTGGTTTTAATGTTGAATTTCAAAATTTGAAAAATTTAAGAGATGGGGAAAGAAAAATCACAATTTCCCCCCTTTTCAACCAGCTCTACTTATTATCCCTGCCCTATAGAGAGGTTAAATGGCTTGTTCAGTGACACAGAGTGAGTCAGGGACAGAACTTAAGACTTCCAAGTCCTTATTCCACTTGCGTCTATCTGCTCCAAGGTTTAACTATTTCCAGTCTTGCAGGTTCTCTTCCTGGCTTTCTTTCCTGTGGCCACGTTTGAGTTCTGTTCATTAGGCTGCTTGATTTTGTCAGTCAGTGGAAAATGTTTTAGTATTTAGCTCCCTCAGTATTGATTTGCTTTCATTTCATGTTTACACTGCAAGATAAACGTAGGGAGCCTAATCCTTATTTCCTTTAGTAATACTGTCTTTCTTCCTACAATGATCTGCAACTTGTGGTTGGCTTGTTTGTTTGTTTGGTCATTCACAAAACAACATTAACGTTCTGAAAACCACTGCAAATATAACATCATCATGGGATAGTAGAGAAGACAGAGCTCTGGGAATGAGGAGATCAGGATTTCATTCCAGGCACTCTTCCTTACTTAATGTATACGACTTGAGCAAATCCCTTAGGCCAAAATTTACAGGTGTAATGCTTAAAGTGAGACACCTAAACCCATATTTAGTCACCTAAATATGTGGCTTGACTTTGCTGAACACCTAGAGCTCTCATCCAGGTCAATTAAAAAAATGCAACAAGAATTAAAATATTTTGGGACAATGCTTTAATAGTTTATGCAATGTACATTTCTCAACTTGCGCAGAGTTTTTTTGACAGCTCCTAATACTTCCTGATCATTCATCATGGGATCTGCATTTTACAGAATGGGTATAATATCTCTGAATCTTTCAAATAATTTGTGCACAATATACCTGTTAGTGTATTCATAACACACTAATGCATAAAAATAAAATCAACTTTAGAACATTGTATGGTCTCTCTTTTCTCTAATTATAACATGGTTTATGTGGAATGTAGTAATCAAAATGCATTAAGTGTCAGCGTCATTGCTGTAGTGGAATATTCACTGGATCAGGTTTTTACTGGAGTTTGGCAGACAGGAAAAGCACTAACCCTGATGAGAAGCATGATAAACTATACTAGTCTGTAGGATTCAAAGGAATCTGAGCACCTATGAAAGTCAGGTCATCTGGTCAGACACTCACATCAGAAAATTCTGGCCTCAAACGTTTGGGCCCAATCCTCTCCCCCAGCCAAGGCCCCTCAGCGTGACTCAAGAGAGAATTTGGTGCAAAGGTGGCTTTAAGCCACCTCAGCACGCCTACACAACTGGAGCCATTATCCTTTAGTCTGATCTCTCAGTGTAGTTAAAGCACACTGAAGACTACTTGTTGCCAGCTACAGATCACTCTTGGGCAGAGAAGCCCTGGCCATGTCTCCTTTGGTCTGGCCAAACTCTGTGCACTGTCTGCAGGGGGGATACTATACAGAGACCATAGATACTCACACACCATTTAGAATCCACCTACACTGGTGTGTGATCCTCTTGAGGCTGACTAAGCTGGTGTTATGGTAATTTTGTGCTAACAATGCAATGCAGAGCTACATGCTCTTGCATCCCCCACTCAAAGGTATGATATTTTGCCCTACTTTGAAAAATACTTTAAGATCTGTTAGCCCTGACTGAGCACTCTTCAGCTAAGTATTATTTACCCTTGGGAAAATAGTTCATCATTTTATTAGCCATGAAGAACTTATATTTTCCAATAATTTTACATTCCTTGATAAAAATAAATTGACCAAATATAGACTTGGTAAACTATCTACAGAGTCAAAGTACAGAATGTAGCAAAACATTTTATAACAGACAAGAGTATACTCAGATATTAATTACATATGCTAATAAGAATGAAAATTAGCTAGAGAGTTCAATTTATGGACTGCTGAACTCTTTTCACCATAATTAATCAAGGAAGGCCATATAACAAAGTATTAGATGAGTCTCTTATGATGCTAGTCATTTTTTTCATCATTAAGATTTCCCAAGCCTTCATTAATAAACTTAGTAATTGGCTACAGGAACAACCCTGCACCATACTGTATAGCACTTCAGGACTCAAAGGGCACCAGAGACTGAATTTAAAAGTTGTCTCCTGATTCAGCAGACCTACCACAGCAGAGGTTTCTGATGGAGTCAGGGAATTTCTTCAAAGAACTAAAGGACTGCTAATTTTAAAAACAGATGTGAGTGACCACTATGAAATCATTTCCTCCCCATCGTACTGATTAGCCAAACAGTTTGTGCTACCGTCTCTTGAACAGATGGTCTACAGTTCTTTTATAAACTCCCAGAGTTGCTGCAAGGCAGAGCTATTTACTTCTGAGGTCTTTCAAAAAAAAAAAAAATGCTGGCAGGTTAGGTATGCTACTTACGAAGAAACACATATTTTCCCTCAGAGAAATATTTGTCCCACAGCCTCATGCCTTACAACTTTCCTTTGTTTCCTGGAGTAAGTCCCAGTCTTCAATTCTAACTTCTGCTTTATTAGGTTAGTCTGCCTGCCAACAGTGGCTGATGTGTTTTATTGTCTGCCCACTGAGCCTCATTGTGTGTTTGAAAAGACAATCTTAGGCAAGCTTCTTTTGTTATGACAGTATGTCAGTGGAACACCTCTGATATTTTCAATCTGCTTATGTTTCCCTGGGTATCAAAAGTTTTATTCTTCCAATGACTACACAGAGTTGGTTCTGATATATTTACCCCTAAATATGAGTTAACTGTGGGAAGTTGCATCCACATTTTTAATGAGTTTGAGCATTCTTGATGTGGGATAATCCAGTGGTCAAAAGCTGTAATGTTAGACAGCACATGAACGTTCATTATATAGCTCATTTTCATTGTACTTTATACAGCCTATGTTTTTGGTTGGGAGAGAGAGAGAACAGTCTCGGGACCAGATACAAGCCTTCCTTAGGGGTAAAGATAAGCACAGTGTTAAAGACTGCTAATTTTTATCTTGTAGTAGAAGACAATGCTGGAACTGCCATCATTGCCACAAGTTCAGCCTTGTCCTGTTGGATGTGACTGAACATTTTATAAACTGAGCATTTATGTTACTGTTTAGCTTTGTTTTGTTTTTCTGCCATGTGTTTTGGTAGGACAGCCTTGAGCTGACAGTATATCAAGTCAGTTCCAAGTCAACGTTTACTGTCTTATTTTATTTTTCTAAAAATTATGTTACGGGTATTTAGTACCAGTGAAAGTCTAATAACTTTGGGGCTACATTCATGGCAAGGGTCTAAAGCAATGCAGCCAGCAGAGGCAGAATTGACTAGTGGAACAGACTGCACTGGTACGAAGTTGCTGCAACTGTATTTGTTCTGAAAGAGACCTAGTGGGCAAACACAACCTCAAAAATGGGAGTCTGTGGCTAGGAAGGGGCGACAAGGGCAGCTTTTCTCAAGCAGCTTCCACAGCTGCACTGATGGGCCACACAAACTAAAGCTGCTCCCTGAGTGCGGGGAGCCTGGCTGATACAGGAAAGTAACTGACACCTCCCACCAATGATTTATTGACTCTGGACTTCAGTTTAAGCCAAGTATTGCACAGGTGGAGCTCATGTCATCTTCCTCACACCCCTATACTTTGACCATCAATGCTGCTGCTATTTGCATCCTGTGTCTGCCATGAGCCGACATTGAGCCAAGTGGTGGGGTAGTTTTGCACTGGGATGTGCACTAGGATATCTCCATCATCCTTGTTTACACTTCTGACAAAATCCAGCACTCAAACCCATGATTCCAGTTATGAAAGGCTGCCCCTCTAGTTCCTCTTGCCCACCTGTGAAACTGTCCATTAGCCAGAATGGTCTATTCCTGAGTTTCGTGCACATCTGAGACTGTCCTCTACTGAAGACAAGAGACTGATGAGTGGGACTTTGGTCTGACCCATTCATATGTGCCAAAAATCTTAGACAAACAACTAATGTAAATTCTTGTTATCCTAGAAATGAACTAGATTTTAAAAAAGGAAGTATTCCAACCATTGTTTTTTCTCTCCTGTTTTTATAATGTAATGTATATACAAGAGACATTTTCATCTTCTCATATATATATGGATGCAAGACTAGAACTTACGCCCATGAATGTTAATATTCAACACAAGATGTTATCTAATTTGACTTGCAATCATTTTAACGAGAGAATAGATAAAGGTTTTCCTAGAGGTAGCTTATGCTGCATGCTGAATAATAATTTGGACTATTGACAGAGTATCCCTTTACTATTTATCAGGGGGCTAATTTGATCAGTTCTGCAGCAGTCAGATGCCTGGGGCTTCTCTAGAGAATTTTGAAAGTGTTGGTTTGGCACAGTAGAAGTTGTAAATCTAAAGAATGTGATCAAACTGAAGATACAAGATATAGCTGTACCGAAACATATGCAGACGTGCTCTTGCTTTATTCTTACAATGATTTCTGAGCTAGCTGGTCTCTCCAGGGTCTGATTTAAGTGCAGGAGCAGCAAATAAGCCCAAGAAATATTGCAAAGCAGTGTTAGGAGCTCCTACCTTTTACTAATGTTATCAAACCAATTGAGAGAAAAACGCATGTAACTCAACATAGCGAATAAAATATTCAAACAAAATAAATCCTTCTGGATCTTGGCAACCAAGAAGCCTGAAAATTCGTCATGTAAAGGCATGCCGGGAGATTCTTATGAAACATACATTTGTTTTACCACTGTATACTGCCTTTTGTGTTTGAGGAATCCCATAACACCTTACAAAGGTAACAGTGAGTTAGATACTGAGACTGGAATGACTGACAAATAGCAGAGCTGTTAGCCTCTCATCAATAGATCACATAGACCTGGGCTATATACTACTCTTGTTCTCTAGCAGATCTCCTCCTGACACTCTTAGAAGTGGGGAATCAAGGGAAGTTAGGTTTATTTTGGCAGTACCTGTCAGGTGCTACAGATATTTAGACTGGGGTTTTTGTAACCTGTTGGGCTGTGTGTCCCAGATGCTGTGTCTGATTACTGACTATATGTATGCCTGATATCTCAATACCTAGTCCTGCCTGGGAGTATTTAATAACATAAAAATATAGGGCTCCGAGCCTCTCCCTACCAGAGAAGACCCTTCTCTGTGGAGAAAAGGAGAATGAAAGGGTGAGTTGTGTTGTGCTAATTGGGCCTACAAATTTACACTAATTGTGAGTTCAACTGTAAAAAGCAAGTGAAAGTTTATACGATGTCACAATAACCTATAACAACAAATGTTGATGGGAAAAGGTAGAAGACAGACTGAATTAGTCTAAACAAAAAGGCCTGCTGCTATATCTCAAGGACTGCATTAATATCATGCTTGGTAAAAACAGAAAATGTGGAATCAGAAATTAATGAACCAAAACTGGTATGTTGACTATCAGTCCTAGTTGCTGAACAAAAAAAGGAGATGATTGACTATTTCACCGATTGCTCCCTTTTTGGGTCCTTAAAGAATGAGACTTTGTGAGGGGAAAAAAACCCCAAACCCTAGACATCGGCTTCTGAAATGAGCTTCACAGTCATGGCTGCCACCATCTCTTGGAAGCCTCCGCTTTCGTGATCCTAATCATGCAAGATGGCCAGACCGGACCAGATAGAGGGAAACAGATAACACTGACACCTCTATAGCTCAGGCTGAATCCCAAACACCACCTGGGATGGTGGTCGAATGGGGCTGGACTATCATGACAGCAGCAAAAATAACAGCCACTCCAGCCCATCTCAACTATCTTCTTTTTTTTTGTCTCTAAAAGGACAGTTATTACTATCTTTGATATCCCCCTAAGAGACTGCCAGAAAAAGGGGAGGAGAGGGTCCTTCTAAAACTCTCTACAGCTAAAGGGAAAGGGACCAAGAAATGTTGTTAAAATGAAAGCCTTACTTTATAATTTCAAATGTTTTAAACTGTTTTCTTTCTTTTCTGTATCTTTAATAAAAGGTTTAAAGGATTTTTAATGGTTTGTTTGCCAGGGTGCTAAGCAGCTTGCAGTCTCTGAATATCCAGACGTGAACCTTGTTTAACACAGTTTAATGTTGGACAATGATTGGGTTATGGTTAGTACCTTTGGCCCATATATTTCATCTAAATTAATAGAACAGTTGGAAGAACACAGTGAAAGCTATGTACAAATGAACCTCCATGTCTCTGGCCTCAAACTAGCTGCTATTCTTACAAGGAGAAGTTATCTTTCCATACTGCTGATCACTGAACATATTTTCTCATAGACGATACACATCCTCTGTTCCAGCATCTGAATCTGGAATTAATTAATAGAAGCAGGAGTTACTAATTGCTTTGGAAAAGTCTATAGGATGGTAGTAAAGTAGAAAAAGGGCAATGTTATCTCTTCCTGTGGAAAAATCCAAGAGAAAGGAAATTACTAAAAAGAAAATACAAGTCATGGAGTACCTGCCTATGTTCTCTTCCTATGAGGATGGAGTTTGCAGAAGCACGAAGGAGGCAGGTGGCAAGGTCTTCAATGGCTGGCCTGATGGAGCCCAAAGATCCATGGAACCTAGGTCCGAGAGGACTTGCTGTTCTGCGCTGATATGGGGGCTGACTTTCCCCCTCAGGAGCTGTCCTATCCTGGGCTCTCCAGCTATGCACTATGCTTTTTCAAAGGGTAGATGCCATACAAGGTAACATGGAAGCTCCCTGGAGTATGATTACCACCAGTACAGATTTTTGCTTAGAAATGTGAAGGTTCAGAGACAATTATACCATGCAGGAAAGCAGCTTCTAGACTTTAACCCAGTCCGTCCTGATTGCATCTACTCAAAATTAGCAGTGCTAATCAGGTGATATTAATTTAGAGTGTTGCTGGGGAAGTCACAACAGAGGGGGCAACATATTGTGTAGTCTCTACCACAATCTCCCATTCAGAAGTCAGAGGGTTTTGTAATTTTATAATTATTTTCACTACGCTGATAGAAGAGTATTTGATCAATTGGTCCAAAAATAAATCAGACATTCACTAAGAGGAGTTAGTTAATATTACTTGAGATGAGGCATTAGTCTCTTCTGATCCTGCTGTAACCCCACTGAAGTCAATGAATTACACTGATCTCTCAACCCCCATGCTTGTGTCCAAACAGTCCAGGGATGCTGGATGACATTGGAAGTCATTGTCACATGCTGAGGTGCAATCCACACTAGTGAGTTGTCACCACCTGCCCTGCAATCTTGGGTGCCTCACGAGGCTTTGTTGTTGTAGCTTCCAACCTGGGCTGCCCACAAACAGACTGCCAGTATACAGGCCACACCCTGAGTGCCTGTGTATAGCTGTAGCCCTGATCTGATAGCTCTGACCTCAGCTGCCTGTCAGCAACACTCATCATGCTTTGGCTTCCCCCAGCCTCAACATACTCCCAGTCCCAATTTTTCCCCAAAAACATGTGCTCTGCACTGTCCAGCCTTCTCCTGTAAAGTTCAGATCTTAAGGGTCCGTTGCCTCTGTAAAGGGTCCATATTCAACAGTTTGCTACTTTAAACTGAATTGTTTGGTAACTCCAGTTAAACACATCACTGGATTCGTTTAGATTAAAAATAAAGCAAGCTTATTTCACTATAAAGACATAGGTTTTAAATGAGTACAAGACGTTAAAGTCAGAAATGGTTACAAATGCAATAAAATTAAAATGATTTTTAGTAGCTAAAACTTAACAAGCTAGACTTGGTTCATGGTAAAATCCTTACCCCATCTTCCCAGCAACATGGCAGATCAGGGTCTCCCCCCCACTAGTAAAGGGCTAGTTCCTTTGTCTTCTTAGGGAGAAAGAGAAAGAAAAGATAACCAGGGGTGTTTTTGCCCCTCACTTTTATAGTCCAGTCAACCTTTGGAATGCATTTTCCTGAGGGTTACCCTTAGATAAAGTTCATTCCAGCTATGAGGAAGGAGTGATGGAGTCTCATGGTGAAAGAGGTTCAATGGTGTTTGCTAAACTGCAGCGTGAGCTGTTCCTGTCCCGCTTTGTTGCCAAAGAGTGGCCACTTGAGAGGTACGTGTCAATCGACTTTGATTACACATGGTTAGCAGGGCCTTTGTCTTTGAGAAACAGATTTCTCCCCTTCCCAGACTTGTCTGGTTAAACACATTTTAGTTGTAATCTTAGTTTATGTTCATAACTCTTAATACACATTTTGTACATACATTACACAAGAATATAAATGATCAATGTATTCATTTTTAAATGATACTGCAGAAGGCAATTTTGCATAAAGATTATTACAGTAGTGTGTGGGGTGGGGATACAGAGGTACTTAGGGTTATAGCCATGTCCTCTGAGCTTGCCAAAAGAGAATCAAGTTTCTATAGCTGCCTCCAGTTTATTCTAATGTCACTTACATCTACAGCACCTGTGGACATGCCATCACTTGCAAGTCCAGCACCACTAAAGTTCTGGGGCTCTGGGGAGACTGATGTGAGGACTTGTGCCTGAATCTTAAATGGTTGAGTTTAGGCAGGTAACACACATACAAAGGAGAAATCTTGTCACTGTGGCAGCAGCGGGATTTTTGGCAGCATAGCCAAAATTGTTCTGCTACACAAAGATGGCTTCTGCTATCTGGTTGCAGAGGAACTACAGAGTATAAAAATCTATGTGACATTACACAAGGGGCAGGAGTGGGTAGACAAAGAATGGAGGCAGAGAATCTGCCAATGAAAAGATCCTTCTTCTTCTTTCCCCTTCCCCTTGTGGGGGTGGCAGGACCCTGGGTACTATTTCTGTTCTCCCTCCATGTCCCCAAAACATCAAGCCATGTCCTATGCAGGTTACTTGGGCTGAATATCGACCCTTAATCCTAAAATTAGAGGCATTTCAAATTATTGTATAGTGTATATTTAGACTGGGGGTAAAGTCTGACCTTTCCTTTGGAAGCAAGCTTGCTGGGTGGAGAGAATGATGATTTTCGAGGCAGTCTCCTCCATAGCAGTTTAGAAGCAAAGTGCACGTAGTCTGTGAGGAATTCCAGAATGTATTAGTTGTGGGTAGGAAAATGTCTTTTACAAGAACCTCTTGTGACTCACCCTGACAGGAAAAAAGCTTGAGGTCAATATCTGAGCCAAAAGGCTGAATTTGGCAACTATGACCTTTTGCCAATTTCTGAACCATAAATGTACATGTAGTAACTCTTTCTGCAGAAATGTCAGCTCATGAAGCCTCCAAGACGCAGAAAAGTTTCCATTTCTAAGGACAGATCATCAAGTTGTATCAAAAACCACAAACACAGCTCTTTGATGAAATCGTATGGATGGATTTGCTCAAACTTCACAATATATATTCTGCATAATCCACAAATGGAAGTGAAAGCATTAGTGGCAGACAGCACTCTTTTATTGGCACTCTACATTTTTTCATTATTGTTTGTTCTCTGAAATGGATTAATGATTATTCTGTTCCTGTGACCAGAGAGAGACTGAAATCCTGCAGATCCCCAATGAAGTAAAAATTTTAGAAATCTTGCAAGATTCTTCCCATCTTGAGTGTTTACATCTTGCAACATTACATACACTGCGAAGGCTTTTGGTGCTATCTATGGCTTTGATCCTACATGCTCATACCCACAGACCGAGAAATCCCATTATTTCTAGAAAATTAAAATGTTCTGTATTCTTCTTATAAGTACTTGTGTGCTATCTAAAGCTCCAATCTTTCAACTCTCATGAATGGGTAAATTCCTCCCCCTCCCTCCTGCACCTTACATAGCATCTAATGTCTTCATAATGTATCTATCCTCAAAATGCATACATATCATTCAAGAAGGGGGAAGATAAAATCCAAACTCTAGCTCGATCCCAAATTCTAGCCTAAACCTAAGGCAGATCAGAGCCCAATACAACTTTCATAGATGACCAGCAAAAACTGGCAACATGGATGTGCAGTAGATAATCAACACAAACTGAAAGGACTTCAGAAAAATAACTGAACTTTGCTGTATGTACAAATTACTGCACTGTGTGGATTAAAAATGTATTGGCTCTGAAGAATTACATTTTTCCAAAGGTAAGAATCACAAAACCTTTAAAAGACACACACATTACATTCTCCTCTTCTAGAAGGAATTGCCTTTCACTATTTATAAATATAGCAAATACATTTATAGCGGGAAGTTTACTTTGCAGATTGTGCTTGCTGATCCAAACAGCATCACACGCTTGTTTCAGGGGCTCAGTTTAGCAGCAGTCCTTGCTACTTATTTCATTAAGATTATTCATGAGGTTTTTTTCCTGTGAAGACATCAGTGAATAGGCACAAGTCATTAAAAATAAGAGCTTAATTTGCATGACTCTTTACTCTTTTAAAAAGTAGTTTTTAGGGACAGTCAGCACATTGTGGCACCCAGAAAAGTCCTTTGGGAGGGAAGTATCTGTGAAATGAGCTCAGTTTAGGGAACTTTCCATCCTGTTGTTATAAATTTATGAGGATTGATCAAATACTGAGATACAGACACCAGAGATGAAATGTAGGTCACTAAGAAATCTTTTCAGGCAGTGAGTTATTCCAATTAGAGAGAGTTAATAAGCACTTTTCTAAGGCTAAGTTGATGTGCTTCTTATACTTTAATGCCATTTTGTTGGGAGAATAATCTCTTATTATGGTGTACTTCAAAAACTGTGACAGCAAGTCAGACTCACCTTCTATCCACTAATGAACCATGTGAGCACCGATCAAAGTGCAGCAGTTAAGCAAAGAGCAGAATAGTTGACACACAACCAAGTTAATTCCTAGGCAACTAACAAGTTCCAAAAATGGTGATGGCTTTGAAAAATCCTCATCAGCAAAGGTGGTTTACATGCAAGTTCCAGTTTATTTGAATCCACAAGGATGGGAGTATGGGCAAATAGTTCAAATTTTGACCATCTCTCTTTTTAACTCTTTAGCTCCATACTTAAGGATGAATAGGACAAGAATAACAGGCTTACCTAGTGAAACCATGAAAAAATCAGAAGAGATTGGAGGAAAGAAAGGAGGGAACATAATGAGACTTTGACGAATTGCTATGGAGCTGAATGCATCTACATTAAATAGGTAGTGTGCAGAGACCCAGGACACCATGGCTGAGGTGAATGGAAGACTATCTTATTTCCTGTTTACATGGATTCTTATCTCCTTCCTCTGTGCCCCATAGTGACCACTATGAATAGTGGCCCTAAACATTCACAACTACCACCACAAAATGTAGTAAAGAAGTACCATTACTAAACATGCAACTTCTTTGGATACTATACTTAGAGCTGAGAGAATAGGATCAAAACTATTTCCATTAATGTTAACTTTAGTAAAAACTAATTGGTTTTGTCGATGGCCCACATGCATTTTGTGTTAGCCTTCTTGGACTATTCTAGCTTGTAAATGGCAGAAATATTATCTGAAATGGTGAATTTTAAGTGAGTGTTGGGGAACCCTCATGAAAAGAGAAGTTTGTATTTGTAGCATTCACAAACATTCTAAAAGTTCATAAAAGTTATTCAGGGAAAGGAAACATACCATATGACCTATGTATCCAACAGGAACTAACCAAGCTCCCAGTCCTCCAATGAGCTCTGCATAGCTGTGCTGCATTACTTAGATCAGGGCGCAACACAGCTCAGACATTAAGCACCTGCAAAAAACACTGTGAGCAATCTATAGAACAAGAATTGTTCATAGTATTTAGCTGCTGAATGGTCAAGGTTTATGAGCCTCACATCTCCTCCACTTGCCCTCTATTGGAGCTGCAGGGAATGACAGAGAGGTTTGGTGGCTCACTGTGATGCTCCAAAAGGGATGGCTATCAGGTGGTGTCCAGGGAATCATGGGACAACTCAGGTGTTACATCTGCCAGGTTACTTTGTGATTCAGGCTGAGAGATCTACGCTCCTATCTGACAGCTGACTGGTGCAAAGATGACAGCTCATTCCTGTGCCTCTAGAGAGAGGAAAGCTGCTTGGTTCTCTTGCTGTCTTCCAGCTGAGTTCTCTGGCTGTCAGGAGGACACTACCTACTGCACAGGGGCCTGATTCTCATGTACATTATGGCTTCTTTGTGCTGCTTTCCTAGTGAAATTGGTCCTTAAAGTGGATGGAAACAGGCCCTGAGAAAACCCTTTGCACTGACAGCCTTCCTGGCTGGTGTTAGAGTTCTTTCATAGCCTGCTCCCAGCCCGTGGAAAAAGAGGTGGATCAGAGGTGTAGTCAGCATGCACTTCAATATGACTAGTTTCTGCTTCTCAGAGTTTGTGGGGGCTAGAAAAATCAGAGAATAAATTATAGTAGCCTGGGATCTTAAGCCATCTTTGTGCTCCCTGGTTTCTTGTGCTGTGCAATGACCTGCCCACTTCCTATGTAAGTTAGAGCAGCCCTAAGGATGTAAGCATCCCTCCTCTGTATTGCAGTAACACTTGGATCTGTAGAGCACAGGTGGGTCAGGAGCTGGGTTGTATTTAGCAAGGGACTATTTGATCACCTATTATATGGCATTCTTTATCTAAAGTGGGGTCTCTCCGAGGAATGGTTGAGGTCTCAAACAGTAAGTCGTGACACAAGCAGTGAAGGAGGAACTACTGTGTCTACTAAACTGAAATCTACTGCAACATAAAGACAAGAAAAGATTTTTCAGCAAATATTGCAAAAGTTATCCCCAGAGCTTTCAGTGAAGAAATAATGCAGGAGCACTGCTACTGGAGGAATATAACTATGCCACCGGAATTGGACAGCTCAGTGTATGATAAACTGGAGATGCAGCCGAGAGCTGTGAACTCAGTCAAACAAGCCACTCTGCCCACATCAAGGCTTGAACGCTCACCCACATTCTGTCAGTATGCCAGTCTTCAGTCCTGAACGTAAATGCTAAAATAAAGGCTCTATTGAAGATGGAACTAGCACAATAAAAGTCAGTATTGTGCCCCTCTGAGCCAGCAAGAACGGCAAACTGCGCAGAGTGTGAGGGCAAGTGTCATGAAAGGTAATATTCAGAGTAAAAGCAAAGCCTCACAGTAACATTCTGGATTTGACTGTCTTGGGTGGATAAGTCCCAGATAGCTGCCTGGTACTAACTTTATCAAATTAATTTCATAGAAGAGTACATAGGGGAACAGAATATGCTACCTTTATTTCTCACAAGTTAGCTATGGTTAGCATTTCTCTGATCCTCATTAGAGCAAAAAAATCATTTTAATTTGGAAAAATATATTTGATAATCTGTGTTAGCTACATATAAATTCTCCTTCTATATTATTTGTACAATATCAGCCACAGGAAATTATACTGCAGTAGCGGTGGCAGTTTGCCTAAGGGCCTGCCATTTAATTAATTGGAAGCAGTGTGTTGTGGGGACCACACATATTACAGTAATGCAGGCAGAGAAGCTGACATTGCACATTTACCAAAACTTAGAGATAGCTACATATGGATAATGCTATATTGCTATGTAAAGCTCTGGTTAGACCACACTTAGAGCAGGTTTTAATATTTAGTAATGAGAGGTTCATGATTTCTTTGTGCCCTATTCTCTATCCCTGTCCCCCCAAAATACATGTGGTATATTGGCCCAATCCAATTTCCATTGACTTGGGAGTTGAATTAGGCCCTAAATACCTAGTGGAAGGGGCTTGGGTCCTAAAACAGACTGGCAGTGAAGACTGGGCTAAAAGAAAACTTTAGTCTTTGCCTGTGGACCTCCATCTGAGTCGCTCTCTCACACACACACTCTGTCTCTAACTTCTTAACCAATTTAACTTTCCCTGTTTGCATATTCATTTCCAGCTACTTTTCTGTGTGGAGTGTATGGGGAGACACGTTTAATACTGGGCTGTAGGGAGTTGTAATTAGGATAATAGACCTTGTTTTTAGGTTTGAACTATTTTTTGTACAGCACCCAAGTGTCTTACAGATTCAAGTGCAATGTTGCTTCTGAGGAGGCAGGCATGGATTTTTGGATTATGCTCATAGACATAGTTTGACAACTATATGTGGGGTGGGAAAGCGCATGTACGCTGAAGCCAGTTATACTCCTGGGGGAATTCTGGGTGAACTCCTGGGTCAACTTGGAGGGTTGTTGGGTATGGGTGCGAAAAGTATGCAACAGGTATTTCTGGGGGGTGGGGTGGGGGGAAGGAGGGACTGTTAGGGATCTTCCCTCATGCAGATCTTGGCTGACCCCTAGCCTCTCCCATTCAGTCAGGCACATCTGCCCCTGAACCCTCATGTGTCTGTGCACTCCCATGTGTCCTTGTACCCCCATCCACGTGTCCCTCCACCCTCACGCAGACACCCACTCCCCCCATCCCCATGTGGCCCTACACACCCTCCCCCTGTCCCCATGTGTCTCTGTGGCCCCACTCAGCCATCCCCTGTTCCTATGTGTCTCTGTGCTCTCACTCAGCCACCCTCCCCCTGTAGCTCCGCACCTCCCTCCCCAGCTACACCTCCACTCCCATTCAGCCCTGCCCCAGTCTGTCCTCCCACACGGGCCCTTATGAGCCCTGGCTGACCCCTCCCCCTAACCCCCCCCAACAGCCCCACACTGTCTATCTCCCCATAGCCCCTCTCTCCTGACCTGGCCTGGGAGCCACTGTGAAGAGGGCAGGCTCTTTCTCTTCCCTAGTTGGCTGAGAGTGGCTGTTGTGTTCCAGCTCCACAGCACCCTCTGGTGGGCAAAAGGTGGAACTGCAGCAACATTCCAGCAGAAGCTTTTTTTCTGTGCAAAAAAATTAAAAATATGCATGGTTCCTTAATTATGTGCATGTGCAGTAGCACAGAATTCCCCCAGGAACACAGTTACCTTGGCTCACTGGCTTGCTCTCCCTGCCTGGAGTGGTAGCTGGGTTGCTGGCACTGCAGTGAGTGAGTGAGTGAGTGAGTGAGTGAGTGAGTGAGTGTGTGTGTGTGTGTGTGTGGCAACTGTCCAGCTTAATTGGGGAGCCCCAGCTGCTCCTGGTGGCCACTCCAGCACCACTGCTGTTATGATATTGCTGCTCTGGTGGTGCTGCTGGGCTCCTGTTCCCCCTCACCCATTCCCTTCTCTTCACCCTTCTTCTCCCCACTTTCCCCTGCATCATCCCATCCCTCATCCCCTCTTCTGCCCCCTGCCCTATCCCACCACCTTCCCCACTGTCTAGTCCCCTCACCCCACTCACCCCCTTGCCCTGCCCTGCAAAGGCATTCACCATCGTACAGGAAAAAGGTGGACACTAGGACCCAGGAGGCAGTGTCCAGCTGCCAAGGCCACAACCCAGAGTGCAGTAGAACAGCTGCTTCATCTGGCTGCCTCCTCTGCTTCCCTCAAGCAGAAATTTACGGGTGAGGAGGGGAAGCATGGGAAGAACAGAGACCCGCCCCGCCCCCCACCAACAGGCTGAGCAGAGCCCTGCACGGCAGCACGCCACTTTCATAAATTGGGGGGAGGGGTGGAGGTGCATGAACCCCCCCCCATCTCACTTCTGTTTGGTGGGGCAATGCTCCCCTGCACCTCCCAAACTACACTATGAGTGTGCTGTATAAACAAACAGGGCTCGTGAATCCTTGTTGACCCAGGCCAGGGTCTCTCAGGCAGAAGCGGCTCTGTCCTGTTCTGTGCCTGGCTGCCAGGACAGCGGCTAATTTGCTGGAGGGGAGAGGGAATAAAGGGACAGGGCAAGAAGGACAGAACCCCTTGCCCTCCCTTCCCCTGGCAGGCCAATCTGGGGGAGGCATTTGACCCCCTCCCATGCTCTTTTCTATGCATTGCCTCTGTTGGAGTGGCAGACCAGTTTGCTGACCCAGGCCAAATTCTGCACTGAAATCAATGGAGTTGGAGGGCTATATATCAAGATAATGTGACCACACTGTGTAAAAAATGAATAGAACTCTGTGTCCACTGCATATGGGGGGGGAGGGGTCCACCCGTGGAGACGGGGAGGTGATGTTTGTACTGCACCAAGGGTTTCACCAGGGAAGGGCATCACGTCAGGGTCCCTGAACATGTCCTCTCTCTATCCAGCACCTTTGTCTTTTGGGGTGGCTATGGCTGCCAAAGTGGCGGTTGCTGGTACCTTGCATTTTTACAACTTCACCACAGGGTGGACTTGCCACCATCAGGGCCCCTTGCTCCAGGTTCTACTGGCAGATATTGGCATTACACGGAGCTGAAGTAAGCTGAATCAACTCTAGCACTTTTCATTCTTCTCCTTGTCCAGAATTTGAAATGATGCTCAAACCAAAAAAGCCCCCTAACTCTAGGAACACGAGGGAACTTCTGGAGAGAAATAGTGCTCCCAGCCATTTCCTCTTCCCCAGTATGCCCCAACACATCCTAGCCTACTAGAGGAATTGGGGCATAAAGCTGGTATTGCAGGCTCTACACCATGGCGTACATTCCCCTATGTCAGTAATGTAGCTGGCTAAGCACACTATAAACTAACTTCATGCTGGTGGAGCAAGGCTAGGTAGCCTTATCAGGGCAAGGACCTAGATCAATGACTGCGGGGGTGCTGTGCAGGCATTAGGCACTCAGATAAAATGCTTGAATACTAGAATCTGTTCTGTTGCATGGGGAAATGTTGACTGGATCACTGCAATTTTTGTTGAGGTAGCATTGGATGATTATGACTTGCCTAGAGAGGCAGTGAAAGGAGAAAAGTTTCATCAGAAAAACCACCACAACACCATCTTAGTTAATGCACTGCAGTGTTATCCTATAGTATGAGCCCAAGTCCCGGGCTAATATTTTAAGAGGCCACATTGGGCCAATTTTACAACAGCCAAAGGGCATTGTACCTTCTGCCAACTCCTCATTAGTGAACTGACTGCAGTACACATATGGTGACATCAATCAACGTAGTGGAGGAAGCTATTGCTGCTGGGACTGTTGATGGTTTAAGCAATCACATGTCATGGTAACTTATTGAGAACTTCCTTATACTGAGCCCTAAAGTAAGCTATATTTTCACAGAGCAACACTGAAAAATAAATCCATATGACACAGGATCCAAACAAATCTAACAGCTGATTATGGAATGCTACCTTTTAAAATTTTTGTTCGTACAGTAGGTATGTTTTTTTCCCTCCATTTAATTTCTTCTGTCTCTCCAGGTGCCAGCAGTTATTTTTCTCTCCTTCAATTCTAGAGTCTTAACTGACTTATAGGTCCAGGCAGGACCAATCTTTGTTCTTCTTATATGAATGTGTTTTAACTATCACAGTGCCAGTTGACATGTATGGTATTTACATCAAGGAGGTTCTTAAGTAAATACATTCTAATAAACAGGCTTGCATTGAAATGGCCCAACATGGGCTTGTACAGCATTTTCCAGGATTTAACTTTTGCATCTTTTGCATCTTCTATACCAGTAGCTGCCAACAAGAAAAAGCCCTGTGTTAATGCCCTGTTAAAATTGCATAGTTAAAATCAAAACTGCCAACAACCAGGTTAATTCAGCTTCACTGTTACTTTATCTAGAGTAGACTCTTTACCAAGCACTTTACTATAATGGCTGTATTTTAAAGAATCCTTATTGAGGTTACAGGGACAAACCATCCTGATGTGTTGAAAGAATAGTAAATATGGCAGGCGACCAGCTTGGCTTAACAGTGGAATCCTTGCTGACCTTAACCACAAAAAAGAAGCTTACAAGAAGTGGAAGATTGGACAAATGACCAGGGATGAGTATAAAAATATTGCTCGGGCTTGCAGGAGTGAAATCAGGAAGGCCAAATCACACCTGGAGTTGCAGCTAGCAAGAAATGTTAAGAGTAACAAGAAGGGTTTCTTCAGGTATGTTAGCAACAAGAAGAAAGTCAAGGAAAGTGTGGGCCCCTTACTGAATGAGGGAGGCAACCTTGTGACAGAGGATGTGGAAAAAGCTAATGTACTCAATGCTTTTTTTGCCTCTGTCTTCACAAACAAGGTCAGCTCCCAGACTACTGCACTGGGCAGGACAGCTTGGGGAGGAGGTAACCAGCCCTCTGTGGAGAAAGAAGTGGTTCGGGACTATTTAGAAAAGCTGGATGAGCACAAGTCCATGGGGCCGGATGCGTTGCATCCGAGAGTGCTAAAGGAGTTGGCGGATGGGATTGCAGAGCCATTGGCCATTATCTCTGAAAACTCATGGCGATTGGGGGAGGTCCCAGATGACTGGAAAAAGGCTAATGTAGTGCCAATCTTTAAAAAAGGGAAGAAGGAGGATCCTGGGAACTACAGGCCAGTCAGCCTCACCTCAGTCCCTGGAAAAATCATGGAGCAGGTCCTCAAGGAATCAATTCTGAAGCACTTAGAGGAGAGGAAAGTGATCAGGAACAGTCAGCATGGATTCACCAAGGGCAAGTCATGCCTGACTAATCTAATTGCCTTCTATGACGAGATAACTGGCTCTGTGGATGAAGGGAAAGCGGTGGATGTGTTGTTCCTTGACTTTAGCAAAGCTTTTGACACGGTCTCCCACAGTATACTTGCCAGCAAGTTAAAGAAGTATGGGCTGGATGAATGGACTATAAGGTGGATAGAAAGCTGGCTAGGTTGTTGGGCTCAACGGGTAGTGATCAATGGCTCCATGTCTAGCTGGCAGCTGGTATCAAGTGGGGGTCGGTCCTGGGGCCGGTTTTGTTCAATATCTTCATAAATGATCTGGAGGATGGTGTGGATTGCACCCTCAGCAAGTTTGCAGATGACACTAAACTGGGAGGAGTGGTAGATACGCTGGAGGGTAGGGATAGGATACAGAGGGACCTAGACAAATTGGAGGATTGGGCCAAAAGAAATCTGATGAGGTTCAACAAGGACACGTGTAGAGTCCTGTACTTAGGACGGAAGAATCCAATGCACCGCTACAGACTAGGGACCGAATGGCTCGGCAGCAGTTCTGCAGAAAAGGACCTAGGGGTTACAGTGGACAAGAAGTTGGATATGAGTCAACAGTGTGCCCTTGTTGCCAAGAAGGCCAATGGCATTTTGGGATGTATAAGTAGGGGCACTGCCAGCAGATCGAGGGACGTGATCGTTCCCCTCTATTCAACATTGGTGAGGCCTCTTCTGGAGTACTGTGTTCAGTTTTGGGCCCCACACTACAAGAAGGATGTGGAAAAAGTCCACATGAAGGGCAACAAAAATGATTAGGGGACTGGAACACGACTTATGAGGAGAGGCTGAGGGAACTGGGGATGTTTAGTCTTCAGAAGAGAAGAAGGAGGGGGGATTTGATAGCTGCTTTCAACTACCTGAAAGGGGGTTCCAAAGAGGATGGATCTAGACTGTTCTCAGTGGTAGCAGATGATAGAACAAGGAGTAATGGTCTCAAGTTGCAGTGGGGAAGGTTTAGGTTGGATATTAGGAAAAACTTTTTCACTAGGAGGGTGGTGAAACACTGGAATGTGTTACCTAGGGAGGTGGTGGAATCTCCTTCCTTAGAAGTTTTTAAGGTCAGGCTTGACAAAGCCCTGGCTGGGATGATTTAGTCGGGGATCGGTCCTGCTTTGAGCAGGGGGTTGGACTAGATGACCTCCTGAGGTCCCTTACAACTCTGATATTCTATACGCTGTAACCAGCAATATGACAAGCTACTTATTTAGAGGCAAATAGAATATCCTCTTCTACAGCCATGGAGAGCCTCTTGGAAGCTACAGCTGTATGAGTCTGCTGAACAAGTGGGGGCTGGATGTGTGTGTGGGGAGTATTTGTGCAGGGGGTGCACTGCATCTTGGAATGTGCTAGCAGTTACTTCAGCCAATGGACTGAGTTAGCCTCCAGGGAGGGGTTTAACAGCTGCTCCAAGGCCTGGTACTAGGATTCCCTCTCCTTAGGGAAGGACCAGCACACCCTGCACCCAACAAGCACTGACCTCAGGGACTGGCCTCAGGCTGAAAGCATGAGTGCTCATCTACATGAGGAGTTATTCCAGAATAACGATTCCACTTGAAATGAACACCCTCCCTTATTCCAGAATAACATTAATCTGGAGACAAGCCACTAGTAGCTGATCCTGCTGCCAGTGGACTCAAAGGCAAAACTCTCTGTAATTTCATTGAGAGAAGGATCGAGCTGTTACCCATAGAAACAAGAATGTATACAGCACACTATTGCTGTGGCAGGTGGGGGATAGGTCAGTGACAGGAGAGAGGAACGTGGCATAGAATCTAGAGTGGGATGGTAGATAGGTTCAGCATCTTGTGTAGACCATATGTGGAGCATAATAAATGAGACGTTGTGGTCTGTGGATTATACCAGGGATGGTCTAGTTTCCAGATTTTAATTAGAGAGTGCAGTCACAATTTATAGGACAGTATGGAGAGTATAAGACTGTGCTCCATAGTTAAATGTTCAGTGGGGAAGGCAGGTGGTAGTAGTATGGAAGAAAATTAATGACTTGTGCTAAGCCTTTTAATTAATATTTCCAGACTTTTTTTTTTAAACTACAGTCTAATTTCTTGACTGTCAAATTTTCTAAAAATAAGAATAATGTTCCAATTGTGTTATAAGTTAATAGACATCCATGTACAACCTGAACTGTATTTTCATTGAGATTTTTGTCTCAGGATTTTATTTAGTTTTTGCAATTAACAAGGATAAAAAAAGCAAAACAAACAGATGCACAGTTGAGAAGTGGGCAGAGACCTCCTGATATGCTGAGAATTAAGTAGGAAGAAAGCTGTTGCATTTCCATAACAAGTATATAAACTAAAATTATCCCTCCCAGATCTTGTTTTAAGTAGAAGAAAATGAAGCTCATGCACTGTGGGTTAAAAAAATGTAATTTTTCCGTTTTGTATACAAATAAGGCAATGAAAGATTAAAAATCTCTCATATGGGTACATATTTACGATTTACACTTCTTTTCAGAAATGTCTGAATTTATGTATTTATTTAGAACCAACTGGTATCCATGTGCTCTTTGGTCCTAGGTACATTGGCATGAGGATATCTGTCAATGAAAAATTAGGGTACAGGACCCCCAATGTACTGGGGCATAAGGAAGATTGCAGCACACAGCAGCTGCAAGCTTCCCTCCTGCAGGGTACCGTAAAGGATCAAGTAAGTGCTGCTGGCAGGGCAAGGTGCTAAGCCAGGACATATCTTGGGTCAGTATATATTCTTCCTTGGCAGCTTGTTGAGATTCCTATGGGATCCCAATTGCAAACGAAAGCTGATCTCTTCTGCGTTAAAACCCATGGAAACAGTACCTGCCCTTCCATAGTAGATGTGTATGTCCTTGATCACCAGTTCACAGAGGTGAATATTATATTTGTCTGCACCAGCCAGTATGACTCTGTCCTGCTGGTGACAGATTCCAAATGAAGGATAGCTCTATTCAAGTCAATGGAAATTTTGACATGGATGCTCATGGAAGCCAGGAATTCACCTCCACATTTTGGGCCTGAGCCTGCAATCAATATGCAGGAGCATCTCAAAAGCTTTTAATTGCAAAAATTGGTATAACTGGGATTGCAGGTACAGTAGAGGACACCTAGACATTCAGGGCTTTTTATATTCTACAGCTGAGAGACCATTTCTTTGAAAATTAGGCATGAACAAGAGAAAACAGGAGCAATCCTAAATTTTCCCTAACAGTCAGAGATGAGCATATAAAAGTTGTTAGGCAAGAATGAGTGAAACACTGCATCCTTCTGGTCTTATGTGGGGAGTGAGAGTTTAGAACGAAAAGCTTTTTGAGATATGAATTCCTTATAGACAGGGAAAAAATATTTTAGCGCTTGCTGTCAGAATACTTGCTTTTTTTAAGGTATTCTCCAAAGGCTTTCTGTGAAAGATGAAAAAGAATTTTTGACATGAAATTTATCATAGAAATGAAAGAGACTAGAGCCACATCATGATAAGTTGTAATTCTGGGGTATTTTTTATTTATGTATTCAATGGAAATATAGGTATAAAAATGAGTTCTCGTGTAAGAAAAGAAACAGTAAATTTAATGGGAGCCATGTGTATTAGTACTAAATGCAGAATTATATGTAAGAGTCTCTCTTGTAGGGGTAGAAAGCAGAGTGTTACACCTGACAGAGGTGCTCGCCTGAGTCCCTCAGGCCCAGAACTTTAGACACCTAACTCTCATTTATATGAATGGGAGTTAAATGCCTAAATATCTTTGAGGATACCTAAGTACTCAGAACATTTTTTTTAAAAAAAGCCCTAAATAATTAATTAGTCATCTCATGTGGACTCTAGTGAGATTTAAAATAATTCAATTCCACATTCTATTTTATATCATTGGTCTGGTGCATTCCTGTGTGGAAAGTGACCCCACACGTTATATCTACATTCAGTGAATCTTAGTCAAAAAGAACATTTAATTTGTCATTCAAATGTTAGCTGATAATACCTCTGCAGCCAATCAGCTTTCAAGACACACTGAGACAGAATGCTGTCGAAGCCAGAATTACCATAGTTGCAATAGGAAATAACTGTGGAACTTTATAATATGTATTACAAACATTGACTTTTAATGGTGACCATGATACATGAACCAGCCCATTGCTTTTCTATGCATAACTTAAGAGGCAATGCATGACCGTGTATCTTGGTGGTTTCATCCAGGGGTAGGATGGAGAACATTTTATATGGCACGTTTCTATCTATTGGAGAGATGATCTGCACTTTTTTCCACTCATGCCCTTTCCCCTGCATATAAGCTCATCAGTGGACTTTGTGCCCTACACCAATATAAATATGATAAGAGAGGGGCACAAAGTATTATTTCTGAGGGCAACAGAACCAGGATGCCATGAGTAGCATTAGATCACTTACAATTAATTTTGTCCTGTCTTCCAAACAAGGTGGGTCAAGAAGCAAGTAAGAAATTCATTTAAACACTTCTGTTGCCATCGTTTTGGTCTCTCGGAGAAGAATGTACAGAGCAGGTCACAGTACAGCTGATTTTACCAGTTTTCCACATTGAATTTCACAGGAATGAGTGTGTTCAGAGAAGGAGCTTTGTTTAATCTGTGAGTTTCTCTCACTCTTTTTTTTTTTCCTTGTCTATCAAAAATGTTTCTATATTAATCACTTTTCTTTCTTCCTTCAGGTCCTTAAGGGTGCTGGATTTGTAAAGTAACTCTGGGAATCCAGTGTACGAATTCACGTAACAAAACAGGAGTGGTTGTTTTAAACACACTTTGTCCGGTGTGGAAACTTATTCCTGTAAACTTGTGGTTGGGATTCTAGACCTGCCATGGTTCAACTCAGGCTCTTGACTATACAGAGATCAGGAGGGACAAGGCTTTTGCATGTGGCTATGTGGTATATTTGATACCTTTTCCAGGACTTTAGTTTGCCTTCCCAGCTATAATGGAAACAACTAAGTAGAATATAATGAATCGGAATCGTTAAGAAGTCATATAAGAATGGAACCCTTTAATCATTTACTAGCATTTTAAATAAGGCACTGACTTTCCAGCCATGAAGCCACAATGAAGGAAGAAACGATTTTCACTATTCTTTTAAAGTTAGTAATTCTGTCCACCTTCTAGCTAAAGAGCATCTGCATTCAATCTCAAAGGAACATCCTTCAGTGTCGACAAGGATAACACAAGGGAAATTCTAACAGTCTGGAATAAACTCACCAGGTCCTATTTCTATCTTCACAGCAACATGAGTTGAGAATGCTTTTAGATAGTTCTATGTTCATGTATTTGCTTAAGGAAATGACATTCTATTCAGAGACTTCGTTGTCTGGCTCTGAAAAACTGCTCTGGTAGATGTTAAAACAAGAATGAAAAAAAAATCCTTTTAGAAACAAATGCAGCTAGACCAACAGAAAATCCACAGACGAGATTTAGCATGAGACATTTTAATAAGTATGTAACAAACCAAAGTTCAGTACTCAGTCAGTGTTCAGTGGAAGAAGGGATAAATGATGAAGGCACTCTCATGGGAAATAAGAGAAAACAGCTAGCAGTTTGGTCTAGCAAACAAAGTATGGCCCCAGTCTATCTTAGACCTCCTGAATATCACCCTTTCTACTAATATGGTGTCTCAGTTTTGCATTATCTAATTGCCTTCGTTTGCTCTGCAGCAGACAGTTCTTTTAATTATTCTAAATATGAAGATGGCACTGCAACTAGCAGTTCATAAGACTAATTTGTCAATGTGTAGTCAAAGCAATGGCTGGGGAGATGTAATTCACACCCAATCCAGGGTCAGAATGCAGGGCTGCCTACCTACAGGCTGGAATAGATGCTCCAGCCCCTGCACACCACTTGGGTGGGGCACTGCGGCCACCTGATAGAAAAATATGTGCATCTTGTCAACCCCTTGACTTTTCACCCTGGCTCTGTACAGCCCAGTGCAGAAACACAGTACCAGTGTGTGCAGGCATGCACCCAGCCAATCTCCATGAAGGGCTTAAGTGGTGAGAAGGACCTTGCATGAGCCCGGCACACTAATGGTAAATTTTATTCATGGTATCTTAATGAAGTACCCTCCAGTTAAGTGCTTTGAAAAACTCTGAATGAACAGTGATTTGCAAGTGTACCGTGCGGTAGCATTACCTTTGCTTAGAGACGTATAGGTATTCATGTCTACATAGGAGCAAAATTAAACTCAAAAAGCTAAATCTCCAAGGAAAAGCCATTTTTTTGTTTTGTTTTTCACTCTCTGTACACTAAGGCCATGTCTACACTTGGAGCTAAGGAGTGTAATTCCCAGATCATGTAGACACGGCAGTCACGGTAGCACAGGGAGCAGGAAGCGGCAGCACAGCCTGGCTGCCCCAAATATGTACCCATGAGGTCCAGAGGGTTTGGACTCAGGGCAACTAGCCCAAGCCCCACTCACCCCTGCCTGTGCTACCATGACTACATTTCTATTTTTAGTGTGCTACCTCAATAAGAGATCGCATGAGTACATCTATTCAGACTGGGAATCACACACCCCGCTCCAAGTGTAGACATGACCTTAGATCACAAGCATATGCCCGTTCTAGGCTTAACTCGCCGTGCATTTTTAAACTTTTCCCAATAAGTCTAAAGGGGCTTGTCTGACAGTTCAAGTGTCTCCCAAACAGATTTTTTAAGCTACAATTCTTCCATCACTTTTGCTCTCACAGCTCTTATCTCCTTTTCCACATTGTTTTCCATTTCTTCCTATGAAACATTTTCCTTTCTTATCAAATTTTCCTGGTTCCTCCACTTTATCTATTTAATGATTATTATGCCATTCTTCAATAGGTTATCGATTAAAACACTGTAGCTAGGAATGGATTCTATTACTACACTTGCTGAGATTTTTAAAGGCAGTGAGCCAAATTCATCCCTGATGTAATAGCACTAACAATACCAAGGGTGTTTTTGGCTCAGAGTCTTATCAGTTTTGTTTGTTTTTTCAACTTATTTATGAATCAAAATTGCAAAGTGCCTTTATGAGTTTTCTTCCCATTTGGGAGCTTTATAATCATAGAACACTCCAAGTGATTACTGAATTAGAATTACAAAAAATGTTTTAGGTAAAATGTTATAAAGATCAAAGTAACAGAGAAATGACAACCAATATAAGAATATGTCGTGCACCTAACACTTGATAGTGTAACACAGGTATCGGCAACCTTTGGCACGTGGCCTGTCAGGGAAATCCTCTGGTGGGCCGGGACAGTTTGTTTACCTGCAGCATCCTCAGTTTCAGCTGAACGCAGTTCCCACTGGCCGCAGTTCGCCATTCCAGGCCAATGGGGGCTGCAGGATGGTGCAGCCAGCACATCCCTCAGCCCACGCTGCTTCCCGCAGCCCCCATTGGCCTGGAACAGCAAACTGTGGCCAGTGGGAACTGCGTTAAGCCGAATCTGCGGACGCTGCAGGTAAACAAACTGTCCCGACCTGCCAGTGGATTTCCCTGAGGAAATTGTTGAAAATCACTTAATAAAAATCACTTAATAAAAAAACCCAGATAAGATGTATTCTTAAAGGAACCTTTCAGCTTCTTTAGACCCTCAAATTTGGATTGCTTAAAGGAAGAGTAAATCCCTTGCAATATTCCTACTATATGAAAGAGCATCATAGCAATGCGGGGCTAGACTGTTCTCATTGGTAGCTGATGACAGAACAAGGAGTATTGGTCTCAGGTGGCAGTGGGGGAGGTTTAGGCTGGATATTAGGAAAAACTTTTTCACTAGGAGGGTGGTGAAACACTGGAATGCGTTACCTAGGGAGGTGGCGGAATCTCCTTCCTTAGAAGTTTTTAAGGTCAGGCTTGACAAAGCCCTGGCTGGGATGATTTAGTCGGGGATTGGTCCTGCTTTGAGCAGAGGGTTGGCCTAGATGACCTCCTGAGGTCCCTTCCAACCCTGATATTCTATGATTTTATGATAGGACCTTGAGAGGTCATCTAGTCCATTCTCCCATGCTGAGGCTAGATCATCCCTGACAAGTGTTATTAAAAACCTCCAATGAAGGGGATCCTACAACCTCCCTTGGTAACGTATTTCAGTCCTTAACTATCTAGAATTTGTTTCCTAAATGTCCCTTGCTTCGGATTAACCCTTCTCCTACTTTCAGTGGACATGGAGAACAATTGATCACAGTCCTCTTTATAACAATCTTTAACATACTTGAAGACTGTTATCACGTCTCCGTCCCCCACAGTCTTCTTATCTCAAGACTAAGCATGTCCAGTTTTGTTAACCTTTCCTCATAGGTCATGTTTTCTAAACCTTTCATCATTTTTGTTACTCTTCTCTGGACTCTCTCCAATTTGTCTACATGTTTCCTAAAGTGTGGCACTGAAAACTGGGCAAATACTTTAGCCGGGCCCTCACCAGTGCCGAGTAGACTGGAAGAGTTAACTCTCATGTCTTACAACACAACATTCCTGTTAATACACCCCAGAATGTTAGCCCTTTTGGCAAGTGCATCACATAGTTCGCTTGTATTCAGTTTGTGATCCACTATAATCCCCAGGTCCTTTTCACCAGTATTATCACCTACCCAGTTATTCTGCAGTTTATAATTGTGCATTTGATTTTTCCTTCCTAAGTGAAGTACTTTGCACTTATTTTTATTGAATTTCATCTTGTTGAATTCAGACCAATTCTCCAATATGTCAAGGCTGTTGTGAATTCTAATTCTGTCCTCCAAAGTGCTTGCAACCTCTGCCAGCTTGCTGTCATCCACTAATTTTATAAGCATATTCTATACTTCATTATCCAAGCCATTAATGAAATATTGAATAGTATCAGACCTAGAACAGTCCCCTGCAGGACCCCACTAGATAAGTCCTTCCAAACTGACAGCAGACCACCATTGATGATTACTCTGAATATGGTTTTTCAACTAGTTGTTCACCCACTTTATAGTCAATTCATCTAGACCACATTTCTCTACTTGCTTCTGAGAATGCCATGTGGGATTGTGTCAAAAGCCTTACTAAAATCAAGATATATCACATCTACTGGTTTCCCCCATCCAGTAGGCCAGGAACCCTGTCAAAGAAGGAAAGTAGGTTGGTCTGCCATGATTTGCATGATTTGTTCTTGACAATCCATTTGTCTATTCCTTATCACCTTACTATCCTCTAGGGGCTTATAAATTGTTTGTTTAATAATTTGTTCTTTCCAGGTATTGAAGTTAGACTGACTGGGCTATAATTCACTGGGTCCAGTTTGTTCCCCTTTTAAAAAATAAGTATTATGTTTGCCCTTCTCCAGCCTCTTGGACCTTACCTGTCCTCCATGAGTTCTTAATGATAATTACTAATGGTTCTGAGATTGCTTCAGCTAGTTTTGTAAGTACCTTAGGATGGATTTCATCAGGTTTTGATGACTTGAATATATCTAATTCATCTAAACATTCTTTAATCTGTTCTTTCTCTATACCGGCTTTCTGGAAATCTTGTCTACATTCCTCTATTTATCTTTACAAGAAGTTGGTTAGGTATTTAAATATTGGCAAATAAACACATATTGGGAACAACTGACCCAAGCAAGATTCTAAAAACTTTTAACTACTTAAATACTTTTTTTCATCCCATAAGGGATTAACTTTTCTTTAAAATGCATTTTGGGGCTTCCACAGTTGACAGAGCCTGTTTAATTATAAGAGTTTTTATACTTTAGACTGAAAAGATATCCAAGCAGATTGGAAAATTCCAGGTTTAGGATCTGTGCCAGACCTTCCCAAGAACAGGTGTCGTCGCTTCCATTACATATCCTCCTCAGAAGTGCTACACATGAAGAAAATGTTTCTAGGCATGGCATCATGGTGGGTCAGATTCTGCCCCCTCCATGATCCCTACATACAACAGAACTGGTGCTGTTTCACAATGCCAGAGGGGAGCAAGATTTGGGTTGGCATAACAATGTGTGGCATGGCAGCTTTGTAGGGGCTGCCTATGCTCTATGAAGAGGATGGTGAGGAATAAGTCCAGGGAAGCTGTGACTACATGCAGTTGTGATCGTACTGAACATTAGCTCATCTGGAGCCAGTGGTGCAAGCTGTGAAAAAGCTACTGAGCCCCTATATTGTAGTACTTGCAGCTTTGTAGCCTGCTGGGAGAGGACAACCTCGGAAGAGAACCTGCTGTCTTAGTCTGGTTCCCCCCTCCCCCTTCTAAACAATTATCAAAAGCTCTAGAAGAATGACCAGAGTCTGGCTTGATAGGAAAATGTTGCTTTATTTGCCTTATTGTGGAAAATATGTTTCAGATTTATTTTAAAATACGAGGAACAGTGCATGCTGTTCCACTCATATTACCATCTGCTAAGGTGCTATGTAACCAGTACGACTCAGAGAAGCTGCAGAGAAATTGATATTACAATACAGCAGCAAAAATTCAAAACTGATACTTTTATGTATGACTCACCTACAGTACACAAGTTGCTAATGATTACTAGAGAACTAACTCTTTCCTACATACCCAACACCCCCTTTAAAAGAATTAAAACAAAGGTGGGTATCATGTTCAAATTCCCACTTCCAAACATTTTCTTATGGTTTTGGTCATGTCAGATTCCAAATCAGAAGAGTCCTGTCAATCTAGAAATGCTATATCAGACTCTTTCTCTCTCAACAAAACAAAAACAAGGAAAAACAAAAAAACACATGCATAGCACAGCAGGACTTGGCTATTTTTAAAAAAAATCTTGACTCCTTTATTCTGAAACTGAAGTGAACTCAAGACCTCCTCCAATTGGGGTTGGAATCTTGAGAATTGATTGGGAATTTTCTGATGAAACAGGGTGTCGTTGGAAAATGCTAATTTGATGAAACCAAAATGTTTAGTGGAAACATATTGATTTTGATGGGACTCCTGACCAAACACAGGGGGATTCCAACAGAGACCTAGTTTCCTAGCCTGGCAGGCTGCTGGGGAGCCACGCCTCACAGGGTCTGCAGCCCCTATAGCTCTGGGACAGCCCCACCATGTAGACAGCCTCAGAGACAAAGACCCTAGGGGCTTCCAGGGTCCATGCTCCAGGGCAGCCCCACCACATGGAGCATCCCAGGGTTTAGGACCTCAGGGCTTTCAAGTTCCCTGACATGGAGCTAGGAGCCCCAGCTCTAACAGACTCATGCTGGGACCGTCATTGCTTCCAGTCTCCCTGCCATGGAGCTGTAATCTTGGGAGCCCCAGTTCCCAAGCTCCATGGCTCCTGGCTCAGCTATGACTTTCAGTGCTTCTAGGTTCCCAGCTCCACACATTAGCCCTAGTGGAATGAGGAGCCCAGAAGCCATGGCTGAGCTGTGAGCCTCAGAGCTTGGCCCCCAGGCTCCATTTTGTTTCAACATTTTCAGCACAGAACATTTTGATTATTTCAAAACGGTATTTTATTTTCAGATTTTTTTGCTTCCACTGGAAACATCAAAAAATCTACTTTTTGTTTTCAAAAGGAATGATTATTTTTGGAATTTCAGAATTTCCCATAGAACAGAAATTCTGACTTTCAATCAGTTCGATTTGTGAGATCAGAGGGTTCAGTAACTTAGACTCCTAGACAGAGAGGGAATGTGTGCTGGGCACTGGCCAAGGATTTGGAAGATCCAGGTTATATTCCCAGCTCTATTACTGACCTATTGTGAGAGCAAGGCAAGTTTCCTCAACTCTACATGCCTTTGTTTCCCCTTCCATCTTTGTCTGTCTTGTCTGTTTAGATTGTAAAGTCTTCAGGGTAGTAGCTGTCTCCTACTATACATTTTACAATGCTTAACACAAGGGGGCCCCAGTCATGGGTGGGGCCTCCACGGACCACCAAATACAACTGATTAATAATAGTTAATAAATGGAGCACTGGTTTGGCCTAATGCAGAGCTGCAACCGATAAGGCTTCCTTGGCCCATCTCTAATAATTAGGGGCAAGTATGAGATCTAATATTTTGTTTCAAATATTCTGGTTATATTTTAACTTCATTTTTTAGTATCCCAGACATGTTGTGCATTCAAGAGAAATGCAAAGAAAACATCTGCCTTTCATACTTGAGTTTACTGGTTCTTGCTTTAAAAAATTAAACATTTAAAAAAAATTATAACTACACTTCAGATTGTTGCAATCCTGTTTGTTAGAATGCTCATAGCAGACTCTGTTGCCCTTTAGACCTTTCCCCTAGGAAAGCAGTGTTCTAACTGGAATTTAAAGACACTGGTCAGTAGTTGTCACCATGAGCTGTGTGCAGCATAAAAGAGCTGTAACTCCCCTCCCCCCATGCTCTTGCCAGTCTTCCCTTGGCTGAGCATGAACATTAGCTCAAAGCATTAAGGGGTACTCAAAATCCCAAGATAACCCAGTTGTAGAAGGAGCCACAGAACTTTGCATGGTTTGAACTAGATTGGGAGTACTTAGCCAAGTGAAGGCTAGCACCAAGACATTTTAGAGAGAGATCTGGGCTGGGACGCTAGAGAGGGAGATTTCACATGTGGGGAAAGAGGTAGGCTTGGGCATGCTCATATAAGAGAACAAAATAAAGCCAAAAATTTCATCACCCTGTTTAGAATTCACTTGTCGTCTCCAACTTACCAATATTTTTGGCTGTACATATGCAGCCCTACAAACATCTCTTCTAGCATCATTTCTGTAGGCTTGCATCTTATAAGCAAACAAATTGCAGCATTTTAAATAATTCTTGAGAAAGAATTAGCTCATACAGAAACTGATTTTCATTTTTTCCACGGGGGAAGGGGGGATAATTAATGGGTCAGGAATGCTCCAGC
Source organism: Caretta caretta (assembly GCF_965140235.1). Lineage (NCBI taxonomy): Eukaryota > Metazoa > Chordata > Testudines > Cheloniidae > Caretta > Caretta caretta. The sequence continues at coordinate 30,477,402 of NC_134214.1, forward strand.
TGTAACTTTTCTGAAATTTTCTGTTGAAGCAACATCTTCAGTGAAATTTTTGTGAGATGATGTTTCGCTATTTCCATGCAGGGTGATAAAAATTCAAAGCACCACAGTCTTTGTCAAATTTTTTACAATCTTTGCTAGCAATGAGGGAGACTAAAAGGACTAATTTAAGAAACCACAAGATAAAACTTAGACCATTGTTCCAAGATCTCCAGTTCCCATTGATGACTATCCTGGAATAATTAGAGAGACCAGCCAGGTGAGGTAATATATTTTATCCAACCAACTTCTCTTTCTCACCAATGGAAAGTTGGTCCAATAAAAGATGATAGCTCACCCACCTTGTCTCTGTAATATCCTGGGACCAACAGAGCTCTAACAACACTGCATAACCTGGAATAAAACAGCCACTGCTTTAGTCAAATAAATATAATCTCCACAGTTTTAACATTTAGGACTGGAAGGATGGTTGTGTAGTTAAAGTATACGGGGGGCTTTAAGAGACTTGATTTTACTCCCAGTACTGCCATACTTCCTGTGTGACCTCAGGCACAGTCACTTATGCTTCCTGTAACTTTAGTTACCCTGTCTATACCACGGGAACGATAACACTGACCTACATATAGAGGCAGTGTGTAAGGGTTAAATACAAGGGTAATGATCCTCATTTCATTGTACTACACAAATATAAAAAATATTATTTACAATACAACAATATCTCCAGAATCCCAAGATGGGTAACAGAAGGTCATGAATTTGGATTGTGAATCAAGTGAACTTTGCTATCATTCCTTCACTGGTCCACAGAGAGAAGAAAGGTTCAGAAAGCCCAGGCCTGCCCTAATGTGTAGCCTCGCTACACTAGCTCTATAACTTCCAGGAAGTTAGTCCAATTTACAGCTCTGACTCAGACTGTTTATTTACCCCATGTCATTCTAGAAATGAGTGTGGCTCGTTATTTTTGGTGAAGTGATTAATGATTTATTAACTGGATACACAGATTGAATAGGTAGAAATATTCTGTTACCTAAACATGCTTGTATGTGGAAGAGACTACACTGTAGTAAAAAATAGAGCTGTTGAATTAATTAAATATGACCCATTAAGAGACACACAAAAATACATCTCACAGCTCTGCTAACAACATTAATAATTCAGTGCCATTGCCACACTAAAGTATACACAATTTTTCATAATCAATTATTTATGAAGCTTCACACTTTACACAGTACATTCAGTACATGACCTTCTTTAGAATACAAAACCAGTTTATCTCCTCTAGAGCTAAATGTGAAATGAATGATTAAAAAAGTTCTTTTAGCAACGGTCCTGGTTTCGGGTTTTGCTACCTTCACCCCTCTCTGGGTGCAACCACAAAGGACTCCCGCTCTTAGACTGGACTTCTAGGTTGGCAGCTCCCCCATTAACAACTGTGTTAACTTGATTGACCCAACTATGTTTGGCACCTGTAAGCCCTTTCCTCTCGGAAGCTTTGACTGCAGCTGATTAAAGTACCTCAAAAACAGCTTCTTCAAAGCAAACTATTGTTTATTCACCCAAAAGTTCATAGCATGCAGAGTAAAGGGTTAAAACAAAACAAAAGAAGCCTATGCATATGGGTCTTATCTACACTATAATCTTTCCTTGTAAGTTTTTTAAGTTCCCCTCCAGCAAGTCACCACCACCTCTAGATTGCTCTGCTACATTCTCTCTTCATCTTCCTAGGCAGCTGACAGCTCACTCAACCCCCATTCTTCCATAGGTTTGGCCTGGAAAGAGTAAACTTTGCCAGCCTAGTTGGAGGCAGGTCAGGGATATTTCCCAGTTAATAGATTTTCCCTTTGAATTGTATCCAGTCAGGCAGGGCAATATTACACACGTAAACTGAGGGACACATGATATGTATGAAAAGTAATGCACATATCTCCCTCATTCTCCACAGAACTATAAAATCAGCTCAGGTTTCAGAGTAGCAGTCGTGTTAGTCTGTATATGCAAAAAGAAAAGGAGTACTTGTGCCACCTTAGAGACTAACAAATTTATTTGAGAATAAGCTTTTGTGAGCGACAGCTCACTTCATCAGATACATGCAGTGGAAAATATAGTGGGGAGATTTTATATACACAGAGAATATGAAACAATGGGTGTTACCATACACACTGTAACGAGAGTGACCAGGTGAGTTGAGCTATTACCAGCAGGAGAGAAAAAAAACCTTTTGTAGTGATAATCAAGGTGGGCCATTTCCAGCAGTTGACAAGAACGTGTGAGAAACCATCTGGGGGGGGGGAGAGGAATAAACATGGGGAAATAGTTTTACTTTGTGTAATGACACATCCACTCCCAGTCTTTATTCAAGCCTAATTTAATGGTGTCCAGTTTGCAAATTAATTCCAATTCAGCAGTCTCTCGTTGGAGTCTGTTTTTGAAGTTTTTTTGTTGAAGAATTGCCACTTTTAGGTCTGTAATCGAGTGACCAAAGAGATCGAAGTGTTCTCCGCCAGTTTTTGAATGTTATAATTCTTGATGTCTGATTTGTGTCCATTTATTCTTTTGCATAGAGTCTGTCCAGTTTGGCCAATGTACATGGCAGAGAGGCATTGCTGGCACATGCTGTCATAATTCACATTGGTAGATGTGCAGGTGAACGAGCCTCTGATAGTGTGGCTGATGTGATTAGGCCCTATGATGGTGTCCCCTGAATAGATATGTGGACACAGTTGGCAATGGGCTTTGTTGCAAGGATATGTTTCTGGGTTAGTGGTTTTGTTGTGTGGTGTGTGGTTCCTGGTGAGTATTTGCTTCAGGTTGGGGAGTTGTCTGTAAGCAAGGACTGGCCTGTCTCCCAAGATCTGTGAGAGTGATGGGTCGTCCTTCAGAATAGGTTGTAGATCCTTGATGATGCGTTGGAGAGGTTTTAGTTGGGGGCTGAAGGCTCTGTCAATCTGTTTCTTCACTTCAGCAGGTGGGTACTGTAGTTGTAAGAACGCTTGATAGAGATCTTATAGGTGTTTGTCTCTGTTTGAGGGGTTGGAGCAAATGCGGTTGTATTGTAGCGCTTGGCTGTAGACAATGGATCATGTGGTGTGGTCTGTATGAAAGCTGGAGGCATGTAGGTAGGAATAGCGGTCAGTAGGTTTCCGGTATAGGATGGTGTTTATGTGACCATCGCTTATTAGCACTGTTGTATCCAGGCAGTGGATCTCTGTGTGGACTGGTCCAGGCTGAGGTTGATGGCGGGATGGAAATTGTTGAAATCATAGTGGAATTTCACAAGGGCTTCTTTTCCATGGGTCCAGATGATGAAGATGTCATCAATGTAGCACAAGTAGAGTAGGGGCATTAGGAGACGAGAGCTGAGGAAGCGTTGTTCTAAGTCAGCCATAAAAATGTTGGCATACCGTGGGGCCATGCAGATACTCATAGCAGTGCCACTGATTTGAAGGTATACATTGTCCCCAAATGTGAAATAGTTAAGGGTGAGGACAAAGTCACAAAGTTCATCTGCCAGGTTTGCCGTGACATTATCGGGGATACTGTTCCTGATGGCCTGTAGTCCATATTTGTGTGGAATGTTGGTGTAGAGGGCTTCTACATCCATAGCGGCTAGGATGGTGTTTTCAGGAAGATCACTGATGGATTGTCGTTTCCTCAGGAAGTCAGTGGTGTCTCAAAGATAGCTAGGAGTGCCGGTAGCGTAGGGCCTGAGGAGGGAGTCTACATAGCCAGACAATCCTGCTGTCAGGGTGCCAATGCCTGAGATGATGGGGCGTCCAGGATTTCCAGGTTTATGGATCTTGGATAGCAGATAGAGTACCCCTGGTTGGGATTCTAGGGGTGTGTGTGTGCGGATTTGTTCTTGTGCTTTTTCAGGGAGTTTCCTGAGCAGATGGTGTAGTTTCTTTTGGTAACCCTCAGTGGGATCAGAGGGTAATCACTTGTAGAATGTGGTGTTGGAGAGCTGCCTAGCAGCCTCTTGTTCATATTCTGACCTATTCATGATGATGACATCACCTCCTTTGTCAGCCTTTTTGATTATGATGTCAGAGTTGTTTCTGAGGCTGTGGATGGCATTGTGTTTTGCACGGCTGAGGTTATGGGGCAAATGATGCTGCTTTTCCACAATTTCAGCCCATGCACGTCAGCAGAAGCACTCTGTGTAGAAATCAGCTCAATGACTGTTCTCCTCCCTTCCCCAACAACTGCAGCAAAGAAATGGATAGATTTTCAAGACTAGCTCTAGTGCCCTGAGGAGAAATACAGTGAAAGCCTACAACATGGTGCTTGGAATGACATCTTTTTAAACTGTGGCAGAACTACTAAGGTAGGAGGATTTTTATACTTCAGATTGGGCGACAACTTCTTTTGTCATTGAAAGATTTTTAGGGTTTTTAAGAAAACAAAAGGAAGAATCAGCAGAGAGAGTCCCTTCAATTACAAGAGGTGTGAAAAGATGGGGAAAAATCCAATAGGATGATGGTAAGAGAAGCACAAAGTAAGAATTTGACAGTCACCCATGTTCAACTTGTCCGGGACACTCTAACTGAATTCCTCTGTTATAAGGCTCCAGCGCAATTCCTCAGCAGAATAATACAAATTCAATAAAAATAAATAAATAAATAAATGTTTGTTTCAAGCTGCTCACTTCTGCCCAGCCTTTAATATGTGTCTCTCTCCCATCTCACCCAAACTATTCTTCTGACTGTGGAGTCAATATTACCTCCTGTCTAGCATTAGTGAGGACCACCACATGACATGGCTTCCAGATGGCATGCTGTTATCTATGAAACCCCATGAATCACTCTTTTCACTGACTTCAGTGGGCTCTGAATTAGGTCTAAACAACAATTAAAAACTATTGTTACTGACTAGTAGCTGAAAGCCTGTGCTGTCACATGGGTTTGGCAATTGGGCCAAATAATCCACCATCTGTACAGGCTCCATCATCCAACCAATAGAACTGTTGCGTACAAATTAGCTGTAGAGTATGATTGGCTGTTACCTCTGATATCATAATGGTCTAGGACTCATGCCATGTCACAGATATATGCCTTACTGTAGCTGTACACCTCAAGTGTGTAACAAAGTCAAAATGGCTGAAAACTTAAAAATTGGACAATAACAGACTGTGAATCCCAGTGATGATTGAACTTAGTGATATTCTAAATAAAAAGAGCTCTCAGCTATGCTTGTAACTTTTTCCATTGCTTCACACTGACTCAACTGACATTCTAGGCTTCAGAATGACACACAAACAGTGACAAACCTGGAATCTTCTGATATAAAATGTTGAATCCTTTCTACCTGGCAAAAAGTATTTTGAGGGCTCTATTACCATAACCACTAGACAGAAACTGAAGGCAACCTTTAGTATATGAAAAGTAGCTGAGCTGGCTGAATAACAGATTTTCCAGTTTGCTGACAATTAAAAAAAATTGTTCAGGTTAAACTATAAATATTAATTTTTCAAAAATTTCAGAAAATCAAAAGATTAAAAATACTTGTGTCAAGTAAATGTTTGTATCTAAAAGAAAACTTTTTTTTCAATTCTGAGCATTTTAATGTTTGAATTAAAAAAAAATAAAATTACAGGACTTTCTAAAAGAAGTCATATCTAATTGAAAAATCAAAATGTTTCACTGCAAAAGTGTAAAAATGAATCATTTTCATTTTTTTCAGATGTTTATGGTATTTTTTTAACTGAAACAATTTGGTAAAATGGCCTTGAAATTGTGAAAAGTTTCAGTGTCCCCGAAGCTGCATTTTTCACTAAAAAAAAGTTTAAGCTGAAAAATGTTGCCCATATTTAAGCATATGTCTGGCTCCTTGACACTTCCAGGCTAAGGGACCTGGGAATGATAGTTTCCTATAGCAATTAACCATTTTTGAGACTATCCATTTCAGAATTAAACACTGACAAAAAATAATAGGTGCTTTCCTTTTTCCACTTCATTCATTCAGCTTTGTGGGGTACTGCAGTTTCTTTGGTGTTTCTACATCGATACACAGAAATGTGATAACTGAGTGTGAAAACAGGATGCCTTGCCCATGTCATTTCTGCCAAAAAGCCGAGGCTTTCTCATTCTGACATCAAACAACAGTGAACATCTGAAATGTTTTTTGATCTAACAACGGAATGCAATTGAATGTTTAGACACAAAGTTTTGACTTCCTGTGCTCACTATTTACTGTGTGGGCAAAGTGCAAATTACAAATGAATTCCTTCAAGGAGCTGTTAATGTTAAGGTCATAAAGTTAACAGTCAGCTTTAAAGGGCAAAATGCACTGAAGGCTGCTTCATGGTACATCTGCTTTTATAGTTTGCACCCAAAATATATTCTCAAAACTAGGTTAAATGTGTTTTATATAGTCATGCAAAAAGACTGAATGCGGAATAATTTAAATACAGTGCTGTATGGTACGTGATGGTTTTTAACCAAAAAGTAGGATTTAGGTGAATGCATATTTTAGAGAAAAATTGCAAAATGCTCTGCTCTACTAAATTGAATCCAATAGAAAGGTGACATTGTGCCATTTTCAACAGAGGTGATATATTCTCCCAAACGTATATATTGTTGTCATACATCTCAAACAGCCTCTGACACTTTATTTGAGAGAAAATAATTCCAGAATTCATGTTTCTGCATTAAGTGGAGGTTTAGCTTAACTCCTGACCCTCTATTCAAGTTAAAGGTTTCAGCAGTTGGTTGAAATCTCTCCAAATATTCTGGTGATTCGAGAACATAAGGGCAGTTTAGGAACAATCCAATGTCCTCTGGAATGAATGAATGAATGAATGATTAGACCAAGGGTTTTTTCCAATGTTAACTACATTAATGCTTCATTTGCTTGAAACTTCACACCTATGTTTTTCCAACACCAGATACAGACCTCAAATGTGTACAACAGATTTTTGTCAAGCTCACTTTTTTCCCAGTAGGAATTATTTCCATCTCTTTTTGGCTTGCTTCTCGCCATTTTCCAGAATGCATTTTGGAATTAGTGTAAAGTAGCTCCAATAATCACACTGAGAGGACATTAAATTGAGCCAAGAGATGCAGCACTTTCATTAGAATGATGTGAATAAGGGCATGACATTTGTAATGTTAACCAAAGCAAATCATTGAACATTTATGGCTAGATTTTCCTGGATGCTGGGCACCCATAATTTGCCTTGACTTCAGTGGTCATTAACTTTTATGTGGGGGAAATAATGGAACTGGATACATATCCCACCTCATCCAACTTTACAAAAGCTGCACAGCAGGCTGCATGTGTCCTCCAAGACTGTAACATTAGTCCAGAGTACTGTAATAGAGGGACCAAATCCGCAGCCTGCTGTACCTTTTGATGAAATGGCATGCAGTTCCCTTCCATTATGCACAGGGAACAGAAAAAGGCCCTTCCTGGCTACCTTGCCAGCAGGGCTCAGATTAGGCCAATACATGGTAGTATAGCCTACTGGCACCTTTCTTTTATCCAGAATCTCTACTTTTATTTCAAAGAAAAAGCAATCGAAATTTTCTTTTTAAAAATAATGGGAAAGTTACCACTTTCTTTCAATTTTTTTATCCCCTTGCCTCCCTCCTTTTTTTTGCCATGGGAGTGGGTGGGGGGCAGGGGTGGGTAGGAAGAGAAGAGGAAACAGTGTGGAATAACATTTTCTTACACTTTCCACACCTTTTCACTCTAGAAAAGGGGGAAGGTGGTAGGATGTTAAAAATGAGGGAAAGTAACATTTTCTTTCACTTGCTTCCTCAGTTTTCCAGTAAAAAGTCGTTAAAAAATACCAAAACAAAACAAAAAATCCTGATTTTACTTTTTTTATTCCTCCCCTTCTTTTTTCAGTGAAAGAAGAGAAAGATGTTTTTCCCAAATTTTAGTAACTTCCAACCCCCTCTTCTTTTCCACTGGTCAAAAAGGAAGGAAAGTAAATGGGGGGTGGGGGGAAGCAAGAAATCTAAACAATGTTTTTTTCAAAATGAGAGAACATTTTCTCTTTTAATTTTTTTGTTAGAAAACAAGGAAAAAGTGAAAATTTTGAAGAAATTGAATTCTGAAAATTTTCATGAAAAAATATTACAAGCTCTACTAGAGGTGGTAATCTACGTGTTGTTGTTAACCCATTTCATTCCTCATGTAAGAAAGGAGAGAGGAGATCACAGTTCTGTATAATTTTCTATGAGTAAAATCTCATTTTTTTTTACCACAAATGGTTGGCATTTGGGAAAGGTATATCACATGTTCTCCTTTCTGCCCCTCAAAAAAAAAAAAAAAATCGAGGAAGAGCCCAGCCCAAAGAACCCAGCAGACCCTATTGCCATATTCAAACCCCACTGAAAGGGAACAATCTCAAGGCGCTGAGATAGCACACACAATCATAGTTTGAACATCTGTGCAAATAGTGTGATTGACTTCTGATTTTGATGACTCATATGGAAGGAGCTTATGTTGTGGGCAGAGCTTGGAGAAGCACTACCATCTTCTTTTTCCCTAATTCAGCCTCTGCTGGCTGGTGTCTCTCCCTATCCGATATAGCCCAAACTTGTGACTTGAGTACTATGAAGGACCCTGTTCTGGGACCCTGCACTAAGCAAATCTTCCCCTTATATGTGCATGTTAATTAGAAGCAGCAACTAAATCTATGCAATTTAACAGTGAAACCTGTTTGAATTTGCCCTGAATAATATAGTTGAAATTTTTTTTTACCTTAAGCTTAAAGCACTGTTTTCATTATACTCTATGTAAGTTAGACAGTTACCGTGGAGGTGGAAGGGTTACATTCTTCACTAGATGTCTGAATAACTGCTGGTTAAAAGACAATCTGTGCTGGAACACAGTAAGTGAGAATATTCAGAAGAACTGAATTCTACGGTTGAAAGAAAACAACACTAAATATGGCTAAATATTGAAATTTCAATGTCTATGTAATCTCCCTATGCAACTGTTTAAATTGTAGTAAAGATAATACTCACTCCTCAGGGCTCTCAGTTTGAATTGGCAAGACCTATGGATTCTGGGAGACAACAGACTCCACTCTTGGGAAGGAAGGGTAAACTTTCTGTTCATTGATTAACAATGACCCTTGGAACCAAGTAATTACAGGCTCTTCAGAGGATTCCCTTCCACTCTTGGCCATGAAGGTTGGTGCCTGCAAAGAATAAATATAGTATATGAAGTATATAAAACAGGGAGAAAGTGAGGGAATGCATAGGCCTAACCCCAGAAACAGAAGTAATGGTGCAGGTCCTTGGTGAGGAGCACACAGAGCAGCTCAGGACAGGGTGAACAGCTCACCTTTGCATCCACAATTCTGGGCTACCAGGGTGCAGTCCAGTACCCAGGCTGAAGGCTGCTGCAAGTTGCACCAGCTGCCCGTAACTCAAGGTGCTGTTTCACTGACCAAGTATCACGGGGCACTGAGACCCTTCCAAAAACAGAGGCCGAGAATGGGTGTGTCATACAGTGACTACACTTGCTGTACCAAATCGACATATTCCCCTTACACAAAGGGAATCCTCAGACAGCTAGATCCGTTACTTTACTAGTACTCACAAAAAGAAAAGGAGTACTTGTGGCACCTTAGAGACTAACAAATTACTAGTACTCTACATGATTGCAAAGGCTTGTGGCACCCATAGCAAGACTAGGAGTCATATCACTGAATTATTAACTTAAAATTTTATTGAGATAACAATTAAAATAAATAATGCATTGAACACAGAAAACATATCACATACACAGCACTGAAGCGCTTGAGAATTCAGTGTTCATTGGTGAACTACATCATAGATAATAAAGATGGAATAGAACTCAAACACTTGTTTTCTTAGGCCCTGATTGAGCAAAGACTTATGCATATGCTTAAAGTTAGGTATGAGCATAAATCAACTGGGGCCTAAGGAAACAGGTATTTGGGTTCTATTCCAAGGTCAATAACTTAACTCTTGCTAATCACAAATACAAAGCAAAGAATGTGCATTTGGTTGATTTGCATGGTACTTAGATCGCAAACACTTTGTGGGAGGGACTGTCTTTTCATTGTATGTTTGGGCAATGCCAAGCACTGACTGAGGCATTTAGACGCTGTCATTTTACAAAATAATAGAAATTCTCCATTGGTGAAATTTCCAGAATAGCAATTGAAACATGATAACAAAACAATGCAAAATGTTTGCTATTTCCGTTTTGATTTTCTATGTGACATTTTAGAGGCCCAGAAAGTTACCAGTACTAATTTACTATTTTATCTTTTGAGGGATAGGAACTCTACTAAATGTAAATCTTTCTTTACTAAAGTCATATGTGGGTTGTGCAGCTCCACAGGATATTTGGATCTTTACCATAATGACTTCACATTTCTGTAACCCTCTATATAAACATCCCTGTGTTTAGAAAATATGTATTTTTGTCCTCTGTACTCTTTGCCTATTCAGTACATGCATGACTGTAATTGTTCCTGAAGAAAGCAAATTACAAACTGTCACTGGAATGGCTAAATTCCATGGAAAGGGCCCCCAAATAACAGCCTGAGAACCACAACATTTAAAAAAAAAAAGTTACTTTCTGGACACAAAAATGTCTTTGCATCATAGAACAAACCTTATCCTGCTAGAGAAAGGAAACATGAAGCACAGAAATAAATGAAAGAAACACTGAACCAAAACCAATCAGTATAAAATAATGTTCTGCCTCAGTGTTAAATCCTCTACCCGAGATTCTAGTTCTGTTGAAAGACCTTGTTCTCCAAAACAGGAAATTCAGAGTAAGAGAAAACTAAAAGATGAGAATGTTGAATTAAAACAAGGGATTTGAGGTAGACCATTTTGAGTGAAAAGAAAAGGAGTACTTGTGTCACCGTAGCGACTAACAAATTTATTTGAGAATAAGCTTTCGTGAGCTACAGCTCACTTCATCGATGCATGCAGTGGAAAATACAGTGGGGAGATTTATATACACAGAGAACATGAAACAATGGGTGTTACCATACACACTGTAACAAGAGTGATCAGGTAAGGTGAGCTATTACCAGCAGGAGAGCAGGGAGGAAAAAACCCTTTGTAGTGATAATCAAGGTGGGCCATTTCCAGCAGTTGACAAGAACGTCTGAGGAACAGTGGGGTGGGGGGTGGAGGGGAGGAATAAACATGGGGAAATAATTTTACTTTGTGTAATGACACATCCACTCCCAGTCTTTATTCAAGCCTAATTTAATGGTGTCCAGTTTGCAAATTAATTCCAATTCAGCAGTTTCTCATTGGAGTCTGTTTTTGAAGTTTTTTTGTTGAAGAATTGCCACTTTTAGGTCTATAATCGAGTGACCAAAGAGATTGAAGTGTTCTCCGCCAGTTTTTGAATGTTATAATTCTTGATGTCTGATTTGTGTCCATTTATTCTTTTGCATAGAGACTGTCCGGTTTGGCCAAAGTACATAGCAGAAAGGCACTGCTGGCACATGCTGTCATAATTCACATTGGTAGATGTGCAGGTGAACGAGCCTCTGATTGCGTGGCTGATGTGATTAGGCCCTATGATGGTGTCCCCGAATAGATATGTGGACACAGTTGGCAATGGGCTTTGTTGCAAGGATAAGTTTCTGGGTTAGTGGTTTTGTTGTGTGATGTGTGGTTGCTGGTGAGTATTTGCTTCAGGTTGGGGAGCTGTCTGTAAGCACGGACTGGCCTGTCTCCCAAGATCTGTGAGAGTGATGGGTTGTCCTTCAGGATAGGTTGTAGATCCTTGATGATGCGTTGGAGAGGTTTTAGTTGGGGGCTGAAGGTGACGGCTAGAGGCGTTCTGTTATTTTCTTTGTTGGGCCTGTCCTGTAGTAGGTAACTTCTGGGTACTCTTCTGGCTCTGTCAATCTGTTTCTTCACTTCTCTACGTGAAAGAATAAATGGACACAAATCAGATGTCAAGAATTATAACATTCAAAAACCAGTCAGAGAACACTTCAATCTCTTTGGTCACTCGATTACAGACCTAAAAGTGGCAATTCTTCAACAAAAAAACTTCAAAAACAGACTCCAATGAGAGACTGCTGAATTGGAATTAATTTGCAAACTGGATACAATTAACTTAGGCTTGAATAAAGACTGGGAGTGGATGGGTCATTACACAAAGTAAAACTATTTCCCCATCTTTATTTCCTCCCCGCCCATTGTTCCTCACACATTCTTATCAACTGCTGGAAATAGCCCACCTTGATTATCACCACAAAAGGTCCCCCCCCTGCCCCCAGTCTCCTGCTGGTAATAGCTCACCTTACCTGATCACTCTTGTTACAGTGTGCATAGTAACACCCATTGTTTCATGTTTTCTGTGTATATAATCTCCCCACTGTATTTTCCACTGCATGCATCCGATGAAGTGAGCTGTAGCTCATGAAAGCTTATGCTCAAATAAATTTGTTAGTCTCTAAGGTGCCACAAGTACTCCTTTTCTTTTTGTGGATACAAACTAACACGGCTGCTACTCTGAAACCTGTCATTTTGAGTGAGCAATCCTACATATATTATTTGTCTAGCTGTACTTTTGAACATGCATCTTTGTCCAGAAGCTGCTGTTTCTATTAAAAGCTTACTTTCCCATATAACTTGTACGCTAAAGATGAAGCTATTGAATAAGGAAAGCGTCTATTAAGACTCACAGTAAATATAAGGTAATAAAGAGTATGTCTACACTGCAGCTTGGACTGAGCCTCCTAGCCCAGGTAGATAGAGATATGGTAGTTAGTGGCCAGGGTGATAACAGGCTAGCCATCTGAGTTTGGACCCAGGAAGTTGGTTGGCTTGTATTCAGCAGCCAGCCCATGCTGCAACATTCATACTGCTTTTTTAGCACGCTAGCTCAAGTAGAGCTAGCACATCTGTCTACCCGGACTAGGAGGCATTCTCCCACTGCAGTGTAGACACATCCTAAAAGCCTGGTCCTGAGAGGTGCCACGCTCTGTCAGTGGTTATTGAAGGCAATGGGAATTGTGTGTCCTCAGCACCTTTATGCTATCAGCTGATCCAGTGAAATGAATGGGAGCCTTGTGGATGGTTATAGATCAAAGGTGGCCTCTGAACAAAGATAAAGTCCAGTCCCAAGAGCGTGCCAGAAGTAGAACTCCTATTAAAGACTACAGGGGTTCTGAGTACAATAGGACTTACGGGTTTGAGCCGGCATATAGGACTTTAAAATCATTACCATGTATGCTAAGAGATGTATAAGGGAACAGAAATGTCCTGAAACTCTTTCAAACTGTTTTAAGTATCTGTAAGACCATGGTAATCCTATTGAACAAATATACTAAAATGGAAGACATTTAAACATACCAAATATTTTAAATTATTAAGTATTATTCAAGAATAAATGTGATATTAAGGTAGTTAGTAAATTTCTTGGATTTTCTTAGTGCAAAATCTGGCCCAGCGAGCTGGGTTATTTATTTATTTTTTTAAACTATTATTTTGGACTGTTCTGCTGCCTAATATAAGGGCCAGATTAGGACAAAATGACAATTATGTATAGTGTGTAAAAGCAGTGTGCAGTTATTGAATCTTAGAAATAGTGCAACTTACGATAAATATTGTCTAATGTATTAGATGCTAATAATAAATTCCAAATCTTTTAGAGATGGTTCAAATACAATTCCCCCCCCCCCAATCACTCCCCTACTAAAAGAAACAAGAAGCCATTTATTAGAAGCAGAGCAAACATATGACACACAATTATGTTACCCATATATCCTTTCACCACACACCAATGGTTGTTCCTGGATACCCAGAAATTATAAGTGGGAAATTCAAAGCCATGTGGTTTCCTTGGCAGTGATGAGACTTGTTTCACTTATATATATGGTATGGCTGGGTTTGCATTTGATCAAAGAAGGATAAGAAATGAATCCAATGACCATTCTGAGATGTCCTAGAAAGTAACAAACCAAACGTACTGTTTTCTATCTAATATACATGTGGTTTAATTGTTTTGCCAAGGAATATAGTCTATGAGAAACAAACATCTTCAGATATTTGTCTAGACTACTTTCAAAATAATTTCTCAGGAATTCGTGTCTAAGTTTACTGTCCACTTACGTAGCAAATTCTTGCATAACAAAAGCGTGCAGATCAAATATACCTTGCATTACATCCTAAACATTTGATCTAACAATGTGGTAATTGAAAGAGTAAAATTTTACATTGTTCTTTTTTTCCTTGAACAAAATTTAAATAATAAGAGTTAACATTAAACTATGTATTTGTAGTTGCCTTAATTAACTCTGCTTTTGTTTCTTAAAAAAATACCCCCAAAAGTGTAATAGCTAAAAAAAAAAGACCAAGAATTCCCTGTACCCCCTTTTAAATAATTTTTGCCTTGGTGCTAGAATTATGAGTATTCTATAATAAATAAATAGTAATTATAAAATAATTAATTAAAACCTTAGGCTCAATATTACAGATCCACACAGAGAAAGGATGAGATTCCATGTTGAGCATCTAAGTGGCATAGCCCAGGGGGAGCGAGGCTAAGGTGGCTTTAAGCCACATTTACATCCTCCTTATTCCGGGATGCTCCACAGCTCTGAGAAGCTCCCAGTGAGGACTGAGGACCAGTACTGAGGACCTATGTAAGTTATAGTAATCACCAGGATGCTTCCTGATGGTCTGCAGCCCTGCTCAGGATCACGAGTGCTGTGGCTTCACTCTAACACACCCTGTTTATCCCCCACCATGACCCAGCACACCCCCTGTTCCAGGGCTTGTGACGCCATCCTTATGACAGTCTTCCTCAGTGCTTGCGCTGTGGGACATGTCCCCCAGGCCAAACTGGGGCTTTTGGGGCTTCTTTAAAGACCATTTTATCTGGAATAAAGGGGCCAGAACAGAGGTGGGGATCCTTAGGTGTGTTTAGTAAACCAGCATTGCCCATACTTGCATAACAACATGAAACTAGCCAGCCTCAAGCATTACCAAAATTAATATAAATTACGAACATGCAATTACCACGGCTGATCATTGAAAAAGTTGCTATAAGAACAAATGGTAAACCAGGCCTCAGAGAGAGCCAACCTGCATTTTTGCTATTGTGGTGCTATTTTTCTTTGTGCTTTCATATCAGAGCAATGAATATAAGCGCGTGCAAAAAAACTCACGCAACACAACAACAAAGAAAACGAGGAGGAATGTCAAAATATTTAGCATTCAGCTTGGGTGAGCATCCATAGTTTCAAATGTTTATCCAAACTGCCTCAACCTATAGGGGCCTCCACACATCCTGAGAGCCTTCCATCCCCATACCAAACAATTCCCATCTTCTCCACAAGACAGACTCCTGCACTGGAGAGCTGGCAGTGCTGTCTTCTGCAGGGAAGCCCATTAGTTGGCAACCTCTCACCAGCATTTTCTGAGTGGATAGTGGTTTTTGGCATCTTCCCTCCCACAGTGGTCCCTCTCTGGCACCTTTCCATTCAGGCCATACTTCTACGCCACTCTGTCACCCTCCTTCCCATCTAAAATGGCTTCCTCACTCACACCCAGGCTCACCTCTAGTAAAATATGTATCTTTGGAAGATACCCTGTTATCTATTCAATATTTAATTCATTCTCTTTCTCTCTTTCACACACACACACACACACACACATGTTTATTTACCTTCCATGCTGAGACTGCTGCCAATTATGCTGACCAGTAGTATTTCTTTGTGTTCCTCCTCTCTGTATCCACCTGTTGTCTCTTGTCCTCTACTAAGGGCTTGTCTACACTTACAGCACTGCAGTGACACAGATGCACCTGTGTAGTACTTAGTGAAGATGATAGCTACACTGACGGGAGAGCTTCCCCCATCAGCATAGGTACTCCATCTCCCTGAGAGGTAGTAGCTATGTCAACAGGAGAAGCCCATTGACACAGAGCTGCCTATACCAGGAGTTCGGTCAGTATAACTGTGTGGCTCAGCGGTATGGCTTTTCCAACCCCCTGAGCAACACAGTTATACCAACATAAGTTTGTAGTGTACACCAAGCTGTAGATTATAAGTGGTTTAGGACAGGGGGACTGTCTTTTTGTTCTGCGTTTGTACAGCAGCTGGCATAAGGGGCTCCTAGTGCATGACTGAGGTTCATAGCTGCTACTATAGTATAAATAAATAAATATAAATTAAATAATAACAATAATATGGGAATAAAGAACAGTGGACACAAACCCCCATATTCTTTACTCAGTCCTTGAAATTTTTGCTGACTGGGCCCAATGTCTGAGAGTCACCTTTTTGAATATTTCCAACACTTTGAACTTTTCCAACACAGCAACTGGCTAAACATACAGATTTTCCTTGTTATTTTGTATGTATTTTATCAGGATAGAGACTTCTCAATTAGAAAGACTGTCTCTATGCTTTCTCCTCCTGTTAAATGTAGACAAATCAGTTATATATCAACCAATTTCACCCTGGATTTCAAAAAAGTTATCCTCTGTGTTTTCTTTAAAAAAAGAAAGAACAACTTGGGTTCCATTACAAATGCCATGTACCAACAGACACCTCTTTCTGTTCTCTAATGGCTCTCTAGAGTTGTACACATAATTACAATATTTCTTTCTCCACTGTTTATCCTCCACCTATTTTAAAGCATATAAACATTGGTAATTTTATTTTAAGCAACTTCAATATTTAAGCAAGTATAAACTTTTCTTTGGACTGGTATTCACATCCCAGGTTTACTGCCAGTGCTAATGTTAAACAGAAAACTAGGGGAACTGTGGTCTACCATGATGATCTTACAACCAGATCCAAGGCTTACAAACCATCTGTTTTGGTGACACAGCCCTAAAGATGCATTACCAGCCCCATCTCACAGTCCAACTCCTCCTCCTGTGGCATTTTGGCAACCAGTGACTGCTTGGAAAAGAAATTCAAAGCCTGTGTTAATCAAGAAATAGCTCTGTATAAACCACCACAATTGTGGGCAGCCAAAATGTGTTTTTCTTGGGGATTCTTTCTACCAAAACATTGCCTATTGCCAGGCTTTTATTCTTTAGGTACTGTAGTTTCAGCTGTATACTGAATGTTTACGGTACACAGGGCTGCTCTCCCAAGCCAGGGAGAGGAAGTAGAATGGAGCTTTCTCCCCCCACCTCTCAGGTTCCCCTTACTTTAAACCCCAATTAATAAGTACCATAATTAAGGAAATCCAAAGCCATTCCATTTGACTGAAGTGCTCAGATCTGGCTATGGGTAACTGTTAATTTTCCTCTAGCCAATTACAGTGGTAAAGTACTCTCTAGACTTTTTTAAAAAACGTGGCGTGCTTTCTCCTGAGATGAACGATATTTGAACTCAAAGACACAGGAATAAGCACCGTTAGTTTATAGGAGCCAGTGCTGAAAGGCCTCTGGCTATAAGAAAAGTGCATTTATAACTTTTAAAATATATTTTACTGTGGAGTAAACAGGCAACAGCCTAATTAAATCTCAGAATGGAAACAGTCTAAACATTCCTAAGTGCACAACTGCTCTCCTTTCCCAAACACAATATAAAAATATTCAAGTGTCAAGCCTACATGTGAAGGAGACCACTAAAGTACTTCTATATGTGAGGCTGAGGAGATGATTCCATGGCCATTGGTGCTTGAGACAGGGAGCCCAGCTTCTCATTCTTGTTCTGCAGTTCTAACGCCAGTAATCTCAGTTACTGTAATGAAACATAAGGCAATGGTTCTACACTTTCTACACTTACAGCATTGCAGTGGCACGGCTGCACTGGTGGGATGGGAGAGCTTCTCCCACCAATGTAGGTACTCCACCTCTCTGAGAAGTGGTAGCTCTGTTGACAGCTGAAGTCCTCCCGTCCACATAGTGCTGTCTACAGCAGAAGTTCGGTCGGTATAACTCCTTTGCTCAGGGGTGTAGACAGGTCCTACAGTCTTAGTTGTATAAAACATCTTTCTCATCCCAAAGGGATTCTCTACCCTGTATGCTTAGTTTTATTCAGAATCAGTGCCCCCCATACAAATGACTTTCCTTTCCGGCAGGATGGGCGGGATTTTTAGGAGACAGGACTGCATATTATGTAATGCTTTAAATACCAAGCGTACAAGGCCCTCTCCTCTAATCCCCAGGCTTCATAGATGTGCTGTGCCTGGGGCTACAGTTGTATCACTATTTAAGGGTGCCTGAGTACTTCTGTACACTGTGGAAAGAGTGTCCATGCTGGCTCCTCATAGGTCAATGTAGAATGAGCCACAAGGGGGTTGGATTCTCTCTTTTATGTGTCTGACTGGCTGGTTCTTGCTCGCATGCTCAGGGTCCAACTGATCACTACATGTGGGATTGGGAAGGAATTTTCCCCTAGGTCAGATTGGCAGTGATCTTAGGGGGCGGGGTAGGGAATATCACACTTACTGATTTCCCCAGGGCCTCTGGCCCTGGGGCTTCTTGGCCCCTCCTATTTTCTGACTGTTGCATATAATAGTTTATTCTCCTGTGGCCTGTAACATTTTGGTTGTTGGGTTAGTGTGCGAGTGACAAGTGGGGCTGGTGGTTTGTCCTACACAGGAGCTCAGACTAAGATCAGCAGTTCTCAAACTATGGGCTGATGGGGAGCAACAGCCCGCCCTGCTCTGACAGCAGCTGCACGGGGCACTGTAGGGCTCTTCACTAGTCCCACGCGGGGCTCTCTTAGCAACTGTGACACGTCAGAGGTCCATTGCATGGTTTTTCCCCAAGAACTTAAAAACATTATCAGCTGTGCATGTACAGTGAGAAACAGGAAATGGATCATTTTGTGACAAAGGGAGAAAAGCATATGACACAAGTCGAAGGGAGGGCAGGAGCAGAGGTTCCAGCCTGAAATGTAGAGTGAAGCGACAAGAACTTATGTCCTCCTCCTCATAGATTTTTATCACCTTTGAAGAGGCATGAGGTCAAAAAGCTTTGTGTTGTTATTTAAGTTCCTAGTTTACTAATGAACCAATATTCAGAATATAAACAGTTGGGTTTTAATAATCAGCCTTTGTATTTTATAGTTCTCTGTTAATGGGGAAAAAAGTGATCATAGGTCACTAAAATACCATTAGCCACCCAGCACACAAGACCTTAGTGATTAACCTCTGCCTGGTTTACTGACTTCAGTAATTTACTGTCTTGCTCCCTGTTATTGTATCTGTCTAAATCCCAGAGGAAAGAGCTGGTACAAGATATAAGGCTGCTGAAAGATCTGCAGCCTGAATTTAATATAGAATGTTTGCTTTGTTTGCCAAGTGCAATAACTGGAGTATTTTTACAAGGCTATATATTAGTAATACATGTGTGCGTGCACACACACAGAGCTATAAATGATGAAATAATGATCCAGTCACATCTCCATTGGCTTTCTTGCATAATGGCAGGTTCAGAGGAGACAATAATAGATGTGACATTAGGAATCAAAATGCTTTGATTTTTGGAGGTGCTGATGCTGAACACCCACAACTCCTGTTGCAGTTAATGAGACCAGCAAGTGCATAATACTCCTGAAATCCAAGTCACAAGAATTGTCTAAATTTCTGAATATAGTCTGATGCTTTGAGGGCTGGGACTATGTAATGTGAAGAAGTTTAGTTTAGTTTAGTTTCCTAAGATGGAGATAATAGAATTGTAATTATCATGTAGCTCAGCTAAAATAGTGTAAGGGCTGAATGTGGCTGTGTCCATCTCAGAAGTACATTCACAGACACTTTAGGAAAAAGATCCTGTAAACAGTTTCTTAGAACAGGTAAGGCGTAAAGTGGGCACAGTTTTGTCCAGATAATGATGGAAATATTTGCACAACAGAAATGGTATACATGGATGATGTAAAGAAGCCAGGTCACAATTCAGAAGAGAAACACGGCTCAAAGGGCAAAGGAAAAAGCAGCATCATTTTGAAAAAGGCCATGGTAGAACCTGATTCAAGATGTAGATAATCTCCTGTGGTGACTGACAGTAATTTACTTTTTGTAAATACTTTCTACAGAAGCGTAAGACCTCAATACTATACGCAACTAGACACATGCATAACTTTACTCACATGACTAATGATGCATATGCCTTAGTATTTGCAGGTTAATCAAGGCCTAATTTTCTACAATTTGTTTTATTCAGAGCTTTTATTGGCAATAGCCGTGTGAGTGTTGCTGTTTTCTGTGCTAATTATTTGTATTAAATCACTTCTTTTAAATGTACTGTTTTTCTTATTCCTTATTTGCTGTATTTTTCATCTGGCAAACTATGATTCTAATTACCTGATATTTTCAGTAATATATTCCACAGCATATGAGCTAACTCAAGAAAACTATGTATATATGTTATGTTGTTTATATTTTTCCAAGACAGCTGATGATGATAAAAAAAAAATTCTGGAAATAATAAACTTATACTTTTGGTGGGCCATTCAACATTTCCTAAACTTACTGTCAAATATATTAGTGTTAAAATATATTTTGACAGGTCTTCTGAAACACAGTAGGGAATAATTAAAAAGAATAACAATTAACCTGTTTTAGAGAGAGCATTATCATGTAAATGCTGCCTCAAGGTAATTTCTCACAAATTAAATTCAAATGGATATGCATAGAGCACCATAATAATTAAGGAAACCTGCCAGTTAAATTATGACTAGTCAAGTTCAGCATAGCTCATTTAATGCTCCTTAGCATTTCTTCATTAGTACGTTTTTTAAGAATACATTTGGATGTTTGAAAAAGATTGAAATAGAGAGTATATCAACTGCAGTACAAGCAGTATAGTAATTCAGGATTAGAAAAAATGTAAACAATTGAAAGCAGAGATATGCTTATGGCAAATGAAAACAAGCATAGTATATCTAGCTCAGTCTATTTGGGCCCTGGCTGTGTACTAAAAGAGTATCAGAAGCACAGATTAAGTTTAATTACAGTTGTTGGCATATAGTATTTTAATGCTGTTAGACATACTGATTGTTCCAAACACTTAAACATGAATGTAACTGCATATGCATGCAGTCCTGTAAGCTCTACCTGTAAGCTTGCTTCACAGATCCAGACGGAGGCAGGCGAAATATATTTGTTGGAGTTGCTATTCCGCTTCCTTCTGAGCTCAAATGTGAAAAAAAGCACACTCAAAATAAAATCCTTTGATCATGTCTACTTACTGTGCAAATCCAGAGATAAAACTAATCGATCTGATCCATAAACCTATAGAAATCAAAGGCTTTCCAGAGGAGCTGACAGAGATCCCATCTGACACGGGAATAAAGTTCACAAAAACCAGTGTAGGAAGACTTCAACACACAGATACTGCCTTTGATACAACAGCCCAAAATCTCATATATAGACTCTCTTGGGGTTTCTCACAGATAAATCTTGGAAGCCATACAGACACCTGACCAGACTGTGAAACGAGAACTGGATCTTTAGGCTGGATGCGGACAAAAGAAATGTGAGAATCCTCCCCACTTCCACCTGCCCTGCAATCCTGCTCAGACCACTTCCTCCAGCAGGCAGAAGAAGTAGTAAGAACAAACCCATTGCAAGAGAAGAAGACACCACTGCCCTGGCCTATCCCCCAAAACCTCAGCGAGACCAGGATTTCACCCCTGGAGTCAGCCAAATTCCAAAAGTCGCTTTTCCAGCTAAAGGACCAGGAGCAGAAGCAGCATGACAAGCATGTGGGGATGGCTGCTCTGGGCACTCTCCAATCCCGCCGACCACACAGATCACCACCATGATTCTTAAATTCACCTATGACGAAAAGAGAGAAGGAAGAAAACTTGAGCAGTGGGGCATGGAAGACACTGCCGGATACAGACACACCTCAGACACAAGGATTTCTACAAGCCTTTGCCATTGCTGTAAAGGAGACTCTCCTCTGTAACAAAGGGAGCAAAAATCACTCTTTGCAGAACTTTCCCAGATTATAAATAATTTCCTAAACCCACACTGCCTCCAGTCAATGTCAGAACCCAGTGACCATTACTGTGAGAAATCCTCATCTTATTCATAGGGAAAATCATCTGCATTTAGGGATAAGAACAATAAGCAAAGTGCAGGACTAGAAACCTAGAACCTTCCATCCAAGATCTGACCCAGTCACACACAAAGTTCTGGAAGTATTCACAGGAATCAGCATCTCCACCTAAAACTCTGACTCTGCCTTTCTGGGATCGTGAAAGACAGTAGAGAACATCAAGGACCCTGCCAACAGGATCTGTCATCACTTCCTTTGATGAGAGGAATCTCCTCCTCATCCCAATAGATGCAATTGTCTGGCCAGTGCAAAATAAACTGTTGCTCAACATTAGAGACTTTTCAAATTACCTCTTAGTGGCCAACCTCATTTTCCCAAAGGTATGTCCACACTTAAAATGCTACAGCAGCACACCTGCACTTCAATGAAGACACTACTTATGCTGATGGAGGGATTCTCCCATCACTGTAGGTAATCCATCTCCCCGAGCAGCAGTAGCCAGGTCGACAGAAGAATTCTTCCGTTGACCTACCGCTGTCTACATGGGGACTTAGGTCAGTTTAATTCCGCCGCTCAGAGGTGTGGGTTTTTCACACCTTTGACCTATGTAGTTAAACTGACCTAATTTTCTAGTGTCAACGAAGCTTGAGGAAGCTAATCAAGAAGGTAGCATAAAATGGCTTCCAGTTCTACTATCTGGGCATTAGCTTCAGTGCTTCTCAATCAGACTTCAGGCCAGGAAACAGCACTTGTTCTGGTGTTTAACTTCTTATCCACAGATGAGGGAAGTGCAGCCACACTCCTACTGCATTTGATATCATGCATCATTGAATCCACATTCATTATGGGCTAGATTTTCAAAGGTATTTAAGCACTTAAAGATGCAAAAAAGAAATCTAATAGGATTTTTCAGAAATACCTATTCAGGTTTCTTGCCTAACTCCCACTGATTTCAATGCTCTAACTCCTAGAATATCCTTCTTCTAAAATGGTAATATTAGGACAGTAAAATAATCCATCTTCCAAATCTATCTAATGCAGAATGTTTCTATTTTTCTTTATGGTTAACCATTCCTTGTAGGCTAAAATTAGTATAAATAAGGCAAAAAATATGTTCCATCATACATTTTTCTATTACATTTTAGCATTGTTTGTTAAGCATATAAGAGTATAGCCAAGCAACAGCTCCAAGTTCACCAATTATCTTCAATTTCAGCTGTCAATTTTGATCTGTTTTGCATTTCTCATTCTGTGCATCCAGCACCTTATAATTTCTATCAGCACTTCAAATACTATAATTCACCACCAAGATTGGAGAAAAATGGGAACATAAAAGCAATTTCTGCATCCAGTAGGAGCATTTACATACAAAAAGCATGTTTAGTTCAATAAATAATTCTTCCTGTAGTTAGATATTTTCCTAAATACATTTTTTTAAATCAAGAATATACCCAGAAGATGCCAAAGTCCATTTTTATTTTTTAGATCCCACAAAGTAGACTGAATTTAGAAATATCATTTGTATGCCATGTGCTCTCTGAAAATTGAGACGAAGCTCAGCAAACGAAAGGCTATTTCATTTTAATACAAAAGTGACAGTGCTGTGACCTTTCCATGTCATTTCTCATATGATCTTGCCCAGCAGCATGAAAAAAATATGACATTTGGAAGCAGAGCCCAATGTGGGTAGAGTGATGGTACTTTTTTGTTTTCTGTTTCTCTCTAGACATCTGTTGTAAAATAAAAGAAAATCTGAAAGTCAAAAAATTGTAAAACAGACCACAGAATCTTTTGAGCTGACTAAAACTTTATCATCTATTTTAGTATGTTACACAGTGCCACCCAAAAAGTATCAGACTAGTGACTAAATATCTTACATGAAGATAGCAAATAGTGCTGTAGTAAATCAAATCTATATCAGGAACAAGTAAATGTTAGGAACAAGTAAATATGTAAAAGTTACATTAAGGTGGTAACTTCAACTGACAAAAGCAAGACAAAAGGCTGCCAGGAACCATTGCAGCACTACCTGCTCCCCAATGAATCTTGCCCCCCAATGAATGCCTCTAACCCCACTCCTTCCCCAGCACACCCACTTCACCAGGGCTTGCAGGAGTTCACCTGGAGGCATCCTTATGGCTGCACAAGGGATGCAGCTGGGGCTTTTAATGTCCATTTACACTCTTCCTGCCCTTATGCCTTGTGTAAAGGGACCAGAGTTGGGGTAAGGATTTCACCTACTGTCTTTAACAAGCTCTAAACTGGTCAAGTTAAATCCTAAGAGGGAGCCTAAGCCTGAACGTTTGGAAATCTCCCCCTAAATATTACCACTTGGAGCAGAATTTCCCACGATTGGGACTTCTAGATACTCTAATTATATAAATAAATAACATAAATATAGTGAATAGCTCTTAAACTAGTAGAATCTTTTTAAAACAGAAGAAGTTTTAAATGTGCAATCACTTTGAATTTTTTTTTAGTTTTGTTTGTTTTCTGGTGTTTGTTCCATTTGGCTGATCCTTTTTTCCTGGCTTGACTCCTACTTCTCCCACTGCAACCTGCCCCAGAACTGTTTGATGCTGAGGGATCCAGAAGAAGGCCTTATCACAAAGGCATTCAGACCCAACCATGGTCAGGACTGGACTCTATCTGATCTCTTCTGGTGAGGTGCTCTATAGCTAAAGAAAGAAATGGATGTTTGTAAAGAGAGTTTGTATTGTGGTACTTGTTTGGGGTTTGTTTTTGGGTGGTGGTGGTTTGTGTTTCCCAGATTAACAGGATTTAGGTGGGAAGGCTATGACAGATACAGAGGCAGCAGTGGGAGTGACTCATGTAGTGGACGACACAATGAAGGTGACTGGATGTGGAAGCTGTGGTATGTACATGATCCTGGTGGGGGTACCTGGTAAAAGTTTTGTCTCCATGAAATGCCGTCTGATAGAGCTGATGGAGGAAAAACTCCGAGGTTTGGAGATGCAAGTGGAAAGTCTGGTTGAGTTTAGAAAGGGGTTCGAGCAGATTATGGAGCAAAGACATGAGGTATCTGAAGGGAAAAGCTCAGACTTGCAGATGGAAGCAGGACTTAGGAATTCTGAGGGGAGACTGGGTGAGGAAAGTGGTCAGTGGAAGCATGTGACTAAAACAACTAGGCAAAGGAAAAGACGGGCTAGTGAAGGAGAAATAGAGCTCAAGAACAGGTTTGCAGAGTTGGAAAATGAAGAAGGGGCTCAGCAGGCGGTCACTGAAGGTGGAAGGGCAAGGAAGAAGAGAAGAGCGGCTAGGCCTATAGGAAAAGGGGAAGAGTCAATGGAGACTACACCAAATATGAGCCCCAGGAGGATACAGGATGGGTTGAAGAGGATTACAAGGGAGAATAGGAATGGAAAGAACTTGCAGCTAGAGGGAACAGGGGATAGACTGGAGAATAGCACCGTCACCAGGAAAAGGCAGGTCTACATGATCGGGGACTCTTTACTGAGAAGAATAGACAGGCCTGTAACAAGAGCTGATCCAGAGAATAGAAGGGTGTGCTGTCTTCCAGGTGCCAAGATACGGAATGTAGACCTGAGGTTGAAAAGGATCCTAAAGGGAGCAGGAAAGAATCCCCTAATTATCCTTCATGTGGAAATAAATGATACGGCTAGATTCTCGCTGGAAATTATTAAGGGAGACTATATGCTAGGCTGGGGAAGATGCTTAAGGAAATCGAGGCTCAGGTGATCTTTAGTGGGATTCTGCCTGTTCCTAGAGAAGGGCAACAAAGGTGTTACAAGATTATGACTATCAACAGATGGCTTAGGCAGTGGTGCTATAAGGAGGGCTTTGGGATGTATGGCCACTAGGAGGTATTCATGGACAGAGGACAGTTATCTCAGGATGGACTTCATCTGAGTAGGGAAGGAAATAGACTTCTACGATAGAGGCTGGCAAAACTGATTAAGAGAGCTTTAAACTAGGAATTTGGGGGAGATGGTTGGGAGATGTCCAGGTAATCTCCATGCTGGATTTTAGCATTGAGAGGGAAGAAAACGAAGTAAGAAAGGATACTGCCGTGGGTAGGAGAATGTATATAGGGAGAAAGGGCTGTGTGGATACCAGTCTAATAGGTTATACTGGCTGTAGAATGCCTAATAGGGTACAGAATGCGAGTGAGGCCAAACAGCAAAATTAAGATGTTTGTACACCAAGGCAAGGAGTGTAGGTAACAAAATGGAGGAACTAGAGCTACTGGTGCAGGAAGTGAAACCAGATATTCTAGGGATAATAGAAACATGGTGGAATAGTAGTCATGACTGGACTACAGGTATTGAAGGATATGTGCTGTAAAGGAAAGACAGAAATAAAGATAAAGGTGGTGGAGTAGCATTGTATATCAATGATGAGGTAGAATGTAAAGAAATAAGAAGCAATAGAATGGATAAGACAGAGTCCGTCTGGGCAAAAATTACATTGGGGAAGAAAACTACTAGAGCTTCCCCTGGGATAGTGCTTGGGGTGTGCTATAGACCGCCGGGATCTAATTTGGATACGGATAGAGCCCTCTTTAATGTTTTTAATGAAGTAAATAATAATGGAAACTGCGTGATCATGGGAGACTTTAACTTCCGAGATATAGACTGGAGGACGAGTGCTAATAATAATAATAGGGCTCAGATTTTCCTAGATGCAATAGCTGATGGATTCCTAGTAGTTGCTGAACCGACTACAGGGGATGCCATTTTAGATTTGGTTTTGGTGAGTAGTGACGACCTCATAGAAGAAATGGTTGTAGGGGACAATCTTGGTTCAAGAGATCATGAGCTAATTCAGTTCAAACTGAACAGAAGGATTAACAAAAATAAATCTGTGACTAGGATTTTTGATTTCAAAAGGGCTGACTTTCAAAAATTAAGGGAATTAGTTAGGGAAGTGGATTGGACTGAAGAATTTATGGATCTAAAGGTAGAGGAGGCCTGGGATTATTTTAAATCAAAGTGCAGAAGCTGTTGGAAGCTTGCATCCCAAGAAAGGGGAAAAAATTCATAGGCAGGAGTTGTAGACCAAGCTGCATGAGCAAGCATCTCAGAGAGGTGATTAAGAAAAAGCAGAAAGCATACAGGGAATGGAAGATGGGAGGGATCAGCAAGGAAAGCTACCTTATTGAGGTCAGAACATGTAGGGATAAAGTGAGACAGGTTAAAAGTCAAGTAGATTTGGACCTTGCAAAGGGAATTAAAACCAATAGCAAAAGGTTCTATAGACATATAAATAAGAAGAAAACAAAGAAAGAAGAAGTGGGAGCACTAAACACTGAGGATGGAGTGGAGGTCAAGGATAATCTAGGCACGGCCCAATATCTAAACAAATACTTTGCCTCAGTCTTTAATGAGGCTAATGAGGATCTTAGGGATAATAGTAGCATGACAAATGGGAATGAGAATATGGAGGTAAATATTACCATATTTGAGGTAGAAGCGAAACTCGAACAGCTTAATGGGACTAAATTGGGGGGCCCAGATAATCTTCATCCAAGAATATTAAAGGAATTGGCACATGAAAATGCAAGCCCATTAGCAAGAATTTGTAATGAATCTGTAAACTCAGGGGTTGTACCGTGTGATTGGAGAATTGCTAACATAATTCCTATTTTTAAGAAAGGAAAAAAAAGGGATCCAGGTAACTATAGGCCTGTTAGTTTGACATCTGTAGTACGCAAGGTCTTGGAAAAAATTTGGAAGGAGAAGGTAGTTAAGGACATTGACGTCAATGGTAAATGGGACAAAATACAACATGGTTTTACAAAAGGTAGATCGTGCCAAACCAACTTGATCTCCTTTGAGAAAGTAACAGATTTTTTAGACAAAGGAAATGCAGTGGATCTAATTTACCTAGATTTCAGTAAGGCGTTTGATATGGGGCCACATGGGGAATTATTAGTTAAATTGGAAAAGATGGGGATCAATATGAAAATTGAAAGGTGGATTAGGAATTGGTTAACAGGGAGACGACAGCGGGTACTACTGAAAGGTGAACTGTCAGGCTGGAGGGAGGTTACCAGTGGAGTTCCTCAGGGATCAGTTTTGGGACCAATCTTATTTAATCTTTTTATTACTGACCTTGGCACAAAAAGTGGGAGTGTGCTAATAAGTTTGCAGATAATACAAAACTGGGATATAGAGAAGGACTGGGAATTTATACAGGAAGATTTGGATGACCTTGTAAACTGGAGTAATAGTAATAGGATGAAATTTAATAGTGAGAAGTGTAAGGTTATGCATTTAGGGATTAATAACAAGAATTTTAGTTATAAACGGGGGACACATCAATTAGAAGTAATGGAGGAGGAGAAGGACCTTGGAGTATTGGTTGATCATAGGATGACTATGAGCCGCCAATGTGATATGACCGTGAAAAAAGCTAATGCGGTCTTGGGATGCATCAGGCGAGGTATTTCCAGTAGAAATAAGGAGGTATTAGTACCATTATACAAGGCACTGGTGAGACCTCACCTGGAATACTATGTGCAGTTCTGGTCTCCCATGTTTAAGAAGGATGAATTCAAACTGGAACAGGTACAGAGAAGGGCTACTAGGATGATCCGAGGAATGGAAAACTTGTCTTATGAAAGGAGACTCAAGGAGCTTGGCTTATTTAGCCTAACTAAAAGAAGGTTGAGGGGAGATATGATTGCTCTCTATAAATATATCAGAGGGATAAATACCGGAGAGGGAGAGGAATTTTTTAAGCTCAGTACCAATGTGGACACAAGAACAAATGGATATAAACTGGTCATTGGGAAGTTTAGACTTGAAGTTAGACGAAGGTTTCTAACCATCAGAGGAGTAAAGTTTGGGAATAGCCTTCCAAGGGAAGCAGTGGGGGCAAAAATTAAACTCAATAATGGGTATGGTATGATGGGATAACATGATTTTGGTAATTAACTGATCTTTAAATATTCATGGTAAATAGGCCCAATGGCCTGTGATGGGATGTTAGATGGGGTGGGATCTGAGTTACTACAGAAAATTCTTTCCTGGGTATTTGGCTGGTGAATCTTCCCCATATGCTCAGGGTTTAGCTGATCGCCATATTTGGGGTCGGGAAGGAATTTTCTTCCAGGGCAGATTGGAAGAGGCCCTGGGGTTTTTTCGCCTTCCTCTGGAGCATGGAGCACAGGTCACTTGCTGGAGGATTCTCTGCTCCTTGAAGTCTTTAAACCACGATTTGAGGACTTCAGTAGCTCAGACATAGGTGAGAGGTTTTTCACAGGAGTGGGTGGGTGAGATTCTGTGGCCTGCGTTGTGCAGGAGGTCGGACTAGATGATCATAATGGTCCCTTCTGACCTTAGTATCTATGAATCTATGGATGGTTTCACCTCCAGGCCTCAATTTACCTTTTACATTAAGTATATTGAAAAATACAGTGAGAAACTACACAGAACTTCTCAATATTTTTCTAGCACAGTTATTTGATCTAATAACAAGGTGCTCTATCAAAATCACTAGTAATAGAATGAATTACGACATATCCTCAACTGATATAAACTGGCATTGTTCCACCTGTTGGAACTATGCTAGTTTGTGCCAGCTACGAAACTGGACCATTATGTTTACAATAATTAGTACTAACAACAGTATCAGGTCTGTGACGGGATCCATGTGGACTGCCCCGGCCCTTATGTAGATACCTTTGCAGCACTGGTGAGCGTGTCCATCCTTGATTTCTTGAATTGTCCACTATTTCATATTTTCAGAGAACAAGAAGAAAATTATAGGTCCAAGCAATTAACCTTTGTAATGAAGCTTTCACAGAAATTGTTTTTTCCCCTACTGTTAGATTTCCTACCCCAGGGCTCAAACATTTTAATTTTTATAGTCTTAATTATCAGACACCTGGTTCTAAGAGTCAAAAATCAAGGAGTCTTTTTTCCCAACTGACAGGTTTCAGAGTAACAGCCGTGTTAGTCTGTATTCGCAAAAAGAAAAGGAGTACTTGTGGCACCTTAGAGACTAACCAATTTATTTGAGCATGAGCTTTCGTGAGCTGTAGTGAGCTGTAGCTCATGAAAGCTCATGCTCAAATAAATTGGTGCCACAAGTACTCCTTTTCTTTTTTCCCAACTGTATACATCTGTAACTTCTATTAGCCGCAATAGATGTTACAGCTAAATGCTGATAGGAGAAAAGAGCCCTAAGAACAATCTGAAAGACCTTAACATTTTTAATGGGTTAATATCTGGATGGGGTGAGGAAAAACACTAGAGAAGAGAGGTCTGATGATGTAATAATTTCAGACTGGGGAAACAAAGCCATTAGGGGATAGAGTCTGTCTTGTGACAGAGCTGAACTTGGCATTGGTAAACGTGTGTGCGGGGGTGGGAGGCAGGAGCCAGTTCTGAAGTTCAGAGCAGCTGCTGGGAGGCTCAAATTCTGCCACTGGCACAGGTGAATTAAGGAGCCTAGCTGCTCTCTCTCTTCCCTACTATGTCCCTATGCTGGATGTGGGATAGGGAAGGAGAGC
Source organism: Caretta caretta (assembly GCF_965140235.1). Classification (NCBI taxonomy): domain Eukaryota; kingdom Metazoa; phylum Chordata; order Testudines; family Cheloniidae; genus Caretta; species Caretta caretta. The sequence continues at coordinate 30,507,841 of NC_134214.1, forward strand.
AACAGGCATAGGAACCGGCTACAGAATACATTATCTGCAGGCAGTTGTCCTTTAACAAGGGAATTCTCTGTTGGGCATTTGTGGCTGGATTACCGTCCCTTTGCACATCACCTAAGCAACATAAAGCTGCCTTCACCCATTATAAAAATCTGGCTATAGGAATTTATTACACATTATTGACTCAAGTGCTAGTAAAGGATTAGTAGAGACATCTCTTTTAACTGAATAGAGTACAGTGGTACCAGCTAGGGTTGCAGAGAGGTTTTATCAGCCTTCCCAGCCTGTACCTTATTTTTCAGGGATTGTTAACTCTGCTGAAGTCTGCTCCAGGCTGAAGTTTTACAAAGCTTTATTGCTAATTTTTTTTTAAAATTGCAGGGAGGAAGGTTTGGCAAGTTCTAAGTTATGTGAAAGTGATACAGTTTATTAGTTTAAGAAATTATTTTATATTTATACTCCTTTAACATGACCTTGACTTAAAACATTTGGCAAGCAATTATCAGTTCTAATTAAATTTAAAATACAATTTGGCAGAAGATGTACTATAAGTCCTAATGAGGTTTAGTAACCTTAGATAAACCTTTGAGTTCCCCCTGATTTCAGCTTTGTAGTTTGTGCATGAAGAAAGGCGGCTTTCTCCAATATCCAGTAAATCATCCTAGAGAAACTACTTTGGGACAATATTATTTTTAAAAAAACAAACTTGAAAAAAGCTTGAGTCAAGGGACTGCTCAATGAAACAAAAGTAAGTCTACTCAGGGGACTGCAGGCTGGGAACATGCTGCTTTACTGAACTGCATCACAACAGACTAATACTCCTGGGGGAATTCTGTGCCACTGTGCATGTGCAGAATGTATGTCCCCCGCAGATTTCTTTGCTTCCCCACAGAAAAATGACTTTCTGATGGGGAAGCAAAGGGAAGCCATAAAAGCAGTCATGCGACCCTCCCCAGCAGTATGTTTCTGGTGCCCGGGGCAGCCAGCACAAAGGTAAAACACTGTGGGGCAGGGACAGGACTGGGGAAGACCTGACTGGTGGCTCCTACCCTGTGCCAGACTCAGCTGCTGGTTCCGGCTCGGCTCGGGAGGACGGGACTTCCTCTTTCCCTGAACAGCTTCTGGGGCTGGGTCAGACCCACCCCCAGATTTCTCCCCCAGCTGCAGGAAGCTCTGAAAATTCCCTTCCCACAATTTCCTGCACCCATTGATCCTCAGTTGCATGGGGAGGGATCCCTGTACAGGGAGCTGCACCCAATCTGCCCAGCCCCATGCATCCAGATCCCCTCATACCAAACCCTCCCACTGAGCCTCACCTCTCAGCACTCAGAACCCCCCGCAATGAGCCCCACTGCCCCTGCATCTGGACCAACCCAATAAGCCACGCACACCTGGAATCCCACCCCACTGAGCCCAATTCCCCCAGCATCTGGACCCCCCCACTGAGCTCCCCACACTCAGACCCCCCTGCTGAGTTCTATCCCCCCTTTACCCAGACCCCCCCGCCCCCGCTGAGCCCCAACCACCTTCACCTGGACCCCCTTGCAGAGTCCCATTACTGTTGCACCCAGAATCCGCAACAAGCCCTGTGCATCCATATCCACCCCACACCCAGATCACCCACTGAGCTGCCCACACCCAGATTTCCCCACACAGAACCCTCTCAACCCACATCTGGATCCCCCCACACTGAGCCCCTCCACACTTGGATCCTGCCTTGCTGAGCCTGTTTGCCTACACAGAAGGGCAGGGCCCTGGGATGTTTCTGGGGCAGGCCTGGTCCTTGCGCTGTGTCAGGGTTGGGTGCAGCCTCACCCCTGAGTCAATGTCCCGGGAGAGGGCTACAGGGTGATCTCCCACCTCTGTGCAGGCCTGTGCTCCCCAATGCCATGCTGGAGCCTCCACATTTATTTGACAAATAAAATTTGCAGAATTTTAAAATATTGTGGGGAGATTTTTTTGTTGTTTTTTGGGGGCGGGTGAGGCAGAATGCCCTTTGGAGAAAGACTAGGGAGAAAGGAAAGGGGGACGCTCACTAACTGAACAGGAAGTAAGAGAGCATGGATCCATCCCATAATATTCTGGGCAACCCAGTTAACCCTATCATGACCACACTACTACAAATGTCTTTTTAAAAGATAGGGCCATATTGTTGAACTTCAAGCAGGTAACTGTCTTACCAGCCAGAGAAATGCCTACCAGGCTTCAGTGCTGTGCAAATAAATAAATAATAAGAAAGCTGATTGTCTCATTTGCCCACACAGGGGAATAGTGAGTATAAAGGTGCCCCTTGCTCTCCTGCATGGACTATGTCCCTCATAGCTCACATAGTGGTAAGAGCAGCCTCTGTAGGGGTCCTACTCCCTTTCTGGCACAGGTAGGTGTGGCATGGGCAGAGCATTTTGTGCCCTTTCTACCACACCAAATGCACCTGGCAGCCCAGCTGAGACAGAAGGGTAAATAATTTGCTACTTGCATAGACCAGTAGTAGATTGCTTTCCCCCTGGGACAGAGAGGAAACACGACTATGAATTGTTATGCTCAGAAGCACAATTCATTCCTTTATCTGTGCTGGGGACATCACTAGTATGCACTGCCCCTTACTCAGGGTAGTTAAGTCACAGTAGCCTAGATCCTCTGAGGTATTTAAATGCCTAACTCCCATAAATTTCATGGGGAGATAGGTGCCTAATTGAAGATCTGGGCCAATCTAGGCTAATGATAATAATAATGAGAACTAATATCAATTGGTGCAGAAAAGACACTGTAGAGCCAGTGGATGCCGTAGTGGAACTTTGCCCAGATATGTGAGCAAGGGGAATGCACAACCTTGCTATCTTCCCCTATTCCTACCATAACTATGTGTGTGGGATTCCCCCATCCTGCCTCCTTAAAATAAAACTGATTCCCTTGCAGGGCACAATCAGATGTCAGTGTGGCAAATATGCACGAGTATATGCTTGACAGTGCTTAGTCATTTGCATAATACACAGTCTGAGAATTTGCATGGTGGGTAGGGGGCCAGATTAATTGAAAGAAAAAAAACAAGAACACAATTAACACATTTTGTTCTTCCCATTAATCTCTGCTTTCCATTTATCAAACAGTGACAGAGCCTGGTACACTATTTCTTGCAAAAGTAGTTTGCTTTGGGGGTTTTTGTTTTTGTTTTCCTTTGCAACAAGGAGTTGCTTATTTTTGTTTTGGGATTTTCTTGGTGTTTTGGGTTTTGTTTGTTTGTTTCAGGGGTGGTGGTGGTTTGGTTTTGTTTCGCATATGATAATCAGCTGGCCTGAGGACACATGGCAATAGGACAGGATTTGATAAAAAAACTCTCTAGATGGGAACGTAATAAGTAAATCATAGAATCATAGAAGACAGGGTTTGAAGAGACCTCAGCTGGTCATCTAGTCCAACCCCCTGCTCAAAGCAACATAAATAACATTTGTTCCAACACTGTGGCAATATTTGGAATTTTGAGCTTACTAGGACCTAGTAATATGAAGTAGCAAGTGAAATACACGTTCTATTTCCTTTGCTGTTAAAGTGACCCCTAAAGTCTAGTTGCAATTCCTACCTCCTCACCCCTCATCTCATTGATGACTAGTAAACTGGTTCTTCCCAATTCTCCTTGACTATCTTGAACCATTGTTATATTTTAAAAATATTTCTTCCTATTTTAATTCCCCCTCAGCTTAAAAATTCCTCTGCCTCTAAGTCAGGCTGTGCCCTTGAGAGAGCAAATACAAGCAGATTTCGTTCTTTTCCGTTTTTAATGATGAACTTGCTGATCAGGCTGGTTTCAGAGGTCCCTCAGCTCTATTTAAAACCAGAACCTTTAAACATGCCCTTTAAATAGCTATAAAATGTTCCCATAAAATCCTAGAAATTTATTTTCTATATTGTTTCTTTATGGTTGGTTTAGTGTGTCATTTTATCAAAAACTTTAAAAAGTCATTTCCTTCCCAATCATTCATTATTGTAGTGGCCACAAAATTCACTACTTTAACTTTCTTCTTGCACCATTAATTAGCAAACTGCTCATTAACTGCTTTTGAAACAATTGATTCATTGGCACCCAGATACAGTACCATAATAATGGAAACATTAGAAATGCTTAGCTAGCTAGACAGAAACCCAGTTAAACATGAAAGTGAAATGAAATCCAAAGTTCACATTTCTAGCAGGGTCTTCATGGGGTGAACTTTGTAAATGCTTGGTGGGCAGTGAATATTTCCAATACCGGTTATCAAAGCTGTGCAGCTTTGTTGATGTATTCTTACGTACAAGATTAGATACATACAGTACCTGGTTGTAAAATGCAAGGAGTACAGAACCTGTAGATGACTTATAGTAATCAACCAAGAATCTATCTCAGTGTCTGGAATGGAATGATTAAAATGTTCGGGGGAGGGTGGTCTCCAAAGGAAAGAAGGAAGGAAAATCAATGAGGATGTGGAGTTTCTTTTGGGAGGGGCAACATTGGGGGGTGGAGGTAGGGGGGCAAAGGTACTAGGCCTCATTTAGACTATGCTCCTTTAGAAGATAGATGGTGACCAATGGTGCTTCTGGAATGACATCATATACCCGGACATACATAACACAGACATTGGCATACAAAAAGATTTGCACCTACTTACAGACACAGCCAGTTAGAAGGGTACTTGTGTTCTCTGATGTATACCCTCTACTCATCTGGAAGGATGGTCCAGCAGTTAGGGTGCTAGCCTGGAATCTGGGAGACATGGGTTCAATTTCCTGGTCTACCACAGACTTTCTGAGTGATCTTAGACAAGTCACTGAGTCTCTCTATACCTAATTTTCTGATTTGTAAAATAGTATTTGGGGGTGCTGTGAGGTTAATGATTTGGAAGCACTCAGATACAGTAATAGGGAGCTATACCAGTACCTGAGAGAAAGAAAAAGCCTCCCAAGAGCACAGAAGCTACACTTGGTTACCATTTTTAGCTTTGTTAGTCATCGGGAGATGATGGCGAAAGGGCCAGGGTGTATGTAAAATATGTTTTTTGACCACGATGAATGAGCTTTGAATCCAATGATACTGTTGGAATGAAAAGACATTCTTGGCATTGTGTAATCATAAACTCATGCTTAAGAAAGAGAAAAACAAAGCTGGATAACTACTGGGAGTGCAAGCTGAAGGGTATCACGAGATACTATCTAGCTTCACCCGTTCTTCAGAAAGCTGCTACTGCAAGCTTTTCCTTGCTAATCAATCATTTGAGAAAGTGACAAGAAATATAAATGGCATTAGTAAGACTATAACCAGATGGCTCAGAAAATTATTGGGAGTGTTGATGAATCACCTAGACATTTATACCATGCTCCGCAGGAACTACAAAGCAAAAAAAAGCAATTTCATTCTATAACAGGATTTCAAAATATCTTGTGGTCAGGTATTTCACTGGTTTGGTGCCCAATCTTGCAGTGCTTTCTTGTGCAAAACTTCCTCTAATTCAATAGGAAAAATAGGTGCACGTGTGGTCCCATATCTGTTGCTCTTCCATACCATGTAATCATAAAAAAATCTGAGTTAGAAAAGCATAGACTATTAATAATATGTACCGTTGACATTATTGTCCAAATAGAGGAACTGAAGCCAGAACTCTGGTGGTAAGAGTTCAATATTGGAGTGCTGCTTTACTGTTGTATTATCGGAAGATGAAGAAATGCTACACAATGACTGGATTGAATGTATTCTATTTCTTTCAGTCAATAACTGATAGCATATCCTATCTAATTAAATCCATATTTTATGTGCTGCTCTGCATCACCCACTGTGTGCATAATAATGAAAGCTCTCAACTATGGAAGCTTTTGAATTACCAATCACAGGGTAAAAAATGCATTTTGTATGAATACAGCATATGAAATGCATCATTTAAAATATACCTTATGAAATATTATCTGTCATCCATCAGTATTGCATGTGTGATAGAAATAGATGAAGATATGCATGGGAAGATATGGCCAAGGGATAGAGTAAAACTAAAATGGAAAAGCAGATTAACAACCTAACCAGACAGAAGATCCTAGCTGGTGGTGGTTGGTTTTTTCCCCCCCAGAAAAGAAACTAACACATAATATAATCTTAGCAGTGTATGTCTTGGGTCAGATCTTTAGCAGATGTAAATCAATGTAGTTCCACTGTCAGTGGAGTATATTTGCTTCTTCTTTGAGTAGTGTCCCTATGGGTGCTCCACTATAGGTGCACTTGTGGCCCTTGCACCTCAGATCAGAGATTTTAGATAGCATTGTCCATTTGGCCCATGCATGTGCCCCTGCAGCCCCATGCCCTGCACTGAGGCTATATAGAACAGTGTGGGCGAACTGCCCTCAGTTCTGTCTCAATCGCCTCTGTCTAAGATGGAACCCCAGCAGTATCTGAGTGGAGCTTACCTCAACTGTACTTTTCTCATGTTCTTGCTAGTCAGTCAGTGTTAGTTCTTTTGTGTCAGTTAGCTGTAGTAATTTTATAGTTTTAAAAGCAAACACAAACCTTAAAAAAAAAGATTTGACTTATACTTTCAGGATAAGGACCATTGTCCCTTCACTATTTTTCTTTGTTTCTCCTCTTAAGGAGAACTTAAACACTGGGAGGGTATGCCCAGTTCTCCCAGGTTTAAACGCTGCCTTTCATGCCAAGAGGCAATCCTGATCAGTGATGGACATTCCCAGTGTGTTTGCTGCCTTGGAGAGTCACATGTTCCCCCAAAGTGTAATCTCTGTCTGTAATTAAAATTAAAACTGACCACCTTCTGACTCTGCTGCCAGGGAACCCTTCCTGTACAACCGTCTCCAAACTATATCAGTGTTTCTCAACTGGAGGGGGGGAGGGGTATCACAATTTATTTTATAATGATATAGTAAAAAATGAGAAAGTAAGCAATTTTTCAGTAATAGTGTGTTGTGACACTTGTATTTTTATGTCTGATTTTGTAAGCAAGTAGTTTTAAAATGAGGTGAAACTTGGGGTATGCAAGACAAATCAGCCTCTCAAAAGGAGTACAGTACTCTGGAAAGGTTGAGAACCACTGCCCTAGAGCATCGAAGAGAAAATCTCTGGAATCCGGACAGAAAAACTCTAGAAAGTGGTCTTCAAGTCCTCTGGGTAGAGAATCTACCTCAAAGAGATGGTCTCTGATTCAGACATCTGCTTCAGCACCTACAGATCTCTGATGATCATCAATTTTCCGCCTCCGTTATGAACCCCAGCACAAGAGACAACGGTTCCAGAAGAAGAGACCAGCTACTTCTAAGGCATCAACTTCAGAATGTATAACTTCAAAGCACCAATTTTGACAGGCTGGTTGAGCTAGAATCCTTATCTGCTACAACAATCTGCATGTCTTCCTCACTTCAGCGACCGCCTCTCACATACATCTCAGAACCGGGAACACATCACTATGGACAAGTAGGTATTGGAGATCAGTTCAGCATCCACTTTACCTCCTCCTCCACATCTTGACCCTCTTCCCCATCCCTCTTTAGGGACCCCTCCCTTGAGCACCTTTTGCAGTAGGAAATCAAGTCTCTCCTGAATCTGGGTGCATAGAACTAGATCCTACGCAACACAGAGGGAAGGGATTTTATTCCAGGTGCTTCTTGGTTCCAAAAAAGAACAGTGGTTGGAGTTCTATTCTAGATCTAAGATTACTCAACATATTCATAAAGACTCAGAGGTTCAAAATGGTAACTCGTGCAGCAATAATTCCATCATTGAACCAAGGGAACTGGTTCTCAGGCCTTAACCTTTAAGGTTGCTTACTTCCATATAGTGATCCACTCCTCCCACAGAAGAGTCCTACACTTCACCCTGGGTCAATTGCTCTTTCAATATATGCTGCTCCCATTTGTTCTCTTTTCTGAACCGAGAATATTTTCAAAGTTCTGTCTGTGGTAGCAGCTCATCTTCGCAGACAAGAAACTCTGATTTTCCCATACTTCAACCATTGCCTGCTCAAAGGGTGGTCCTTCAACAAAGATTCGACAGTCACTCAGACTGGATCTATAATTAAACATCCAAAAGTCCACTTTAACCCAGGTACAAAGTCTGGAGCCTATAGGAACTTACCTTGATGCAGTAACAGCTAAAGCATTCCTCCCTTTGCACAGGTTCATAACCCTACCCAACTTAGACAGTACAGTACAAGTCATCTCTCAAACATCAGCCAGAAATTGTCTCTAGCTTTTGGGACATATGGCGACTGGCACCTTTGTAATAAATAACGTGAGACTTTTACAAGAGACCAGGAATACTACAGGAAAAATAAAGAAATAAGGAAGTCTGAGTACCAGTTCATGGGATGAAGATCAAGTCTACCATACCAGATGAATTTTAACAAATAACAAGTTGAGAGGAAGAATTTGTGGCCATAATTTGTTTGGTTTTGAGATAACTTTATGTAAAGCACTGTAGAAAATGCCATCAGGCCAGGTTAATGAATATAGTATGGGGAGAGGTTAAATGGCTATAGAGCTATCAAAGTTTGGATGCCAAATGCAAAAAGTTCTTCTGAATAAAAATTGCTTACAATGGAATGAGGTGACTGGCAAAATGACTGAGTAATTTAGTTTATTTTACATATTTGTATCAGTGACCTTGAAGAAGGAACATGAAGCAAAGTGATGACATTCTGGGGATACTTAGAATTTTTAATGACAGCTACAGGTTCTCTTGCAAGTGACATTAACTGCCTACCTCCATGAATGTTTGCAGAAACTATAAACTCTTTATTATTTCCCTTAATAAATTTGAGCAGATTTATTAGAAATGACCTCCTCCAGTCAAGCAAAACTACTAATCCTTCACACTGATTTCCTTTAAATTCTAAAAGCCATATGATTCAAGTGACAAAGTAATAAGTGAGAGTACTCTGATATTTTTGAATATGTGTGTTCTCTTTGTTTGTATGCCTTGCCAAATTTCTGTTCTAAAATACACTTCAGAAATATTGTAAACAATATCTGATCTTAAAACAGCAGCTGCGTGCCCCTGGTGAACAGTCATTAGTCCATTGTAATTAAACCCAAGTTTTGGATCCTATCAGCTCCTGAGCCAGATGGGTCAGGGCAGAGTTCAGTCATTGTTTCATTCTCTGTGCCTCTCCCGGTTATGCTCCCAGGTGCAGACTCCCTGTCTGTTCTCTTTCCCTGGGATGTGGGACTCCACAGTCCAGCTGGCCTGGGCCTTGAAACCACCACTTCCAAGCCTTCTGAGCCACTTATGCATGATCTCCCAGAGCTGCACCCCAAGGGCGCTCTGGTTTATAGTTCAATTCCTCAAGGACCATGTGGCAGGTGAAGTAATGGAACATAGGCTTTGCACAGGAAATTCTTAACCCCAATAATTGTTACCCTTAAAATATACAGTAGTTACATACTGTTAGGAGAAACCACCACCACCGACAGGTCTCCCCCGGGTAAGTCTATGCTCACCCTTTCTTGTGAGACCTAGGCCCAGTCAAGGTGTCAGGTGGGTAGACCTATAGTCCTTTTATTGTCCTTTTATTGTCAGTCAATGGTTGGCCCCTGAAAGAGGCTGGAGCAGATCCTGCCCTTAATAAGATTTTTGTCTCCTATGTCAGGGGACCAACTGATCAGCTTCAGAACCTCTCAGGTAGTTCGCACGAAATCTCAGTCCCCTTGGAGTCCAGACTAGGCAAACTAGTTTCCTTTAGCCCAGGCATTCCTTCTTTGATTGGAAGACAAAAACAGTTGATGACTCTTGTGTTAGCTGTCTAGAGTGGTATCATGCATTACAATAATCTGCTCTTGATCTGTTCTTAACATCTCTAGGCAGTTACAACCACATGAACAAAATGTAAGTCACATTTTTCAAAATGGTGATTACAGTATCAAGTGAAGGTCACAATTTTGATCCAGACTTGTACAGACATATACCAACCCATCACAGCAGAGTTCAAAGATAACAAAATAAATTATGCTACTATATTTGTTCTATTTATTGTGTACTAGGGTGTCTGTTGTGATTGGCACTTGTAAAAACCACAAAAATAATGGTAATCCCTCATTAGTGATTGTTAAAATAGGCCATTTTGAATTGCAACTTTCAGACAACAGGCAAATATTTAATTGTATTTGTATGTTGACAATACTTTCAAAAGTCTGGTTGTGGATCAAAATGAAAAGAGATTATCTAATATTTTCCAAAGTGAACTGAATTAAGCCAAGTGTAACCCTAGCAGTACAGTAACGTAAAAAATATTTCATTCCATCTTAATAATTGGGATGCACATTATACCTTTTATATAATTCAAGTGACTGAATGAAAATATAAAGGTTATACAAATCAAAGTAGATGTTAATGTCAGCATGATGTTTCAGATCCTGAGATATATGTGATGAAATAGGAAGCAGGACATCAGTATTGTTGTGTTTGTAGTGACAGAGGTGAGATATTTGTTTCTGATAGAAACCTACCTCCAGCTGTCACACCTAAATCTGCAGAGCTGTGGATTATAAGTATTTAGTGGATAAAGATTTCCTGTATTGTTGTATCTTCCTACCAATGTCTCTGAAAGCTGATTTTCTCTCAGAGATGGTTAACACTGACATGCTGTAAGTGAATTCAGAGTGGCAGACAAAGGACCTGCTCCAATGTCCATCGGAGTAGCCTTTTCCATTGATTTAACTGGGCATTTGATCAGGCCTATATCACCAGCATTTATTCTTTCCTCTTTAAACTATACAGTTGATTGCTGGTTTTCATGTACATGTTAATATCAGAAACAGCTTGGTGAAGTGAATATAAAATTAAAAGGCCACCCATGTACTTAAGCCAGAACATACAATATGCAGCAAAGGGGATATAATGTCCTGTACGCTCGTTAGTTAGTAGTCAACAGCTAATTAGGTTTTTTAGGGTTTTTTTTTCAGTATTTTGACCATTTTAGAACATGCAACTCACCACTTTTTTATGTATCAATTGTTTCAAAAGACAATCGTTTTATTTCTGCTATTTCAACATATTTCAACATCAAAGATTTGGAGGGGTGGGATGGTACAGGAAGAGGAGGGAAATACTGTACCCTGCTGACAAAGGAAACAGAAGGATGAAGTGAGCTGTAGCTCACGAAAGCTTATGCTCAAATAAAGTGAGCTGTAGCTCATGAAAGCTTATGCTCAAATAAATTTGTTAGTCTCTAAGGTGCCACAAGTACTCCTTTTCTTTTTGCGAATACAGACTAAAACGGCTGCTACTCTGATCCCTGTTTTTGTGTCTTTTTGTAACTTAAGGTTTTGCCTAGAGGGATTCTCTATGTTTTGAATCTGATTACCCTGTAAGGTATTTACCATCCTGATTTTACAGAGGTGATTCTTTTACTTTTTCTTCAATTAAAATTCTTCTTTTAAGAACCGGATTGCTTTTTCATTGTTCTTAAGATCCAAGGGTTTGGGTCTGTGTTCACCTATGCAAATTGGTGAGGATTTTTATCAAGCCTTCCCCAGGAAAGGGGGTGTAGGGTTTGGGAGGATTTGGGGTAGGTTTCCAAGCAGGCTCTTTACCTGTTATATATTTGTTAGACGCTTAGTGGTGGCAGCAATAAAGTCCAAGGGCAAAAGGTAAAATAGTTTGTACCTTGGGGAAGTTTTAACCTAAACTGGTAAAAATAAGCTTACGGGTTTTTTCATGCAGGTCCCCACATCTGTACCCTAGAGTTCAGAGTGGGGAAGGAACCTTGACAGATGCTAAATCACAGCACAAGAAGGTACTGCTTGAAGATAAGAGTAGACTTGAGTTCTGTCCTTTGAGTATTATGCCTCTACTATAGGCCTGATTCTGATCTCACTGACATTGATTTAGAACAGAAGTATCTAAAAAGAAGTCAGCGGAGTAACACCAGAGCATGGCTGGTGCAAGCAAAATAAGAATCAAGCCCTGTATTTTTATAGCATGACATGTTGAAAAGAAAAGCTTTTAAACCAGGTGTGTCCATTTCCAAGGCACGGAGGCTTCATGGCATTCAGCAGCATGAAGATTAACCATTTTAACAATAAACTGTGAGATAATGGTGGGAAATGTAAATTAAAAATTACTTCGGTGTATCTAACCATTTGATCAGGAGGAAATTACCTCCTCATTATTCAGAAGGAGGCCATGGTACACCTAAAGGAAAAGAGATAAAGCTACAATACATGTATTATTAAATATATTTAGTATTCATGTTAGGTATTAAATTTCCTTTAATAAATTGGAAAATTTCTACGGTGTGTTCCAAAATATTATTTCAAACTTTTTTTTTTTTTAGCCTTTTTGCTTACCCAGGACTGCAGCAGAAAAGAACATCTGCAGCACATAAAAACTTGGGGACTTAACGTCTGTTTACATTTTTTCCTTGATAAATTATTAAAATCATGCTTGAGTAATCATTTTTAATGAAAGAAAGCATCTCCATGAATTAAATGATCATCATAGCATTGATGTTGTGCAAGAAGTGTTACTCAAGACTATCATGACTAATTACGGCATATTTCTGAGATATTATAATTAAGACAAGTCCTGAGCAGCTTTCAACTACTAAACTGTCATGCTGGTGCTATACATTTTTTTTAAACTCTCATTGTACTTCAGTACAGATGGGGAAATTCTGTTTTCGGTGAAGTTTAATTTTCTTGCAACTTTACAGCAGTATAAGCTGATTGTAAGTACAACAAAGGACCTGTTTCTCCTCTGCCTTGCTCTGTGCAAATCGAGTGTAAAATACTACCATTCTGTTTGTTAGGATTTACACACATTTTGCACAGGCACAAATGACATCACCTGGTGAAAGACCATGGAGAATCAAGTCCAAGGACTGAGGTGACCCATCCCACATTTTAACTCAGACATTTTCTACTTTTCAGCTCTTTGCCAAAACCACCCTTTCTTTATGTGAATTTCTACTGCTCTGCCACAAAGGAGCAACCGTGTCAGGCTAGCAAAAGCCTTGACAATCATTAAAAACAACTATTACAATAAACAGATTGTCAGGTACTCCTTAGATCACAACCACCAACATCAATTACAAAGTGAAATTTACACTCCTCCCAAAATAATTCCTTACTGGAGTCCTTCCCATTAATACCCCTGTGCAGTCTAGCCTATGGGAAAAGGAAATGTGCGGGGTGGGGGCAGATAAGCCTTGAAGTGTGCCCCAAAGAATAACAACATTGGACTGTTATAGACCAAGTCAGACATTACTACTTACTTAGACTGGAATGCTCTAGTTACAAAGCGGGAATAGAGGGATTATATACTATCACTGATTTTTATGCCAGACTTTAAATCTTTGGCCCAGATTCTCTGGTCCATCTGAATTGTGTTCAGCAGAGGGCATAGAAGGTGGCAAAAGTGTCTTTCTGCCATCTTTGTGTTCTTCTGATCCTTGAGCTGTTTGAGCCCCCAGGCTAAGGTAGAACAGCTCTAGGAAAACACACAAGCAACAAAGCCCCAAACTCAAAGTAACTTCTTACATAAAACATGTCCCAGATCATGCACTATGACAAAGACCACAGTCCTGCATCTTATGTACTCAATGCAATGTGGGACAGTACATTATCATTATGATGAGGTAGCATTTTACACTATTTTGCATTAGTGTAAGTGACTACACAAAGTGCAAGGCAACTGTGAAGTCAGCCTGCAGGGTCTTAACTCTTCCTCACCACCCTCCGCCAAGCACCCTCAAAACACATTAAAATTCTTTGTTCACATCATACAATTGAGCGATCCTCTAAATCACCACCACTAGGCACTTAGCGGACAAAATGTCTGGATTTGTCTGCAGGGTTGAATAGGTGTGTTTATTGGAATAATGGAAGAGGTAAAATTTACTATTATCAGATTGTTTGCTGAATGTTTTAGAAGTCCTCCTCTTGAAGAGACCTAAATGCTATAAATCATATTTCAGAGTGTGAGAAGCAAAGCCATTGCCTGCCTGTTTACAACATTTTATATTTTACTTTGACACAAATTACAAGTAACACCAGTGTTAACTGTTACAGGATCACTATAAAGGACCTTAACAAAAGATATCTTTCCTCCAAATGAAACATTACTTTATTATTAATTTTCTCAACAATTAACGATTGTTAATTATATGATGCTTATATGAAGATAGACTAGTAGCAGAGAGGTCTTGGTAGCAGCAGTGTTATTAATAATATCTTGGAATTTTTTTATAAAGTGTGAGAGTCAACAACAGAGGAAGAAAGAGCAAAATGAGAAATAGTAACTCAGACCCTCCTTAATGGAATGGAAGAAACTACAGTAGGGAAAGAAAAAAATGGTAATTACCAAAACAGGTAAGCTTGCTTTGATGTCTCGTGCAGCTACATCAGAGCTAAGAACTCAGTGATTTAGGGAGAAAGCTAATGACGAGATTAACACTATAAGGGGAGCCTTTCTTGACTGAAGGAGTCTAGATAACACCTTAAAAAAAAGGAGGAAAAAAGAGGATGAGGGAGCTCTGGAACTCTGTTCAGTGCGCGTATCAAAATCAGAGACTAGAAACAGAGGGCCAATCCTTAGCGGATGTAAATGGCAGCATAGCTTCTCTGACTTTAATTAGAGCTACATAGATTTACAGCAGATGAGGCTCTGACCCAGACTTTATCATAGACATACATTCACACTCAAACACAAGCCATCTAAAAATATGCCTACCGAGATAAAATTTGACTAAAGCCTACAATCCTGATCCAGAAAACACATTTTCACAAACATAGTTTTAGGCACATGAGGAGCTCATTGAACACTATTGAACTATTCACATGACTAATGTTACACACAAATGTTTAAGAGTTTGCAGGATTGGAGCTTAAGATATTAACATGAAGCCTGCTTTATTTTGATCATGCTTGAAAAAATAGCCTGCCTGTAAACTGATAAAGTTTTATAGCTCTAGCTTAATTCAATATTAACTAAAAAGCTTTATATATATGCCTTTGTATTATAGTTGTTTCCTTTAGCAGTTGCATCCAAGAATGTTTAAATCTGATCAGTTATGGTGAGTTTAAATCATTTGTGAAATATTTAGCTGCTTGTGATGAAATCTATAAAAAACGGTGTGGTTCATTATATTAGAATGAAATGTACCTGGCTGTTTTTTAACTACCGAAGAGTAATGATGGGTTAAATGTTTTCTCTGTTAAAGAAAAAAAAAAACTTCATTTTTAAGGACCAGATTGTGCTGATTTTATAATTCCAGTGTGAAACTCTTAGATGTCTCTATGCCACTTATGCAAACATGTTTAAAAAGACGGCAGAGATATATCTCTTTGCATGGAACTTCAGTCTCTGTTATAACTTTCATCCCCGTACCACAGCTGTAGGAGTCTCTTTAAATAAGTTCTTCGACAGAAAATTCATTGAGGTTTTCAAATTCAGTAACTGAAAAGAGAACGACAATATCTCCTCCTCTAAACCTTGAGTGAGTAACTGCAGATTCTCAATAGTATTTTCCTACACTAGGTTTTTCAAGTAAGCAATTTAAATTATGGTGAGATTTAGGAGAGCTTTGTAAATGTGTGCAACGTGCAGATGATTACAAGCTTTTACATTGTCTATAGAGTGCTTTTAAAGAGCGTTTCTGGGAGAGAATTCTGAGGTAAAATAATGTGAGTGTTTTCTTCAGTATCTCATGCTTTTATGCACAAGGATGGGAGTCATTAGCAGCCAAAGTTTGAAAACAGGAAGTCCTCATCTTGGTGTGGGGCAGAGTTCAGCTGTGTGGGGCTTCCCCACTAGCCAGTGAGGCAAAGGTGGGCTATGGAAGGAGTGGCTTAAGGCCAGAATAATTGCTAAGTTCTCTTATACCAATTTTCTGAAACCAACATTTGTAAGTAATTTACATTGAGTCACAACTACATTATTAAATTAAGTATATTCATCAGAATTATGTGCTGGATTATAGGAAGAGAAAACTCCATATGGATAATTGCAATCCATTCATGGCTATATCAGTCCTGTGACTCTCAGGGAGCGTTAAGAATGCCCATGATGCTGAATTTCATGTTCTAGTCTCTGAATTTGCTTGAAGTTATGTTAAATAACATGTTGCCAGATAGCTTTCCATTGACTATAGCACTGAAAATTTTCACCTTGTTTTTTTCCCCAACATCCAGCAAATGGAATGTACTGCACTCATAAAATGGGTTCTGTAGTGGGGCAATTGCCCCACTCCTGGAGAAAAAGGTTAAAAGCAGCCTGGGAGAGGGCTGCTGCTCGGGAAAAGCTGATTGGCCAAGCAAGGGACCAGCTGGCCCTTATAAGAGGGCTGTGGCCAAGTGCTAGAGGCAGTCTCCCTCTAGCTGAGGAGGGAGAAGGACCTAGCTGTCTGGGAACAAAGGGTACTGGAGTGAAGCAGGGCTGGGGAAAGGCCAGAGGAGCTGGGGAGCTCTGGGCTTGCAACTCCCCAGGCTGCAGGGCCTTGTACAAGGCCCCTGGAGGTACTGGGTTGCAGGGGAAGGCAGCAGATCAAAACCTTCCTTGCCTGTGATGACTGGCTTATACAGACAGCCGTCGGCCCCAGTGAAAGGGGGCTAGATGGTGACTGGCAGTAGCCCATAGGCTGAGGCAAGGTGCGGATAGTGGGTGGGGGTTCCCCGGGGTGACCCAGATCTGTGGGGTATTGCCTGGAGGGGCAGCACCCCAGATAAAAGGGCACCGGGGTCTGGGAGGGACATGGGGGCCAGCAACGACGAGACACAGGCAGAGGGCGCTCCAGGGCTGGTAAAAAGAGTTAATTCCTGGACAACCAGCAGGAGGCACCGCTGGGTGAGTTTGTGCCACGTTACAGGCTCCAAAAACTCTTAACTTCAGTAAGGAATAAGAAACTAATTAATTTGTCTAAAACAAGTAATCAACAAACCTCACAACCTTTGGATAAGGCCCCAAGAATTTGGGAGCTTATGCATCTAGATAAAGTCATCAGAAATCATATCACAAAGCCTTAGATATACACAAAAATGGTTACTAAATAGTATGCATGGATCATGCTTCTGCTTCATAACTAGTAAATGTTAGTGCCCCTGGTGTACATTCATTTGATGCTGGAAGTGAAGGAGCTTCTTCTTTTTCTTAATTTGTTTCACAGTAGAAGCTACGAGTGATATCAAAGCCCATTTGTGTCTAGTTCTCTGTCTACGCAAGGGACGACACAATCCCTTTCCCAAAGTGCTTACAAGTTAAACAGACAAGACAGACAAACAGTTGGATAAATGAAGTGTTAGCCACATTTTACAGTTAGGGGACTTAGGTACAAAGACATTAAGTAACTCACCCAAGGTTACATAGGATGCGTGTGACAGAGCTATTGACCGAGCTTAGGTTGGCTAGGAGAACTTGGAATCTCAGCGAGCAGACATTTATTGCTGAATGTGTAGGGAGACAGAGAACAGAGGATAGGCAATACCACCAGTAGCACTCAAAGGAATGACAGGACAGCAAGTCACAGCAAGAGAAAGTTCTGCAACAAAGCAATATTTTAACATTACTAGGAGAAGGGGAAAGGTTAAACATTAGGTCTGCGCAAAACTTACGAAACTGCAGGTCCCAAAAACTTGACAGGTTTCAAAAATGTAATAATATAACACATGAAACTCAGCCCAGATTTTAGAATCTTTCAGCTAGCTTAGGCTCATTTTCAAGCGAAACAGATCTGATGTGTGGTTTCATGTGGAAATCCTGTGGAGTTCCCAGTTTTGTATGATTTCAATGTAAGAACCAGGTGAAATTCAGCAGTTTCAAACTGAGCTTTCAAGTTCTTGTATGTATTTGATTCCAGAATTTAAAGTGAAACTCAGGCAACCAAGAACTACAGAGACTGAAACCAAAGAACATGTTTTCAGGAGTCCCTTTACGTTAAAAAAATTGCCGAGCTTTGCAAAGTCATACTGATAACACAGATTTGAGGGTTTGATCTTGTGGCCTTTACTTGGATAAATATTCAAATCAATGGTGACTATGAAGAATTGAAGCTGATGGACCTACTCTCCTGAGTGTGTGCTGCAAGACTGGATCATTTATGTCCATAATCCATTTAAACCTATAAAGTAGCAGGATGTACTTCTTCCAAAGTATGACTGCTCAGAGCTCAAGTATGAAACTGCAGAAAAACCTGAGTGTCTCTGGATTAAGTTTAGAAGTGTGAGCAACAAGGGTGATGTTGTGGTGGGAGTCTGCTATAGACCACCGGACCAAGGGGGTGAGGTGGACAAGGCTTTCTTCCAGCAACTCACGGAAGTAACTAGATCGCAGGCCCTGGTTCTCATGGGAGACTTCAATCACCCTGATATCTGCTGGGAGAGCAATACAGCGGTGCACAGACAATCCAGGAAGTTTTTGGAAAGGGTAGGGGACAATTTCCTGGTGCAAGTGCTGGAGGAACGAACTAGGGGCAGAGTTCTTCTTGACCTGCTGCTCACAAACCGGGAAGAATTAGTAGGGGAAGCTAAAGTGGATGGGAACCTGGGAGGCAGTGACCATGAGATGGTCGAGTTCAGGATCCTGACACAGGGAAGAAAGGAGAGCAGCAGAATACAGCCCCTGGACTTCAGAAAAGCAGACTTCGACTCCCTCAGAGAACTGATGGGCAGGATCCCCTGGGAGAATAACATGAGAGGGAAAGAAGTCCAGGAGAGATGGCTGTATTTTAAAGAATCCTTATTGAGGTTACAGGGACAAACCATCCCGATGTGTCGAAAGAATAGTAAATATGGCAGGCGACCAGCTTGGCTTAACAGTGAAATCCTTGCTGATCTTGAACACAAAAAAGAAGCTTACAAGAAGTGGAAGATTGGACAAATGACCAGGGAAGAGTATAAAAATATTGCTCGGGGATGCAGGAGTGAAATCAGGAAGGCCAAATCACACCTGGAGTTGCAGCTAGCAAGAGATATTAAGAGTAACAAGAAGGGTTTCTTCAGGTATGTTAGCAACAAGAAGAAAATCAAGGAAAGTGTGGGCCCCTTACTGAATGAGGGAGGCAACCGAGTGAGAGAGGATGTGGAAAAAGCTAATGTACTCAATGCTTTTTTTGCCTCTGTCTTCACAAACAAGGTCAGCTCCCAGACTACTGCACTGGGCAGCACAGCATGGGGAGGAGGTGACCAGCCCTCTGTGGAGAAAGAAGTGGTTCAGGACTATTTAGAAAAGCTGGACGAGCACAAGTCCATGGGGCCAAATGCGCTGCATCCGAGAGTGCTAAAGGAGTTGGCGGATGGGATTGCAGAGCCATTGGCCATTATCTCTGAAAACTCATGGCGATTGGGGGAGGTCCCAGATGACTGGAAAAAGGCTAATGTAGTGCCCATCTTTAAAAAAGGGAAGAAGGAGGATCCTGGGAACTACAGGCCAGTCAGCCTCGCCTCAGTCCCTGGAAAAATCATGGAGCAGGTCCTCAAGGAATCAATTCTGAAGCACTTAGAGGAGAGGAAAGTGATCAGGAACAGTCAGCATGGATTCACCAAGGGCAAGTCATGCCTGACTAATCTAATTGCCTTCTATGACGAGATAACTGGCTCTGTGGATGAGGGGAAAGCGGTGGACGTGCTGTTCCTTGACTTTAGCAAGCTTTTGACACGGTCTCCCACAGTATTCTTGCCAGCAAGTTAAAGAAGTATGGGCTGGATGAATGGACTACAAGGTGGATAGAAAGTTGGCTCGGCTCAACGGGCAGTGATCAATGGCTCCGTGTCTAGTTGGAAGCCGGTATCAAGTGGAGTGCCCCAAGGGTCGATCCTCGGGCCGGTTTTGTTCAATATCTTCATAAATGATCTGGAGGATGGTGTGGATTGCACCCTCAGCAAGTTTGCAGATGACACTAAACTGGGAGGAGAGGTAGATACGCTGGAGGGTAGGGATAGGATAGAGAGGGTCCTAGACAAATTAGAAGATTGGGCCAAAAGAAATCTGATGAGGTTCAACAAGGACAAGTGCAGAGTCCTGCACTTAGGACAGAAGAATCCCATGCACCACTACAGACTAGGGATCGAATGGCTCCGCAGCAGATCTGCAGAAAAGGACCTAGGCGTTACAGTGGACGAGAAGCTGGATATGAGTCAACAGTGTGCCCTTGTTGCCAAGAAGGCCAATGGCATTTTGGGATGTATACGTAGTGGCATTGCCAGCAGATCAAGGGACGTGATCGTTCCCCTCTATTCAACATTGGTGAGGCCTCATCTGGAGTACTGTGTCCAGTTTTGGGCCCCACACTACAAGAAGGATGTGGAAAAATTGGAAAGAGTCCAGCGGAGGGCAACAAAAATGATTAGGTTTCAGAGTAACAGCCATGTTAGTCTGTATTCGCAAAAAGAAAAGGAGTACTTGTGGCACCTTAGAGACTAACCAATTTATTTGAGCGTAAGCTTTCGTGAGCTACAGCTCACTTCATCGGATGTAGCTCACGAAAGCTTATGCTCAAATAAAAATGATTAGGGGACTGGAACACATGACTTATGAGGAGAGGCTGAGGGAACTGGGATTGTTTAGTCTGCAGAAGAGAAGAATGAGGGGGGATTTGATAGCTGCTTTCAACTACCTGAAAGGGGGTTCCAAAGAGGATGGATCTAGACTGTTCTCAGTGGTAGCAGATGACAGAACAAGGAGTAATGGTCTCAAGTTGCAGTGGGGGAGGTTTAGGTTGAATGTTAGGAAAAACTTTTTCGCTAGGAGGGTAGTGAAACACTGGAATGCGTTACCTAGGGAGGTGGTAGAATCTCCTTCCTTAGATATTTTTAAGGCCAGCCTTGACAAAGCCCTGGCTGGGATGATTTAGTTGGGGATTGGTCCTGCTTTGAGCAGGGGGTTGGACTAGATGACCTCCTAAGTTCCCTTCCAACCCTGATATTCTATGATTCAAAGCGAAAAGAGGGGAAAAATAGATTTTGTAAGTTTGCAGATCCTGCTACTGTGCTGCACAGTGTGGAACTAGTAAACAATGTTGTATAACACTTTCTGAAGAGTTTCAGAGTAGCAGTCGTGTTAGTCTGTATCCGCAAAAAGAACAGAAGAATTTCTTAACAATTTCTATGAGTTAATGGTGTCTACCTGCCTAGTTACAGCCAAGTTACCATGTTACCAAAGCCCCTCCAAAAAACCCCTCTTGCGGAATTACTGTAATTCTTTGGTGCACCCATATTCTTGTGGTTACTGCCCAGTCAGAGATGGAGGCACTCCATATCCAACTCTGAAAAGGAAGGATGGTCCAGTGGTTAGGATAGGCAGGTTCAAATTTCTGCCCTACCACTGGCTTCCTGTGTCCATGGGCAAGTCACTAAGTGTATTTGTGCCTGAGTTCCACATCTGTTAAAAATAGAGATAACAGTACTTACCTATCTCACAGGAGTGTCCAGAGTGGGGAAAAAAAAACATTAAAGATTGTGAGGGGCTCAGAAACTAAGCTATATAAATAAGTAGGCAGAATGTAATTACCTAGGCTGGAATTTTCATGGATTCCAATAACATATCCAGTAATTTTGCATTGAATGGCCTAGACCATTAATTTTCCTTTTAGTGTTCCTCAAACTGTGGTCTATGGAGCCCAGCCAGTGGTTTACAGAAAAAAAACATCTTGATAAGCAAGCAGTTTGGAATTGGGGTGCTGGGAAAACAGGGTGCTCATGAAGGGACCTCTTTCCTAGTGATCTCCAAACGGTAACAACTGGAGACACAGTGCTGTGAAATAATACTTTGTTTTAAAATTCTTGTGCCTGTCTTATGATGTTTTTAAAAATAAGCTTTAAAAGCCTTTTAATTGTCTCATGTCCACTGAAGAAATGTGATTATTTAGTTGAAAATATTTTGATGCATATGGAAACTAACAGATAACAAGTGTCATGATCCACCATTGAATTTGTAGGTCATGTTGCCCATGCAGAATAATATGCCTGGGACTTCAGGCTTGATCAAGCTCCTGTTGAAGTCAATGGGAGTTTTGTCACTGACTGTTGGGATAAAATCTCGCCCTAATGCATGTTTCCCTAGTACTCAGTATGATACACAGGTTGTCTAAAAAGTCAGAATAAAGATTTGTAACTTTTGGGTTTTACTGTAGGCCTGAAAATGATAATTAATAAATTAACAAAAAAAACAAAAAACAAAAAAACAAAACAAAACCCCAAACATGGTCAATGTCCAAACTTCTAAGTACTATATTTAATTAGATGATACAATTTAAAAAATATTACTTGAGATTTGGTTTCTTTTACAAAATGTTTCTTCCATTAGCATAGAAGTAATAACAATAAAATTAAATTCTTTTGATTAAGCTCTTCAAAGGAATTTGCTCCATGTTATCATAGGATGTTGTTGGGTGAATGGTAATCATACACTGTTTCATGTCTGACAAACTCTGAAGTATTCATTTTGTTTTATTCCCAGAATTTTGATTTACTGCAGGTTTCAACTAGTCTTTTCTGGATATAAGTTTTGAATGGAACTTCCTGAGTCAAGGAGGCTCATTGTTACAGTATATGCTATTCTCTTCAAAGCTACTTTCATTGCTTATATGAAAATCTTTGTTTGTGGACTGAGCTAATCACTCTAAAATGCACAAAAAATAAGTTCCCCAGATGTCCTCTGTAGGGAGCAAAGAATCAAAACCATACTAAACTAAATTGCTTAATTTTGCATACATGTAGATCTTGGTATGCTGCGGGCAGACAAATCAATTCTAATAGTTCTTGTTTAACTTGCTTATTTAAATAGCCAAACCATTTGATTTCTTGTTCAAATAACCAAAAGATCAGACTATATTACTGGTTAATGTGCCTTCTGAACTCCTGTAGTTCAAAGGAAACTGCACAGACTGTTGGGTTGACTGTCTACTGTTGGCAAAAAGAGTAAGTCTAGGTCATCTTTTTGGGTCCAGCTTAGTATTCAGTAATGGCTTTGCTAATTAGCTGTAACAGTTTAAAGGCAGAATGGTTCTTATTTCTACACTACATAAGGAAAAGTACATATATTTTGGTACAACCTCAAGGCTGTATTGCTGGAGAACATAGTGGGAAAATTTTAAGAATATGGTAGAGAGTGGTCACATCTGGTTGACACTGGTCAGGGGTTAGTGGGGACACCTAGGTTGCTGCATACTGGTGGGCAGCATAACCAGAAACAGATAGAGGGCTCAGTGCTCTGGTCTGGCTGAGCTGTGCTCAGCACAACACCAAAGGGTGTGTGTGTGTGTGTGTGTGTGTGTGTGTGTGTGTGTAAAGGGTGTGTGTGTGTGTGTGTGTGTGTGCGCAGGGACAGGGGTGGGGAGTGGAATCAAGGTGGCTTCATACTACCTTTGTGTTCCCTAGTGCAGGGGCTGGTTGGGAGGCAGTTTGGCTCTCGACAAAAATAAAAGCAGGCTCTAAATTGCATCTAGCTGTTAGGGGAAAAGGGAATTAAAGGAAGGTATTAAAGGACCCCTGCTAATGATGGAAGTTTGGATTATCCGTGATTTAGGGTCTGTCACCTATGGTCTCAGTCAAACAGAAGAAGGACAAGATTAAAGGTGAATGAAAAGACAGTTTATTAGGTACAGGTAAGTAAAGAACACTCGGTGGTTTGGAATAAAGGGCATGAAGCCCAGTTCCTCTAGCCCTTACAGATGTTATGGACTAACAGTCAAGAAATCTATACCTTACAGAAGAGACTAAGGGAGGGTCATCTCCAACCGATTGCTTCAGCTCTGGTGTGATGGACAACCCGGACCTTCTACTGTGCCTGGTGATGTGCACAGGAGGATCATGGATCAAATTGGCTGCTGGACCAGAATCCCTCAATCTCAGGCAAGTAGGGGTGAGTTCATGTGTTGTCTCTCAGAGACCGCTCACAACAACTGATGACCGATGTGGACACTGGCTGCCACCATGATGGACAGCACCTTATAGCCTGTGAGAGGAGCTTATATACTCTCTTGTCTCCAGGCAGAATTGCCGGATCACGTGACCGATCTTTTCCTGCCTTACAGAAAAAGAGCACCAAGAGCCCAACAAGAAGGGAGACCAAGATGGCTTCCAAACAACAACTTTACAGATTTCGAAATGGCGATCGTGAACAATTTTTTAAAATGATACCATAACACAATATACAGTTAGAATACATAACATAACAGTTTTCCCATACATGGCAGCCAATGGCCCTTAGGGGTCATTAGGGCTGCCATGGATTGGTAGATTCCAGTTACACTCTAGCAATGCCCCACATATCACCTAGGGATTGCTTCGGCCATGGGGATACCCAACTAGATAGTTAAGCCAGTTTTCTGCCTGATTTGCACTGCCAAAATGGCAAAAAGCAGGTGGAACAGGGGCCAGAACCTGAAGGGTCCAACAGGGTGGTTGCCTGTGTTGTTGCTCTTTTTACAAGGAGCAGAGTTTGACATTTTGAGAGTTATTGTTAATCTTGCCTTTAATAAAGCTGCAGCCTTTCCCAGAAATCTAAGGTTTTATCATTTTGTGATGAAATTTGCATTGGCCTGGCAAACTCTGTTATTCATTAAACTACTTACTCACCCACACTTTACTCCCATCACTTTTCTAACTATATGTGTATCGAGTGACTAAATTAACCTGAATGAATTTTAACAGAAAAAATAAAAAATCTCTCTACTGGTGATTTGCATGGACCTGAAAAACCCAATGGTAAGCAAGGGTAAGATAACAAACAAGATTACCTAAAATGTCTACCAACTACCACACACTTGAGGCTTAATGCACTTTGACTCACTGCCATCTCATACTGCAAACTAACATTTTAAAAATCCTCTCTCACCAGATAATGGTATAGCGTATCATTCATAAGACTGCCAGCAAAAAGTGTCATTGACTCCAAATTACATGGGTAGCTGACAGTGGTGAAAGTAGGCCGGTATGCCCCGTACGACGTACCGGCAAGAGCTGGTGCATCGTACCAGGGTGGATCGGCTTCCCCAGGTGCAATTTAAAGGGCCTGTGGCTCCCAGCAGCAGCTGGAGCCCCTGGCCCTTTAAATTGCTGCCAGAGCCCCGCTGCCGGAGCCCTGGAGTAGTGGCAGCGGGGCTGGGGCAGCAATTTAAAGGGCCCGGGGTGGTAGCGGTGGCCGAGCCCTGGGCCCTTTAAATTGTCCCCGGAGCCCCGCCGCCGCTTTCCCAGGGCTCTGGCAGGCTCCGGGGATGATTTAAAGGGCCCGGGGTGGTAGTGGCAACCGGAGCCCCGTCCCCAGAGCCCTGCTGCCGGAGCCCTGGAGAAGCGGTGGCGGGGCTCCAGGGATGATTTTAAGGGCCCAGGGCTCCAGCCGCCGCTACCACCCAGGGCCCTTTAAACCACTGCCAGAGGCCCCAGCTGCCGCTGTTACCCCAGGGAGGGGGAAGGAGGCACTTGCTGGTACTGGGTGGGCTGGGGCTGGCTCTGACCTCCCCCAGCCCTGCCTGTTCTGCCTGAGGCCCCGCCCCTTCCCAGGGACCAGAGCCGGCCCCAGCCCAGCCCCGTACCGGTAAGTCCCAAGACTTACTTTCACCCCTGGTAGCTGACCAAATATCCATATATGCACTTCAAAACATACTAGTCTTTTCTTGTTTCATTGGGCTTTTTCCAAAATGGAGAAGAATCTTTTCAGGATGTTTCCTTCCACAGATTCAATACAATGTAACATTGACAAATAAAATGCATTGTCCTTATTATAGCACCACATTTTCTATAAAGAATCAAAGAATATCATAGTAGTATAGAAGTTGTAATTGAATTAGTCTGGATACTTTTTTGATTAGAAAAGCACGTGTGTGCCTGTGTGTGTATTAGTCAGTAAGTACACAATCAGCCAAAATGGGTAGCCATGTTTTCAAACATAGGCTCAGAAATTGTAAGATATGGGCCCAGTCTTGCAAGATCCTAATACAAGAGTACTGTGTGTGTGTGGGAGGGAGGGGTTGCACGTGCACCCGTAATTAGTAAACAGATGAAGTTCCACAGTAGAGCACACGGAAAGATAGGTAGGTAGTTCCTGGATTTTGTGGCACCAATAAAACTTCTTGTGCAACATTAACTCTTAACAAAGTTCTCATGTCACTGGGAGTTGAGGATACATTGCACATAGCAGAATCAATCTCTGTGCAGGTGCAAATAGAACTGTGTGCACAAAAATTAATTTGCAGGTGCAGTGATTTTTTTGCCTGTGTGTCATAAATGCACATACACCGGACCCTCACTAGAATGCGCGTCTATATAGCATGGATTTGCATATAACGTGGTCGTGGCCATGGATCCCAAATTTAATTACTTTAATTGCAATTTATTTTAACACGGTCCCTGTGTTAACACGGTACCGCGCATGGATCCTAAATCCTGCGTTTTAGCGAGGGTCCAGTGTATTTTGAAGTACAACTTAGAAACCATTATTTGAAATTTACAGTCATTATGTCTTCCTTGGTGTTATGTTTCCTTCTCTCCTTATTCTATTTGTAACCTGTGTAGAGGGGAGTCAAATTACTTACCAACTCTGTGCTACCAAATTCCTCTACCTGATTTAAAGTATTTGCACAGACCATGAATTCCTGTCCTTGCATGAGACTACAGCTGGATTGTTTAGAGGAGCCCTCTAAATAATACAAATGGAAATTATAATAGGATTCACTTTCTTTCTCTTGTTAGCAATCTAATACCAGTCTTTACCATAAGATAGCTATGCACACACACAATTAATTATTTCAAATCCCTATTTATGAATTACACTCCAAAGATAAACTATTACAGCACAGCCTTTAGGCTCACCCTGAGCATTATACTGTCAATTAAATCAAACATTTAGTTGTACTACCTAACAGTATCCACATTATTGATCACTTACACAATTTCAAATAAGAAAGGGAAAAAAAAACTTGGCAATGACTGTAGCTGTTAGGCTCACACAGTGTCTTCGGTTCAATGATGTAGTACACTTCCCAAAGACGTTTGGCCTATAGTCTGTGATTGCTCCTTTATGGTATCGTCCCAGTCTCAGCCCCACTGACTTCTGGAAAGTTACAGGAAACTGTATTGAGCTTCAACCCACAGGTTCAGTCCCTTGGCAGCTCTAGCTTCTCCCTGTAGGGCTCAGCTGGATCTGAACCATATTCAAACAGGCTGAACCTGGGACAAAACTCACTACCGATTAGCCAGCTACTTCCAGGAATGTCTGACTTAATGCAGCCTTCCACACCAGCTTCCAAACCGCTAGTGAGCATGGTTAACAACTTCCTGTTCTCCCTCTAGTGTGCTGAAATAGCAACAACTTCTTTGCAGTCACTCAAGGCCACCTTGTCTGGGAATGTTTCCATATCATAAACTCAGACTTCAATACCAAAAGTGACCATCATAATCATCAAGTCTGACTTCTTGCATATTGCGGGCCACAGAATCTCACTCCCCACCCTCCTGTAATAGACCCCTAACCTTTGGCTGAGTAACTGAAGTCCTCAAACCATGATTTAAAGACTTCAAGTTACAGAGAATCCACTATTTACATTAGTGTAAATCTGCAAGTGACCTAGGACCCATGCTGCAAAAGAAAGCCACCCTCCACACCCCCAGAATTTCTGCCAAACTGACCCTGGGGAAAATTTCTTCCTGATCCCAATTACGGCAGTCAGTTGGACCCTGAACATTTCTGCAAGATCCAACAGCCAGACACCTAGGAAAGAATTCTCTGTAGTAATTCAGAGCCCTCCCTATTTACCAGCTGTTGGGCATATTAGCTACTTGCACTCGCAGATTGACTGCATGCCATTGTAGGCAGTTTCATCATACCATTCCCTCCATTAACTTGTCTTGAAATCAATTAAGTTTTTTGTCCCCACTGATTCCGTTGGATGGCTGCTTCAGAACTTCATCCTCTGATGGTTAGAAATCTTCATCTAAATTTCAACTCTAAACTTATTGATGGCCCGTTTATATCTATTTGTTCTTGTGTTTACATTGGTGCTTAACTTAAATAACTCCTCTCCCTCCCTGGTATATCAACCCAGGGCAAGTAGAAACAGCAGCTCAAATTACAGTAATAAGTGTTTTTAGCTGAACATCATATAGCATCCCTATTTTAATTAGAATTTCTCTCATTGGCTCCTTCTCTCTGTTCCATTTTTCAAACTTCCTTTGATTTTGTTTTTCACTCTATCAATACCTCTATCGAATTTCTCTTTAATGTTCTATACAGTTATTCCTGTGCTCTCCTTTTCACAGTCTTTCTTAAGTGCAATGCAAATGAATTAAGAATCTATGAGTGAGCCTGAAATTACTCATAACCAATATACTCATCCCTGACGTACCATAAAGTCGGAGAATTCCTAGTATTTAAGCTCCAGTTTCTGACCTCTGCAGAGAAGAGACTTATTTAAGTCATGTTTTTTCTAAACCAGCATGTAGGTTTGTCTCCTGCCTCCATTTGGAAATTCCCAATAACAATGATAATATCACCCATGAATCAGCATTTTCAGTGCAGTTACATTTTTCCTAAGGCACATGCTATACAAAGACCTTTAGGAATGAAGTTACTGCAAAACAAGGCACATAGGATCACAGAAATGAAAGATGGAAAAGACTTATTAGGTCATCTGATCTATCCACCTACCAACATAGGATTGTTTCTACTGCAGATTCTTAAATTCTTTGTCCAGACTGGCAGTAAATGACCAGGCTTGAGGCATCCACCATTTCCCTTGGGAGCTTTTTCCACAGTCTAATAGGACTCACTATTAGGATTTTTTTCCAGAATCTCAGACTAAATTTCCCTTTGCTCAGTTTTATCCGATTACTCATATTTAGACGCCTTTTGGCCATCCTAAATCTATTATAGCTCCCATGACTACGAACAGAAAAATACCTAAGGTCAACAGTATCCCTTATAGTAAGGGTCAAACTAAACTTTCCAGAGGTCCTCACCATGTCTCTGATACTCAGACATTATTTGCAACTCATACTTACACCTCAATGCATTGCTGTAATGGATAATATGCATACTTGAAGTATCACAGCAATAAGCCAGACACAGCTTAGGTAAAGATGTTGCAAGAACAACTTGAGAGGTTTTTTTTTTTTTTTAATAAAACCCTTTGAAACGAACCTTTGTGCCTGGAAAAATCATTTAAACAGACTAGACATACATCTTTCCAAGTTTTTATGGAAACAATAAACTAAGAAGCTAATATGCTTTGATCATCTCTTTAGACAGACTCAAAAGACTTGTCTGGTAAAATTATTGCTTTATATAATGGTTTGGTCTTCTTATTTTGATTAATGAGTGATGCTGGTTTCTAAGTAATGACAGCTCCTACTCTATGTTGGAGTGAGCACATTTTTTTTTGAACTATAGTCACCTGCTGGCAAGAAAATGACTGTCCTGCCACTATATATAGCAGAATGCCATTAAATTTAGTCTTAAAATAGAAAGCTGTTACTGCAGCTGTTAAACAGGTGAAGGTTTTTGAGCCTCCTGTCCATGTTTTTCTAACTTGATTGCATTACATGCCACACAAATCTCCAAACAAGATAAACTGCTTTTGTTTGAAATTAATTTGCTATATAAACACATCTTCTCTCTAAATGCCTTCTGGAAGCACTGATTTTTTTTTCCCTGCAGTGTGGACTCATAATTTTTGGAGCTTGGAAATTTCTAAGGCTCAGTGTACTTTTAGTACATTGTGTGCTTATACATCTTTTACTGTTTGATCATTTCATTTTTCATTTACTGAGTTTGGTCACAGAATGCGTATACATAAGAATATAATTTAGTTTCATACAAATATAGTCCGAAGAAGTGGTGTTTGGAACTGAAGCCAAATTGACAGCTGCAGCGGCACAGGAGCCAGCAAACAGAGCTGTAAACGGGGGAGTTTGAGTGGGAGTTTGCAAGGGGAGTTTGGGGGGAAGACTAAGAGAGCCAGGCAGAGGATCAGACAGGCTAGTGAAGGGAGTGTGTGGTGTTCTAGTAGTGTTTTGGTGCTCATTGGGGGTTTGTTTTGCTCTGGGTGGTGGTGTTTTGATTTGGTTTGTGTTTCCCAGACTAACAGGACTTCGGTGAGAAGGCTATGACAGACACAGAGGCAGCAGTTGTAGTGACCCAAGTAGTGGAAGACACAATGAAGAAGACTGGATGTAGAAGCTGTGGCATGTACATGATCCTGGAGGGGGTACCTGAAAAGAGTTTCATCTGCATGAAGTGCTGCCTGATAGAGCTGATGGAAGAGAAGATCCGAGGATTGGAGATGCAGGTGGAGACTCTGGTTGAGTTTAGAAGGGGGTTTGAGCCGATGATGGAGTAAAGACATGAGGAGGCTGAAGGGAAAAGCTCAGACTTGCAGATGGAAGCAGGACCAAAGAACTCTGAGGGGAGACTGCTGGGTGAGGAAAGTGGACAGTGGAAGCATGTGTCTCAGAGAAAAAGGCAGAGGAAAAGATGAGCCAGTGAAGGAGAAACAGAGCTCAGGAACAGGTTTGCGGAGTTGGAAAATGAAGAAGGGGCACAGCAGGTGGTCACTGAAGGTGAGAGGGCAAGGAAGAAGAGAAGAGCAACTAGTCTTATAGGAAGAGGGGAAGAGTCAATAGAGATAACACCAAATATGAGCCCCAGGAGGATACGGGATGGGTTGCAGAGGATTGCAAGGGACAATAGGAGTCGAGAGGACTTGCAGCCCGATGGAACAGGGGATAGACTGGCGAATCGCACCATCGCCAGGAAAAGGCAGGTCTACGTGATTGGGGACTCATTACTGAGAAGAATAGACAGGACTGTAACAAGAGTTGATCCAGAGAAGAGAAGGGAGTGCTGTCTCTGGGCGCTAAGATAAGGGATGTGGACCTGAGGCTGAAGAGTATCCTAATGGGATCGGGAAAGAATCCAACGATTATCCTTCATGTGGGAACAAATTATAGGACTAGATTCTCACTGGAACGTATCAAGGGAGACTATGCCAGACTGGGGAGGACGCTTAGGGAAATCGAGGCTCAGGTGATCTTCAGTGGGATTCTGCCTGTTCCTAGAGAAGGGCAACAAAGGTGTTACAAGATTATGATGCTCAACAGATGGCTCAGGCAGTGGTGCTATAAGGAAGGCTTTGAGATGTAGGGCCACTGGGAAGCATTCCTGGGCAGAGGACTGTTCTCTTGGGATGGACTTCACCTGAGTAAGGAGGGAAATAGACTTCTAGGTTGGCACAACTGATCAAGAGAACTTTAAACTAGGAATTTGGGGGAGAGGGTTGGGAGCTGTCCAGGTAATCTCCACGCCAGATTTTCTCTTTGAGAGAGAAGAAAATGAAGTAAGAAAGGATACAGCCATGGGTAGGAAAATGGACATAAGGCGGAAGGGCAGTGTACATACCAATCTAACAGGTAATATTGCATGGAACTTCAATGCATGGTAGAATGTTTGTGCCCAACCAGGTAAAGAATATGAGCAAAGCCAAAAAGAAAAAATTAAGATGTTTTTACACTAATGTGAGCATCCTAGGTAACAAAATGGAGGAACTAGAGCTACTGGTGCAGGAAGTGAAACCAGATATTATAGGGTGTGACAAAGCTCTGTCCTTGCCTCCGTGGGTCCCATGTTTCCTGGCAGATTTTGCTAGCCTCAGAGGCTCACTGTGGCCCTGCACGTAACCCTTCTCTCTCTAGAGACAAGGGTCACAATCTACTGAGCCATTTTCATCATAAGCCAGCAAGGGAGGTGAAGAGAAGTTATCCTTCCTTGCATAGTCTCTGTTGTCTCCCAGTCTCAGTGATTAATCAGGGGGCAAAGGTGGCGGGGGGGAACCCGGGCCCACCGTCTACTCCAGGCTCCAGCCCAGGGACCCTAATAGTATAAGATATGGTAGCTGACCTTTTAGAAACATTACATGTACAATTCCCTGGGCTACTTCCCCCACAGCAGCCCTCACTTCCTTAAGCTCCACTTCACCCTTACCTCAGAGCCTCCTTCCTTGTGCCTGATATGGTGTGTACTACTATATGTTCCATTCTATGCATCCAGTGAAGCAGGCTGTAGCCCACGAAAGCTTATACTCTAATAAATGTATTAGCCTCTAAGGTGCCACAAGTACTCCTTATATACAAAATGAAGGAGGACACCCCTTATAACCTATAGCCTCGTGGATAAGGATATATAAAACTCCTAGTTTAAATCCTTTTTCCTCCTGAGAAGGGATTTGAGCAGGGACTTGCCACCTCTCAAGTCAGTGATCTAACCACTATGCTATAGAGTACATCTAATGCTTTCATTGGTCATATTAATATTTAATTATTCAATAATTAAAATGGAACAACTTCAATAGGACAGACTGAGGAAGCCCCAAATCAAAATTTCCATAGCCCAATGGTTAGGGCACTCACCTGGGAGGTGGCTGACTCCTGTTCAAATCCATTCTCCCCCTCAGGACTGGGGGTCTTCTACATCCTGGCTAAAGGTTATAAGTGAGGTCCTCTCTCCCTCCCTTCCCCACTAGGCTGTTTAAAGTGAATTCCACCTTAGAGTCCCAATCCAGTAGATAACCTCTGACCATGCCTAAGGGATCAGGCCCCTGCTCGAGACTCAGGTGGCCGAATGCCTGACTTTCCTGGTTTGTGAACCGCTCTGGGGCTTGGGTGGGAGATAGACATCTGGATTCCTACCACAAAGCAGCTGTGTGTATGCTCAAGAGGGAAACATGCACCCAGATGCATAAGAGTGAAGCTGCAGCGAGCATGTCCAGAGGCAAAAATGCAGGCGTCGAATATGTTTAGGTGCCTACAAGGGTAGGTAGTAGCCGAGCAGGAGTTTTGTGGCTCTCAGTGGTGCCTAAAAATGGACCTTACCGTTGTGAATTGCACCTGAGGTGCTTAGGTCAGGTGCTCAGAATCCTGCAGGATCAAGCCCATTAACTTTAGTGGGAGCTGCAGATGCTCAGCAATTCCCTGAGTTTGGCCCTTCTTCTGTATCAGTGTCAATGAATAGTAACATTGCTAGTTAAAAATTACTACAGGTGTAGCAGAAGCCTGAGAGAAAATCAGAGTGGTTCTGAAGTCCCAGGTCGAAGATTTCAGCATAGCTGAGTATCGAAAACAACCTCGATTTTAATTTGAAGTTTTAAGCTTCAAGGATATGTTATTCCTTCATGGTGCAGCTGTGGTTTCAGAACTCCTAAAAAAAGGACTTTGGGGCTCTCAAAAAGAGAAACAAACAAAACAAGACTAGCAACATGCATAGTAAATCTGAAGGATCTCTGACATCCCAGAGGAAAACTACAGAGTGTCTTTTGGTAATGAGTTTGACCAAATCCATCTCTGACCTTTACTTTGTCTCCTTTGTAATTATTGTCATTTTCTTTCATTCTGTTGTGGCTTTTCAAAAATTATCTGCACTTTACAAAATCTCTATTTTGTCAGCAAAAAACCCCCAATATAAACAAGCACAAAATCCCTGAAATTATATATTTTGGTTTAAGGAGTCTAGTTGACTAAATGTAGAGTATGAAGTGAAAGGCAAGTTAGTATTAGACAAAGAAAAATGCCTAACCCCATAGTGCTTCCATTTTCAAGCAAATATCAATATATTTTGCATTACCTGTAGCAAATATCATTGGATTTATAGTATTTTCCTTAGCAGTAAAATATGGATGGATATAGGGAAACTAAAACAGCCATTTTTTGACTGTTCAGTGAAACATTGCTCATCTGAACTTTCATTGCCTGGAAATATCATTTATCAAAGAAATTGGCTTCTGATTTTAATTAAAGGTGTTTATTCAATTACGCGTTGTAGCCCCCCTTTCATTTGGAAAAACAAGCTGGGTAGAATTTTCAAAAGTGTCTAGTGACTTCGGAGCCTAATTCTCATCAGTAGTGAATTAGGCACTTAAAAGCCTAAATTTAATTGAAAGTCAATAGGATTTAGGTTTCTAAATGCCAAAGGTACTTCTGAAAATGAGATTTAAAAGCATAAATCTCATTGGAGGATAACGAGACTCCATTGCATAATAAACATACTTTTCCAGCAAATGTTTTCTGAAGAAAAATATTTTTTGTACATAAGTCGACTGGCATAATACAATAAACAAGTAAAACTATATTGACCCCTGTAATTTCCTGTTACCTAAAAGGCCCATGGTGGCATGCCCTATTGTGATGTCCTTTCCATTCAATCTACAGCACTGTGTCCAGATGTAAAATCATAGCACAATATAGAACCTTCTGCGAATGCAGTTTACCAGGCACTTGCCTTAATGTTCCAGAGTCTGCTTCTGTGCTCACTTTCATGGCTTTTACACTAGTGTAACTCTATTGACTTTAAAAGAGAGATTCCAGATTCACAATGGTGAAAGTGAGAGCAGAATCATGCCTCCAATCAAACATTCACAATCAGGAAAAAGACACAGTGACAGGAGCAGCAGATGTACTTGAACACACACAACATCTGGCAAATGGCACTTTACAGTCCAGCATGAATAGTAACACTTTTAGAAGTGATGACATTTACAGCACCGCGGGAATAATATACTTTTACTAGATGGGAAACAGGCAGGGACTGTAGCTACAGTTTAGAGCTTCTTTTACTGGCCAACTAAAACCTTTTTATAGGTGATTTTTTTTCCATGTATACAATAATTAGAAAAAAAAATAGAAATGCATGCCTGAGGCACTGAGACCTCCCACAATGTAATGGTCTACACTGAGCTATAAAAACGTACGAAAAATCCAAGTTGAACAATCTGTTCTGAACTCTGCTGACCTTCAGAAAAGGTCATTTCTGCCCATGTGTTAATATGTGGTTTGCCACTTCCATAGACTTGGCAAAGCCTACAGCACAAAGGGGTAGGACTGAGAATGTAGCTGCTGCTGAACGTGAATGTTCTGTTAATATTAATGTGGATAATCATTCAGAATAATACCATCCTTTCAGATATTGATGTTGACCTCAAGTCCAGTAGATTGCCTTCCCCAAATGTATGTATTGCCTATTGACATCAGTGGAGATCTATGAATGAAAGTGGGGTATCGCAGATTCACTGTGGGGAACTGAGATAAGTTTTCTCATAGGTGAAATTTACCCCTATGTAGATCAGCAAAACACCCATATAACACTTAATCCCTCAAAACAGGGCACAAGTGGAGCCCACACCTTCTATACTAGGGCTAATGTTACCCTAAGTGAATAAGGGTGGAAGAACCTAGCCTAAAGGTATTTGGAATAATTATAACTGGGATAAATAAGCACAGTAAATGTGAGCTGTTTCATAGACTCAATGACCTCATTCAAACAAAAAAATCATTTTTAGACTTATCCCCTCATTTTTACACAAGAACATGAATTTTAGTTTATACACTGTCAAAAACAAGAAAAGCTATTTTCCTCTTACTGAATGACCGCCCTGAAATATAAAGCCTATATATACCAGTTCCGGCTTTTCATTTATTGTGCTAACTTGTGCTGCCCCACAAATAGACTCATAGTCACACATCAATCCCTGTTTCTCCCTTACTCTGGGGGAAATAGAGGGAAGCAAACTGCATGAGCTCTGCACCTACTTCCTTCCCCCAATGTGGTGGCTCAGCTGTGCTTTCCAACGTGTTGGAGGGGCAGACTCAAGGCTCTGCCCACTCCCCACTCAAATGCACAGGAGGAGAAGTAGTAGCCCTAGAGTGGCTACTCTTCTTCCCATGCCATGAGTTGTTATGTAGGTAGCCTGCACAGGGAAGTAAGGGGTCACATTATCCCCCTTCATCCCCTGTGAAGGTCCTTACCCTGGGTCATGATTTGGCCCATAAGAAGTATTTCAGTATTTGTTTTTCTTATAAAACTCTTGAATCTTAATACACAAACTTTATATAGATATATATGAAAAAGGCCAAAGAATCTGAAAGATCTTCTAACATGCTTGTCTGCATTCATAGGGGAGGATGCAGCACTGCCTAGCCAAAGAGCAAAATGGTTTAGTAAGACGATTTATGCAAAACAATATTTTTCCTTTGTAGTACATATCTTAGTTTAACACCAGATGCAATAATCTCTGCTCAGCAGTGGGAGTAGTGAAGCCTCAGACCACTGCTACAATAGTCTTAAATCTTATGTGGCAAAGATACCTAGCTTTCCAAAACACAGCAGTATTACAAAAGAAAGTAGTGACACTGAGCACACAATGCCCCTTTCCTACAAAAGTCACATGGATCCTAAGTCAAGAGGACAGATCTCACCTTTTGTAAAAGTCATTTTGTACAGATGGAGCTGCGTAAAGAGGCCTTAAGTCTTCCCCATTCCCCTCCCTGTGCTGATTGTATATGAACATCATTCAATACCCTGGCATAGAGGATATGTTTGGGCTACACTGTGATTGGGACTTGACTTACAGATTCATAGTTTTATAGATTCCAAGGCCAGATGGGACCATTGTGATCATCTCATCTGACCTCCTGTATAGCACAGGCCAGAGAACTTCCCCAAATAATTCCTAGAGCAGATCTGTTAGAAAAACATCCCTACTTCATTTAAAAATGTCAGCCACAAATCTTTGGTAAATTGTACCAAAAGGTAAAGCAGCCATCATCCCATCTTCAGCAATGCCAAGCTCTGTTCTAGCACAGTTGAGGACTGAGACCATAGTGAATTCAGTGCAATAGGTTGCTATCAGGTAGTATCAACATAATTATTCAGAGTTTTAAAATACCTTCGGTCTCCAGCAGAGTCTCATCCACCTTTCACTAGTTTCACGTGCTGTAGTTATACTGCTCTATCTTACTGTGCAATCTGTTACCCTCTAACTGCATAACTGGAATAAAAAGGCCCTGTGCTGGCCCTCTAAATGGGTGAATTTCATGTAAAGGAGGCAGAATCTGCCCCTTTATTAATATCACTAGGAAACTCGAGTGGGCTGGGAAAGTAGTGTTCACATCTAGGTTTGAATCTGGATTCAGTTTAGGTTAGGTTTGGGTTTCGTGGAACTGAAATCCTGCAAGCTGTTCTTGAGAGATTGCAGAAATGGCAGATATTTGACAGACGCTAGTTGTTCTCATGAGATTTCATACCTTGAAGAGAGGATAATCTGAGTGACCAAATCACAGTATTTCAATGCCCTCCTCTAAGATTAAGTCTAAAGCCAAAAATAGGCTGCGTCCAACCTGGATTCAAAACCTTAGAGCCTCATGTAGATCTACGGAATGAAATATCACATCACCCTTCTCTTCCCAAAACTGAAAGTAGTTGTTTCAGATCTCTAAAAAGGGGGTAATTTCTACTGTGCTTGCTTAATACATTGTGGACCAGATCCTGATTGCCCTTTAAGTCAAAGGGACTTCCACCACCGCACAATTTATTGGACCCTAACTCAGCTTAAAGGTCACAAAGCTTCTCATTTTCCACCTTACTTTCCAGTACAGTATAAAGGAAAATAAGACACAGATGCTAACTGAGCAATTCCGTTTGAGCAGGTTTGTAGCCTCAGGTCAGTAATATATTGACTGAGCTCCCACCTGCTCTCATGCCATACTATTAAATGCTTTGGCACAGGAGCCAGGGATAATATCTGGAAAAAAATGCCTGTTTCAAGGAATACAGTAAAAATCATTAGCACACCAACCTTGCCCCAATAAACAGAAGGGAAATACTTCTCTGATCTATTATTTTCTATCAGGCTATCACGTTCTTTTTTGGCAATATCAAAGGGCTAAAGGGAAAATATTTCAGTACGAGTTATTGGCATTTGATAAAAAAATAAACACACAGTGCACGAGTCATTCTTTGCAATTTTTGAGATTTTCTTCAAGGTAGAATCTGAAACATTTATTTCATACAGAGAGCTAGAAATGCAAGTTAGCTTGAATGCAAGGGGACATAATCCAGCTGCAAATGCCTACTGTTGCCTCATTTTTCCATTTATTGTTCTAGTGATTCTGTTTCTTTTTCACAATTTTTCTGAGCCAAATACCTTACTTCGGTTTGACTACTTATCACCAAATGCTACAATCTGAGGAAAAATTCTCCTCTCCAATCTACAGGCTCGTGCTATAATGAATATTCTGCACTGTCTCTAAAGTTCATGAAGGATTTATTTTTTGCAAATGTCATTTACTTTTTTTTAAATTTGCAAACCGGAGGTGGGTGGCAAAGGTGGCTTTAAGCCTCCTTTGTGCTCTTAAGTGTTTTGAAGCCATTTGGCACAACCCCCAGCATCATAAATAGCAGCCTGTGGGCTGCTATAAATAACTCCCAAGTTCCCAGACTCCATCATGGACCCTGGAAAGCCAAGAATAGCCAGACCACGGTGCATTCCAGTCACACCCCTTCCAGCCACTCCTTGTCATGGCTCTTACACCCAGGACCGAGAGTAAACCAGCATGGATGCTAAGCCAACACGGATGCCAAGGGGCATTGCTCAGGAGCTGCTTCTGGCTTCTTTAATATGCTTTTATGCCAACAGAGCAGGTAAAAGGGGACTTAGTCTATGTCTACACTAGAGTTGGAAGTATAATTTCCTGTTTGCAGAGACATACCCATAATAGCTTGGATTGTGCTAGTGCATTAAAAAAGCAGGGTAACTGCAGCTGCACAGATGGAGGGACAGACTGGCTTTTGTGAGTGCAATCCCACCGGAAACCCCATGGCCTATGCTGCTATAGCTCCACTGCTATTATTAGCATTGGTATGTCTACTTGAGCTGGAAATTACACCTCCAGCTCCAGTGTAGACATACCCTCAGTGGAACAGAGACTTGGCCTCCTTGTGATGTTCATTATTAATGAACCAACCCATTGTTGCCGTCACTGGTCAAATCATACTCTAAAAAATGCTTTCCCCTAAAACAGTTGTCAGGCTCTAAAGTACCAGAGCCAGAAATAAACATGGAAAAAGAATAAAAATATACACTGACATCTGGAATCCTTAATTGTAAGCATGGTAGAACAGGATGATTTAGTAGCCCCCTCTCTGCATCCACTCAGTTCTCTCCAAAAAAAAAAAGAAACAAAAAAGGAAATAAATCTCCCATTCAGTCCAATCTGACTGGAAGTCATGACACTAGAAAGATGGTAATGATATCTATTGCCAATCTGTCATATACTTCTTTTCAATCAAAGACAATGGGATCATAGTCTATTTCCTAGGTTTGGTCATATTTCTACAATGGGGTCTGAAACCACTTCTGTAAAATGTATCTGATGATCTTTCGTGGTCTCTGGTCATGAACCAAGTTTCACGGCTACTATATAAAACAACTGGCAGAGGCTTTGAAATGTGTATGC
The DNA here is from genome assembly GCF_965140235.1 of Caretta caretta. NCBI lineage: Eukaryota > Metazoa > Chordata > Testudines > Cheloniidae > Caretta > Caretta caretta. Next base: position 30,547,060 of record NC_134214.1, read on the forward strand.
TTTGTTTTTTGAAGACAGAAATATCAAGTCTCTTCCACTGGTAGTTCCATGCGAGTGTTAGAGCTTGATATGATCCTCTTCTTTGTGACCTCATCATTTTCACACGGTCTGTGCTGAATTTCTGCCAAGATATATGAACTCTTCAACCCTTTAACATTCTTCCTGCTGTTTTAACTTTCAATTATCCTCAAATTCCAACTTCTAATGCTTACTGTTAACTGTTTTCCATTTTATCTGGGACTATGAAGACAGTCCCAAATCCCTGGTTACTCAGCAAAAGTTAAATTCACCTTGTGCAAAAGGCCAGTGGGACGTAGGCCTTGTTTTGAAGTTCTACTTTGAAATTTTAGGTGATGCACAGGCCTTGTGCTGAACTTCTGCTTGGGGGTGAATTTCTGGAATAAAGCTATGCCTGTGAGACACCCTGATGACAATCACATGTTAGCGACATATGCCACTTAGCTAATAGCATAAACTATGCTAAAAATCAATACACTTTCTAAAATGCTGTATTTAAGCTACTCAAGTATTTTCAGCAGAGCTAGGTGAGTGAAGTGACAAGATAATTAATCCAGGTCTGGTTTCCATTTATTGTAACAGTCACTTGCAATGAATTCACCCCCGTGCAGTGGACCTGCACTAAACCACTTTAAACCCTCAAAATAGGATATAAGTGGTGAATGAGACTTTTATTGTTCCACTGCACAGGGGTGAGATTCACCTTTAACACCATAAGAATGGCCATACTGAGTCTGACCAATGGTCCATCTATCCCAATATCCTGTCTTCCCACAATGGCTGGTGCCAGATGTTCCAGAAAGAATGAACAGAACAGGGAAATATATCAGGTGATCTTTTCCCTGTCATCTGTCCCAGCTTTTAGCAGTTAGAAGTTTAGAGACACCCAGAGCATGGAGCTGAATCCCTGATACACTTTGGCTAACAGCCGCTGAGGGAACTTCCTCCAGGAACTTACTTAATTCTTTTTAAAACCCAGTTATATTTTTGGCATTCACAACATTCCTGGCAATGAGTTCTACAGATTGACTGTGCATTGTGTTAAGAAGTACTTTCTTATGTCTATTTTCAAACCTGCTGCCTATTAATTTCATTGGTTGACCTCTGGTTCTTGTTTTACGTGAAGGGGTAAATAACACTTTCTTATTCACTTTCCCTACACCATTCATGATTTTATAGACCGCTCTCATATCCCCCCTCATATTTCTAGATTGAACAGCCGTAGTCTTTGTAATCTCTCCTCATATGAAAACTGTTCCATACCCTTAATCATTTTTGTTTCCCTTCTCTATACCTTTTCCTATTCTAATATGTCTTTTTTGAGATGGGGCAACCGGACCCACACACAGGTATGGCTGTTCCATGGATTTACACAGTAGCACTGTGATATTTTCTGTTTTATAATCTATCCCTTTCCTAATGGTTCCTAACATTCAGTTAACTTTTTTGACTGCCACTGCACATTGAATGGATGTTTTCAGAGAACTATTCAAATTGATGCCAAGATCTCTTTGTTAAGTAGTAACATCTAATTTAGACCCCATCATTTTGTATGTATAATTGGGATTATATTTTCCAGTCTGCATTACTCTGCCTTTATCAACATGGAATTTCATCTGGCAATTTGTAGCCCCATCAACCAGTTTTGTGAGATCCCTTTGTAATTCTCTGCAGTTAGCTTTGGACTTGAATCATCTGCAAACTTTGCCACCTATGAATATGTTAAACAGCACTGGTTCCAGTACAGACCCTTGGGGGACCCCATTATCTACTCTCTCTACTGTGAAAAATGACCATTTATTCCTACCCTTTGTTTGCTATCTTTAAACAAGTTACTGATCCACAAGAGTATCTTCCATCTTATCCAGTGACTGTCTACTTTGCTTACAAGCCTTTGGAGACCTTCTCCAAGGCTTTCTGAAAGTCCAAGTACACAATATCCACTGGATCAACCTTGTCCACATATTTGTTGACCCCCTCCAAGAATTCCAATGGATTTGTGAGACACGATTTCCCTTTACAAAAGCTTAACTCTTCCCCAAAATATCATGTTCATCTATTTGTCAGATAATTTTGTTCTTCACTATAGTTGTAACCAGTTTGCCTGGTACTGATGTTATGCTTATCAGCTTGTGAATGCCAGAATTGCTTCTGGAACCTTTTTTTAAAAAAATCGGTGATGGCATTAGCTATCTGCAAATCGTCTGGTACAGAGGCTGATTTAAGTGATGATACCACATAGCACAATTAGTAGTTCTGTGATTTCATATTTGAGATTTTTCAAATACCATCTGGTCCTGTTGACTTACTATTGTTTAATTTAGCAGTTCGTTCCAAAACCTCCTCTATTGACACCTCAGTCTGGGACAGTTCCTCAGATCTGTCACTTTAAAAGAATGGCTCAGGTGTGGGAATCTCCCTCAACTCCTCTGCAGTGAAGACCAATGCAAAGAATTCATTTAGCATCTCTGCGACAGACTTGTTTTCCTTGAGTGCTCCTGTTGCACCTCAATCATCTAGTGCCCTCACTGATTGTTTGGCAGGCTTTCTCACCCTTGCTGATGATGGTTATAGCAGATCAGGGCATTCAGCATGACTCCCCATTTGAATGTCTGATTAGGACCAACTGGAAACACGGCCATGGAATTCCATGCCACAGCATGACTTAGGCCTTTGTCTACACTACCGGGGTAAGTTGACCTAAATTATGCTACTCCAGCTACATGAATAACGTAGCTAGAGTAGATGTAGCTTAGATCAACTTACTGTGGGGTCTACACCGCACAGTAGGAGACGCTCTCTCATCGACTTACTTTACTCCTCTCATTCGGGTGCAGTACTGGAGTTGTCCACACAGTGCTCTGCGATCGATTTAGAGGGTCTTCACTAGACCCGCTAAATCAGCCCCCACTGCATTGATCACAGCAGTGTCGATCCCCAGTAAGTGTCAACATGGTCTTAGAGTCACTCTGTGGAGTTTAGATATTTGCTTGGAGAGGCTCTCTCCATGTCTGGCATGTAGTTATTGGACTTGCAGAGCTGGGAATTCCTGCCTGAAAAGCTGTAAAAAGCTGCTGCATGAGAAAACAGTTACTGCTGCTTTTATTTAATGCAAAATATAGATGAGAGAGGAGCCCAGTCCAGTAAAACACTTAATCACATGCTTTACCTTAAGTATGGTTTCAGAGTAGTAGCCGTGTTAGTCTGTATTCGCAAAAAGAAAAGGAGTACCTTAAGTATGTGAATGGTCCCACTGAAGTCAACAATACTATCCATAGGCATAAATGTGCATAAGCGGATTGCTGGACCAGGGTCTTAGATTTTAGTCCAGTTAACACTGCTATAATGCTCATGCAAACTGATAATGGATATTTGCGTACAACCATAAAATCTATACACATTTTTTCAGTATGGTGCATGTATGATGTTTTTGAGGGTGAGAATAAGGTAAAGAATATATAGGGACTGCATTGTGGATAGATTGTTCCTTCCTAAAGGGAATATAAAAGATCAGATCCTGCCAGATTCTCCAACCTTTCCCCATTTAAAACTGTTTTTATATTGCTTTTTTTTTTTGTATTCTAATAAATCACAGTTAGATATGTAGGTTGGCATTATATTGATGTAATGCTTTGAGACAAATTCAGGTATGTTAGCTAGATATGAGGATGAGTGTGTGTAGGCAAGTACTCATTCCTGTTAAATGAAAGATCAATTCCCATAGAAAAGTGTCACACAGGTGAGTGTAATATAAGTTACTGAAGCCTTCAGGATTATTCTATTCACACTGTATCCTTTTGGGGAAGTTTCATTTTTTTTTTGGAATCAATGAAACCCATGTTAAGTCTGACAAGCTACTGTTTGAAGCTATCCATTATCCTCTAAAATGACACACTCTTCATGTGTGCAAAAAAGACAGGAAGAGTGTCCTGATGGCATTTCAAAAACAAAGTATGGTTTATGGGAGATCCCACTTCCAAATGGAACAAAAACAGTTTGGCATGGTAGTAATGGGAAACACACATTCTAAGGCAGGGGTCTCTAACAAGTGACCCGTGGGCTGCATGTGGCCCGTGGAGTTATTTCCTGTGGCCCGCCATAGCTCCCCTCACTCCCTGTCCCCCTGAGCGCGCCATGTCCCCGCTCCTGCACCTACCTCTCAGCGCTTCCCACCACCAAACAGCTGTTTGGCGGCGTTTAGGACTTTCTGGTGGGGGGAGAGGGGGCGGGAGGAGCAGGGACATGGTACGCTCAGGGGAGGAGGAGGAGAAGGGGCGGGGCCAGGGTGGGGATTTGGGGAAGGGGTTGGAATGGGGCAGGGAGGGGGTGGGAAGAGGAGGGGCGAGGGGCAGGGCCTCATGGAAGGGGTTGAGTGGGGGAAAGGCCGGAGGTGGGAGGGGGGGGATTTTGTATCTTTGTATGAAAAAGTGTCAGTGATGTGGCCCTCGGGCCAATGTACTAGTCCTCATGTGGCCGTGGTGGTGATTTGAGTTTGAGATCCCTGGTCTAAGGCCTGTACGCTGTACCAGAGGTGTGCACAGAAGTGGAGTAACACTATCCTCCAAAGACGTAAGTATATGCTTGACTTGAAGCATCTGTGAGCAGTGCCTTTGAACTTGACAGCAAGACTCACAAACGCTGGAAGTTAAGCACATAGGTAAATTTTTGCAGGATCAAAGCATTAGAAAAAAAATCAAAGCAGCTCTTCGAAAGTCCAAGATTCCTTCAGAAAAGTTGAGAAATCTTGGTTTCTGGAAGGATATGGGAGAGCTGGGAGGCAATATTATGGGACAGCAACATGAACGTCTGAAATGCCTTATGAAGAGCCATTAATACAGTTTCCTGCATGAAACTGAAATCAAAGTTAAAGATACGCATTAAGCTGTCATGACTGGGATTTGTATAAATAGGATATTTCATTGGTACGCCATGGTATAACAGCTTCTCTATAAGGATGGAGAGCACAATACAACTAGTTGCTTTTTTTAAGCCCCCATGTTCCTCTCCACTTTCGCACATAGAAGGGAGGCTGCACTCATGGATCCAGGATTGTGGAGCACCTCTGGAAAACAGGGCCCCTGCAGCAGAAAAGAGGGAGCAGGACTGGCACAGCTGAAGGCCTCCATAACCAGCAGCAAAGAGAGGGAGAAAGGATGGTCTAGAGGATAGGGCACTGGACTTGGCCCCAAGAAAGCAGGGTTCAATTTCTACCTCAAATGCAGACTTCCAGTGCAGCAAGTCACCTAATCTGCCCTGTGCCATCCATAAAATGGGGGTAGCACTTCCTTACTTTGGCGGGGTGTTGTGAGGATAAAATCCATTAATTGCTCTTAGGAGCTCAGGTACTACTGAAGGCTGTAGAAGTACTGAGATAGAGAGCTGTGCAGATGCATCCCCCTAATTCAATATACCTCTCTCTCAGTAGTCTATAAAAACCTGACCACAGTTTAAAGCTTCCCTCCAAAGGGATGGCAAGCAGTGCAAACATCCCCAAGGGTAGGTGAGAAGGTTAATTCCCTGCAGGTTTAGGAAAGTACAGTTTGGACTTCCAGCAGAAGTGAATCAAGCACCTGACCTATAACTGCTTATTGTCCTCTTTAGGTTTCAGAGTAAAAGCCGTGTTAGTCTGTATTCGCAAAAAGAAAAGGAGTACTTGTGGCACCTTAGAGACTAACCAATTTATTTGAGCATAAGCTTTCGTGAGCTACAGCTCACTTCATCGGATGCATACTGTGGAAACTGCAGAAGACATAAGTGAGCTGTAGCTCACGAAATCTTATGCTCAAATAAATTGGTTAGTCTCTAAGGTGCCACAAGTACTCCTTTTCTTTTTGTCCTCTTTAGGTAATTCTTACTCTTCTTCTAGGATTCAGAGGATGGGGAGGAACAAACATAAGTATTACAAAATACAAACTATGCACAAAATAAACCAGCCCCCAGCAGTCTGCAGTTAGCTAGCCCCATCATAGCCAAACAATACATCACAACCAAGCAGAAAAAATATTTGCCAATATACACACAGAAAAACACAGTAAACAAGACTCCAGCATTAATGAAGAACATCAAGAAGCATACTACCACCGTATTGCTGGCTTCTTAGCATGAGTTCTTAGGAGATTTTAGCTTTAGAAAACTAATCCTTACATCTCATCTTGGCTGAATGATGTTTTCCTCATGTTTCTCTATGAGTGACGAGACAGTCTCACGTATTCACCAAAAATACTTGCGTGGAAGGATGGAGGGGAGTGGAATGGGAACGGAACTTAAAATGATAAATTTAATAGGGATGCAATTAAAATACTTAAGTCCTGTATTATTAATCTTTTAGGGGGCATAAATCTCTCTCTGTCTGCTCCCATATATAACAAAGTGTAGGAGGGGTAGGGAATCTCCATGGGAATAAAAGAACTTAACGTTGCTGGGTTTAGTGCTCATGCTCCTATGTTATAAGCTACTAGAATCAAGACAGAATTTTAATGTTGCCAAGAACTGCAAGGGCTAAAGAAACCACCAGTGTCAACTCTACAAAACTTTTAGCCTGGAGACAAGAAGTGCTGTTGGTGCAGCCAGACCTTCCTGCACTAGCAAAGAGCTCCACTTGCTGGCAGATAGCAGGGTCTGAGTTACTGTTTTCAGGTAGTTACTGAGCCAAAAGTAAACAGGAGATAAATCAATTGCCTAAATTATCAAAAGGAATAAAGTGTTACAGTGTTAAAAAGCAGTGGATACAGAGACAAAGTGACAGCTTGCATTCTTTTAATTATACTTCCTGGTTTGAGATTGAACTCTTGTCATAAAAGAGTCCATGGGAGAAGTTCAGGCTTATACAAACCAGCAAAATAGAGCGTAGACACAAAAGGCCTGATGCAGTGCCCACTGGATTTTTTCCATTGACTCAGTGGGCACTGGATCAGACACAAAAGGAGAGAGGGTCTCAGATTTCAAATGTACAACTGCTTAATTTAATTGAACTAAGTTTCAAAGTATGGAGTGCACTATCAAAGAGCATGTGGGTACAGACATGTTGGTTAGAGTTAACCTGCCTATGGTTGGCACAGTGTAACATACAGTGAATGGGTATTGCAGAAATTATTCCAAGGCAGCATAATATTATGCAAAAAATATGCTGCTCTTTGTAAATTGCCTTTGTGAGTATTCTCTCACATTTTTATTTCTCATCATAGCCTTATTCTTTTCACCTGTACAGCAAAGTTGAATGTGGCCTGTAATTTCATCCTACACTTCTTCAAATGCACATCATGAGTGTTCACTCATGTGGATAAAATTACATTTAATGGAGTATAACAGGATATTTTGTATGTAATTAATGATCAAAACCAAGTTAATACTATGCCAGAACTAAGTGTGAAAGTACATCACTCTTCTCATTCATTTAATTAAAAAATAAAAATTGATTTTCTAATGCCTGGGAGGCTCTTGTGGAACAGTGCAGTGGTAGAGGACACTAAAACCTTGTTTTGTAGGAAACAAGAATGATATGCTTTCACGAGAAGCAGGACTGCAACTAGAGTTGAATCCAAAATGTTAAGAATTATTTTTAAAGGATAAAAATGTATACAGTGTTCTTGGCTATCACTAATTGCACTCACATGCAATAGGGAATAGACAATTTGGGGCAGATAAATTACTCAACAAATTATGCCTCAATCTGTTTCACCAGAATGTCTGAACAGATGTTTGAATTTTCCTAGATTTGTTATTTGAATTACTTGACTTTTTCTGGCAATTTTTTAAGGCCAAGAACAGCTCTCTGGGTGCATCCAGTACTTCATGCATGATATTCACACTGTGACTAGTCACATGGAATTGTTTCTTTTCCTTGACTTGAGGAGCATGTCTCTGATTCCTTCAGGCCTTCCTGATTACCACTGGGCCTTTGGCTCTCTAAGGGAGAGGTAGCACACAGAGATGTAGCATGAAACTTTAAGCACAGGCTTAAGTACTCTTACGCACTTTCCTAAACTGGGGCTAACTTGCTTCTTTGCGAGGGCTAATGTGAGGGATTTTGAAAGCTCTGCTATGTCAAGCAGTGTCCCTTTCCAAATAAAATATATGCATATGTATAACTATATTTTTGATGCACAATTTTTCATTATTATAACAAATACCATGGAAAGAGACACTCCACATTGACTTCACAGGTATTAATCAGGAGTAAAATCACTGTAAGTGAGATCAGACTCAGGTCCAAAGTAAGTAAGGAAACAGTCTGATCCTTGTCTGGCAATGCTATTTCAAGGGGAAATTTATTCCCCTGATGCATCAATTAGTGTATCATAACATATAAAATAAAGGTTTTCTGTGAGCACTCCTGGTAGGAAAATTCTGACCAGGGGTTAAGTGATTCATTTTAAAATTTGAGTGAATACCCATGGAAAATATTTTGCTTTAAATAAGAGCAATTCTAATAATGAAGAGCCTACAGTATTTACCACTCCATCTTTGAGAATTCCGGATATAAGACTGCCAGTATAATAAGCAGTGATGTGAGATAATTAACACAACTTTATTTATAGATAGAGAATAGAGAAACAATTTACATAATTCCCCCACTGGTACAGATTATGTAACTGGCCTCTAGAGGGATCCAGTTTCTTGCTTTTCTGCTGAAGACTTTGCAGCACAATTCTTGCTTTTAGCAGATGACCCTTTCAGCTGGGGTTAATGACAGAAAATGTTCTACATGGTAGAAACAAGCCACAAATTTCAGATCCAGAAGCTCTCTGAAATCTCAGGGGTATTGAAAGGGTGGGGTTTCCTGCTTATCTCTAGTGGTGGGAAAGCCTCAAATGAGTCAATTTAGCTCAGATGAAAAACACAAATTCAGCTGCATATTTGAACTTTAGCTGGTCTGGTGAGTCTGCACTATTAGGTTGGGAATCTGGCATGAACAGGCTCTAGCTTCCAGTATTTCTTCCTTCTTGTCACAGCTATAGCCAAGAAGTACATGAACAGGTAGCCAGGGAAAATTATCTGCCTTTGAATGATTGCCTCCAGTTTGATGCCTGTTTTTAGTTTACCTGTATCATTTCACGCAGCCCCAGTCTAAATCGGTTTAGATAATTAAAATCAATCAGTCATTAAAATACTTATGAGATCTATGTTAAGTAAAGGGCAGATATTTTTTTCTACAATTATCAAGTATTTAGCATCCTGTACTCTGTATGCCAAATACTAGACTCCTACCATACATTTAGAGAAACATTTTTAAAATGGCCTCAACTCAAACGAAATTTGAGGCAGTGAGTTTGTAGGCAAATTTGACTGCATAAGCAAACCTCAGATTGTCACATGCTAACAGTTGTAAATGCAAATTTAAGACTCAATTGCAATTTAACAATCTGTCCTGACTAGAGGGGAAGGAATAGCTGTGCTGGCCCAGAAGCCTACCAGCCAGGGGATTGTGATTCTCAGAGTTCTTCCCTGGCATCACCTTGTACTAGGTGGAAAAATTTCTGTTATGGTCATAGATCAGCTAGTTTCCCCTTCTAAATCAGATCAACTGTGATGGCCTCTGCAGCTGAGCCACTTCAAAGGGAGAAGAACTCACCTACCCATGAATGAGAAGGAGCAGTGAAGCATGCAGGCTTCCTTATTCCTCTGTAACGTAGGAGTAGATCACAATCCTGCCCTTAGATTTAGAGATTATTCACTTAAACGTGGCCCATAGAGATAAATTCTGTACTGATTTGCACTATGCAATGCACTGACTCCAACAGAATTGCATAGGGTGCAAATCTGAACAGAATTTGCCCCACTGAGTGTAAGCTTTCATTTGAATTTCCTTCCCTTTGTCAGCTTATGTGATCAGACTGTTTATATTACATATATGCACCTCCTCATGCTTTATTAATCTAATTAAGCTGATGAAATTCACGACGTCTCAAGAGAATGATGGTCTTGTGGCTGGGTCTGGACTTCAGGAGATGTCAGTTCAGATCCCAAAATAGCCACCAATTCCTTGGTGACTTTCAGCAAATCACTTAGGCCCAGATCTCAAAGGTATTTAGGAACCTAACTATCTTGGAGGATCTGGCCTTACTCTCTATGCCTCAATTCCCAGTCTGTAAAATGCAGATGATAATCCTTCCCTGCCTTGCAGTGATGTTGGGGGGATGAATCCATAAATACTTGAGATGTGCTCAGATTCTACAGTGACATGGGTCATATGATTACAGTACTTAGACAGAACAGCAAACAAACACATATATTAAATATGGAGGACCATCTTACTCCTGGGGAAATTCTGTGCAACTGTGATGCAGCAGAAAAATGCCCTTCCCTGCAGAATCCTTTTGCTTCCTTGAAGAAAATGGTTTCTACGGGGAAGCAAAGAGAAGCTGCATCAATACTCACTCACCCCTCCCCGGCAACTCAGCAGCTCAGACATATCTGTTCAGGCAGCTGGAGGATAGGTAAATCACTGGGGGTAGTGGGGTTTAAGGATGCCCTAGCCACCCAGGGATGTTAGTCCCAGCTGGGAGGGGGCGGGAGGAGGATGGAGACAGAGTTCTCCCTCCTCTGCATGGAGTAGGTGGGTCAGATCAAGCTCCAGAAACTTCTCTTGGCTGCAGGAAACTCCGCACTGCGGGGGAGGGGGAGGGGTGGTGAGGTTCAGGGGGGTTTCCAGGTGTGGGACATGAGGCTTGGGAGGGGGTCTGGGTGTAGAGGGGGTAATAAGGCTTGGGGGGGGTTTCCAGGTGTGAGGGGTGAGGCTCAATGGGGGGGATTTGGTGGTTGTGGTGGTGGGGAGTTTGGATGCATGGGGGTTGGGTGGATGGGGGAGCAGCTCCCTATACAGTGGTCTTGCTCCCCCCATGCACATGGAACCCCCCTGTCATAAATATAAAGGGAAGGGTAAACCCCTTTGAAATCCCTCCTGGCCAGGGGAAAGCTCCTCTCACCTGTAAAGGGTTAAGAAGCTAAAGGTAACCTCGCTGGCACCTGACCAAAATGACCAATGAGGAGACAAGATACTTTCAAAAGCTGGGAGGAGGGAGAAAAACAAAGGGTTTGTGTCTGTCTGTGTGCTGCTCTTACCAGAGACAGAACAGGAATGGAGTCTTAGAACTTTTAGTAAGTAATCTAGCTAGGTATGTGTTAGATTATGATTTCTTTAAATGGCTGAGAAAAGAATTGTGCTGAATAGAATAACTATTTCTGTCTGTGTATCTTTTTTGTAACTTAAGGTTTTGCCTAGAGGGGTTCTCTATGTTTTTGAATCTAATTACCCTGTAAGATATCTACCATCCTGATTTTACAGGGGGGATTTCTTTATTTCTATTTACTGCTATTTTTATTAAAAGTCTTCTTGTAAAACACTGAATGCTTTTTCATTGTTCTCAGATCCAAGGGTTTGGGTCTGTGGTCACCTATGCAAATTGGTGAGGCTTTTTATCCAACATTTCCCAGGAAAGGGGGGGTGCAAGTGTTGGGAGGATTGTTCATTGTTCTTCAGATCCAAGGGTCTGGGTCTGTAGTCACCTAGGCAAATTGGTGAGGCTTTTACCAAACCTTGTCCAGGAAGTGGGGTGCAAGGTTTTGGGAAGTATTTTGGGGGGACAGACGTGTCCAAACAGCTCTTCCCCAGTAACCAGTAATTGTTTGGTGGTGGTAGCGGCCATTCCAAGGATAACGGGTGTAATATTTTGTACCTTGGGGAAGTTTTGACCTAAGCTGGTAAAGATAAGCTTAGGAGGTTTTTCATGCAGGTCCCCACATCTGTACCCTAGAGTTCAGAGTGGGGGAGGAACCTTGACATGGTGGCACAGTGGTGGGATTAACCTGAAATCATTTGAGATCCAGTTGAGATTTTTTGAACTAGAAATACAGATTTTAAAAAGGAAAATTTTTTTTTCTTTGGAAAGAAAGTCCAGAAAGCAGCTTTGAAACTGAAAGCAGCTTGGTTTCTCTCTGCTTTGTGGCCAAGCAGAGACAAAAGGGGATTATCTTGTGAATTGCAGGTTTTTTTTGCCTGGAGGCAGGGTACTTAACTCCTGCAGGGAAATCTTCCAATCCAGAGGTTTTTTTTTCTTTTCTTCCTAAAAGTAAATAGGGGGTGTGTGTTCTACCCATTTGCTTTTTCTTTGGGCTGGGTAAGCAGGTTTCCAAGTAGTTGGAGGTTTTTTGCTTTAATTTGGGCCCAGAGCAGAGACAAGGGAATTGTTTTTTTCTGTAGGCTGACAATCACTATCAGAGAATAGGTATTCTATTGCAGCACAGCAAAATTTTACAGCCAAGTTTTGTTTGTTTATTTCTAAACCTCAGGTGTAAAGTTAGTTAAAAACAGAGAGGTTAGAATGACCAAATCCTCAGCTCAACTACAGCTGGAATTAGCCAAATTTCAGGCTGAGGAAAGACAAAGGGAACATGAAAGACAGATAGAACTCATGCGGCTGGAGAAGGAGGTACAGGAGGCTGCCCACAAGAGGGAAATGGAGGCAAGGAAGCATGTGGAGGAGGAGAAGGAAAAAGAGAGGAAGCATGTGGAGGAGGAGAAGGAAAAAGAGAGGAAGCATGTGGAGGAGGTGGAGAGGATAAAGGCCCAGCAGAATATACCAACAAACCCTAGCAATCCTTCTCCAGGTACCACTTCCCATCCCAGAAAGTTCCCCACCTACAAGGCAGGTGATGATACTGAGGCCTTCTTAGAAAACTTTGAAAGGGCCTGCCTTGGGTACAACATCTCTACTGACCAATACATGGTAGAGCTGAGGCCGCAGCTCAGTGGACCCTTAGCTGAGGTGGCAGCTGAAATGCCTAAAGAACACATGAACAAGTATGAACTGTTTAAATCCAAGGCGAGAGTCAGAATGGGGATAACACCCGAGCAGTCTCGTCGGAGGTTCAGAGCCCTAAGGTGGAAACCAGACATGTCATTTACCCGACATGCCTACCACATTGTGAAACATTGGGATGCCTGGATATCAGGAGCAAGTGTTGAATCTCCAGTAAATTTGCCCTTCCTAATGCAAATGGAACAATTCTTAGAGGGTGTTCCTGAGGAAATAGAAAGATACATCCTAGACGGGAAGCCCAAAACTGTAATCGAGGCAGGAGAGATTGGAGCCAGATGGGTGGAGGTGGCAGAGAAGAAGAAAACTGGTCGCAGTTGGAGCGGAGACCAGAAGGGACCACCCCAGACCACACCCTATTACCGGGGGCCGCCCAAAGCCCCACCTACCTCCCAAAGAACCCTCCAGACCCCTTATCGTCCCACCACCCCGTTCTCCAGCAACCCTCCTCGCCCCAGTGACCCGTCAGCTGGACGATGTTTTAAGTGTAACGAGCTGGGGCATGTAAAGGCCAACTGCCCCAAGAACCCTAACAGATTACAGTTCATTGCACCGGAATCACACCAGAGGTCCACAGGCCCAGATACCTCCCAGATACCCTTGGAGCGGAGGGAAACTGTGAGTGTGGGCGGGAAGAAGGTCACCGCGTGGAGGGACACCGGAGCACAAGTGTCAGCTATCCATGCTTCCTTAGTGGACCCCAATTTAATCAACCCAGAGATCCAAGTGACGATTCAACCCTTCAAGTCCAACTCTTTCAATTTGCCTACAGCCAAGTTGCCTGTCCAGTACAAGGGCTGGTCAGGAATGTGGACTTTTGCAGTCTATGATGATTATCCCATCCCCATGCTGTTGGGGGAAGACTTGGCCAATCATGTGAAACAGGCCAAGAGGGTGGGAACGGTCACCCGCAGCCAGGCTAAACAAGCCGTGAGGCCTAGCTCTGTTCCGGAAACTTCTATCAGGACCCGGTCAGAGGTGATGGACCTGGACCCCAGGCCAATGTCTGCAACAGCAGTAGTGGATCCAGTCCCAGAGACCCAGACGGAACCAGTCCTAGAACCGGAACCAGCCGAACAACCAACACCAGACCCCGTGTCAGCACTGAATCCAGTACTTGCAACCTCAACACCAGAGGGCCCCACCGAACCTGAACTGGCAGCAGCCGATAACCCTACACAAGAGGCTCAGCCGGAGCCTGAATCCCAACATAGTGCACCAGCGGAGAGCGGTTCACAGTCAACAGAAACAGCTCCATCCCCTATATCGCTTCCAGAGGGACCAAGCCTAGGTCCACAATCCCATGAGGAACTGATGTCTCCAGCATCAAGGGAACAGTTCCAGACCGAACAGGAAGCAGATGAAAGCCTCCAGAGAGCTTGGACGGCGGCACGGAGCAACCCACCGCCTCTCAGCTCTTCTAATCGATCCAGGTTTGTTATAGAAAGAGGACTTTTATACAAGGAAACTCTTTCTGGTGGACACCAGGAAGACTGGCATCCTCAGAGACAGTTGGTAGTTCCAACTAAATACCGGGCCAAGCTCTTGAGCTTAGCCCATGATCACCCTAGTGGCCATGCTGGGGTGAACAGGACCAAAGACCGTTTGGGGGGGTCATTCCACTGGGAGGGAATGGGCAAGGATGTTTCTACCTATGTCCAGTCTTGTGAGGTGTGCCAAAGAGTGGGAAAACCCCAAGACCAGGTCAAAGCCCCTCTCCAGCCACTCCCCATCATTGAAGTTCCATTTCAGCGAGTAGCTGTGGATATTCTGGGTCCTTTTCCGAAAAAGACACCCAGAGGAAAGCAGTACATACTGACTTTCATGGATTTTGCCACCCGATGGCCGGAAGCAGTAGCTCTAAGCAACACCAGGGCTAAAAGTGTGTGCCAGGCACTAGCAGACATTTTTGCCAGGGTAGGTTGGCCCTCCGACATCCTCACCGATGCAGGGACTAATTTCCTGGCAGGAACTATGAAAAACCTTTGGGAAGCTCATGGGGTAAATCACTTGGTTGCCACTCCTTACCATCATCAAACAAATGGCATGGTGGAGAAGTTTAATGGAACTTTGGGGGCCATGATACGTAAATTCGTAAATGAGCACTCCAATGATTGGGACCTAGTGTTGCAGCAGTTGCTCTTTGCCTACAGAGCTGTACCACATCCCAGTTTAGGGTTTTCCCCATTTGAACTTGTATATGGCCATGAGGTTAAGGGGCCATTGCAGTTGGTGAAGCAGCAATGGGAGGGATTTACACCGTCTCCAGGAACTAACATTCTGGACTTTGTAACCAACCTACAAAACACCCTCTGAACCTCTTTAGCCCTTGCTAGAGAAAACTTACAGGATGCTCAAAAAGAGCAAAAAGCCTGGTATGATAAACATGCCAGAGAGCGTTCCTTCAAAGTAGGAGACCAGGTCATAGTCTTAAAGGCGCTCCAGGCCCATAAAATGGAAGCATCGTGGGAAGGGCCATTCATGGTCCAGGAGCGCCTGGGAGCTGTTAATTATCTCATAGCATTCCCCACCTCCAACCGAAAGCCTAAGGTGTACCATATTAATTCTCTAAAGCCCTTTTATTCCAGAGAATTAAAGGTTTGTCAGTTTACAGCCCAGGGAGGAGACGACGCTGAGTGGCCCAAAGGTGTCTACTATGAAGGGAAATGTGCTGGTGGTGTGGAAGAGGTGAACCTCTCCATGACCCTTGGGCGTATGCAGCGACAGCAGATCCAGGAGCTGTGCACTAGCTACGCGCCAACGTTCTCAGCCACCCCAGGACTGACTGAACGGGCATACCACTCCATTGACACAGGTAATGCTCACCCAATTAGGGTCCAACCTTACCGGGTGTCTCCTCAAGCTAAAACTGCTATAGAACGGGAGATCCAGGATATGTTACAGATGGGTGTAATCCGCCCCTCTGAAAGTGCATGGGCATCTCCAGTGGTTCTAGTTCCCAAACCAGATGGGGAAATACGTTTTTGCGTGGACTACCGTAAGCTAAATGCTGTAACTCGCCCAGACAACTATCCCATGCCACGCACAGATGAACTATTAGAGAAACTGGGACGGGCCCAGTTCATCTCTACCTTGGACTTAACCAAGGGGTACTGGCAGGTACTGCTAGATGAATCTGCCAAGGAAAGGTCAGCCTTCATCACACATCTCGGGCTGTATGAATTTAATGTACTCCCTTTCGGGCTGCGAAATGCACCCGCCACTTTCCAAAGACTTGTAGATGGTCTCCTAGCGGGATTAGGAGAATATGCAGTCGCCTACCTTGACGACGTGGCCATATTTTCGGATTCCTGGGCAGACCACCTGGAACATCTACAAAAAGTCCTTGAGCGCATAAGGGAGGCAGGACTAACTGTTAAGGCTAAGAAGTGTCAAATAGGCCTAAACAGAGTGACTTACCTTGGACACCAGGTGGGTCAAGGAACTATCAGCCCCCTACAGGCCAAAGTGGATGCTATCCAAAAGTGGCCTGTCCCAAAGTCAAAGAAACAGGTTCAATCCTTCTTAGGCTTGGCCGGTTATTACAGACGATTTGTACCGCACTACAGCCAAATCGCTGCCCCACTGACAGACCTAACCAAAAAGAAACAGCCAAATGCTGTTCAGTGGACCGGAAAGTGTCAGAAGGCCTTTAACAAGCTTAAAGCGACACTCATGTCTGACCCTGTACTAAGGGCCCCAGACTTTGACAAACCGTTCCTAGTAACCACAGATGCATCCGAGCGTGGTGTGGGAGCAGTTTTAATGCAGAAAGGACCTGATCAAGAATTCCACCCTGTAGTGTTTCTCAGCAAAAAACTGTCTGAGAGGGAAAGCAACTGGTCAGTCACTGAAAAAGAATGTTACGCCATTGTCTACGCTCTGGAAAAGCTACGCCCATATGTTTGGGGACGGCGTTTCCACCTGCAAACCGACCATGTTGCACTGAAGTGGCTTCACACCGTCAAGGAAACTAACAAAAAACTTCTTCGGTGGAGTTTAGCTCTCCAAGATTTTGATTTCGACATCCAACACATCTCAGGAGCTTCTAACAAAGTGGCTGATGCACTCTCCCGTGAAAGTTTCCCAGAATCAACTGGTTAAAATCGTCCTTGAGATGTGGAAAATATTGTTAGTCTTTATGTACTTGGTAGTATATTTAGAGATGCATGTGTCTTCTTAACTCTGTTTTCCTAGAGCTCCAGGAAGAAATCCCAGCCAGTGTTTCACCCTAGCTGAGATTTGGGGGGCGTGTCATAAATATAAAGGGAAGGGTAAACCCCTTTGAAATCCCTCCTGGCCAGGGGAAAGCTCCTCTCACCTGTAAAGGGTTAAGAAGCTAAAGGTAACCTCGCTGGCACCTGACCAAAATGACCAATGAGGAGACAAGATACTTTCAAAAGCTGGGAGGAGGGAGACAAACAAAGGGTTTGTGTCTGTCTGTGTGCTGCTCTTACCAGAGACAGAACAGGAATGGAGTCTTAGAACTTTTAGTAAGTAATCTAGCTAGGTATGTGTTAGATTATGATTTCTTTAAATGGCTGAGAAAAGAATTGTGCTGAATAGAATAACTATTTCTGTCTGTGTATCTTTTTTGTAACTTAAGGTTTTGCCTAGAGGGGTTCTCTATGTTTTTGAATCTAATTACCCTGTAAGATATCTACCATCCTGATTTTACAGGGGGGATTTCTTTATTTCTATTTACTGCTATTTTTATTAAAAGTCTTCTTGTAAAACACTGAATGCTTTTTCATTGTTCTCAGATCCAAGGGTTTGGGTCTGTGGTCACCTATGCAAATTGGTGAGGCTTTTTATCCAACATTTCCCAGGAAAGGGGGGGTGCAAGTGTTGGGAGGATTGTTCATTGTTCTTCAGATCCAAGGGTCTGGGTCTGTAGTCACCTAGGCAAATTGGTGAGGCTTTTACCAAACCTTGTCCAGGAAGTGGGGTGCAAGGTTTTGGGTAGTATTTTGGGGGGGAAGACGCGTCCAAACAGCTCTTCCCCAGTAACCAGTATTAGTTTGGTGGTGGTAGCGGCCATTCCAAGGATAACGGGTGTAATATTTTGTACCTTGGGGAAGTTTTGACCTAAGCTGGTAAAGATAAGCTTAGGGGGTTTTTTCATGCAGGTCCCCACATCTGTACCCTAGAGTTCAGAGTGGGGGAGGAACCTTGACACCCCCCACCAAGCACCCTCCATATCAGGAGCCTCCCACACTCAGAGCCCCCAAAACTCCCATCCTTCCAAGCCTCACCCCCTGCATCAGAAGTCCCACATACACCACCTCCCACTCCATTGAGCCCCAACCACTTTCACCTCACCCCCCCCTTGCAGAGTCCCATTCCCCCTGTACCCAGAACCCCACACCAAGCCCCTGTGCACCCAGATTCCTCCCTGCACTGAGACCCCCCCCCACGAAGCTGCCCACACTGAACCCTGCTACTCTTGAGAGAATTCTGCATCAATTTTTTTTTTAAATTAAAAGTCTGAAATGTTCTGCATATTTTAATTGTCAAAGTAACACAGAAACACAATAATAATATAATCACATCATTTTCAATTATTTTGTAATTTAATTCAAAATACTTGTCAGAAAATAATTGAAAATGGTGTGATTATATTGTGTTATTTTGACAAATTAGATACGCAGAATTTTAAAATATTGTGCGCAGAACATTTCATTTTTTGGTGCAGAATTCCCTTAGGGGTACAATCCAGCTCCAGTTGAAGATAGTGGGAGTTTTGTCACTGACTGCAATGGGAGTTTGCAAAGTTTAAGCCTGTTGACTCTCATATTTTATTTCAGTTTGAAATGAAAAGGAGAAGCATTTAATTAAAAATATCAATATAAATAGTTAGCACGTTCAAGCTTTAACGTGTGCTTTGTATATTAGCAAAGCTTTAGAGTTAAACAATTTAAAGCTCCATCCTCAGGGTAAAATAATAAAACAAACAGCCATAAATTGGAGTCTAAACAAACGTTTCTTATTATGCCAAGCATGCTCCAAGCTGAATTATTTGATTAAACCTTTCATAGTCTAATATTCTAGGCTGTAGACTATACTTCATATCAGCTAACTTAAAAATATTATTAAAAGGTTTCTAATGTTAAAAATACTGAGTAATTTGTATGCAAAATGTTAATTACTTGACACCAGGTTAATCTGTTCGTTTTTAATTACATTGTCCGAACCGTCTTTATATACTGCATTTTCCAAATGAAATGTTCTCTCTCTATGGATTTTAGATATTATCTCTTAGATATAAAACCTATTTATTTTTGTCTCTAGCTGAAAATTCACAGAACCAACAGAAAGGTCAGATTTAGTTATTCTTTTCAGTTTTTACTACTTAATTAGTATTTTACATATGATATGCCCCTGTAAAGCACATACTGTACTCAAATTCTGGATACTCATTTTCTAGTGAGATTTTTGTGAGTTTATAATTGAGACAACAATGGTTTGATCTGACAATCCCTAATTTACCCAAGTAATCTGGGATTTCAGCACGAGTAAGGACCACTTGCATGAGTAAGTATCTGCAGAATCAGACCCTTACTCATGAAGGAAGGTTGCTATATTATTTCATTTCAGATGAGTCCTCTTTAACTCTCCCTTCATAGGACACCCCTTCATAGAATATTTTGCACATTAAATATTATTATCAGTAGTTTGTATTACAGTGCCACTTTGGGTGCAGTCCATGAAGGGACTTAGGCACGACCACGCTGCACATCGCAGCATCTAAGGTTTAGGCAGCTAGAAAATAACAGCAGCAATGCTGCAATCCACAAAACTGGCACCTCATGTTAGGTGCCTAGCACACTCTACAGGATGAATGGGGAGAGACAGGCATCTAAACATTTGATCCACAAAAACTAGCACACTAGGATGGCTGCTGTGTGAGCCAGCCAATGGGAGATGTCAACGACAGGGTGTGTTCAAAACCCTGACCTCTCACACACATGGATGACCAAGTCTGGTCTTCAGGGCGGTGTCTAGCTCTGCTAGCAACCCCTGAATAGGAACCCCTCTCCTCGAGTCAGGTGGCTTACATGCCTAAGTCATTTCTTGTGAGAATAAGCTAGGCACCAGCTTTGCTCTACACCAAATGGGGGAGGGGAGAGAAAGAGCTGGTGATGCCCCCCATTTTACTTGTAGGCTTAGGGTTAGAGCACTCACCTGGGATGTTGGACATGGTATGATATGATCCTCTCTGCCAGAGAGGAAGCAAGGATTTGAATAGGGCTCTGCAGTACCTGTCAGGAGAGTGCTCTAACCACTGACCTATGAGATGGTGTGAGGTGGAGCTCCCTTAATCTGTCCTGGAGAGACTGCTCCATTTTGGATAAATAATGAAAGAACTGTTGGACCAGGAGGACAGGAGCCAGAGTCTCCCACCTCCCAGGTGGGTGCCCTAACCACTGGGCTACCAAGTCATTCTCTCTCTCAAGCCCTATGACTGCTCCACTGTGGATAAATACTTAAACTGGGAGACAGAGTGAGACACGCACTCTTCAGGAGACAGATTCTGTAGTGGTTACGGCACCCACCAGGGAGGGACATCCTTAGTCATATCTGCCTAGAAAATAGGAACAGCAAGCTCCATCAAGCCAGCATATTAGGAAGTGGTATATTAATTTAGATGGACTAAAGGGGCTCAGAGTCAAAGGTGTTAACATGATCCTGAAACTGATCAATACTAAACAGTGTTAAAGAAGGCTTGGGGTTCGGTATACAGAGACCTCAGCATGCTTAGTACCACAGCAAGCATACCATTAAAAATCCTTTTCACCTTTTATTAAAGATACAGAAAAGGGAAAACAGTTAAAGCATTTGAAATATAAAGTACTAAACAACTTTTTCATTTTAACAACATTCTTTGTTCCCTTTCTTTCTAGCTTCAGGGAGTCTTCAGAAGGAAAACAAACCATGTCTGACAGTCTCTGAGATAGCGATAACTATCTTTTTGGGGAGAAAAAGAGAAGAAGTTAATTAAGATGGGCTGGAGCTGTTGCTGTTGTTGTTAAAGTCTAATCCTATCTTCTAGAAGACAAAACGAGACAAACACACACAAAAGAACAACAAAGATAGAAAATGCAGCTTCTGTCTCTGAGATTGACTCTCACTTCCAATCTTATGGCTGAAAAACACAAGCACAGCACATGACCTAGTCAGCCACTCTGAAACCTTGTGAACTTGTACCAGCATCAGGCTCTTTAGGGGGTGGCTGTTAGCTGCCTTTCTAGTCACAGGCTTACTGCGGTGTTACAAAATATGCAGCCTTGGCCAGCTAAGCCAGACTCTTATTAGACAGAAGGAAAAAGGAGAGAGGAAAGAGAAGAAATAAGAACATAAGAATGGCCATACTGGGTCAGACCAAAAGTTCATCCATCCCAGTATCCTGTCTACCAACAGTGGCCAATTCCAGGTGCTGCAGAGGGAGTGAACCTAACAGGTAATGATCAAGTGATCTCTCTCCTGCCATCCATCTCCACCCTCTGACAAACAGAGGCTAGGGACACCATTCCTTACCCATCCTGGTGAATAGCCATTAATGGACTTAACCTCCATGAATTTATCCAGGTCTCTTTTAAACCCTGTTATAGTCCTAGCCTTCACAACCTCCTCAGGTAAGGAGTTCCACAAGTTGACTGTGCGCTGAGTGAAGAAGAACTTCCTTTTATTTGTTTTAAACCTGCTGCCCATTAATTTCATTTGGTGGCCCCTACTTCTTATATTATGGGAACAAGTAAATAACTTTTCCTTATTCACTGTCTCCACACCACTCATGTTTTTATATACCTCTATCATATCCCCCCTTAGTCTCCTCTTTTCCAAGCTGAAAGGTCCTAGCCTCTTTAATCTCTCGTCATATGGGACCCGTTCCAACCCCCTAATCATTTTAGTTGCCCTTCTCTGAACCTTTTCTAATGCCAGTATATCTTTTTTGAGATGAGGGGACCACATCAGTATGCAGTATTCAAGATGTGGATGTACCATGGATTTATACAAGGGCAATAAGATATTCTCCATCTTATTCTCTATCCCTTTTTTAATGATTCCTAACATCCCATTTGCTTTTCTGACTGCCGCTGCACACTGCGTGGACGTCTTCAGAGAACTATCCACGATGACTCCAAGATCTTTCTCCTGATTAGTTGTAACTAAATTAGCCCCCATCATATTGTATGTATAGTTGGGGTTATTTTTTCCAATGTGCATTACTTTACATTTATCCACATTAAATTTCATTTGCCATTTTGTTGTCCAATCACTTAGTTTTGTGAGATCTTTTTGAAGTTCTTCATAGTCTGCTTTGGTCTTAACTATCTTGAGCAGTTTAGTATCATCTGCAAACTTTGCCACCTCACTGTTTACCCCTTTCTCCAGATCATTTATGAATAAATTGAATAGGATTTGTCCTAGGACTGACCCATGGGGAACAGCACTAGTTACCCCTCTGCATTCTGAAAATTGAACATTTATTCCTACCCTTTGTTCCCTGTCTTTTAACCAGTTCTTAATCCATGGAAGGATCTTCCCTCTTATCCCATGACAACTTAATTTACATAAGAGCCTTTGGTGAGGGACCTTGTCAAAGGCTTTCTGGAAATCTAAGTACACTATATCCACTGGATCCCCCTTGTCCACATGTTTGTTGACCCCCTCAAAGAACTCTAATAGATTAGTAAGACATGATCTCCCTTTCCAGAAACCATAGTGATTTTGCACAACAATTTATGTTCCATGTGTCTGACAATTTTATTCTTTACTATTGTTTCAACTAATTTGCCCAGTACTGACGTTAGACTTACCGTCTGTAATTGCCAGGATCATCTCCAGAGCCCTCCTTAAATATTGGCATTACATTAGCTATCTTCCAGTCATGGAGTACAGTAGCTGATTTAAAGGACAGCTTACAAACCACAGTTAATAGTTCCGCAATTTCAAATTTGAGTTCTTTCAGAACTCTTGGGTGAATGCCATCTTGCTACTGTTAAGTTTCTCAATTAATTCCAAAACCTCCTATAGTGACACTTCAATCTATGACAATTCCTCAGATTTGTCACCTACAGAAGATGGCTCAGGTTTGGGAACCTCCCTAACATCCTCAGCCATGAAGCCTGAAGCAAAGAATTCATTTAGTTTCTGTGCAATGACTGTATCATCTTTAAGAGCTCCTTTTCTATCTCAATCATCCCGGGGCGCCACTGGTTGTTTAGCAGGCTTCCTGCTTCTGATGTACTTAAACATAAGTAAGGGTAAGGAAGGTAGGGAAGGAAAGTAAAAAACATAAGTAAGGAAGATAGGGCAGGAAAGTAATAAGGTAGGGAAGGAAAAGGAAATATGGGGGAAGGGGAACAAAAAGTCTCACTTCCTATGTAGTTTTTGGAGATTAGCCAGAACTGATGAAGATGACAGTGTCATCTGGGTCCCTCTCTCTGACCTGGTCTGGTCAGAACATTTTTCAGGATTAGGATGAAGAGAGTCTGGGACCCCAGGACATTCGGGGGGTGGAGAGAAAACACAGATATTATGCATGGTGAGTTGAAAAGACACCCCGACCCATTAAAATCAGAAGAGGCTCATATAATCTCACCCCAAGAAAGTGGGTGGAGCTGCCACAGGGACAGGGAGCTGAGATGCCCTGCCACAGACAAATGCCATATCCCTCTCCTACAGGCTCCATGACCTGCCACACCTCATTCAAGGGACATCCTCTAAAAAGTGTCCCACAATCAAATCCCAGAGGATATCAGAAATGCCCTGCATTTAATGGCTGAAGAAGCCCATGGATTCAAAAGGCTGATATAATCTGATCTCATACACACTTGGTGGGGAACAGCATTCTACCAGGGGAACCGAACCAAGGCGACTTCTCCTTGGGGCTGGGTTCTTATGCTGCAGAAACCTGCAAGGGTACTTGCAACTCATTGGGAAAAAAATCCAATCCACCAGAAACAGCTTCCTCCACTGGCACTCATATAGCTCCAAGATCAACTGGCAGCCCTGATCCAGCAGGGAAGGGATCCTCGGATGATCCGAGGAATGGAAAGTCTATCTTATGAGAGGAGACTCAGAGAGCTTGGCTTGTTTAGCCTAGCCGAAAGAAGGCTGAGGGGAGATATCATTGTTCTCTATAAATACATTGGGGGATAAATACTAGGGAGGGAGAGTAGTTAAGTGAAGCATCACTGTTGACACAAGAACAAATGGATATATACTGTCCATCAACAATTTTAGGCTTGAAATTAGATGAAGGTTTCTAACCATCAGATGAGTGACATTCTGAAACAGCCTTCCAAGGGGAGCAGAAAACCTAACTGGTTTCAAGACTGAGCTTGATAAGTTTTTAAAGGGGATGGTATGATGAGATTGCCTACAATGGCATGTAGCTAATCTGCAACTGCTGGTAGCAAATATCCACAATGGCTGGTGATGGGACACTAGCTGGGGAGGGCTCTGAGTTACTACAGAGAATTCTTTCCCAGGTGTCTGGCTGTTGGGTTTTGCTGACATGCTCAGGGACCAACTGATCACCATATTTGGGGTTGGGAGGAAATTTCCCCCCAGGTCAGATTGCTGAAGACAATGGGAGTTTTTGCCTTCCTCTGTAGCATGGGGCATGGGTCACTTACAGGATTAAACTAGAGTAAGTGGTGCATTCTCTGTAACTTGAAGTCTTTAAATCATGATTTGAGGACTTCAGTAACTCAGCCACAGGTTAACAGTCCATTACAGCAGTGGGTGGCTGAGGTTCTGTGGCCTGCAATGTGCAAGGGGTCAGACTAGATGATCATGATGATCCTTTCTGGCCTTAAAGTTTATGAGTCCCACCTCAACCTACTCCCTCACATACTACCATATCCAGCACTCCTTCCATTCCGCCTCATTCAGACACACCACTGCACTCACCACAACACAGAGCACTCTGATACCAAGAAAGAGGCCAGGCAGCTCTCACCACTACCACAGACACCCAGGAAGAGAACCATAGGATCCACTCAGCCAGCAGAAGCAGTGGCAGGAATCTGGGAAAAGATCTTGTACCACGAGGCAGCCAGGGACTACTCTGGGACCAGACTGATGCACTCCAGGAGGGCCTCACATAGGACAGGACAAGTAGAAGTGGGGTGACAAGGATCCATGCCTTTGTACTTGCTTCCCACCACACTGGGACTCCACAATAGCCAGTCCTTTGTTTTGGCTGCTGTGTAGCTGAAATCTGGGAACCATACCATCAGCCAGGTGCCAAGAAACCATGCAATAGGCCCAAGCTCAGCTGGGCTTGTGACAACCCATGGCACCAGAGAGAAGTGGTGATGTGAAGAGTGTGCTGGACTGACATATTTGCCAAAGTCAGAGTGAGACACAGGAAACTGAAGAGGAGGCTGGAATTTGGCTACCAGGTATCCATCTGTCTGCAAGCTGGATTGGGAAAGGAGCTGCACACAGACACACGTGTCCATGAAGTCACCTGGAAGTGGTCATTTAGAACAACTGACAAAAGATGCAGCCTGGGTTCAATTCAGCCAGCACCTCAGCACCATGGCAAGTACTGGCTCAGGAAGCAAGGGAGCAGGCAGAGGATACCTGGGAGAGTGGGGAGTGGAGAGGAGCAGCATGGGTGTGGAGAAGGGACATTTTTACACCTACCAAAATATAGGCCATTAAACTGGTTTATGATTGCCCGTGTTGAGGTCCCGATGGTTGCTAGAGCCACGGAGACGAGCTCGTCTGCTGGGGACAGGCTTTGAGGAGAGCTTAGCACCAGGGTCAATGTCCTTGGAAGACACAAGTGGGGAAGTGAGGACATGAAGAAGTGGAGACTTCTTCATAAGCAGGGTAGGGCGGGTTTCCAGGGGATTACAAGGAGAGAAGGTGAGGGAGATGAAAGGAGGAAGCTTAGGTGGCCCAGCTCCTGGATCATCTGAGCATGGCAGGGCCCACCCTCACTGTCCTGTCATGATGAGCATAGGGGAGCTGGACACCATGCAAATGCAGTGCCAACAGTGCTGTAAGTAGGAGCACTAGGACAGATGCCAGATGACTATGGAATGCATGGAGTGGACATGTGCACTTTATGGGATACAGATCACAGTAGCCACATTGCATGGTCACGGACTCCACTTTCATCAGTCCAATTGTTAAGACTAGGACCACATCCACTAGGCAGCATCACAGTTACATCTCCCATTGATCCCTGCACACGCACCCTGAGGCAGGAGACAGGCTTCTGGATGCCTTGAGTTGGACAATGGTGCGCATGTCCCAGGGTCTCGTACATAGGCGCCTGGGGAACTTAGATGGCACACAGTTGGGTCCCTAGAGAATTTAGGCACCTACAGGGTTAGGCAGCAGCTGAACGGGAGCATTGTGGATTGCAGTGCTGCTTCAAATGGGACTTAGACTCTTAAAAATGGGATTTAGGCTCCTAAGTCCCTTTGTGGACCACACCTTTAGAGACCGTAGCCTATAGGTATAGGTATTTGCTAGATAAGGCATAGGTATAAGTTAAGGCAGTATGCAAGAAGCCTACAGGCTTCAAAACCTGTAAGACAGTAGCTTAACCAGACTGAAACATAAGGCCCAAAAGCCTTACCATATGTAGCTAATCAGGAATAACTGTGGATAACATAAGATAGAATGCTGCAATAAACAAATATTACTAAGCTGCTGATGTCTAACAGCAAGATGCCAGTTGATGCTAGTTTGGGATATTTTAAGATAGGAACATCAGCAGATGTTCATCCACAAGAATGCTACGGCAACCAATTGACATATATGCTAATGAGCTTGAGGTAAAAGGCATAATGTGCTATGAGAGGAGAGCACCTCAACATTATTAGGTTGAGGAGGTTCAAGATATGGATACAGAATCTTGGACATCCTTATGAATATTCATAGCTGCCATGTAACCCTATAAGAGAACTAACCACAGCCTACGCTGTTGGAATCTTCTTGGCATGCCAGAGATTGGACCACTCATTGATCACCTGTCTCAGAGATCATAGGTTTCTGCAAGGGATGGTGTGAGTATACAAATGTTCTGGTGCTCAATTTCTTAACCATTCTGTATTATCTCCACCTCCTTTGCTGGTTGGAGTGTCTGTGACTTTGCAAAAAGAAAAGGAGTACTTGTGGCACCTTAGAGACTAACAAATTTATCTGAACATAAGCTTTCGGGAGCTACAGCTCACTTCATCGGATGCAATGACTTTGGTAACTGCTAATAAAATATTGCAAAGTCAAGAGCCCCTTCCTAAGTGTGAGAGTCGCATATCGGGGTCCTCATAATAATTCTAACAACTCTGGGTCTGATCACGAGGTAGGGACCCTGCCAAACCACAGAATGCTAAAAAGGGAATTCTGATTAACATACCATCAATAGATCAGGCAACAAAACTTCAATCATATTGGGGTCCCACTGTGCTAGGCACCATTCAAATAGATAGTAAATGAAAGTCCCTGACCCAAGCTGCTTACTATCTTAGGCTCTGGCCCAAAGATCATGGAAGTCAATGGAAGCCTTTTCCTATGGGAGACAGGAGCCGTTGGCTCTATCTCCTCACACCCTTATCGCACATCACCAAGGTTGGTAGGAGGTGAGGAATCAGCTAGCTCCTGCTGTCTGAGCAGGGTGGAGGAAGCATTCCCCTAGTCAGAAAGTGAGAGGTGACTATTCAACTGCAGTCCTGCTCCCACTGAAGAGAAACTTAAACAAACAGTTGTATCAGATGTTAATAGGAATCAGATAATGGGATTAGCAATTGGGGTGAGGCCTTTCACTTCTAAATTGGCAATTCAAATCTGGCTCAAATCAGATATGAGTAGGACACAGAACTCTCCTGCCACATAAGTACTGATGACTGCATATTTTATTGCTTAGATTTTCAGTGGTTCTCAACCTGTTTACCATGGCAGGCCGCATATGCAGCACACAATGTGTTATGTGGGCCACACCCAATACTGCCTGTATGGTCCTGAGGATGTCACATGGGCTGACCTGTGTGCTGATTGGGCTGCAGGTAGAGAACCACTGTAAGTTTGGGGAAGGCACTGTATAATTTGTCTTGTACATTACTGAGCACATTATCAGTCATTAATAAATAATAAAAATCAAAACAGACAAAACAAAAAACAAACCTAGTTTCTAAGCAAAACCCTTACTCCTGAAGAACATAGATACACACTGATCTCTCACAAGAAAGTCTAGACTTCATGCATGGGAGAGGGTTCCCAGCAAGCTTTATCCTTAAAGGGACTTTAATCAATTTTCTTCTTATACCTCATAACACTTAAATACCATTCAGACTCTAAACATCTCTGCTTCAAGTCCTGCCTGGCGTTACAGTTGCAGGTGGAGTTGAAACATAGGTCCTAATTATCTAATACTGTGCATGTAGTATAATAGAGAAAAACATATACTAGCTGGAAACAGAAGTGTCCTTGACATTCTTCCGCCTTTCTTGGTACCAGAGTCTCAAGCAAGGGATGTGCTTATATAATGTATGGCCTAGTATGTGCCTTCTCCTGTCTAGATGCCGATTGCTTTGACTTTACAGGAGACTTGCACAAGGCACAGGTTTAAACTTCTACCATAGCATGCAGTTTTCTACAGCTGCCAGTTGGTAGTTCGAGCACATCTTCCCCCGTGTTACTTTTTGGTGACTCGTTTCCAGATGTACTCACTAGGTTATTCACAAAAAGAAAAGGAGTACTTGTGGCACCTTAGAGACTAACCAATTTATTTGAGCATGAGCTTTCGTGAGCTACAGCTCAAGCTATCAACTCTCCAGAACAACTGTCCATTATGTGAAGTAAGGTTAATTTCAGTACAGCTGACTCCTTGAATAAAATCCTATCTTGGTGTTGCTCAGTTTCAATCTATCTCCTCACTTGCCCTGGGGCAGATACCATGCAACCCTAGATGAACCATCCAGGGAGAATGAAGGAAGAAAAGAGGCCACCATTTTAGAATGAAAGGAGCGGCGCACTCAGAGGCCCTTCAAAAAAAGCCTCTTCAAAAGAAATTGGACCCTGAACCTTTTATGTTGGATGTGAACAATGATTCCTGGGAGCTGGCTTTCCCTATTCCCAGACACTCTTCCCCTCAGATACCTTAAGATTATCCTATCACCAGTCTAAACATACACAGACAAAAAGAAATTCTGTTTCTATTTTTAAAAAATAATTTATTATCTTTGATACCAGGATCACTTTACATTTGTAAGCCGCACCTCTCTCATTTGTCAGTTTCTCTCCTGGAAGAATAAAGTTAACAGAAGAATATGTCAGACAGCACAGCTGAGCAAATTGCTTCTTTCTTTTAATTTGGCCCTAACAAATCTGGATCACTTGTTCCTCTGATTATACATTTTCAGCTTTGCCACTTAAGGAATTGGGTTAAGTTTGAAGGCTGCAGATTAAATGGTAACAACTAATTTTAGCACAGCAAAAATATTCAAACTTTTTTCATTAAGAAAATTAGCTAAATTTCTTCTTAACATGTTGCTTCTAAGAAAAGGTCTCCTAGCCTACTAGCATAAATCCATTGACTTCAGTTGAGTCACTCCTGATTTACACTTGTGTAAGTAAAATCAGAATTAGGCCCAATGTCTCTTGCAAAGACATTATTGAAGTTAAAAGAAAAGGAGTACCTGTGGGACCTTAGAGACTAACCAATTTATTTGAGCATAAGCTTTCGTGAGCTACAGCTCACTTCATCGGATGCATACTGTGGAAAGTGTAGAAGATCTTTTTATACACACAAAGCTTATATACACAAAGTGAGCTGTAGCTCACAAAAGCTTATGCTCAAATAAATTGGTTAGTCTCTAAGGTGCCACAAGTACTCCTTTTCTTTGCGAATACAGACTAACACGGCTGCTACTCTGAAACCTGTCATTATTGAAGTTATCTGCCTAAAAGGCTCACCTTGGTGAAACTGTTGACTATAGCTAGACAATAAAAACTTAATTTGCCACACATTGTAGGCAAAGCCAAAAGATCTCCTTTAAACTGTAGAAACAGTCTTTTTGGTCAGGCACAGACTGGAAGCTGTCTTCCCCACATACATACACTATCTCAGTTTGTCATCACGAGGTCTTCCCTTGTTTTCTCAGAGCCACCCAAGTTATTCATGGCCTAGTGTGTTTCTAGACTTGTGCTTTCGGTCAATAATTTACTCAGGAGTTAGTTGCACTGCAACTCCCAGATGCCATTTCATTTACAAGGACTCCTAAATCCTTGGAGAAATTTTACCCCTGGGTAAATCTGTGAATCTTGGGAAGTTGAGAGAAAGTACGTAGGAGGCAAATTTCCCATTTTTCATTGGATGGGAATGGGAAGTTTTTATTCTTAAAAACGTTGGAGGAATTTTACGGAAGCTCAAGAAAACCTTAGGTTTTGCTTGTGAATAGTTGCAAAGTCAAACAATGTACTGTACTGCAGAAACAAGCAGCCTTATGCACAGAAATACATTTGCCTCCCTGAACTACAGACTGGCTGGCAGAACATGTCTTAACATGGGAGAAAAAAGGAGTCAAGTGAAGGAACACAGCAAAGGCAGAAGAGGCAGAGAGTGAAAGTGGGAGACCCAGGACGGCAAAAACCAAAAGCTTGTTGAATACAGACTGGTTCCAATTTTATTTTCTTATATTTTAATAATCTGTTTCAAATAGCTATTTTGGGAAACCACTAAAAAGCAGACAAATATTTTGACAGGTCTGCTGGCAAGTTTTTTTGTTTGTTTGTTTTGTTTCATGAAAAGAAGTTTGAGTGAAAAAAGCAATAGCCTCCATCAGGTTATGAAGAACATGTATCAGTTTGTTTCTAGCTATTTAATCATAAAAAGTGGTCATATTAAATGTTCAAACCAGTCAAAATATTTTGTTTTGCAGCAGAACAGCCATCACTAGAAATATTGTGAGCACAATATAATGGCAAATACGGAAATCAGAGAAATGCCACTTCACTATTTCTTCCTCTGGGAAAGTCAGCTAATTCCAGTAGAAGCCTCTAACAGGCAGTCACTGGATCTATGGATTTTCAGTAACACTAGACACAACATTTTGAATAAAAGTCAAAATTTAGAGTTGAACAATAAATAAATTGCTTAAATTAAAATACTGGTTGCCAGGTAGGCAGACAGATTCTGGGTGCTATGGGAACATCTTGTCAGTGAATCTACTATGGGTTCTCCCTTTTCATATTCAATGTTTTATTTTAAAGGGGATGTTTGGAGTCCTTCCGGAAGAGATGTGATTTATTTGTACAAGTTGTTAACTTTTTTTCATATCTACTAAAATTATAGTGGAGAAAATTTGCCCCCACCGTGTTTGAACTACTGTACCCAAACCAAATTTAACCACCTAAAACAAACTCTGAATGGGACTCAAAAATTGGTTGGTTCATTCATCCTGAAAAACACCGTTCACTAGGGCGTACGCAAAACTAAACAGAACGTGCCTAATTAGGTTCATCTGAAGTATGCACCTCCTTAGCACGTCTTCTCGTGCTCTGTTTACAGATGTAACATTGTCATCGTAAGGGGAAAAACATAGCTGTTTTCATGCTTCTGCTATTCAGTCTTAATGTAATGGCTCTGCCCTTGGACTTGTTCATTAGCATATTTTATATTCCTTATACAAGAGGCTTGATTCACTTAGCTTATCCAAGGCTCTGGTTATTTGTCAGAATTAAGTGCAATTTACTGTTCCCTTCCCTTGTTGTATGTAAAAGGATTTTATTCCATTAACAGTTTCACTTTTTAAAAGTGATTATACTATTTGGTTTCCAATTAAGTTTTTTCTAAGTTGCAGTTTTCTATAACCTTAACGAATTCTGAGTATGCCACCATCCCTTACCACTCTGAAGTAGGACACTCCATTTCAAATGATCAGAGTTATTGCCTCCATCTATATTGAATATGTAAGTGGCAGCATATAATTTATCTTGGTGTCAGAATACATTATTTCTAAATCTTCAATTACACAATCATTTAGAGCCTCTGTTTCTGAGCTGAAGTTAGAACTATTTTTAATTTTAATTTCAGAGGAAAATAAGAGGTAGATCCAAGATTTTGGAGGGTTGGTAGGGAAGGGACTATAAGCAAGATGTCCAAACCTTTATAAAGAAACTAGAACTTCGCAAAACATGCATGGTTACAACTTTCCCTAGCAACTCAAAATTGAAACTCATGCTGGTCAGAAGACTTGATAAGATTCAAAGACTTCAGTGGATTTAGGATCCAGCCCCCTGTGCATAAAAATATCAGAATCTGGCACTGTATTCCTCAGAGAATAGATGGAACTATATCAACACTTGAGGTCCCTCTGTACATCAGCTCATTTTAGTAAACCATCCTGCATTGCACCTAGTAACAAATAAAGGGACTGTGTCCTCATATATTTAAGGGTGTCATCCTGATCCTGTTCAAGCCAATGAGCAATCTTCCTCTGAGTTCAATGAAAGCAGAATTACGTTTTTAGAGATGGGCCTGACTGAATTAAATAAACTCTTCGGGGAAGAGACCAGCTTATTGTTCCGTGTTTGTACAGTTAGCACAGTAGTATCTTGGTCCATCACTGGGGCTCCTCCATGCTATGGTAATACAAATAATACATAATCATAGTTCAATTCTCATTGA
This sequence comes from Caretta caretta, assembly GCF_965140235.1. Classification (NCBI taxonomy): domain Eukaryota; kingdom Metazoa; phylum Chordata; order Testudines; family Cheloniidae; genus Caretta; species Caretta caretta. The sequence goes on from NC_134214.1 coordinate 30,579,550, forward strand.
ATTCAATGGAACATTTGATGGCACTGCCCCATTTCCAAATTTGTTTAACTGCTTTGTTCATAATAATACAGACATCTTAAAAAATATATTACAACAAACGTGAAGTGTTCATAGCTGACACTGATATATCCAAATATTTCTAAAGAGATTTCCAGCATTTCATGTTAAACTAAATAAACTGTAAATCAGCAATAAGAGGGGGAAAAAAACAAGTAAAACTGCTAAATTTGTTCTTTTGCTTGACAGTCTAATTTGTTTCACCACGGATGCAATGATTTCTCATAAAAATCACGTACCTGAAAAACTGTATTTGTGTAGCATTTAGCCTGCTGATCAATATTAAATTACTTTGAATAAAGTCTGTGATACAGCACAATATAAGCATTGCATTACATTTTAAGTGGATCAATGTTACCTGAAAGTCAATATTGAATCAGTCTTTTAAAAATATAGCCCTTCTTAATGTATTATCTAATTGCTACTTCACCATTTAGATTGGATTCCATACTGAATTATCGCTTCAACTTCTGATTTGTACCACTGACTGCAGCGATAGATACTGTGGGCTAATTCCAGATACATGTTCTCATGAAAAAAAAATAGAGAGTTCCATTGTCCACAATAGGATTTCTTGGGTGAGTAGAATGAGCAAAATTTAGCCCTATCTGTGTATTTACAAGTGCAGTAGTTTTGAAAATAAAGTTAGTCACAGTAACAAACCTGATTCTGTAAAAAGGTCCATAACTAATTTAAATGAACTCCCCTATCCCTGTTTGTAGTATCTTAATTTATCACTAAAGTTATTGCCAACAAACTTCTACATCAGTAGTAGAAAAGAATATGATGTTAACACTTGGCTCCTGACAAACCTCAACAGGATATCCAAAGGCTTGTCTAAACCAAGATTTCGTACTACACGGTAAATAAGATTCAGTTAAGTACCTAGTTTTCTTTGTTGATTATTACTCAATCATTTCTAATCCATTTTTACTGAAGATGATCCCAACTCATTGACAGCTGAATGTGAATTTCCCAAACTTTGGGTAAATTCACATCTGGAATTCTGATTGAGTGCAATCTCTAGTCTTATAGTTCAGAATTATGGGGCTCAATTCTGCAAAGTTCTGAGCGCTCTGGCTCTGATCCAGCAAAGCAATTATGCAAGATGCTTAACTTTAAGAAGGTGGACAGTTCCATTATAGACCCATGCTTAAAGCTAAGCATTTTTCTTAAGTACTTTGCTAGATTGGGGTCAGTATGATCAGTAACTTGCAGAATCGAGTCTGCAGTACAATTAAATATAAGCATTTAAATATCCCAACTCTGAATGAGTTATGCTACTGGGCAAAGCATTAGAAAGCTTGTATAGACAAGGTAGACATTACTGAAATATGGCGATGTTTCCAATCACTTACCGTTTACCAGTGCCTTACGACTTACGTGGCCAAAAATGCCGCCTTTCCACGCCTTTCCACACAGAGTAAGGTACTAATCAAAGTGAGTGATAGTGACACAATTTTCCTCCTAAATTTGAAGAAAAAATAGTTATCTGATTATTCAAGCAACAAATATTCCAGTGGATAAAGTGACTTGCATAGAAACCTATTAATTACTAGTAATCACTCTCCATACTGTGTAGCTCACAACTAGAAATGAAAATTGCCTTCACAATTATTGCAAACAAATCTGCCCTTTCCTTTTTAGTCCTTTTGTTTGCCAGAAGCTGGGAAAGGGCGACAGGGTGTAGTACTAGGATTTTATGTTTTAAGTATTTTTTATAATTTAGAATGAAGAATAAAGAATAATAATGTAGCATGTATTAAATGTATTGATGTATGATATGGTTTGACCATATTCTGCCAGCCACCCTTTCTGAAAGCAGAAAGGAATGGCCTAGTGTGCCATTGGTAAAGATGCATTAGCCAGAATCTTGCGTCTGAAGCAGATTTCAAAGCAGTAATAGAGCTTTAGGGTCACCGCTTTGTTGTAGGTTTAAAATTAGCATTTTGAAATAAGTAAAAGAATGCAATGATTGTTTTTTCCTGCATTGCAATTTGATGTTCCTGTTCAAATATTCTGTGTAACTCAATCCTATTTTATGTGTGAATGAGGAATGTGTGTGTTAGAAGATAAGTGTGAAGGCCATCACTGGACCAGATGTTCTAGGGAGGAACCAAGGACAGACGTAAAGGCACCAGGAGTTTGCAACACGCCCCTATTAATATGTCAAAAGAGGGCAGATTAACGACTCTAAAAATGAGGCAGGCACCTCGGGACAAAATAGCTGTGATCAAAACCCTGAGAGACTAATAAGGAAACAAAATAAAGAATAAAAAGAACAATTTAAGAAAACAAGCACTTGTCAAAGGGTGATTGATTACAGCATGACGGTCCAAAACTCATTGGTCCCAGTGAAAGAAAATCACTATATAAATAGGGTGCTTTGCCATGAAATTTTGGATTCGTCCTGCCAAGACTTCCCCAGAGCATCGTGTCGCAACTGATAGAACACGGCTCCTCCCTACCCACAATCAACCTAGCTGGTCACTACGTTGCTCCGGACTCTGGACTGTTAACTATAACATCCACTGGCGGGACAGTGTGTGTGTGTGTGACTGAATGCATATGCAAATCGTTGCATCTCCAATAAACACAGCGTATTGCCTTTTCCCCTGAAAAAGATCCCATGTGCTTCTTATAAACATAACAAGGGGACGGATCACTTGATGATTACCTGTTCTATTCATTCCATCTGAGGCACCTAGCATTAACCACTGTTGGAAGACAGGATAGTGGGCTTGATGGACCTTTGGTCTGACCTAGTATGGCCAGTCTTATGTTCTTATGTATCCTTGTATTCTGTAGTTATACTTTGGGAAGCTTTTTTAATTAGACGTATTTCAGGTCTTTCACAGATTGCTAACACCTTCATTTGGAAAGCACTACACCTGCAAATATCCCCTTCTCTTAGCAATGTCACATTCATTTCTCTGAGTAACTTTACTTTGAACCAGTTATTACTTGTATCACAAATAATCCCATCTCTAATTAGTCCATCTATTAATTATTCAGTGTCATAAGACTTGGTTTTGTTAGGCAGTTCTGTAACATAACAGTCATTGGTCTCGCCTGACAGCTGTAAAGAACATGAGTCTTTCCCAAGAAACATTACTGCAAATATCAAAGTATTTTTTATAGTTTTTTATGGCTTTTCCCAGCAGCTGACAATCTTCTTCATGGTTCCACTGGAATATATTGTAGAACTGCAACGCCTCTGAGACTATTTGTAGTATTGTGGAGAGATAACTCTCTCAAATTTCTCTTCAATGTAATTTCTTTTCAGGAAAATTCAGAAGCACTGCAATCAGCTTCTCCTGTTTTCTATCATGTTCTCTCTCAAACTGTGGGCTTCACACTTTTGCCAAAAATTTAGCTCTCTTTGTGTGATAAAGGGTGCTGGTTAGAAACTGATCTTGATTTTCTGCCCCACGTCAAACTTGACATGGGTCAGGTTTACGAACAGTTATAGCTTTGTCACATGACAGACCAGGGTCAGTAGCCACTGAATTACAAATAGAATGTATTATCTGATCTATATTATGACAAACTCCATTTCCAACCGCTATAGTTACAAAATGAGGCAAGTCCCCAAGCCAAATCTTTTTCATTCCCTTTCTGTTTATCTCACCTCCTAACCATATTTCTCTGCCACTTTTACTGCTCTAACTTTCTCAATATGAGGATTTAATAAAGGCCCCAGGGGGAGCTGGGCACTACTGATATTTGTTATCTGTATATTTCATTCTACAGATAAAAAAAATCAAATCAAATCTAGGGCTTTAGGTGGCAGTGTCATATTGAAGTCCTGTTTTTATGATTAAGGTTCCCTTCTTTCTCACGCAATTTGGACTTTGTTATACACAGTTCAAGTTTTAAATTAGAAGATTTTGTATAAGTGAAAAACTGTATGGCACACTCAAATTATGGGACTGCAGCTTAAAGAATCAGTCACAGAAATTAGGGATGGGAAAGATGTATTAAACTGTCCAGTTCAATCTCTGCCAATTTAGGATTATCCCCTGCAACCTATTTTACAACACTTTCTTCCGAATTGTTTTCATGTGCGATTCCTCTCTGAAAAGTGACTCTGTACAACTGGCATTAGGCAGTTCCATGCTGATTGAATCAGTGGTTTAGAAAGTAAAAGGACTTTTTTCCTAAATGCCAGCCTTGCATATTCAGCCCATCACACACCCTATCACCATAAATAAAGGTTCTCAGTATTACGAGGCCTTCAGTTGCATCCATGCAATTTCATATTATGTCTTAGTGCAACCATATTGCCTTGGTTGTGCTGTGGTGCAAAGAAGAGCAAGGAGCACACAGAGGCACTCGTAGTAACCAAGGTAAATGCTTTATTAGAGATAATGTGTTGCAGATAGTCAGCACTATTTCAGAGAGACTTACAATATTAACTGGTTTCAGAGTAGCAGCCATCTTAGTCTGTATTCGCAAAAAGAAAAGGAGTACTCCTTTTCTTTTTACAGTATTACCTCTGTACCTTCCCTCTACAACAGCTCCTTTAAGTGAAGGAATGGGTCAGCTACCTGAATCTCAGAACTTGCTGAGATTATTATTCTGACTCCTAGTCAGCTGGCTTCCTATTAGTCTACTGCCCCTCTGACTTCTCTTTGATTCTAGGCTTGACCCTTTCCTTTTTTTATTTTGGTCATGGCTCTCTTTCCCTTTCCTTTCTTTCCTTCATCACAAGCTCAAAGTTCCTCTATGGGTTCAGGTCACAGATCTGACCTTTTCATCCATAGTGAGCAGATAAGCCACTCTCTTTCGTATAGTCAACGTCAGCTCTACAGCACTCATTCCAGTCCCTATTTATTTAGGTACTCATATGGCCCTCAACACCATAATATCTGAGTGCCTCAGATGCCCACGAGGGCTGAGTCTGTGGAAAAGAAGCTCATTCTTCTTCAGGATGATTTCCAGTGAACTCAAGATTTTTAAGTCAATTGTGGGAACAAACACTTTGCTGGGAGCCTCCAATTTTTGCCAAGCCAACAAGCTCACTTTGTTTTCATTTTCCATAAATTCCATGCACTTTGAGAATTACCAATCTCTTAGATTTGCTGCTGAATCCAGGATGGAGTTATGATTATAACTGTCTGCAAGCTACTCTTCAGTTGGATGTGGTTGCAAAGAGGTAGTATTTCATTCTGTCATGACCATAAGTCAGCAGCTCTGTAACACTTTTATTGTGTACACCTCCTCTTTCTCTGATGTTTTTCATTGCATATGACCTCTGCCTTCTTTGAGAAGCTTCATAATGTCATACAATGCCCCTTTTAATAATTATGGCATAAAGTTACTTGGAATGTTTTCCAAGTAGACAGAGGTGAGCTATCACATCTTTCATATGCACTGCAACCTCCTGTTCTCATTTACCTGCCTTCAACATCTTCTGTTGGGGATGAAATATTTGCTAAACAGTTTAATAAATCTTTCATACACATTCTTCTGTTCTGATATCAGCACAATGTCATCTACCTCATCTTCTGTGGCATATAAGAAGAAATGTACTTCAGAGTCATCACTTTTATTGCTAGTCATCCTCCAACATGAAGCTGCTCTAAATGAAGAAGTTCCATTTGGCTGAAGTAGCCCTCTGTGGACTACCTCCAACACCTCTGCAGCAGAACATTGTTGGTTCTGCTACTACAATGCCATCTGCAACTCCAGTGACTGGGGCAGGGTCTGCCTCTAACTGATTAGACACTGTCAATGAAGAATCTTTCTGGGGAGAGTATTATTTTGATGTTGTTGTGGGGAAAGAGGAGAGTAAGTGAAGCAGGGCTATTTTGATGTTGCGCCATCTGTGATTTCCGATTCTGTTACAATAGTTTTTTTTTTTTCACTGTGCCACCAAAAAATGGCTGGAAACTGCCCATAATAGCTGTTTTCCCTGGGCTACGTTGAGTGAGTGTTCAATTCCCTGAGGACAAAGTGCACTGATGTAAATTTACTATGAAAGAGACACAGTGCTGCTGACTGTTGCAGAACTACCACTGTGTAGTAAATGCTTCACTGCCCTGTTACCCTGGGGGCTGAGCATTAACTACACTATTGAGCTGCAAATGCTTATCATCCTTTATAATTCAGACTATATAAATCATTGAAAAGAGACAAAGTCCCCCTGGGGAGCTCACAGGATTTATAAAAACGTAAAAATCACAACTATATTTGGCTGGCAGAGCTCCATTTAAACGACGGTATGCAAAGCTGTCAGCAGATATTCATAAAAGATACCTCATTTTTATTTTAATCTGTTGAAATGTTGGTGCAGCTCAACCCTTTCTCCAGAAGAAAACACTTTCACCTTTAGCAGTATATTATCATGAACCAGCATTAATAAATAATCAGTGTTAATGCTTTGTCTTCTCTCTTTCTTTTTCTTTCTTTCTTTCTTCCAGCTATTCTCAACACATGTATGGCTGCCCTTTCTTATATTCATCTTTACACACAGACACACAATGGTTTTCTTCATGGAGTGAGAGTACACATACCAACCTTGCTAATTACAAAATAATGATTACTAATTAAAGGTTTAAAATATTACAGTCGTAAAACATATTCTTATCCATTTGCAAAAGCAAGAGAGTATATAGTTCTGCTTCAGCTGATAAAATAGCACTCTTCTAACAAAGTGTTTGTAGAATGATCATAGCAGTAAGAGAAAAAAGACAAATTAGATTACTCTGTCCCATGTAAGGGCAAGATATGTACCTTAATAGAGAGCTTAGGCCTTCATCCCGCCAACACCTATACACATTCACATCTATATACAGATGAGTAGCTTCATGTAAGCCAACGGGATTACTCACATAGAAACATAGTACCATGGAGTTATAGAAATGTAGGGCTGAAAGGGACCTCGAGAGATCATAAGTTCCAGCCTCCTGCAGGCTGGATCAAATAAACTAGACCATCCCTTTGAGGTGTTTGTCCAACCTGTTCTTAAAACCCTCCCTTATGGACAACAAACTCCTTGGAAGCCTATGCCAACAACTCCTTGGAAGTCTTTAGACATCAACTTGCTATTTAATATGGGAGCAAATAAGGCCAATACAGTTTTGGGCTACACACACAAAGAGGCATCTCCACAGAGAAGGGAGACAAGAATCTCTCCCTTTCTCTCATGACCTGAACTAGACTACTGTTATGAGGTGCTCAGAAATGAAAACCAGAAGATTAAATACTGACAAATTGGAGGGAGTTTAGAGAAGACCATCAAAAATTATTAGACAGCCTGAAGCAACAGATTTCCAAGGAAACATCAAAAGGGCTAAATATGTACATCTAGATATATCTTGGCAAAAAAATGACTAAGAAGGAACATGGCAAGAGTCTACATTTATTTGCATGGTGTCCACACAAAGAATAGAAGAAATATATTAGAGTATTACAGTTGGACAATGTGTAATTGGGGGTAATGCGATAATATGAATGTGACAGAGCACAGGTTTAACATACTAAAACAATGCGTAACAAAAAAGGCTCGGAGTTCTACACTAGCTTCAGTTTCTGGATGGATTTAAGATACAGTTCTATGGGACTATTCATGTGTAAAGTTATGCATTTGCATAAGGGGCCATATTCCATACTCTTGTAAAAGTAGCATTGATCCTTATAGTACATTTCTTAAGGTGATGTCAAGTCTCATTTTTAATGTCCCTAGTGAAAGAGCTTCCCTCATTTCCCTTTTGAGACTGTTTCATTATTATGATGATGTTCAGTTTAAGTGCTCTCTTTCCTAATTTTAATGGGAATTGAACATCCAAATCCCTTAGGTGGCTCTGACAATCTCAGCTTGTGTGTAGTTCCATTGATTTCAAAGGGACTACACACAGAGCCAATTTTAAGGTGGCATAAGTTGTCTCAGCTTCATTTATATCAAAGGAGCTATGACAATTTACAACAGGCGAGGATCTGCTCTTTTATAAGGCTGTAAAGTTAAGCACGTATATTAGTTTTTGCAAGATCAGGGTCTTAGGGTGAACATTCCTTTCCCCTTCTACTTCTGCCACACAACCATCAACATCTTAATACTTAAACTGAACTACACAGAGGCGTTGAAATGTCCAAAATTTCAGCTTAAGTGTTTATTTTTGCCTCTAAACATTTCCGTATTCCGAGAGCCAAAATTAAATATTTGTAAGTGCAGAAAACTGAATCTTGGTGAAATTAATATAAATTGTGTTGTATTCATGGCCCACTGTTGTGTTCCATGCTCATTATCTCCAAACTAAAAAAACCCTATAAAATCTCATTATTTTGTTGCTGGCTTTTACATTTAATTATTACCACATGGAGGCAGGTAATCATTATGCTGATTATCCAAGAATGAGGTGTAAATAGCTTGTGTGGGGGTTATAATCAGATAATAACAGTGAACACTGCTTCTCTGTAAAATAAAGTGACATGATTTATAGCTATAACAAACAAACCTGCACACTTAATGAAATACTATATGATATTGTGCGTAGGACTACTGTCTGCTCAAATAGCTCCTTAATTTATTTATTCGCTATCTATCATATATGGATGTTGCCTAAACTATGGGCTCTTGGGAGCCATAATTCCATTACATATGAAATGAGTGGAGATATTTTGCTCAAACTTGTAAAGGTCTGATTACCTCTAAACTTGGATACCATACATACAATTAAACATGTTCAGGAAAATCCCTCCCATCAATACCCCATGATTAGCCATAGAAGGGTGGGGGGTTTAGATTACAAATTTGATAGAGCAGAAGAGTAGAAATGAATGACATGAATAGTGATAGATAGACAGAGGGGCTTGTACTGCTTAAACTTCAAGAGCATATTACTGCTATGCAAAAAATAACACACACGGGGCTTGATTGTGGCTCTAGCATCACATGTGAGTAAATGGTGATGATGTGCACACACATGGGGATTTAAGTCCCTCTGTACTCTTGGTGGACATATTAGTCTTGCATGGATAGTGGCTCCAGGCCCAGGAGAAAGAACAGGGGCAAGCAAGCAGGGTATGTGTAGATCTAGGTGTGAATGGGACGGCATGGTGTCCCCTGCAAATGGCTGTAGCAAAGTACTCCTCCCACCTTCCCCAGAGAAAGAGAGAAGAGCCATGGAGCACAATTCCTTCCCTAACTACTTTTGGTGTAGTGCATTTTTTGCATTGCCTCCCACTCTGAGCCAAGCCTACCGGCTCTGTCTAGCCCTTAGTGAAAAAGGTTAATTTATTTTGTCAGTTTCTCGCAGGGCAAAAACAAAACCAAGAAAAACAGAAAAAAAGTTGTTGTTTTTTGTTAAATTTGGCAACATTCACCAAAAGAGAAACATCAATTTCTGAAATTTCCAAAGACTTAGGGAATTTTCAGTTACTGTGATGAGTAGGTCAGTCTACCTGCGAATATTAGGGTGTTTTTTGGGGAGGGGGAGAGGTAGATAATGCACCCACCTCTTCCTAATCAATGGCTCTTTTGCAAGTTCTGAGGTAGTGATATTTAAGTAGACAAGATCCTTGGCCCAGGATGAGACTGGTGGCTTGCTTTCACAATGCTAGTCATTCATTTCTCTCACTATACCAATTAATCTATCTTTCCAGCTTGTGTGAGAGTCCCTTTGATTGGTGCTCTCAATCTCTCTCTGTGAAGCATGCTAAATCACCACTAAATTTCTTACAGTGCATTTCAAGATTGATTTGTTACATGGAGCCAGTAACAAATACAATCCTATGTAAGAAACTTATCCTTTCTTATTTGAATTGTACATTTTGCATAAGAACACATTTCATTACATTTTCTGACCGACCTGTTAATACAAGATATTATATGTTTAATACAAGATATATGTTTAAGTCAAAATAATATTAAAATACTGGCTGAAAATAACAAAAGACAATAGATTCCAAGTGAATGCCTCCCAGTCTATGCTTCTTCACCCCATTGTGCACAAAGATTGATCTTAACATAGTAAATATAAGTAATGAGGAAATCCACAGTTAGGAAATTGAAATAACACTCCTGTAAAAATATTTTCTACTGAGTGATGAATAAGGTAGGAGAAAAACTAAGATCTGAGCAGAGTCATAAATGACAAGAGAATGTGCCATTTGGAATTCCATGACTCCATATAACCTAATACATTTGAAACTCACTTCTCCTTTGGCATTGACTGACCTGCCCAATTCTGTATCAGCTACAGCTATGAACACACCTTTTTGTGCATTCCTTCCTCCACACTTCATAGAATAGAATATCAGGGTTGGAAGGGACCACAGGAGGTCATCTAGTCCAACCCCCTGCTGAAAGCAGGACCAATCTCCAATTTTTGCCCCAGATCCCTAAATGGCCCCCTCAAGGATTGAACTCACAACCCTGGGTTTAGCAGGCCAGTGCTCAAACCCCGAACAAGATGGAATTTGGCACAATCTCTGCAATACTCCACTTGTCACCAACTTCCCCCTTTAATCTGTAGCTATTTACCACTACCCTATGACAGGGTTATTAAGACAATTTTTTTTATTCTGTCAAGAGATTTTCCATCAGTTTCTTCCTCACTAAGCATATATACTAGTTCTATATGCAGCATCGTCCAAGTAGATTTATTTATTTATACAAGTTCACTTTTGTCATTTTTCATTTTCATAGATTCATAGATATTTAGGTCAGAAGGGACCATTATGATCATCTAGTCTGACCTCCTGCACAACGCAGGCCACAGAATTTCACCCACCACTCCTGCAAAAAACCTCACACCTATATCTGTGCTATTGAAGTCCTCAAATCGTAGTTTAAAGACTTCAAGGAGCAGAGAATCCTCCAGCAAGTGACCCGTGCCCCATGCTACAGAGGAAGGCAAAAAACCTCCATGGCCTCTTCCAATCTGCCCTGGAGGAAAATTCCTTCCCGACCCCAAATATGGTGATCAGCTAAATCCTGAGCATATGGGCAAGATTCACCAGCCAGATACTACAGAAATTTTTTTCCTGGGTAACTAGGATCCCACCCCATCTAATATCCCATCACAGGCCATTGGGCCTATTTACCATGAATAGTTAATTACCAAAACCATGTTATCCCATCATACCATCTCCTCCATAAACTTATCGGGTTTAATCTTAAAGCCAGATAGGTCTTTTGCCCCCACTGTTTCCCTTGGAAGGCTATTCCAAAACTTCACTCCTCTGATTGTTAGAAACCTTCGTCTAATTTCAAGTCTAAACTTCCCAATGACCAGTTTATATCCATTTGTTCTTGTGTCCACATTGGTATTGAGCTTAAAAAAATTCCTCTCCCTCTCCGGTATTTATCCCTCTGATATATTTATAGAGAGCAATCATATCTCCCCTCAACCTTCTTTTAGTTAGGCTAAACAAGCCAAGCTCCTTGAGTCTCCTTTCATAAGACAAGTTTTCCATTCCTCGGATCATCCTAGTAGCCCTTCTCTTTACCTGTTCCAGTTTGAATTCATCCTTCTTAAACATGGGAGACCAGAACTGCACACAGTATTCCAGGTGAGGTCTCACCAGTGCCTTGTATAACGGTACTAAAACCTCCTTATCCCTACTGGAAATATCTCTCCCGATGCATCCCAAGACTGCATTCGCTTTTTTCACAGTCATATCACATTGGCGGCTCATAGTTATCCTATGATCAACCAATACTCCAAGGTCCTTTTCCTCCTCCTTTACTTCTAATTGATGCGTCCCCAGCTTATAACTAAAATTCTTGTTATTAATCCCTAAATGCATAACCTTACACTTCTCACTATTAAATTTCATCCTATTACTATTACTCCAGTTTATAAGGTCATCCAGATCCTCCTGTAAGATATCCCTGTCCTTCTCTAAATTGGCAATACGTCCCAGCTTTGTATCATCCACAAACTTTATTAGCACACTTCCACTTTTTGTGCCGAGGTCAGTAATAAAAAGATTAAATAAGATTGGTCCCAAAACCAATCCTTGAGGAACTCCACTGGTAAACTCCCTCCATGGGAGCCTGACAGTTCACCTTTCAGTAGGACCCGTTGTAGTCTCCCCTTTAACCAATTCCTTATCCACCTTTCAATTTTCCTATTGATCCCCATCTTATCCAATTTAACCAATAATTCCCTATGTGGCACGGTATCAAATGCCTTACTGAAATCTAGGTAAATTAGATCCACTGTGTTTCCTTTGTCTAAAAAATCTGTTACTTTCTCAAAGAAGGAGATCAGGTTGGTTTGGCACGATCTACCTTTTGTAAAATAATGTTGTATTTTGTCCCATTTACCATTGACTTCAATGTCCTTAACTACCTTCTCCTTTAAAATATTTTCCAAGACCTTGCATACTACAGATGTCAAACTAACAGGCCTATAATTACCTGGATCACATTTTTTTCCCTTTCTTAAAAATAGAAACTATGTTAGCAATTCTCCAATCATATGGTACAACCCCTGAGTTTACAGATTCATTACAAATTCTTGCTAATGGGCTTGCAATTTCATGTGCCAATTCCTTTAATATGCTTGGATGAAGATTATCTGGACCCCCCGATTTAGTCCCATTAAGCCGTTCGAGTTTCGCTTCTACCTCAAATATGGTAATATCTACCTCCACATCCTCATTCCCATTTCTCATGCTACCATTATCCCTAAGATCCTCATTAGCCTCATTAAAGACTGAGGCAAAGTATTTGTTTAGATTTTGGGCCATGCCTAGATTATCCTTGACCTCCACTCCATCCTCAGTGTTTAGCACTTCCACTTCTTCTTTCTTTGTTTTCTTCTTATTTATATGGCTATAGAACCTTTTACTTTTGATTTTAATTCCCTTTGCAAGGTCCAACTCTACTTGACATTTAGCCTGTCTCACTTTATCCCTACATGTTCTGACCTCAATACGGTAGCTTTCCTTGCTGATCCCTCCCATCTTCCACTCCCTGTATGCTTTCTGCTTTTTCTTAATCACCTCTCTGAGATGCTTGTTCATCCAGCTTGGTCTACAACTCCTGCCTATGAATTTTTTCCCCTTTCTTGGGATGCAGGCTTCCGATAGCTTCTGCAGCTTTGATTTAAAACAATCCCAGGCCTCCTCTACCTTTAGATCCATAAATTCTTCAGTCCAATCCACTTCCCTAACTAATTCCCTTAATTTTTGAAAGTCAGCCCTTTTGAAATCAAAAACCCTAGTCACAGATTTATTTTTGTTAATCCTTCCGTTCAGTTTGAACTGAATTAGTTCATGATCACTTGAGCCAAGATTGTCCCCTACAACCATTTCTTCTATGAGGTCCTCACTACTCACCAAAACCAAATCTAAAATTGCATCCCCTCTAGTCGGTTCAGCAACTACTTGATGAAGGAATCCATCAGCTATCGCATCTAGGAAAATCTGAGCCCTATTATTATTACTAGCACTCGTCCTCCAGTCTATATCTGGGAAGTTAAAGTCTCCCATGATCACACAGTTTCCATTAGTATTTACTTTATTAAAAACATTAAAAAGGGCTCTATCCATATCCAGATTAGATCCTGGCGATCTTTAGCACACCCCAAGCACTATCCCAGGGGAGGCTCTAATAGTTTTCTTCCCCAATGTAATTTTTGCCCAGACGGACTCAGTCATATCCATTTCATCACTTCTTATTACTTTACATTCTACCTCATCATTGATATACAATGCTACTCCACCACCTTTACCTTTATTTCGGTCTTTCCTAAACAGCACATACCCTTCAATACCTGTGGTCCAGTCATGACTACTATTCCACCATGTTTCTGTTATCCCTATAATATCTGGTTTCACTTCCTGCACCAGTAGCTCTAGTTCCTCCATTTTGTTACCTAGGCTCCTCGCATTGGTGTACAAACATCTAAATTTTTGCTGTTTGGCCTCACTCACATTCTGTACCCTATTAGGCACAGTCATTCTACAGCCAGTATAACCTATTAGACTGGTATCTACACTGCCCTTCCTCCTACTCACGGCTGTATCCTCTCTTACTTCGTTTTCTTTCCTCTCAAAGCTAAAATCCGGCGTGGAGATTACCTGGACATCTCCAACCATCTCCCCCAAATTCCTAGTTTAAAGCTCTCTTAATCAGTTGTGCCAGCCTCCATCCTAGAAGTCTATTTCCTTCCCTACTCAGATGAAGTCCATCCCGAGAGAACTGTCCTCTGTCTATGAATGCCTCCCAGTGGCCATACATCCCAAAGCCCTCTTTATAGCACCACTGCCTAAGCCATCTGTTGATAGTCGTAATCTTGTCACACCTTTGTTGCCCTTCTCTAGGAACAGGCAGAATTCCAATAAAGATCACCTGAGCCTCAATTTCCTTAAGCATCTTCCCCAGCCTAGCATAGTCTCCCTTAATACTTTCCAGTGAGAATCTAGCCATATCATTTGTTCCCACATCCTTGTATCCCACAAGGATAATTAGGGGATTCTTTCCTGATCCTTTTAGAATCCTTTTCAACCTCAGTTCTACATCCCATATCTTAGCACCTGGAAGACAGCACACCCTCCTATTCACTGGATCAGCTCTGGTTACAGGCCTATCTATTCTTTTCGGTAAAGAGTCCCCAATCACATAGACCTGCCTTTTCTTGGTGACGGTGCGATTCTCCAGTCTATCCCCTGTTCCCTCTGGCTGCAAGTTCTTTCCATTCCTATTCTCCCTTGTAATCCTCTTCAACCCATCCTGTATCCTCCAAAGGCTCATATTTTAATGTCTTTAAAGAAGCTGCTTGGCTTTAAAGTAACTGCACACACAAATGCACATGCTTTATAAATGAAGGTGGAAAAAAGGAGGTAAAAGAATTATAGATCTTGAAAGGTTTTACCCACAAATTTAAAATAGCAACAGGGGGAATGACTTTCCTTTTTCATACTGAGTTTCAAATTCAGCGTTGATCATACATGAAAAACAAGGAAGGTAGACATATGGGGGAACCATTGCTGCCACTACTGACCCTGTTGCTGGTAATGTATAATCTATTTACCCCAAAACTGATTTTGCAGCAAGTATAACCACAGGACAAAAAGCTAGTTCTGGAAGCAAATACCTCACTAGGATGAAGAAATGAAACAGTGTCAAGTTGGTGGCTTCATGGAGTTACACCAAGGAATTTTTGCCAGTACAGTAATGTCAGCTAAAGATGTGATTTTTTAATGACATTTCTATACTGTCAAAAGAATTATACCAGCAAAAAGTGTTTTTGCCAAGATACCTTATTTCATTTAGGGAACTGGTATAAACAGTACCACTAAAAGCACATATTTTGCTGACAGAAGTTATGTCTACACTGGAAGGGTTTGCCAGCAAACCTTTTCTAGTATAAGCTAGACCTAGGAAAAACACAATGTGGTCTATAAGTATCTACATAGGGAGCAAATATTTGATAATGGGATCTTCAGTCTAGCAGAGAAAGACATAACACTACCCAATAACTGGAAGTTGAAGCTAGACAAATTCAGATGGAAAATAAGGCATGGATTTTTAACAGTGAGAGTAAATAACCATTGGAACAATTTACCAAGAGTTGTGGTGGACTCTCCCTCACCGACCATTTTAAAATCATGACTGGATGTTTTTCTAAAACATATGCTGCAGGAATTATTTTGGGGAAGTTCTATGGCCTGGGTTATGCAGGAGGCCAAACTGGATGATCACAGTGGTTCCTTCTAGCCTTGGAACCTATGAATGTATGTTCCGAGGTGGATTTCAAGCTAGCTTTAAGGCTAACCCCTTTCAGAGGCAGGTATTTATAACATAAGATCAATTCATATCAGCTGAATGAAGCATTTTTAGAATATAGGTAGTATGAGTGGCTTTAAACTGCTCAAACTACTGTTTTTTCCCCTTGTAATGCTTAAAAGAAGCTTTCCATGAACTCCTAAGTAAAGATAATGTAGTTTGTTATCCATTTCCCCAATGAAACAGCTTACAAGACCACCACTCTCTAGCCAAGGCTGTGTTTATACCCTTTACCATAATAGGATATAAAATGGTAAGTTACAAGAAACATTTAATAGAGGAATCTTTCACCTAAATGATGATGAGACACCAGCTCTGGAAGCTACTAGCAGTTGTGTTTTAATCACTCAGAATCAGATTTGGACAGCTTTACTCAAGGAGAGAAGTTCCTTACCTCATGAGTAGTCCTACTAATTCAAATGGAATGTTTGAAATTGAAGGCTTTTTAATTTACGATTTTTTGCATGAGAATTTTTATATAAATTTTTCAGTTTCAATTTTTTTCCTATTTTTGACTTGTTTTTCTTCATTGTTTTGGTTTCCTTTCCCCTCTTTTTAATTCTTCCCCCCCTTTCTCCCTAATTTCCTTCTAGTTTTCAATGTAAAAGGGAAAAAAAGAGGAAAAGGCAAAAATAGTAAAAGACCAAGTATTTTTCATTTTAAGAACATAAGAACGGCTGTACTGGGTCAGACCAAGGGTCCATCAAGCCCAGTATCCTGTCTTCTGACTGTGGCCAATGTCAGGTGCCCTAGAGGGAATTAACAGAACCGGTAATCGTCATGGGATCCATCCCCTGTCGCCTATTTTCTAGCTTCATCGACAAAATGTTTTTTTAAAAAAAAAGCACGAAAATTCCCCATTTAGAAAAAAGGCCACTTTCTTCAATGGGAAAAAAAGAGATTGCCCCCCTACTTACTACACTGATAGGTCCATTCAGCTGTTAACCAAAAAACTGTTATTTCAAATGGATGAGGGTAAATGCCAAGCAATGCTTCTGCAAGGAAAGTTGTCAAGGCTAACTTAACTCTTATTTTGATCGTATTTATCCCTTTATTTCCCCTAATAAACTTCACTGTAATAAAAAAACAACCTGAACTGGATTTGGTTACTCTTAGTATAAACCAGTGATTCTCACCTTTTCCAGACTATTGTACCCCTTTCAGGAGTCTGATTTGCCTTGTGAACTCCAAGTTTCACCTCACTTAAGAAGTACTTGCTTACAAAATCAGATATACAGATACAAAGGTGTCACAGCACACTGTTACTAAAAAATGCTTGCTTTCTCATTTTACCATATAATTATAAAATAAATCGACTGGACTATAAATATTGTGCTTACATTTCAGTGTGATATTTGAGCCTATTTTCACTTGTGAGCCTTGTCTGGAGCCCGAGCCTCAGGTGGCAGGGCTGAAAAATGTAACTTAACTTCATGGGGCCCCTTGTGGCTCAGGGCCTTGGGCAATTGCTCTGCTTGCTACTCCCTAATGCCAGCTCTGCACTTGCGATCCCCCTAAACCCATCTCGTCAACCCCTAGGGGCTGAAACCCTGAGGTTGAGAAACACTGATCCAGATGATTTGAGTACCCCTTGGAAGACCTCTGTGTACCCCCGGGGTACGCATACCCCTGGTTGAGAATCACTGGTATAGACAATCATTGTCCAATTATCTAGAAACAAAGGAAAATGACCTCTTCCTACAGGAGACAAAGTCAGGAGCAGAGGTATTCATCTGTGCACTGAATCAGTGGCACGATAACTGAAGAGTGCCCACCCTGAAATATCACTGGCT
Source organism: Caretta caretta (assembly GCF_965140235.1). Classification (NCBI taxonomy): domain Eukaryota; kingdom Metazoa; phylum Chordata; order Testudines; family Cheloniidae; genus Caretta; species Caretta caretta. The sequence continues at coordinate 30,597,145 of NC_134214.1, forward strand.
GAATTGCGGGCAAAGAGCAAGCGAGTAACACCTATAGTGCAAAAGGCCTGGCTTCAAAGGAATATTGTTTAAGCATACAGTGATTTCTCTCATATTTTTAACTTTCCATTATAATCACCTCAAATATGGTTTTGAAAATATTTTGAACTGCTAGCCATTTCAATTCATTGTCATGTTTTCCAGCCTCTGGAGCACTGCTGTCCCAAATGAAGACAAAGTAGTGACATTATGGCTGTCAAACGAAGTTACTAGTATCTGACAGTAACAGCTATTGCTTTAGTACAAAATTTCAAAGTCCTCTACGCATGATCTGTTTGATTACAAGAACCCATTGTGATGGGATTTGTGTGTGCGTGTGTGTGTGTGTGTGTGTGTGTGTGTGTGTATATATAACAGCTAAAGTTCCTTTTATTAACCCACATACAATAAGTGGATTAATCCCAAGAATCAAGACGCATGGGTTATGAATCCAATAACAACCATCAATGGTGACATTGCATTTGATGTCAACATGGTTATAGCAATAAAATCAACAGCGAGGTGGAGGAAATCTCATTATAGTCTTTTTACATCAGAAATTGAAACTGAACAAATTCAAGGTGAAATACCATACAATGAAACCAGATACAAGAACTTTTATTGCAGTGTGTTCACATAAAAGACACCCTGAGAGATGATACAGACTACATTAATGGTGACTTTCAGGATTGCTTCCTCCATATTTTATTTAAATCTTAATTCATTAGGACTTTTACTGCAATTTAGAATTAATTTAAACCCATTTACTATGAAGTGTCAAAGTAATCTCACTATAGAGATCTCAATTAATGTATTACTTTTTCAAAACATATCCTTTTCATATTTCCAAAATGTAATCATGTTTGTATTTTATCCATATATAATTATACAACAAAGATTAATGAAAAGCTGTCTTGGTGTATCACTTCAATTTTAAATAGATATCTACTTCACAGCTAGTTATATTACACCACAGTAAATGTTTTCTTTACTGGATTCTTGAATATCTTATAATTTAGGCCTCAGCTCTCCAAACTCATAAACAGGTCATCATGAAACTACTTCCATGAATAGCCCTGTAGAATTGAATACTACTCACATGTAGAGCTAAACACATTTGAAAGTCTTGAAGGATCAAACCTTTAAACCTCAACACATTTCTATAATAATATGTCCCACACCACAGGGGTGCCATTACAGTCAATTGGCTATTGGCAGATTGTGTCTGTCCCCTTCACATGTAGTGAAGGTATATTAGTTCCAGGATTTTTCTGCTGCTGCTGTTGTTCCTGTGTTTAGTTGGGAAGGGGTAAACTAAATGGAAAGAAAAAGTGAAAGGAGACGGGACACTAAAGGGAGGAGGTATGAGGGGCAGTCCTGGATTAACCAATGTGCCATCAATGTACTTGCACAGGGCCCGCATCTCAGAAGGGCCCCAAACCACTGTGGGGAGGGGACCAAAAAACAAAAAATCAAACCTGATCAGTGCTGTCCGAGGGTGCAATGCCACTCTCTCAGATTTGGTCCAAGGAGCTTTTCTCTCTCAAGTTCCAAGGCAAGGCACAAAGGCAGAGATGGTATACAAGGAATGCAAACATTCAGTATAGCTAGTTATGCTGTCAGCACTAGCCTCTGAAAAGGGGGCATGGAGAGAGCAGAGCCTTATGGAGTACTCATGAGAGAAGAGAGAGGGGCTTGGATGGTTCTTAAGTGTTTCCTCCGAGTAAAAAAAAACAGACAAAAAACAAACACACCCACTTGTGCTGCTGTTGGGGGCCCCTAAGGAGTGAGATAGGCAAGGGACAGATGTGATCTTCTTCCTTAATCTCCATGTGGTAAAGAGGAAGTTCTTCCCACACAGATGCTATTCCTCCCGTCAGCCAACTGCGTTTCAGAGCTGCCAACCATTACTATTCTCCAGGGTGCATGGCACCTTTACATTTCTCTTGAAAAAAAATCAAGCTGTTTTTGAAGTTCACCATGTCTCAGTTAGCTCTCTTACTTCTCTCAATCTTTAAAAGTGAATGTTAATACCATTTTAATTTTAAAATATATCATCTATGGTCCTCTTCAGATTCAGCCTGGCATCCCAACAGACTTGGAAAAGCATAAACATGAGTGAACTAAATAAATATGATTTTACAACCATAGTACATCCTTTGTCATGGGAATATCAATATCAGCACTGTAATACTCTAATTTGTAAGAGAGCACAACCTACCACTTCAGCTTTTTAAATGGTCTTAATTTTGATTGTCTGCCATTCCAGATCTTATTCTAAGACTTTCAAGACTGCTTCAGTAGTGACATACTGTGCATGCAGCATATTGCTGTCTTGAAGAGAATGCTAGAGGGATTTAAAAGCCACTGTTGTGGTTCTCGTTCACTGTAAAAGAACTAAAAACGTTCTGACATATGAATCCAATTAAAGATGTGAGAACATATTCCAATGAATCTCAGACCAATGACAACTTTATTCTTTCCCAACAAAAACAGAACATTTAAGTTTCAGTGCAAAAGGTATTTTTTTGCTCTACAGCTGGGTTGATTACAGGGGAAGTAATCTGGATGTGAGAAGGCTTATTAACTAAGACCACGACCTGAGAAAGAGAGCTAGTGTCTAACAACCCAGAGGAAAGACCTGGGGTGAGAAAATAGCCAGGACCTACTAGCTGACAGATGAGAGAGATGGCAGCTAAATCTGAGCTAATAATAACTGTTAATAAGTTGATTAATTTACCTTTTATTTCCTATTCACAAATTCTCCATGAGAGGACTCTGAAATTCTCAAATGTATTCCTTATTAAAAAATTATTGTGCAAATTGCCAATAGAGGAAGAGAGGTTCTTTGAGTTACATCGATGAATAAATTCAGTGCCACTACTCATGGTACATAAAGTTAAACACGTGCATAAATAGTTTCAGGATCTGGGTAAAATAGCCATGAAAGCTGGTAGCAACTGTAAGGCATATCCAAGTTTATAATGCATGGTTGGCCCAGTTACTTATGAAGAGCCCTAAATCCAATCAGTGAAATGAGAGGAAAAATTCTGAAACCAAAGATCTGATTACCTATGGTGATTGCTTTCTTATGGCAGGAATCATCCGATGGCACTGCTACATGTACTCTTACCAGTTCTCCTCCTTAATGTGAAAGCAGTGTATAGCTTCAGAAGAAACATTAGTTGTTAGTTTTATGGATGCAGAACTTTTGGGGAAAGCTGAGGCAAACAGCAAGAGGATTTGCTCTCTGTCTTAATCTTTCTAATTGCAGTTAATTTGAGGGCAATTTCCTGAGAATGAGGCATTGGTGTTTGGGCTGAGATTCCAGGAAAAAAGGCGTTTGCCTGAATGCCATTTTGTGACCACCTCTATTCAAAGACTGGTATATATAGTGTAACTAAACCAAATTGCACTCAGAAAATCTCCAGACTCTGCCTCACTAATTTTTCCTCTAACGGGAAACTGACCTCCAAGACTACGACATCTGCTACTTGCTTTGCAGTACCAATACCCTATTCCAGTGGTTCTCAAACTAGGGGCGCCACTTGTTCAGGGAAAGCCCCTAGCGGGCCGGGCCGGTTTGTTTATCTGCCGCGTCCGCAGGTTTGGCAGATTGCGGCTCCCACTGGCCGCGGTTCGCCGCTGCAGGCCAATGGGGGCTGCGGGAAGGGTGGCCAGCACATCCCTCGGCCCGCACTGCTTCCCACAGCCCCCTGGAGCTGGAGCCCCCTAGTTTGAGAACCACTGCCCTATTCCATAGTTGTTGTTGGATAACATACAGCCAAAATCTAAACAGTTGTTATGTTCAGATTACATTCTAGACTGACTATCACAGTGCTGTTCATTAATGATGATATTTATACTTGGTAGTAGTTAGAGATTTTTTGAAAGGTACCTGAAAAATAATCAGGGAAGATTTAGTGGGCTGATAAAACTGTCACACTTCCACTAAGAAATGACCTAGTTTGTTGAAGTGCTTCCTTAATTAAGGGAGTTCAAACATTAACGATGCCAGTAGTGTTATCGCTGAGTTATACCTGCCATCGCCCCACTTTTGTTAGATGCCTTTAATCAGTTTCTCCAGCCTCATATGCAAACTTCATGTTTTCCAAAGCAACATTTCCAAAGTCCAACCTTGTTCACTCCTGGAGAAAGCTTCATTATCCTGTCTGATCTATTGCCTTGTGGCATAATGATCCAGGAGACAAATCAGCAGACTGCAGCAGTTAATTTGAGTCTGGAATGTGAAGAAATGGAGACTTCAATCTGAAGATAACAAATGACGGGAAATCAGCGGGACATAAACTGAACACTCCAAAGGCCCGGTGACACAACATGCAGCCTGATCTAGGGCAGCAAAAGCCTCAAAGAAAAACAACTGGACTAATTTTAAAATATGTTAAGGGTACAGGGGCAAAAACATTTTGTATGAACAACTGCATGAGCCTAAGTACTTTAAAATGTGAGTCCTAAAAGCCACCAGGACACAGAGAAGCCAACAAATGAAAAATAGCCAAACTGGAAAGAGAAGAGGGACCACTTCAACATGAGTCCACACAACAATGAGAGAATAAAACAAAATCTAGAGCACAGTTAGACAGCAGGGATAAAACACACCAATTAGCCAGAGCAAGTGAGCAGGCCCACTGGAGATAAAACTATAGCAGCTGGTAATTAAATGTAGCAATTTCTATGTTATGCTAGCACCAGCAGGAGAGTGAATTTGTGTGGGGGGGTGGAGGGTGAGAAAACCTGGATTTGTGCTGGAAATGGCCCACCTGTTGATCACTTTAGATAAGCTATTACCAGCAGGACAGTGGGGTGGGAGGAGGTATTGTTTCATATTCTCTGTGTGTATATAAAGTCTGCTGCAGTTTCCACGGTAAACATCTGATGAAGTGAGCTGTAGCTCACGAAAGCTCATGCTCAAATAAATTGGTTAGTCTCTAAGGTGCCACAAGTACTCCTTTTCTTTTTGCGAATACAGACTAACACGGCTGTTCCTCTGAAATATGTTATGACTGTGAAAGTTGGAGAGTATTTTTAAAGAATGTATGATGTCTATGCATGGCTCAAATGTAAATATTTTCCAGGAAAGTAATGTAAACATTACTAAAGACATATGTATATGTACACAGACCATGCAAAAATAAAATGCCTTAACATTTCTTTACCTCATATAAAAGTGTTAAGACTTAACTTTTGTAAAGTGATTTGGAATCCTGCATAATAGGTGTCATATAAGTAGTATTCATTGTTTATACTCTAATGAAGATCTCCAGACTGAGCACAGATACATGTCATGTATCACTGGCAAAGTTAGTCAGTCATGTGTTAATCTTGAGAAATCTGTGTAAGATTTATGATTTCTTTCCCATTTTAACAGGTGTATCTTCTGATTAGCTTACAGGAAGTGCATTAATCACTGTTTTAGAGTCTTTTATCTTGATTATATAGAGATTCATTTTGAAACTGTGTGGTCAGACTTCAGTGTAATAATGTTTCATGTTTCATTCATACAGAATATCACTTGCTCAAGCAATAAAAGTTGGCTGGAACTTTTCATAAAATCTCTCGGCAGATTTGGTTCACTGTCAGAACTTTCCTTTCATGATCATATGAGACATTTCAATTTCAAACCATTTTGTGTCTAAGAATTAATTAAATAAAGATTTCTTTACCAATGTAGTTTAATTGGAGAAAGAAGAACGCAAGGCACTTCGGAGTGGCTTTCCTGAGAATTGCTCCATTTAGGGCAATAGCTATAACTTCATATCACAACATTTAGGGCTATAGCAATAATTCATATAACAAATAAATGCGCATACATATTTTACACAGAAAAAACCCTCAAGACATCCATCACCATGAGATTCCGCCTGTAGGCTAGAAACACAGAAAATGGTCCCTGTAACCTCCAGCGAGTTATTCCATCATTAGATTAACTACTACTAAGGCAAGCCTATACATCATTAAAAGAGACAAGTGCAGTGTTGGCAATACAAGAATAATAAGTAGAACAACCTGCATTGTCACTTTGTGTAGGAATGTAGCAGAAATTTTAGAGACACTGGCGGGGAGATGAATATGTAGTCACTACAAAAAAATGATGAACCAAATGCCTGTTCAGCAGATGTGTCTATCTAGTTTATCAGTATTTACAGTACATTATGATGACGTGTGAAAATTGACTATATTAGTCACAATGTCGAAATGGGCTGCTCTGACATGCAGAATATTGTATTTTGTTATCCTACTAATAAATTAAATGTTTTTTACTTAACCTTACCTTTATTCCCCTCTCTGTTCTAGTGACAGCTTGTTATTTATGTGAAATATTTCCTGTCTAAGTTCATTTGCAAAGCACTGCAAGTAAATACTGAATATCTGCAAGGGCCGGAGTTGGCCTCCATTACTCACACTGAATAGACATGCCCATCTTCTCTGTAATATTCAGGATCATCAGCCTGATTTTTCTGTGTGTGATCATCATTACTATCAGTTCACATTCCTCCAGGCCTGGTCTATGCAAACAGGGTGACATCATACCTGCCCCGTGAGTACTTCAGACCAGTACAGTGCCTGCGCAATCCAACCCACATTCTTGCTAAATCCTGACTCTCAAACTCAACCCCCAATATCATTCTCCTTTAACATTAGATGGATGTGATTTGCCCTTTGGGGAGCACGGAAGAAGCTCATCCCACAACATGCCTCTTCTCCCAAATGATCTAAGATGAAGAACTAAAGCCTGCTGACCCAGTTATAATCCACCTGCTGTTTGCCAGGTATCTTGTGGGCTCACTGCACTATTAATTGCCTCCAAATCCAAACATCCACCTTGTTTCAGATGTCTCCTGAAAATTACAAGCAGAAAAGTTTTACCTCACATTCTGCACCTGACCTGATGGTCCTCACTATAGGGCAAGCATAGGGCATAACATTCCAGGTTCAGTAGCCTGAATCTCTCTGGGAATCAAATGCACACAAAGCTGCAGATGTTACTGCATTAATCCTGAAGGAATACATACCAACGTTTTCTAGACTGTCCTCCAAACAGCCCAACACTTTTCTTGGTATAGCAGCAAATGGTTATCTGGTTGGGTAGGTGCCCTCCCTGTGTAAAATGCCTAGCTCTTGTATTATGCAGAACCAGAAATGTTCCTATGGCTTTCATGGACATACTTGTCTATCTGGACATTCCTTTAGTTGTATTATGGCCCTCCACCCACTTCTGCTTGATCAGTCTTTGACCCTTATTTAACCTGTACCTTTGCCAATTCCAATGACAAGCCTGGAGCAGTCCCTTTATGTCCCAAACACATCTTCACTAACCTTAACAGTGCTGAAATGAGAGCTGAATTCCAACATGTCAAAATTTCCTTTTGTCCCAAATTGGAACAAAAAGGGGGATGGATATATTTTCTTTACCTAGAAAGTAAAACTGGTGGTATAACACATTGTTACTCTGATGACCCCTAAGCAGTTCCATATCCCACTGTTGGGGCCTGATCCTGTTCCAATGTAAGTCAATGTCAAAACTCCGACTGATTTCATGATTGTGTGTATGCAGAGTGAACATTTTTCAACCAGCTATAGCTGAACAATTTTTAAGCATAACTTTCTGCTGGCAGGGAATCACGGCAAGATAGTGAAGTTCTTTTTCTAATATTAAAAAAGTATTCTTGGACACATAAGGCACCAATCCTACATTTATAGGAACATGAATAAAAACCTAATAGGCCTTTTCCATCTCCAATGTCTATGACTGTATGATCTAACAATAAACTGTTATCTCCTTTTATCTCATCTTTAAGATCTGCTGTTTATACATTACACAGCCTTTCTTTTCTATAAAATGTATCAACACACATGTTGATTAATTTTATGGTGGCCCAAGTTTTTCTTTCTTGGCAGCAGAAATATTCTTAGTCAGTCTACCTGCACAGTTGTATGGTTTTTTTTAGGTTGTGTATCACAATATATTGGTCCCAAACTTACAATCCATGTGTATTTTAAGTTCCTGTTGAATCAGTTAGAGACTCCAGCTAAAGCAGGGGCTGCCGCATTGGTGGAAAGGGATGGAAAGGGGATAAAATAGGCCCCAGCCAGGGCCATCTTATCCCCCAGCACTCCAAGACCAGAAGTGCTTAGGGGAGACTCCCCCGACACTTTGGGGAAGCTAGAACCAGGTGGTCCCTCCCCTCTCATTCAGGACCTTCAGCTGTTTGGAAAACTTTCTGTAATTCTGACAGAATTTTATGCATATTGTGCTGATTGGCCGTTTGTTCCAATCCTCTCCCTCCCCATCCCTCAGTCTCTTCACCTCATTTTCACTCCACATCTTCACCCCCACCCTCATCCTCCTTGCTTTTACTTTTCTTTCAATTTAGCATCTCTCTTTTTAACTCGCCCTTCCCCCCCAAATAGAATTAACATACTGTTTGCTGCCATTTCATTGTTCACTCTGCCTGTGCTGTAGTTTTTTCCTCACCCTGTGTCTATCTGGCCTATTTAGACTGAAAGCTCTTTGCGGCAGGAACTATCTACTTCTCTGAGTTCGTACATTGCCTAGGAAAATGGGGCCTCTTCTTGGTTGGTCCTTAGGCACTGCCATAATAAAACATGATTAATCATAATAAGTGGGTACACAAGTCATGGAAATATACAATGATGTAAAGAAGAATAAATAAGATCTTGATGTTGTAATGAACTCTGTGGTAACAGATACCTCTGCTGTGTAAATCCCACCGTCTTCTGTAGGGCTCTGTGTGGGCACAATGATCCCCACATGCAGAGTTTACTGAAGGATTTTGCCTAAAAAATGAAACCTTTGATTCAGTAATACATATTTAATGTGTTCAATGACTATTATTCTGACAGTGGCAAACACTGTGTTACCAGTAACTGACAGTGCTGATAAAAATATATCCCTGGATAAAGAATCAAAACAAAAGAAAGCTTACAGAGGATATTTCAGAGAAATTATCACCAAAAGATAATTGTGAAGGATTGAAGATGATCAGGGAAACTTGGCTATTTACTATTTTTTAAATGAAAAACAACATTTCAAGATAACTTAGCCACAATGGCACCACCTACATTTTCATGTATACTTTAAAAAGTCATTTTAAGTAAATGTGCCCATGAAAATAACTGCAAAATACCACTTACAATTAGGGTGTTACATTATTTATCAATCTGTTTATTTATTACACCTATTTCATACACTGTTTTCATTACAGTCAAGCTCATTATTTTTTTCTAGCTATTGTGAAAATCACAATATCCCAAGGAAGATAAAAAAAATCTATAGCCTAACAATTCAATTCATGAACATAACTATGGTTTTGATCCAACTCCTTTTGAAGTCAATGGGCATCTTTCCATTCACTTTAAAGGGAGCGGTATCAGATTCTGAATGTATTGTTTTAGAAAGAAGACGAAAGAGATATCACATATAGGTAGAACCTTATTCCTTTGCAATTCAAATACAACATGATTCTGCAATATAATTATTTCCAAAAATGGTTCTTGGGGCCACAGCTTTTTCCTAGTGGAGATTTTGGTTACAAGTGAAAATGAAGTTTGATAAGTTTTATCTATGGTCTAGCAAGCACTTAAAGTAATGTGTAATTTAAGCATGAAAATAGTCCATGTCATGCCCATGCTTCAAGTTGTGCATTTTTTAAAGTACTCGGTAGAATGTTCTTTGTAGAAGTTGGTGCTCTTTGTACAACCACCACTCAGCTTGAGATAATTCATTCACTGCTTGCCTTAAAATAATGAAATAGTATCCAGTGAAAATACCTAAAGAATGGCATGGAAATCTTGTACAAACTATAGTTTAAACAAATAAATCTGTCAATTTATCATCTGCAACTGTTTGTTTAGTATCAAACTTTACTGTACTGTGTTTCTGTAGTGGCAACAAAATAAATCAAGTAATAATTTAATATAACATAAACCTACCAAGACTTTAAGCAGTCTTTGAACCATATGACTTACTATGTTCACTGAATACCGCTCAAAGCAAACTTTCCTTGACATTTATTTATTCACAGCACTACCTACATTAACTCAGTATTCTCACCTTTGCATTAACCCTACCACTGCTTTGTCATGTCAGTTCATCTGGTCTACTGGGGAAGCTTTACCTTAATTATTCCCAGAGCTGAATTCCTGCTATGTTTTCAACATATGGTGCTCTAACCAGTTCCTTTCTCTGAGGAAAGGATATTCACTCCTGCTACGCAAAAGAATAAATGGACACAAATCTGACATCAGGAATCATAACATTCAAAAACTGTAGAACCGGAGAACACTTCAACCTCTCTGGCCACTCAGTAAAAGATTTAGGGGTGGCAATTTTGCAACAGAAAAGCTTCAAAAACAGACTCCAATGAGAAACTGCTGAGCTTGAATTAATATGCAAACTAGATACCATTAACTTGGGTTTGAATAGAGACTAGAAGTGACTGGGTCATTACACATATTGAATCTATTTCCGTATGTTCCGTATCCTCACACTTTCTTGTCAACTGTCTAAATGGGCCATCTTGATTATCACTACAAAAGTTTTTTTCTCCCGCTGATAATAGCTCATCTTAATTAATTAGCCTCTTACAGTTTGTATGGCAACTTCCGCCTTCTCTGTATGTGTATATATATATATATATATATATATATATATATATATCCTTACTATATGTTCCATTCTATGCATCCGATGAAGTGGGCTGTAGCCCACAAAAGCTTATGCTCTAATAAATTTGTTAGTCTCTAAGGTGCCACAAAGTACTCCTGTTCTCTTTAAGTATGTGATCTCTCAGCACTAAATGTGTCTATGTAATATAAAAAGGGAGCAATACAACTTCAGCAATGTCAATTTTCTGGTATATCAATATTTCACTTTTATCTGAATAAGACCAACAGATGTCATAATGTATATCACATGCAGAATTTATAGACAGGGTAAGCATTTAGATACCATTGCATTAATTCAGATTTATAATAAAAAACACTATAATGAAAAGGAGAGAACAGCTGCTTATTATAGGTAAAGAATGTATTTCAGTTGCAAATAGCGATGGGCTCAACCAAACTCTGTATCTGAACACTTTAAATTTGAGGAAATTCAGATCCAGATTCAGATGCAAACTTTGTGTACCATACCCATTGTGAGTTATAATATCTACTGCAGAATAGAGAAAAGAGTGGGCACCAAACAAAGAATCGATCTACTCCTCAGTCTAGTAAAACACTAGAGACTTTTGGATGGCAGTATTCTAAAGTGATACGTGGCTCTTTTGTTTCTTCCCCAAAATCCAGAAATGAGTCCTCAGTGATAATGAAATCTCATAGTATAGTAGTATTCCTCCTGCAATGGTTAGCAATGAAAGATCCAAGTTAAAATTTCACGAGGCACTGTAATTTTCCTCTTCCTTACAGGGTGCTCAGTAATCAAGGGAACTTCTGAAAGTGCCTCACATTGTTGCTCATTTATTTTCCTCTGATTTTATTTTCAGTTTATTCTGAGTGTTCTAGATGCCACCACTCAGAGCTAATCTAATTTGTAAAACATGATTGGTGAGTGAGGGGTTTGTTAGATTTCAATAGTCTTAGCATTATCAGGCAAGATTAGGTATCTAAATATTTCCCCCAAGTACTTGCCTGTTGTAATATTAAAAACAGGGGAGTATATAATGTGTGTGCTGGGTAGATTCAGGCCCGTTGAATTTTGTGTGATAGGTCCTACACTGTTAACAGGTAATGGAGATTCTTCTTTAGTTCAGGTGCTGGAGGTTTGTGGTTTTGGAGCACAGTGATCTAACTACTAACATTGCTGTTGCCATGAAGCTCCAAGTAGACAAAATATGCACTCATAGATGGCCTCTGACTTGTTACTATCTATTTTATAGCTCTATACACACAAGATCATATCATCCTCTAATGCAGTAAATGAAAGGATCAGAAATCCTGCCTATTTAGGTCAAAACTGACAGAAGAAGGTGACCAAGGCAACATGGTGTAATCCTTCTCTTTCCAACCCTTTGCAAGCCCCTCCACAGAAACGCCACATAATTGGGCTTCCATTGGTTCTGAGGGAAGGGAGTAGCTTGACAAGCAACATCCAAAGATGATTCCCTTGAAAACCTACCCAAGTCCTATTGAGTAAGTTAATGCTGATGCTGTCAAACTTAACTTAAGGGAACTTCTGTTCTGTGCCTTACCTCTTTACTCTCCCCTGGGATGGTTAAAAGGAGAGAATTGCATCAGACCTGCACTAGGGAGGCCTTTGTAGTATGGTTTCCAAGCTGCCTCCATGGCAACTGGGACTCAGTAGAAGTACCACTGGGGGGATCTGGGGCTTTGTGTGGAAGCCTCCCACTTCCATCAAGCACCAAAATATGTGGGAATTGCATGTGCTTTTTGGATATCCATAAGTTAGGAAGGCAACACTACCAGTTTGCCTGTTGTGTGGCCACATATTTTCCCTCTCTTCCTCTCTACCCAAAATTACCTAGGATGGTAGGGTTTTCCAACAAAACTTAGCCATCATTTTTTTTCAGCAGAAGCACATCATCTGGCCTATGATATGAGTATGTGTGTAACACGTACTTTCCATCAAATTTTGCACCATTATCTTCGTATTATAAATGTGCTCAGTCCATATACAGAATACATTATTTACTTTAATTCCTTTATGGTCCTATATCTTCTACTGATGGATCCATCCATTAACTCTGGTACTAAAACTCAAAACAGTGATATCTGGGATATTTCCAAATTTTATCCATTGGTCATAAACTGTGATTCCTCCAAATTAGTCTGCTATAATGGAGGGGGAGATAATTACAAGCTAGAGACAGTGAAGAAAACTAAATAACAACTGGTTTTTACTTTAATCCTTATCTCAGTGTCTGAGCAACTCTGGTACTATGTATTTCTTCAGTTTGACTGCTTAAATGTAGTGAAATTTCAACTGAAGAGCAAATAATTTGCTGCAATAATATATTATTGGATTATTATTTCTGCTCTGAAATAATGTTTTTAAATGATTTACTCTACTAGAGTAACTTTTAAGGACTAGGAAATGGGAAAAATATATAAAAATAATCAATTCAGAGGGTTTAGACTGTGATTATAGGCACAACTCTGGGTTAGGGGACTCACTCTCATAGGCACTGTGACACAGAGACACACCTCTGAGTCACTATTACCTCCCTGCATCCTTGGGTCAGGGGAGCAGTTGGAGGAGTGCAGAGCCAAGCCTGTAATTTGCTACAAGCCTATACTAGTAGCAAATCAGATATTACTTGTTCGTTAGCATAGCTGAGCTGGCCAACAAATAAGAGGAGTGAAGCCATTCCCTGCACATCTACTCTGCTGGGGGGAGTAAACAAGCATAGAATCTGCTTACTTATGGGTCCAGATGCATCCTTCCTCAGATTTACTCCATTGCATGAGCGTATAGTCCAAGTCACACTGTAGCCCACACTATTTAGAATGACTGACGTCAATTACCCTGATCTCATCTATCATCAACCAGTTTTCCTTTTAGATGCACAGATACTCAATATACAACTTTGACTTTAAAATTGAACCTGTTTGTTGTGACAGAGGAGGCTTGCTGAATTAATGATTTAACGAATTAATGAAAACAATTAATGAAAAGAAAACATGTTTGATCCCTAACCTTAAAAGCTTGTCTCCTGCTATAAAAACGAAGTGTTTTTCTCACAAAAGCACTACAGTGTCATAGAGCAGATGCTCTGTCCTGTTAGACAAAGTTAGGTTGGTGGAAATCTAACTTATATTCTCTGACCTTTTCTAACACTTACCTCCTTGTTCTCTTCACAAGGACAAATATTGGGAAATACTTTATGCCAATACAATAACTGCATTTTGGCCAGTGAAACAAAACAAAGCCAGATCACAAAATTCAGATCTAGATGGCTGACAAAAATATAGTAGCAGGTTGAATACTCGTTATTTATCCACATAGTTTTATGTATGTGTGCACACATGCATGCTGACCACACGGTAAATGTAAATATTTTATTAGAAATGATCATAAGCCATTATGTTTGGATCTGGACTTTTCCAAAATCTGAGAATCAGAACTGGGGTTCTGGAGCAGGTGCATATCTGTATTTTACCAGTTTTCTATATTTTGGGGACCGAGATGGGGCAGGGAACCTTTTTATCCCACATTATTAGGTGAACTACCATGCTGCTGTCCCTCCTCCCCGCCCAGCAACAGTTCTAGGATAATCACATGCCACATGACTAGCATTATCAAATAAATCTCCTCCCCTGTGTTCTGGTTTATCAGTATACCAATTATATACCAATGTTTATACAGGAAATACCATCCCATCTCTACTTTGTCCTCACGTTTCTACATCCCACATGCTTATATCTGAAAATACTTCTTCCTTGCTTTTGTCAGGCAACACAACAACCCTTCTACCCGTCAGTTACAGGGGTTCTCCACAACCCTCTCACAAGTCAAGGAATGAATAGTTCTCTCACTCATCCTGGCTGTAGAGGGCAACAATAGTTCCAGGCAGACCCTCATCAGGAGAGTCCTAACAACCACAGCTGTTCCCCTTCAGGCCTCCCATTGGAGGAACTCCATTTTCCCCCAGATCTCTCTCCTTCTGCTGCCATAGTTTGGCTTTTATATCTTGTTTCTTCTCCCTGCAGGCCTTACAGCCTAATGTCACACAATCAGTGGTGATTAGAAGTCCCAGTTGAAGTTTCTGTAACAGGTGTTCTGGGCCACGCCTGCCGTTAAAGGGCCAGCATATTCTATTACAATTTAATCCGGGCCCCCTGTGTACTCCACAGAAATCTGGATATAAATTCTCTGGCAAAGTTCCTGGATTCTGCACCAGCCTGGAAGTTCTGTAACAGTTTCACTTAAATAAAAAACCCACAGATTTTTAATGAATTAAATATGAAAGTAAATGCAATCCTTACAGGTGCTAGTATTTTGATA
The DNA here is from genome assembly GCF_965140235.1 of Caretta caretta. Lineage (NCBI taxonomy): Eukaryota > Metazoa > Chordata > Testudines > Cheloniidae > Caretta > Caretta caretta. The sequence goes on from NC_134214.1 coordinate 30,612,173, forward strand.
TAAAATTCCAGTTCTTTTGTGCAGTCCTAGATTTTCAGCATGCCACAGGTCTCTATACTGTCACTGTGTAATTGTCATGGGCAGGTGTGGCCCTAGAGAACAAGGTACTCTTTTCGGTATCCTGGGCCTGGGCTACTGAGGGATTTAAATATCTTAGTTCTTCCTCGATTGTCCTTTGGGTCAACTCCTAGGTCAGCCACAATTCTCCTGAAGGTCTCCCATTGCACTGTAACTCCTTCTACTCTTCTCCTGAGTGATGAAAGGCAGCCTGTAATGTTTAGATTTTTTCTAAAACTGCTGTGCCCATGTTTATTTATTAATACTGGTGTTTGGAGAGATGTTCATATACAGTTTTAGCCTTCCCTTGATTGCCCTTCAGGTAAGTGGGGATGATGATATGCCCTGTTTATCTGCAGCTGGTAGGGGAAACAGCTCAGCAAAAATTTCTCACTGCTACTTTATTTTTAATTAGCCAGTTTATTAACAAAGTACCCTCAAAGGGACTTATTTTTCGATACATGCATGCACCTCTCATTATCTCTAATATGTGGGGTAAATAATAAACTCTCTGTTCTCTCTCTCTCTCTCTGAACCCTTTGTCTTTATACTTCCTTCACTATTATATAAAGGTTTTTCATCCACCCAGTAAAGGCACAGATGTCCTATTTTCTGTCTCTTATGCTTCCAGTTGCCTTGTGTAACCCTGCTCTACATAATCTATTTCCATCTTCACTCTTTTTGAATAATGTTCTTGAACAGACCCATGACCAATGAGTTTTCTTTAAAAATATAAAAGGTTCTTCTTTACTGTATCATACCAGGTGCCCCTTTAATTACTTTCATCTTTTCTTAAGGCTAGCTTTTTAATTTTCACCTCTTCTATAATACTGTACATTCTCCCCTCCTGACAATCATTTGGCAGAGGAACTAATTATCTCTTCTACTCTGGATATTTTTTTAACCAATCTAATCTATATCAATTTGCACTGAGTGTCAAAATTGAAAGGTTTATATTAGAATAGCATGCCATGTTTAATCAGTTGTACTAATATTCCATCATACTATCTCCTTTGACAAGAATATGTTGGTCATATTACAATATGATTACTGCTAATATAGATCTTTTAGACAAAATTAGATTTTGATTCTGTCCAGATGCTTCTAAGTAGTTGCTAGTTTGTGGTGTCATATTTTGGTAACATTAATATCATCTGCTTATGAGCTTGCCCATGTGCTGTAACTACAGCAATTTATCTGACAGTTAAGCTGTCAGGCTCATGTAACATCTTATCCTAACAAACACCATTTCAGTCTGTATCAAATTAGGCATTGCCCACACCATTTTAATGTAGCAATGATTTGACCAATGAATATTTTGATGAGTTTTCCAACCTTGAAGATCTAGAAAGTCACATTGTACAATTCAATAGCTACTTTAAAAGAAAGCCAGTTGCTTCACAGTATAATTTCAAGTGGTGAATGTATGATATTTGTAATGGGGTTGTTTGCTATAGTACCTTGACAGGTAATTAATGTTCTATTTTACAATATATAAATCCCATTATCAGCAGTAGCTTTTACATGCACACAGAGAAGAGACTATACAACGTCTAATTTATTTAGACAGATTTCCTCTCCTTTTCCACTTGGACTACCAAATGAACGAAAATACCCTTAGTGAACTATATTTACTAGTTAGATATAAAAATATTAACACTGAAAAGCATAAAGGTTAGCTTTAATGCATTTTGACCAGAATGTCTTCAGATATCAACCAAGCAATACTATTGCCCTTAAATTATAGTAATACTTGGCAATATGCACTCTAGTGGTATGCTTCTGATAATATGCCTTTAAAAACAATGTCCTTTAGGGTCCAATGGACCATGAAATAGTTTCTGCAAAAGTACCAGTGGTGCCAATGCTGGGACAAACATTCATTTTGGCTGGCAGCTCTAGGAACCGTGGAAGAAATGAAGCACATTTATTATGTACTGATGTATTCGGACTAGATAATGCTTTTCAGTTGCAGGCACTATAAAGGCAAGTACAGATTACTGTATGGAAACTACTAAAAATAAAATTCAGATGAGTTGCAACAGTTGTGCTTCCAATTTCACAGCTGGATAATTTGCTTTATAAACTTCTATTTAAAAAAAAGTTTTACTGGCAATGAAGTATGGTAAGTAATCTATAATTTGAAAGAGAGCAAGTTGGAGACACTACGCAGGAGCTGAATCTGCTAATGCTGTATTTTTGAATTAATATTAAACTATGAATTTCTGACATGGAGAATGTCAACATTTCTATTATAGATTCACAATTTCCTTACAGGTCTCTGGACATTTAGTTTTCTTAAAAACTGCAATTTTACAAAATCTCAAAGTATACAGGTGTTTATTAATAGTATGTAGCCATCCCAGGTCCTGAACCTGCGTCTCCTGAGGTCAGTTAGAGACCTTTCCAGACTACTGTACCTCTTTTAGGAGTCTGATTTGTCTTGGGTACCCTAAGTTTCACCTCCCTTAAAAATTACTATTGTACAAATACAATAGTGTCACAGCACACGATTACTGAAAAAGTGCTGACTCTCCTTTTTACCATATAATTATAAAATAAATCAACTGTAATATAAATATTGTACTTACATTACAGCATATAGAGCAGTATAAACAAGTAATTGTCTGTATGTAATGTTAGTTTATACTGATTTTGCTAGTGCTTTTTATGTAGCTTGTGGTAAAATCAGGCAACTATCTAGATGAGTTGATGTACCCCCTGGAAGACCTTTGCATACCCCAGGAATATGCATTCCCTTGATTGAGAACCACTGAATTAGAGCATAGGATCAGACACATGGTACATTAAACCTGAGTAATTTCAAGCACTTTATGACAGATAAGCATCATTACCACCATTTTGCAGCTGAGAACATTGAGGTAGCGAGGTTAAGTAACTTGCCTATGGTCACACAACAAATTAAAGGCAGAAGTGGAGAAAGAATTCCAGTCTCTTGATTACCAGTTCAAAGCCCTGTCCACTAGAACAGACTGGTTCTCCAACTGTGTAAACCATCTGAGCATACTGTGAGGGAGCAGAAAAACTGCCATCTGGCACGACAAAGGTTAAAGAAAACCTGTGGGTTCAGTTAGCCTCACCCCATTATACCTGCAGCCAATGACAGGCCTGGAAGGTGGAGAAAAGAAGGGAGCCTGGCTCAGTTAAGGGCTGACTGGTGAAGAGGAAGGAGCTCTCCGTTTGTCTGCCTGAAGGCATGGACCAGCAACCTGCCATCCAATGCAGCTACTGGAAGCAAGTAAGCCTTCCCCTGCCAAGGGGAACCTGCAGGTATGGCCCAACTGTGGGGTAACTGGCCCAGCAGGGCCACACCCAAACTAAAATGACTTTAATAGGAAGTAGCCCAGGAAGACAAGTCCTGAAACCACCCCCAGGCAGGGAAAAAGATTCATCTCCCCTGTTTAGGGGGTTTGAGTATCACAGGACCCTGGGCTAGGACCTGGTGGAGAAGGAGGAGTCAGGTCCCCTACAGCCCCCCCTCAAACCAATGATCCAGCCACTAGGCTGCTTGGCCACTGAAGGCCCTATCATACATACATGACCAGATCTATATGCAGACTGAGGAAATACAGATGAGTAGTCAGTGCATATCTAGGCTGGAGAAAAGGCAGAACATTAACAAGTGAAAATGTTCTGTTTCATTTAATTTTTGTCTCTCTACTACCTTTCAAAGTCAATTGCTGCCCAATCTCAACACGCTAAAAATTGACAGTGTGGAAGTAGCACAATGTATATTGAAATTAATGTCCAAATAAACACCAACAACCTATGGTTCTGATTTTATTTAATTCAGTAAAATTCTCCATTTTTAAGCAGAAATTAAGCTGCCTCAGAATTCTGATTTGTCCCATTAAAATGCCACAGGATTTAGGGATCTTGCCACAGAATTTAGGTCCAATTTATTACGACATACATTGTACCTTAGCCCTATTTTGGCAAAAGAATAGGAGGTTCAGTGCTAGGCACCTGCTATCCACATACTCTTGTGACAAATGAGTACACAAGGAGTATATTTCATGGTGCCCAATCCTCGGCTGTTGTAAATTGGTGTAGGCCCACTGATGTCAATAGAGCTACCGTACAGTGATTTACAATAGCTAAATCATGTATTCAGTATATTCCCCTAATTTGCAATAAACATCATTAGCTTCCTTAGATGTGTAGTCAATAGCTAATTTGGAGATGCAAAGAACACCACTCACAAAATTAATAAAACATCCCTGACATTCTGAGGACTTTTAGATACATAACTCATTGATGGGTCATTACTCATCCCATATGTAGTTTTTTGACACTCTTACAGATATGAATAAAATTATTCACCTACAAACTAATTATGCTTTTTAGCACATTACAAAAGACAAGTGTTTTTCCCTCCATTTATTTAACAATTACATAATGCTGTGTGAGAAAACAGAAATGAATAGAAATAAGAAGGGACTGCGTAATTTGGTAACATGTGGCAGGTCTCTATAAAATGAAAAACATGTCACTTTCTAGTTTCTCTATTGAGACATGCCACAGACGAGGAGGCATGTCACAGTTGAAAAGCCAGTTTGTGAGATACATTTCACTTCACTGGCATACTAGGTCAGAAACTGCTGCAAAACTTAACTACAAAGTGTTCCAACATAGCACCTGTATATTACTATGTATTTGACAGTATGTGCTCTCTGATTGCAATAGTGAGACATAAGAAATGAGAAATGGGAGCAATTTTTAAACATGACCTCATTATACTTTGGAGGACGGGATTAGAATTCAAAACAACCTTGATAAATTGGAGAATTGGTCTGAAACCAACACGATGAAATTCAATGACGTCAAGTGGAAAGTACTAGGCTTAGGAAGGAAAAAATAAAAAGCACAACTACAAAATGAGGAATAACTGGCTAGATGATAGTAAAGCTGAAAAGGATCGGGGGCTATAGTGGATCAGAAATTGAATAGGAGTGAACAATGTGATGCAGGTGCAAAAAAGACTAATATTTTCAGGTGTATTAACAAGAATGTTGTATGCAAGACATGGGAGGTAATTGTGCCACTCTGCTCTGCAATGGGGAGGCCTCTGTTGGAATACTATGTCCAGTTCTAGGTGTCATACTTTAGAAAAGATGTGGACAAATTGGAGAGAGTCCAGAGGAGAGCAACAAAAAATAATAAAAGGTTAAGAAAACCTGACTTATGAGGAAAGGTTAAAAACAAACCTGGATATGTTTAGTCTTGGGAAAAGAAGACTGAGGGGAGATCTGATAACCATCTTCAAATATGTTAAAAGCAGTTACAAAGTGGACAGATGATTAATTGTTCTCCATGTCCACTGAAGGTAGGATAAGAAGTAATGGACTTAATCTGCATGAACAGAGATTAAGGTTAAATATTAGAAAAGAAACTTTCTAGCTATACGGGTAGTTAAACTCTGGAATAGGCTTCCAAGGGAGGTTGTGGAATCCCCGTCACTGGAGTTTTTAAGAACAGGCTGGACAAACACGTGTTAGGGCTGGTATAGGTTTACTTGGTCATGCCTCAGTGCAGGGGCTGGATTTGATGATCCCTCATGGTCCTTTCCGGCCCTACATTTCACTGATTCTGTGATTCATATGTTGATTAAGCTTGCTGTTTTTAGCCAAAGGTTCCTTTTTCCTTTTACAGTGCTAGTCCCAGTTACTAATCTGGGCCCTGATTTCACAATTGGATTGATACAAGGTATTGTTTGGAAGAATTAAAATACAGACTCCTGGACCAAAACATACTTCTCAAAGTAAATATTTGTTACTTGGTTGGCAGTTGAAAAGCCCTCCCCCACCAAAAAACCCCCCTTTCATTTACAATGTAATAACAGCGTTATTAATTGCCTTAATAGTCAATGATAATAGCTTTACAGAACCTAAATGCTGCTGGTAATTAGGGCCCTGACCCTAGGCTACAAATACTCTCATCGTTAGCTTTACTCATTGAAGTCTGTGGGACTACTCAAATTAAGTACACACAAGTGTTTATAGGACGGAGGCAAAGCTTAGCAGCTGAAAGACATATTTTCTATCGATTTTCAAGTAATGTTAGTGTGACTTGAGATCGCTAACATTTTAGGAGTCATATGAAGAGAGGGAGACTACATTTCACTAAGTAACTTGCATTTTTAATTTTAGAATTACTTTTGATAACTGTCACTGTTGGCCCTATAACCTTTAATGAACAACAACAACAAAAAAGCGAATTGGCAGATTAAGGACCTGTAAAGGCTCCATAGTTCCATAATAGTACCAAACTCACCTTCCAGAGTAGTTGTGGTTTAGAATAATAGACTAAAACTTTGCGATAAAACTTGATTTATTGTGATTTATTACTACTTGATACGTTAACATTAATACACTAAACTTTACCAAATGATCATCATCATTTTATTTTCTATATCTTCTTCTTGAACATTAACTTCTATTTCAAACAACAAAAACCTTAAAATGTGTAAGAATTACTCCAGCTAAGCACTTTCAAATCCAAATTTAAGAAAAACTTTGTAATTTCAACCAGTTAGATAAAACTGCTTAACCAATGTGTTTTTTATAGTGTATGTACTAATATTCTCACAGTGAGGACAATCTTGACAATTTTTATTTATACTCTGATTTTTGTATATTTTTTATTTTATTTTATTTGTGTATTGATTGTTTAAGTCAACTTTAAGCTCAGTTGCTCGGGGAAAGCATGTCTTGAGCCACCAGCTTTGGGCAGATCCCCCAACAGAAGTCAAAAGACCTTTTTTTTAAAAAAAAAAATTGGTTTAGTCATGATACTAGTTACCAGCTGGAGAAAAATGAGGACCTTTGTGCCATTCAAATATAATTTGCTGGGGTTTGTTCTCAGTCTCTCTCATTCTTGCTCTGAGTTCTTCTGACATATTAAATACCATGGAAGTGCATCCAATTTCATATAAGTAGCTGTATCTTTAGTTAGTCAGTGCATGGGTGAGCTGACAGGTACATATTCTCACATTTTTATTGAGTAGATGACGCCCAGCTATTTAGAACATTCTGTTAACAGAGTTATTTTGGCAGTGTTCTGCTCTGAAAATCATTCGCCCATTTCTTTCTCAGCTTTACCATATGTGGAAAAAGTGTTAAGCGAGAACTACTTTGACTGCTATCCAGTTGGGAAACTAATTCCCAGCTCAGTTTATGTTCACTTCTTATAATCCTTCTGCCAAATGCCAAAAGTTGTATAGGGAACACTAGCTTAATATACACTTTTACTTGATCTCTCTCTGTTCTTTATTTGCTTTACAGCACTCAACTTCTGTTCCATAGTGTTTCCATGGTGTTTCTTTTCAAATACTCTTAAGAAGTTTATATAAATGTTCAATACAAGAGGTCATCCCATAGCTGACTTATTGACAAACCTTTACTAAGTGTTCATATAAAATGACAAACCTTTAATTTTAGCAAGCTGAGAGGAGTTGATTGCTCTAAATTGCAGGTGCTATTCTATCTACACTGATTGCAGTAATTAAAATAATTAGGATGTGAAGATGTATAATGAAGGTATTAATATACACTGTTAGTCACATTCAGAATACAGGGTTTTTGACAAGGCAATTCATGTCATAGGACAACATTTACTGCAAAAGGTTTAATGAAAAGTAGCCAGTTAAATTGGAAGTCAGAAAATAGCATTTTATGTGAATTAGCAAGTTAACTTGTTTTGTAATTATGAGAACACTTTATTTACGTAGTATTTAATTCAAACAAATGTGTGCTGCAAGGTAATCCAAGGCTGAACTGTAGCATACGGTCAATATGGGATGTACTTTTATTTATCCATAATTTATGTGTCTGTATTTTGAGAAGTCAGGGTAAGAAGTATTTTTCAATAAAAATTATAAATTAATATGTAAAAATCAAATGCAAAATTCAACAATGAAATATATAGGAAGATGGCTTATACTTTATTCTATATGACAGTATTACATTTTAATCTATTAATCTCTACCCCATATTGTTTCCATACCATATAAAAGATTAAACCTGGTATAACTATACTTTTTAAAAAATGGGATATTAAATATGGATTAAATGGTCTTCCAAACCATTGCTTCCTCCGGTTATAATGGTGGGAAAATACTTGGCAACGTTTTTAGAAAATGGATATTTATCATCTTCTGCAGTCTAATTACATGGCATAGCTACAAGGCACTGGTGAGACCTCATCTGGAATACTGTGTGCAGTTCTGGTCTCCCATGTTTAAGAAGGATGAATTCAAACTGGAACAAGTACAGAGAAGGGCTACTAGGATGATCCGAGGAATGGAAAACCTGTCTCATGAAAGGAGACTCAAGGAGCTTGGCTTGTTTAGCCTAATCAAAAGAAGGTTGAGGGGAGATATGATTGCTCTCTATAAGTATATCGGAGGGATAAATACCAGAGAGGGAGAGGAATTATTTAAGCTCAGTACCAATGTGGACACAAGAACAAATGGATATAAACTGGCCATCGGGAAGTTTAGACTTGAAATTAGATGAAGGTTTCTAACCATCAGAGGAGTGAAGTTCTGGAATAGCCTTCCAAGGGAAGCAGTGGGGCAAAAGACCTATCTGGATTCAAGATTAAATTCGATAAGTTTATGGAGGAGATGGTATGATGGGATAACATGATTTTGGCAATTAATTGATCTTTAACTTTTCATGGTAAATAGGCCCGATGGCCTGTGATGGGATGTTAGATGGGTGGGATCTGAGTTACCCAGGAAAGAATTTTCTGTAGTATCTGGCTGGTGAATCTTGCCCACATGCTCAGGATTCAGCTGATCGCCATATTTGGGGTCGGGAAGGAATTTTCCTCCAGGGCAGATTGGAAGAGGCCCGGGGGCGAGGGGGGGGGGGTTCGCCTTCCTCTGTAGCATGGGGCATGGGTCACTTGCTGGAAGATTCTCTGCACCTTGAAGTCTTTAAAACATGATTTGAGGACTTCAATAGCTCAGACATAGGTGAGAGGTTTATTGCAGGAGTGGGTGGGTGAGATTCTGTGGCCTGCATTGTGCAGGAGGTTAGACTAGATGATCATAATGGTCCCTTCTGACCTTAATATCTATGAATCTTTGAAAAGTGATCAATCCACAACTGGTGAGTCCCCAGAATTTTCACACCATCCAGCATCTTCAAGCTCTAAGTGGAGAATGAGACTAAGGGTCTGATTGTAAGCCAAGGAATGCACAGATATTTGCATTGGCTTAAGATCAGTCCCTTTGAGGAATAATGTGTGTATATGTGGAATACTGTGCCAGTGGCACCTCTAGGACAATAGTTTAAGTGGGGTATTGTAATCCAGAAGAAAGATTTGGGGGACACGTCTCTGTTAAGTTTTTTGGCCCCAATTTTCAGGGGTGCTCATCTCTCTCAAGTCCCATTGATTTAGATGGAAATTGTGGAAGCTCCACATGTGAAAATTCATACTGAGTGTTGTGTATTTCAGTAAGTCACTGAAATCAGTAGATACTGGCCCCTAGCATGTGTCATTTAAGGCCCATATTTTTGGCTGGCCCCCTACAGGGCCTACACTTACGTGCACACAAAATTGCATGCACACAGGGAAACAGCCACATGTGGACATGAAAAACACTTGGGTGCATGCTAGGGATTTAGAATTTGTAGTTGTAATGCTTCAGTGGGAATCAAAGGTGCTTAGAATTTATGAAAATCAGATCACTTAATGCTGAAATGTGGCTTTAGGTGCCAAGTTTAGCACCAAACATTTGAATATTTTAGGAGCCATTAGGCACCAACATTTTAATATTTTGGTATAGTTTGATAGACCTACAGATCAGGTCACTGATGACTTCTAGATGACACTAGTTGCTAATACTTGCTAATAATGTGGTACCAATATGTAGGCCCCAAAATTACCTATTTGGGGCTTGTAATTATTTGTGGATGTAAGCCAGGTATTAAGACATGGATTCAATTAAAGTAGTATATGTAAAGTTTAAATGTTCAATTTAATGGTAATAACATCTGTATCTAAGTCTTTTCTGGACAGTCCATTCTCAGGGCCTGATTCTTAGCTGGCGTCTCCATCTAGAAAAGCTCCACATTACACACTCTCACAGTTATTGTCAACATTCAGTGAAGGGGCGTGGGGAAACTTTCACTGTCTTTGATCATCCTGCACCATCTAGTTGCTCTGATCTCAATGATCCTGGGTAGAAGCAGCGTGGTTTCTAAAACAAATGTGGGCCTGAGTCAAACACTCTGCATGGAAAGGTGATATCAAAGCTGAACTCATAAAGGGGCAATTGCATCATTTCAGATGAGGAAAAGGAATGCTATTTATCATGGGCTTCCATTGAAGCCCATCTGCAAAAGTCTGTTTCAAATTTGTGGTGAGCTAATAAATCCCTCCAAATATAACACACAATTCAAATATATGCCTTGTTGCCAGTGCAGATGTTTCTTTGTATCCAGGCATCTCTTTATAGCAACTGATGACATAATGGTTCCATGTGTAATATATAGAGAGATATAAAACTATTAAACAACCCCCTTATTTTCTTTTGTCATTGTAAAGACAGTATGATAGAAAAACTGAGACCATTTGTTTCTTTTACTTACCTGTCTTTTCCCCATAGCTCTGTCTAAAAGGTAGGCATCTGACCTTTTGTGATTTTGCAGCCTCTGGGCATTTCAGTAGTTGCTACTCAGTTGCTGTGCTTGCCTGAGCACTTTGCTCACATGGATAATGTTTCTGCTGGTTTGAGATCTGCCTGTGTAATATGCTTCCTTCAGTCCTGGATCTGAAGGATACTTGTCTAATTCTGCCATATGCATAAAGATTTATCTGGAATAAAACAGGCAATATGACATTCAGCTGAAATAGTGTAGAGAATTTTAAAGTCATACTTGTAAAGTTCTGCAAAGAAAGAGTGCCAATATTGGTTACACATTTCCAACAGATCTCTGATTCTCTTTTCTATAGAGTTCCTGTGTGAATGTGTAAGGAAAAACGTGGCTGAAAGGGGGAAAAACAAAACACAGGATGGCGCTTAAGAAAAGGGTTCACAAGACACATATCAAAGTTAAGAACTTCAGGCTCACCCTCAAAGGATCAAACAAACCTGTAAAGTATCAGGAATTATAAATATAGTCCTCTTTGACAAGTTAAAAAAAATATTGCCAGAGCTTTTTAAAGGGAAATATCCCATTTTATTGCCGTATAAAGCAATGAAAAGCAAGATGTGCTTCATGTTGATTATATTCCTCTTAAAATTGTGCGGTGATTTTTTCACTTCTCAAAGTGTTACAGTTTTACATATCTATAAATGTGCTGAAAGTCTGTTAGATGAAAATGACATTCAGGAGATTTTTTTTTTCTCATGAGAACATAAGATTAAAAATCCACTTGGGGGTGGGGCTGTGCGTTCTAGAGGAAAATCACATTTATGAATTTTTGTTTTTCTCTTAAGGGAAAGAAGGTGGTGGTGAATTCTATAAACACATAGGTTTATAGACTGAACACAGGGCTGGAAGCAAGGGACTCCTGAATTCCTTTCCCATAATAATACCTGGCAATGGAACAGCACTTTACAAACCTTATTTATTCATGCCCCTCAATACTCCTGTGAAAATGGTAAACACTAGCAACCCCATTTTGCAGCAGAGGGAATGGAGACTCAGATTACTTAAGTGTTATTAAATATTGGTGATACAGAAGACATACCGAGCTAGATCCTGAACCTCTAACGAACACCTTCAGTGGCAACTCAGGACACCAAGCACCTAGTGACAGGTGCTCAGTAACAGACAAGACTAGGCTGTAATAAGCATTTTAATTTTCATTTTTGAGAAAAACTTCTTCCCCACAAAGAAAAAGAAATCCCATTAAACATATGGGGATGTATTCAGATCTGGCAAATTTGCCTTAATTTCAATGGAATTACACCAGGCGTAAATTTGGCCCATAAAAACATGCGGCTTTTACCATTCTCTTAGCAGCAAACCAAATTCAATTCATGCTTTAATTCTAGCCTTGATTCTGCCATTGTCTTGCATCATCCCTGGTAAGTCAGTTAGGCCTTGTTCGTCAAAGGTATTTAGATATCTAAATGTCTTAGAGGAACTGGGCCTGAGGAACTTTTAAAAATGAGACTTCCTAAGTACTTAGGCCATGTGGAGCTATGCCTACATACCTTTAAACATCTAGGCCTCAGTGACTTGTTGGATTGGGGTCTTTAATAGCTGCATGGCCCAGTTCTCATATTTGTAAAATGTAACAATGCTTGCATTTTCTTTGTAAAGAATACGGAATGGAAAGTGTTGTGTAAGTGCACAGTGGTATTAAAATGGAAACAATTGATAAACCAAGGATCTGATCATCTTACCTAAAATATAGCACCACCAGCTGCAATATATTCCTTATTAAAACTTTACAATAGCATTGGTTAAGTACTGTAAAAATGCCCTACCCTAGCTGCATATTTTGCCACAGAGATCACCCAGTGGACTGCAGCCCAAAGATCCAGTTTGAGTGGTAGGACTATATGGTTCCATCAAGTGTGAAGTACTAGAAGCCAGGCCAGTCACCTAAGGAGTGCACTTGAGTGAGGCTAAAAGGGGTCTGGTACAGTTTGCCCTGTGATTGTCAGACAGCCTCTCTGATCTGTCCAAGTCACCTTGGCCATTTTGGAACATAATTTTCTACATAAATAAAAATAAAAAATATTTTTGTTCTTTTACAAATGGAACATATCTTCAATGTAGTCCAATGCATAAGGTACTGAGTATTATCCAGGACATGTGAGTGTATTCCCAGCTCTGCTACTGCGTGACTCTGGACAAGTTATTTCCTGCCTCTGTTTCCCTTCTAGCACAGAGTGATTGCCCCCTTTCAGATAGAGTGGGGTCAAGTGCACCTGTGGCTAATTACCTGCCGCTCAACTTGGCTTAAGGGAAGACACTTGGACCTTATAATGGGAGACAAAGCTGCTGAAAAGGCTTCCCAAAGGAAGCAGCTGAGAGTCCAGACTCACAGGCTGAAGGAGGAGGCCCAGGCAACTCCCCAACTGTAAAGGGGAGAGACTACAGCCCTGAGAATGAATGTGCCCAGGGCAAATGGAGGGGAAAAACAGAGCTGAAAATTGCCTACTGGAAAGGCTTGAAGTCAGCTGGACCACAAATAGGAGGGGCTGTGTCCAGTGGGATATCAGGATAGAAAAGACCAAAGCATCTTTACTTTTCTAATAAACCAGTCTCCAAGAAAGGGGTCCGTTGTTAGATATAAATCTCTCTAGATTATGCCTGGAAACCTGTGAAATGGAAACGGAGGAAGTATGCAACAGAGCCACTCTCAGCCAGCATGTGCTGCTACTGGGCCAGTATACCCTTTACACCTTCCCTTTATCTGCCTTGTCCATTTAGATTGTAAACTCTCATGGGTAATGCTCTCTCTTACTAAGTGTACAGTGTCTCGCACCTCATTTGCAGTTGCTGCTCATTGGGGCTTCTGTAATATAAATAAAAATAGTGTTACTAATGTAACTAGGCATAAGTTCACTGGAACAAGAATGAACAAAGGCATCAGGTAGATGGTTCCACAAGACAGAGGAAAAGCTGCTAAGTAAACTATGTAAGGATGGAGGAAAAACTAGTCAAGGTAAATGTTCGTCAGTTAGGTGGGAAGAAGAGGTGGTTGGGCTCCACTTGCCACTTTGCACAGATTTTTCCAACCAAATAGTCGTGCTTATAATTAGAAGACAAACCTGCTGCATCACTAAAATACGATTTTCAGCGAATGCCATTTCTTACCTAAAAATTCAGGAAGGGGGCAAGAATAAAAAAGATTCCATAAAGCAGCCTGACTTTTAATAAAATGTTTCTGTTGCAGAAGTGATTCCAGAAAGGTCTGCCACTGTTTGCTACTTCAAGTAGTTCCTAGGGGAAGAGGAAGACTTCCTGCCTTTTTAAATATATCTTCGTAGCAAGGCCCCGGTGGTCTGCATCTTAGGTAGAACTGATTGTGTAGAGCTTTCGGTCAGCTTTAAATGTTGTTAATCTATGATGTTGTTCTACTGCCCTCGTTCATCCAGAACTGAGATGAGGATTGACATTGCATACCACTGACACACGATAACTTCATCATTGGCGTTGTGCCAGTGTACCCCAGTAGTTCTTGTCACATTTCAGGGGAACTGCACCTGTCTGCATGATCCATAGTCCCGCAAAGGCACCCAGTTGAGGCTCCAGGCACCCACCACTTTTCTTGGGCAGAGTCCTGCGTCTCCCTCCCTTCTGAATGGGGTTTTTCCCAGATGGCACAGTTCCCTGCCTACACTATGATAGTCCCAGCAAGCCAGACTGCATAAGACGGGGCAGCAGCTGCACTCTCTCCCCCCAAAGGCTTCTGAACACTAACTGCCAGCAGTTAAGTAGGCTTGGCAGAATTTGAATTTTTTTTTAAACAGTTACAATGGATAAATATTTATGTTCATGTTTAAGCATTTTTTAATTTAGCCATTTAAATTTTCAGTGGCACAAAATTTAGGGGTTTAAGCATTTCCCCCCCCCCCACTTAAATTTTCAGTTGTGGGAAACTAAGGTGCAGTGGGGATCAGACACTTAATTACAGTGTCTCTTGAGATTCAAAAAAAGGTAAAGCTTTCTAACTGTTAAAAAGACGGTTCACATCATATGTCAAAATATACAAAATAAATATCCTTAAATTAAACAAAGTTCTCAAGCAACACTTTTCTTTACATACATTTCAATCATTGACGGAAATACTTTTTCCCCCCCCTCATGTGTGTGAGGTGGAACTGATGTTTATCAACATATACTGATCAAAATCTAATCCTTCCAGAAGCTTAGTTGTAAATTACCACACAGCTCTTTCTAAGCAAGCATATTTATTCTTAAAGTGAAAGCACTATAGAGAAAACAAAAAATAATAAGAGAACCTACATACATGTTACTAAGCTTACCTAGGAGATCACCACCACCTCAACTCCAGCAAGGGCTCTGGTAGGAGTCAGCCCTTCAAACCCCATGTTTTTTTCTTGTTATAAACTTGGAATCACAGCTCAGAACTAGCATCATCATGAATAGGTTAGTCATTCCTTTATATTGCTTGGTTTTTTCATCTTCAGAATCCAGAGCAGATAAATCAGCAGACAATGGTCCCCTCCTCAGTACATAGCTTCAAAAGACTTGGGGGGGGGGAGGGGGGAAATTTGCATTCATTACCTCCTACATATTTCCCAGGAAATCCAATTCACGCATTGTCTCAAAAGAGCATTCTTGTCTCCCACATTGCTGACATCCAGGCTCACAGTAAAACATAACTTTTGCATTTAATACAATGGACTCTAAAGATACTTAATTCAGTAAGGTTTTCCAAGAATACTGCAGGAAATTGCCCTACCTGTCCCAGTACTATAACTCAGTCTTCTAAGATCTTTCAATTATCATGTGAGCAAGGTTTTAGTCTTGAAATAAATGCTTGTAATGTCATGAGTTTGGTTGCAAAGATGGTGTAGAAGCAAGCAACAACGTGGCTGGCTCTCTGCTAGAATCATGTCTTGGTGCAGAGTTGCTTCCTAGGAATGGGACACTCCAGTGTGCTATCTGTGACGGTCTCTTCCAAGACTGATGTATATTTGTAAATAAATCAAATTACACTTATAAAAACCCAGACTGCGCATCACTGATTTCTCCTCCATTGGGAAGTCAACCTACAAGGCCCTGGAATTCTGCTACCACTCAGCAGATGTGCAATGCCGGTGTCAGAGATATAATGATACTATAACATGTCTGCATTTTTACAATATCACAGGAGTCTTATGGCTTCAATAAACCTTTACTTGGCAAAAACCTGCCTTCTACCTCATACTAACATGGTAGATATTCACGCCAATGCTACAGATGAGGTATAAAGTTTGAAACACCTTATAAAGTGAACTGTAAACAGTGACCTCACACAAGTGATCTATTTAGTGAGATCTCAGGTCAGTAGTTTAAGTTCCACATTAAAAAAAAAACAAAGGTTTCAGTTTATGTTGCAGCTGCGTTCCAGACACTGGACGACAAATCTCTGTGTTGTTTTTAGCTGCCACTTTATTTATTATGGCAATTGCATTCTCCTATAGTAATTCAAGTAAATGGCTTGTCACAGGTTTGTAATTACCATCACTAATCAGTTTGTTGATATCTTTTTGTTTCTGTGCATGTACACAAGCCTCTAAATCTGGAAATGCATTTTCCATGGCTATGTTAGAAGTGAAAAGAATTGGAAGCAGGCCTTGCACCTCTGCCAATTTTTTCTTGACAAGATTTATGCAAATATTCATGGATGCTAATGAAAGAAGTTCAGTGAAGAGTTATTTGCCACAGCTGTCTACCTTGAATATAGATTTAACGTGTAACTTTGACTTTCCTTTGAAGGACTCCCTAATCTCTGTCAGCGTTGAATGCTCACTGTCCTAAAACAAACACTCCTTGGTGCAACGATAAACTGAACGCTGCCTCTTTTATATAGATCCCCCCCATATTTGAATGCTTTCCTTCTATCAGTATTTTTCCTGCACTAAGAGGAAAAAATGGGCATTTTGGATATACCTAAAATACATATTGCAATTATGAACCCAGTTACTTTTATGGTGTACTGTATATACCCATAATCAGATTTATTTTTTTTAATCAGCCGCTATAACAAATGTACTCTCACCTTCCTCCCCTCTTCAAGCTTCCATCCTTACTTGACTGCTTTCTTACTGAAGTGTGCGGTGTTAAATCCAAAAACTTCAGGTGGGCTTAGCTCAGAGTCTAAGGCCCATTGAGAAAGTAAACTCATTGTGCCTTCCAGGCATTAAAAATGACTAGTGTGCATGGTATCATTAACTGCATTAGGTTAGTTATATAGTTTTGCATGCTATTGAATCATTAGGAATGGGAGGATGAGGCACGGCTGGCTGGGGGAGGGGCAGAAAACAGGACAGAGGGGAGGGGCTGCAATAGAAGACGGAGCCAGCTAGTTAACAGGATTGGTTTGAAGGCCAGTCCTGTCACCCCTGGAGTCTATGGAAGTTTTGCCATTAACTTTACTGGCTGGTGGATTGGATCTTTTGGGTGCCCAGATGGCAAAGCCACAAAGAAGCCATTTGAGACATCTTGGTCTTGAGGCTGATTCTACCCTGATTTGGTCTCTGGCAGAGTATAGAAATGCCTCTGCTGTCTGGCTATTGCCCTGAGAGGTGGGTAAACCAGATGCAGATCACAGAAGCACAGTAGTGCTCCAGCCATATGACTTTTCTCCTGGCCATGCCCGCAACACACTCCCTATGCCAGTGGCAGAGTAGTCAATCATTTGGCACATGGCAATAGACTTTTACAGTGAGGGCTTTTGTATATTTCATTGAATCTGTTAGATTATTACTTGTTTTTTATCTGTTCCACCTTCAGGCCACACTGTGCTTGCCTCTCTCACACAGAAGTAATCACACTGATTTCAAAAAAGTGACAACCCATGCAAATAAGGCAAGTGAGATTTGTCCTTCCACGTCAAACCATAAATACAATTGCTCTGTTGATTAACATGGCTGCTAAACATGCAGATACTGTGTCACACACTTCAGCACTCTCATCTCCCCTGCATAGTACAACACAACCAAGGAACAAGTCAGAACGAGGATCACAGGGCAGTGGAAAGATCATTGGGATGACGTGGAGCTGCAGTTCTGTGCTGGTGCCAATCATTTGACAGGAACAGGGAAGGAGAATCTGAGCTTCCATAATTAGAGTTGAAAGGAGTTCCCCTCCCACCCAGCCCAAGAAGCAATACGCAAAAGAGTTGAAACAATGAATTATCTTTTGACCAGTGCCTATTCAGTTTACCCAGTAGGTGCCCTCATCCAAGCAGGTGGGCAGGGAGTGGGCAGAATCTTACCTCCCCCCTCCAACCAGTACAGTTTAGCCAGTGAGAGGGGAGGGAATCAGTATGTTAAACCTGATAGAAGTCAGTAGCAAATTACTATGCCAACCCATACTCAGGGCTCTGTGTAAAATGCTTGATCGAGCCCTTTATATTTTGTGAAGCCTCAGTGTGCTGACAACAACATACAACCTTTGTGTGAACTGCAGCAAATCCTGAACACCTTCAAGAAAATATTTGCAAGACAATACGTGTTACAAATGCTAACCATATTAATGAAAGCCAGGGTGGTAAATGGCATGCTTTGTACTAGTGAAAACCCTTTTTTCTTAATAAGCAAACAAAAAAACCCCACAATTTTCATTTCATGATCCCTCCAAAATACAATTCACATTTAGGAAATATTTTCAAAAAGTACAAGATTGAGTAATGCTAGAATGAAACAAGAAGTCTGATCAACAAGAATTTAGTAGCCTCCTTTACTCTGAAGTGTAATTTTCTGTTGAATTGAGGTTCTTGGGATAAACTTAAATCTCTCAACTCTTTACCTGTCATTGACAAGGAGAAGCAAAGAAAGAACAATAAATCCCCTTTTGGAGAAGTGGGATGAAATGAAACCACTCAAGCATTTAGCTTGTATTACCAAATGTGAACTTTAATCCCTCAATACCCATCTACTGACCTCTTCCCCCCCCCACCCCCCCAACTTACGAATTTGTCTAATCATTCATTTTGACAACACCTTAAATCTTAAATGGAAGATATTAAACACTTTACCTGTAATGTACAAGAAGCACTAATAGGTTTTTCTTGACCCAACATATTTAGAGAGAAATTGACTCTGTCTGAGATGCTTGGATGTGCCTTTGCAAAGACAAATGCAGAAATGAAGGAAGAGTGAAATATAAGCCAAACAGAAGGAAAATATATAGCCTTGCTATAATTTGACATAAGGGATAGAGAGAGATGGATGTTCCACATGCATATGTTTAAGTATGGGTAATGCTAATGACACAGCGGTGGGCTCCTTATTTTCAGGTGCTGAGCATTCAGGCCCAGATCTTCAAAAGTATTTAGCCATCCAGCTCTGATGGTGTTTAGGTTCCTAAATACCTTTGAGGATATGTGCCTCAGCTCCTGATCAAGCAAAGCCCTTAAGTACATGCTTTACATTAGCATGTGAGTAGCCTCAGTGAACTCAGTAGGGCTTCTGTTTATCTAGCTAGGGTATTTCTATGGCTCCCATCAATCTTTAATGTATTTATTCTCACAATCCTGTTAAGCAGTATTTTCATGCCCATTTTTAAGATGGGAAACTGAGGCCCAGAGCAACTACCCAGGACTTACCCAAGGTCAGTCAAGAAGTCTGTGGTGGAGCAGGGAATTAAGCCTGAGTCTCTGGCTAGTGTTCTAATCATTGGACAATCTCACCTCCACTCATGTACATTTCAGTGCTTGCTGGATCATGGCCAGAGTGCTCAACACTTTGCAACACTGAGCCTTACAGGAGTAGGGATGAGTTTAGTTGTTTGATTATAAAATCAACACAGTATAATCACAATTATTGTATTCCTCATTTACAAGACGAAAAGAAAAAAAAGTTCTCCGATTCATGCTCAGATTGACTACAAAGTTTTTCCCTGTGTGTAAGCGGGGGAATAGTCCCGCTATTGTGGGGAACTTTCCTGGCTTCTGTACTACCCCGGTGAAGTGGGCTAGCAAAAGGATCTGAGTCCTCGCTCCCACTTCCTTTACCCAGTGGCCTCCCTGCTCTTGAGGACTCCCCTTTCACTGTCCTGTCTGGCAGAGTCCTCGCAACAAGGCTGGGCCCAGGATTCCTGGGGGGCTCGACCCCCAACCCTGCTGTAGTCACCTAGGACGGGGGCTAGGGTGTCCCCACTCCGGGGTACTCTCTCCACACTGGGCACTTCTCTGACCCACTGACCAGTACATACAAGTTAAAGCAAATGCAAGTTATTTAATCAACAATTAATTTTAAAAAGAACAAGGAAAAATGGGAAAGGTTAAAGGGAACACATCAACCCGCTCTGTGGCAGGGAACATCACAAACAGTGTCTCTGGAATGTCAGGGCAGCTCACAGTCTGTTCCTTGTAAGTCTCAGGCCGCCTTCTCAGGCCCTGGCTGTGCTGCAGGGATGCTGTGGGTTGGACACTTGCTCTGGTGGTGGCCACACGCTCTCAGGCTCTAAGTGGTAGGACCCTTCTTCCCAGTGTCCCCCCCGCCCTGTCGGGGTTATGATCCAAGCCTGGCCTGCAGAGCCTCTTGGCTGAGACGTCTCCCTGTGCTGGGCCCGCTGCCCAGGGTCCCCCTCGGTCTCCCCAGCTGCTCACCACACCCATCTCCGGACTTCTCCAGCCCCAGCTCCACCACTCTGTCTCAGCACTGCTGCTGCTGCTCTGCCTCCAGCTCCCTGGGCTGCTTTTCTGGCCCCTCTGCCTCTGGTTGCTGCAGCTCTGCTACCAGGACAGGTCTGCTCTGCAGGCTGCTTCTGTGAGTCTGCTCCCAGCACTGACCTGCTTCCTGGGCTGCTTTTCTGGCCCCTCTGCCTCTGGTTGCTGCAGCTCTGCTCCCAGGGCAAGTCTGCTCTCTCTGGGCTGTGCCTCTGGCTTTGGGGCTGCAGCTCTGCTCCCAGCACAGGGTCTGCTCTCTCTGGGCTGTTTTTCTGGTCCCCCTGGATCTGGCCCAGTTCTGCTCCCCAGCTTAGCTTGGGCCCCTGCTTTCTCCTTAGCTTGGCCCCACTCTGTCTGACTCAGGCAAATCCAGCTCACACGGAGGACAGGACCTCCCTGGCCTCCTGACTCCCTGATTAGCCTGCCTGCCCTGTCATTCAGGCTGACCTGGAGCATTGGCCTCTCCCCATTGTTTCTGGGGGCTTGTCAGTCTCAGGGTCCTGATTCCCCATTGACCCTTCCCCTTTTAGTACTGGGAGCTAGCAACTAAAACACCCCCACTGAATGTTAGTAAGGGGGCAACAGTCCCCTTCATGTGCACTGAAGGGACTGGAGCCTGTTGAAATGGATCTTCAATGGCCCACAGCTGGGCCGATTGTTACCAGTACCAGTGAGACTTCAGAAACCAATATCCTTAATGAACAGTAATTTATTTTATATTCCAAAGTTCGATGTTGAAACATCCATGCAGATTGAGTATTAACCATTTAAACACAGTTTTCACCACTCCCAGTAATTTTCCACATCATTTATCTAATGCTAAGAGAATCCTTTAGCAAGTTCAGATGTACTAAGCCATACCAAACTCATGCTTACCACATTTATTCATATCAGTCACAGCAATTCATAATAATTTGGCACCATCTCAACAGGGCCCACAGACTGTTGGGGTGTGCACAATAAGGCAAGTAGAACTTTTGCCTAGAACTGAGTGAATTTTTGGTTCAAAGACCAAACCAAAATAAAATAAATATCCATCCCCTCTGAGTGGTAGATTTCCTGCCCCTCAAAAAAATCCATTTTGATTTGAACCAAGACCAATTTGTTTTGAATTTTTTTTAAACTTAAAAGCTAAAAAACCTGTTTCAAATAAGAAAACATATTTCAGATGGACTGAAAACATGTGCTTTGAATCATTTTGGCAGGTAAGTTTGGGTGTGTTTGTTTTAAGAATTGGCCAAAATTTAATTTCAAATGCAATGTTTTGAAATGAAAAGGATAAAAAAAATTCAAAAAAGGTCAAACACAAAAGTAGTGAAAACTTTAAACACAAATTCATAAATAGTTTCAAAATACTGAAAATTGTGTATTTCAACAAATCTATTAATCAAAAATGTAACTCAGCTCTACTCTTGCACCCTTGGGGCTTTATCCAACCCCAATAAATCAGGGGGCACCCTTCCCATCAGTAGGAGCTAGACTATGACCTTGAAGGTGCACCATGCTCTATTTTCATGCTTTACCATGACTCACCGCTCCCTGCACCCTTTTTACAGTTAATGTTTTGGGGGTCCTCAGGGAGAGGGCCTGCACTCACCAATAATAGGCAGCTTTGCAGAGGGGTTGTCCAGCCTCTCACTTCCATTTCTTGCTAATTTACGCAGTGTCTGGCCAGATTTTCCATCTCTGTGCAGTACGGAAGAGAAGCAGCCCTCTTGGTCAAAAGATGGAGGCACTAAGGTTGCCTCTGAAGAGTCCTAAACTTGTGTATGCCGCCATTGGCCTAACCTTTTGAGAATCTACAATCTTTCCCTCCCTAGAGGGCACAGCAGTAGATTCTCTTCAGCTCAGCAGCTGTGTCAATATAGCAGGTGGGATGATATGGCTGACTGCCCTCTAGTGGAAAGAGCCATAACTGCCAACCATGTATTCTGTATTTCTAACAGATTTTCTCTTTTAGCACCAAGGTCAGGGTTCCATGACTGTGGAGCAGAAGGATTTTCATCCTATCCAGCTACTGCTGTGAATTTCCAGGTGGCTAGGGCGTGAAGCAGAATGGCTGCTGTGAAGTGACTGAATGGCCACTAGATTAAATGGTGTCCATTAGGCCAATTTTCAGAGGTTTAGAATATAGCCATTTTAATTTGCACTGCACAGAAAAAGGGTAAGTTGTGAATGAAGTGCCATTTTTGTTTTTTTTCAATATACAATGAATACTTTCAACAAAAAAATTAGGCCAAGCTTTGCAAAAGCTGTTTCTTAAAAGGCATATACTGTAACTTCTGCAGTGAGCTGCTGTATATTTTCTCTACGTGCATGCACCTTCTTATTTGTGATTTTTTTTCCAGAGCTAGAAAAAAATTCATATTTCAACTCTGTGACAAAGTGACTCACCATGTGGCTGGGCGCAGCATCGTAGATCCCCCCACACAGCCTTCCTAACGCGCCGATCAGGTCTACTTGCAGTCCCCTTTGCTTTGTGACTCGGCCCTATGGCCAGGTCATGTTCATTCTCTACCCTGTGGGGATAAATCAGAGTTTAGCTGAATGGTCCCATGTCCTCATGTCAGGTCATCAGCCTGGGTCCAATAGTCCATTATCTCCTTGTCTAGGGTCTTCATGCTAGGCTCCTCGATGAGGCTGTAGGGGATCCCAGTCCTTCCCTCTGCCTTGGGTTCCAGCTCAGGGACCCTATAGGGAATGGTTACCATCAGATCTCTTACTTCTTCTCTGGACCCCTTCCTACATTGGCCCACCTTCTAAGGGCACTTTAATTGTCAGCAGCAGTTTGCCTTCAGGCCATGCTCTGGTTGCAGTTCCTGACATGACAAAGGAAAGAAAACTGAACTAACAAATAAAAAGCAGCATGAGTCCTTCTGTCCCTCAAGGATTCTTCAGCCATCTGTGTTGCTGCTCACGTTCACAAGAAGCCTTGACTCGCTGCTCTGCTCCTCTCTGGGAGCTGAAGTGAGATGTCTGTCCATCATCCAGGGCCCTCTGAGCTGTGCTTTTCCCTCCAACTCTGGCATGCTTCACAAGTGGGGCGGCTCTGCCTGAGCTCATAGCTGCTCTTAAACTCCTTTCCAACTAGTGCAGGGTTTGTATATTTCATCCCGCACTCCACGATTGGTGCAGCCATGTGTACCCAATTTAGAAGCAGTGTCTGCAAATCGCTGTATGTTTAAACAAATGTCTGATAAGCTTTCATTTCAGTAGGAAGTGCCTGCTTATTTAATATTTAAATTTGTAACAAGAAGGTGGTGGGTTGTGAGGCTGTAATGGGGTGCACTCACCTCTCATGAATGCTCCCGGGTCAAAAGTGCATATCTGAAGTTTTCCCTCAATTGCCTTCACTTATGGGGCTCCTCGCTGGCCGGTGCACTCATCGGGAGAGTCTTCGGTGACTCAGCCCTCTGGCCAGGTCATACACTGTCTGTGTGCGAAACAAAAAACCCTTTCTGGGGTACACAGCCCAAAACATCCTGCATCCCTTCCTGGGCTCAGCCTGTAAACAGCCCAACAGGGCCTATCATGGTACCCTCACTTGGTCTGGCTAGGTTGCAAGGCTCCTATTCTGGAACTGAGCAGTGCCCTGAGGGCTTCTTCCCTGGGTACTCCTTGCCTCTACTTGAGCCCTCAGCGTCTGCAGTCTTCCTGATGAGTCACCCCTCTTGGACTTAGTTTGCTGATCACAGCTCCCTGCTGAATCACTCCCAGTAACTACAGTACCTACTTAGTCCCTTGCAGCTCATGCAGCCAGCCCTGCTAGCAGCGCTCTGTCCAGCCTTTCAGCTCCTACAGCCAGCCAGAAACACCGCTTGCTCCCCTGGTCCCTACAAGCAGACTGAACTCACTCTAGCCCTGTAGTTCCTTTTATGGGAGCCTGCTGTGCCCTGATTGGCTGCTCTCTGCACCCCCCTTTCGTTAGCTGTCACACACAGCCTCTATAGGCAGCTTGGAGGACCTCTCCATTGATTTTTTCTGGGGCAGGATGAGGCAGGGCCACGAGGCCTCTCACAGGGGGCCTCTGGATCTAGTCCGCCCCGTCAGAAGGCATTTAGTCAGAATAGGTTACTCTGCCCAAACTGCGTCCCAACAACTGAGAAAAAGTTTAATGGTCTCAGCTCAATTCAGAAAAACATGTGCCTACTTCAGCATTACAGAGTACAGGAAGAGGTTATCATTAGGTTAGATGAGAGTGAAAATATATTTAAGATGTGTGTGTTCATAGTCATGTCAGGTCAGGTGCAAACACCTGTGATCAGTGCCTTAATTTAATGACTCCCCAAAATTAAAAAAAGATGCCATGCTCTGTAAATGTTACACACATCTTGGTCATCTCTCCATGACAAAGAAGTAGCTAAGCACTCTGTCAAGAGCCAGGTTATAACCATTACTCAAACTATTAGAGCTATTAATGTCAATTACATGTAATTAGTGGCAATTAGTAAGAGGGCAAATGCTGTATGGCATGGCGATCTACATTAACTGAGAACTGTTCATAAGAATTTTTTTAAAACTAGATTTGTGACAGTGTTATTTCAAAACATGTTTCCTGAGCAGCTTGAAATATTTAAAAGAATGTATGTTTCATATTTGATTCTTCTTTTCAGTTCCTAACAAGGGGGGTTATGCTCCTCTCCACAGCCTACTTGCAGAACTCCAGCCTATACTAATAATAGTTAGAAAGGCATTTTGAGAGAGACTAGAACCCAAAGGATCAGATACACCTTGACTGCTGCCAATGAAGCCTTCGGCAATCCATGGGATACTAAACTATCTGAACGATTACATGCCACAAGGGGCCACAACAGTGGTTCCCTTAACCCACCCAGCAATACTGTTAATCTATCCAGCTTTACTCTTAGCACAGCAGAAGTATCTGTCCTATCTCAAGGCCTCTCCTTCTGCCACTCCACCCCCACAAACATGATACAGTTCTGTGGTGTCCTAGAATCCTATTTTCGATGTCTCTGACTCAAGGAATATTTCCAACACACCTCTGAACAGCATACTAACTCACAGAGACCTTCCTACCAACACTACAAAAAGAAGGTTTCTGGGTGGACTCCTGAAGGTTGAAACAGACTGGACTTCTACATAGAGTGCTTCTGCAGACACACACAGGCTGAAATTGAGGAAAAGCAGCATCACTTGCCCCATAACCTTAGCTGTACAGAACACAATACCATCCACAGCCTCAGAAACAACTCTGACATCATAATCAAAAAGGCTGACAAAGAAGGTGATGTCATCATCATGAACAGGTCAGAATATGAACAAGAGGCTGCTAGGCAACTCTCCAACACCACATTCTGCAAGCCATTACTCTCTGATCCCACTGAGGGTTACCAAAAGAAACTACACCATCTGCTCAAGAAACTCCCTGAAAAAGCACAAGAACAAATCTGCACAGATACACCCCTAGAACCCTGAGCAGGGGTATTCTATCTGCTACCCAAGATCCATAAATCCTGGAAATCCTGGACGCCCCATCATCTCAGGCATTGGCACCTTGACAGTAGGATTCTCTGGCTATGTAGACTCTCTCCTCAGGCCCTATGCTACCAGCAGCACTCCTAGCTATCTTTGAGACACCACTGACTTCCTGAGGAAATGACAAATCCATCGGTGATCTTCCTGAAAACACCATCCTGGCCACTATGGATGTAGAAGCCCTCTACACCAACATTCCACGCAAAGATGGACGACAGGCCGTCAGGAACAGTATCCCCGATAATGTCATGGCAAACCTGGTGGCTGAACTTTGTGACTTTGTCCTCACCCATAACTATTTCACATTTGGGGACAAAGTATACCTTCAAATCAGCGGCACTGCTATGGGTACCCACATGGCCCCACAGTATGCCAACATTTTTATGGCTGACTTAGAACAACGCTTCCTCAGCTCTCATCCCCTAATGCCCCTACTCTACTTGCTCTACATTGATGACGTCTTCATCATCTGGACCCATGGAAAAGAAGCCCTTGAGGAATTCCACCATGATTTCAACAATTTCCATCCCACCATCAACTTCAGCCTGGACCAGTCCACACAAGAGATCCACTTCCTGGACACAACAGTGCTAATAAGCGATGGTCACATAAATACCACCCTATACTGGAAACCTATTGACTGCTATACTTACCTACATGCCTCCAGCTTTCATCCAGACCACATACCATGATCCATTCTCTACAGCCAAGCTCTACAATACAACCACATTTGCTCCAACCCCTCAGAGAGAAACACCTACAAAATCTCTATCAAGCGTTTTTACAACTACAATACCCACCTGCTGAAGTGAAGAAACAGATTGACAGAGCCTGAAGAGTACCCAGAAGTACTACAGGACAGGCCCAACAAAGAAAATAACAGAACGCCACTACCTGTCACCTTCAGCCCCCAACTAAAACCTCTCCAGCGCATCATCAAAGATCTACAACCTATCCTGAAGAATGACCCATCACTCTCACAAATCTTGGGAAACAGGCCAGTCCTTGCTTACAGACAGCCCCCTAACCTGAAGCAAATACTCACCAGCAACCACACACCACACAACAAAAACACTAACCCAGGAACCTATCCTTGCAACAAAGCCCGTTGGCAACTGTGTCCACATATCTATTCAGGGGACACCATCATAGGGCCTAATCACATCAGCCACACTATCAGAGGCTCATTCACCTGCACATCTACCAATGTGATATATGTCAGCATGTGCCAGCAATGCCCCTCTGCCATGTACATTGGCCAAACCAGACAGTCTCTACGTAAAAGAATAAATGGACACAAATCAGACGTCAAGAATTATAACATTCAAAAACCAGTCGGAGAACCCTTCAATCTCTCTGGTCACTCGATTACACACCTAAAAGTGGCAATTCTTCAACAACAAAAAACTTCAAAAACAGACTCCAACAAGAGACTGCTGAATTGGAATTAATTTGCAAACTGGACACCATTAACTGAGGCTTGAATAAAGACTGGGAGTGGATGGGTCATTACACAAAGTAAAACTATTTCCCCCCCCCCTCCCAACACACACACACACTGTTCCTCACACGTTCTTGTCAACTGCTGGAAATGGCCCACCTTGATCATCACTACAAAAGGTTTTTTCTCTCTCATGCAGGTAATAGCTCACCTTACCTGATCTCACTCGTTACAGTGTGTATGGTAACACCCATTGTTTGATGTTCTCTGTGTATATAAAATCTCCCCACTGTATTTTCCACTGCATGCATCCGATGAAGTAAGCTGTAGCTCTCGAAGGCTTATGCTCAAATAAATTTGTTAGTCTCTAAGGTGCCACAAGTACTCCTTTTCTTTTTGCTGCTACTCTGAAACCTATTCTAAAAGCGGT
The DNA here is from genome assembly GCF_965140235.1 of Caretta caretta. NCBI lineage: Eukaryota > Metazoa > Chordata > Testudines > Cheloniidae > Caretta > Caretta caretta. The sequence goes on from NC_134214.1 coordinate 30,639,937, forward strand.
GGAGGTGGAGGAAGGACGGCCTAGTGGTTAAGTCAACAGATTGGGACTCTGGAGACCTGGGGGCTTCAATTCTGTGCCGTGCCACAGATTCTTATCTGACTGTTAGCAAGTAACTTTGTAGCCTAGGCCTCAGCCCTGTGAATAAAGGACAGACTTCCTCACAGGGGTGCTAGTAATACACACACACACTCACTCATTAATTACTGTGTGATCATGAGGGCTGTATAAGTACCCTGATAAAGCTATCCTCCTCCAGAATTATCAGTGTTAGGCTGCTCTAGAGCTCTCAGTGTTTCTAGCAGAATTAGCATATCCTGACTAGCCCAGCCATGCTACACGCCCTGCCCAGCTAGCACCATCTTTTAGACTATGCTGACCCCTCTATGGACCCAGGTAGAGGGTGCTTGTTGCCATTTCCTTTACCAGAACCTCCTATTGGTTTACTATGCCATTGCTGGCACCCTGTGCTTTGGTTTACACTAGAAGTCTGCACAAACTAGGGGTAAATCTAGCTCTAAATATATTAGCATTCATACCCTCTGGGTAGTTGTGATGTTGAGGAGATAAATTTGCATTATGAACCTGACTGCCCCCATCTGCATTCTGTCTGCCAATGCACCTCCCTTCAAATTCCAAACCTCAGAGCAGTTGCAAACAGACACATTGAAGAACCAAGAGTCTGACAAAAATATTTATTTTGCTGGACCCAAATGTGAAAGTTCCTCACAAAATTACCCGGGCTGAGACCCAGGAAGAGATGTGTGTCATCCTGTACAGTGACAAATTTAAAGTCTGGCATCTCATGACCCTGCAGCGATCTCTTTTCCTGTAAAATGTGGCATATACAGAATAGATGATAGTGAGGCACAAAAGTTTTATTGGTTCCTATTTGATGACTCTCATAACACTGAAAGTTCTATCACTCATGAATAATTTGGGTGCAGGCTACATGTGGAATCATCAAGTATGTGAAGGCCTATGAGTTTGGGCTGTGACCAATCTATCTATGAGCTCTCCTTATTTTGAAAGGTTAAGTATATTTTTGTACAAGTAAAACAAGGGCTCAAGCCTGGCTCATAATAAAGTCTTTGTGGACCTCAAACCTGCCCCAAAGGTGTAGCTAAGGGAAGCCTGGGCTAACAAAGCAACCATCCTTGATTCTAAAGTAACTCCCTGCTCTAGAAGTTTGGGAGGGGCATATATCTGGAACTGAAGAGTGTAGGAGGGAGCATTTTAGGATCCAGAGGGAGCATGTCAGCAATCCTCACCAGCATAACAACCCATAAGGAGCACACAAGTTAGCATGAGCTACAGTACCCTTTAGCATGCTCAACTCAAGGCAGGAAACGGTTCGATTGTCAGTCAGCCCAAGGACTAAGGGAGGGGAAGAAAGGGCATGGCAGAAAGGTGCCTTAGGTCAAGTCTACACTACAGTGCTACATCATTGCAGCAGGGGGAGGTGCTTTTTCAAACCCATGAATGACGTAAGTTAGGGATTGACACGAGCAGTAGCGTAGAGCTGCCCTGAAAGCCAACTTTGTCTTCCTCACTCATCTGGACGAAGCTCTGCTTCACTGAAGCTGGAGGTTTTGCTGAAGAGGTCTAAAGGGAAACAAACACTCATTCTGAGCTTCAAGTATACTTTATACAGCTAATGTTCCTATGCATTAATACATATCGGGGAGAGCTTTTCTTGAAAAACAGGTTATTCTATTTCTTGCACACGCAATGTGGAATGTCTGTCAGAAGCTCCTAGGAAAGACATTATTTAGGGGGCTTCTAAAATTTCCAAGAACACTACTGAGAATTCCCCTATCATTCACTTAATTTGCAAATGAAGAAATAGAGCTAAAGTCCAGCAGCATTCCTTAACATTCAGCTATTTGGGGAGAAAATGTAGAACATTATATTTGCAGCAAATGAGGCAGGGATTTTGCTCCATTCCTTAATGCGATCTGTGGTTTCTCTCCATTTCTCTTTGTTAACAAACCCTGGGTTTAAAGAGCCATGCCATGTATTCTGGGTTGTTATACAAGATTTTTCTTTTGCTCTCATTGTTTTCCTCTAAATCCTGTAATGTCAAGCACTGACATTCTCTCACTGACTTCTGAGCTAGGCTACCAAAACACAAGAAAAGCAGATAAACTGGGAAGATGGAAATCAGAAGGGAACAGATGGCCTTATCTGCACATAGCGACTCTAAAAAAAGACAAAGCACCACACAAATTTATAGAGCTGCTGGAAACCAGAAATTTGGTGATTACATAAAATGATCCTTTGAAATATTTTCACTAAAACACAGCTTTATGTGAGAAATAGGAAACTTATTAAATTAGCAATGGTTCAAGAACAGGTATTCCATGTAACTAAGAGAAGCCAATGGTTAATTGCTAGAGATATGTAACTATACAAAAGTCCTGAAGGTGTAAAGATCTGATTTCCCAACCCTTACTCATGTTAATGAACACTCTTTGTATACATTCAATAAGACTGTTTAGAGGAGTAACTAGGACATAACAACTGCCTCTATTTCCCCCATTGTCAATAGTTTTCCCTGGGCTGACAGAATGATTTGGCCAAATCAATGAGAATCCTTCCCATCCTGAACAAAATAAAACCGTCCAATTAAACAAATAGTCTTCCAGTCCTCCATTAGTATTAACATGTCTGTAAAGGTTTTTATTCCCTTTTCGGAAAACATTCAAGCAACTAGTTTTTGTTCCCATAAATATTTGGGGAGCTTTTATTCATGCTGTCAAGGTTCCTCCCCCACTCTGAACTCTAGGGTACAGATGTGGGGACCTGCATGAAAAACCTCCTAAGCTTATCTTTACCAGCTTAGGTCAAAACTTCCCCAAGGTACAAAATATTACACCCGTTATCCTTGGAATGGCCGCTACCACCACCAAACTAATACTGGTTACTGGGGAAGAGCTGTTTGGACGCGTCTTTCCCCCCCAAATACTTCCCAAAACCTTGCACCCCACTTCCTGGACAAGGTTTGGTAAAAAGCCTCACCAATTTGCCTAGGTGACTACAGACCCAGACCCTTGGATCTTAAGAACAATGAACAATCCTCCCAACACTTGCACCCCCCCCTCTCCTGGGAAATGTTGGATAAAAAGCCTCACCAATTTGCATAGGTGACCACAGACCCAAACCCTTGGATCTGAGAACAATGAAAAAGCATTCAGTTTTTACAAGAAGACTTTTAATAAAAAATAGAAGTAAATAGAAATAAAGAAATCCCCCCTGTAAAATCAGGATGGTAGATATCTTACAGGGTAATTAGATTCAAAAACATAGAGAACCCCTCTAGGCAAAACCTTAAGTTACAAAAAAGATGCACAGACAGAAATAGTTATTCTATTCAGCACAATGCTTTTCTCAGCCATTTAAAGGAATCATAATCTAACACATACCTAGCTAGATTACTTACTAAAAGTTCTAAGACTCCATTCCTGTTCTGTCCCTGGCCAAGACGACTACAGACAGAGACAGACCCTTTGTTCCTCTCCCTCCTCCCAGCTTTTGAAAGTATCTTGTCTCCTCATTGGTCATTTTGGTCAGGTGCCAGCGAGGTTACCTTTAGCTTCTTAACCCTTTACAGGTGAGAGGAGCTTTCCCCTGGCCAGGAGGGATTTCAAAGGGTTTACCCTTCCCTTTATATTTATGACACATGCAAAAATGTCTGTCTGAGCAGGTATATTCATGTCTGAGCTAGTGCACTTACAGCGGAAGAAGTGCTTGCCTGGCCAAGGCTATAAATGCAATTACTCGGTGGGAATAAAACCAGAGTATGTTGAATTTAAAGTTTGGCTAATACTTCTGGTTTAAGCGTTTCTTTCTCCAAGCCAGCTATTTATATTTCTTTCAAATCCAAAATATTAATCCAGTTATTTTAAAATCTGTGGTTGACACACACAGATAAATATAATGTTCTGTCGGCTCCAAGAGAGAAACATTAACATCTCCAAGGCCTGCTTTTCTCCTTATGTCTTTCTCCCTAAAATGCTCTCAGCCTCTCCCTGAGATTTTCGATGCCTGAATGACTTCAGGCACTGTTCCTATTAACAGATATTTGATCATCCAATCAGGGAGACAGAAACTGTCATGTGACTCTCGGAACTGAATTCCACATAGTCTATGTGGAAATCCATAGGTCCAAGTTTTAAAACTTGTTAGTCGTTTGTGAACAAACACTCAGTTTACAAATAATTCATAAAGAGAAGGTTCACAAGATTTGGCCCTATCTATTCATAGAAAACAGCTGTACTGCTATCTTTGGCAGAGGATTTTGTTAACTTTTGGATTTGAAACTGAGAAGGCTGTAAGGCACAGAGGGGCGGTGAGTTATATCTCCACATGGTGCCTTAGCACCAGCAATATTCAGAGCCCAGGGGCCCAGCTCCACCAATATTTGGGGCCGGGTGTCCCCCCCCCCCGGCCCCACCTGCAGCCCCCCCGAGCCTCCCCAGGCCCTGGAGCAGAGCGTCCCTGCCTCTGCCTCTTCCTTGCAGCTCCATGCTTCCTCCCTGCAGCAACTGCTGCCACAGGATCCTAGTGCCCCCCAACTCCACTGCCAGGGCACACTGACTCTGAGCCTGCCCTTCCACCTCAGACCCTTCCCTTTTTTGGCAGGACCCTCCACTAGCACAGGGGACTCCCCCCCCCCCCGCCCGCAGTCACCACTCCTGCCCCATGCTGGGGAAGGAGGCAGCCCCATCCCTCACCCCCAGTGAGGCTACAGTCAGGAGCAACAGCAGGGGAGGAGGTGCATGCAGCACCCCTCGGCACCCACCATGGGGGAGGCGATGGAGATTCCTGGACCTGAGAGGGGTCCAAGGAGCACATGCAGTGACAGTGGTGGGGGCGAGTGTGCTGCTGGCAGGGGAGGGAAAGGGGGGCTCCTCCCCCAGAGCTCGCTGCTACTGGCAAGTAAAGGGCTGGGGGGAGTCCTCCTCTCTGGCCCCTGTCCCGGAGCAGCCCTGACCCACCCCAGAGCCCACACCCCCAGCCAGAGCTTTTAGCCCCCCACCGCACCCTTAACCCTAGCCCTGAGCCCCTCCAACACCCCAAACACTTTATCCCCAGTCCCAGCCAGAGCCCTCATCCTCCCACACCCCAACCCTCTGCCCCATCCCTGAGCCTCTCTAACTCCCGCAACCCCTGACAGAGCCGTCACCCCACACAATGCTACTCTCACCCAAAGCCAAACCTCCCACACCACATCATTCCCAGCCCCAGACAAAGCCCTACAACCCCTACTCTTGCCCTGAGCCCCTCCCATCCCCAAACTCCCTCCCAGAGCCTGCACCCTGCACCCCAAATCCCTGCCCCAGCCTAGGGCCTGCACCACCAAAAATTTCTACAAACCTGCCACCTCATATACACTGCACTGATTGCAGCCAAATACATAGGTGCATGGCTAGATTTTCTTTATTAAGGTTGAAGGATTTCCCAACATAGAGAAGAATATTTTGAGAAGAAAAAATTTTCTAGGAAACGTAAATAGAAAATGCTGTTGGGCAATCTTTCAGGAAGGTGACTAAGACAAACTAATGAATCCCCAGAGGTAATATCTGTAACAATGCATTGCCATGCTCTTTGGTGCATTAGCCAGTGTGTGACCTAAAGGTAAATGGAAGTCCTTGAGAGACTGCAGGAAAGCATGATAACTCAAGAACACCAAGGACAAAGAAGTGGATGAAGCTACTCAGATGTGAAAATGCCTTGCACCTAATTTCTTTAGGAATGTTTTTCATTCTGGTGTGGGAAGAGCTCTAAAAGCTAAAAAGGTTTAGAACAGAAGAAACTATTTAAAACTAAGGAAAGGATTTAGGTGATTTTTTCTGAGTCAATTTCTAGGACCTGTTCTCAGAGGTTGAGTTAATATAATGCGTGTGTTGATAATGGCGTTCAGAATCAAGGTGCCAGCAGACTGGTGAACAGCCCTGAATTACTTCACGCTATAGGGCAACCTTAAAAAAAACCTGAGTTTAACATTGGCCAACATAATATGTCTGATTAAGTGACCTTCTAAAGGCAGAATTTCTTGAACTGATGTAAATTCATGAGAGCTTCAGGGACTTGATTCAATCCCTGCAGAATATGAATAATTCGTGTCAGCCTCAGTGGGGGGAGAGAGCCGGGCCTCACGAGTTTATCATATTATCAGGAGTAGGATGGGCTGCTAGATAAGTCATATTTTATTTCCTTTTAACATTCCTAATTCTGTTGATCTATTTCTGGCTCATCTGTAATGCCCACTGTTAGCTGCGTTTCAAACACACACTTATTTCAGAGCATTCTTTCAGCAGCCTTTCAAAAGGGAGGCTACGGCTTGTTTTACTAGACATGCATACTGTTCCAATCTTTATAGTTTCCACTTCCTAATGAGCAACCTTTGTGCAGCGGCAGCATCAGTCTATCGATATGGTGCACTGCTCTGGATGCGTGGCTGTCCAGTGTGCGAGGAGCACTACTCTCACTTCTCTTGGTGTTCCTCCCGGCTGTTCTTGGAGAGAAGAAATGGGAGAAATCAGCAGCTATTTCTAACTTGATGTCTTCTAAAACCTGGAAATACTGAGTGGAGACGCTAAGGTAGAATTTCAAATCCCCTTTCACTACCTGACTGTTATTTTCCTGATTGGTATGTTATGAACTCCAGCCCTACTCTCCATTCTGTATCTATATCTTGTTATTGAATTACATATAGCTTGAGAAACCTGACTATTTTAATAACAATAGATTTACTGATTTCAAGAAGGAGAGGTGATATTTCTTATGCCACAATGAAACAACATCTTCAGTTTTTCCTATAAAGTCAATGAAATAATTACCTTTGCTTGTTTTGCTGATACTTTAAAAAATAATGCATACAACTCAAATCAAGCAAGCCTTGTTCCACAAACAGGTTGATTTGGATGGATAATTGTGTAATTTTCTCAACAAGTACATTTCTGTTACATGTTTATTTTTGAAATGTTTTTTCATTGGAAAATGCTGGTGTGTCAAAACTGAAATCGTTCATAGGAAAGTGTCTGTTTCAATGAATCTCACGATTAAAAAGAAAATAAAAGTTTCGAAATTGTTGAAACATCATGCCTCACTATTTTTTGAGATTGACTTTTTATCCCAATTTGGGATTTTTTAAAAAAATATATAAATCTTGAAAATTCACCCAGGACAGAAAAGCCATTTCCTACCCAGCTCTACCAATTTATTCTAATTGGCCTTTTGGGAATTTACTTAAATTTACATGTAAGGTGTCACCTTTCAAAAGTGACTACTGATTTTGGATGCCTCATTTTTGGACGCCCAACATGAGGCACCTCAAAGGAGCCCAATTATCAGAATTATCAACCATAAATTAGTTGGTTAATTTCTTTCAGCTGTGTCAAGGTATGAATGGGTCTTGAGGAAGTACCTGAAAAAGAAAAAGCCTGGAAGCTAAAGCTAGATACATTCAGGCTAGAAATAAGGTGCATGGTCTTAACAGAGAGGGTTATTAACCATTGGAGATATCTTACCTAGGGATGTAGTGGATTCTCCATCACATCAGTGCTCTAAATCAATATTGGATGTCTTTCTAGAAGGAACAGTAGATCAAACAGACATTATGAGCTTGCTGCCATTACTGGATGAGATTCTCTGGTCTGCGTTACACAGGATCTCAGATTAGAGCAGTGTTTCCCAAACTTGGGATGCCTCTTGTTCAGGGAAAGCCCCTGGCGGGCTGGGCCGGTTTGTTTACCTGCCGCATCCGCAGGTTCAGCCGATCGCGGCTCGCCGCTGCAGGCCAATGAGGGCTGCAGAAAGTGGCGGCCAGTACGTCCCTTGGCCTGTGCTGCTTTCCGCAGCCCCCATTGGCATGCACAGCTCCCACTGGATGCGGTTCACTGCTGCAGGCCAATGGGGGCTGCGGAAAGCGACGCAGGCCAAGGGACGTACTGGCCGTCGCTTTCTGCAGCCCCCATTGGCCTGCAGCGGCGAGCTGCGATCGGCCGAACCTGAGGACGCGGCAGGTAAACAAACCAACCTGGCCTGCCAGGGGCTTTCCCTGAACAAGCGGCGTCCCAAGTTTGGGAAACACTGGATTAGAGGATCATAATGGTCCCTTTACACCTCAGAATCTATGAAATGCAGTGTCACTGTGGACTAGCTCAAGGAGGAACATTCATGTACAATAAGTATCTTCTACTTGTAACCTTTTGGGTCAGCTATTTCTACTGGAAGAAGTGATTTGTCTATGCCCATAGGTAAAAGCAAACAACGTGGTAGCTAGATTACTAATTTAGAGTATTTTTTCCCTTGATCTATCTGTTACAGACCCCTTGCTCCAGTGAATCCTTCTAGGTCTCTCTGCCTGTTATTTTTTTTCCATTTTGCAATATTACATTTGTCTGATACAGATTCTTTTTTGTTCCCTTCACTGGCATTCACCAGCTGCCAAACTGTCAAATACATTCATTGCATCCTTTATAAAAGATTTCAATTCAGTAACACTCTGATTTAAACATTTTCAAATTTGCATAATATATGTATAGTAGATAGAGTCTCTATGCATGTATTTACTTGCAGTGAGAAAAAGTTATAAACTTGCAAAGCTAGCTTAGCTCTGAAATCATTCAGTCTCAAGTAGAATTGAAGGTACTCTACCACTCTAACCCTGTGTTACTGAAGTGGGGGAGAAGAGGAAGAAAATTGAAAAGATGAACATATGTGGGGTAGTTAGAGCTGAGGTGGGGACCCCAATTACACAAAAGAGCGGGTGAAAAATGAATGCAGATTGATGGGGTCAAAATGTGATTTAAGAACAAAAAAGGATTGTCAGAAAAGTTCTACAGCTAACCTCGTGTTTGGAGATATTCAAAAGAAGCAGGAAGCATAGGCGTTGGTATGGATACTGCAGAGAAAAAGGATCAGGCTTTCTAGCCGACATTTCAGAGTCAGTGAACTCTGCTAAACTACTTCCAGGATAAGAAATTTTCCTGCTCTCCAAACTACATCACCCTATTTCTGTTTCAAGTTTAAAAGAGTTTCATTGAATTAAAAATGTAATCAAACAGAAGTACATTTTAAATGCACAAATGCCCCATTAAACACATTTTAGATACCACAGTTGCATCTGAAAAGAAAGTGGCAGATGGGCTCTTTCGACCCCATGACTGACAAACTGTTCTAGCATTGTTAGCAGGAAGGCCAAGGAATCCCCTGCTCTGGAGACCAAAGTGCTCTGTCACCCCAAAAGGTAAACCCTATTGTAATAGAGCAAGCGAGGCTGGAGCACTGGGCCTGGTGCAAGACCTGAAAAATGAACCACAGTCAGCAAAGCTAGTCCATGCTATGAACCAGGACCTATCATAAAGCAGACACTTGCTTACAAGTTCACTGTCCAATACATGAACTTGGTAAAGGCACGTAATGTTGCTAAAACTCAGGAACTCCCAATAAGTACTAAATACGGGTATTCATGTAAACATATTCTAGAAGGCTAGTATAGGTATACCCCAGAGTTATGACAAACACAAACCTGGGAGATGGTACAGGAAAACACCAACCCCAAGTAAAGACAAGGATAAGAAGATAGAATGACGGATGGAGGTGTTGTGTTTGAACCAGAAGGTACAAGGTGTAGGGTGGGTAACTAACCACATCAGGAGTGTAGTATGGAACTTATTTGTACCAGAGGATAGATTTAAAAAAAAAAAAGAGAGAGAAATCATAGGAGGGGCACCTTTGTCCAGCCTAAGGGTCAGCAGAAAGTCATGCTGCTGACTGAGTGGAGTCCATTGTCACGGCATACATGTGATAGTGTTCATGTAGAGACTATCAGCAATAAACCTGGCTGAGTGCCTTTGCCACTGGACAGTCTATGGTCTTTCTGGATAGTACTTTTGAGGTCTGCTGAGACAGCTATCTGCAGGGCTGCTACAGCATATGGAGAGAACATATGTGCATGCCAACTGACACCACCTGTCAGATCAAGGATGGGGCAAGTGAGCAGTGCAGTGCAGGCAAGTTTATATTTCCATTCCCCACATTTTATGGCGTATCGGGATAAACAGAGGAATTGATTCTCTCAGGATGTCAGCCTTGAGACTTGCATAAGAAGTACATTCTTCTGTAAATATCATTAAAAAACTGCAAAGTTACACAATGAACTGCAGTACTGGTAAATTGTGGTAGCAGTATTTGGCTTATAACTGCGGTGGCTGTCCCTCCCACAGTCCACCTAATATAGTTCCTACCACCATTTAACTGCACCCTCCTTTAAAGTGCAGTGTATCCTTGGTTGCCTGCAGCTTGCACTGTTGTGGCAGTGTATTCTGTTATTTTGTGAAGAAAGACAACATCATCTTTCCCAGCCCATTGTACAATAGGGAAATTGGTATAACATGTCAGGTCAGAAGAAAAATCTGAACCCCCCCCCCCCGGGAGGTTTTCCTTTTCTCTCTCTCTCTCAGATGAAGGACAGAGATAAGTGTTTACCTGATTAAACTAACTGATAAAGCATACCATAGATTTGCTCTGTCCTCCTATTGCTAAAGAAATGAATAGAGGACCACAAAATTGGAAAACAAGAACTTCTGATTACAGGCCAAACTCTTACTCAAACAACTAGTCCCACGAAAGTAAATGGGAGTGTTTGCATGAGTCGGGTGAGCAGGATATAGTTCTACCTTTCCAGTTAACTTAGAAATAGCATAAGGAAAAAATAGTTAGGGGCCTGATCCTGATGCCATTGAGAGCTTTGGGCATTGACCTCAGTGAGAGCAGAATCAGCACCCATGATGATTTGCTGTATAATTTTGGGGTTGTGCCAAAGTTAGCCATGTTTTCCTTCACAGTGCATTTCTATACAATGCTATATAAACATTTACAATACAATGTTCTAAATAAATAAAGGAACATCAAATGTTGCATACCACACAAATGGGAAAAAGCTCACAATGCATGTGTGCTGGAGTTATCAAACCAATACTAGTTCACAGAAAGAAAAAAAGGGTATTCTGTTGTACCAATCCTACTAAATACTATTTTCTAAAACTTCCCATTGTGGACTTATTTGTCAGATCACATTTTCCATCATTCATTTTAAAATTAGCAGTATAATATGCCAGCTTCTGGGATGCCAAAAAGAAAACTGCTATTCTTGGCATTACCCATAACTGTTCTATCTAGATTCAATTTTTTATCCTGCAGTACATCCTTAGATAGGCTGTTTTATGTGACTCTAACTCTGTACTGCTGATTTTACTTTGATTTAATATAATTTGGCTACTCCATATCTGACCTTCACAAGCGCTATAGATGCATTTTTCTTGTTTGCCTGAACTGCCCGATGCCAGTTTCCTGTTTGACAATTGGCATCTGACCTGAAAATATGTCTAGAGGTTTTGCTAATTTTTGATCCAGTTAAGTGCTATATTGGATGTATCTACCTTACTGTAAAAAAACCCAGCAGCACAGAGTCTCAGAGCCCAGGTCAGTGACTTGGTCTTACAGGGTTTAGGCTGCAGGGCTAGAAGTTGCCGTGTACATGGTTAGGGTGGAGTCTGAGCTTTGAGACCCCACAATGATGGAGGGTCTCAGAACCTGGGCTCCAGCCCAACTATCTACACTGCAACTTTATAGTCCTGTAGCATGAGATTCACAAACCCAAGTCAGCTGACCTGGGCCAGCCATGGTCATGCCATGGCTCTTTGATTGCAGCATAGACAGAGTTTCTCTAATTAGCTCAGGCCACAATGGGTAAAACAGAACAATGGAACATAGCATAATATGAAATTCTAAATTGTCCTGGATAGTTCAAGAGTCCTTTTTGGTTTGATATGACAGGGCAGAATCTTTGCTGTGGTAGAGAACCACTGGGTGAAACAAAGGAGAGAGATGGTTACATCTTACTGGCTCTGTTTGGCTCTCTCTTGGCCCAAGCCCTGGCAGTGAATCTATCCTCATATGTCAATGTTAAGAGAGTTTTCTTATGGCATCTATTTTATTAAAATCAACATAATGACAAGCTGAAGTAACTGAAGTCAGATATATAGAATTCCCTTTCTCATTAAATCAAAAGCAAATTTTATATTCCTTCTTATAATTCAAAGATTATTCTGTAGTCTAATCTAACGCAACAGTCCCTTGACTCTAATGGAAACAGAATTAGACCAATGTGGAGCGCTTTTGAAATCTCACCACATATTCCTATGAATAAAATGGTAACTGGATGGTTATACAAGTGTATACCTCAGAATCTAGGATTAGCAGCTGAAGTGTGGAAATTCTATTCCATAAGTATCTCCATTTATCACAACTTTGACATAATATGACACACTGTTCTCAGATTCTGCAATAATAGGCTCAATGGTGTAAATGTATTTTATATATATAAGTGCAATGATGGGCATCCTCAGTTTCATAATTCCTTACCTTTGACAGTTTTGGCATTGTTATTGATAAAATGTTTAGTCACTTAATGAGAATATGTAAATGTGTTTCACTGGTTCTTAAGTGCATTCTCGGACTTTCATTTAAAAATCAAACTTCTTCAATAACAGCATTCTGTTACAGTGTTGTCAGATAGTATCATGAGCTCTGAAATTAACGTTACTGAGTATGTATAGCAGATAATTTTGAGAATCTCCCTTTAAAATGACAGGTTTCTGAGTAACAGCCGTGTTAGTCTGTATTCGCAAAAAGAAAAGGAGCTGTAGCTCACGAAAGCTCATGCTCAAATAAATTGGTTAGTCTCTAAGGTGCCACAAGTACTCCTTTTCTTTTTCCCTTTAAAATGTCAATGCTTATTTTTCTTATGAGATATAAAAATTGATCTAATTGCTTACACAAATTCTCTCGAGTTTCAAATGCCTCTAACACCACTCGGTTCTTTTTGATACCTCTGCATCCTAATAAATAAATTTGAAACCAATGCTAAGCAAAACATGCCTTTTAGCCTATAATTTTTAAGCCTATGCTTCAAGCAAATGAAAATGGCTGATACATCACTGACATATAGAGTTTATAATAGAAATGGCAAGTCAACCTCAACTATGGCATCAGCGTTGTAAATGTCATTCACTGATTATTCAAATTCCAAATTAACTTACAAGTCTATCTTCAAGGTGACCTGATTTTACAAAGGTTGTCTTCAAGATTTAGTTGCACTCAAATTTGTTTGCCATGAACCATATGTTAATGTCACAGGTATTTTTAGTCCACATAAATGCCCAAGAGAATCTGACTTTGTAATGAACCACACAAGTGTCTGTGACTCTTCAGCCAGACTGCATTTAGACAACTGTCCTTAGATGGGTTTCAGAGTAACAGCCGTGTTAGTCTGTATTCGCAAAAAGAAAAGGAGTACTTGTGGCACCTTAGAGACTAACCAATTTATTTGTTGTCTTAATTGGTTAGTCTCTAAGGTGCCACAAGTACTCCTTTTCTTTTTGTCCTTAGATGTTTTACTATGGAGGTTACATTAAATAATTAAAGCTCAGCAGAAAACTTAGAATCATAAGTGGGAGCCTTTATTTAAATCTTACATATAAAATACTAGAAGACACTGAGAATTCTGACTGAATAAACTATTGTTGATCTGTGAAAAATCTCTATTGTTTAGTAAAGGATGAAGACACAGACCTCCTAAAAATGAGCAAAGTCCAAAAACAGTTCATTCCTTGGACTATCTCAGAACTATGTTGGCCTTTTCAATACAGAAGATGCAACTTGTTGACAGCTCAGTTAATGACAAAATCATTGGTTTTTATATTGTCAAAAGAGCACAATTATCTGGAATAAAAAAAATTGGTCAAAATGGCTAGAAAAAAATCTTCACTGAATTATGTGCCAAAGATATTTAACCCATGCTGAATCTCATTGTTAGTTTCTTGTCCATATGTCTGTTTCTAAGACCCTTCAAATAATTTTCCTGACTTCTTACCGATCCCTGTGAGACCTTAGACGCTTCCAGAAAAATCTCACTCTATTGTCATTGATTTTTCTTTCCTTATAGTGCTTCACCCAGGTTTCAATATGTGAACACTATTCCTATCAAAGGCAACTTGAATTTTTTCATGGGTAAGATTTCATGAGATATTTTGTTAAAAATTAAATATAGTCCATCTACCACTTTCCTTCTGCCAATCTGTAATTATTTGAAAAATAACAATCACACCATGTGAAACATAAGATGAGAATTAGTCAGATATGCCATGAAGATCTTGAATTGTTTCCTGGATGTGGCCTGTATGCCTCTCTGGATAAGCACTGTGCTGAGTCCAAAGCAAAGTTGAGATGGGAAGAGTGCTGATTCACAGCGGTCTCTTTGTGGACCCATTTAGTGATAAAGTGGCTGAGGATCCAAACTCTGAGTTGAGAGCACAGAGAGCAATGGCCCCAAAGGTTGAAAAGGGAGTTGGTTCTGCAACTCAAACCAGTAAAGATGGGTCAGGTCAGAAGAGACTCATCTTCATTCACCCATCTGGTTTGTTTCAAATTATATTGAAAATATAGAAACCATGGAGTTAAGTAAGGCTGTGTACACAAAATATACTTGTGTGAACATCAGGTACTTTGCCAGAAATTCAGAAGATAAAATAGTCCAGGTGATATTACTTTAAGATAAATAATTTTAAAAATTGAAAAAAGGGGTTGGCAAAAAACCAAAAAACCCAACAAACAACCTGACATTAGCTGAAATTTTGACCGCTGATTAATGCCAGATTCAAGCCTCCCACAAGGCTGAAAAAAGTAACTGGGATAAGCCTTCCTGATATGAATACCCAAAAGAAAACAATCCTTGTCATTTCTCATGGAATATAGATCTACTCAGTTTTTTTATTGTAGCATTGCGCTTGATTCAACTCCCAAGAGAGCCTCCCACTGATTTCCATGGAAGTTGGACTGGGTCTACTGGTCTAGATGCCCAATTCTGGTGAAAAACAATTAGTTTGCAGACTCTTACCTAAACATCTTTGCTATACTTTAATGCAGAGTAAGTCAATTTTTCACAGTAGTTTTCACACTGATTAAGGTAAGGATGGGGAAGATGTAGTCAAACTGTGAAAGTCATGTACATCTCTATCATTTATATAAACCAAGTCATTTTTTGCAGCAAATGGAAAGTGTAAAATCGTTAATTGGTTCAGATTAAGGGAAATGAGGTTCTTGACAGTGTTCATTAAAAGAGAAAAGGAATTGCACATATAAAATGCACATATAAAGTGAAATGAAGAAAGGCAAAAAGTGAAATTGCTTCAAACCAAAATACGAGCAGGGATATTCTTACCTGTTTGCATAGGAATTTATTTAAGAAATCCCCATTAACACTAATTGGAGTTACACATTTAAATCCCGGCACATCACCATCATGAGACTATGCCCTTTAGTCTGCATTCTTTAAATATTTAACAACAATTCTGAAGATTTTTATTAATGTGGAAAAAGTCTGAAAAATACACAAAGAAGATCTGTGACACAAACGTACTTCTGTACTTAATCCAGCAAGCCATAGCATCCCTGGACAAGTTACATATGGAGGAATTTAGCTAAGAAGACATTTCACTATGCAGTTCAATAGCTGCTCACACATTGCATCACATCCATGCTTCATATCATCTCTTTGCAGCAGTTCTACTCTGAAAAAGTGATTCTTAAAAATGGCACCATCTTTCTCAATAGATCTGCTCCTTACAGGATGGCCATGATTTTTCCTCTAGCACTAACACAGCCAAGCAACAGAGAGATGAATTTCATTCTTTCTTGTGCATCATTAATGGAATCCTATTTCCCAACTTCCAGTCAATGAAGTTATGCCAATTTATCCAATATAAGAATTATCTGCAAACCAACTGATTTTTCACAATTTGTATGTGTAGTTTGATATTACCTTGGACAAACATATTACAAACAACTGGAATATGGCTGAAAAGAAATTGCTTTAGACTACAGTTTCAATTATTAGCTATCACTAGGTGTGTAGAACTGGTCTCCTAAATCACACTGCATTTTTTCAGCTTCTTGATTGGATGACAAATATTAAAACAGGTACACCCTGCATATGAATACAGGGATTCACACAAGAAAAAAGTCATTCCCCGGTCTTCAGACACACACACATTGCATAAAAGAAAAAAAGAGGAGAAAGAAGTGGCCAGGACTGTCTCAAAATGAAATTGAGAATTTAGGAATAATTTCCCTGTACTATTCAACCATCTCTAAATCTTCCCTTTATGTGCAGTGTCTTCTAGCTGTAAATAGGAATGCCAAAATATTTTTCAAGACTTACCATATTTCTTCTTGTTTTCAAGAAATTGTCCACATTAATTTGCTACAGAAATAATAGTGCTTCACATCTATACCAACAGTGTTTTCTCCCTATTCACTAGTTCCACAGACAGTGGGCCGATCCTTCTCACTTTTTCCAGGTTTTACAGAAGTGAAACTCTGCTGACATCAATTAGTTGAATTATGCTAATAAAAGTGAAAGAAGAATCAGACTCTGTATCTGGCAATCTAAGATATGGATGGCCAAATCCCCTTCTTAAACACATCATTTAGCATTATCTATACTTTGCTGACCTCTGAGTATTCTTGAGTGTCTAACGTAAGACAAACTGTACATTATACCTTTGACACCAGTGAGGTTTTCTTCAGGTTCTTTTAAGATTTCACTCTTAAAATGTTAATTTATTGTCTGAATAAAATTGATTATCCTAGTACAATTTCATTTTCTTTAGTTAAGTAGGCTACTGAAGAGCCCATCAGTAACTACAAAAGACTTCAAGCTATATTTTTATGTTCCTAAATTTTTCCTAACAGTTATCCCCACTTGAAACAAGTTTATACTGTACCTGAGCTATCTAAAAAAAAAAAAATTCACAGACCAAACGCTAAGGTTTCCTTTGATACAAGAAATAATTGTTATGATTAGCATGAACCTGTGTGGGTTCGCGCTCTGTCGATTAATTGCAGTTAACGCACACGATTAACTCAAAAATTAATCGCGATTAAAAAAGTAATTGTGATTAATCGCAGTTTTAATTGCACTGTTAAAGAATAGAATATCAATTGAAATTTATTAAATATTTTGGATGTTTTTCTACATTTTCACATATATTGTATTCGGTGTTGTAATTGAAATCAAAGTGTATATTTTTGATTACAAATATTTGCACTGTAAAAATGATAAAAGAAATAATATTTTTCAATTCACCTCATACAAGTACTGTAGTGGAATCTCTGTTGTTTCAGAGTAGCAGCCGTGTTAGTCTGTATTCGCACAAAGAAAAGGAGTACTTGTGGCACCTTAGAGACTAACCAATTTATTTGAGCATAAGCTTTCGTGAGTTACAGCTCACTTCATCGGATGCATCAAATAAATTGGTTAGTCTCTAAGGTGCCACAAGTACTCCTTTTCTCTTTGTTGTGAAAGTGCAAAAACAAATGTAAAACTTCAGAGCCCACAAGCCCACTCAGACTTACTTCTTGTTCAACTAATCACTAAGACAAACAAATTTGTTTACATTTACAGGAGATAATGCTGCCCTCTTATTTACAATGTCACCAGAAAGTGAGAACAGGCATTTGCCTGGCACTTCTGTAGCTGGCATTGCAAGGTATTTGCATGCCAAATATGCTAAATATTCGTATGCCCCTTAATACTTTGGCCACCATTCCAGAGGACACGCTTCCATGCTGATGATGCTCATTAACAAAATAATGTGTTAATTAAATTTTTGACTGAACTCCTTCAGGAAGATTGTATGTCC
This sequence comes from Caretta caretta, assembly GCF_965140235.1. Taxonomy (NCBI): domain Eukaryota; kingdom Metazoa; phylum Chordata; order Testudines; family Cheloniidae; genus Caretta; species Caretta caretta. The sequence continues at coordinate 30,657,708 of NC_134214.1, forward strand.
CCTGCTCTGTTTTACCCACATTCTGCCATATATTTCATATTATAGGAGTCTCAGGTGATAACCAGGCACACATTGTTCATTTTAAGAACACTTTCACAAAACACGAAGAAAGTACCAATATGAGATTTCTAAAGATAGCTACAGCACTCAACCCAAGGTTTAAGAATATGAAGTGCCAAAATCTGAGTGGGATGAGGTGTGGAGCATGCTTTCAGAAGTCTTAAAAGAACAACATTCCGATGCGGAAACTACAGAACGCTAACCAACAAAAAAGAAAATCAACCTTCTGCTGGTGACATCTGACTCAGGTAATGAAAATGAACATGTGTCAGGCTGCACTGCTTTGGATTGTTATCAAGCAGAACCTGTCATCAGCATGGATGTATGTCCCCTGAAATGGTGCTTGAAGCATGAAGGGACAAATGAATCTTTAGAGCACCTGGCATGTTAATATCTTGCAATGCCGGCGTGTCATGAGAAGGCCTGTTCTCACTTTCAGGTGACATTGTAAACAAGAAGCGGGCAGCATTATCTCCTGCAAATATAAACAAACATATTTGTCTGAGTGATTGGCTGAACAAGAAGTAGGACTGAGTGGACTTGCAGGCTCTAAAGTTTTAGATTGTTTTATTTTTGAGTGCAGTTTGTTTTGCACGTAATTCTACATTTGTAAGTTCAACTTTCATGATTAAGAGATTGCACTATAATACTTGTATTAGATGAACTGAAAAATACTATTTCTTTTGGGTTTTTTTACAGTGCAAATACTTGTAATCAAAAATATAAAATGAGCACTGTACACTTTGTATTCTGTGTTGTAATTGAAATAAATATATTTGAAAATGTAGAAAACATCCCAAATATTTAAATAAATGGTATTCTATTATTGTTTAACTGTGTGATTAATCAAGATTAATTTTTTTAATCGCTTGACAGATCCAATATACACACATCTCCCCCACAAAGCTTTCCATTATTAGCTGTTAATTCTAAATCACCTTAGAAACCAGTTGCTAAGCTTTCAATTAGATCTTTCCAATATCTTAATCATCTCTGCAATTTGGTGGTAACAGCTGCATTCAATCACATTGATATCTGTGTCAGGTCTTGCCACTGTAGCTCAGAGAGATGTATTACCAGTGTATGCAACTGAAAATACTAATGCTGAGAATATTTATAAAAATCAGGAAGTTCATAGTACATAATCAGCTCTACCCTTTGCTGAGGTTTAGAAGGAAGCAGAGGAGCAATCTGGGGTGTGCATACAGGAGACGTCATGCATACAGGAGACAACTTAGAGAGAAACAGCCCCAATCAAGCGGGATAGATTGGGGCTGGTTAAAAAGCCTTGTGTCTGCCTGGTGATTGGCAACATCTGCCAGCCTGATAGGCAGGAGCTACAAGGCTGGGGAGGGGGAGGGAGAAGCCCAAGCCCTCGCGTTGGTTACTGACCCAGCCTGCAGTAGGCAAGAAACCTGTAAGGATTGTATATAGTTGGTCACTGGTGGTGGGAAAACACTTAAAGAATAAAGGACATGGGTGTTGCACAGAGCTGAAGTCTCCCTGGACTTATTTGGGAGGGTAACCAGGCCCAGAAGAAGAGGGGCCAGCCGTGCACCCTGTGATGGGGGGGCGGGGAAAGACCACCCTATAGAATTCTATAGCTTGTGTGTAATTGCCTATTAAATTCTACATCAGGGTTGGAAAAAATAGAAAATCCTAATGTTTCTTGGTTTAAGTTGCATAGGCTTTCCCATAAGTGCAGCCATGCAGAGGAAATCATCAACAGGCCTTGTTTAATATGGGCAGAGATAACAGTAGCAGAGACAAATGCAGCTTTTTGCCCAAATCTCAAAGCTGGTTATTCCCTAGTTGATAAGAGGCATTGCTTGATGGCCATGGTGGAAGCTACGTTGATGAATGCTGATATGAGACACTGACACTAGGAAGATGGGCATAAAGCTTTGTGAAAATGTTGCAGTCTAAAGTGAAACTGGGAATCGTTTTTCTAGGCATGGGGGGGGGGGGAAGGTTGTTAAATAGGCTGATTGTGACATAACAAGCAAGAGTAGCTGCTTAGAATTGCAAAGCTTTTCATAAACATCTTTTTAAAAAACAAAACACATACTAAAACAAAAAACCAAACTCATTAACCCAATGGACAAGGAAACCCTGCTAAATTGGCACAAGGACCTTAATGGAAGTAGACCGAATGAGAATAGGGACTAATGTCCTGATCCTGCAAATAATAATGCACCTTTTTCCATCTTTACATTTCCTGATGTTTAACCCTGTCTAACACATCAAGATAGCAAAAGAATACACATAACCACAAGCAAGATCCTACTTTCAGCACTGTTAAAATAAATACAGGAGCCCATAGTCACAACCCCACAGCCACATTCCGCGTAGGAGCGCGCAGAAAATCAGTCTCACCCTATTCAGAATACAAGGAGCGTGCAACGTGCCATTTCCAATCTGAGCACTCTCAGGCAGATTTTCTATATGGTTTTACACAGATTTTGTCTAGAATAGAATGTTAACCAGCCCCAAAGTAGCAAAAGTATGATTTAGGGACTAGTTTAATGTGGTCTCTTATGTGCAATTTTTAATGTAAGAGTAACACAGCCCCAAGGTAGACAAAATACTGATGCTGAAAATACTAATACTAGGCAATCTTCAGAAGATTTGCAATCTATCAGTGGAGATGTACATTCAAATCTTTGGAGGGATATATCCCCACATCATTCCCTGTATCCCAGCAGGCTCTGAAACAGCTCCTCCCCCGGCACTGCCTCATCACAAGTACTTTGTGTGGTCTTCTGCTGGGGGATGCCCCAGAACCAGACCCTATTGCATCTTCAACCTGTCCTGTAGGTGACTGTATTGCTTCTGAAATCTTAATGTAGCTAAAAACCTTCATGAGAATCCATGATAGTCAATGTTCATATGTCAAAGTTTTCAACCCCTTAAATAATTGGTTTTACTTGGCCCTGCCTCAATGTAGGGTGCTGGACTTTATGGCTTCAAGGTCCCTTCCAGCTACGTTTCTATGATTGCTAAAGGGTTACTAAATAGTTCTTGCTGTATGCATAATTGTGCTGAAAGGTTATGGAGCTTGATGAGTCACTGGCAGGGGGCTTTCTAGAGTGTTTAGTAGCAAAAAGAAAAGGAGTACTTGTGGCACCTTAGAGACTAACAAATTTATCTGAGCATAAGCTTTTGTGAGCTACAGCTCACTTCAACGGATGCAGAGTCCCAAAAAGAGAAGAATCCAGTGGAAAAGCTATAGGTTTATAGCATCAGTGGACACTAAAATCCAGAGGTGCTGGAACAATTTTTATAGTGGGGGTGCTGAGAGTCATTGAACCAAACTAAACCCTGTTTATAATTGAAACCACTTCAAGCCACAGCAGACCGCCCACACCCTTATACCAGCACCTATGCTAAAATCCATGTTAAATCTTCTGAAGATTGCTTGACAGGTTACGATTTACTCTCTGACAAAATTCTTTCATAATAGCTTGCTCAGGAAATTTGTTAGGAATAAATGCTCTGTAGCAATCTGAGCCCAAGGAATGAATGAAACAGATTTACATTTTTGGTTGAGGAGGTTTTATAACAGCTTCCATGTATGACAATGGAGTCTTCCTTCAGAATGAATCAAAGATATTCAAAAGAAGCTTTCATGAAAAAGCACTTCAATATTTTTATTGATTTTCAAAATATATTGTGATGGTTTTCGGAACCTAGCATTACCTTGCCAGCTGGCCAGAGAAGGGTCATGGGTCATCACTGAGACATATTATCCCCAGGTGACTAACTTTTATATCCAAGGCCATAAAGCATACTTTCAATATAGTTACATTATTCCTCAAATATTACCATATATAACCTTGCAATGGTTATGAATCTTGACAAGCTACAAGTTTTTGTAGATAGATATCCTTTAAGAGATGAGGAGTTTGGGCTACTGAGTTTGTCAGGTCTGATGTGAATTGTTTGCGAAGGAGCCATTGTCACACTTATAAATAATACGAGCATTGCCTTTAAACAAAAACAAAAAACATGCACACAACCCCCCCCCTCCTCTGCCCACTAATTAATGTTAATTAGTGGGCTACCTGTCTAAGTATCCAGTACTTAACCTAAACTCTCACACAGAATAGGAAATCAGGAACATCCTTAAAAAAAACCCAAAACACAAAAAACAAAAACCCCATGCAGTGCTGGATAAAGTTCTAAACTAGCACATTTGACTAGTATTCAATGTGCTAACTGAGAACTTTATCCAGCCCCACATTTCTCTTGCAGCAAAATACCATAGAGGAGGGTTCATTATGTGTGTGTTGGAGAGGTGAGTTCTTCTTCTTTGACTGTTTGCAGGTATATTTGTGAGAGGTCAAGTTTCAGCAATTTACTGTCCTCACTTCAACTTCATGACCAATTTTTCTGGCATGGCACAGGGTACTGAAGCAATTCAGAGTCCTAGAAGACAGTCATCTTATAGTTGCCACAAAAATGAATGGTTGGTCTAGTTTTCAGAATACTCTTGAAAGCTGAACCAACTCGCTTTCTGTAATATACACAGCTCTTGTTATTCTGTTTTTAGCATGCATGGCACAGAGTGTAGTTTTAAAAACGTAGGATGGGCCTACACTTTTTAAAAAGCTGCTGTGGTGCAGCTGCACTGCTGTAGCACTTTAGTGAAGACACTCCTATGCCGATGGAGAGCTTCTCCCACCAGAGTAGTTAATCCACCTTTTTGAGAGGCTGTAGCTATGTCTATGGGAGCAGCTCTTCTGTTGGATGTCCTGCTTTTATAGGATCAGTCCTGATATTCGGGATATTTGTCCTACATAGGCACCTATTATCCCCGACCACACCCTGATTTTTCACACTTGCTATCTGGTCACCCTATCTCCCGTGAACATAATGCTGTCTAACACCAGGGGTTAAGTCGATAACAAAGTCACTCAGGGGTGTGGGTTTTTCATACCCCTAAGTGACATAGTTATACTGACGTAAGTTTGTAGTGTAGACCTGCCCTTGGCAATAGCACTTTACCTGCAAGGTGTTTGGAGAGCTGATCATCGAGGTTATAATTCACACACACAAATGTAACCTTCTGCCAATTTAACTGGAGGAAATAGAGCCAATTTCTTCCTAACTGGGCCAATCCTGGACTCCTGCAATGGATTCTAAGGAAAATTTTGATTTTTGAGTTTCACAGGCCATTGACATCTTGTTTTCCACTCCAGTGCTTGTGAACTGTGAACGTATTTTTAAACAAAATGTTTAAGTCCTAAAAAGTGATCAAATCTTTCTTTGTATAGTGGTAAGTCATGACTCTTCAGCCACGGCCCTGCACTAGGCTCTATCAGTGTGGAGTTGCACTGCTTCAACCAGAGCACTAGGAGAGACACAATGAATCATAGAATCATAGATTATCAGGGTTGGAAGGGACCTCAGGAGGTCATCTAGTCCAACCCCCTGCTCAAAGCAGGAGCTATCCCCAACTAAATCATCCCAGCCAGGCCTTTGTCAAGCCTGACCTTAAAAACTTCTAAGGAAGGAGATTCCACCACCTCCCTAGGTAACGCATTCCAGTGTTTCACCACCCTCCTAGTGAAAAAGTTTTTCCTAATATCCAACCTAAATCTCCCCCACTGGAACTTGAGACCATTACTCCTTGTTCTGTCATCTGCTACCACTGAGAACAGTCTAGATCCATCCTCTTTGGAACCCCCTTTCAGGTAGTTGAAATCAGCTATCAAATCCCCCCTCATTCTTCTCTTCTACAGACTAAACATCCCCAGTTCCCTCAGTCTCTCCTCATAAGTCATGTGTTCCAGTCCCCTAATCATTTTTGTTGCCCTCCACTGGACTCTTTCCAGTTTTTCCACATCCTTCTTGTAGTGTGGGGCCCAAAACTGGACACAGTACTCCAGATGAGGCCTCACCAATGTCGAATAGAGGGGAACGATCACGTCCCTCAATCTGCTGGCAATGCCCCTACGTATACATCCCAAAATGCCATTGGCCTTCTTGGCAACAAGGGCACACTGTTGACTCATATCCAGCTTCTCGTCCACTGTCAACCCTAGGTCCTTTTCTGCAGAACTGCTGCCGAGCCATTCGGTCCCTAGTCTGTAGCGGTCCATGGGATTCTTCCATCTTAAGTGGAGTACTCTGCTCTTGTCCTTGTTGAACCTCATCATATTTCTTTTGGCCCAGTCCTCTAATTTGTCTAGGGCCTTCTGTATCCTATCCCTACCCTCCAGCGTATCGACCTCTCCTCCCAGTTTAGTGTCATCTGCAAACTTGCTGAGAGTGCAATCCACACCATCCTCCAGATCATTTATGAAGATCTTGAACAAAACCGGCCCAAGGACCGACCCTTGGGGCACTTGATACCGGCTGCCAACTAGACATGGAGCCATTGATCACTACCCATTGAGCTCGACAATCTAGCCAACTTTCTATCCACCTTATAGTCCATTCATCCAGCCCATACTTCTTTAACTTGCTGGCAAGAATACTGTGGGAGACCGTGTCAAAAGCTTTGCTAAAGTCAAGGAACACCACGTCCATCGCTTTCCCCTCATCTACAGAGCCAGTTATCTCGTCATAGAAGGCAATTAGATTAGTCAGGCATGACTTGCCCTTGGTGAATCCATGATGACTGTTCCTGATCACTTTCCTCTCCTCTAAGTGCTTCAGAATTGATTCCTTGAGGACCTGCTCCATGATTTTTCCAGGGACTGAGGTGAGGCTGACTGGCCTGTAGTTCCCAGGATCCTCCTTCTTCCCTTTTTTAAAGATGGCACTACATTAGCCTTTTTCCAGTCGTCCAGGACCTCCCCCGATCGCCATGAGTTTTCAAAGATAATGGCCAATGGCTCTGCAATCACAGCCGACAACTCCTTTAGCACTCTCGGATGCAGCACATCTGGCCCCATGGACTTGTGCTCGTCCAGCTTTTCTAAATAGTCCTGAACCACTTCTTTCTCCACAGAGGGCTGGTCACCTCCTCCTCATGCTGTGCTGCCCAGTGCAGTAGTCTGGGAGCTGACCTTGTTTGTGAAGACAGAGGCAAAAAAGCATTGAGTATATTAGCTTTTTCCACATCCTCTGTCACTAGGTCTAGATCCAGAAAAACATTTAAGCACTTAATTCCTACTTTCAGTGGCAAAGTCCAAAATTTAGATGCTCATAACCCCTGCTTAGCTGCCATCTAACCCTGTAGTGCCTACATTTCTGCCAGTGAGAATGTGTAAAGCTGCCTAAGTCTTGATCCCTGGCACTTAGCTTATGCTTAAATCTCAGCAGGATCCTCAGACTAGGAATTTTCGGCACCTAGCTTGCATGCAGCACCAAATCTGGTAGGCATTCAGTGGCTAGAGCACTCAGTCAGGCTACGAAAGACCTGGTGTATCACCATCAGTGGAACTGGAGTCAGACGGCCCACAAATGAAACCTAGGTTAACTCCGCACTCCGCCTACTATGGAGCAAAGACTTGAACCAAGGTCTTCCACATTCCAAGTGAGTACCCAAACCACCAGGCTGGGGAGTTGCTCTCACTTTCTTTCTAGCCCAAAGATTATTTAAATAGTTCTCCCACTTTGTATAGGGTAACAGGAGAGGTTGACCTTTGCCTAACAGGCAAGACTTTCCATTTTCCTTTCTAGTCATGGTCAGTTCCTTCCTGCTCCTTTTGAATGGCAAAATTCTGCCTTTCCATATAGAGCATGCAAGACCATTGGGTATTTTGTTTGCAGCACATTATTTTGCACAGCTCCAATTCCTAATTTAGTGTTCAGAGTTTAGAATTCAAGCCTTTTGACAAATTATTAATCACAGAGCAAGAGATGGAATTTTAAAACAACAAAACAAAAAAGCTGGGTCTTTGCCTCCAACATGTTATACTTTGCTCTTCAGCAGTTTGCTTATTTGGAGATTATTTATCAAAACCATGTAACAAGTATGGTTTGTCCAGAAGAATCCTTACCTTACTGAATTCAACATTTTAATGTGTGTGTTTGTGTAATGGGTTCTTACCACTCCCATTACCGTAGGTTCCCCCGACATCTGTGTTATGATGGTGAATTGGATTTAGCCCTCAGATGAACCTCAGTAAGAGTGGCCCCCTTTTTTGGGCTCATCAACACTAACCAAATAAAACCAAAAAACAATATATAGTCCTTTAGATATAGGATAATACTTCCTGGGCTAACAGTTTCTTCTATCCTGTCTGGGCTTTCATTTTCTGTTAGGCAGAGCTGGCTATAGAGGAAGAACAAAAATAAATTGTGAAAATTTTATGACATTTGAAATAAGTCCTGCAAAACAAAAATTAACATTGAAAAAAAAATCTGAAAAACTTTTAAGAAAATATTTTTCAAAGATTTCTATTTTTTCCTAGAATTCTCCCTTCATCTCCTCCCCACCATCTCTTTTGCCACTGAGTGATAAAATGAATGACGTGCAAGTTCCTGACGTCCACCACACATGCAGCCATTTCTCTCTTCATTTCTCCTTTGCTACTCTAACTTTTCAAACTTCTGGTACTTTGGAAGTGTTACAGTTACTGGTGAAAGGAAAATTGAAACTAATGTTTCCACTCTGTAGCTTTTCAGTACATCTACAACTTTTGAAAAGTTGAAGAGTAGAGATTTAGAATTTTGCCATTTTGTACATTTTCCAAAGGTGACTAAGTTTTGAAAGGTTACAGAGTGACAAAAGGAAAAATTAAACGAAAAACACACCCTAAGCATCTTTCATTTAATTTTGTTGTATTAACTAACAAAAAGGAATAAAGGAAAAGGTGAAAAAAAGGGAAGAGGGGGGAAAGAAAATAGAATTCAAGATTTGATTTTGCCCCCAACCCAAACAATAAAACTGGGTTTTTGTTTTTTTTTAAAAAAGACAGTTTTTCAAGATTTTAGTTTTAGAGAAGAGGCCATTTTGAATCCCAAAATGTTCTAAACGAAAAATTTAAATCAGTTTTACTATCTACTCTTGATATGTGATCCTCAATCATTTATGCTCCCCAGACTTAACAGTGTCTCTCTCTCTTGGCCCTCAGGTCCAATCAATAAGACTTTCCCAATCAAAAGCTGCACTAGCTTCCCCCTTTTACAATATTGCCAACTGCAAGCAGCCAAAATGCATGAGTCAGGCCCCGAGACATCATGAGACTAATATTAAAAATCATGAGATTTTTAAGCCAAAGTCTAGGTTCTTTTCTTTTGCCTTTTGATTTTTTACACTTTAGGGTTCACATTTACAAGCTTTTCTACACAACCATGAAGGCAAGAAACTACTTTTTAAATGAAAGCTTAGATTCTCACATAGTCTCAGACCCCAGGAGCTGGGGTTAAAGAAAAGCACCAAATATCTTTAGATCAGGTAACACCGCCACTCACGCAGGGGATGAAGGGGCATCCTACCACTCTTCCTGGAAAACTCAGCTTGGGTCCCCTAAATAGGCAGAGGTACTAACACTGCCTCCAGCTAATATTAGTGCTATGGGTCTCAGACCTTTTCCTTCTCCGGCCTCTTCACAGCCTTTCCACAGCCCCCATTCATGGGTGAGTGCTTCTCTTCCACAGGCCTCCCCTCATGCTTCCTGCACATTCCTCCGATACTGAGCCACAGGCTTCTTGGTCATATGGGAATCTCCTTTGGAACCCATAACCACACTCAATGCCTGGCCTACCCAAACAGACAAGCTTGCCGCATCTGTTTTTAAAGGGGTCAGCACAATCTGTTACAGTTTGCTATGACAGAAACATTTCAAGCCTCAATTTTTCATTGTTGTAATATTATTTCTTATTTTCTATATTCTATTTCCTAGTTTGGTCATCTCAATATATTTGGTTTAGCAGGGTCAAGGTTAAAAGTAGGGCTGGTCAAAAAAAAAAATCAAACTTTTTCTATTGAAAACTGGGTTTTAAACAAATGAAGTATTACCTGGAAAGTATCTGCTTTTTGCAGAAAGTTTGAGCTTTCCATTGGGATGGGGGAAGAAGGGGTGGGAAAAACAAAACAAAAAAAAAAAAACCTCTTAAAACTCCCTTTAAGATTAAATTTGTTTTGGTTTTCAGTTTGATTAATAGTTGAAGGTTTCTGTAACACCCTCTCTCCCCCACCATGCCCCACAGGACATGTGTTCATACACACCCAAAATATTTTCCAACCAGCGCTACTTAAAACCTCACACTGAATGCCCATTTGGTCATGCAAAAGCTGTGTAGATTACAGGAGAATGGAGTCCGAGAATGGAGTCACCTGCACATATGGCTACATTCAGTGTGTTAATGATGGTCAAAGAAGGGCAGACTGTGCATGAAAATATGACACTAAGCCTCTTCCCCCGAGGACAGAATAAGCCAGAGCAGACAGCAAGCTCCTACAGGGTATGCATAGCTAGAGGACAGCAGTTTTTAGGAACCCACTATACTAGTGCCAATTGAAGAAAACCTTTCCATTGAGTTCAATGGGAATAGATTCAGGACATTGCACAGCATATGGGTGTCCTTCCTTTCTTCATGGATTATGTATTTTGTTTTTTTTTACGTCTGTTTTCTCCAAATTTAAACTCTGCAGGAGGAAACTTTACTGTACATTGAGATTTGGACTAAAAGTCCTTACATAGTCAGTAAATTCTTTTGATAGATCTCTATTCAAACTGTCTGGACCAAATCCTGACCCCACTGAAGTCAACTCCCATTGATTACAAAGAACCAAAATCCAGACTCTATTGAAAAGAAAATGTACCACCCTAATTGTCAAGTTCTGTTTTTGGGCAGCTGCTGCTCAAGGATGATGAAGTCTTTTCTATCACCCCACCTTCTCCTCACATATCATCTCTCATCTTGCCAGATATTTTCACTCTATGGTAGCACTGAAGAACATGAACAATAAAACACTCAATACAACCTGAGGTAGTCAGGCTGGTTTCATTTATTTGGGTACTTTTGTTCCACAAACAAATCTTTACATGGTAATTATTTCAAATTCTGTCTTTCCTCCATGTTATCATGACCTATTAACTAAATGGCAGCACACTAAGTTGGGAATATAGCCACCAATTTAGATAGGCATTCAAATTAAGCTTTTAAATGGTCATTGTTGAACTATTTAAAGACTCTCCAACTCCACCATGGAAAAGAGTGGTCTGTGACAGCTTTTAATCCTAATTTTTCTCTGTACAGTGATTGTTCTGGCTAATAATGAAGTTTTCGGTTTAGGAACTTTTTTCAAGCCTTATTAAAGCCAGATTACAACTTTAATGATTAGGTTCAACTGAAGAAATTCACCGCATTCTCCCTGTGTAGCCAGTGGTAGTCAGCCATCTCTACTAGCTGCAGTGGTTGAGCTAAGTACAAATACTGTATATATTCATTAATTTTAATAGTTTATTTTGCTATTGTGCAATGAGTATGAATTAGCCATAATGAGTATGGCTATGTACAGCAATGGAATCTGTTCATTTATTTTCTTTCAGTTTGTTATAATAGCATTAACTAGTAATATAAACCTTCTGAGGTGAAGATGATGACCTCGATTACAAGAGGATCATTCAGTGACAGATACTTTCACACTCAACACTGTAAACAATGCAATCCTCAAAGATTGGAACCAGTAAACATTACCTAGGAATTTATCAAGACCAAATTATTTTATAAACAATCCATTTTTGCCTTCATCTCTTTATATAAGAACTGAAATGGGTGCTAATCTGTTGCCTACAGATAGGTTATTGCAGACTCTAAGGCATATGGGGAAAAGGAGCGAGAACAATATTCTTGCATTGTAGAAGCAATGTGTTCCAGGGTCTCAGGCATGGGAATGGGACCCTGGCAAGCAGGGGTTGGCTTCCTGGTTCTGCCACTGACATGCTGGGAGATCTTGGGTGTCATTTCCCTATCTATGCCTCCAGTTCCACTCCCACCCTTTGTCTGTTTAGATTGTAATGTGTTTGGCGTAGGGTCCGTCTTTTACTATGTGTTTGCACAGTGCTAGGCACACCTGGGCCCCATCTCATTTGGGGCCTGCAACGGAGTTCCTACTCACCATTAGTACGCCACCTCCTGTCTAGATCCAGGAAAGTCGCTCTCAGGAAATTGAGTTACCCCGTTTGCTCTCTGCAATAGTCTCTCTTCCAGTAACTCAGCCCTTCTGCTAGGTCACCATTTAGTCTATCCCTTCCAAAGTCTAACAGGCTACAATCCAAATGCTTTTTCCAGAGGGTGTTTAGCCCCAGCTCAGAACCGTAGACCACTGTACCAGTGGCTGGTAGGGAAACAATACCCACTATACCAGGTTCCAGACCTAGGCAATCCAGGTCTGCCCAGTTCCCATCCTGTTGCTGTTTTCCTGGGCTCCTTCCCACCAAATATCTGTCTTTCCTTGCCTGGTTCTGGGTTTATCATGGTAGCTTGCTGTACTGCCCATGGTCACTTCATCCATTGTAGCTCCTTGACAGACTCCTTACACCAGTTCAGGATCTCTAGGTTTAGTCTTCCCCTTAGACTTTCTCCTTGTCAATAACAACCTCCCAAGAAGTGACTACAGACTGCTTCTACTGTCAGCTGCCTGATTTTATTGTACTGGCCCAGCCCTTCCCCAACTGGGCCTCCCTCTCAATTAACCTTGGTTCTCCCTCTCTCAGGTGGTGCCAGGTAATCTCACTGGCCTCTCAGGACACAGTTAACACTATCAGGGCTGGTGTGGGGTGCACACACCATCACAATTCCTTTAGGTCAACTGCAATACAAATAATAATCCTCTTTTACATACTGTAGAGCTTTACTGGTCTTAGCTGATAAACCCTTAGCATTGTCACTGTATGGGCTTGGTGTGAAAGAACAAGGAGAAACCCAATTATGTCAATGAGAATACTTAACCATATATGCCTTATCTCGGACACCATGATACATAGCTGTGTCTCAATCACTGATGTGTAGAAAAGAAACAATTAACAGTCATTTAAATGATCTGATACACACATATCTGCAAAAAGAAAAGGCGGACTTGTGGCACCTTAGAGACTAACCAATTTATTTGAGCATAAGCTTTTGTGAGCTACAGCTCACTTCATCGGATGCATGCAGTGGAAAATACAGTAGGGGGATTGTATATACACAGAACATGAAACAATATGTGTTACCATACACACTGTGAGGAGAGTGATCAGGTAAGGTGAGTTATTACCAGCAGGAGAGAAAAAAACCTTTTGTAGTGGGGTAATCAAGGTGGGCCATTTCCAGCAATTGACCAGAACGTGTGATGAACGGGGGGAATAAACATGGTGAAGCCATGTGAAGCCAGCACAAACAAACAGAGATATCATCACCTCATTTCTTAGGGCAATACTGGCATTTGTAGCAACTACTTTCTGCAGGTTACAGTGGAACAAAATTTGGATTGCTTAAAGTATTCAGACTGTCTGGTTTCACACTATGGTGTCTGCCATTTCTGAAAATGAGACTGATTTTCAACAGCACTGTTATTTATGCTTCACAATCTTTAATCCATTTATCCTTACAACACACCCATGAGTTAGGGAAGTTTTAGTATCCACATTTTACAGATGGGAAACTGAGGCAGAGAGAGGCTAAGTGACTTGCCCAAGGTTACACAAAGGAAGTCTTTGGCAGGGCAGGGAATTTAGGCACTAGCCTAGAACTTGAGAGAAGTGGGCTAATCACTGCACCATCTTTCCTTTTGTGGGGGAAGAGAATGATAACACTTGGAAGTCAGCTAAATTGAAAAATTGTGAAATGAGCCATGAGGGTAGGTAGGAAAGATAAGGGAGGAATATCAGTATTGGACCATTTATTTTATAGACTGGGAAATTGCACAACATCATGAGATTTGCTCAAGATCAAAGTCTGTCTCAGAGCCAGGATAAAACCCATTAGTCCTAATTCCCAAGCCTCCGCCTTACCCAAATGTGCATGCTTCTTGCCATTCAGACAGCTATGAATGAGTAGATTTTCATATAAGAACTTTTCTCATTCTATGTTTCTAAATATAATAGTGGCATAAGATGGCGGAAATTAGTGGAACTGGGATTTATGATAAATGATTAACCACATTTTAAGACTGCAGGACAAATTTATCCAATGCTGTAAATACACTGAGGCCAAATATGGCCCTTCGGTTCTACCTTTGGTCTTTATTGTGATGAGAGAAGAAACTGAAGCACAAATTTGCTTAGGAATAACTTCTTTACTCAAAACCAGAAAACAACCAAACACAAAACAAAAACTGCATTTGATTAGGAATGTACTGATTCCTAAGGGTGATGTTCAGAAATAGTCTGATCCTAGATACCTATGCTACACCCATAACTAGTGTTTGAATGTCTTACAAATGCAAAAAGAATTAAAGTGCTCATCGGTGAATAAAATCAGGTTGATGTGGCAGATATATTTGTTTCAAATAAGTTGAAAAACAAAGACGATGAGGATTGCTGAATAGCTCCTGGATGGTCAAACCCTGCAATCCTTGCTCACAAAGGGCATTTGCAGACACTGGGAATTTTACCAGAGCAAGGACCAAAGGATTTGGTGTGGGACCCAGGCACTGCAATGCTGAACATCATGGCACCTAACTTTTCGGTACCTAGAAACATTGCGATCCAGCACCCCGTAATGCAGGAGGGGCTCAAGGCCCGGGCTCCAGCTTGACCCCCAGCCGTCTGCACGGTAATTTTGCAGCCCACGCACGAGTCAGCTGACATGGGCCAGCACGGGTGTTTAATTGCAGTATAGACATACCCTGAGGGTCTGAGAAATATCAGTCTGACAGTATTAGATTCTGCACAAGCAGCAGCACTAGCCTTGCTACTCTTGTTGTTTCCTCTGTAGGCTTTGCTGCCTCTTTCAAATTTGAGGAGATAATAAATAAGTGGAATTCTTGAAAGCTATCTCAGGGTATGTCTATACTACCCGCCGGATCAGCGGGCAGTGATCGATCCATCGGGGTCAATTTATTGTGTCTAGTCTAGATGCGATAAATCGACCCCCAAGCGCTCTCCCATCAACTCCTGTACTCCACTGCTGTGAGAGGTGCAGGCAGAGTTGACAGGGGAGCGGACACCGCGGTGAGGTCTAAGTACGTCGACTTCAGCTACGTTATTCATGTAGCTGAAGTTGCGTAAGTTAGATCGATCTCCCCCCGCAGTGTAGACCAGGCCTCAGGAAACAATTCCAAATACCCAGAGCTCGGAACACACCCTAACAGAAGATGTGATCCTAGTGCCAGGAAAATCAATAGGTATTTTGGAAGTAGCTTTGGAGTGGTACTGTGTCCCTGGGCAGTTATTCATTCTGTATATTCGTTGCTAAATCTGTGGCTGCTCTTTCTGTGACTCTGCGTTAGACTTAATAGCACCCACTTCATTTTCTTATTAGGAAAGCTACTTTAGGAAGTAGAGCCAGACTGAATTAAATTTAAATCTTTTTGAGGCTGAAGAATGTCTGATTAGTTTTGCTAAACTATATGAAGGAGCTTATCTGAACAGACAACATTTTGGGGGGCAAGAAATGAAAATACTGAAAAAAATGTTAGAAAGACTGCACTTTCAATATATTGGAACTCAGAACGTGCTGGAGAAATCCTGTTCGCTTGATTTCCAGACTAGTGAGTTGTGGATAAGGTCAGGTGACTATTTCTAAACCAAACCTCAGATCTAAAGCAGTGTGAAATCTAGCTTAACTTTGAGTTTTGGCTTTGAATGGATAGTATTACTCCAAGCAAATCTCAGTAGAAAAACTTGAGGATTTCACCATTCATGTTTTCAAAGTGAATTAAATTAGAAATGGACCCCAATTTAATCAAAATTAGTTCAATGAAACACTGGCAAACCTTAGCTGAGCTCATGGTAAACTTGGCCTGAGTTTCAAGTTTTTAATCATAGCTGGTAAATTTCATATGCTTTAGGTTTCTTTGTGCGGGTCAAACAGGTCTTCTTTGTACCTCTGAGGTTCATCCATCACTAGTAAACATAATACATGATTTTGTAGATCATTCCCTTGCAACTGCTCATAAATAAATGCTACATAGTTGTAAGTCTGCATCCCTCATATGCTATCAGCAGTTTTATACCTAAATTAAAAAGTCAGAATCTGTTTTGTACTGTCAAATGGATCTTTAGCAACAGGGATTTGTTTTCATATTTATTGCAGCTAGTAAGCACAGAAAGGACATGAGCTTTTTCAGTAAATTAAATGGAAAGATTATTGTTTTTGCCCTAAGCAGACATTACAGAACATTCCCCAGAAGATAAATGGAAAAAGCAAAATTCAGCAAAAGATTGAGCACTTGTCAAAACTAAATTGAAGGCAGTAGGCAGCAAATTGGATTTTCTTTTACAATAATATGCAGTTCATATTCTACCACTGCAATGAATGTTATAATATGTGCGTTCTAATATAATATGATCCATTTCTAGAACTCTTTTTCAAAGCTTAAATATATTTTCCTATATTATTAGTCAGCGCATAGTAATGTTAAGTTATTTGATTTGCTGCATAGCCTTTTGTATATTTTGTCTTCACCAGAAAAATATGATGCCCTAGATTCTAATATCAGTTACAGTGGTGTAAATCCGTAGTAATTCCACTCAATTCAATGGTTATTCCAGATTTTCAGATGAGGCTCTAAAAAGATATATTGGCCAGATCCTCAACTGATGTAAATTCATGTACTTGCACTGAAATCCAAAGTAGCTATGCCAGTTAAAATAGCTGAGGATCACTTCAAATATGATAAATAAGGAGTTTTAGTTTCTTCACAGAATTTAGAAGCAGACCCTAAATTGTGCAGCTATGTAACCTGCCTGTGGGAGAAATGATCTGTGAGAGTCAGTTTCTTTCAACTGCATGAAAAAAGATCCAAGATCTAGTCAGAGAAGTGTGCAGAAAATGAATTAGCATCGCCTGTATTTTACAGATGGGAAAGTGAGGCACAAGGATTAAAGTTACTTGCCCAAGGTCACAAAGAAAGTCAGTGGCTGATCCAGGAATTCAACCCAGATCTTCTAGTCCCAGGCCAGTACTTCAACCACAAAAATCACCCTTCTTCCTTTTTTGTGACGCACAAGTGGCACAGGGATGGATGCATATATTTTTGAAATAAGGATTTGCAACAAAACTGCAACCTTATTATTTACATTACCTAGAAGCAAGAGCATTAGACAAGAGGGCAATAATCAAAAAGGAGGTGGGACAGTGGTTGGTAAGTAAGGGGGCTCAGCTGCTATATGAAGCAATAATTTTCAGAAGTCTATATCTTCAGGAAACATTTCTTGCTGAATTTGGCTTAAAAATATTGCCATCAGAAAACCCTGAAATGCTGAGTCTCAAAGAGTGATAAAAAAAGCACAAAGAGATCAGCCTTAGGGAATACTGTGTATGTTTCATATCAGATGATACCTTAAAATGAGCTGAAACTTGTACTGCACCAATTGTATTTAAATGATAGAGCCCAGGGAGCTCCGGAAGTACCTTAGAGTCAGTAAGAGTGATGTTATTGACTGCTAGCTCAAGATCTCTGAAACATGCTTCTTCAAGAGCAACTAATAAATCAAGATTGACTGAAGTCCCTTTTAGGCATTTTCTCAATGTGCATGTAAGGCTATTTTGAAGAAGTCAGGAATGTTCTATATTTTTTTCCTCCTCTCAAGTAAGATAATTGCTTTGATATTTAAGAATGTGCTTGCTTCTAGTTTAAAATAAAATGTATACTGAATATTTACCCTTTCCATTCTTTGAGCACACCAAAATCTGTATCTGCCTCTGAACTTTCTGATGATGAATCCAGATCTATGTGAGAAATACTTAACTATATTCATTTTTGATTGGAGGAATTTCTGTACAATCCAACGAGGACAGCCACAGTTTCATTTTAGAGGTTTTGTGGAGTATGCAGTGTCGGTTTATTATTTGTTTTTGTTTCTTACCTTCCTCTAAAGCATCATGTATTGATCATTGGCGGAGGCTGTTTACCAGAGCAATGGTCTAATTTGGTATAGCAAATTCCAATGTATTTTCCTACATTTGGAATAATTCAGTCATTGGATAACTTAATAGGTTACAGCCTTAAATCTATTTTTCTAATCAATTGGTAAGTAAACAAAAATCCCAAATGTCGTGTTATTTAGATTTGGCCCCAAATAAGAAACATCACTGATGGATTCATTTCTGAATGTCTGTCACCTGAAAAATATGAAGGTGGTGTGACAAAGTTCCTCCTCTGCCTTGGTGGGTCCTGCGCTTATTGGCAGATTTGCTTGCCTCAGAGGTTCACGGCAACCCTCAGTTTGGCCACTTTCGTGGCTCAAATGTGCCGTTCACTCAGTTAGCCTCATCACTGGCCAGCATGGGGAAAAGGAAGAAGAACAATCCCCGCAGTCGCTGCTGATCCACCTAGTGGATCAGGGAACAGGCCAGAGACCTTCCCCTCTGGTGGAACCCACAGGTGAGGTCAACTCCTCCGGTATCAAGTAGGGAGTTGGGGGGGGTGGAGGGACAGGGGGGGATGGAGGGACAGGGACAGGCCCACCCTCTACTCTGGGTTCCAGCCCAGGGCCCTGTGGAGTGCAGCTGTCTACAGTGGCTCCTGTAACAGCTGTGTGACAGCTACAACTCCCTGGGCTACTTCCCCATGGCCTCCTCCCAGTACCTGCTTTATATTCACCACAGCACCTTCCTCTTCTCAGTCTTCCAGTAGTACACCTTCTCACTCTCAGCTTCTTGCACCTCTTGCTCCCAGCTCCTCGCATGCACACCACAAACTGAAGTGAGCTCCTTTTTAAACCCAGGGGCCCTGATTTGCCTGTCTGTCTTAACTGATTCTGGCAGCTTCATGATTGGCTGCAGGTGTTCTAATCAGCCTGTCTGCCTTAATTGTTTCCAGAAAGTTCCTGATTGTTCTGGAACCTTCCCTGTTATCTAACCCAGGGGAAAGGGACCTACTTAACCTGGGGCTAATATATCTGCCTTCTATCACCCTCCTGTAGCCATCTGGCCGGTCCCTGTCACAGTGGTCATTTCTGATAATCTAGTTTGGCAAATTATATACACTCTAATCACACATCTGATAGCCACATTTCAAAGTGTTTAGATTTCAAAAAGTTTAGATTGGAGTTCATATTCAGAACCACCCCCTCTTGCTACTTACAATTGATTGCAGGTGCTATCTTAGGATATGTCTATACTACAAACAACAACACATGATGCGGAGTCTCAGAGCCCAGATCAATTGACTTGGGTTTGCAGGGTTTGGGCTACGGGGCTAAAAATAGCAGTGTAGATGTTCCCTCCCAGGCTGCAGCCTGGGTTCCAAGACCCTCCCTCCCACTGGGTTTCAGTGCTAGGGCTCCAGCCCAAGTGGGAATGTTTACACTGTTATTTTTAATCCCTGCAAGTCTGAGTCAATGGTCCTGGGCTCAGTGCCATGGGTTTTTCTTTGCAGAGTAGACAGATACCCTTCCATGTCATTATTCCTAGAGATACCACTCCCAAAAGCTAAACTGACCACACAGCCTCAGCTTGTTAACTGAGACATCAGAGAATTTGTGAGGTGCAAAAATCCAGTGGGAAATATGTCCATTTTAACACAAAATTAGTTTTGGAAGGAAATTAGTTTTTTTCTAGGAGCTCCTGGAAAATGTTTATGGTTTTGCTCTGTTTTTTTTCTTGCAGATCTCTGAGTATCCAGTGGTTTTTACAGAAACCAGAGGAGAGAAAATCAGAAATGCAAAAACCAAAACTACACACTGTAAGCCGGATTTTCGGAAGAGCTCAGCGTGTGGATCCTTTTTGAAAATCTGGCCATGTGTGTCACAATAGGAGCTACTGAGCATTTCTGAAACACTGTCCCCATGTTTCCAAGGTGAAAAGCTCTGCTTTATTAACAATGGGCTTGATTCTCCACTGTCTTTCACCTTGTGCAATCATTTTTACCTGTGCCAAGTGGATGTAAGAGCTTACCAGATCAGAGAGGTAGCATTTTACACCTACTTTGCATTTGCATGAATGACTACACAAAATGCAAGACAGTGGCCAATCTGGTTTACTAAGTGAGCTACTTTGTCCAACAATGAACTCAAAAAAGCTCTGTGCTTTCTTCCTCTTCTAGTTAGTGTGGCTGATTACAATCTCACATCCACAGCGTAAATGAGGGGCAACTCACTGGAGATGTATCTTTGCTAAAACCAGCATGAGTGAGAACAGGATCAGGGTAGGTATGTTTAGTTAGGGTATTTGTGGTAAACCATCTTTTGGATAATCTGCAAGCTATGACTGCAAGTCTCAACTCATCCTATGTTAAGGTAGATGTTCACACAAAGGCAAATGGCACTAACCGGCAGTTGAGCATATGGAATTTTTGCTCTCTAGTTGTATAAATAAATTAAATTTGAAGCTTAGTTTTAATGATGGGGAATAAGCCATTACGGACAATAAATTAAGATATTCTCCAAAGTGGGGGATGAGAATTATGCCAGAGACTACAGAGGCAGAGAGCAAAAGCACACACACATTCTTTGATAAATGGATCAGTCATATTTTGAAATTAAATCTTATAATTGATTCTTTGTAGTGGGATTTGTTTTCATGGGTTGGGAAAAGAAGAGTGGAAGAGAGTATTTTGCTGTGTAAGGTATTGTTTCTGTTCCTTGACTGACAACCAACCCTATAAATCATATCTGAATGCATCTTGGACAGTGAATATGCTGAAATGTAATGCATCTGATACTGCACCCACAACAAATGTATTAAAATGAAAATTACTCTGGTATCTGTGGCTCAGTCACCAATCAGACTCAAGGGACCAAGTGTTACCAAGTGATTAAAATAATGTAGAGATTATGTCAGAGATTACAATGCCAGGGACCAGATTCATCCTTCCTTCCCCATAAGGTTGACTGTCTCACCTATCCCCTTTCTCTGAGGTAGGGGATCCCACTTTCTACTCCTCCTCCGAAATTGATGGTTTCACCTTCCACCTGAGGTTGATGGTCTCTCCCAATTTCCCATCCTGGGTTGATGGTCTCACCCTTAATGTTCTCAACTCCCCACCTGCAGGGTTGATTATTTATTCTCTTTCTGACATTGATAGTCTTGTTCCCTATTTCCCCAAGGTTGATGGGCACACCTGTCTCTGCTCAGTGAACATGATTTGAGCCCTCCTCTGGAGATGGAGGCATCTGTCTTCTTCCTCCAAGGCAAACCTCAAACCAGTATCATCGTTTCATAGTCCCTCCACAACCCTTAGGGGAGATATGGGGTAAATTCATGTTGGTTTCACATTCACCTACTCCTTGCGGGCCTCCTATCTAGCCAGTCACAATACACACCATACTCAAACCTTTCCAGCTCATGTCCACCTGGCCAATGAATTGTTCACAAACAATACATAATGTTTTAAACAATTACCTAAAATAATTCCAAAGAACAAATTCATCTGAGGAAATCACAACCTCATTGGATATTCTGAAAGTAGAAACAAAGGATAAAGTCATTAGATATGGTATTTGTTGTGAATCATTTGCTCAGGTCTACTTGGTTAAACACAGATGACAGTAGTGAATCATCTGTTCTTATAAACTAAATGAAGCTCATGAGCAGGTCCCTGGTTAATCCTCTGATTAGAGCTTGTTTAAAACTTATATATGTATATAATGCATATAATGTCTTTTGTCTGGCAAAAAAAAATTCCCTGGAACCTAACCCCACTTTTTTATATTAATTCTTATGGGGAAATTGGATTTGCATAACATCGTTTCGCGTAAAGTCACATTTTTCAAGAACATAACTACAACGTTAAGCGAGGAGGTACTGTATATGTTTATGGCTTCATTCAACTCCTTTCCCACTGACATCTTCCAAGAGTGACACACACACAAAGATACACTCTTGAGATTCCTATGCATTTCCTTACTTTATGTTCAGATATATTACTATATTCTTTACCTGGGTGGAAAGGATATAAAGACGCCAGTTGGCAGTAGCAACACCAAATATTATAAAACACTTCAATTTTTCATCCAAACTAATCAGCTGTGAACATGTGTGCTGAGTTGGTGGCACATGTTTGAAGTGAGCAAAGGCAGGGAATTTTTAGTAGACTGTGTAATTTGAGATAACAGGGACACAAATGGGGAGGAGAATATAGTAAAACAGATGGAGCTAGTGCAAGCCAATGAAAGCAAAGGAAAACACAAGAATAGATACAGCTATCATTAAGATTCAATAAATAGGAACATAGCTCCCTGAGTGAATACCTATCACTGAAAGTGTTTTTGTTATCTGACCTCACATCACATCTATATATAAAAGATACTAGTACAGACACCTGGGATCATCCACATTATGCTCAATGCAGGATTGAGGGTGGAGTTTCTTCATCCTTAATCCTGCCAAATTTTTTTAGAAATTTTACCGAGTAACTAGAGAACTGTTTCTGTGATTGATCCTGGGTTTTGTCAATGTTAAAGATTTTTTTTAATAAAACATTTCCTAACTTTTTTTTTAAAAATAGCTTTAGTGACTTGGGTGCTTAGAGTAGGATATTGAAATCTGGCAAGTAGCCAATTCTGGAGTCAGAGGAGTAACTTGAAATTTGGCAGAGAAATGGGCCCTACACCTCTGTTGGGCCTTTCTGTGATCAGGTGAAAATTTATTGTGATCAGCCAAATGTACAGGGGTTTAAAGAGTCAACATGCACACTGGATTTTGTAATGCAAACCCTAACAACCTGTTGTTCTTTTGGCTCTGCACGTGTATGCAGAGCTTAGGAAATTTCACAGGAGTGGTGCAATGCATTTCGGAGGTCGGGCTTCAAAGGAGACAAGAGAAAGCCTCAGGATAGTGGGCTGAGATGGTCTTCTTCAGTGAATTAAGAACCTACACAGAATAGAATAATACTGGAATGAAGTGCCAAGAGCATATCACCCCTGTACTTCATACTCTTCATTGACTTCCTGTTTTCTTTTCATGTCAATTGAAGGACCAGGTCCTGATCCTCCAACCATCATCAGGTCAGGACCACGGTACATAGGACCCAGGCACACCTTTCCATTCATTATCTCCCAGAGAAGATGCATGTCTCCTGGACAATGCAACCTGTACGTTTGCTAAAACTTTCCTACAATGACTGCACAGGGCAATTTCCAAGGCACAAAAAACAACTAGGCATCCAAATCTTATTGCAACTCAGGTGTCTAAGTCCTATTTGTGCCTTTGAAAATATCCCGTGAATCTACAGTATTTTAAAAGAAAAGAATTAAAAGAAAAGACAGAGCTATACAGAACCTAGGTGAGCTCTTTAATAGATTCTAATATGGACATTGTCATGCCAAACTGATTTGCCCATGCAGCACATAGATGGCTGAAAACACCAAGATAGATAGAAATTGTGTCTGTCTGTTTTTCTGTCAAGGAAAAGAGAGCAATAATTATAGTTTTGAACTTTTTGCAGTTCCTACATACATACACATGCTTTTCTCTAATATCAATATTGTTTTAACAAATTTAACATCTGTTGTACCATGGTCTCAGCTTTTAGTCTGAGATCCTTGAATGCTTTTTAATATCTTACTTATTTAAAATAAATTGTTCTGTTACATTGCTATAACAAATCACTTTCAGAGTTAGGGGATTATTATCGAAGGATTATTTGAACTGAAACTAAGACTTAAAGTCAGAATATAATAAAATCAATTTCATTCCTAGTATTATTGAATTAGAAAGTACATTTTCATTTCAGTTATTTGGAATGCTTCATTGTCTCTTTTCCAGCTATCCTTGAAAATATGATATAATTGGAAAATAATAATAGTAAATAACTGTACGAAAATAGATTTCCTGAAAAGCTGTTCCAACAACTAAAAGCTGCTCTGAACTAAAAGTGACTGGCGTTAAGAGAGAAAAAAGCACAACATTCAAGCACCTGATAGCACAGCTCTTCATGCTATTATGCGATTCAGGGTCTGTTACTTCAAAGCTCAAAATCTCTCCTGGCTTCCTTTTACATTAAATATCTTTCTGACCCTCCACACCTGCAAAGTCTCCCTTTCCTCAAACACTTCCCAGGTGGAAATATTTTAACCTATTCTATGCTCTTAAGAGGAGATGAATATGTCCATGATGTTGCTAACCTAGGTTTATTTCCAGTGCGTTGCATACAATCTTCTATTCCTTAGAAAAAAGGGACCTAGTGGTTACTCTAATAATGGAAACTTACAGATATCCAAAGTAAGAACAATATGATTGAGAACTTTTTAGAGTTTGATTTGAAGATATTTATTTACTTTGTATATTTTGATATGTGACATTGACAATTTGTTTTTTAACAGATATAAAGCTTTAACTTTTTGAATTTAATGTCTACTTCATTAAATAATTATTCTCTGACATCCCCTAATCTCCTGCAACTGTGAAAATTTAAATCAATTTTAAAAAAATTAAAATATTTGTCAAAATTATTAAAAAATAAATTCTGTCAAGACTGCTTTTATTCCAAGTTTATTCCAAGTTTTAATTCATTCTTAATTATTAAAATAACAAGAAAACAGATTTCTTGAATGTTAGACATTTAGTTCATTTTTATTTGATATCAGTCCTGGAAAGTGTTTATATTATTCCATTAATCTGTGGATATTTATTTACTTTTTAAAATATACTTGCCTGTATTATCATTTTAAAGAAGATGCAGGTTGCTCTCCAGTTGAGCTGGGCAAAATTTTTGTGTGAAATTGCCAATTTAGTGACACTGATATGTTTCACAAATTCATGTGAGCTTTGCCAAATTATGTGTGTGAAAGCAAAAAACAAACAAACAAAACTGGAAAAAAGTCAAAATGTTTTGTTTGGACGTTTTCAAAATGAAACTTTTAATTTTTTCTGTTCAAAACAAATTTTATTTTTGAAATTTCAGTTTAAAAATAGATTTTTTTATCAATGTCATTCAAATTTAATTTTAAAACATTCTAAATGTAAGAAAGCATTCACAATCAAAATTAAACATTTCAGAATACAGTGCTTTATTTTTTAAAGAAAACTTTTTCATTCAACAGAATTTAAAAAAAAAAAGCTTTGAGTTTGACCTGAAACATTTTTTTTTTCAAAATTGCCCAAACCAAAAATAAATAAATAAATAAAAAATTCGATGATTCATACAGCTCCACTCTGGAAAAAAATATAGCCAGGTTAGCCAGTTCCAACAATTATTTCTGCATGAACCAATCACAAAGTCTTGAGTTGTGGCTACACTGTGCAGACTATGGTTGTGTATTTTGCAGAGCACACCAAAGGGTTGTACTCGAACTGCTCTGTGTGGACTCTGCTCTCACAAACTAAAAGTCCTATTTGAAAGAGGACAACCTTAACATGAACTAGGCATCTTTAAGTTCATGCCAACAGTATCCAAATGGGGCAGTTGGAGTACAACTCTTCAGTGAGCTCTGCAATTCACATCCCTGTAGTAGACTAGTCCTAGGATGAGGACATAAAAGGCCCGTTTCAACAAACTAGACTTAGAAATATCTTCCAAATGTATTTGAAAGTTTTGTATAGTTTCACATTGTCTTGACAATTTATGAAAGCATCATGCTGATCCCATATCATAATGCTACTAGTTTCGCCACCATCTCTAACTGATGGCATTATTAGGCAGAAATTGCTAATAATACATCTCTCTTCTCCGCTGATGGAGCCTTTATTTTTATTTTTTATGAATAGTACCTGATAGAGGCGCTGACTTTCTACTGTGCCAGGGGCTGCTTGACCCCCTGCAACTCTGCTCCAGGCCCCACCCCCCACCACTCTACTCCTTCCCCCAAAGCCCTACCCTGCCCTGCCTCTTCCTGCCCTCGCTCCTCCCTCTTCCCCCAGCACCTCCTGCATGCTGTGGAACAGTGCGGGCGGGAAGCACTGGGAGGGAGGGGGAGACACTATTGGCGGGGCCACCAACAGGTGGGAGGTATGGGGGGAAAGAGAGGTGCTGAACAAGGGGGCTGCTGGTGTGTGCTCAGCGTGCACCATTTTTTTCTTGTGGGTGCTCCAGACCTATGGTACCTGAGACTCTGGGTCATGGAGCTCAATTCCTTGTTCACTGATCTTACTTCATTTAAATGATACGCTAAGATAGATACAGTCTGGCGAGAATAAATGTTGAGCGCATGACTGCACAAATTAATCCTCACTCAGAATTCACCTGGCTCTCAGCCAGCCATTTACAGGACAGATAGACACAGTGAAATATAAGAAAGCACTAAAAGGCATAAGCAACAATAAAAGAAAACTGGGAAAAAATGCACAGAGAACAAAATCCTGGTCCCATTGAAATCAATAGTAGTTTTGCTATTGATTTCAATGGAGGCAGGATTTTACCAAGAGTCGGGAGATCCTTTAAATCAGGGTTGCTACAAATAGTTGGCTTGATTCTTTAATGTCTCTAATTCTCCTTCCCTTCTCCCCACCAATCGGACTTTTTAAAAAAAAAATACATTCCAGAGAAACTCTCCCATATCTTTCCCCCCTTGTTGTTTCTTTGTTATTGATCAGGCCCATCATCAGAAAATGTATAGCAGTGACAAACAAGTCACTTTTTACTATCTATTTTATGCTGTATTGAAGCTGAAGGAAATTATTTAATAATCTTACTCACAAAAGTCCAAACATAGTGAAAAAAGTGAAAAACCCTGAGAAAGACATTATCTTTTTGTACTCACATACGTACCAAAATGCTTTCTGATTTTGACAAGTTCCTCAGTCAGAAGCAATTCCAGAAGAATGGAGTCTCTTTTAGTTTTACTTTAATTTAATTTACTTTAATTTAATTTTCTCTGTTGTCAGCTGGATATTTTCTGTGGCAGGATGGCTGGTCATATGGTTAATGCACAGGACTTGGAATCAGGCGAACCACGCTCTTTGCCACAAATTTCCATTTTGACCTTGGACAAATCTCGTAAGCACACTGTGCATCAACGTCTCCATCTATGATATGGCGAAAATAACACTTATTTCAAACAGGTGACATTGACCTGGATTTGACGGGAGTGTGTGTACCCCAGATTTTGATCAAGCTAACTGCAACCATATTGTGTGCATTCAGCCACCATGAATTAATAAAATAGAACACCACATAGTTAAGGGTTAATTTGAATAAGCGGGGCTTTTGGAAGCAAGGTCAAAATTCGCTGTAGGCTTGCAGGTCTGCTAATCAGAATGGGGGGAGGGGAGAAAAAGAGTCAATAATTTGAGGCTGAAAGAAAATATATGGATGTAAACATTGAGGTTTGGGCACCTTAGATATAGCATCTTATTATGACTAAGATTGTTAGGAATGTTTGTTGATGAGTAGTAACCTTTAGCTTATGTCTGGGTGTGCTTAAATCTAATACATTGTAGTTTTAAATAAGAGCACGCTTACGTGAATTAATCTTTCATCAGAGAGAATTGTTGTGTTCCCACAGACTTATTCCTGACACTGCCTAGACTGCAACAGTTAAGTTACCACTGCTTTGGGTTCTGAAAGCCCTGGGTAGCAGTGTGATGAGGTTTCAGAGTAGCAGCTGTGTTAGTCTGTATCCGCAAAAAGAACAGGAGTACTTGTGGCACCTTAGAGACTATCAAATTTATTAGAGCATAAGTGTGATGAGGCTCAGTTAAATCGTAATTGTAAGACACTTGGACATTCTCAGCTGGAAGGGACTACCAAAGTACACAAATTTATGGCATGTTAATCCATTCCTATGCTGCTTATAAAAAGGGTTGGGTGGCACCTTGCAATGTGCTCTGTGTAGAACAAGAGGAGGGGCTACATTGTGACTCCCGCAGTCACAGTCTAGTCCCTGCCTCCCCTTTGCTTCATGGTGGAAGTAAGCCGTGGCAACCCTTTATTTATTACTCTAGTGCCTAGAGGCCAGGATGCCAATGTGCTAGATGCTGTACAAACGCAGAACAAAAAGTTGGTCCCTGCCTCAAGGGGCTTACATTGCCAGAGCTTTGCGAGAGGAACCAGGTATACCGTATAAACTTATATCAGTATAATGACCTCGCTCAGGGGTGTGAAGAAATTGAAATGTCCAGATTTCTTTTTATATTCTCCAAGTGAGAGATGCAGGATATCATGTGTAATGCCAGTTCTAGTGCTATTATGTTAATGGTAACTGAATAAAAGCCTAATATTTCTCATGTCCACTTAGGCAGCTGAGAAAATATTTTGGGGGGGAGTAACGGGGGAGGGAAATGTTAGCACTGTTAATTTTTTCTTCTTTCCTTTCATTATTGCTGCCCACTTTCCAAATGGAACACAAGCCACTTCCAAATTCTGCAGAGGAATTATCCGCCAAAATTTACCCTAGGGTTTCATTATTTATAAAATTGTGAAAGCCAGTTTATATTATGTATGTGTGGATGCCTGGATTGCCTAATTCTTGTCTCTTTCTAAGTGTTTCAGTCAAGCCAACTACTCACTCCACTTTGAATTAATTAGCATTGCCAGGAGATGGTCTTGCAGAGTGATAAAATAGATGAGGCAGGAGGAGCAGATGATATGGGACATGTATAGTTTAATTTTAGCCCTATTTATTGGGTTGAAAATCCAATTCCCCATTAACAGATTTTTTAAAAATATATATATATAAAACCATGGAAGGAGGCTATTCTTGAACAAAGTTACATCATCAGGGAAGAAAAGTGGAAAGAAATGAATTAGTTCTAAGTATTGTGGCTTTGAACTACTGAGTAGCAATTAATGTGTGACATTGATAGTTTAGTATACTTTCAGTACTCTCTTGCAGAAGAAGCAGCTGTGCAATTATAACCTAACCTCTAGCTCAAGAGGTTAATAAATGCATGAGAGTTCTGAAAGCTTTCTTATATACAAAGAATCCTAACTTATCCAAAACTTCTGAGGATTTTACTTGGATTTGGAGGGTGGGGGGTGAACCAGGAATGTAGGATCAGGCCCAAAAGAAGCATGATGTGATCTGGTTATTAATGTAGCTGTTTTCAATTTTTAATGACTGCTGTAGGAAAGGGAAATAACTACCTATAGTTAAGCATATTAAATAATTCTACCTATAGTTAAGAGAATCAATCATAAGGCAAACATGAATCTATCAAGTACATCAATGTAATCTAATAATGGGGTTAAAATAATTAATCTTTTTTCTAACACTTCAACAGAGATGTAGAGTGAAGTAGGATTTACATTCTTTTGCCTGCTGAGACACAAGGTATTTTTAATTTTCTTTCCGACTTCTCTTTGTTTCTCAATTTATACACCCAAAAGGTGTATGAATTCAGGGACACTGCAAAAAAAGAATGAGTTATAGTCTAAATTCTTAATTTTCCACTTCATTACCAAGTACTCTCTGACCTCATTTACTTCAGTGCCATATTTTTCTCTGGCCAATGTATTATCTTTAGTATTTTTCATTTTATATAAAATACGGTGATATCCAAAGAACATTAGAGTGAAATAATTATTTTTTATCTTTCTGAAAAACTAATCATTACAAATAACCCTCTCTCTTCCAACATAAAGTAAGAAAAGAAAAAGAAAAAGAAACCTACTATTCATTAATATAATCAGAAAGGGTATAATTCCAGACAATTAAAATGATACATTTTAGACTTAAAGAGCCAAGATTATTATATACTTTCAGCAATACTACGAGAACATCAATAATCTGTTTTTTTTAAATGTTACAGGATATTATTATTCTGAATTTCTTAGACCTCTATATTTCATAGAAATAACTATAAGTTATAAGTAGACTAAATGCTACTTGCTGGATACATTAGCTTTATATTAAATACTATAATAGTATATTAAAACACATAAATAGGAATTCATCTTGTAAGGATTGGCTCTGAGCCCAGAAAATGAAGAAATTCAAAGATACAGTATTGGAGAAATTGTCCTTTAGTCAGTGCCTTAAATCTAGGGGCCAGATCCTCAGATGGTGAAGCTATGGAAAAATTACATCAGCTAGCAATCTGATCCTTTTTATTCCAGTTACTCACCTCAACCCCCACCCCAGGTACCAGCTTCCTGTCCAGGACTTTGTCCAATGAACTGCAGTCTTGATTTTCATCAGATGCTGCAGTAGCACAACTTCATTGTGTCTGCGTATGTGGAGATGAATGTGGAATTTGATGTTCCAGGAATCCTATTTATTTGGGCTGCCACCAAAATTTCATCATAAAATGATGTTGTGACTAGGTCCTAGAGCATTAACTATTTATAAGATTATCCTGGAAAGCAAATATGAAAAGTCCTGGTTTTGACATGGCAAAAAATGCAAAATTCATATTTTTAATTTTTGTTAAATGGGAATGTTGTGGCACACAACATTTTAATTACTACATTTATTTTCCACTAAAAAAAGGGTAAAGAAACTGACATTAATTGATTGAGATGGGGGAGAGAGAGAGAAAGGGTAAAAAAAAAAACATTTCCAGACAGCAAAACCCCAGAACAGATGTAATGTACGTATACCTAGTGGCAATCACACTAGATTTGAAAAAAGGCCATGGGTGACATCCCAGTCTCATTGAAATCAATGGTAAAACTTCCATTGAAGTCAAGGGGCCAGGATTCCACAAAGGCTGCTGCAGATTTAAAAGAATCAATATGGTGCCTTATCTTTGTCCATTGCAGGGAGGCGATCAACAGCTAACTATGCAGGGTAACTAATAGTACTTCATATTTGATTAATACCAATGTCTGTTCATAGTTCAGTGAAATGGTAAGAGCTGATACATCCTGTTCTCAACACATGTTCACCCCATTATATTGGCAGCCCCTGGGTTAGTTGTTCAAAACTCTCCTCTTTTCTGGAGATTTCCTTTGTTTAGTAACAACAAAACTTACTGTACACATCAGCCTAAACTAGTTGCTTGATTTTACCCTCAGGATCCTTCCTTCCTTGCCCCAGTTTCCTCCGCCTCAGCATCAGACACCTCTCAAACCTTCCTTGTGTCTGGGTTGGAAGCTAACAGGACCCTCCTGACCTGGCTGTGAGGATGTCAACAGAAATAACTCAGCATCTCTGTGCAGGGTCCTGAGTTTTAGCATCTGCCACCTGACATAGAGCTACATAAAGTAAAGAGACAGTACAATATTGTATTGCATGTTATCTGAAAATTGCCCATGAGCTGGGGACAGTTACAATAGGCTATCAAGACAAGTTACTGATATTATTATTAGTGCTAGCAGCCCTACTGAAAACTGACATACAGCAGCTTCTCATTCCGAAATCTCTCAACGTCTCACTTTTCCAGAGGCAATTTCATGCAGTATGCGTGATTAAGCAATATACATACTTTAAAATTCTCTGTGACTGAAATGGAATTGGAAGACAGACTCCCAAACAATGTAATGTACCCTTAGCTATAGCAAGATAGACGAAGAGATTCTGGTCAGATAAAACGTAACTGGATTGTGATTTTACAATCAGCTCTAGGCACTACTAAATTAGCTACCATTATTGCTTAGCAGAGGTCTTAGCAGAGATATCTATTACAGCTCCGGGGCATTTTCTAGATCCTCCCTCCAATGTTATACCTAAAAGTCAAGACTAGCAAAAGTGGAGAGGACTTGTCAGCTGCTAACTGTTCCCTCTGTCTGTTACCCCAGTAAAGAAAATACTTTTTTACTGCTGTAACAACAGTTTAAAAGGTCTGTGTTGTTTCCTTCTTTTCACCATTTTCCTCAGGTTCTTGCTCCTAATCACTTGATGTCAGCTTCTGCTTAAACTCAACTACTCTGTCAGGATGTACATGTAAAGTGAGTAGCTCAATGGATTGGTATTTGGAGTTTTCTTCTAGGTCCTGTACTTGTTGAAGATTGGTTGTGGTTGAGTGGTAGCATGGCGAGGGTGTTCAGTGGCCTATGTGAAATTAATTTGCTTCATTTCAGTTCCAAGTACATGGCTCGAAATGCTGAAACAGATTGAACTTGGAGAAATTTGGATCTGAATCCAAATCTAAACTTCCAGGCTGGGCCCTATTTTTATAATGGCCTAAACCACAATGCTGGATGTGACCACCCCAGAATTCTATGAATGTTTGGATCTGCATGCATTTGCAGCTTGGGGTTATCACTAGTCCCTTGTGGACAGGTATCCACATAATAAAATCCAGCATCACAATGAGTGCTAATTAGCACCAATGTTGGTAATCTCAGCAAAGAGCTCATGAGTTATATAGACATGGGCACTGAACTGCCTTGTACTCTTAAAAGGGGCCCCAGCAACCCAGGGATGCAACATCACAAAGCCTGCATGATACTCACACATCTGCATGTCCTGTCGTATATCCCCACAGCCCAGAAGGAACCTCATGTATCCAAGAGGTCCATCTGCTGCTGTGGTGCAAGGCAAACAGCTCCCCATCTTCTGGTTCAAAGCCATCTTGATGCAGCAGAATGGAGAGACTGGCCAGTGAGTATGCAAAATAACTAATTTATACTAACAGGGGAGATGGAGGAGGGTGTAAAAAACCTAGGCGCATGTATGACTTATGTAATATCTTCCTTCACTTCCAGCAGTTTTACACCATCTTATCTCTTATTTATTTCAATGGAGTTATGCCTGAGATACATCAGTGTAAGTGAAATGAGAACTGAGCCCATGCTAAGTTATGTCACCTCAAAATTTCCCTTTGCTATCACCTTCGTAGAAAGCACCCCATTCTGCCATTAGATAAATCTGTGCATATCCATTTGGGCAAGATTTTGCTCTCAGTACATCACAAGTAACTTCACTGGCTTAACCCGAGTCACTCCAGCTATATGGTGGAGAAAATCAGAGAAAGATTTGGCCTTAGTAGAAAGGACAGAATGAAACGGGAATATTCCTGGTAGGACATTCCATTTTGAAGATGGCTCAGGACTGCGCTATAGCTTTTTGAATGTTTTATTGAATCCTGACAGTGGTTTCCAGTAGAAGTAAATGAAATGTTCTTTTCTCCTGATACCTTTTCATACTTACAGTGTGTATCACAGATTAATAATATTGTGGAATGGCTTATTCTATCTTGACAGAGACAAATAATTTGTATATATTTAGGAATGATTCACTTGCAAAGCTACTGAGTTTTTGTCTTTGCCTCATTTACCTATATCTACTTATATAGGCCAGTTTTGATGAGATTCATAATTCAGGACTTTTTCTTCTTTTTCAGGCCCTGTAGTCCCACTTCACTATATAAAAACAGCTATCCTTAGTGATTGGTGGACAACAATATGCTTTGACATGTGTGATGCCCTGTGGGTTGTGGTTATGATTACTTTGATAGCACTATAAGTGTTCACATCACTTTACAAAACACGAACTGCCCTGAGGAACTTACAGTCTAAATTGGTTGGAACAATACAATTAAAGGATAATGTGTATGGGTGGCAAGAGACATACACATAGACAATTGGAGATGTGTAATGCCCAACAGGTAAAGTAAAGGAACTTGAAATTGATGTGGAAAAGAAATAGAATCTAGGGAAGTGATGTAATGACAGGAGAAGATTTTGGCACTAGTATTTTGGACAATCTGGAGAGGTGATGAGGTAGATATGTGGAGATTATAGTAGTCAGTAGGCATGTGGTCATGAAGGCATGAATCAGATTTTTATTTGAAACAGAGAGGAAGTAATGGATTTTAGAGATGTTATAGGATGTGTCTTCACTGCAACCTAAGCCCACACTTGAGCTCAGGCTCAAACCTAACCCCCCCTCCACCCCACCGGTGTCTATACTGCAGTTGTCCTAACCCAGGGCTTAGACCCAGAGTTCCAGGACTCTGCAGGGCTGGAGGGTCTGAGCTTGAGTTAAGATGGGACACAGAATTTGAGCACTATGCTTTGCTGTGTACATGCAAACCCACTTGACTTGGGTTCTGGGAGTCAGACAGAAGTATCCCACAATTCCATGGGACAATTTCCTTAGTCCTCTCTATCCCAACAATCTGCAGTCCACTGTATCAAAAATGGAAGCCACCCCACCTTCTTTGTGAATGGCAGCAGCTCAGGTTAGCGTTAACCCATTCTCTTCTGATCACCAGTCTGCAAGAGCACTATCAGAAAGCCTCCTGGGTTTGCAATAGAGAGCAAACTGATCAAGCATTTTGCAAATCGAGCTGCTTCCTGGTAACATGCAAGGTGGGCAGCAAAGTTTTCCCTCAGTGTAACATGGTCCTAGGGCTACAACGGCCACATTTCAGGGTATGGAAGGATGTTAGGGAACATCCTTTACTTTGACTGGGGTCTGCACACTGCAGTGTGACTGCCAGAGCCCTAGGTTTGAGCATGGGCTAGAAAAAAAATCTTAACATAGAGTTAAAATACAATGCAGAAGCTCAAGACCAGAGTTCCCTAACATGGATCAGATGACTTACATTTCAGTGTAGACACACCCAAAGTCACAGGACTTTTAAAGAACCTGGATGTGAGAGGTGAATAATAACAAAAAATGTGGAAGAGGAAGTCAGGGTTGGGAAGCCACCTCAACAACCTTTACTGATGGTAGACAGGACAGTGCTATTATCAAGAGTCAAAGAGAAGGGAGTGAGGAATGAAGGCTTGGATGTAATATTGTTATTTAAAAGGAATCATGTGAATTCCGTGGCCATTTAAAACTCAGAAGAATCAAAAGCCACAATATTATGGAGGTATTATAGCAAAAGAAGAAGAATAAAAGAAAATAAAGAACCATGGAAATATCATTTGATTCTTGCCTTTCAAGAACTTCAGCTTGCTGATTGTTGGTTGTACATACTGATAAATTGCTCTTATTGTTGAGTGTTCTCTACAGCTGTTATTCTTTGGCAGGTATTTTGGAGGCAATTAAGAATCAAAGGACGAGATGAGAATCTGAAGTGCATGGTGCCCACTGCTGCAAATCTTGAAACATTCAGTACTCCCTGATGGTAGATTTTTCCTGTTACCTAAACACATTGCACATCTGGGATTAGAATTTGTTCCAAAGTGTAATTTTCAAGTTAAAATTATTAAATCCTGGAAGGTATTATTTTCTATGAGCTCACATATTAAAAATGTGTTGACTATATTGATTTAGAGACTGTGGTGCTTGGTTTCATTCTCCTTTCTTCCTGGATCCAGGAAGATGACATCACTGAAAATGCAACAGGAGATAATATTTGCTGCTAAAAATAGAAGACATCTGCTTAAATTGATTGCTGCTTCTGCTCAAAACAGCAACAATCTCAGAAAATTTCCAGCTGCTGACCAAGTTCAAAGAACACACAGCACTTCCCAGGAGTCTCCAAATCTGAGATGGCAGGAGCAGGCCTACACTAGGGTCAAGCACTAGACAGACCCAGGGCTTGTTTACACTTATAGCGCAGCTACGCCACTGTAGCACTTAGTGAAGATGCTAGCTACGCAGATGGGAGAACTTCTCCCCCTAACTATTATACAATGTAGTTATTTCATTTACCCTTTCATCAGTTCCCCATATCAGAATCTACTGTTGATTTTATTTCCTCATCTCACCTGCCTTTATTATTCTGATGTCCCTCCTCCTACTTTGTTGACCGATTCTGCTTCCTCAGATTCTATCTCTATTCTTAAAAGACAGCTATGTGGATACCTGGAAAACTGTCTCCCTGTCACAGGGCTGGTACACCTCAGCACCCCTGGGGAAGAAGGGGGGGAGGGATGTTGTGTCCCCACAGGTGAGGCTGTATGACAGCCCCTGGCTTCCGGGCGGTACAGTCCAATGACCAGGGTCAATAGAGTGTCCTCCCTCGCAGGGCTGCGTGGCCTAGTGCCCAGAGTCAATATGGAGGCCCTCCCTTTCAGGGCTGCATGGCCCAATGGCTATAGTCTATATGGATCCCTTCCTTCACAGGGCTGTGTGGCCTAGTGGTCAGAGTCTGTAGAGTTGCCCTTCTTCACAAGGCTGCATGGCCCAGTGACCAGAGTCAATATGGCTGCCTTCCTCACAGGGCTGGGTGGTTCAATGGCCATAGTCAATGGGGCTTGAGTGGCAGGGACAGCATGGCCAGACAGCTGGGGTGGCTGGGGAAGTGGGCCACTACCTCAGGGCTGGTAGCAGCAGGGAAGGGGAACGCAGGCCCTCCCTACTCCACCAGGTCCCACCCCAGGGCCTTGGCAGTGGTGGGGTTGTCTGCCACCTGCTCAGCGGGGATCCTGCTGAAACGCACTGAGCCAAGTCCCAGTTCTATGACGGGTTACCCATTAAGTTTCCCTGGGTTACTTCCTACCCTTTCCTTCACAGCTAGTCGTCTCGGGGATCCCACGGCTTCTCCTCCCACAATGGTGTTAGGTGTCTGCGGGTCACTAGCTGTCAGAGTCTGACTGGCCTCTGTGTCCTGGAGTGTTGGCAGTCCCTCTGCAGGAACCTGCAGTGCAGAGCTGAGTTGCTCCCTTTTATATCCGGGTTCCAGCTAGAGCATGCCTAGCAGAGCCAAGGGGACAAGACCTCCTCAGCCCACAAAGTGGGATTAACCCCTGCTGAACCACTGCAGGGCTGGTATACCCTGTCACACTCCCCATTCAGAAAATTTTAAATTTTCTGAGGAAAAAAACCCCCAAACCTGAAAACTTACTTTATTGTTTCATCTGAAAATGTTTCATTTTTGGGGTATTTTTTTGAGGAAAGCAGACACTTGCTATAAAAATTTTCATTTAGCTAGAAATCCAGTTTTCCATTTAAAAAAGTTGAGATGGAAAATTTTTGGCCAGTTTTAGCCTTTTATGTACAACCCTGAGTAAGTTCATAAATACACACCAAAAGAGCAGCCTAACCATAAAGTGAGAGAGGGTTTTGAAATCTTCAGATGGAAATTGCCTTCTATGTGTGAAATGTTACTGTTTTTATTACTACTAATGCCTTCTATCAAGTTAAATGTCTTCCTTTGGACTTTTCAATCTTCTTCTCTCTTAGAGGTAAATTGTGACTTGTGCTATGCAATCATACAGTGTAAGAGCCCCACCTTATACTTACACATACTTATCCATCTGGGCATGCTGAATAAATAGGTGTTGCGCACTGGCTTACTCCTCCCTCAGTTTAGGTGAGTAGGGATGGGCAGGGAATGACTCCATCCCTCTGACTTACTGACCAGTACAGCTAAAGTGGCATGGGGTGGGAGGCAATCATAATTTGCTTTTTCTCTAAGCCTGCAGCAAATTATTCCCTCTCCTTGAACAAGGTAGAAGCTGAGGAAGAATTATGACTTTGAATGCCTCCTGGGGCTGCTCCTGGATTAATGCATATTATGCGCCAAAAGCCCTAATGTAGATAGCCCTGCTTAAGTACAGCACCTCATTTTTTCAAATGAATTTTCCATGTTAAGTAACTTAACGTTTATTTCCTTCCTGCAAGCACAGCACTTTACAGTGAACCAATATGTACTTTTTGGCAAGATCATCTTTTTTGAGAGGAATGTTCAAAGGTAAGGGACAAGAATTTAAGCCTATGGCTCATAGTAGAGCATGCCACAGGCCCCGTCAGTATCCAGGCTGGGCCGGGGAAAATAATGATCCAACCAATGGACCAAATTCGGTGATGAATCTTGGTCACGTGCCACCTGAGGCAAGTTGCGCACACACTAAGAAGAAGAATTCCCACTGCATATGTTATTATTGGTACTGTTTATCATACCTCACTAATTTTGCAATAAAAGTTGTAAGCATGTGGACTTGGAATTGGTACAATACCTACCGTATATCCAAGGTTATTTTGCTTTGAATGCAACCAGTGATTATTTCTCACCTCATCAGCCAGAATGAACATCTGCTCTTTCAAGTGTAAAGAAGACTGCAGGGACTAAAGAAAATTTTGCTGACAAACACTTTATATAATACATCTTGGACATAATGTTTAAATAATGTTATGATGTGCCATCCTGTGTAGATCATCACTTCATTTACAATGCACTGTATATAACACAGAAGAGTTAAGCTTTAAACTGCTAGCATAAGGTAAACAAGGTAATTGCTTTGCATAAGTGATTCTATTCATATACTGTACTATAAGCCTTGAAAATGTTTTGGTTAAGAAATTGGCACTCAGTGTAAACTAGCTTTCATTAAGCACTTAGGGCTTGATCCTGCATTCACTGAAGTCAAAGCAAAACTCCCTTTGACTTCAAGGATGTAGGTAGAAATGGTCTATAATTTAGGAATCTTATCCAAGAAGTTAGGTGAACTGAGCAGAGCAGCAGAATTTTGCAAAATATTACAATTTTGTTTTGCCAATTTTTCTCTTCTGCATTTTACTTCCCTGAATTTTGTTAGTTTTTGGTTTTTTAATTTGGAATATATCCTAGCTGCTAATCTTTGATAAACACAGAACCATCAATATAAAACTTACACAGGTACAGGGTTGATTCTCTCTTCCCTTTCACCAAAATGTTAGTTAGTCATTCTTACACTAATCTGAAATTTCCAGTGAGTCATAATCCCTATTTGTCATCTGAAATTCACTTGAACTCTAACAATCAATACCTGGCGGGAAAATAGCAGGCCTTTAACTCAGCCAGCTACTAAGTGCCAGGAAAACATCTAAAACCTTCGCTATTATAAACTGTGGAAATACCTTAGAAATGTAATGAAAATAAAGTGCTTAGCTTTTGATGTGAGGAATACTATGTCTAAACTTATTGCATATTGTTATGGATAAAATGTTCTGTTTACAGTATGAGGCTAGAATATTATTCTAGTTTCCCCAGCATGAATCCAGAATAGCTCCACTGAATTCTCTAGTTTTGAAGAAGGCTTTTTTCCCCACCTCCATTGCTGTAAGTATAGCACATTGAACAGGACTTTAATCAGAGAGATGCTTTTTTGATAATAAGTAGTTCTAGTCCAAAAGCTAATATAAACAATAACATGATCTTGTGGATTAATTTTTCCATGAGTTTATAATTTAAATTTCCTATTTTGGTTAAATCTTACTTTTCAATCCTTCTCAAAAATAAAACTATACCTCCCCCTGTAAAATGTATTAAAGTACAGTTTAAAATATAAGCAGCTCTGCTTTTGCAGAACTCTAGCTTCCAGATACAATATAATATGGCCTTAATCAAAGTCCACTGAAGAAATCAGATAGACTTCCACTGACTTCAGTGTGCTTTGGATCAGACTCTGGATGATTAACTTGGTCTTCCAGTGAAGAAACCCAACCTTTTTTACTTAATTTTTATGATGTTTTTTCCTCCCACCTTGTTCCTTTCAGTTTTCTATTTCTTCTGACAACTTTTTCCCCATGCTGGCATTTATGAATAACGTGGCTATATAAGAATATAGTGTTTTCCTGCCTTAAAACTTTAAATTGTTGTTTCTGTGTGGATCATCCAGAAATTAGTTCCAACCTGTTGCTGGGTTGAAGCCAGCTGTAATTTTGTGCAAATTTAAGAACCAGTAGCACAGACTCCCAGATGATAATCTAAATCAGAGGTTCTCAAAGTGGGGGTCGGGACCCCTCAGGGGGTCGCGAGGTTATTACATGGGGGGTCACAAGCTGTCAGCCTCCACCCCAAACACTCCACATTGCACCCAGAAGCAAACAGGAAGTCAATGCAGAGGGAAGACCTGTGTTCATGTTGCTCAAGATTGCTCACAACGTGGACAGCTGTATTCTACACTAACTGGAACTTGCTGGCAGAATGTATATGTATCTACATGCAAATAAGTACAGCTATAAATAGCCACAACATCTCTTATTTTAGTGATTTAGTTATTTGATGCCTGGTTAGTTTTTCTTGCTTGTCTTATTGCAAACAACAAAGCATTTTTTTTTCCATCTTCTCTCTGTCACTTTCCATCAGCTAGTCCCTTCATATAAGATAAAAGGCAACTGCTTGAAAAGCTGTAACATATTTATATCGTGGTTGTGATGCTTTTCTCTGTGCCCCTCTGATCCTAGGAACTGAACAGATTCATTCTTTATAGATCTATCTGCAAGTTTAATGCCTTCTGGTTTCTGTGACATTTGATACACAACAAGCAAGCTCCATAAAAAAAACACCCAAAGGCAGCTGTAATTTATTGAAAATCCTTTACATTTTTAGCCCTGTAGGCAGTCCTTTGTGGAAGGGCAACTGTGACGTAGTAAAGACCAACATGTGATTCTCTGATCACCATCTACCTACACCAGCTTTTCTTTCTATTTCTGAGGCATTTTTTTTTTCACTACAGGTGCAGGCCCAGGGTTCTGATTATTGCTTTGGTTTACTTAGCTGTTTTAACACAGACAGCAGCATGAATAAGAAAAGTTATTAGAGTTGGTTAAAGTTTTCCCACTAATGAATTTTAGTTCAAAATATGGCTTTTTTCCAAAAATGAAACTGTTCACACAAATTTGTTGACATTATCAAAATTTTCCAGTATTTCTGTATTTTTACCCACATTTTTATTTACAATTTTAAATTAAATGTTTTCTTTACTAAAAAAACACAGATTTTTGGTAATCAGAATTTTTGAAAATGATTGCAGGAAAAACTCAGTGAAAAATACTGTATCAGAGAAAATGGAGAACAGATCCATTTCAAACTCTGCCACAGAGAAGGAACTTTGAAATTTCAAAGTTTTTTGTGAAATATTTCTCCCTTTTTTTTTGACTAGCTCTATTTTATATAAGCACATATATATACTTTCATTGCACCTGCAAAATGAAAGATCATCTGCTTTATTAGAGGAAGGGGAGAAGCTGATAGACAAATCACTGGAATCCAAAATGAGATCATCCTCATTTCTCAAGATACAATTCATTTCTATTTGTAGTTGAGCATTTTAACTCTGATTTCCAGATAAGAAAATTGAAGCTGTTTGATCTACTGTGGTACCTCACCCGAAATCTGTTATGAAAGAGAACATTTTTGTAATGAAATGGTATACAATGAGAAATGAAATTCTCATAAGGAATGTTCTTTTAAAATGATTCCAGTGCTAAAAACAAAATATACACATTGGATAAAGAAAAGGAGTACTTGTGGCACCTTAGAGACTAACCAATTTATTTGAGCATGAGCTTTCGTGAGCCACAGCTCACTTCAAAGTGAGCTGTGGCTCACGAAAGCTCATGCTCAAATAAATTGGTTAGTCTCTAAGGTGCCACAAGTACTCCTTTTCTTTTTGCGAATACAGACTAACACGGCTGTTCCTCTGAAACCACACATTGGATAGAAACATACGGTCAGGTCCTGTCTCCTGGTGTAAATCAACAAAGTCCATTGATATCAAAAAAACATTTTGATCTAGAGACTTGAAAGGATGTACCCAAATTAGCTTGAAAAGAAGTTCCATACTTCACTCTGAAAAGACTGACCGTTTTTTTTTTTTTTTTAAAGAGACCTTCTCACTAGCAGCAGTTTTCAGCATTCCCATGTTGGCCTCCAGCAGGCACTTTCTGAGACTCTTCAAGTGATGGTGACCAATGGAGGTGGTGAGACATTGCTGTGTCCTGCTGACAGAAAGGTACAGAAATAAATTAGAACGTCCCAGGCAGAAGTGAAACTGGATAAATTAAGTCATCAGTGGTCAACATAAATGATATAGTTGTTGAATTTAAGACCAGGATGGAGACAACAAAGCAGAGAGTCAGTTACATAAATAATGGTGACTCTATAATATACAAGGAAATCTCGGATTGATGAAAAACTGTGGACATTTTATTCGAGATGAGGGAGAACCTTGATCATATCTGAGGTTGGGGTACTTGAGACAATCCTCTTGTATTTGTACAGACTTTGGTCAAGAGAGTTCCCTCAGGACAGAGGCATACTCAAGAATGGAAATTGAGACAGCCCACAGAACTCTCTGACTTAAGCTAAAGCATTCCCCCACTTTTAATTACATGAATGAATTTTGTGCTCAGATTGTTATGCAAGCTCTGGTCTCTTTCTGAGCTCCTTTGGAAGTCTGAGACAACTTTGGTGAAAATAAAGTCCCACTTAATTTGATTTTTTTAAATCCACATTTTAGAATGAATTTTTGTGGAAAATACATGGAAGTAGCATGATATTCCTTTTGTGAAATGGGATTCTGAGTGTTCAATGATTAGCCTTCAAGGAAGAAAACAGTAGAACAATTAATTGAAAATATTAGGGCTGAAATTGTGTTTAACTGTAAAATATCTTTTTAACCTAATGATGAGTAATACTAATATGGAAAATAAGAGCATCAGTGGTATTTTTTTGCAGTGTAAGTATATAAAATATTAAGAAAAGAGAATTAAACTTACTGTCACTGCTCATGAAGCAGAGTTAATTAGCTTAGATGCATTGGAAAATATAGGTATTTATTTACAGTCCTTCACTCACGGTGACTAAATCCATTAACATATAATTTAAGCAAGAATGTATAAAAGAGTGTATTCTAATTGCATATTATTCTTCAGTTCTCTCTCACACAGACACACAAACACACTTAAGTTTCAGTAAAGCATTATCAAAAAAACAACACTGCTAAAAAATCCTCTTCAACATTCCAATTTGTTTCACTAGAATAATGTTAGGACTTCATGTGGGTTTTTTTTCCCCCACTGGCTTTATCTATGTTTAGTTTCAGCCATTATTCTTGATGTAAGTCATTAAAAATTCATATAATGGGTACATTAACAATGACACAGTGTTATAACTTCTTTAATACAACAGGAATAATACCACATTTGTCCTTTTAAATTTAATTTCTGGCATATGAATAGAGAAT
Organism: Caretta caretta; assembly: GCF_965140235.1. NCBI lineage: Eukaryota > Metazoa > Chordata > Testudines > Cheloniidae > Caretta > Caretta caretta. The sequence goes on from NC_134214.1 coordinate 30,700,435, forward strand.
ATCACCAGAAGATAAAAAAAGACTAATATAGGTACAGAATAGTGTTATATACATTAAAATTATACATATGTTTTTTATTTAATCATGTAGCACAAACAGTGAATGCTTTTGTAGAGACTAAATCAGATACAACACCTGCTTTCTACAGACAGATAAATGGACAGAAATATCATTACTTTACTATTTTGTACATAGATGTAAAACATGTCACTGATTCTTTACTATTATCATTTAAAAGCCAAACTCAGTGATTAGGCAGGAATAGTCTTTTCTGCATGATTTTATTATTACCATGAAGTTTAATCCAGTGACACTAGCCTTTGGAGTATCAAGTCCCAGATCTTTCTGTAGAGAGAGAAAAGATATAGGAGATAGGTAGACAGAAAAAGGGAAACAGTGGAAGAAAGTCCACGTAACATGGTAGAGAGCAAGAAAGTGATTAACAAGGACAAAAAGGTAAATGTGAAGGGGAAAAAGAAGGAAGGAGAGAACAGAAAAAAATTATTTATATTTCAAGGCTACCTCCCCAGCACAAAGAACCATTAATGCACCTTTATACTGAAAGATGAGATTAGTCTTGACACCTCTGCAGTCCCAGAAATCAAGAGGGCACAGACTGAACATAAAAACTGATGTTGGGTAGGATATAAACTCAGTCAGGTTGATGAGGCAATCTGAGGTGTATCATGCTGGTGTACACCACAACTATGGGCATGACTATTATATGATACTACTAAAGAGATTCTACAATGGACCCTACATTTTACACACATGACACCCTATGTTTTTGGCATGCAAAACATTCCTCTTTTTACACTCAGCTGAAAATATGTGTACTGCTTTTGGGATGTATGGAGTTCAATTGCACAATAAGTTAATCAAGATAAATATGTGCTAATTAAATGCATTAAAAAACAAATATGCCATTAGTAAAATGTTATAGATGAATATTAATGATGAAGTCTAATGGAGGATATGTTGCTGGTAAAAGCCTTTCATTAAATGTATTTCACGTCTTCTGCAGAAACTCTTATAGAAAATTGCCTCTGCTTCTCTCTCAAATTGTAGTCTGATCCCTCTCCAATGTGCTCTAACAAATTGTAGTACCCATCAGGTCAAAAGAAGTGTAATGACAGTTTTTATGGTAATCTATGCAGGTTGAATATGAAGTAACTAGGGAATATTTTTTTAAAAGCAAGACAGTGCTTAAGAGTGACCTAGCTGGCCCCTAGGCTTTGTGCTTGCTCTCAGCAAGCAGCAAATTACATTCTGCATGTGCTACTATGTTTCTCTTTCTTTATTTAGAACTGCTAAAGGGAAATCTACAAAGGAAAAAAGAGTGAATTCCAGGGAATAAAAAGAGCGAAATGAATATTGCAGAATGACTACCAAATGTGTGTGGTTTTCAGATCATTAATATGTGGATGTCACACGCAAACATGACTGGGGATACAGGATCAATTATCATATTAGTCATAAATTGCTCCATTTAGTAAGTAGATCTCAAGGTCACATTCTCACATCCATGGTATAAATAGACAGAATATTTACTTGTGCTACTACTGTATACACTTTGAGATACCTACAGCTACCATAAAGATTGGTAAGGAAATCCCAGGGCAGCCTGAGATATCTCAGGCCCAAAGATGCCATATGGATTGATGCAGAAGGAAACTGTACTGCTCTGTTATTGCTGAATGCAGGGAGAAGGATGGGGAGGGGCAGAGGACAGTTAGCCTCCAGTTTCCACTCATGGGAGACACTGCTTAAGGGGCAGCAGGCCTACTTGAAGAATGACCCTTGAAGAGATGGTTCAGGATAGCGCCATGGAGCTACCTGCTGCTTTCTCAAATGGCTGCATGAGGGGAGAAAATACTATGTTTTTGTAAATGGATACGGTAGAGCAAAATGACTATTATTTTAGACTATGAGACCAACAAAATAAAAGAGAAAAAGTAAATCCTGCGTTACAGAGTACTCTGTGTATGTGTGGATGTCTTCTGTGTATCTTTAATTTAGTTGCATCTTAGTCATGCTTAGGGAGTTTTGCTTTTCAAAGAAAGTTTCTGCAGTCTAAGATTTTTTACATTTTATTTTCAGAGATTAAAAATTGACAGGTCTTGAAAGAGCTATAGCAAAGATGGTAAGATGCTCATCTTTACCAGATGAATCCTGAACCAAAATGCAAGAGCCAGAATATCTTTTTAAACTAATGGGGTAATGTTACTTGGAAAGCTCTCTTTCAACTTCAGAGATGCTTCCACACCAAAAGGCTTTCCCTAGACCATGAGAGTTTATCTGAAAGTAATACATTTTCTATACATTGCCAATGGGGGTTGCTTTGTATTTTTTCAGGGGAAAAGAGTTTTAATCTTTCAAGTACCAGCCATTATTCTAGTTTATCAAAAGACAGATAATTTATTCTCACTGCACTACATTGTGTCTTAAACTCCCATAATTCTGAGAGTCCATTCAAACTATACCTTTTCTGCTTCTGAGTAAATATAGCTCCTTCAAGAAGCCTGGGACATGAACTGCCATTTGCTTTGAAATACATTGGAAACCAAATAAATTGCACTCTTACTTCTCGATGCATCTATTATTTGCAATGTAACTAGGTTCGTGAAAAATCAGACAGCTAACCAAGATTCCCTATAAACAATTGTTTTGAAATATCCAAAGCCATCATAGCTAACTAGTCATATCCTAAGTTTATTATAAGATAAAAAGCAGCTACCTAACTCAATCTGGATGTTAATTTATCACTCTATATTATTAATAAAAAAGACAAGTACTATCCTCTCTCACAAGGTAATTTCTTCAGAAAATCCTAGCATGCCAAAGTTGAGGACAATGGGTAAAATTGTCAAAAGCATTTAGGTGACTTAGGTGCCTAATTCCCATTAAAACTCAATGAGATTTAATCATGTCTGAAAATTTTAGCCAATATATTTTAATTATGGGACAGATCCTGAAAGCTTTATTGACAATGTTCATATGAACATTATGGATAATTTACACGTAAAGTTATTTATGTGCTTTTGTGTATGCCTTTGTTTTTAGTGTGAAGTTAATTTGTTCATCAAAAAAGATCAAAAAGATGTCCGATTACTGTTACAAACACCATAGAACTCCTTTGGATACTATTGCCTTGCTACATGTCAGAATGAAACAAGGGTCAGAGACTGCAAACGCTTACTATGGAGTATCTGCTTACTAAATCTGTGGGACATAGGCTCCTAAATTCCTAGATCACTTTTGAAAATAGGACTTAGACTTCTAAGGCTGTGTCTACACTAGGAGCTAGGGGTGTGATTCCCCAGCTCACATACACATACTCATGCTCACTCTCGTTGAGCTAGCGTGAGTATAAATAACGGTGTAGCTGCAGGAGCACAGGGAGCAGCAGGAGAGGCGTGAGTTTCAGGCAGGTATGTCCTCAACATAGTTCAAGCCTGCGTCTGCTGAAGCTACTTGAGCTACTGTCGCTTCACTGCTGTTGACACTCTCATAGGTGTACACAAGCAGGGGGATCACACCTCTAGCTTGTAGTATAGACATAGCCTAAGTCACTTAAGCATTGTTTAAAAATCTACCCCTACTGGCTATAAAAAGTTGATTAATATTGAACAGCATCTAAAAAAACTTGACTATAAAACAGGGACAATATCAATAGTTTTGTCATGATCCTCAGTTATTACAGAGGGCGAACAAGCAGAGTTTGTATGTTTGCTAATAAATTATTATAATTTGCAGTGCATACTTCAGTGTGTTGCCTCCTACATACCAATAAATGCTCCTATCCATTTTTTTCTAACTTGAGTCCCTTTATTCTTGCAATAAAAAAATTATAAGCAAACTCATTAGCTCAGAGCTTAGCACCTAATTGTTTTTGACTGTAATATTGAAACAGATGACCAAAGGAAAGTCCCTAACTTTCCAAAGAAATGCCTCAATGAGGACACTTAGGCCATCACAAGTTAATTGACTTCTGTTTAGGCACCGCTATTAGCTTCAGAGCATATAGTGACTTTCCTAACAAAATACAAAAATAATATCTGTAACTCTTGGTCTGGAGCTGAATCCCTCCCACTCAGCAATGAAGAAGTGTTTTAGAGCTTAGGATACTGCTGGTGCTGTCTAGCAAGTCTGATCGATTTTGTGAACAGAAAATAAAGAATAGAAAATGGAAAATGTGACTCTAAAATGATAAAGTAACTTGAAACTGTGGGAAACTTTGTTTTTAAAATGGATGGTGAAAAAGATATGCAAGAAGGGAGAATTAAGAATGAAATGCTGTAAACAATCATACTATTTGAAAATGAAAAGTTTCAGGTGGCTTAGTTGACAATTTGCTTGCAGATTTCTCAGTGATCCTTGGGTCAAGGTTTCTGGAAATGCATATGTCTGTGTCGGGAGTAAAAACAAACAGCCTTCTTCTTCTCCTCCAGACCATGTCAAGAGTAAGAGACATGCTACTCTAGGACCACACAACAGAAGAGAAACCCTGAAAGACAGACTATTGGGAAAATAAAAAAACAAGCTATATGGGTTCTGAACCTGAATTCTCCTAAATTCTAATCAATGGGCTCCTGCAAATCCATGGAACTGGACAGATGTCTTCAGTACTCAATGATAGTCAGTTGGGTTAAATGAAAAACTTCTATTTAGAAGGCACACCAATTTTGAGATGCCCTTTTAAGCCCTTATTATTTAATTTGGCAGTTTTCTTTCTGTACTATATGTCTATAGGTGAATCTCAAACTAAGGGATTCAAATGAGACAAATCAGAATGTAACACCTACACACATGCAGATGAGGTTCTGCTGTATGTTCAGGATCTAGAGACCCTTCTGAAACCTATTTGAAATCTCTCTCAGGAAAGAGGATTATGAACACAGGAGAAGAGCAGAATCAAACACAAGCTTTGGCAGGATAACTAGGAAACCAGAAACTGGCTCTTCCAAATGTCACCAACAGCATTTAATATTTTCCAGGGCTTGCCAGGGCTGAGCCCCAGCACCGGTAGGCCTGGCAGTTCATAGCCCTGGCATCTCTGGGCTTGCTGCATCAGTTAGGAATGTAAAAAATTGCTTGCTCCCTAGCACCTAATTGCTTGAGCTCCAGCACCTCTTTCATTACAAATTAAGCACTGGTCACCTATGATCAAGCAGAGAACCTAATTAATCTAATAGCTGGATATCAAATACTACAAAAAAGTTTAAATGCACTTAGAAAAAAAATCAGTTATTCTAGGCCACAATCACTGAAATCCATACCCTTCATCAGTACTACACAGATCAGTGCACCAATCCATGTCCACATATGGGTTGAAAGCACCTTGATTATTTAGAAACACAAAGGGTTCAACTGTGAAACATAGGCACTTCCCTGGGTTGGAAATGGGTCAGAGGCACAGAACTCCAGTGAGAAGGCAAAATTCCTCCCAGAGCTGCCTGGTGCCAAAGGAAAGCTGGTTCAAAGTTTTCCAGATGAACAGTTTCTGCTGGAAAATACTGATTTGATGGAATAAAAATGTTCCATCAAGACTTTTGACAAAACCATACACTTCTTCTATACTCTGTAATCAGCATCAGAATGAACTAAATCAACCTAAAGGAGAGGATATCATCAAACAGGACCTTGATCCAGTGAAACATTTAGTCATGTGTGTAACAATAAGCACCTGAGTAGTTCCACTAAGTTAAATGCTCAGTGGATCAGGGCCTACATTGGCATTACAAACAACTGAATGATTTGTAGCAAAATAACGTATTCACTGAATGTAGCCTCTTATTCCATTCACAAGTTGTCTACAAGAAATATGCAAATATATTAACTAACATTATTCCATGAATAATAGATATTTCTATAAAAAGGTCTGGGGCTGTATACTGTTCCTATTCAGTGTGCTGCAAGTTGCTCTTAAATTTTGTATTAGACCCATAATACATAGTGGTACTACTCATTGTTGACTGGATGAGTTTAACTCTGAGAATTGGGTTTCTGGCTTAAAAACTCATGTGTCAAGTTCAGAATTTGCTTTCCTTGAATATTCTCCAATATTCACATAATATTTGCTCTTTCTGCAAAAATTCCTGCTAATAAATACATTCACTATGGATATTTATAAAAAGTGGACACAAAAAATCATGAATTCAATCAAAGCAAATTCACTCCCCGCCCCGCACTTGAGTAGTATTCCCTCTGCTCTAATAAACACATGATCTCATTAATAGCATCGTCCACAGATCCAAATATCACTCATGCTCAAAAGATGCAACATGCTTCACAATATATTATGAAAAATAAGCAGCCTGCTCCCTAGCTCAGTCAGTGAGAGGGTCCCTGAATCTACAGCACAACAAAGAAATGTTGACAACAGTAGCTAGGAAAAACTTAGAATTTCAAGAAGAGACCTTACATTTTCAATTCAGCTGAATAAAATGAAAGATATTGGAGATGTGGATCACAGAGGAGAGATGAGATTAGATGATTCTCAAACCAATTTTGAGACTACTTAGCTTTACTCACTTACTGGCAACGTGAGAAAGACAAGGAATCTTAAAATGAAACTGAACTATATTTAGAAAGAGGTCAGTCTCTCTCTCTCTCTCTGGCTATATCAGCCATTTTGATACAGCCCTGGGTTTATGGTAATATAAATCCATATTACAGCAGGGGAGCATGGGATGTAGTCTCAGAAAGGATCCCACTTCACTTTTACAGCATACACCCACTCTGTTGGCCATTATGGAGGTGGGACAGAGCCACACCTCAACCCACTTTGCACCCTCCCACCTTTACTTGGTTGCAGTGCACCTTTAAGGGAGCATTTTTGACTTGGTCTACACTTAAAAATTAGTTTGAACTAGCTATGTTGCTCAGCTCTGTGCAAAAAGTTTGCATGCTGTGTGATGTAGTTAGGTCAATATATCCCCCTGCGTAGATGCAGCTAAGTTGATAGAAGAATTCTTCCTTCACCCTAGCTATCGCATCTTGGAGAGCTGGATTACCTCTATCCATAGAAAACTCCTTCCATCGATGTAGGAAGCGTCTACACTATGGCACTACAGCGGCATAGCTGCAGCGCCATATTGGTCTGCTGTGGTGTAGACATACCCATAGTAGGAGGCTTGCTGTCTTTGAACACGGGCCAGAATTCTACCTGGCACTTACATGGGTCACACAAGTGTGTGGTGGGCAAGAATGGGGTGTCTATCTCCTCCCACTGCCCTGAAGTGTAAGATTCAGGAAGAATGTAGCTCATAGTGAATGACTAACACCTGCACACTTAGCAGAGGATAATAGTTCTGCTTCAAATGCTGTAAAATCCACCTATATCCTGAACCTATCAATTTTAACAATACTGCACTAAACGCATATGAACATCTCATATATTATAGTTCTGGACCAATACCTGTATATTCTCTCTCACATACTCCCCCCACCCAACATGCATATGTATAAAATACTGCATACTTACCTTACTACCTGTAGAACGTGTATATTTTGTGTATTATCATTGTATATTTTCTGTGTGTTTTACAAATAAATATCCCTATAATACAATGTAAAAGAAAAATTCTTAGTCAGAATTTCTGAGCAGATGCTTTAGCAAAGGAGTCATGATCCACCCTAAATTTCTACGTATTATGTCCCTCTCGCCAATAAAGTTGATAACGCCCTTTAAAAGAGAAATAAATTATATATGATTATTAGAAAGTCTTTGTTAAGTAGCACACACTCTGACACTAAACTTAGGTTTTCAGATGCTGGAAAGGAGCCATTTCCTGTAGGTTTCCTTGGAGTCACTTTAAAGACTATTAGTATTAGAGCTCTCTCCCAAATTTTGTTGAAAATTCTACACTTTTCACACATTTAATTTTTTATGGAAAAGAAAAACAAAAGGACTAAACAAAAGGTTGAGCTGAAAAAAAATTGGGTTTTCAGAGCTAATAAATATGTTCCAAAAATAAATGAATAAACATATAAATATATAATGTTTGGGGAAAGAAGTACATAGTTTTGAAAAAGTCTCATTAAATATTGACTGGTTTGCTGCCAGTTCTAACTCTGATTAATTACATAGAACTCAGAGCTCCTAGGACTTCAATAGCTCAGACATAGGTGAGAGGTTTTTCGCAGGAGTAGGTGGGTGAGATTCTATGGCCTGCGTTGTGCAGGAGGTCGGACTAGATGATCATAATGGTCCCTTCTGACCTTAGTATCTATGAATCTAAACCTTCCAGTGGTTCTTCCTTTCCATATCTTTACACAACATTGAAATACCCTTGCTGACCCATGTCAGCTGACTTGGGCTCCCAGAACTGAGATTATGGGGCTGTAAAATTGCAGTGTAGATGTCCGGGTGTGTACTGGAGACCTGGCTCTGGGGTCCTCCCCTCTTAGAGGGTCCCAGAGCCTAGGCTCCAGCCTGAGCCCGGACATCTACATTGCATTTTTATAGCCTCGCAGCCCAAGCCCCGAGACCCTAAGTTAGGTGACCTGGGCCAGATTGTTTAAATGAAGTGTAAACATACCCTTCCACCTGAAATAAGACCTCCCTGTCATGTTCGTTTATACCAGATATGGACTTGTCACTGAACTTGCTTATACACACCAGATATGTTCATCATAAGATCCTTTTAATGCTCTGCCAAGTATGCAGGGCTGGTGCAACAACTAGGCAGCTGTGTAGGGCGCCAAGTGGTTGGGGGTGGCCAAAAGCACGCTCCGGGGAGGCGGTGGAGTGGAGGTGAGCTAGGGCAGGGGGGCGCGGGGAGGGCCGCCTGCAGCAAGTAACCGGGGGGGAGGAGGGGCGCACAGGGGAACCGGTCCCAGCCCAGCTCACCTCTGCTCCGCCTCCTCCCCTGAGCACGCCTCCCCACTCTGCTTCTCTCCCTCCCAGGCTTGCAGTGCCAAACAGCTGATTGGCGCCGCAAGCCTGAGAGGCGGGAGAAGTGGAGCAGCGGCAGTGGCATGCTCGGGGAGGAGGCAGAGCAGAGGTGAGCTGGGGCAGGGACCTGCCGCATGCCTCCCCAGGCTTGGGTGGGGAGGGAAGAGGAGGGGAAGGGGACGGCAGGGAGCTGTCGCATGGCTCCCCAGGCCGAGGAGAGGGGGAGGACAGTGGCAAGTTGTTGCACGGCTTCCCGGGCCGAGGGAGGGAGGAAGGAGTGGGCGTCAGGCAGGGAGCTGCCGCACGGCTCCCCAGATCATACAGTGGAACCAACGTAGAATGAAGACTGCTATCATGAAACTCCATGTAGAGTGAAATTTCACTGCATTTTGAAGTACTTTCTCTCTGCTTATGATTCATCTACACTGGAAAAAATGACTCACTATTGGTTTTAGCTCTCAACAATGAGTCCCTTTTGCACATCTGTCTTTCATTCAGTTGGTGCTGAAAATGGTTTAGCTACAAGTGTAAAGGGGGCCCATATTTTCCTACACCATTTCAGGAAGCATTCTAAACAAAACATTTCCCCAGGGCTCTAGCACTTTCCACAATAAAATAATTAGCTGAAGTGAGGAGCTGAAAAATATGCTGTTGGCAAGCATTGTTCTCAAGAAGTCTTTTCCACGTCTGCAGTAGACGTTATAATGGGGGCCTGGTCTAGATCAGAAAGTTGTACCAGCTAAAGTCTCCTTTTTTTAGCACAGCCGAGAGCCTAATTTTGGCTCCTACCTGCCCATTTCCCAGCATATTTATCCCCCTTTTTGGAGTGACATAAGTCTCCTGATGGTATAATTCTATCAGCACAGTATCACCATGAATGCACATGGAGGACTGCATATCCTGGACCACTCTATCTGCAATCTCACAGTGCACCATTTCCTTCAGAAGTGGCCTATCTTTTAGCACAATTGAACATTCAGGCGTTATACAAACACCCACAATTCCCTGAGAGGATTCTGGCTATACCAAAATACAACATAAACAAACAATTTCCCATAAGGCAGTGTACCTTACAGTGGTGCAGAGGACACTGAGATGCCTACCTACAATGAAGTATGCTTTTGCCTATACAAGTTGATGCTATATGGACACAATGCATGGCATAGGAGACTGAGTGTGAATGCAGGGTGTCAAAATAGTTTTGTTGGAAGCACTTTTGCCAGTGCAACTTTCTACGGTATAGCCAACATTTCATTGCACTCACAGTGGAGTTTCACTCAAGTATCAGACAATTCCATTTGGATTGGTACAATTATCGCCTACCAAGTGGGAGTTAAGGTTGTGATACAGCAAAGCACTCAACCATGTATTTATCTTCAAGCACATGCTTAAGAGCTTTCCTGAATTCGGACCTAATGATATCACTCCCTGCTTCTCTGCTTTGTTAAAGTAGAGGAAGAGAACAAAGAGTAAGGAATACTCTTCATCTTTAGACTGAATAGGAATGAGACATGCTTCAGCTGGAGGCTTGTCTTCAGCCAGCCCTCTTTAGAGTTGACCACAACCAGCTAACAAGTTTTCTAAACACCAAATAGTCTGTCTTTCCTATTAATTTGTATTTGTTCTTTTACTTCTATAAGTTATCTGACGATTAAACTCTTTTAAAAAAAGAACAGTGAACTTAAAACAACAAGGAGATGTCATTTTAAAAAAGGAAACAAACTCAAGTGATGGCTCTAAGAAACACCTCAAGAGGCAGCTGCAACAGAGAACCGCTCTTGGACCAAGCACGAAAAATGACTCGTCTCTAGTACAGATATAATTAGAGAAGTGGTTTATTTGGATCTACATGCACTTGAGTTACAGTTATTAACATCAATAAGAATTCTATATGTGCAGCTGAAGGAAATTATAACGTAAAGAAAGGTAAAAGCCTACTGTTTGTTTTGCCTTTGTTTTTATCAGTAGATAGTGCAGATAACTCACTGATCCACAGTTTATTCTTTGCCTTATTTATATTTGACGCTGTTGCTTTAAGGTGGAGTGACTGACCTGCTTAGTTTCTGTTTTAAAACGAGCCATCTGCTTTGTTTTTATCTTTATTTTTGCCTGCCTGTCGGGATTCTCACCCCCTTCCTAATTCAGCCTGCTTGGCGTGCTCTCCAGAGACTGAAATAAGGAAATCTAAATTGGAATACTTTGAAGACTTTGAGCGTCTATTGTCTCTCCTGGGAATACATGTTTTTTGCCTCTCTGTCCATCATTCCGGCAGCCAAGGAGCAGTGGTGTCACTCTGTTGCTTCCTCCAAATCCTGTGCATTTTAGTAGAAATTCTAGTAAACCAATAATCCCAGTGTTACCATTATGTCACTAATAAAACAGATGCTTATTTACAATACTGTACAATGTGTATTTACAAAATGTCTCAAAATCCATATGGCATGTACAGAAGGAGCTGTAAATAAGGCATCCATTTACAACAAAATAAAACATTTAACTTGTTAATAACTGGAAATAAACATAACTGCAATAGAATTTGTATATTTCAGCAGGACTCTCACTGAATTGCTCTGACTCAGAATTGCATGCCATAGAAATATGGTGTGTTAACCTGAGAAATGTCTGCTCCAATTAATCACACAAACAGTGCAACAAATTCCTGCATGTTATCCCTTGGGACTGACACTTCATAGCTGATGACAGTGAAATGAGGTAGTAGAAACATGCAACAGAAGTTGTAGAGGACCAATGGGCTTGGTCTCAGTGGGACCAAGAATAGGTCCAGCTATTGTAAATAAAAGTAAATTTTGGTTGGTTTTGTAACAATTCAGTTTAAGTCAAGAAAAATGTCGGGAAAATCAGGAATACTGCTGTCATTCCTGCCCTTAACTCACCCTGCTGTGAATAGTTTTTACAGCAGATAAAAGTAGTGTATTTACAATATTATTTACCATATAGTGAGATACATGCAGTAATGTGGCACAACCAAAATAAATTGAAGAAACTGTATCAGCATCTCCAGCCTAGCAGATGCTCCTTCTAGTGGCCATTCCACTTGGTAATCTAGAGGTCCCGTGGAATGCCCAGCTGCTCCTGGCTGTCCAGGGAGCAGCAGATGCAACCTTCTTGCCAAACACAAATCCAGTAAACAGTCTGGCAACTGTTTCTTCAGGGAGCAGCCCTCACCATTGTTTTTCATGCTTTTGTCACCTCCACATGGGGCAGCCTCTTAAAAGCATTTGGAAATTACAGCTGGCACAGAAAGTTGCTGTCGATCTATTTGGCAGTGTTTCACATAGTGAGACTGTTAGCCAGTGCAGTCCAGAAGCACAGGGTATCAGTTGGCTGAAGTGAAAGATGATGGATTTGAACTACACAATCCTAAATGGTTTGGACTTCCTCTCTTCTGGTGTTACACAACCCCACCAGCATCAATTCCCAGAGGCACTTCAGCTTATGCTTGTGATTAAAACCATAATTTAAACACGAGGAAGCCATTGGGAGAGAGATCTCCCATCACTTGGCCATAGAATACACTGTCCCTCTAAATTCATTCTTCATCTCCCTTAACCTGGCTTTGGTAACTTGTGAGGCCTATCTGCTTTCCAGAGCTGCTGCTGCCACGCGAGTGTGTATGAGAGAGAGTTCTGGTTGTAATTTTAAAAAGCACTCAGTGTTGACCTAAGTCTGCTCCCATTGAATTCAGTAGGAGTTTTACCTTCACATATGTAATGGAAGCAGAGCTAGTCCAATGCTGAGTTGCCAAGAAATCAAGTCATTTAAAAAGAAAATAAAAGTCAATGATGAAAACCTCAGCCAAAAGGTCAGATAGGTAGAACAGTCATGAACAGTCACAGTGAGCTACAGACTCTTAAAGAACAGGTAAAGTGGGGAAGAAAAATCTAAGGACTCAGAGAGGGAGAAGATTGGGAAAGTAGTTAAAAGTTTCATTACCTCTGATTTTTCTTCTAGTCCAATGAGATAAGAATGTCAGGCACAGAAAAGCATTTGTACTTGGCTAAAAGCCAGGTGAGAAAACACAGATCCTCACCAGAAAAGGCCTGAGGAAGAGGATAAGGTACTGAAACAACTGGTCAAATACAAATCTAAATTTGCCACTTAGCGTGAAGAAGAGGATAAATTTCCTGAGGGGCTTGTAATAATAGCCAGGGGAAAATATTCTGAGAACAGGTTTGAAGGCTTTGTTATTTTACTAGTCCTTATCCCTTTTTCCCCATTTAAAAGTTACACCGAATCCAACCCTCCATGCTGAATTGCCTTGCACTAATGAAACAGAAGGTGAGAGTCAAATAAGGAACTAAGGAAATAAGGTACTTGTTCAAATGGTCACGAGTTCCTTACCCCTTTTCCACCTGCATTTTCAGTTTTCTTAGTACTTCAATGAAATCTAGATGTTTAGACAGACAGACAGTCTCAGCATCATATGAATCTAGAACCAAGAAAAAAGAAAAGGAGTACTTGTGGCACCTTAGAGACTAAAATTTATTTGAGCATAAGCTTTTAAAAGCTTATGCTCAAATAAATTTGTTAGTCTCTAAGGGGCTACAAGTACTCTTTTTCTTTTTGCGGATACAGACTAACACGGCTGCTACTGTAGAACCAAGAAATCACTCACATTCATATGAATACAGATACATTATTATCCTTAACATAGATCAATAGTTCTGAAAAGGGTTGGTTCTCAAAGCCTGAAAAGCCAAAAGCGTAAAAGCTCTGAATCCAGGAAATTACAAATTACAGATGCAGAATAACTATTTTTATTGTTGTTTTAAAAACTTAAACAAGGGAATTCCATGCAAAAATAGTTTTAAAGTGTTATTAAGGCTGATAAATCCTTTCTATTATAATGAAGCTGCAGTGAAACTTTTCATTAGGGACCTAATTCAAAACCCACTGAAGTCAATGGACAAACCTTCACACCCTTTACTTTGACTCAGCCTTCGGGGAAATTGCTGAGAGTGCTGTTGTCATATTTCTTGGTCAGTGTTGGGCAAGGCAGGATTAAACTGGGTTCCCTGGATTAAACTTCCCCAAATAAAACTCTTTCAGCTTCTGATTGCAAAGTGAAATGAAATAACATCTAATGAAACTAGCTTTTAAAGTAAAATGTTGAATTGTTGTCTATAACAAGTAAAGATAAAGCTTATCTGGGCAATTTGAGGATTAATTCCAGTAAACAAAACAAAGACGCTGTTGTCTCAACTCCAAATAAAATTCTACGCAGTTTTATCGCTGAAAGTATCTAGATACTTGATTTTTCCCAGGGTATTTTGTCAACTGAGCTAAAATACCTCCTCCTTTCATAATACTGTACAAAGAAATGTAAGGGTGGGATTAGAAAAGGAATGTCATTTGATATTTTCCTTAGATCTGGACTTCTTCATTGCACGTATCAACCACAGTATTGCCAACCACAAGTATTCAAAAATCATGAGTCACCCCACCCAAAACCCATCATATTGGTTTAAAAACCATGAGAATTTAAACCATGGCCAGTCTAGGTTATATCTCAACTGAAACCTGCAGGATTAATCTTTTAATTCTATAGGCCTTTTCCATAGTGGGTGTCAAGGTTCCTCCCCCACTCTGAACTCTAGGGTACAGATGTGGGGACCTGCATGAAAACCTCCTAAGCTTACTTTTACCAGTTTAGGTTAAAACTTCCCCAAGGTACAAATTAATTTTATCTTTTGTCCTTGGAATATCCACTGCCACCACCAAACTCTAACTGGGTTTACTGGGAAATGTAGTTTGGACACGTCTTTCCCCCCAAAATCCTCCCAACCCTTGCACCCCACTTCCTGGGAAAGGTTTGGTAAAAATCCTCACCAATTTGCATAGGTGACCACAGACCCAAATCCTTGGATCTGAGAACAATGAAAAAGCATTCAGTTTTCTTACAAGACGACTTTTAATAGAAATAGAAGTAAATAGAGGTAAAGGAATCACCCCTGTAAAATCAGGAAGGTAGGTACCTTCCAGAGTAATTAGATTCAAAACACAGAGAATCCCTCTAGGCAAAACCTTAAGTTACAAAAAAGACACACAGACAGAAATAGTCATTCTATTCAGCACAATTCTTTTCTCAGCCATTTAAAGAAATCATAATCTAACACATACCTAGCTAGATTACTTACTAAACTTCTAAGACTCCATTCCTGGTCTATCCCCGGCAAAAGCAGCGTACCGACAGACAGACACAGACCCTTTGTTTCTCTCCCTCCTCCCAGCTTTTGAAAGTATCTTGTCTCCTCACTGGTCATTTTGGTCAGGTGCCAGTGAGGTTACCTTTAGCTTCTTAACCCTTTACAGGTGAGAGGATTTTTCCTCTGGCCAGGAGGGATTTTAAAGGGGTTTACCCTTCCCTTTATATTTATGACAGTGGGATATTTGACAGAAGTGGGGTATTTGCAGAAGGTATTGGATACGGGTATTATAAAAGATTCCCCTCTATAATAGGAAATGTTGAGACTATGTGTTACTGCTTGTTCTTTATTTATGTAGAGAGTCAGTAAATACTTATTACTATATTATAAAACCATGGGAAGGTTTAGGTTTAGGGTCCAATCCTGCTCCATTGAAGTTCAAATGAGTTTCACCATTTACTTCAATGGGAGTAAGAGCTGGCCTTACAAAACAAATATGTTTAGTGTGAAAGGGGGAAAATTTTTCCTTTTACTCCTGTTCGTTTCGGCTACAATATCACCAGCCAGAACTGAAAAAAGTCTTATACTATGGTCATCTTTAAACAATATTTGCCAACACCTGAGTCAGAGATATAGCAGGAATTCTCCTCTACTTATTCTAGGGGGATATCTTCAGAAGCTCACACACCACTGTGTGCTGTTAATTATTATTATTATTCATATTGTGATATAAGCCCAAGCCATGAACCACTGAGTTAGGTGCTATCCAAACACATTTGGGGTGAGTACTTACATGGGGAACAGAAATTTTATAGAGAGCTCTTCAATCTAGCCAACAAAGATATAACAAGATATAATGGCTGGAATGTGAAGGTACCAAATTCAGACTAGAAATAAGGTGCACATTTTTAACAATGAGGATAATTAAGCATTCGAACAACTTATCAAGAGTTTTGGTGGATTCTGCATTGCTGGAAATTTTTAAATCAAGATTGCATGTTTTTTCTAGGTATGCTCTAGTTGAAACAGGAATTAATTCAGGTAAGTCCTATGGCCTGTGTTATGTAGGAGGTCAGATAAGGTACTCCTATGGCTTTATAATCTATGATTTTAAAACAAAAAGATGGGCCCTCTCTCAAAGAACTTGTATCTATTGACTGACTTGGACTTTTTAAGAATAACCATTTTGATTTCCTAAGTGTCCTCTTCATCATCATAACCTTCCAGTATTGTGAGGGCTACACTAAAAGTGTGACACACAGTAGTGCTGACAGACCTGTATTTTTGGACCAAGTCATATCATAGCTCCAGGTTACAAAAAGGTACATATGCTCCAATACTGCTCTAAGATATATCAAGAGCCATTTTGGCTGCTGCCCAGTCCAGGATCTGGGGAGCACAAATGAATCTTTGAGCCATCTTCTCTTCTCTCCCCTTGCTGCACCAATTGCGAGTTAGCTGAGCTGTGGATTGAGTCCAATGTCTTGGACATTCTCAGCTGAGAGTATAACTATCAGTAAACACATCTGATGCATGGCTGCTTACACACCTTCTCATCTGTTACAATGGCATTCTGCCTGCTTGTAAGTTGATTGGACATTTTCTCTAAGATCATTTGCACCAAGGAACAATAGTTTTCCTTAGGCACAGCACTCTAAGTATCATGTGTTCTGCAAAAAAATTGACCATCTGCCAACCATGAAACAGAGGCTAAACCATCTCAGGTTTGCAGATGATATAGTGCTGATAGCTGAAAATACAGACCAGCTTGAGAGAATGCTTAAAGAACTGAATGCGAAAAGTAGTCAAGTCGAATTAAAATAAACTGGTTGAAAACGAAATAGATGAGATCAGATGTTCTGCCAAGAACCCAAATAACTCTTGGAGGAGAGCAGATCCAAGAGGTTGATAAATATGTTTATTTGGGCCAGGAAGTCAACATGTGACACGATCAGAAAGGCAAACTGTCGCGCAAAAAAAAAGCTGGATGGTGCACATTCAACGACATCAAGGACATCCTCCAAGGAAAGATCAGCAAAACAACTTGTGTGAATCTTTTTATCTCAATCGTGCTTCCAATGATGTTATATGGCAGCGAAACATGGTCGCTGACAAAGACTGAAGAACATCAACTGTCTGTCACACAGAGGACGATGGAACGAACATTTTTGGGCATTTCGCTCCGCGATCACATCCCCAACAAAAAAATTAGGCAGCAGTCTGGAGTGCGAGATGTTGTTGAAAGCAGGCTCAACAAAATGTGGTGGGCGGGACATGTGGCCCGTCTCAGTGATAACAGATGGACCGCAGCTATATCCGAGTGGTATCCGCGAGAACAGAAATAGCTACGTGGTTGGCCTCCAAAGAGGTGGGATGATTTCCTAACAAGGAGCTATGGACAAGCATGGTGAAGGATGGCCAGAGCGAGAGAAGATTGGAAGACGTGTTGTGATCGGCTCAGTCTCAATTGATGAAGGACCGACAGTCTACGCAGTCTACGCATTTTTCTGCAAAAAAATATTTTAGTGAAACCATTTTTTGGGTAAAAGCTTTTTGACAGCTTCAGTGATAAACACATAGCCTATTTTATGGCTGCATTAAGCTTCCCAACTCCCCCATGGATTAAACAGTTAAATATTACTAGTAGTAGTGTATTATTGTGAAGTGGATACCTGTTCCCTAGAGATGACCAACACTTTTTCAGAGACTGGCTTGAAATCCTGAGATAACTATCAAAGCAAGCCCTGGATTAAATTACATTGCAACTCATCTGGATTTGCTTCAAACCAGAAAACCTGAGGTAAAAGGTTTCCATTATCAGTCCCCTAAACCATCAAGTCTCCCAGTTAATCCCACAAGTTTAATATGCCCATGAATCTCTATAGATGAATGAGCTTCAGATCCATTCAGACACAAAACCATTTTCACAGTGCAGATAATCACATGCTCATGTGGTACAATTCTTATATTATGCTGTCCATATACATGCTCAGAAACTATTATACGAGATTCTTAGGATCCTGCTGAGCCATTGCAGCGTAATAGTGGCTCCTGTTGATTTCAGGAGGAGTAGCTAACATGCAATGAATGCATATGTGGGCCTTATTTCTAAATTATTCACATATGTTAATATTTTTCTCATGCCCCGTTATGTATTCTTAAAATTAGTTTATCATCATATACAGCAATACAGCTTATGTCCGAGATTTCAAAGCCATATAGGGGATTTAATGCCCAATCCCTTAGGTGGCTTTCAAGATCTCAGCCTATGTCTTTCAGTTTATATTTGCTGACAAAGCATTTGCAAAGGAAGATGCTGGTAACTGTGGTGGGTAGAAGTGGAGGGCACTTGTTTTACTACCAATACAGAACTCACAAAAATTATATTGCTTGTATTTTGACAAAAAAAAATCTCTGATTTTACAATAATTCGTTACATGTTGTCATAATTATAGCATCATAAAAACACAGGGTTAAAGAGACCTCGAGGAGTCAGCAAGTCCAGCCACCTGTGCTGAGGCAGGACCAAATGAAAATAAAACCATCCCTGACAGGTGTTTGTTCAACCTGTTTTTAAAAATCTCCAATCATTCTAACACCCCTTGGAAGCTTATTCCAGAGTTTAACTATCCTATTAGTTTAAAAGTTTTTCATAAGAGCTAAATTAAATCTCCCTTGCTGCAGATTAACTGAGCCCATTGCTTCTTTTCCTACCTTCAGTGGACATACAGAATAAATGATCACAGTCCTCTTTATAACAGCCATTAACATATTTGAAGACTTAACCAGTTCCACCCACCACCCCTCCAATAGTCTTCATTTCTCAGGACTAAACATGCCCAGGTTTTTTAACCTTTCCTCATTGGGTTTCCAAACCTATTATTACTTTTCTTGCTCTCCTCTGGACCCCTACAATTTGTCTACATCTTTCCTAAAGTGTGGCACCCAGAACTGGATACAGTACTCCAGCTGAGGCGTCACCATTGCCCAGTAGAGTGGGGCAATTACTTCCTATGTCTTACATATGACACTCCCGTTAATACACTCTAGAATATTAGCCTTTTTTTTTTGCAACCGCATCACATTGTTGACGTGCAAATTTGTGATCCATTATAACCCTCAGATCTTTTTCAGCAGTACTACCTCCTAGTCAGTTTTTTCTCATTTTGTAGTTAGGATGGAAAAAATGAAATGCATGAATGTAGAACTTTGCACTTGTCTTTATTGAATTTCATCGTTAAATTCAGACCAATTCTCTAATTCGTCAAGGTTGTTTTGAATTCTGATCCTGTCCTATAAAGTGCTAGCAACCCTCCCAACTTGGTGTCATCTGCAAATTTTATAAGCGTACTCACTACTCCATTATCCAAGTCATTAGTGAAAATATTTAATAGTACCATACCCAAGATTGACCCTTGTGGTACCTCACTAGATATGCCCTCCAAGTTTGACAGTGAACCATCAATAACCACCCTCTGAGTACAGTCTTTCAACCAGTTGTGCACCCACTTTACAATAATTTCATCTAGACTACATTTCCCTAGTTTGTTTATGAAAGTGTCATATTGGACTGTGTCAAATGCCTCACTAAAATCAAGATAAATCATGTCTACTACTTCCCCTCTATCCACTAGGCCAATAACCCTGTCAAAAAAGGAAATTAGGTTTGTTTGGTGCCATTTGTTCTTGACAAACCCATGCTGGCTATTCCTTATAACACTATAATGCTCTAGGCACTTACAATTGATTAATAATTTGTTCCAGTATCTTTCCAGGTGTCCAAGCTAGGCTGACTGGTCTATACTTCACTGGGTCCTCTTTGCCGTTCTTCAGTCCTCTGAGATCTCACCTGTTCGCCAAAGTGCTCACAGATCATTGTTAGCAGTTCCCAGATTACTTCAACTAGTTCCTTAAATATCCTAGGATGAATTTCATGAAGATCTGTTAAAATATTCTTTAACCTGTTTTTTCCCTATTTTGGCTTGCATTTCCCCCTCCCCCCCCAATTGTTAATACGAGTTGTGTTGAGTATTTGGTCACCATTAATGGTTTAAGTGAAGACTAAAGCAAAATAGGAATTAATCTTGATGTCATCAGTTATAGCTTTCCTTCATTGTTAAGTAGAGGACCTAGACTTTTCTTGTCTTTTTCTTGCTCCTAAGTCTTTAAAGAACTCCTAGGATTGCCTTTTATGTCCCTTACTAGGTGTAACTCAGTTTTTAGCTTCCAAGCTACACAGAGCTCTTCTTCAGGTCTGGGGCAGGTATTCAGTGTCACAACTAAATACAAGGTGGATCAGAATGTTTAGCGTAAATAAACACATATTCTAAAAGACCATTCAAGGTGAAGTGGCCCTTTAACACCTCTCCAGTCATAGGACAAAAAAAAGGGGTGAATTGGATTATAGGCTGTTGTAATCAGCCATAAATCCAGTATCTTCATTAAGTCCATGATTTTAATGCCTCGCAAAGTTAGATCTTAAAATGGTCATTTTAGATCTATATAGTATAACTCTGCTTATAAGGGTAACATTGAGCCAGGTGCCACCATCCGTACTCCCCTTGAGCAATACTCTTACTCCATGAGTACTCTTATTGATCTCAGTGGGACTACTCACAGAGTAAGGTACTAAACATGAATAAGAGTGGCAGAACCTAGCCCAATGACTAAGTAGACCATAGATTGAACTAGAAACCCACACTATAAATCGATCTGTTAATAGTTGTGATACATGAAAAATTAGGAAATTACTATTTTGATATGAAATAGATTTCAAAACTACCACTAGAATTGATTGAGAGTTTGCAGAATTATATATTCTTCTTTCTATTCATTATGTTGTAAATACTCTTGGCCACTACTTAGCATTTAGTTAAATAGCAAAAAATGACTATTTATGCATACCAAGAAAAACAATGACATTACAAAAACATTTCATGTAATATATTTATATAAAGTACTCTTCATTGCTGAGCTCTTTTCTATTTGGTAAAGAATATGTACTCTTTCTTCTGGACTCGCTGAGTACATAAAATTAAGCCATGCAGAAGTATTTTAAATAGGAAATCAGTTAAACATTGTACTCATAATTACCATACAAAGAATTTACTGATTTCAGCTACTGATGTGGTTTTTCTTTGTTTAGTCAGAGTGATCACTTACATTAAATATGCAGCAATTGAACAACCTCCTAATGAACTACAGTTGAAGCAAATCTCTGGTCTCCTATTAGTAACCTCTGTATGCTTAACTGATACCCATTATAGTATCCTGGATCATTGCCTTCTGGGTGGGAGCTCAAGGATAATCTACTCCTTAAATGATGTGGACTGTAAAGCAGTGTATACAAGTGTTGTTCAGCAAGGCATCTGTTGCCTTAAATGTTGGAACAGTTTCTGTTTGCTTAGTGACAGGGGATGCTGTAGAAATGGGAGTCCAGGTGCTTTATCCCTTCTAGCCATTTGCTTAGTTTATTCATGATGTATTTATTAACAGTATTACAGGCCTCTGAATTAACCTTTACAGTGATGTGGGAGCTCAGCACTCATCAGAATCAGGTCATGTTTTCTGAGTTCAGATAGCTAACTATTCACACACTAATTCACATGCTTGGTGGGCATCTCACATATTCCCCCATTAAATAAAGTTAATGTTAATTTAAATACTTGGGCTGGATGGCACACATCATGCCTTTCAGCAAGCATTTCACCTTTTTGTATAGCTGATAAAATATTGGCATTCCACTGAAAATGCATGGTATGATTAATACATAAGTTAATAAGAAAATTAGGTCTCTGCCCTTCTTGCGTGTTTTCTGTCTGAAATAGTGATGCAAACTTACTTCAAAAGGGCATTCGCTCTTACCTTCCTATTGTTTGCAAACAGAATTTGAAAACAATTTGAAAAGTCCTTTCTGGGCA
The DNA here is from genome assembly GCF_965140235.1 of Caretta caretta. Classification (NCBI taxonomy): domain Eukaryota; kingdom Metazoa; phylum Chordata; order Testudines; family Cheloniidae; genus Caretta; species Caretta caretta. The sequence continues at coordinate 30,722,421 of NC_134214.1, forward strand.
CTTTGTTTTTTGGAATGCATTTTCGTCCATTGGTAGCTCAGAGCATTTGAAAGATAACAGGCTACTCTAGTCAACTTTTTGCATGGAGGATCCTCTGAAATATCAGGACTATCACAGCTTCAATATCATTGTTTTTATCATGTAAATTTAACACAAGCAACCCAATTAAAAACACAATATACTTATTACCTTGCTCGAGGACTAGTATCTGAAAATAATCTAAATTAAAAGGTTTCAGAGTAACAGCCGTGTTAGTCTGTATTCACAAAAAGAAAAGGAGTACTTGTGGCACCTTAGAGACTAACCAATTTATTTGAGCATAAGCTTCCGTGAGCTACAGCTCACTTAAAGCTTATGCTCAAATAAATTGGTTAGTTGCTAAGGTGTCACAAGTACTCCTTTTCTTTTTAATTAAAAGGTGGTGATGCAATGGGCTTTCTCCATGTACTTTGTGATCTAGAGGTAAATCGTATTTAAACTACATTCTAAATCTCACTTATACTTGAAGTCCTTGAAGCTGAGATTTTTCTTAACAAAACTCATCTCTAAAGTATATCCTTTCCTTTTGGTTAGTCTCCACAGTAGAACTTGTTCAACTTACAGCCATGTCCTCTTCAAACTGAATTTTTAAATTTGAGTCAAATTTCACTTTTGTTTCTTCTGTGTTGCAATAATTCAATTTACTATTCAAGATAAACTATATTTTTAACTATAACAAGTGTCATATCTAGAACTAAAGGGAACTTGAACCTGACTTCAGCATTGATAAGTTTGGATAAATGCCCTTTTGATCCTTCTTTCCCTATTGCGATATCAAAAATCCATAGAGCAATCTTGCCTTCCATTCCCCTCTCACAATATATCTCCACTGCAATCCATGACTTATCCATAAAGGTCCTGGATCTAAATATACCCTTTCTACTTCCCATCCCAACTTGATCCAATTAATGACCCTCTCATTCTTCCTTCTATTACTTAAAGAAAACTGTTGCTGTGAAAAATCTTGCAACTCTTCTACTGAATGCTGGAAAGGTTCTCACTCCCCCTCAGAGTCACAGAAGAAACAGTTTTCCACGTATGCAAGATATCTAAGTCCCAATTTTCCTCTTGGTTATACTGGTATAAATGAGTAACCTAACTGCAGTGCTTAATTTGTGCCACAGATTGCCAGAGCTGACCCCTGGCACCTCTAAGCTTGGCAGTTCATACCCCTGGTACTTCTGTTATGAAAGTAAAAAAATTGTTTGAGCCCCGGCACCCCTTTCACTACAAATTAAACAATGGAGTTACTTTATTGTAAGAGTTCACACCCCTAAATCTCAGAGGCATAACATCCTCTCTGTCATGTGACTGGTCTGAAAGCCCAGAGTGCCAGGAAAGTTGAAGAGCGAAGACATTGCTCAGCACTCATAGACCTTCAAAAGATAGAAGACAGAGGTAGAAAAGGAAGAATGTGGGGAAAGGACTTATTTCAGATGGATCCTTTGAACCACAATGGTTATGGAATATATCATCATAAGCAGTTATTAGTGAAAATCATCTTAGACATTCTAGACACTGTATTGACAGAGCATGGTGATTTGCACCTCAAGAAAATCTAAGACAGATAAATTAAGCTGATATTACAGGCTAGCAATCTTATATCCATGGTGGATGTAACAAGATATATCTACCCTGGTGAGTCAGCAGGAATTAGTCAACTTTTTCATCCAAAGTCCCAACACCTGGAAAATGTAGGTCAACAGAAGCTCCCCTTAGTCTGTTAGAGTGTGTGACTGTCAAGGTTCCTTCCCCACTCTGAACTCTAGGGTACAGATGTGCGGACCTGCATGAAAGACCCCCTAAGCTTATTCTTACCAGCTTAGGTTAAACACTGCCACCACCAAAGTGTTTCACAAAGAACAGGGGAAGTGCCCACTTGGAACGTCTCCCCCCCAAAATATCCTCCCCCTCCCAAGCACTAGACCCCCTTTCCTGGGGAAGGCTTGATAAAAATCCTCACCAATTTGCATAGGTGAACACAGACCCAAACCCTTGGATCTTAAGAACAATGAAAAGCAATCAGGTTCTTAAAAGAAGAATTTTAATTAAAGAAAAAAAGTAAAAGAATCACCTCTGTAAAATCAGGATGGTAAATACCTTACAGGGTAATCTGATTCAAAACATAGAGAATCCCTCTAGGCAAAACCTTAAGTTACAAAAAGACACAAACAGGAATATACATTCCATTCAGCACAACTTACTCTATCAGCCATTTAAACAAAACAGAATCTAACGCATATCTAACTAGATTGCTTACTGACTTTTTACAGGAGTTCCGACCTGCATTCCTGCTCTGGTCCCGGCAAAAGCATCACATAGACAGAGAAACCCTTTGTTTCTCCTGCCCGCCCCAAGCTTTGAAAGTATCTTGTCTCCTCATTGGTCATTTTGGTCAGGTGCCAGAGAGGTTATCTTAGCTTCTTAACCCTTCACAGGTGAAAGTGTTTTTCCTCTGGCCAGGAGGGATTTAAAGGTGTTTACCCTTCCCTTTATATTTATGACAGTGACACTTGACAGGTAAGTCATCATTAATGTCTCCAAAGACTTTACAATGCATATTTAGATAAAACAATTATGACACAGTGATAACAAAAACAATGGGGAAAGAGGGGTGACTAGGAATAAAAGAGGAGATGGGTAACAGTAACAAGATAATGAAGTTGCTTGGGTTAGTTATGCAAATAACTTGATAGTTCCAGTTCATTAAAATAATACATGAATACTAAATTAGAGGATATATCCTTATGTAAATAAACATACAAAACCTAGCCCAATTCTAACAATACAAAGTTGATAATATATACCATTGGTGTGGGGGGGTGCATGAAGTTATCTGAGTGTATTAGGTAAATGTGCATCTACATATGGAAGTGTGTGTGTTGAGGTGATGTAGGAAAATCGAGAGTGGAGAGTTTCATGATGATGTAGATCCCACTATAAAGCATGCAAATTGAGAATAAAGTTGAATTCCAGATAGCTGAGGAGATGAAACACTGTGGAGAAGCAATTTACTTATGCCAGCATCAGCTAACTCAAACATGAGCAATTTGAAATAACTGTCAAAAGCTACATTTCCATTTCTGTTTCCTAAGGCAAGTAATGTAATTTAGAAATGCTAGAACTTTTTGTATTTATCTCATTGGGCAAAAAAGGGATTAATATTCTTATTTTCTGTGTGTTTGTATGTGTAGTTAAAGATTTTGCATAGTCACATTAATTTACACTTTGTTCCTAGAATTCTGTGTCAGTCTTCATGCTAAGACCTACCTTGCAGTTTTTACCAGGCAAACAAAAGAGTGTTTTGCTCAAGTAATAAATAAGGAGGAAATCTTGTCTCTGCTCCCTGGACATGGAGAGCAGAAGAACCAATGGAGCTTAAGGCACAGCTTTCTGATGGCTACCAGTATCCCAGTTTGAAGGATTGATTTGAGGAGCAGATCTTGTGAGGCAAGCCCGCTGCCAGACCAGGACTGATCACTAAGCTGCCATGACTCATCCCTCCAACAAAGGCTTCAATGACTCAGACCTCAGGCTCACTGCAGCATCCTATCTCTGAGAAGGGCATGGGTCAGATGACCCCCAAGCACAGGTATTTTACTGATCCCACCAGAGCTGCAAGATAGTCTGTGCAACAGTTCAACCTGGCCAGGAACCTCCTACTGACTCTCAGTATAACAGACTCCCGAGACTTCCAGTGTGCCTTTGTTCTGGTACCTGTTCCTGCCCCACACTTGTTCCAGCCCCTGCCCTAGGTCCAGTTCCTATCCCTTTCCCAGCCTTGCCTGAGCCTTGTTCCAGCCCGCTCCAGCTTTGACCATGTCCTACTCTGATTTTGCTCCAGCCCAGCATCCTCTTCCTGACCCCTGGCCCTCTGAGCAACTCCAACCCAGCTTCAACTTTTGGCCTGAATCTGGACTCTGACTACCGATTTGTCTTGCCTATGGACTCTCACCTTGGTTCTGACCCACAGCCCATCTGCAGACCTTGGTTTCAGCGCTGCCCTCAGCTTGGCCCTGATTCTATGTCCAGCTTCAACCACCACTCTAACCACCAGGCATAATGGCCAGGAACCAGAGCCTCTGTTGTATCCCTAGTTACATACATCAAAAGCCATTTTTCACCCTACCACAGGCAGATGGTCGCCTCAAGAGCACAGACTTATGCACTAGCATCTGGAGATGAACTCCATAGTCCGAAGAGAATTCCTTCTCTCTCCAGTATACAGACTAGTCTCTTGAGCTGTGTATTAGACCTTTGAATTCAGTAAGAAGCCCCTGAATATGCAATTAGGTCCAATGAGAAATTTTCAGTGAACAACTGAGTTTTTAGTGAAAAAGAAAAAAAGGGAAAAAAAAATCTGATTTTCAGTAATAGAAAACCCAAACGTTTTCAGCCAGAAATGGCCTCAAAACACATTTTGTTGTTGTTGATCACCAAAAATTTGACTGAAAATTACTGAAAACAAACCAAAAAAATTAAGCGTCCAGCTGAAAACAAAGAGCTGAGAACAGATACTTTCTGTGAAAATTTCCATTTTCTGAGCAATTCAATAGTCTATCGAAGAAAAATTGCAATGGAAAATATTTGATCAGCCCTAAAACACAACATCCACAAATGAGCCTGAACATACCAAGCAGATACATTTGAAAAGGATATTTGTTCTTAAACAAAGCACATCTGACCCCAATTTATATTCAAATACAGTTTTGTTTTTAAAATGAAAACAGTAGTGACTGAACCAGGTGGAAACATTAGTAGCTGTCATCTTGGAATTTCTCTCTTTGAGATGTAGTGTCTGTGGCAGCTTTTCCTAAAAGCATCTTGAAAATTCTGGTTGGAAGGACTTTACGATACTCCAGCAGAACCCTGCAAAGTAATTTCACTCAAGACACCACTCGTGCCTCAGTTTTCAAGTGACAACACTATCGCAGCTGATGTATAGTCACAGCTGGAGGGATGCATCTAGTAACTATTCTTGTTATTTCTTTGGTAGTAATACTGATGTCGCACTTGTAATTCGTTGCCTTTTTGTTTACTGGTTTCTATCAACAATAAAGAGGAATCTAATTTGTAAAACCAGGGCTAGGAGGTACAGCTGCTGCAAACACTCCAGTGAAGTCATGAGAGAGAGAGAGAGAATTTCAAGTCTGAGGAAGATGCTGTTCATTTTCCCATCATTGCCTCAAGCCATGCATGGGAGCAGAGGTAGAGATAGATCAGCCAATCACTTAGAACATTTAACAGAAAACTGAACACCACACTAGATAACGTATTGTAGAGAATAAACCTACATTGTCAGGATGGTGGGGTAGATGAGTTAATAGTTTGTTTTTTCCTCCCATCCCTAACTTCTTGGATAAACCATGGTGTGAAAAGAGGATGCTTGAGGCAGTTATTTAGTTCATTCATGAAACAGGAATCCAGGAGGTATGCTATAGCTAAAATAATCTGTCATCTTTTCTCACTGCTTCATCCTCCATTTTAGAAGGACCTGCATAGACTAGCTTCAGGAGGTAATCTGCAACCTTATTCTGAGCTACCAATTGATAACAAACCTCAAAGCTGTAGAGCAGCAAAGAAAGTTAGAAGGAACATCCTCAGGCCAGATAAAAATACAGCAAATACTATTTCATAGTTCAGCAAGGATGTCTGAAGATTAGTAATAGAAGTGATATTTTGATCACAAAGTATGACCAACGTGAAATAAGTATTTCCAAAGTAGCGATTAGAGCTGGTCAGGAATTTTTCAGTGAAATTAAATAAGAAAATGACAGTTCATGAAAACTGAAACTTTTTGTGGAAACTTATTGGTTTAAAAACAAACTTTCATCTGGAAGATTTCTCAGGAGGAGGATGAAATTCTGATTCAAACGAGAGAGAGAATGAGAGAGAGACTGCAGAATTGTCAATAGCCCAGTGCTTCAGAATCTGATTCTGAGCAAGAACTTGAATCTTGATCTCTCAAGTTCCAAATGAATGCATTAACCACCAGGCTATGCAGTCAATCTCTCTCTATAGCCAAATGAATATTTATTTATAAAAAGTGGATTGGTTCCACCAGGAGAGACTAAAAGAGTGAAACCTGGGTCAACACTCACTGGAGATGTGGGAGACCCAGATTTAAACACATGCTTTGAATCAGGCTCCTAACCACTGGGCTATTGGCTATTCTGGACTCTCTCTCTCTCTCATTTTTGTTTTCTCATCACAAAAACAAATAAATAAAAAAATCAGAAAATCTAAGTTTGGTTCCTATGTGGAGTCACTCCTCCCATCCCCCCAAACCTCTCATTTTCTGGCCAGCCTGAGTTTGCAGTACTTTTAACATATTCCTGCAGGGTAAAATACTATTAAAGAATGAACATTTATTTGCTGATAAGTCTACCCGTGATAAATCAGGAGTCCAGTAAAGCAGATGATCTATTAATAAATTAAATACAGTTGTCTTGTCTATCTTATATTTATGTGAGAATTTGGCATTGATCTTAGAGTATATAGAAAAGAGGTTTCAGCTCTTTCTCCCGCTCTGCTTTCTTCAGCACAAATTATCTAGTCTTAAGCACTCTATCATGTTGTATAGCACAATGACATTTCCATCAGAAAGTAAATAAAACTCAATTGAATATAAATGTCTTTGCATCTCACATTTCCTGTCACAAACACTGAAATATCAATCTGATACGCTTGTACTTAAGCATCAACAACCATTTTCATTACAACTCAGAGTGCTAAAGGATAATAAAGGAAGATATGTACATTCATAAAGGGGGGGAATTAGAAGTTAATACAGGGGAATATTGTGAAAACATTTGATATTGGATGCCATTTTTACATATCATTATATGGTAGTTTTCATTAAAAAAGGTCTCAAAGCAGTCTGTATTAAATATACATTTGACCTGCAGTTTAAAAAAAATCAATCAAAGAAATTACATGGAAGACTGAATAGGTTATCTTGTGCAGAAATGTTCCCTACATTGTTTTTCTGAGTGATTTGTCCAGTCCAATATTAAACAATCCAAAGACTGGGCTTTCAAATGAAATATATGATCATTTTGTCCACACATTTTCTACTTGAAGTATTAGCCATAAATTATCCAGGGTCCGAAACTGTGGTTATATCAAGCCAAGACAGAGTCTTATGTCTCTTGATTTAATTCCCACACTCAATCCCCCTCCCCTCCCCTCCCCCCCCCCCCGGGTCCTTCTTGATCTAGCAGGCTAAAGAGGAGGCTGTTTATAAGGTGCACTTTTTAGAACTCTAAGTATTCAGTGGGATAAGAATAGTTTGCACATCCGCTTGTATCATCATTACATTATGTGATTTGTATGCACCTCTTGCAGTCAGAACTTTTTGGTGGGGAGGAAAAGATGAAGTACTCACATAGTATTAATGTGTACATTTAGTAATATAAATTTTATATGCTCACAGAACCGAGGTAATCTGAAGAGGTGGTTCCACGAGTATTTTAATTCACTCCTATAGGGCCTGATCTAATACCCACTGAAGTAAATAGAAATCTTTCCATTGCATCAAAGTGGGTGTTCGATAGGGTGACCAGATGTCCTGATTTTATAGGGACAGTTCCAATTTTTTCTTATATAGGCTCCTATTACCCCCCCACCCCCATCTCGATTTTTCACGTTTGCTGTCTGGTCACCCTAGTGTTGGACCGGGCCTATAGTTAGCTCATATTTTTTAGTTTACAGAAAATAGAATGTCAATGTATCTACTTTCTGCAATTTGCAAGTCCCGGTACTGATCATGCATGTGAGCTTAATTAGAACACAATGATATCACATCATGTGGTCCCCCTTTCTGTGGCGCTTAGGCAAGTTCTGAGAATATTGACTCCCTGTAATGAGCATCCAATTTCAGGAATCTTTCCATTAAGGTCTGAAACTCACAGCCTCCAGCTACAATGAGGGTGCATTACATCATGCCAGCCTCTGCACTTTTGTTTCTAATCTTGTGAAATAGATGTTTAATAAAGACAATCTAATTGGCAAGCTAATGATCCGCACAGACACCCAGAGCTACTGTATCATGAGTAGAAGCATCTGTGTGGTAATGATTTAAAAATTAAGATTTAAAAAAAATGAAACAGGCTAATGTATTGTACAATAAATGTATTGTAAAAAAATCCATTCCTAAACAGTATTTAGCATTTTGCTTCTAGGGTTTAGTGTTATGCTAAATTAATATAATTATGTTTTACTGTTTAGCAGATTCTCTTAAACAATTACATAAAAGATTTAAAAATCACATTAAATTCAATCCTTAATTTTATCTTAAAGTCACAAAATCAAGGATTTGCCTTTATGGAATAAAGTCAGTCAACATTTTAGGTGGAACATATTGTTCCATAATAGTTTGCATCATTGTGTTTTTGGTCAGGTTGAAAATAACATGCATTCATCCTTGCAAAAATGCGTTTGGGATTTTAAAAGCTGCATAGGTGTATGAATATGGAAATGTGAGCAGAAGTGTTTAAATAAGGGATGTAGATCTGAGTCAGCACCAATGAAACCAATGGAAGTTTTGTTATTGACTAGAGTTGCCTGGGAATTCTCTGATGCAATATTTTTCATTGGAAAATGCTGATTCATTGAAACTGTTTATGTGCAAGGATCGGTTTAGATGAACCCCCCAATTTGGGGGTGAAAAATGAAAAACTTTTGAAATTGTCAGAGTGTCCTGTTCCCACATCTTTGAAATGATTTTATTTGTTTCAAAATTTTAGAATAAAAGTTAAAAAATAAAACATCAAAATCACCTTCCAAAGTCATAACAGAGTGGTTAAAGTATCAAACAATCAGCCTTTCTAATGAAGCAGTGCTGTTGGAAAGAGCTCAACTTTTGAGATGGTGCATCTTGTGAAGGTTTCAGAGTAGCAGCCGGGTTAGTCTGTATCTGCAAAAAGAACAGGAGTACCTGTGGCACCTTAGAGATTAACAAATTTATTAGACCATAATCTTTCATGGGCTACAGCCCACTACATTGGATGAAGTGCATCATTCTATGCATCCCATGAAGTGGCTGTAGCCCATGAAAGCTTATGCTCTAATAAATTTGTTAGTCTCTAAGGTGCCACAAGTTCTCCTGTTCATCTTGTAAAGGTATTTAAAGTATAGCAGTTCTCTAGAAAAGTCAGAAGGGATTCAGGTACGATGGTGATAAGTCAGTTGATAGATTCATAGATTGTAATGTCAGGAGAGGCCATTGTGATCACCTAGTCTGACATCCTACATAACACAAGTCTTTGAACCTCATCCAATAATTTGTGCATAAGACCCAAAATGTCTGTTTGAGCTACAGCATATCTTTTAGTAAGGCATCAAGTTGTGACTTACCTTCCATAACTGAGTTTGCGTCTCTAGAGTCCCTACACATATTATTCTGCATCTTCTGTCTCATCTGTCATTGCTAAGGATTATCTCCTTATACTCAAACAACTGACTGGCCCATGGCAAGGACTGTTTTCTGCAGAGCACTTCAGTTATAATGTATGACACAGCTACATTTGAGCTGGTTTGAGCGAAATCACACATTTTAGGTGAGATTCCCAGCTAATGTAGACGTACCTGCACTCGCTGTGCTCGAGCTAGCATCTAAACACAGCAGCATGCCCATGGTGACACAGGTGACTGGTCAGGCTAGCCGCGCCGAGTCCAATCCCACCTGGCCTGACCCGCTGCGTACGTACTCAGGTGACTAGCCTAAGCCACTGTCCATGCTGCCGTGGCCACACTGCTACTTTTAGATGCTAGCTTAAGCACAGTTAGTGCCGGTAAGTCTCCGCTAGCTGGGAATCACACCTCCTAGCCCAAATGTAGATATAGCCTAAGAGTCAAACTAGTTTCATTCTTTCTTGATAGTTCCTTTTTCTGATACATAGTTATCCTTCTTGTTGCTTTGCTGGCAAACCTTTGTAAACTAGGGTAAAAAAAAAAATCACCAGTTAGAGCTGCCACTCCATTTACCCGTGATGGAGTTTAGGGACACAAATTGTGGTCTTTAGCAAAGTAACTCGCCAGGAGTACCGTGTTCAGTTCCGGGCACTACACTTCAGGAAGGATGTGGACAAACTGAAGGAAGTCCAGAGGCAAGCAACAAAAATGATTAAAGGTCTAGAAACATGACCTACGAAGAATGACTGAAGAAAGGCAATCCAAAGGCAAAAACTAGTGTAATAAGTTTGAATCACTATGGATTCAATTATGGGTAGTACCAAGTGCCTTAGTTCCCAATGTTTTGAAATCTCACGTGACAGGGCCCAGTATCTATAATAAATTTCATCTGAGCCAAATTTAACCAGTGGCCAAAGTAGCAAGGGTTTCCATACTCGACTATGTCATCATAACTATTCAAAATTCCTCTCTCAAATCCCAAGTGCTCATCTGCAATTGCCTCTTTTAAACTGAAGTTCCTCTTTCAGAATGTTCATATAACTAATTTTGCTTACTGAAAGGGCCATGTATATTGCATAATGTTTGTCTTGTTTTTTTATTAGTTTTCTCTGACATTTCTATGGAAAATTTCAATATTAATTAACTCATCTCATTTAATGAACTATTTAGACAGACAAGTATGTAAACCTCTTTTTAAAGACCTAAAAGAACATTAGATGTTACCAGTGTGCAAATGCAATACGTAGATGTCAGGAGATCCAAGACTAAATTAAAAAAACCTGAAGTTATCAATAAAACCTTTCACTTCTCCTTCTTTAGACATGTTTCCAATTTTTGAAAACAATCTAGGTCTCAAGGGACCTACATTTAATTAGTCATTAATCCATTTCTCAAATCAATGTCTCAAAAGATTACTTCACCTTTAAATACATCTAAATTGATTAATTTTAATTGAGAAGATATAAAATGTATAATTGCATTATTAGGAGTTACAATAGAATTTTAACTTGTCATTTATTTATGTTTAAAGTTGTAGCAAATAGGACCAAATTCACTAGTTTCAATGAGATTACTCAGTGTATGGCATGTAGTTAAGTCTTTATATGATTAGGGAATTAGGCTGTAAATTCAATTATAAACAGGTTCATTTTGTGCTATCAAAGCAAAAAATCAAACACACAAAAGTTCCCAAAACTGTACACAGTCAAACTATGTAAACTTAATCCTGGTGCTAAAATTTGTCCCCCAGTTCCCACATTGCAGTACTACATAAAAGGAGCCATACTTGGTCAGACCAATGGTCCATCTAGCTCAGTATCCGGTCTTCCAACAGTAGCCGATACCAGATACTTCAGAGGGAATGAACAGAATGCAATAATTATTGAATGATCCATCCCCTGTTGTCCCATTCTAGCATCTTGCTGTCAGAGGCTTAGGGAAACCCAGAGCATGGGGCTGCATCCCTGACCATCTTGGCTAATAGCCATTGATAGACCTATTCTCCATGAATTTATCTAATTCTTTTTTAACCCAATCATAGTTTTGGACTTCGCAACATCCCCTGGCAACAAGTTCCACAGGTTGATTGTGCATTATATGAAGAAGTACTTCCTTTCCTTTGTTTTGTTTGTCATTTATGGAGAAAGGTAAGTTTAATGTACATTTTTAATTAGCACCTCTGGTTAGCTTAGCTATTAATTAGAGCTGGGCAAATAATTCATAATAGATATTTAATTAATTTTACCTTTTTTTTGTTAGTTGAGGATAAATAAATTGCAACATTATTGAATGAACTGAATATTCCAAATTAGCCACAAATTTCTTCAGCAGAAAATTCTTGTCTGCAGATTCTTAATGAACAGTTCATTGTAAATATTCTAAGGCCCTTATCCTGCGAGCAGTCCCATTGACTTCAGTGTAACTATTCATGCATAAATGTAATCATGTGCATTGTTATTCATAGGATCAGAGCCCAGACTTGTTCTGGGTTGGACAATTACATCAAATAAGTGGAACAGTTTGCCCCATTTGGATGACTTATGTAACTAACAATCAACAAGATGAATGTGGAATTGTAAAATTTTACAATTCAAAATGCGATTAGGAATTTACATTATTGTTAATTAGTTGTAATTTGAAATTTTCAGTTGGTGAATATGCAAATATTTTATTTTAATCTGTATTTTGGAAATATTTAGCAGTAAAATTCATTCATTAGAATAGCTCTGGAAAGCAAAGATGAGAGGTACAAAAATTATCAAAGCAATTTGATTAAAACAATTCAAATTAATATTTGTAGAGATTTCCCCCTTTCTAGTATTCACACAGCTCTAATACACTAAATATTTCAGGCCATAGTTTCAGCCAGCTTCAAATCCAGCATCTAAATATGACCATGCATACTTTATACAAGTATGCATTTCCATGGGGAAACACACTGTCCGGAACCAACAGACATTTGAGTGTACAAATGCCTACCAGGGCCTGCAAATAAAGTATGAAATTCTGCTAGCACAAAATTACAGGATCTTCATTTGTATACTTTCCCCCTTTTTACTGTAGGCATCACTAAACAATTTGTCTTGCTTACTTTCAAGGACTGTTAGTTCCGGAGGTGTATAACAGTATAAAAAAAAGTATCTCCTGTCATCAGGTTTAAATTGACTACCAATCCATGCAATTAAATGTTCTTTTTAGTATCAAGGGTCTGGATGAAAAGTGAAGTTTCACTAATCCATTCATTATTTTACATACTTCCAGTATGTCACCTCTTCATTCTCCACCTCTCTAATCTAAAAAGTCACAATCTTTCTAATTCCACCACAGTATAAATTGGCTCAACTCTCTTATCAGTTAATTGCTATTCTTTGGATCTTTTCAAGTACATCAATGTCCTTTTCAAGGTGAGATGATACAGCCACAATTAAGGTGACAAAATAAGTCTAATACATATTAAAATGTCATTCTTATTATACTTTTAATTTTCCTGGTAGTCACTTTACCTTTCATTTGGATTTTGAGCAGGTTTTTAAATGGAGATAGAATAGCTGTTTTTCTGTCAAGGGAAATATAAATCTTTGTATTTAATTTTATGATTGCATTTGTTTTCCTTCTGATGCTGTGTTTTGTATTTGTCATTTATATGACTAATTACATATTAACTTGGCAACCAGCCTTTGATGGTTGCAATAAATTGTTCACAAGATAAGCTATAATTAGACGAACTAAAGAGAACAATGGCTTACAAAGCTAAGATACCTGCACCTTACTAAAATTCCTGGCCTTTCAAGTGAAATAAGAAATCCTCAGCCTCTGGAGGAAAGGCCGCATATTTCACAATAGTTAAAGTATATTCACGGATCATGATTATTCTTCTAAGAGCGTAAAGCTATGGAGACACTTTGGCCAAATAGGAAAACAACTAAGAGATAAAAGGTATCAAGTTCATTATCTCCTACCTTGGCACAAATAATTGGCTTCCTTGATTTGGAGGTGAAATCCTTCCCCAATTTGTTGTCAGCAAAGTTCACACCAAGTATCTGAAGTGGCTGCTTCACTAGAGAAAGGCACCATAATGGGGAAAAAATACTATATTCTGACAAGGTGGTTGGATGGAGTCCTGACACAAATGAACACCCTCTTCAGTGAAAGAAGTTTGCATCACAGGCACCAGTGAGAATGCTTCAGCTCTGAAGGAGAAGTGTATACATTACACCAACTCTGAACTCACCAAAACACCCACAATAATTGTAGGGGGGGCAGAGAGAGAGAAAAAGAAGTCCTTGCCTCCCTTCTTTTTAGAAACAGTAACTAACTAAATGGGTCCCTCACAGCCTTCACTGAAATGGGGAAAATGCCCTTTCCTGTCCATTGAGCAGAGAGTCAGACTTATCAGGCACTATTAACTGATTACAGAATCTCTGCAAGCATGTACATCTATTTGTAGGTATGTTTATATATGCATACAGCTATAAATATTCTACCTTAGAAGGAACTGTCAAAATTCCCTAATGCCACTATTTTCACTATGTTTCTTCACACAGCCCAAACCCTTCATCCTGTCTTAAAGTACATGGTCCAAAAGGCATCAAAAGCACGAAAAGAGACACCAATTTTACTTTTGGAGCCATCAGAAAGATGATCTCTCATAACTTAGCAACTCCTATGTTATCTGCTGTCATGAGAAGAAACTGGCAGGATGAGAGTGACACCTCAGAATAACTCTAATACCTTCCATCCTGCTCCAGCCATACATTGCCAAGTATCTGCAGAAAGTAAAGGACAAGAGTAAAAGAGTTATGACAACAGCCAAGCATTCAGATCTGCAGTAATGGCACTCTTACACAAGCCCATCTTGTTCTAGGTAAATATTTCATACACACAGATAGATATTTTCCATATATCTGTTGGGAATTGTACTCCAACTATTAGAGCAAGATTAGACAAATTGGCTCCAAACTCCAGCATAGGATACACGCAAGTGTAATACCGACAGACCCTGATCACTGGTGGGTGGGATCGAACCTGGGACCTGTGGAGCTTAGTGCATGAGCCTCTACTGCATGAGCTAAAAGCCATATTGCTCGTTGCTAAGGCTGTAGAGCAGACTCATTAATCTTCTCTTTAAGTGATCTCAGTGCCACTAGATAGAACAGAACACCATACCCACAAGATGTGTGGGTTACACAAGCAAGGCCAGACAAATTTGCTCCATATTCTGGCAGTGGATAACACTTAAATGAGAAAATAATGCTTCATGCCAATATGGACCTTTAAAAGATTTGATATAATCATCTATAAATAGATGTAATTTATCTATTAACTGGTCCCCCCAAAAACAACTTAATACTTGATCCCTAAACATGAGGAGAGTGGACAACCAGTTAACAGGAAAAATATATTGACTTATCTGAAAAATTGAAGTCCCTTTACAGGCTGCTCTGTCAAAAAACTCTAACCCCACAAGACAGCTCAAGCCCAGGTCATCTGAAGCCTTAACCCACACAAATTAGGTGGTGTCATTGAGGCAGCAATTTTATAATGAAAGTTATTTTTTTATGAATTTTAGACTGAACAGTTTATATAGAAGGGAATATAATAGCTACACTGCCTGGATACTGAAAACAGAGGAGGACAGAGCTGTGCAAATAACTTTTTTTTTTAATTTGGTGGCCAAAAAAAAATAAAATAAAATCATTTCAGGTTGAAATATTCCTTTCAACCCCAGATAAAATGTTTGGTTTGGGCTTTTTAAATAGAACTGAAGTAAAATACAAAACAAAAAAATATTTCAAAAACAATCAAAATGTTTTGATTTTTTTTTTTAAAAAAATTTTGACTGAAACAATTCAGCACATTTGACAGAAAGTTTTAGTTGACCTGAATCTACATTTTTTTGGTTGGAGGTGTTTCAGCCAAAAAAATTCGCCCAGCCCTAATGACAGTACAGCTGAGGCAGGTGAATAGAACCCTGGCCCAACCTCACATATGCAACAACTCATATTGACTTCAGTGGGCTATAGAATCAATCCCAGTAAATATTTATTCACAATGGGATTTCAGGACCAAAATTATGGCAATAACAAAATACAGGAGTAAAAAGAACTAATTGATTCAGGAAAGTTTTGTCAAAAATGTCATCTGAACAATTGATTGTATTATCTGAAAAATAAGTGGGAAGAGAATTGTGGCAAATAAGTCGGATAGATAGTTTTAAAAAAGGAAAAGAAAAATCAATATGAAGTGGATTTGAAGCGAGTTCTCACTTAAGCCAGGATAATGGCCAGAATTTAAATGGATAATGCTGTTAAGGTGCTTATATTTTCCTGTTGTACATGTTCTAGATACCTCATTGTATGGCATAGAAAAAGAGGCAATTGTTTGTGATTAAACAGGAAACTGGGCAGTAAAACTGGGGATTCACAACTGATAACTCTTTTCAATCATCTTGCTACTTTCAGGCACACACGTGGTGAGGCTCCCTTAATGATATGTTATAAAAATGGGCTTGAGCCTGCAACTGCTCAGGTAGGTGATTAACTTTATTCATGTGACTAATCCATTGGAGATATACAGGACCAGTCACACATGTGTAAGTGTTCAGGCTTGAACCCACTGACATGACTGTCTTCCTGCTGGAAATATCTCTGTGTATATAATGTCTTCTTCCATTTCCACAGTATGCATCCGATGAAGTGAGCTGTAGCTCACGAAAGCTCATGCTCAAATAAATTGGTTAGTCTCTAAGGTGCCACAAGTACTCCTTTTCTTTTTGCGAATACAGACGAACACGGTTGTTACTCTGAAACCTAATAAACCTTGAGAGCTACAGAAAGAATCTGGCCAAACAGCTATGATATAAAAGAAATGACTGCCATATTTTTACAGCAGTAGCAGAGTTGAATAATTTTTTATTTTTTTTCCTATTACTCAAATATCCTTTAATGTTCTGAATGGCTTTGCTAGATTTTCGTGAATGGCACTGAATAAATCATTGAGAACACCAGCCCACATTTGCTGAATTTCTGCCACAGATTACTGCCAATAAGGAGAGGCAGATATTTGTCTGCAGTAAAATAGACAGATGGTCAGTTAATCTTAGGCCTTTGCAAATTGAAAGTGAGAATATTACTAAAGAATAAATGATCAAATAACATCCATACTCTGCCTTAGTATGAAACCCACACATACATACAAATTAAAACTCCATCCTTGTATCCTTGCTGTTGTTCCCAGGTAACACTCATGAGTACATCATACTATATAAAATTTCCAGAGAGAAATCTGTATTAAAAGGGAATTAAATTGCTTATGTCCCAATTATATGCCACGTAGGGCTGGTTGAAATGTTTATAGTGAGAATTTTTTTTTTAAATTAAATGCACTTTTCAAAATAGAAATGTTTAATGAAAAATTATTGGCATCAAAATATTTCATTTTGAAAAAGTGATTTAAAAAAAAACTTTTCAAAACATCAAAATAGTTATTGAATTTTTTGTTTACCAAAAATGGATTTTCAGTGAATGAAAAACATTGATAACATTTTCAATGTTTTGATAACAATTGTGGAAAAAATGAAAATTGGGGTTCTTTTAAACAATTCAAAATGAAAACTATTTTGAAATTTCCAAAATTTTTCCAAAAAATGTTTTAATTTTCCCACCCAGTTCTAGTGACAAGTTCTGCTTCTTCTTCAGCACAAATAAAGCCTGGCACCTTCAGTGAAGGTCTAATGAAACCAGGGGTAGAACATTTTTCCAGCTTTCAATCCTCCCTTTGTCTACTTTTGTTCTGGAAGTTATTTTGGTTATCCGCTATACTAGGATTCTCTAGTAGGCCTGGTCAACATAAAATTTAACTATTTTGGTAAGGAGTGTGATTTCTTTTTACAAATATAACAATAATCCCTAATGTGGACTTTATTATACCAGTTTAAAATGTGTCTTGTACAGTATATTTACTCTCCTAAAATTGTGGAAATAAAGTTTACAGCTAAAAGAACCTTTATGCCTGTATAACTCATCCACACTAATGGGTTGTACTGCTTTAATCATGCCAGTTTCAAACATATACAAAAACTGTGTGTAGACAAGCCCTTACTAAGCCAATCCTATCTCTTCAGTTTCAGAAAAATGGGGGATCCTCAAACACTGGAGAGAAATTAGTTTCCCCCTTAGGCAATTCTAGCAGCTGTTGGTGCTAGATGTCCCTGATCCACGTGCTTGAAATGAGCCACAGCCTGGTGTTATAATTTGCATAAGTTTGCTGACCCACTGAATAAGCAAAGACAAAATGGGGAGGCAAGGTGTTGTCACTATGTTGTTTGCTTATGTCTACAGTAGAATTTGCAGTGAAGGAACCCGTTAGGACTAATTGAAGGTGGATACATTATGGTACCTTTCCTAGAAGCTTCTAAGGAAATGTGAGCAATGACCAAAACCAATGCCAGATCACCAGGCATAAAGCAAACTGACTGGCTGTACGTGCTAAGGACCAGACAAATGGAAATCAAGCTAACACTCACTCCCCTTCACAGGATCCTCGGTGGCCTGGTACTGAGCAGTTGAGAACCAGAGCAAAAGATGTAACATTTCAATAGTACTGTTATTCAACAGTACATGCAAATGTCAGAAGCAACAGGGCAACCAACAGATCAGGCTTTCCAGCTGCATCGAGGACATTTTAAAAAGGAGACGCACTTCGATAATTTGCAGGTCATCAGATGAGTCAGGCAGGAAACCCACCATAACATCAGGAAGAGGCCAGAACACCGGTAGTCACACTTGTGTTAACTTCAAAGCTGAATTTTGCCTTTTACTCTTGTATGTGAAATCTCTAACTTCGATTTGGAATAAAAATTTGAGGTTATAAAATTTCTCAAAAATTCCTCTGCCACAAAATGACTTGAGAAAAATAGCTTATGTGCTTCTGAAGAAGAGATCAGAGATAATGAAAAAACCTCTTCTGGTTTTTGAAATATGCTAGAGAACAACCACTGGCAGACAGCAGATGATCCATTGATTAAAAAGTTGCATGGAAAGAGTACATAAGCAATATTATTCTCCATTATTATTTTGTATACAAAAAAACCTGGACAGGCTGCAGAGAAACTTGCATGGAGATCTGAGGGGAGAAGTTTTGCTTCAGAAGAAGATATTATAGATGTGCTACATCTTCATAAACTGAGAAATGTATGAATATGGAAGAAAATAGTGATTGTTGTAACCTTTATGCAGACCTTGTGTTAACTTCACTGATGACTATTGTAACCTAAATTAGAATTAAATCAGCATTGAGTTTCCATCAGATAATGGAAGATATTTTATTCTAGTCACATTGATCCATGAGAGAAGAAAAACACACTTACCGCAGTGTATCGTATTGTCTCCCTTGGAATATTCCATCATTTCTTTTTTTTATTTTTACAGTTATTCATTAATAAATTCCCTAATCTGCAAATACAATATTAATAAAGCCAAAATAAGGTAACATTTAAATCCAAACTCCAAAATATTTGGTGTTGGGTTTAGATACACACAAACTTTTGGATCCCGCAAATTAGGTAGAAGAGAATTCATCTCATGAGTTCTCCAATGCTTCCTGTTTTGAAGTTGTCAAACTATACCACTGAGGATATCTTCCCTGGAATATCAATTTTTTATTTCAGATCTTAGCCAGATTTGGAAGTGAGAATGTCTGCACTAATCAAAAAGTGGTAAAACCCCAATCAATTTAAAAAAAAAAAAACATTCAACAAATTTTTTCAAGTCTTAATAAAGTTTTATTTAGATTCACTTTAAGCTTCTGAGAAGCTTCTTGCTTCACCCAAACCCATTTCATCATGCCTAGTAAAGTGTTGTGGTAAATGAACTAATCACTCCATCACATCCTGGTCAAAAAAATATACTAGAGAAGGTTTATATGAAGAATGATGGTGAAGGCAAACATTTTCAGATTTGGGCCACTAAATCTGCTTGCCAGCACCTTAATAAGTAGCTTGATTTTCAGGGGGCCTCACTCAAGCTTCAAAATTTTGACTCTCACACCAAAAGTTGGAAACCGCTATGTGACAAAAAAGATACAATGCATATTTGCCCTTCTGATTTGTTCAACGTTATCAGAAATCTCCTCACTATGCAGCCCTTTAGTTAACATTATTCAGAATGACTTAAAAACACAAAAAAACCAAACCAAAACTACAAACATTGTTTTCAGAGTGTAAGTTTTTATTTTTCATTTGATTCTGGCAGGGATAGTGTTATATCAGGACTGCAAGAAAATTTCTAGCACCTGAGGCTTTGTTGTTAAAATCAAATACAAGTTAAAAATTATTCATAGGCCCATCTGATAATGCCATTACGAGGACACAGCTGGCAATACAGCTTTACACAATCGTAATAACAACCAAACCATCACAGTTTTGGACTTTTTCCTCATTTTTTCGCTGTTATACAAGCAAAGTCATTCAACTGTCTCAGTCAGTGCTAGGGTAGTACAAGGTTTATAATCAAAACAAAAACCAAAACACCAACCATTGTAATAGCTGGCTAAAACTTTGAGACCTATGTTTAATGGGTACTCAGTCCAACCTCTGATACTGCACCAGAAATTATTTATGTTTACATGTATATTTTTAAAAGTTCAAATGTGTAAAGTCAGGTAATTAAACAAGTATTTAAGCAATCTGTATGTTTATGGGGGGGTTTGCCTGAGAACTTGCATGTGAAAATTTGTGTACGCAAAAACATGCAGGTACAACATTAAAAAGGTGTTTTTGGAAATTTGCCCTTTTAAATCTTAACATTCAGGAAGGGCAATCTAAGTCTCTCAATGCGACTCCACACAGGCAAAAAGGTCTGCCTGAGTGCATCATATTGTAAGATTGGGGCCCAACTCACATAAAACATCTAAATTGTTTTTGAAATTTTAAAGTGAGGTTCTGCTCTGAAGAGTGATTATGTCTAATTGACCATCTCTCACTCAACAGCTCTGCTTGCTGTGTATATTCAGATTCATAACTGCTCACTTTAGTTAAAAGATGGATTTATGCAGTTTTTTAAATTCTGTTGTACCTGCAGAGCCAGCATGGCTTAAAGAAAGAGAACTTCAAGTAAAGCAGGAACAGAACTGTTTAGTAAATTCCAATCAGTTATTCCTGTACAAACCCATAGAAAACAATGGCATTGAACAGGTGTCACTGAGGGTCTAATTAGTCTTGGAGAGCCTTAATCATCAGTGGATATGGATATGATGGAATGAACCTAACATGCCTACCAGAGCTCAGATTGAGTTTGCAAGGTTGGTAGGAGTAGCCCTATTTTATTTTGAAACCAAGAATGGTTGACCTGGAAATCATTATTGATTTATAAAACAATATAAATGTTGGTGCCATGTTCACATGATGCATCAGGTAGGACCAGAATTAAGATATAAAACCAGCTACTGGATTGCAGGGGCATAAGTTAGCAGCAAAGAGCTGTCAAGAGAATGAAGACGCTCATGATCTAGGGTAAAGAACAACTGTGATTGACAGCTAGCTTAGAGGTTATTGGGAGGAAGGAAAATAAATTATGTCTGTTTTAGAGGACTTGTTCCACTATTGACACATCAATAAACTGACACACATAATGACTGATGTGTTGTCATTAAGTTAAGCAATACTATAAAATAAAGTGTTTATGACTTATCACTCATGTAGCAGCTAATATGCAGTCCTCACTGTGCAACATTTATGTTTAACACAGAATTCAATTGCATTTAAAGTATTATATGCTTTTAAAAATGAAGTTTATTGAAATGAATTTTAAGGGTTTTTGATGCCATTCCAATACTTTACAAAGAATCAATTCCCAGTCAATCCAGAATCCACTTCTACTTATATTATGACCAAGGGCTTGAACCAGTCTTAATGGAGAGAAAAATTCAGTCTTTGTCATGTATTTCTAGTTTTGGGGATAAAGATAAGGTATAAATTATTGAGTGTAATGGTGGAGCCAGGGACATGGGTCAAAAAAGTCCTGGAAGTAGGGTTTCAGCCTTTAACAAAATTTTCGTTAGAAACTATGATGTAGCCAGAAATCAACAGTCAAGAGATAGGAAACAGAGACACAGTTAAAGGAGTTGAATTCTGTTTGGACCCCTCTTTAGCAGGGTTAGAAAAAAAACATTTTACCTAATTTAGCAACTGCAGCTGGGATGGACACGGTTCTGCATCCTAGAACAGAATCTTGACCAAGAAATCTGAAACCAGGAGTGAGACACTGAAGGCAGGTATAGAGCACTAGGGAAGCCTGAATCTGGCAGCGGGAAAAGGGTCCAAAAGCTGGGAAGTTGCAAGTGTTTTGGAGGACAGGATTAGAATTCAAAATGACCTTAAACTGGAGAAATGGTCTGACATAAATAGGATGAAATTCAATAAGGACAAATACAAAGTACTACACTTAGGCAGGAAAAATCAATTACACAAATACAACCTGGGAAATGACTGCTTAGGACTGATGTGGAAAAGGATCTGGGAGTTATGATGACTCAAACTAAATATGAGACAGCAGTGCCAAAAAACAAAACAAAAAAACCAAACAAACATCATTCTGGGATGTATTAGCAGGAATGTTGTAAGCAAGCCATGAGAAATAATTCTTCTACTCTACCCAGCACTGATAAGGCCTCAGGTAGAATATACTGTATCCGTTCTGGGCATCACACTTAAGGAAAGATGTGGACAAATAGGAGAATGTCCAGAGAAGAGCAACAGGTCCAACTAGGAATGGGGAAGGTTCAATCTGGGACTTAAATCTTGCAGTTCAGGATTTTCCCAAACACCACACTCTGAAGTTGGGATCTTTCTTGGGCAACCTCAATATTCACAGAATGCTTGGGGACAGAATAGTAATGCATTACCTTCCACGGTTGGAGGCAGCCTAGAGCTGGTAGTTTGTCCATTAGGGGCAGAAAAAAAAAATCAACCTGAGCAATAGCCAGATATATATGGAAAGTTGCTCCTGGCAGTAAGATGAAGCTGGAAGAATTGCTGGGAGACAGAGAGGGAAGGAAGGCTGGAGTGGGCATATTTCAGTAGGCATTAGGGCAGCTGTCCAACAATGTTACCAGAGAAAAAAATCTGAACTACAGGCACTATACGTTGGTCTCTGCTAAACTGTTTCAGGGAAATCATCTGTTGGTCAAATTTGCAGAAGGGATCAATTCTCGTTTTATGAGAGCCAACACATGAAAGCATGCCAACACATGCCCCTTCTCTATTTTTGCAAGTAAAAACTAAGTACTGACAGTTTCTAAACAGATACTGAATTTCTATAATTATATACACTCAATCTCTTTCACGTTCTACATCTACTGTAAATAGGGTGCTTAAAATTCAGCCAGTAACTGTTATGTGTTTATCACACAATATTACAATTCAGCTGGATTTGCATATCCAGTAAAAGAGGTGGAGTACTTTAATCACTTGTTCTGTCAAGCAAGAGATTAATATTAATTATAGTATTCCAAGTACCATTTAGCTTCTTAGCCTTCCTGGAGCTGATTACTTTGCAGCACTTTCATGAAAAGTCTGTTTTTTAATTTATTTATAGTACATGAAACCCTGGAAATATCTCTTGTGTGGCATAATCATAAGCAAAAATTATATATGTAATGCATAAAACATAAATCTGGATGTCACTTACAGCCAAAAGATAACATAAAACTAAGTGTTTATATTGGGGCTAAAATTCTGTGCAAAGCAATGTGTAACAGATGTAACTATAGCCAGCAAGAAGTGGTTAATTAAAATGCCCCAAATAAAACATTTTAGTTGCATATTCAGTATATAAAATGTGCATCTAATGGGCTGAAGACTGAAAGGTCTTAAGGTAACATAATATTTATAAGCATTTTCTGTGTCATTAGCCTGATGTCAACATTTTTATCTTACTGAAGTTAGGTTGTGTCAACTGGATTTGCAAATTGGGTGGAAAATTCCAGTAATTCTGTATCTTTTCTGCAAAAGGCTATTATATCCTGGACAGAAAAAATGGTGTAAGTAACACCAATATTTTCAGCCCCTTCCTCCCTCCCTGTTATGTCCATTTAAACAAACATGACACTAATCCAGGCTGGACCCTTCACTTTCAAAATGTGGGCGCCTCTATCTTCCATTTTGCAGTTAGTCACAGAATCTTCCAATTGGGAATGACTACAGAGAACAAAGTGAACTCAACTATTTTCACATGCTGAGCTCTGTCCTGTTCTACCATCAACCAATAACAAGAAAGCCAAGTGTATAGCCCATTTCCAACTCAGGAAATGTAGCAAGCTATATAGCCGAGATTTAAGTGTCGACACGCTAATTTAAAGACAGATTAATGATTTGGATGTCCCAGTAAGCAGAGATGGTTAGGAGCCATAACATTTGGATATGGGTCTCCAAAACCTATAACTTGCGGGGGGGGGGGAGGCTTAGCCTATTATAGCAATAGGGACCAACCATACACTTCAGATTTGGATCTGGGTTTAGTGTTCAGAAATAGGCTTTTAGTTTCTACTGACCAACCAACCAGGTATTAAAATTGGGCTCTCCATATGAAAGGCCAACCCATCAAGAATAAATTGATTAAATTTGATTTAGTTGGGGATTGGTCCTGCTTTGAGCAGGGGTTTGGACACTAGATGACCTCCTGAGGTCCCTTCCAACCCTGATATTCTATGATTCTATGATGCAAATTGCAGTAACATGGTGATTTCCCAAATCATACAACCATCATTTTATTTCCAAAAGGAAACAGAAAATGCCAAAAAATTCTGTATGAGAAGTCAAAAAGGTTATGACAGTTTAGAATGAAGATGAATAAGAGGTGATAAGCATTCTAAGTGCACCTACCTCCATCTTAAGAGAAAATGATTTGGTTTATTTCCAAATTTAACTTAAAATAATTTTATTCTGAAAAGAAATATGGACCATATGCACCATACATGGATAGCAGACATCTGAATGTGTCACGAATAAGGCTACGTTTATGTCACAGAGGTCATGGAAGTCACAGAATCCATGACTTCCAGAGACTTCTGTGACACTCTATGCTTTGGCCCCTTAGGCTGCAAGACACTGGAGCTGGCAGCCAGCGGTGCCCTGGCAGGGTTCCAGCGACAGGAGCAACAGGGGGCCCCCCTGCAAGGTTCCAGCAACAGGTGACGGATTCCTGAGGGGGCTCTCCTCAGGGTTCCAGCAATGTGTGACCTTGTGAGGAGGGAGGGGGATGCCTCAGGCGAGTGGCTGGGGGTGTCCTATTTTCTCTCTGGGAAATATGGTCACCCTGCAGCTTCCAGCTGCTGCAGGCGAAGGAGGAACCCTACAGCTCCCAGCCACCACCACTTTGGCGGCGGAAACCATGGAGCCACAGCAGCAGAAGCCGCAGACAGGTCACGGCTTCCATGAATTTTTGTTTATTACCCATGACCTGTCCATGACTTTTTCTAAAAATAACCATGACGAAATCTTAGCCTTAGACATGATGGAATGAAGAAACTCTCAGAAGTCATGCAAAATTGGAAATTTAGTTAAATAATGATAAGACAATAAAATATAGGAGGCCAGGGGATCTAGTATGACTGTTTTGTTCTGACAGCAGCATCTAATGTTAGATTAAAAAGCATGGATTATGCAGTAAGGAGTTAAATCAAATCAGAGTGGAACTTCACTGTAATAGATGAGAGAATAAAGAAGCTATCTTTCAGACAGCTGAAATGCCAGCAGGACAAAAGAGTAGAATAAAAGAAAACACACAATATAATAAAATGCGGACTGCAGACTAAACCTAAAAGCTATCTAGCTGATGATAAATGAGGGATATAAACACTTTGTGAGATGTTGCAAGTTGCAGAGCTGCTATAAACATGGAACACATTCTCTCTTACACAATATGTAACAAACCAGAGTAAGAGTTGCTAGGTATCATTATTAAAGGTAAGGGACATCATTGTATTTTATGAAGTAGACACAGATTAAGTCAACTGTATTTCAAGAAATGCAAAAATGTATGTTGAATGTTAGGCTAACAATGAGTACGTTTCCTACTTTATTTTTTATTGAATAAAGGTAAATATCTGATGCTTGGGAACTAAATGAAAAATGATACACAAAATAAATCAGGACTTTTATACAGCAACACTTTTACTCTACCCTGTCCTCTTAAAGTAGGTCAAAATCATCAGACTTCTGTGAGATTTCAGATTAGGTCTATAAAGCAAATGGGCATACTGTCAGATGCAGAATAGGAAGCATTTTCTTCCTTATCAGAATTGAATATGGAGTTATCACTGTAATTTCTCTACTTTCCTCCTCAGCAGTCTTCAATGCCACCAGAGTAGAACTGCGTGAAATCACCAATTTTAGATCTATCAGAAGCCACATTGGGCAGGGGACAGGGGGGTGGGGGGAGAAACACGACAATAAATATTTTCATCAGTATTTCCAAGTTTGATCCAGAATGAAATTTCATCATTTCCACAAACTCTGTTGTTCACAGCTAAGCAGATAGAACTATGCAAATAAATAAATAAATGCTAATCCAGGGCAGTAGAAATCCACTTGTTGAACCAACATATTAAAAGATAATGTGTGAATCAGTCTGCTCAAGACAAAGTCACAAAAAACCCCTCTCCATTTAATTGCTTTGTCAATATAAGAAAATAAAGCAACTACCAGGCAAACATCTTGCCCATGTGCTTAAAATGGCTCTTGAAGGACTTGTTTATATAAAGCTGTTCTAGTTCCCAGACATGTATTCTGTCAGCCTGTCAATGACAATTGCACGGTCAGTCCTTTATTCTGTAATGCACCTCTTAACGGTTTCATGTAAATGAGCAGTAAACAGATCCATCATGAGGAGGGTGCATTGCCCATTTCAACCCCTTAATCTATTACAACAAATTCCATTGTACTAGTCTTTCATGATTTGACTACAATAATTTCTCATTTGTGCTACCACACCATAGCACAGTGTGTAACTGTGGCACAAAGACACTTCTACAACTTTCACAAGCCAGAAGCAGTAAGAGGCTAAGGTGATCTGCTCTCATTAAGTCTGATCACACTGACATTTAACTAAGAACAAATGATTGATAATAGTTAATATTTGTGGATTAGTATGCGAGGTATTTTTTTAAATTGTGGGCGTGTCTGACACATATCAGCAGCATCGAAGTCCATCAGTTGATGCTATTGGAGAGCTGGAAATGGAATTATTATGCTTAGGCAGAATCTAGAAGAACTAATTTCTGCCCTCAGTGCCTGCTGATAATAGAAGAATGGAAAATAATAGAATCACAGACTCATAGGTCTGGAAGGAGCCATGATAGGTCATCTCGTCCAGTGCCCTGCATTGACACAGGACTAAGTACTATTTATACTATCCCTGACAGGTGTTTGCCTAACCAGTTCTTAAAACTGCCAATGAGGGAACTTCCCTAGATAATTTGCTCCAGAGCTTTTAACTATCCATACTGTTAGGAACTTTTTCCTAATATCTATCCTAAATCTCCCTTGCTGGAATTTAAAGCCATTACTTCTTTTGCTGTCTTCTGTGGATAAGGAAAACAACCTTTTACACACTTAAAGACTGTTACATCATGCCATTAGTCTTCTCCAAACTAAACAAACCCATTTTCCCAGCGTTTTCTCATAGGTCACGTTTCCTAGACCTTTAAACATTTTTTGTTGTTCTTCTCTGGACATTCTCCTATTTGTCCACATCTTTCCCAAAGTGTGGTGCCCAGAATGGACACAGTATTCCACCTGAGGCCTTATCAGTGCTGGGTAGAGTAGAAGAATTACTTCTCATGGCTTGCTTACAACATTCCTGCTAATACATCCCAGAATGATGTTTGCGGTTTTTTTTGTTTGTTTTTTTTGCGTTGCTGTCTCATATTTAGTTTGTGATTCACTATAACTCCCAGATCCTTTTCCACATCAGTCCTAAGCAGTCATTTCCCAGGTTGTATTTGTGCAATTGATTTTTCCTGCCCAAGTGTAGTACTTTGTATTTGTCCTTATTGAGTTTCATCCTATTTATGTCATACCATTTCTCCAGTTTGTTAAGATCATTTTGAATTCTAATCCTGTCCTCCAAAGCACTTGCAACCTCCCAGCTTGGTATCATTCACAAACTTTTTAACTATACTCTCTATGCCATTATTCAAATCATTTATGAAGATATTTAACACAAACAGACCCAGAACAAATCACTGTGGGACCCCATTCAATATGCCCTTTCATCTTGTCTGTGAATCATTGATAACTACTTTCTGGATATGGTTTTCCAATCAGTTGTGCACACACCTTACAGTAAGTTCATCTAAGCTATATTTCCCTAGTTTGTTTATGAGAAGTTCAGGTGAGACAGTATCAAAAACCTTACTAGAGTCAAGATATATAACGTCTACCTGCTCTTTAACCTGCTCTTTAACCTGCTGTATTATTTTTCCAGCTGATGTGTGGGTAGTTGAAGTCACCCACCACTATCAAGTCCTATGTTTTGGATGATTGTGTTAGTTTGTTTTTTTTAAAAAGCCTCATACACCTCTTTTGCCTGGGCAGGTGGTCTATAATAGACGCCTATCATGACATCACTCTTGCTTTTTATTTTTTATCCCTTTTAACCCTACCCAGAGACTTTCAACAGGTCTGCCTCCCACTTCTATCTCAACCTCACTGTAAGTGTATACATCTTTGATATGCAAGGCAACACCTCTCTTTTTCCCCTGCCTGTCCTTCCTTAACAATCTGTATCTTTCTATGCCAATATTCCAGTCATGTGAATTATCCCACCAAGTCTCTGTGATGACAATTATAATTGTGATTATTCACTAGTATTTCTAGTTCTTCCTGTTTATTCCCCATACATCTTGCGTTAGTATACGGACATCTAT
Organism: Caretta caretta; assembly: GCF_965140235.1. Taxonomy (NCBI): domain Eukaryota; kingdom Metazoa; phylum Chordata; order Testudines; family Cheloniidae; genus Caretta; species Caretta caretta. The sequence continues at coordinate 30,750,798 of NC_134214.1, forward strand.
GATGCTCATTAGATTTCCCTTCTATATTCCTTGTGTCTCTTTGAGGGGAACTTGGACAATCATAGAAGGGAGAGATTTCAACCCTTCACCAAGGTAAGTCCAAAATGTGGAGACTTGTGGGCTTTTGTCTCCTGCACCTGTCAAACCTAGTTAAAGTCCACCTCACTAGGTCATCCAGTCTGTATCTAAAGGTATCCTTCCCATCTTGATAGATAGATTCCATATCTGCTCAGCAATCCTCCTTCTAAGATCATCATCCCATAGTCAAGAAAGTCAAAGTGCTCCTCTTCGGGTCTACCACACTACTATTTCCACCTCTGCCTTGATTGCACTGTCTCAAGCTGCACCTGCCTCCCTTTGCATTGGTGCTGTACAGGAGACTACTGTAATGATTACCCATATGTTACATATTTTCAGATTGTCTTTGAAAACATACCAGCCCCTGAGAACAAGGTTAGAAATGTAGCTGAGGAGTAAGATTTATTTAGCAACCAACTTTTAACAAAACTATATGTGCCTGATATTGCCACACACAAACATGGCACAAACATCCTGTAAACTTGTTTTTCTCATTGCAGAAGGAGACTGTGGGATGAAGCAGATCAAGAAAGGACACTAGGAAAGATTATTCCCTTCAGAATTTTGTATTAATACTTAACGTCAGCCTTCTGATAAGGATAAATTGCCCCTGGAGAGGAGAGGTATTAGTAATGGAGAAATGAGATATCACTTTTGGACATATTAATTCATAAAGGAAACAAACTTCTGATTCTCAGAAATATTTATAGAGAAATATTACAAGAAATACGTTCAGGTTGTTAAAAACCAAGAAAGAGCACTCTGAGATATAATGGCCAGGAATCCATCAAGAGATACCATGGGATGAAATGCATCTTTTGTTTAAATCAGTACACTAAAATAAAACACACAGTATTATATAAGGAGGATTTCAACAATTAGAATATTTATATACTTAGAGGTGATAAAGTTATATTAATTACTGATGGCAATTTGTCATTTGTGGAAGTGCAGTGTAGTGTATGTTACAATAATATGAATGAGACTGAAAGTTACCTGAAAGCCACATTCTCAAAGCCTGCTGATAATAATTAGAAACTCAGTTATGACTCTTACAGCCATAGCAGCACTGGAGAAAGAAGCCACTGAAAGCATGATGCCTGCAGAGGCCAGAAACAGGCATAATTCTTCTAATCCCTTTGCTTACAGAAAGGACTTGCTTCCTTTGGAAAAGGTGTAGTTTGCTCTTCCACCTTATGCAGTCCTCATCTGTTGTGTGCCATATGACCACAACTACACTAAAACCACAACCCAGACAAACAGCTTTGCCTGCAGTACCAGCATCACACTCCTTGCACTTATGGAACAGGGGCCAGAGTATTATGGTAGTTGGGAGTTCCTTGTACCTGGAGAAAAGATTCTCTGGACCCTCTCTCCCCAGCAGATCCATGTTGGGGCAGCTATCATTGGGTCCTAGTTCTTCTACAGAAATGTAAACAATGCATAATTATAGAACTCAAGGTTCAAAGTCTAACTCATTCATAATGTAGAGCCAGTGTCTGCCAATGTGTGGGCACATCAGTATGCAGTTGTAGTTTCATACACAGTAGTAAAAGCTTTCCAAGTGAGAGGAAATATTAATGGAATGTAGAATTATATCAGCATTTTCTGCGTGAGAAGAGCTGCTGAGGGTCAATGAAGATGTCTCAAGTGTAACAAATGCAGAAACACCTCATCTACATAATGCCTTCACTGGTCTTCTGAAAATCCACAGAAGGTTCAGCAGACTGGAGAAATTTCTCATTTTGTATCTTGGTCAGGTGGGTGCAGTAGCTGCTCATAAAACATAAAATATAAATATTTACTGCAATTTAGTTAAGGACCTCCTAAAAAGGCATTGTTATCCATGCACAGTACACCTCTGCTGCTATGTTTTTACTGCACAAGAAAAGTTTACTTAATTTGTATGCACAATTACTTTGTAGATCCATTGAGTGAAAGGCTGGAAGAGATCATTAAATCTTCTCCTCTAACATGTATATCACAGGTCATTAAATTGCACCCAGTTATCCCTGTATGAAGCCCAATAACTTGTGGGAGTAAATAGACTGTAAAAGGAGGTAAAGTGTTTGTAGATCTCAGCAAATGTGGGATTGGCAGAGTAAAGGTTGCATGGACACTCTTAACTCTGTATTTTCTCATCTAGTTTTGCTCAACAGTAATGTTCTACAAGAATACAACTTGCCATCAAGCAAACTTAACTTTGTGTTAAGGTAGTTTTTTGCCATTGAATTTCCTAGTATTTTTAAAGGCAGGAAAAGATACATGTTGCTGGTAGAATTTAGTTGTCATCAAATCAGTTGTAAATATGTCTCAGAATTAGCATATGAGCTGGCAGCCTCTCTCTCACACACACACCCCCTGATTCAGTCACATGTTTCCAGCCATGCCTCTGACCCATTCACTGCGTTTCCCCCTCCAACCTGGCCTCCCCACCACAAGCAGGGACTGCATCTCCCTGAAGCCTTCTCTCTTTGGCAGATAAATGTTTCTATTGCAATTACTTTCTCCCTCCTATAACCGGCTCACATGCAATACCTGGAGCAAAGGGCAACTATGCTATAGTGGCATAATGTTTCTGGTTGTATTTTGCAATGGTTGGAAGGTGGAGTTTGTAGTAAGGCTGGGGAGAGAAGTTAGACAGTTTGAAACAAACCCTGAGAGAATGATCCTCTGACCCCTCTCCAGTAGACGTATCCTATTGCCAATAACCACTGGGTACATCTACACTGCATTTTAAAACCAGTGGCAGTGAGTCTCAGAACCAGGTCTATAGACTCAGGCTCATGCTACAGTGCTTAAAACAGCTGTGTAGTTTCTGACTTGAACTGGACCTTTGGCTCTGAAGCCCAAGAAGGAGACAGGATTCAGAGCCCAAGCCGCAATACCTACACTGCTATTTTTAGCACCAAGTGCAAGCCCAAGTCTTTAGGCCTGGGCTCCGAGACTTGCTGCCCTGGGTTTTAAAACATAGTTTAGACATACCAATTGAGGAGTCTATTATACAATGCACATTTTCTGGTCATCCACGAACCTTCTAGTTTTCCAATTAATGTTCTTTCAACACTTGTTACTAGCTTTCATGCAGCATTGAGGTGCCCTGGCAGAGCTAGCATTTGCCTTGGCATGTTGAGATGCACTAGCAGAGCTGGGGCTCCTGGGAGTTAGGGTACACTGGCAGAGCTGGGGTGCTGCCATGCCTCCCTCACTGGAGCCCTAATCTCTCATCTCCCTTACCATGCATCCCCCATTTATTCCCCACACCTTAACCCCTCTACCCTTATTCCCTCACTCCTCTGGCCCCTAATACTCCTCTCAGGAAGCATTGATGTCTGATTTCGCACCCCCCCATGATGATCTTGGGAGACAGACCAGTCCTCGCTTACAGACAGCCCCCCAACCTGAAGCAAATACTCTCCAGCAACCACACACCACACAACAGAACCACTAACCCAGGAACCTATCCTTGCAACAAAGCCCAATGTCAACTCTGTCCACATATTTATTCAAGTGACACCATCATAGGACCTAATCCCATTAGCCATGCCATCTGGGGCTCATTCACTTGCACATCTACCAATGGGTTATATGCCAGCATGTGCCAGTAATGCCCATCATGTACATTGGCCAAACTGGACAGTCTTACACAAAAGAATAAATGGACACAAATCTGACATCAGGAATCATAACATTCAAAAACTGGTAGGAGAACACTTCAACCTCTCTGGCCGCTCAGTAAAAGATTTAGGGGTGGCAATTTTGCAACAGAAAAGCTTAAAAAACAGACACCAGTGAGAAACTGCTGAGCTTGAATTAATATGCAAACTAGCTACCATTAACTTGGGTTTGAATAGAGACTGGGAGTGGCTGGGTCATTACACATATTGAATCTATTTCCCTAAGTTACGTATCCTGACACCTTGTCAAAATGGGCCATCTTGATTATCACTACAAAAGTTTTTCTCCTGCTGATAATAGCTCATCTTAACTAATTAGCCTCTCAGTTTGTATGGCAACTTCCACCTTCTCTGTGTGTGTGTGTATATATATCTTCTTGCTATATGTTCCATTCTATGCATCCGATGAAGTGGGCTGTAGCTCACAAAAACTTGTGCTCTAATAAATTTGTTTAGACTAAGGTGCACAAGTACTCCTGTTCTTTTTGCAGATTCAGACTAACATGGCTGCTACTCTGAAACCTGTCATTTTCTTAAATGCTATTGTCAGGTTGAGTCCCCCAGAGATGTAGTGGGTGCCATGCACTACCGAAAATTCAACAGATTGTGACCATTATCAAATCAATAGTTTGATCTCTAGTTCTGGGCAAAAAACCCAAACAAAACAAAAAACCCATGAATAACAATCTAGAATTTTTTTTCAAAATTGCTATTATTTCGGAAGCTTATATCTCCAGAACACCTGGCTGAAGTGACTCCAGATTTCGGTCACTAACCCTAATTTGCACCCTCAAGAGGCACACCAAATTTCAAAGAAATTCAACTTGGCGGGTCAATTTTAGAGGACTTAGAAAGCTCCACTTTAAACAGATGCAACCTGAACTATAGTGGTACTCATGCCCCACTATAATATAGTTTTCCTTATACTTGGTATAAGAAATTCTCATTGCTTCCATATTATTAAACAAATGTGGCATCATGAGAGGATATATCAAGATAATCACATGTAACAATTCCAAAAGCAGCTCAGCCTCTGGGCTTTATCATCAGGAAAGTACAGAACTTCAGATGCACAACCACCATACACTTTCTCCAGTTGCTGTACCTTGAGGCTATATTAACATATGCACTTTTGAAATCTCTCTTGCTAGAGCCTCAAAGATCGCTTCTAAAATTATGTGACAGCATTAGTCAGCCAACTTGGATGCAATGATGTTTTCAACGACAACCTGGGGAGATATAAAGGGCAATCCATGTTTTTGACAGCATTGAGTGTCACTGTCAGGGTTTTTTTTTTATTTTTATTTTGTGTGTTGGAAAACATGTTAAAATAGCAAAACATCCTCCATATTGTAGTGTTTTCACAAGGCCTTTCATACAACAGGTAGATTGTGCTGAAAAATATAAAGCTCAGGTTGTATGAAAATGAAACATTTTTTTACACACTTGGGATCAGCGTGTTTTGGCTGGTGCAGAGAGACCACTTGTCTGTGTTGAATGGCGCATTTCAGAATCTTCTGGTCATCTCCCAGGAATGAATGTGCTGGAAAACACAGCTGCAAGTATTATAAGGCTAGAGGGCTATCAAAGTATAGGCAATACAAGCACCATGACTACATTACTGAGCTACCCTAGTTTATCACTCTGTAATTGCATGTGCATGACAACATAGTAGCAAAGGCTTTTTAGGGTCCATCCACACTAAACTGTACAACCAAGTTTGTAACAAGTTAGTGGTTGTCTCTAGATATGGTCTGTGCCCACACGGTTAATAAATGGCTGGTTACCATGGTAACTAGAAGTACATCACCCTTATCAGAAGGCTACACTGACAGCCAGTTGTCTTCCTATATATAGATCACAACACTTACCTTTGAGTGGGGACCCACTATCCACATTGGTATGGCACCATATGCCAGAGTACAATCATGAACTGCTCTCTATACATGTACTGTGAGCACCCAAACCACCTGCTGAGGGCTATGATGGGATAAGTGTTCAGAGCTCCCCATTAAGCACAGTTAAGCAGCATTGGACTGGACAGTGAGGGAAGCTGCTGGGTTGGATAATGCAGGAAGTGGGGGAGGAAAAGTAGACACAATACACACATCACAGAAACCATTGCTTTACTGAGCTTTCCTCTATTTGCTTGGCAGACAGATCCAAATGACGATTCAAACAGCTTGTGGGCTTCAGATTCAAACCCAACCCCTGGAATTCAAATTCTATATGTTCGATGGCTAATCATTAGTATTTTAGAACCAGATTTTCAAAAGAGCTCAGCTCCCCATTTAAGCACCTATAGTGGCCTGGGATTCAGAAGTGCTCAGCATCCACCATCTCCCATTGTTCCCAGAGCAAGGGTTTCAAAACAGAAGTTGCTGGGGCATCCCTGTGATCCTGTGCAGACTCTGCACTGGGGCCCTAGCTGTCTCTGCTGCAACCATGCAGAGGATTTCCTTGGCTGGGACCACTGACAGTTGTGTTTATGTACCTGCTGCATCCTGCTTCCTTTCCAGCATCTCAGCTGTTGTTCTAGACATATAATGGTACACCAACTGGAGGAAAGCACTTATATGCCCTCCTTTTGGGTGCCTTGGAGTCATTGGAAGATGTACCCCCTCCGACTAGTCAATCAGCTAGGATGTCCTCTGGCCCAGCTACTGTCTACTCCCAAATCAATGAGGAAATTGACCTCCCACAAGGAGGGAGCCGGGGGGAAGGGAAGGAAAAAGGAGGAGACCCTTAAATAAAGCACAGAGCCTTCTTTCTCCCGCTAGCCCAGATAAAGTCCCCCACCTCTGAGGCTGCAGGGGCTTATTCTCAATGAATGTTATCAGTGGAAGCTGCTGGGTATTGCTCAATATTTGTACAAATGCTCAATATTTCATAATTAGTAAGGTGGCCTATTGGAACTGGTTGGGTAAGAGAGTTAACAGGATAAAGAATCATTCCTCTGTGTCACCAGTTTCAATCCAGCCTGCGTCAGTAGGAATTTAATTTACCATCTGATACATAGACACCTCCCCGCAAAAAAAAAAAACAAAAACAAAAAACCCACGTGTGATTTCAAAACAGCTTCTAGTAAATGCAGGATGTGCTCATCTAACAAAGCTTCTACCAGAGCTAGCACTACTTGTCACCCTTGCTGGCATTTTGAGACAGGACTGACTCGGACTAGGGAATGGAATTCCCTCTCACTTTTAGATCTTGTCTCTTCACATCAGGATCATGTAACTCTGGTGTACCACGTGGGGAAACTTGCTCGGCCACTGCCTCTGCTGTAGCTGTTGTACGGATAAAGTCAAGTTCTCACTCCGATGCCTTTTGCAAGCACCTAATTCACAAAGATATTAAAAATAAAATAATGAGTAGCTGACAAGTTATTTCAGCATGATTGCCTAAGGTTACCATAATTTCCTCTGGCAAAACCGAGGAGCAAGCATATTCACAGCAAAAAAGGGAAAAGGCAGCCAACTTGCAGAGGGCTGGTGATATGAAGAGTTAGAGCATGATGGAGCTGTTAAATTTGAATTATTTTCTAATACTGTTCTTTGAATATTCAAAATGAATTTCAATGCATAATATGTCTGTTTCTGTACCTATAAAAAATCTCGAAGTACAGGCACAATACAGATGTCACTGTAGAGGGCTTCAGTGACCTTCAAGTAATAACAGAATAGCCTTTTACTTTAATAGACTCTGGCATTATTATAATAGACTATGGCATTATTATAATTCTGTCATGGTTAGTTACAAAATGTGAGTTATTAAAGTTACATATAGGCAGGTCAGCTGTGCTAGAATGAGGATTTTAAAACAACCAGAAAGAACTCCAGTAGATTACACAAATCATATTCAGTTTTTGATAGTCCTGAACTGAAAAGGAATTACTGAGTCCTTTTTAAGAGGACTTGCAAATGCACAGTACAAATGTAATGACTGTATCAAAGTCAAAGAGTACAAAAGATTTGAGGGTATTTTTTTGTCCCCAAAGCTCCTTGAAATAATTTCCTTTTCACTTTGGAGGCAAGGCTAGTAGATTAAGACATATCACAATGAAGATACCATGCCAAGCCTGCTGTCTCCAAACTGTTGTCCTTGCATAACATTCACTTACAGTGTGTTAAAAAGCATCTGCAAGTACACATGATCGGGGAATCACAATCACAATCTTCAGCATATTAATGTGCTTTGCATGCTGCACTGGGAAGGCAAAAGTTCAACTCTCAGTCAGATCAAACACATTCTTGTTATTTACAGTTCCTGGAGCTGCCATTTGCTACAGGAAACAGCACACTTGAAAGTAGCCCTCCCAGTGATTAGAAAATTGAAAGCAACTTTTAATCTGGAATCCCACCATGACTTTTATTAAGGGTTTGCTTAGGTTAGCCTGCTGTTCAGTATCAGAACACACCACCACCATCACCCTACTTAACAGTGCTACAACAATCTGTCTGCTGAGAAGTGTCTTCTTAAGGTGGTGACGGGATAAATCAGAGAACTAAAGTCAATCTTCATAAAATATGCAAGCTCCTTCTAGAAAGTAAACCATGTTATGTTCTCGGCTACACCTTAGCAGTTCCATTGATTTGAATGGGACTGGAGGATGAAATGGGATTTGGTCCTGAGTTTTTTTTTTCTCCAAATAAATTTCCTAAGAAATCAGTGCAACTACTGACTGAGTATGATACAATGCTAAAGGACTGATGGTATCTCAGTCTGGTCCTGTAAAAATCAGAGGTCTCAACTCCATATTGACAAAAATCTTAATCGGATGAGTAACCCTGGTGATATATTTAAATGAAGAAAGCTTTTTAGAGATGCGTACTCCCTTTGAATTTGATTGGAGTTGCTTATATACCACAATTGCAATATCAAGTCTGAAGAGTCAATTAAACTTGACAAAAAAATTGAGATTATGGTAAATCATGTCTGGACAACCTATTTGACTGAAAAATAACCAATACATTGCCTTTTATGGAAAGTGTTTTCCACTTAAATTTTTCCACTTACTAGAGCAATTTTTCCCTATGAAAAGATGTCACAAATTTCAATATCTCAAAGGGAAAGACCTTGCTATGGCAGAACAATCCAGATGCAAACACACTGAAGTTCATGGGAAGTGTTCCGATTGCTGCACTCCTTGAAGCAATTCCACATCACAATACATTGCTGTATGTGTGTATTCTACTCAAACTATAGCAACCGCAATAGCAAGAAGGTTTCTACACTAGTTAAAACCAGAATAAAGACTTCTGCACTGCATCTCCTTCTCACTCACTCGTTTTTAAGAGCCTGAGCTGCATTGGGATAGGACTTGCACCATACAAAGCAAGCTGGAAGTATTGGGCATAGGGCAGGAGAAGGCATCAGCATGGGAGAATTCTCAGTAGGCTAGAGCCACATTATGGGCTTAGAGACAGCTTTCTTGACACCCATGTCCAAGGGAAAAAATGATGGCATGGAAATGTGTTTTCTTCCCAGTGATTTACAAATAGCAGAAAAGCCCTCTTGGGGACATTCATTAATTCATTTTAGAGACTGGCCCAGGATTGGAGGGAGCTGTGCCAAACATAGCCTCAAATCAGTCCAGGGCTGGGACATAAAACTGCACCCAGAATGGATCCTCAAATCTGTCTGAACTATGCATACTTCATTTTCAGTTATAGTTGTTTGCTTAGATTATTTTAAAGTCCGAATTAGTTCTGTCCATGAAATGGGTAAAAATTTGTTTCATTTCACACTAGTTACATTATGGGGCAAAGAGGCTTAAATCATGGACACATTTAAATAAATATTTCCAGGAAATTTATGTGATATTTATTGGTAAGACTGTATTAATTTTTGACACTGCAAAGGGTAGAGTGAGAACTATTGTCAGTGATAGGAATATAGTTGTGAGTGTCAACCTCCAGAATATTTTGTTTTCTAGCTAATAAAGCCAAATTGTCAGGTAGTAAGATTAGAACACACTCAGCTGAACAAAGTGACTTCATAGTGACTGAACAGTGACGAGATTGTGATAAAAGTTCAAACATTTTATGAAATCTCAAGATTTGATAAACCCAAAGATATTACCACCACTTATTAAAAAAAAAAAATCAACTAGCTTTATGCATCTTTTGGTATTTCCTCCCAGGGCTCCATCATCTAAAAATAATCATAGTATGTGCTAAATTGATTTTTGTATTAAGTGGATTAAAAACTGGCTAACAGACAGATCTCAAGATTGATTATTGTACCCCATTAACAATTCTAACAGATATGCTTCTAATAAACCTATACAGAGCTCAGTTCTCAGACAGATCTTGATCACTGGGTGAGCTAGGCACAAACATACATACATTTTAATATGGCCAAATATTAGTTCATAAATGTAGCAAAGAAAGTAGGCAATAGGGTTTGGGAGTGGGGGCACTGTATCCTGGAAAACAGTGAGGCTGAAAAGGGTCTAAAGGTTGGGTGGATAATCCCAACTGAATGCGCTCAATGCAATGCTGTGACTAAAAGTGTAGGAAAGCTAATTCAGTTCTTGGATATATGAACGGGGAAAATCAAGTAGGAACAGTAGTATGTGTCATGGTTGACCACTGCTGAAATACCATGTCCACACAGCAAAAAGTATGTTCAAAAATTGTAAATGGCTCAGAAAAGAGCCACAAGACTGATATGAGGTCTAAAAAGCATACAATAAATAGATCAAGAAGCTTGATCTGTTTAACTTGTTAAAGAGAAGGTTAAGATTTGGTCACAGTCTAAAAATACCTACACAAGAAGATGATTTCTGATAACAAAATGGTTCTTTACCATAGCAGAGAAAGGCATAATGAGCTTCAGTGGCTTGAAGTTGAATATAGACACATTCAGACTGGAAATAATATGCCCATTTTTTAACAGTGATAGTAATTACCACTGTAGCAATTTACCATGGGATGTGGTGAATCCTCCATCACTTGAAATCTTTAAACCACGACTATAATTTAGTTATTGGGATGTGGAGACATATCCATTTTAGATCCTATTATCTCTTTTGAGAAATGGAGAAAAGTGGGATGGTGATAGGGGGCAAGGAGAGAAACTTAAGTCTATGAAAGCCTGTAACTGACCATAATCAGTAAGATACAATTATCAAATATGTGGGGAAAAAACCTGTCTCAGACTTCTTCCCGCCTTATGAATGAACCTTCTTGGGATCATGTCCCATCTTATTGGGATCAGGCCCCTTCTACCCCTGTCCAATTTCCACTCCTTCCAAATCCTCAATGTGGCCCTGTTCAGAATTGGTAGAACTGTGCCTTCTCTAGCAGAAGCCTTCCAATAAGACTCTTTCCCTTCCTGTTACCCTGGTCAGAGCTGGGCAAAATAATTTCAGCAAAAACTGTACTTGCAAATAATCTAGTTGGGGCTGGAATGAAACTGCTCACAAATTCAGGTAGAATTCATTGAATTGTTTCAGCCAGGAAAAAAATATCTGAAAGTTATAATGTTGTGTTGACATTTTCAAAAATGAAACATTGCAATTTTTTCTTTTCAAAACACTTCAGTTTTGAAATTTAGCTAAATTTAACTAAAAAGAATAAAAATAACACTCAAAAGAAAATGAAACAGGGTTTTTTCCCCTGTTCAGTGTTTTGTTTCGTCTACCCGTGATAGGGAACACTAACCTCCCATGAGTGCCTCCTGTCAGTAGGCACTCTTGCTCTCTGCTCCCGGCGCTCCCTGTCGGCTGTTAATCTCATTAGGTGGGTCTTAAGTGGCTCAGCCCTCCAGCTAAATCACACCATCTAAAGGCATGAAGGAACCCCTTGCAGGCTAAAAGGGTCCAACAGTGCCTGTGCCCTTGGTAATGACTTTAGCCCTATCTTTAGGCTCAATCCTCAGCCTCTTCTGGGCTAGCTTTAAGTCAATATCTGCCCTAGTATAGAGTAGGGCCCCCAGCACTTCCTCCTTGAAGACTTTAAGTCCTGCCCTTCATTTGGGCCTCTAAACAAGCTTTATCCCTTTCTTGGGACTTAGGCCACCCTACCAATTGTCAGTGATGGGGGAGGGGACTAAGTCTACCCACTACTCCAGGTTCTGACCCAGGGACCCTATAAATAGCAATGTTATGGGGTAAGCACCCCCACACTAGCCCAAGAGTTGGGTTGGGGCAGGTTGGCCCTATTAGCTAATTAGGCTGCAAGCAGAGGAGCTTTTGGCTGGAGGCAGCTAATTAGGGAACAGGCTCACCTGTGCAGGAACAGGCAGGGCCTATAAAGCCAGGTAGCAGCCCACAGTCTGTGGGCTGCTTGGAAGGGGGGGTAGTTACTCCCTGGAAAGAGGGAGGAAGCTTTTGAGCTAGTACAACCAGAGAGAAAAAGGGGAACCAGAGTGTAGGAAGCAATTTATGGAAGGATCAATGAGGGCAGAGACAGGAAGCCCTGAACTACTGAGCTGAGGGTCCCTCAACTGGAGCCTGGAGAAGTGGGTGGGTCTGGGTTCCCCTACCCATTACTGAGGGAATGGCACCAAGGCAGTGAGTGGGTGGACTGCCTAGAACTGTTGAGGATGCTGTGGGTTCTGGTGTGAGAGGAGCTGCAGACCAGAGATGATGGTGGTGTGCAAACCACAGAAGGGGGCATTGACCTTTAGAGCTAATCCCATAATTGACGAGGAGAGATTGGCAGTGAGAAGAGCACCATGTGACAAGTAGCCATATGGTGCTTCTTGTAACAGTTGCTGCTGCTATTCCCTGGGCCACTTCCCACATAGCCCCTTCCTCTTCACCCTTACCTCAGGGCTGAAGTTCTTCCTCACAGAGTGCTAATGTCACCAGAACCCATCTTCTGGCTCTCCCTTAAACTCCAGCAAAGAACACCTTCCTTGCTCCTCAGGTCCCCTCCAGAGACTGACTAGCTCAGACCCTGAGGCTCCTTTTATCTGAGCCTGCTGAGCTATAACTGGCTTCCTAGCAGTCTTTCTAGGCAGGCTAGGAGGACCCACCTTTACTGCTCCTTTTCTGGGGCCAGGTAGGATTGCTCTGCTTACTTGTAATCAGCTCCATATCTACCAACCCAAAACTAACAACTCTGGTATGCAACCAACCCATCTTTTTTCCAGAAGTTCTGGCAGCCTCTCTGCTGGGTCACTACACAGTTGAATTAAAATCTTACACATTGTTGAGAGCTCAAGTTCATGGAGCACATAACTAGCTTTGTTCCCTCTCCATTTCCATTTTTTATACAGTCAACCATGGGCAGGAGGACCTTACCTGGGCAGGTAGCTGCCTCATTACTGAATCACACATTGAAGTCAATAGTCAACTTCCATTGACTTCAATGGGAGCAGGAGCAGAACCTGTTCATATGTAAGCTGAAATATTTTTTTCACATGTGGTGATCAGGGTTTCCTGGTACTACTGAAATAGCAAATACGATGGGTATCTTCAACCTCTCAGTAGTTGTGCAGAACAGGTAAAACAATTACAGAGGAGGATTGGGACATGGTATCTTGCATTTTGGTCTATGTCCCCTGTCCAGCTGTGTTCTAGTTTGCATCTGTGGATATGGGACTCAATCCCCACACCGATGAGTATATGCAGGAAGAAGGTAGCTCTACACCACTTTTCCTCTGACGTGGGTTGTTCAGGACCCAAACATCCCCCACCATTACTTATATCAGCTCCAGGCTTGCCTGCAATCAGTGGCTGCAGTAACTGAAATCCAATGGTATGTCTTGCACTCTACCCCCTTCCTACCTCTGGCTTGTCATCTCCCTTTCCCACTCATTTACAGAGGGCTTGATTCTCCTCTCAAGGAATATTTGTGTTAATTAGAAATATGTCTGTTACCTGCAGTCAGGAATAAGGGACTGATCTAAGGTCCACTAAAGTAGATGAGAGACTTTCCATTAACTTCAATTAATTTTGGATTAGAGATAAGTGTCTTCAATATAAACAATAAAGATCATTTTAAATAAAATTAGTATGAGGCTTAGAATGAGTTTCAGTTTTGAGATGTCCTAGGCTGTAATCTAATCTTCTTTTAGTGCACTATAGATTTAAAGTCAGAGAGATTTCTGGAATTTAAGAAAAAATCTTTTCTTTTGAAAGACGAGAGACAATTTTGCTCCTTCTCTAATCCTTATCAAATAATCCACCTGTTTTTTCCATGCACTACATATCACCTTCATAGTTTCATCTGTGTGGTATAGTCCTGTGTTTAATAGTTTTCTAGTCACACTTCTTTGCTGTCAGTCATCTTCTAGTCTGGTGTAGTCTAAAATCACCACCTCTTCTCTCACTCATGAGTGTTGCCAGCACATTTTTGTTTTGCAGCTCCCAAATGTCCACCCAGCAGAAATTAGTTCAAGACAGACTTCCACTAATTTCAAAATCAACTGAAGGTTCTTCGCTGCTGTAAAAGACCTTGAGGAGTCAGTTTCAGAACTTGAATCAAAAGAAACTGAAGATTATTAAATCTAACAGTTTGGTTACATTTAATCTTCTACATTTCAGGTTGATCTTTCCTGAAAAGGAAGGAGGATTCATTGTGGAGAGTTTCACCAGGATTTCCTAGCCGCTTATAGGAAAGAGGGTATTTCATAACAAAAGTCTTTGAACCATCAACAAGCTAAAAGAATTCCTGAATGTGAAGTTTCATTAAGCATAATGGCCAAGCCACTTCTGACCTACAACAATAGGAAAGTTCTTCAAAGGAGATATTCTCCTTTAAAGTGATCATGTTTTTCCCCCTAGTTGTTTTCTATAAATATGATTAAACCCAGGTGCATAATTCATAACAAAATTTGAAAAAAATCACCTTTTTCATTTCTGTATTACCTACAGAGTGATTTTCCTGCATTTTTCCATTGTTATAAATTATTCACTGAATAATTTCGTGTCTTATACTTTATTCATGGATAGCTCATTGCAAGTGGTCAGTATTTCTAATTGAGCATGTTTCTATTAGACACATACACTGTTATGTTTCCGTTCTCTGATTGGAGGAGTATAACTCTCAGAATCAGATTTCCAGTGTGGATACTCATGACTCCAGATTAGTTTCCAGGAATATTCTACATTACTTGTTTAAACTTTACAACAGTTTCTGGAAACAACCACAGTGTGCTAAAAACTGCTACCTTCTTGTATCTATAATCAGATATGCAAACAGGTAGTGAAAGGAGATGAAAAATTTTGGACAGTTCAGTTCTTGTTCCTTAATCAAAAATTTGTCATCTCACAGATTTAGAAAATTCCACAAAAGAAACACCACATAATCAAAATCCAGCAAGTTTTCACTCTGTTGACCTTAATAAATCTCTTTTGGTGTTACATCTATATCACCCTGTATCAAAATATCAAGTCTTGTCCCCAGTGGGATCTTCAGTTTGTTCATCTTTTTTAAGGACAACAGGCCACATTTCCTATTCCACATCAAGGGAATGGGTATGCCTTTCTTTTTCTTTTTGTATTTCTCACATACAAAGGAATGCTTATCACATTCAAGCTGTTGCAGCTGTTATAATGTTTGCATTTTTTTCCATTTTAAATGTAGAAATGTCTCAAGTCTATAGAGCATGTTCTAATCTGTACCACCAACTCTCTCCAAGTTATCTGTGCACCCTGTTTTTCAAAGTAAATAAAAACAGTGAAACAAAGAACATTGACTATCAGACAGAAGCTGTAAAGTTCATTATTGTTATTCAACTGACTTGCCAAATGTGACATTTCACAAAATGGAGTGTCAAATACCAATTAGAAAATAACAAATTCAAAATGGTCATGTACTGTTATTGGGATGAAATGAGAACAATCCCAAATTAAAGAAAATCATATTGAGAAGTAATATCAGATAAACTATAAGTTACAGTGAGTGCAATTATTATAAATCAGATCATGTTAAACTTCTGCAACATATATTAACCATTTATGAAAATGTAAAGTTATTCAGTAAGTATTATGTCAGCTGGCAGAGACCTGGCTTTTTTAATCATGTTAACATAATGCAAAATAATTGGTTAATAAGGTTCTTTACCATACATGATTTAAATCGCATGCACAACTGCATGTACAGACCTGATTGGCTGACAATGCAGGGAAATTAAAAACAACTGTCTTATCTTGGTATGAAGGAGGAGTGTAAAAGGTGTGGTTGGGCTCCTTCCATTTCACTTCAAACGTTTAAGACCACCCGCTGAGAACCAGATTCATGTGGTGCCTTTTTGTCAGGGTTCAGGGATGGAATAGGGAGAGTGTTCGTTTACGAACTGCCCTACTGTACCTCAAAACCCTGCTTGAGCAGATCAAGTTCCCTTTGGCAGTGGTGTTGGATTCAAGAAGACCAATTATTCTGGTTGACTTCCATGTCTATCCCGGTGTCTCTTTAGCGTTAGCTCGTGTCCTTTGGCTGCTGGGACACAGGAGTGCTCTTATGTGATTTCTGGCTCAATACATGTAGCAGGAAAACTCTAGTTCTTGGAACTGAGCTGAAGTGGCATTTCCCACCTAAATTCCTACAAATACAACAAAAAATAATTTAAGGAGGAAAAACCCCTATATTACATGTAGCATGAAGCCATTATGCCAATAGAAAAGTCAAGCAAAATGAATTAGTTTCAACAAAATATGGAGCCCTACTTAGGGACTTGCTTTGCAAATAATGATATCCCATTCACGTACTCTGGAGAGTGCTATGTAATAATGACAAATGAAACCAGTGATCTACTATACTGCATGCACAAATCAGCAAACAGAAAAGACTAGGTGAAATCAAGCTACTATGCAGGTGTGAATATATTTAATAACTTCCCTAAATAAATTAAAGTCAAAGTCATGTTTTTTCTTATTGTGTATTTGTCTAACTACAGTATGTACAGCCTGTATACTTTAAAACATATGCTATGATGCCTTTCCTTACCAATCATCCTTTTTACCTATTCCATACTACTTTTTAATATTTACTGTAGGACTTTAACCTATTGTTTGAATGTTATGACTTTCCCACTATGCAAGACCATACACACTTATATTTCTATATGAATATTCCTAATAATAAAATGGAAGACTGAAGCAACCATTATCCTCTGAACTTTCAGTGAAATAAGTAACGAGCTGACTAAAATATTAGAAAAATGTGCATATATGCTGATCTACAGAAAATCCTTTTAATTCTACAAAATGAAAGCTAAAAGAATAAATTTATGTCTGATTTTCTGATATGGGAATCTATAAGGTTACATGTAACTGCTTCAGTCACATTGTCAAACACCACAGAACAGAGAAAAGAGATCTCCTTTAGGGCTCTCTTCTGGCCACCTGAAAGGGAACATTTCATCTGCTGTAGCATCATGTGATCAAACAGAACCATAATACACTATTGTCAGCTTCCCTAACATGTAGTTACTTACCAGAGACCATGTCACTGTTGCTCACACAACTTTTATCCTGTTGGCAAAGATATGTTAAAATGGGGAAACTTGCTTCGTATGAAAACCAATGTTGCTTTCATCTAGTGAGAAAATATCACATAGAAATCGCTTTCCTTTGTGCTATCATGAAACCATCTCTGGATATTGACTTGGATATAGAAATAATTGGTGCATCTGGAAATGAGCTATGAATCCTGAGTATTTATACCTTCTCTTCAATTTGCAGATTAAATTACCATTCACCCTAATCTTTGTCAAATTGCTAAAACACAACACCTTTTCAGGCACCAGTTACAGTATTTGGAATAACACCTCTGCTGAAAGTATTTTCATCTGCTCAACAAATATTAAAACTATATGTTCCATTCACTAGCTAGATACATTCCTCTACCATCCTTCATCTGAAGTTTAGGTGATGAATATCCTGATACACCCTTAATTACCAAACAATGCTCAATATTTTTCTGAATGCTTTTCTCATTCTCTTCTGCTAAACTACAGAAAGTAAGCATCAATTTAGAATAATCTGTCATCATGGAAACTTGCATATCTTTTCCTTTGCAAGAGATTTCTGGACTTTGCCCATCATTATTTCTCCTGCAGCAATCAAAATAGTGTTTTGGCCAGATATTCACTAGGCCTCACCAACTCTTTAGGCACCAAAATGAAATGGCCAGTTATTCAAGAGCGCTCAGCAACCAGGAGCTCTCATTGATCAGGACCCACAACTGAAAGAGGACACCTAAAGGGATGGATTTTAAGTGGCAGACTGCAACTTTATTAAAATGTAACATTAGACAGGGTGCAATTTGCCCATGTCCCTGTACCTATCCCTGGATACATGCCTCCTTTCGCCTGAATCTGTCCAGCAGCTTCCAGCTCCAAGCAAGTTTTCCATCCACTAAATCAGTGGGTAGCATTGTTCTGAATAGGAGCTGACCTCTTTACAAAGCTGGCCTTTAATGCACAATATAAGAGAAAAAATAAGAGTATACAGTATATTGAGAGATTCAGGTTATTTAAAGCTCTTCATGCAGGAATTTCTCCCCTCCCCCCACAAAAAAAGATTGATAGTGTAGCTATACACACACACACACACACACGCTAACAAAAACCAGCAAAGCCCCATGTGTGTTAACTCGAAAAGCCTGAGCGCTAAACATTGTTCTTTTCTCTTGTATTATTTATGAAAGTGAGCTTTGGTATACTGAAACTGTGCAATAATAATGGCCTTGATCAAGTGGCGTTCTGCACAGAGAGAACAGATACATTTTTCAATCCTACCAACATTTGCTGTGTTTGTATTGATACTGAAAATACTTCTGACAAAGACCTTCACTTTTTACGGGATAATCAAGGTTTACCGTAAATTATGGCAATATATCTGCTGTAGTAAATATTTAACACTGCATTTATTTAAACCTTTTGTTTGCTGTGTAATCTAAAACATTTATGGCTGTATCCTCCCAAGGGGGGGAAAAAACAGTACTTCAAATGGGCAGCAGACAACTCCATTTATCTAACACAGGGGCGGGCAAACTTTTTGGCACGAGGGCCACATTGAGTTTCTGAAATTGTATGGAGGGCCGGTTAGGGGAGACTGTGCCTCCCCAAACAGCCAGGCATGGCCTGGCCCCCACCCCCAGGGCTCCTGCCCCATCCAAACCTCCCCCCCCCACAGTTCCCTGTCCCCTGATGGCCTCCCCGGACCCCTGCTCCATCCATCCATCCCTGTCCCCTGACTGTCCCCCGCCACCCCATCCAACCCCTCCTCTCTTCCTGACTACCCCCCCAGACTCCTGCCCGATCCAACCACCCCTTCTCCCTGACCGCCTCCAGAACCCCTGCCCCTGACTGCCCTCCGCCACCCCATCCAACCTCTCTTCTCCTTCCTGACTTCTCCCTGGGACCCCTGCCCCCATTCAACCCCTCAGTTCCCTGCCCTCTGACTGCCCTGACCCCTATTCACACTTCCACCCCCTGACCACCACCCTGAACTCCCCAGCCCTCTGTCCAACTTGCCCCTGCCCCCTTACCACGCTGCCAGGAGCACCGGTGGCCGGCGGCACTACAGCCGTGCCGCCCAGAGCACCAGGACAGACAGCCATGCCGCCCGGCTGGAGTCAGCCATGCCACCGCACAGCACGGAGCACCAGGTCAGGCCGCGGCTCTGCAGCTGCACTGCCTGGCAAGAGCTTGCTGGTGGCGCAGTGAGCTGAAGCTGCGGAGGAGGAGGAGCAGTGGGGAAGGGGACAGGGGCTAGCATCCCAGGCCAGGAACTCAGGGGCTGGGCAGGAGGGTCCTGCAGGCTGGATGTGGTCCATGGGTCATAGTTTGCCTACCTCTGATCTAACATGTAAAATTGTTAGAACCACAAGTTTCAGTGGAGTGGGTTTTTTGTTGTTTTTTTGTTTTGTTTTGTTTTTTGGAAGCTACTCATTGCAGGAAGATGCCTGTGGATAAACTCTCTGAACTTTTTACGTGAGTAGACTAGTGTTAGGTTTAATGTTATTGTAATCTAACCTCCTATTAGATTAGTAAAACATTGGCCTAAGTCATTAGTGCGATTAATTGGGCAGGTAATGAATTGTGCTGGGAATATCTGAATTATATCACTTCAGAATTATATAACATAAACTGTCAAAACCAGCTTAATTTGGAGTCCTTGTATCCATCATTAAACCATTATTCTGTATAAGAAAAAATAGAGAAACTAAATTATCTGAGGCCAAAGTTTTCAAGAGTGGTCACTGATTTTGTGGTCTTCAGTTTTTGATGTCCAGCTTGAGATACAATGTGTCACGGGGCGCTCCACTCACTGTGAGGATGGTACCGCCTCCTGGTAACTCCAGGGATTAGCTTTTGAGGTCAATACCCCCTCTGTGGTTTGCACACTATCACCCTGTCTCTCACAGGTCTGCAGTTCCACTCTCGTCCCATGTACTGCAGCTCATTCAGTGTTTTGTGACTCACCCTCTGGCCAGCTCATTCAATGTTCCCCCCTTCTGGAGTAGCAAAGGCCCTTCTCCAGAGCAGTCCTAGGTGATTTTCTCTCTCACTGCCCCATAGTGCCACTCTTTCAGTGGCTGGTAGGGGAACCCAGGCCTGCCTTCTACCCCAGGTTCCAGTCCAGGGACCCTCAGCTTAGTAGTTACGGGCTTTCCTCTGTTAGCCCTCACTGCTCCTTCTCTGCACTGGTTCCCCTTCTTCTTTTGGGCAAACTAGCCCCCAAACCTTCCTCCCTCTCCCCAGGGAGTGACTGCTGCCTGCTTTCCTACAGCATTTCCAAGTAGCCCCTGTCTATTACCAACTACCGGATGTTATACACGCCCCACCTGTTCCTGCACAACTGAGCCTACACTCACTTAGTTCCCTGTTTCCTGGCTCCTCCTCTAGGTGCAGCCTGTGGAGTTAATTGGCCTGCCTGGCCATCTTAACCTCTTCTAATCCTGTGTGGGCTGGATTCTAATCCAGTTGTGCACAAACAGCAACCCCTTTGTGAAAAAAGGTATGTCAGCTTGTGCCCCCAATTTTGGGGGGGGGGGGGCAAAACAACAACTACAATAGCTGTTTTTGAAAGTTGGCTGTACATTAACACCACATCACATACCATCGAAACCCAGCTACATGGAAATGGGAAAAGCAGATCACTGGAGAACTCTATCTAATGTACCATAGCAGTTGAAAAAGCAGATAGATAGGATACTTATGTGCATTTAACAAGATTTAGAAAATAAGGCAACAAATATTACACTACTTGGAATAAATTATGATATGCAGAGAATGATACGTCAAGTGCTATCTAGTTTTGATCACTTCCTGTCAGAGATAGTTGCATACTATGAGAAATCACAAAGTTTGGGATTATTGATCATCATAAGGATAAAAGACTCAAGCTGTGCACACTGAATTACAAATATGTTGAATATCATGAATATAGGTTGAATTCAGCAAGGCAAATATTCCTGAATAGCATTCAGGAAAGCATATTTAAAGGACCATTGGTAACTTATTTTTGTGGTTCATGTGGTGGCATCACCTTGACTTTAGTTACGTGTTCCTTTTTGAGATTGTAGGAATGTTTAACTCTTTATTGTTACTACAGCAGCATGTGCATGCATATGTGATTTGAATAGCTGTATAGAACAGTTGCTTTATTTTTGTAAAGCTGGTTGTAACAAGAGACCTGAGGGCAGCCCACTCAACATAGGGAGCTCTTGGACTTCTTGGAAGGATTGGGGAAGCGTATTGAACCGTGACAATTCAGCTTGCTCTTTATATACCTGTCTGTGGTTTTTATGCAAGGTTTTGATTTGATTTTAGTGCGGGTAGGAGAACCATTAACAGAATGAGTGCCATTCAGATCTTTAGCTAATTGCACTGCTGTATGAGAGCATCAAAATATGCTACTTCATCTAGTAAGGCAGAGGTAGCCAACCTAGGGCCTGAGGGCCATACTCGGCCCACCAGAGAATTTCCTAAGGCACATGGCCTGCTTCAACACAATAAACTAATGTCCAATTCATTATCATTTTGTCATCATGTTTACATCATTTTAGTTAAATAGACAATACTGTACATAGAAAAAATCTATATAAACACATACAAAACAAGTTGAACTTAAAATATAAATCAATACAGGTGAATTTAAATCTTATTAAAATATGTAGAATCTGTTTGGCCCACACAAGGTTGTGCTTAGGTTTATGGGGCTCTCCTGTGCAATAAGGTTGGGCATTACTGTATGTAGGCATCCATTTTTCAGGTGCATATTTAATTTTCTTAAGCTACCTCAAAATTCCTGTTTCAGGTAGCACTTGCTCCCACAATCGCATCAACCACATCCTCAGCTTAGTATAAGGGGACGAATATGCTCTGGAAGCTCCTCACATCCTCCCCATCCACTTTAGGGTATCTTGCTTCACAAAGGATCCAAGGAGGAGGAAATGGTCTCACAGCAACTGAGACAGTGCATAGCCCTTTTTTGGGGGGTGGAGGAATGCGAGTGCAGAAGGATCTACCTTCCTTTCCACCCTACACACCCCATAAGACAATGGTGGGTAAGCTCTATCCCTTAAGTGATACCCTGAGCAATAATTTACATTTTTGCCTTTACATTTTTTTTACTATAATTAAGGCTGTGAGTCTATCACAGAGGTCACAGATTCTGTGACTTTCCGTGACCTCCATGACTTCTGCAGTGGCTGGTGCTGGCCCTGGGGCTGCCAGAGCCGGACAGCCCCTGGGACAGCAGCAGCAGTTTGGGTGTGTGGGAGGGGGCTCAGGGCTAGGGACAGCAGTTTGGGGGGTGTGATGGGGCACTTACCTGGGGAGGGGGGCCCCGCTGCAGCTCCTAGGCAGTGAGGGGCGGGGGGAATCTCTGCCCAACGCACTGCCAGTGCCTGCTTACCCAACCCCCACAGCTCCCATTGGCTGCAGTTTCCAGCCAATGGGAGCAGTGGCAGCCAGTGCTTGTGGCGGGAGCAGTGGAGAAGGTCCTGCCCTGGCCCCTGCCTCTACCACCTAGGAGCTACAGGGATGCCGAACAGGGTACGAAGCTCCTGCCAGCCCTGCCAACCCTCCCTCCCTGCCCCAGCACCAGTGAGGGTCCCGAGCCATGCGGCATGGCCCGGTCTCCCTCTCCCCCAGTACCAGCAGGGGTTCTGCAGCACCCACAGCGCCCCTGGACCCCTCCCCCCTCAAGTTTTAGTCATGATGGGTATTTTTAGTAAAAATCATGGACAGGTCATGGGCCCGTGAATTTTTGTTTATAGCCCATGACCTGTCCATGGCTTTTACTAAAAATACCCATGACTAAAACATAGCCTTAACTATAATCTCCCCACAGAAATACCATTTTTAGAATATTACTATAGATTGTGTAATATCAAGGGAGGGATTGGAATCAGAGACTCTGCAGTTAAGTCTTCACAGTGATTATTTATTTTCTGCTTTTTATAGGATATTGTCCATCACAGATTCATTTTAATCTTTCTGCTCATGAACGATCTGTGAGCAGCCTGACTTTTACAAATCAAAGAGACGAGGTGGGTGTGATAATATCTTTTATTGGACCAGCTTCTGTTGGTAAAAGAGATACAAGCTTTTAAGCTTACACAAACATCATCTTCTCTGGGAAAGCTAAATTAATGGTGTAACAGATGTATAGCATAAGTAGTTGACACATATTGAAATTGATCATTCAAGATTTAGTGACCAGTGCATGCACCTTTGCCATTGTAGGGCAAAAGTTGGGGTGGAGCTTAGCGGGTTACAAATTATTGTAATAATTTGCCAATAATTTGTAATAATAAGACAATTCTGTGTGAGTTCATTTGAGTGTGTAGTGATTGTCTCATATAATCCACATGGCTATTGGGGTATTTAGTGCACTGGATGAGGTACACCACATGTGACAGGTATGTGTAGGACACATGGATCTTGAAAGGTGTATTGTGGGGGGTATTGATCATCCTAGCAAGGGTTTTGCAGTTGTTATTATGGCAGATTGTAGCTGTTGTCTGGTGACACTTTGAGTTGGTATGTCCTGGTCTGTGGGAAGCTTGTGTCTGGTGATGATACTGGGGGGTTATTTGGAGGACAGAAGAGGGGGTGTGGAAAAGATTTCTTTCAGGCTATGGTCCCCATTGACTATGGGTAATAACGGATTAAAGATAGCCCTATAGATTTTAAGAATTCAGTCATTAATCATGATTTTTCCAACATAGGTTCATATTTGCCTATTTGTTATTCATATTCATGGCATATGATTGGTCATCTAAGGCACATGGTATTACATCCACCTTGTGTTTGGGGGACTGAAATTTTTTAAAACATGATTAATTAATGGTGAATTCCCCCCTCCAACCCTCATACATAAGTAACTTTGTTTACAGTAAATATGGGTATTAAAGAATCTCCCTTCTCCAAATGGTTGTGTAAAACAAAAACTCATTCACCTGCTTGTTCTCTGATAGCAAATTCAAGGGGGCATTGACATGGTCAAAGCAAACAGAACCTAGAAAAAAATTGTTCTTGAAGAATTTCCCAGTCTTCTGCCACCTCCACCTGTCAACTGCTTAATCAGCATATTACACATTATGGCAAGCAAGTGATAAATTAGGATTACTAGGGAATTTATGGATGTTCAGATATTTTTCAAATAGGAGATAAAGGCTTTTGAAAATATATGTTTATTTTCACTCCACTATCATCTTCAAGACAGTTAGTGAGCCACATTTAACAATGACTGATGAAGACTCCTGAAAATGGAGCGGAGGTGATACACATATTCCAGGATGTGTTAATCAGTTTTTATTCAGAGAAGATTGACTGTAGCTTCCAGAAGCTGGTTTTTAGAAAGCCAAGTATATGACTAGCATATGGTTGAGACTCTATTGCTGGAGCAATATCATAGGTTAACAGTGCTGCAAGATAGTCAAGTGGTGATACAATTAGCAGCTGAAATCAAAGATAATAATATGGATCATTCTATACCAACCACCACCAAAATATACCACTGTGTATTGCCTTTGTCATAAATATAAAGGGAAGGGTAACCACCTTTCTGTATACAGTGCTATAAAATCCCTCCTGGCCAGAGACAAAATCCTTTCACCTGTAAAGGGGTATGAAGCTAAGGTAACCCCGCTGGCACCTGACCCAAAATGGCCAATGCGGGGACAAGATTCTTTCAAATATGGATGGGGGGGAACAAAGGGTTTAGTCTGTCTGTGTGATGCTTTTGCTGGAAACAGATCAGGAATGCAGCCTCACAACTCCTATTAAGTTAGTAAGTAATCTAGCTAGAAATGCATTAGATTTCCTTTTGTTTAATGGCTGGTAAAATAAGCTGTGCTGGATGGAATGTGTATTCCTGTTTTTGTGTCTTTTTGTAACTTAAGGTTTTGCCTAGAGGGATTCTCTATGTTTTGAATCTGATTACCCTGTAAGGTATTTACCATCCTGATTTAACAGAGGTGATTCTTTTAACTTTTCTTTAATTAAAATTCTTCTTTTAAGAACCTGATCGATTTTTCATTGTTCTTAAGATCCAAGGGTTTGGGTCTGTGTTCACCTGTACAAATTGGTGAGGATTCTTATCAAGCTCTCCCCAGGAAAGGGGTTGTAGGGCTTGGGGAGATATTTTGGGGGAAGACATGTCCAAGTGGGCTCTTTCCCTGTTCTTTGTTTAAACACTTGCTGGTGGCAGCATACAGTTCAAGGACAAGGCAAGTTTGTACCTTGGGGAAGTTTTTAACCTAAGCTGGTAAAAATAAGCTTAGGGGGTCTTTCATGCAGGTCCCCACATCTCTACCCTGGAGTTCAGAGTGGGGAATGAACCTTGACAGGCTTCTTTTAGATTTCTGCAGACAATATAAATAGCATTAGCAGACATTCCCAAACATCCACTCCACAGAGGTACTGACGATGACTGTAAAAACTGTTCCATAAGTTAGCAGTGGTATATTTATCTTTAGCAATGGATCCTTCATCTGGCATCTCATGGGAGATATAAATCACAGGTTGGTGATAATACTGGATATGAACACATTATGGGAAGACATGGCCTCCCAGGACAGAATGACAGTGAAGAAAACTTTGTTGAACTCTGCAACCTGTGCAGTCTTTGCACTGGGGGTATACCATTTCCACAGATTGGCTTCCCATAACAATATGAAACCCACAAGGATAGAAATGTTAAAAACATTTCCTAAGTACCTCATTCAGCAGTTTTGCCATTATTCACTGAATAATTAATCTGCGGAATAACTTTTTGCAATATTTGACCAGAACAGCTGCTTGCTGAAGAGTATTCACCAGATAAGTAACTAATATTTGTAGAATAAAATACTTGACGAACTTTGTCTGGTATTCTACTAGCTGTAGTGCAGAATGTGACTGTATGCTTGCACCCTACTCTGACCTGTGTGCTTCAGATTTCCACTTTGCTACTGCATATTGTTCTAGGTGTTGACTTTTAATCTATAAAACCTTTCATTGTTGGGGCCTGCTCTTGAGGTTTTCACTTCACAACTCAGGTCTTGTCTACACTACAGAGTTTTGTTGACAAAAGTAATGTCACTACTCAAAAAGCTCTATAATAAAAATTGGTAGTGCATGTGCAGACTCTCTCTCTGTTGCTAGAGTGCATCCACAGTTGGGGCACTATCATCAACAGTATGAACAATGCAGGAGCTCAATATCTTCTGTCGCTAGGTCTTGTGGGAAGGGAGAGCGGATCGCGGTGCATCTTGGGACCTGGCTCAATGTCCCATAATGCATTGTCTTCTGTCCCAGCATTCCACGGGCTTCCGCTTTCTTTTGCAGCATTTTTCAATGGCCTTTGGTTGCTGTACACCCTGGCATCTTTGTGAGAAGGAATGGCTCTTGCACTACTCTCCTGTGTTCTGATAACTTTCATTAAGACATCGCAGATGGCAATGCAGTTAGTCACAAAGTTCCTAATTGAAGAAGACTCCCAGTTGTCTGACATGCTGTGTGATATGGATAGGAGCAACTTTAGATTGCTTTGGCATTCACAGAACAGCTGCAGATGGTGGACCATTGCTTTTGGGCTCAGGAATCAAGCACTGACTGGTGGGATCATATCATCATGCAGTGGCTATAGCATTTTTGGATGCAGAAAGACACCTTCCTGGAACTGTGTGAGGAGCTCGTCCCAGTTCTATGGTGCAAAGAGACCAGAATGAGAGTTGCCCTATTGGTAGAGAAGCATATAGCAATCTCTGTGTGGAAACTGGTGACTCCAGACTGCTACTAATTGGTCGCAAATCAATTTGGAGTTGGGAAGTTGACCATTGGGACTGTGTTAATGCAAGTGTCCAGGGCAATTAATTGCATCCTGCTATGAAGGACTGTGACTCTGGGAAATGTGCATGATATAGTGGACAGCTTTGCAGAAATGGGTTTCCCTAACTGTGGAGGGGCGATAGATGGAACACATATTCCAATTTTGGCACCAGACCACCTTGCGATGGAGTATATCAATAGGAAGGAGTACCTCTCCATGGTGTTGCAGGTACTTGTGGATCACCCTGGGCGTTTCACTGACACCAGTGTGGGGTGGTCCAGGAAGGTGCATGATGCACGCATCTTCAGGAATACCAGCCTGTATAGAAACCTACAAGCAGAGACTTTCTTTCCAGTCCAGAAAATTATAGTGTGGGATGTTGAAATGCCCATAGTGATCCTGGGAGACCCAGCGTACCCCTTACAGTGATGGCTCATGAAACCTTACACAGAAAACTGGAGCAGCAGTAAAGAGCAGTTCAACAACAGGCTGAATAGGTGCCGGATGACACTGGAATGTGCCTTTGGCAGATTAAAGGTGTTCTGGCGATGCCTTTATTGCAGGTTAGATCTCAATGAGGTTACTATTCCTATGGGCATAGCCGCATGTAGTATGTTGCATAATCTTTGTGAAGTTAGGGGTGAAAGGTCTGCTCAGGGGTGGAATGTTGAGGCAGACCGCTTGTCTGCTGATATTCAGCAGCCAGATACCAGGGCTATCAGATGGGCCCAGAGGGGGGCAATTAAAATCAAGGAGGCTTTGAGGCAACACTTTAAAAATGAGAACCAATAATGTATATTGCTATGATTGGTACTGCAATGTTACATTACAAGCAGTTTTCCTAGGAAGTAATGGTGAAATTTGGGGCCTCACATTCTAGTAAGCAAATGATTAAACTGCCTGTGTATGCATGATATCTCAATTTGTAGGAAATAAATAAAGATGAGTCCTATTTAAAAACTTTGCTTTTATTGCACAAGAAACAACACACACACACACACACATCCACAAAGACACTTGGTGGGAAAGGAGGTACCAGGGAAGGGCAGACTTTCAGAGCTGTGTGTAGGTCCAGCTATCATTCTGAAAGTTGTTCGAGGGGGTGGAGTAAAGGGGAAACCAAGAAGTCCCAGAAAGTGGAAAGGACTGTGCGAGCAGAGTTGGGGGGGAGGGGGGAGCAAAAAAAAAGTTATGAATGTGCTGCGGGGCGGGCGGGCACACATCTGCTCAGTCTGCAGCATTATTAAGGACTGCAGCATCTGTATTTGCTCCTCCATGACTTTAATTATCCGCTCAGTAGCGTCCTTAAACTCCTAATTTTCTTTTCTGTCCTACCTTTCAGCTTCTCTCCACTCCTTGCATTCCCTTTTCTCTGCACTGGAGAAGTGCAGTACCTCCTGGAACATGTTGTCTTTTTTCCATCTTGGGCACTTTCTTATCTGGCTGAGATGCTCAGCTGGTTGTGGGGAGTGTTCCTCAAGGCCACATCTGCTGAAGCACAAGGAACAATGCACAGAAGCATGATTGTTAAGTTCACACATAGCACTGAAACATTTCAATAAAATACACCTCTGGTAACATAACAATCACTTTCTCACTGACCCTTGGCAAGCACACATCTCGGCGAACACCCAAAGCATGGTGAGTGTTGGCTGGGAGAGGGGGCACTGTAGCAGATATCTCACCGCTGAAAGTAAACAGGGAAGTGAGGGTATATCTACTACACCTGTGGCTTCTGCCCTGGTCCTATGCTGCATAAGTGATTGCCGAATGGCACGGGAAAGTTTCCTACAATGCAGGGAAGGAACAAAACAGCTCTGCCAAGGAACCTTTGGCAGAGGATTGCCGAGTACCTCCAGGAAACTTTCCTAGAGATCTCTCTGGAGGATTCCCATGAGATCTTGGTATGTATTAACAGCCTGTTCCACTGTACTGATTAGCTGCATAGGGGAATGTCCCAGCACACAGAAACATAGCCAGCCTTGTACATTTCTATAACCTGAACCCACCTTCGCACTACACAAACCACAGCCACTCACCAGGTGTCTCCTCTCCTGCTTCTTGCTCGCTGGAGAGCAACTGCTGAGACTGGCTAGACGCCTGCAGAGTGGAGAACAGTTTCTGGCTGCCTGACCCACTGGGCGGCCCCATTGGGAGCTCCACATTGTCATCTAACTCCACCTTTTCATCAACTATTTCGTCCTCTGGGTTAGGTCCTCTTTCCGCTGCCTCCAGGCCCACCGAAGCATCCACGGGGCTCTTGGTGGTAGAGGTGGTGTCACCACTGAGGATAGCGTCCAGCTCCTTATAGAACGGGCAGGCCTTAGGTGAAGCACTGGAGCGATGGTTTGCCCCCTTCACCTTATGGTGCACCTGCCTCAGCTCCTTTATCTTTGTTCTGCACTGCAGCATGACCCAATCATAGCCCTTTTTGCAGAAGCCTTGAGAAATCTGCCCATAGGTATCAAAATTCCAACAGCTCAAGCGCAGCTGGGACTGCACAGCCTCCTCTCCCCATATACTGAGCAGATTGAGCAGCTCCACAGTGATCCAAGTGGGAGAGTGTTTGCTGCAATAAGTCACCATGGTCACCTGGGAAGATATAATGAGACCTCTCCATGCCAAGCCAACAGGAAATGGAATTTCAAAAATTCCCAGGGCTTCTAAGGGGGAAGGGCGGATGATTGTTTACCTGGCTGCAGGGCAATGTAGTTCAAACTGCTGACCACAGCAGTAATGATGGGTATTGTTGGATACCTCCTGGAGCCCAATTAAAGTGATAAAATCAAGTGTGGTGTCTACACTGGCACTTTGTCAACAAAAATTTTGCACAAAAAGCCTTATGTCTCTCATCGGGTTGGTTTTATTTAGTTGCCAAAACAGGCATTTTTGCCACCAAAAGTTGCATCGCAGTGTGTGTGCATCCACTGTTTTGTCAACAAAAGCTGCCTTGTGTCAACAAAACTCTGTAGTGTAGACAAGGCCTCAGGTTAGCTATAACTCTCCAGCTAACACTCTCTAGATGTGTGAGGTTAGACAACAATGTTCTCACTGTTAGCCAATTGACCTCTAAAGTCAACAAACTTAAACTCTCTTTTTAGGGATGGACATGAGTGAGGGAACCTGGTTACTCTTTGGTTTGTTGGGAGAGTTGTTAGTTGCATTATCTAACAATGGATTAGCAAATGTTTCATAAGGATAATTATAAGCACACCTACACCTAGTAGGATGCACTTTACATAAATGAAAATATTATATACAGGAGAGAAAAATTCCATGGCTGAAAAGTTTGTTGAATTTGTAGAGAAATAACTTTAGATGGGATAATGATTTTCTTGGCTTCTCTACTAATACATCACTGGATTCAACAGCCATGGACAGAACTACTTTTGGGATCTCCAAAATCTAAATGAGAAATGAGGAGGCCTAAAATCAAGGAAATTTCCAATTTTTTAAACCCAAGTGCATTAGAAGATAGGGATGAAAATGACCTGTTAGGTCACGTATCCTGGTTCATCTAATTGGCAGTGTAGTATCTATCCATCTATCCAGGTAAAGGAGATAGAGAGAGGGTTTATGGAGCACGAATGTGTGTGAGATTATGGTAATTTGAAAGGATAACCTTGAGAGGGGAACCCCCAAAATCCTCAAGTTAGCTCTGCCCATTAGGGATACATTTAATCTTGTTGTACCTGATTTTTATAAGATTTTCTTTTGCTTTGACTCACAAATACTTATTAGCTGTATTAAAAGCTTTTGACTTAAAAATAGTTCTTATTTTCCACAGCATTAATATTTCCACGTTACATATTTATATAAACCTTCAGTATTTCTGAGAAGGCACAAATTATCTGGAGTCAAAAACATACTTTTCTGTTTCTCTACATATCCCCAAAAGGGATGGAATTATTATTAAATCAGTACTGTATGGACTTTTTTTGCACTAACTATTTAAGCATCTTAGTACTGCTAAGTCCATACTAGGTCTCATCAGTTGACACAAACAAACAAACAAAACCCTCTTAGACATGTAATTTAACTCCTTGCCCCCACCCTCAACCCCTTCATAAAAAAGGTTTTGGATTAAATTTGGTTTTACCATATTGGTTTGTTTTGGTTGCTCATTACTTCCCCTCCCATTTTTCACTAAAAGAGGAACTTTTCAGTCAAAACACTATCACTGGCTGCAAGTAAACATTTACCACTGTGATGTGTAATGGATGGGTCAAACACTAGATGTTCAGCACTAGAGAGATTGGACACCATGTCTCCATTAAGGAAGGTGTCTATGACTATCCAATAATCCTGCTTATTTGCAAATCAGTGTTTTCCTTATTCAAATACTTTTAAAATGGGTTTGTGTGTGAATCAAGATACATATCATCTCTCCCAATTATTCAACATGATAATTTGATTAAAGATTTGCATCTTTTTTATATATCATATAATAAGGGCATGATCCAAAACCCACTGAAGTCAGTGGAAATTCTTCTATTGACTTCAATGGGCTTTGGATCAGTCCTCATTTGATTTTTCAGCAGGCCAACCTGCACATGTCTCTGTAAGGTAGGACATGATCTCCACAATAGAAGAATGGCATGTAATTGCCTCATTTATAAAAGGTTAATTTACATTGTACGATGCCCAGTGATTTTGGACCATGTAATCTATTTCTATATGCTTCATGATTTAAAAAAAATTACATTTGGTCAAGCACACACAGAAACAGATTATATTTACAGTTTAAGCAAGTGGAGATATATCTGCAAAAGTCTAACATGCAGATAAAACAACATACCATTTTGCTGACACATGACATGAGTGCATGCTCCAATTAGGTGAGCACAAATCTAGGTCAGGTTATCCACCTCCTATCAGACATCAGAGCAAACATTATCATGTACAACACTTTCTACTCTTTACAGTCACAGGTTAGTCCTTCACTTATTTTTGTGAAAACTTGAAATTGATTGCAGGTATACTCTTCATATGAGCTGATCAAATGAACAGAAACAGATGAAGTGAGCTGTAGCTCACGAAAGCTCATGCTCAAATAAATTGGTTAGTCTCTAAGGTGCCACAAGTCCTCCTTTTCTTTTTGAGAAACAGGAATGTGGAGGGATACAATATGTGAATCAGAAAAAGAGCTGATGGTTTTTGGAACCTTCGCAGGCTGATAGATTTCAGAGTAGCAGATGTTCTTGTCAACTGCTGGAAATGGCCCACCTTGATTATCACTACAAAAGGTCCCCCCGCCCCCGCTGGTAATAGGTTACCTTACCTGATCACTCTCATTACAGTGAGTATGGTAACACCCATTGTTTCATGTTCTCTGTGTATATAAATCTCCCCACTGTATTTTCCACTGCATGTATCCAATGAAGTGGGCTTTATCCCACGAAAGCTTATGCTCAAATAAATGTGTTAGTCTCTAAGGTGCCACAAGTCCTCCTGTTCTTTTAGACAGATAGATGTTATCCAGTGCTTAATTTGTAATAAAAGAGGAGTTGGGGATCAAGCAGTTAGGTGCTGGGACTCAAGCAATTTTTTTTACATTTGTAACTGATGCAGCGAGCCCAGAGGTGTCTGGGCTCTGAACTGCCAGGCACAAAATACCAGTCAACTGTAATTTCTCAGCACTTAAATTATTTCTAAAACAGAAAACAGTGCATTGATATATCTCCTGCAAAAGTCACTTTGAAGCAAACCAAAAGTGTACACATTTTCTTTTGTAAGACAGCACATAGGATAGTTGACATTGTAGAATGTGCAGAGTATAGTGGTTGCCACTATATGGGGGGAACCATATAAAACATGAAGCATTTTGCTATCATGGGTATCTGAATTTACAACAGATACTATGGTATCTTTCATATTGAGTCGTATCTTATGTACAGAGCCAAGCAAGTGCCGATTCCTGAAGCCCACTAGAACAGCTGTGGGGGGAATCCAAGCCTGTATGCTCTGGATCCCTGGGGTGTTTCAAGCTTCTGGAGTGTGAACAGAGTCCAACCACTGCTCCAACTGCAGGCTCCTAGTCACACTCTCGGGGAAGGTACAGACCATATCTCTGGCACCCCTCTCCAAGTGTTAGAACCTCCTATCCAGCCTCTCTGGACATAGTGCTGACCCTTCAGACTCCCCAGGACTTGAACCCACACACACACACCCCTAACATCTTTATGCTTTTTACTTAAGAGATAAGCACAGGAACATACAGATTCACTAGCTCACTCTTCCTTTGGGAGCCATTATGGGGGGCGGAAATCATCTGTGTTCCATCAGTCAGGCCTGGTCTACACTGGTGGGGATGGGGGGGGGGCGAGCTAAGTCGGTCTAAGTTATGCAACTTCAGCTACGAAAATAGCACAGCTGAAGTTGACGTACTTACATTTACTTATCGCAGTGTCTTCACTGCGGTAAGTCGACTGCTGACGCTCCCCTGTCGACTTCGCCTATGCTTCTCACTCTGGAATATCATATAACTAAGGAGATAGAGATACACAGAACTACAACTAAGATAGCAAAAACAAAATATTAAATAAAATGAAATGGCTATTTCATTTATTTGCAATATTATCTTTTCTAAATTGGCTTCACAACTGCGTCCTACACAAACAATGACATAACTAACCCAGGTAAACTATGGTTATTTCCCAGTCTATTTACTGTTAGAGTACATTACACAACATGATCAGAAAAGTTTACTCCACTTACATATATACTTCACATTAACACAAACAATACTGCAGTTCTGCTAATCTTCCTCTCCCCATTCTGACTGTCAGTAAATTGCTTTGAAGCAGTCTAGCTTTCAAGAATCTCCTATGTCTCAATTGATAGGAGTCTGCATTTTGGGAGATAGACTCTGATGTACTAGATTTTTTTTTTACAAATTCTTTAGGTGGGAGAAGAGGCAGGAAAGGAACCGGTCCATATCAATTGTGAGTTTATGCTGGGATTTCTCAGTGGAAGTTGGTAGGGAAACATATCATGACTCTTTTCATTCAGAAGCCTATTTGCATGGGGTTCTGCAAGGAGGAAAAAAGGAGAGAGCGAAAAGGAGTGGATGGAGGGATTCTGAATTGGGTGGGAATGCATGATAGATTTGTGCCCTGAGATGGTGGGAGGGATGAAGGATGAAATGGGAAGGTGTCATTCAAGGTTTTATGCTTATCAGAGGAAAGATGGAGGGAGGTAAAGAGGGGACAAGGCGGCATTGCCTGATCTAGGGAAGGACTCAGTGGAAATGACTGAGTGGTGGATGGATGGACTTGTGTCTTCCCATTATTTCCTTTGGACAGTCACAGGTCATCACAGAAATGAGAGTAGAGGTCTAATCCTGCTCTCATTAAATTCAAGGAGAGTTTTGTCAGCTTCAGTAGAAGCAAGATAAGGCCCATAACCAGTAGAAACACCGAATAATTGCATCCAAGAGGGCTAAATTGTGCTCTGTTACACTGCTGATAAAATGAAGCAACTCCATTGATTGAAATGGCCCCTTATCTTTGAATATGTGCAAGACGTAAAACATGAAATCGTGCTACCTTTTCCAAGTATATGCACGAAGATTCCAATATTTTAGTTCTGTTCCCTGCTTCAATTAGTGCATGTATTTGCTTTGGATATTTCGTTCTTAAACGCTCTTTAATTGTGATTTTTTTTTGCATATTGCATTGAAATCTAATTGTAACAGGATGTGACCCCTTGTCTTAGCAAAATTAATTTCTTCCCACGTACTTTGATAGAACAAAGAGAACTTAAGAATCTGCCAATATTAAGTAAAATATTTTGTTCCCCATAATTACCGTAGATAAATTGCTTCACGGGCTTTTTATTCTGAATATTTTAAATTCTTACTGATGCAGATCAGTTCCTACCAATAACAATAAAGGAGAAATATCACTATAAGACTACTGTGAAGCTGGATTTTTAAAACTGTTTTTTTTCAGTCATTGATTTTCAAAGCTAATTAAAATTTAGAGAGCACAGGTTGCAGGGTTTACTTTTTCCTTTTGTCCCCCTTCATTTTTGCTAAATCTGTGTGGAATACAATTGCATTCAAATTAATTTTAACTTTAAATGAAAAATTTAGATCCACCTAGAAAGACTGAGTGGCTTACTGGATAAGGCACTAGTCTGTCACCTCTAAGAATCAGATTCAAATTTATTCAGAATAAACTGCAAGTGAATTTTTTATTGTCCACATTGCGAAATGGTGGGCATGACCAATCCTCTTGTGCACCAGACACATCAGGATATTTTGAGCTTTCTAGAGGTCAGTGGGTGACCTAGACTAAGAGACAATTCAATATCCATTCTGAGACAAATGGACCTTCCAAATCAATGTTCAGCTGATTTATGGGACAATGTAAAGAAATTCTCATCATTTGCGTTGTGTCCAGCATGAGGATGAATAGCTCAGTTAGCATCCTAAATCATAGATGATTGGGCTGGAAATGACCTTCTAGGTCATCTAGTCCTTCTTCTTTACTGTAATACAGGAATGGCCTCCCTATTAAAGGTCTCATCACTCAGTCCTATTAATAAACTAGATCCTATTAGTAAATAGTAAGTTTTCTGCAGCAGAGAATAAAAAGATCCCAACCGAAGAGCAAAAAAATCTGCAGACTTACTCATTACTTCTCAGGTCCAGACATGTGACACTTTGTTCTTTAAGATAAAAGAGTGCAATTTGTGCTGATTCAAATTCATTTAATTCCCAATTCAGTAGACAATATGGGTTGTTAATGATTAGTCAATTAACGTCAAAGTGCCAAAGTAACAGGTGAACCTTTGAGAAATATAATGACCTAATTGCTTTCCTTAGCCAACTGAATAATAGGCTACACATGGATTGCACTAAAAAAAAAAAAAAAGTAAAACCTCCAGGGAATATAACACATTTGTTATTTGAACCTCAGATGAGAAAAATTGTCCCTGAAATAGGCTGCACCAAGGAAATGGTGCTGTTCCATGCCAAGCTTAAAGTAATTATGAAACAGATAAGTGCATTAGACTTTGTGAAATTGCCCCATAAGCACTACTATAAACTTTTGCCTCTTACACTTTTATACTTGGCAGACATTTTAATTCAATGACACAGATTTTCAGACCCTTTAAATAAAAAATATAGGGTATTCACTGAATTCATGGATACTTCCGTCTGTCACCATATAACAGTGTTTATTAAGTCTTAAAATTTTGCAGAATGCAAAGAGGAGCTCACAACCTTTATCTTCGGAGAAAGATCATATCAACTAGTGTATTTCTAAATCAGTTATTACTTGCTGTATCACTGCAGCTGCAATTTTAAAAACAGTTTCTGCTGATTACAGAGTAATTGTCATTTACAAGGGAGGGAAATTATAATTTACTAGGAAACTAGATTTTTTTAATGACTTTATCTATTGGTTCCACTTTACAAGCTTCAGTGTCCAATCAGTTAAGTGAACAAAATAAAAGACAGAAGCCAATATTTTTTTTATGACCATGCAAACATTATACTTGTAGGGATGTATGCTGTAACCTGACATAGCTCTGACTTCAATGGAGCTATGCTGATTTGCAGCAGCTGCGGATCTGGCCCTTGTTTTCGGTACTGGTTCTTACTACAGCTTACTAGGAACATTTTAACTCTTTCTATATTTCATAGTCACACACCACATCACACTTCCTTTTATCATTTCTCATGCTGGGTCTCATTTTTGGTGTTATCAGCATTGGCCTTTTAACATCTGTTATTTCCCTCATGCTGTCTAGCTAAATGCCTCTTAAGTGCTTCATTCATACCAAATATTATGCATTACAGGAAAGCTCACATGTCCCTATGATATATGTCATGCTATCGCTCAAGGCATGGATGGGGACAGGTTTCTGGTGATGACATCGGACAAGATACAATAATTTAAGTCTGAATGAAAGGCTTCTGAACTGTCGGGTTAACAGGCATCTCATACATTAGCTACTTCTTCTTGCAAGCAGTAAGATTAACTCCACAAAATGGGTGGACCCCACAACTCCTTTATTGGGATAGGCTAAACCCACCTCCAATGGGATGATGTGGGAGAAGCTAGCCAGTTTGATTGGCAATCCATATGATATATAATCCTTACCTTTGCAGCCTGCATCAAAAGCAATCGTAGAGTCTTTCTCCAGGAATGACAGCTGTTAACGTCTTCCGTTGTTCCCACCCTCCCATCTGTTTCATAATCCCTTCATAGATTTTGATCCCCATCCTACAAACCTTGCTCAAATGAAAGCACTGAGATTACTCCTGTGTTTAAGATTACTCATGTGAGTAAGGATTACAGAAGGGAGTCTTCCTCTAACATGGACAACACAACACATTGATTATTGAAACCCCCTTTTTGAAAGGTTTCAGAGTAACAGCCGTGTTAGTCTGTATTTGCAAAAAGAAAAGGAGTACTTGTGGCACCTTAGAGACTAACCAATTTATTTGAGCATAAGCTTTCGTGAGCTACAGCTCACTTCATCGGATGCATACTGTGGAAAATACAGAAGATGTTTTTATACACACAGACTATGAAAAAATGGTTCTCTCCCCCCACCCCACTCTCCTGCTGGTAATAGCTTATCTAAAGTGATCACTCTCCTTACAATGTGTATGATAATCAAGGTGGGCCATTTCCAGCACAAATCCAGGGTTTAACAAGAACATCTGAGGAACAGTGGGGGGAGGGAAGGAATAAGCAAGGGGAAATAGGTTACTTTTTATAATGAATCAACCATTCCCAGTCTCTATTCAAGCCTAAGTTAATTGTATCCAATTTGCAAATTAATTCCAATTCAGCAGTCTCTCATTGGAGTCTGTTTTTGAAGTTTTTTTGTTGAAGGATAGTCACTTTGAGATCAGAAATCAAATGACCAGAGAGACTGAAGTGTTCTCTGACTGGTTTATGAATGATATAATTCTTGACATCTGATTTGTGTCCATTTATTCTTTTATGTAGAGACTGTCCAGTTTGCCCAATGTACATGGCAGAGGGGCATTGCTGGCACACGATGGCATATATCACATTGGTAGATGTGCAGGTGAACAAGCCTCTGATAGTGTGGCTGATGTTATTAGGCCCTGTGGTGGTGTCCCCTGAATAGATATGTGGGCACAGTTGGCAACGGGCTTTGTTGCAAGGATAGGTTCCTGGGTTAGTGGTTCTGTTGTGTGGTATATGGTTGCTGGTGAGTATTCACTTCAGGCTGGGGGGCTGTCTGTAGGCAAGGACTGGCCTGTCACCCAAGATTTGTGAGAGTGTTGGGTCGTCCTTCAGGATAGGTTGTAGATCCTTGATAATGCGTTGGAGGGGTTTTAGTTGGGGGCTGAAGGTGATGGCTAGTGGTGTTCTGTTATTTTCTTTGTTGGACCTGTCCTGTAGTAGGTGACTTCTGGGAACTCTTCTGGCTCTATCAATCTGTTTCTTCACTTCCGCAGGTGGGTATTGTAGTTGTAAGAATGCTTGATAGAGCTCTTGTAGGTGTTTGTCTCTGTCTGAGGGGTTGGAGCAAATGCAGTTGTATTGCAGAGCTTGGCTGTAGACGATGGATCGTGTGGTGTGGTCAGGGTGAAAGCTGGAGGCATGTAGGTAGGAATAGCGGTCAGTAGGTTTCCGGTATTGGGTGGTGTTTATGTGACCATCATTTATTAGCACTGTAGTGTCCAGGAAGTGGATCTCTTGTGTGGACTGGACCAGGCTGAGGTTGATGGTGTGATGGAAATTGTTGAAATCATGATGGAATTCCTCAAGGGCTTCTTTTCCATGGGTCCAGATGATGAAGATGCCATCAATATAGCGCAAGTAGAGTAGGGGCATTAGGGGACGAGAGCTGAGGAAGCGTTGTTCTAAGTCAGCCATAAAAATGTTGGCATAATGTGGGGCCATGTGGGTACCCATAGCAGGGCCGCTGATTTGTCCCCAAATGTAAAATAGTTATGGGTAAGGACAAAGTCACAAAGTTCAGCCACCAGGTTAGCCATGACATTATCGGGGATAGTGTTCTTGACGGCTTGTAGTACATCTTTGTGTGGAATGTTGGTGTAGAGGGCTTCTGCATCCATAGTGGCCAGGATGGTGTTATCAGGAAGATCACCGATGGATTGTAGTTTCCTCAGGAAGTCAGTGGTGTCTCGAAGGTAGCTGGGAGTGCTGGTAACGTAGGGCCTGAGGAGGGAGTCTACATAGCCAGGCAATCCTGCTGTCAGGGTGCCAATGCCTGAGATGATGGGGCACCCAGGATTTCCAGGTTTATAGATCTTGGGTAGTAGATAGAATATCCCAGGTCGGGGTTCCAGGGGTGTGTCTGTGGGGATTTGATCTTGTGCTTTTCCAGGGAGTTTCTTGAGCAAATGCTGTAGTTTCTTTTGCTAACTCTCAGTGGGATCAGAGGGTAATGGCTTGTAGAAAGTGGTGTTGGAGAGCTGCCGAGCAGCCTCTTGTTCATATTCCGACCTATTCATGATGACAACAGCACCTCCTTTGTCAGCCTTTTTGATTATGATGTCAGAGTTGTTTCTGAGGCTGTGGATGGTATTGTGTTCTGCATAGCTGAGGTTGTGGGGCAAGTGATGCTGCTTTTCCACAATTTCAGGCCGTGCACGTCAGCGGAAGAACTCTATGTAGAAGTCCAGTCTGCTGTCTCGACCTTCAGGAGGAGTCCACCTAGAATCCTTCTTTTTGTAGTGTTGGTAGGGAGGTCTCTGTGGATTAGTATGTTGTTCAGAGGTGTGTTGGAAATATTCCTTGAGTCAGAGACGTCGAAAATAGGATTCTAGGTCACCACAGAACTGAATCATGTTCGTGGGGGTGGAGGGGCAGAAGGAGAGGCCCCGAGATAGGACAGCTGCTTCTGCTGGGCTAAGAGTATAGTTGGATAGGTTAACAATATTGCTGGGTGGGTTGAGGGAACCATTGCTGTGGCCCCTTGTGGCATGTAGTAGTTTAGAAAGTTTAGTGTCCTTTTTCTTTTGTAGAGAAGCAAAGTATGTGTTGTAAATGGCTTGTCTAGTTTTAGTAAAGTCCAGCCACGAGGAAGTTTGTGTGGAAGGTTGGTTTTTTATGAGAGTATTCATTTTTGAGAGCTCATTCTTTATCTTTCTCTGTTTGCTGTAGAGGATGTAGATCAGGTGGTTCCGCAGTTTCTTTGAGAGCGTGTGGCACAAACTGTCAGCATAGTCTGTGTGGTATGTAGATTGTAATGGATTTTTTACCTTCAGTCCTTTTGGTACGATGTCCATCTGTTTGCATTTGGAAAGGAAGATGTCTGTCTGTATCTGTACAAGTTTTTTCATGCAGTTGATAGATTTCCACTCTATACGGCTAAATGCAGTGCCTTGCATAATGACAGGTTTCAGAGTAACAGCTGTGTTAGTCTGTATTCGCTCACCCTGATTATCATACACATTGTAAGGAGAGTGATCACTTTAGATAAGCTATTACCAACAGGAGAGTGAGGTTTTTTTGGGGGGGGAGAAAACCTGGATTTGTGCTGGAAATGGCCCACCTTGATTATCATACACATTGTAAGGAGAGTGATCACTTTAGATAAGCTATTACCAGCAGGAGAGTGGGGTGGGGGGAGAGAACCATTTTTTCATGGTCTGTGTATATAAAAACATCTTCTGTATTTTCCACAGTATGCATCCGACGAAGTGAGCTGTAGCTCATGAAAGCTCATGCTCAAATAAATTGGTTAGTCTCTAAGGTGCCACAAGTCCTCCTCCCCCTTTTGAAAATATTCTATTCCCTTTTGAAGCGTGTACTGCACCACCAAACTAATCTTTTATCTGATTCCTAGCTGCTGCTTCTGTCTAGCCAATCTTATTTTAGCTGGAAGAGCAGAAAACAATCCTTGGCATCTACACAGCAATGGAGATTATATGCATGACATCGATCTTTCCTCTCTAACATCTCACTTGCAGGATTTCCCAATGATTCACCTCAGTGAAGGAGGCAGACTCAGCACAGCTATTTTTCAGCTCCTTCCTTCATCTTTGAATCACAATGCATTGCACGCCTTCCCTAGGCTGGGAAAATAGGTTGCGTTTAAAAATGTTGTCGCTAATACTTTCTTAAACACTAATGCAGACACGATTTAACACCTTGAATAAAAACGGTGATCTGGGCGTGGTCAACCGTAGTGTTGGTAACTTAAAAGAACGTCTGTAGTGTTCGTTACAGATTCAGATCATACATGGACATTTATTTTATGTTACCCCCCTCTTTAGCTTCCCTCTTTTATTATTCAAATAGAGATTCACCTGATTACATAGCTCTCCCTGTTTAAGGCAAATTTTGTTTGAAAGATAGGTTTGTCTTATGCACAGATTTTTTATACGCAAATGGAGGGCCCACTCCTGTAAACCTTACTGAGTGCAGTGCTTCCTACCACAAGTAGACCCTCAATGACTGCAGGATCAGGCCCTATATCATTTAAAAATCTACTCCAACAGCTACAAAAATACAAAATAATCCATATACTAGATCAGAGTTGGCATATACATTTCATTAACATTAACTGCAAACTTTGCATATTAGGAGTGCAAAAATGAATTAAAATGTCACCTCCCTTTCTTTTTCTCTCTTCCTCTTTTTAATTTATAACAAATTACAAGCAGCAGAATAATTATTATAACATATGCAAAATGATCAATTCCTGAGGTTAGTCACTGTGCTGTATATCAGTTATCAGTCCTCCGTAGACTTGCAAGAACAATTTCTATTCAGTGCTTATGCAGGCAAAATGCCCACTGAAGTCAAGAGGAATGGAGGAAGAAGAAAAGAGAAAGGGATTAGTGGAGAAATTTCAAGTTTAAGGAATTACTGGTGGGGTATAATGTTTCACAGTCTAGTCATCTTCATGGAGGACCACATGGTAACCCTTTGCCTTCTTATGAGGAATGATCTTTTATTTGTACCTCTCTGTATCAGGTAAGAAATAGCCTACTTGTCACTTTAACACTGATATACAGAAGGGGTAAAAACACTCTTAAAGCTCTGTTTATTGAAACTCACAAATAGTTTCTGTAAATGTAGTCATGTGCCGATTTTAGCATGGTAATTATGGCTGTATATGGACAGGAATAGATCTTGTTTAATGACACACAAAATCCTGTTTTCAGTAGGAAGAGGAAATGCAGTAATATTAACATCTAAGTATTTGGATTCTGGATGTATTTCTCAAGCAATTACAGCCTGCATGTCTCTGCAGATATGATAGATATCTGTGAAGCATTTTCACAAATGTATTTTCATTTTGAAAGCTTTATATTTCACAGCAAGCAAAGAAGTCAAAGATCGTGTTCAATATCAGAGGCAGGGGTGTAACTGTTGGTGCAAAGTTAAGGTACTGACCTCTGTTACCTGTGGGGATAGTTCACAGTTTCTGTCTTTACTACATCCCTGCAATCTTCTGTCAGCCTGTATTATAAATAAAAAAATACTTTCCTACTTGGAAGTTTCCAAGAAAAGATTGTAACATATGACATTTGCCCACTATACTTTTTCTTCCAGCAATGAACAGCAGCAATCAGAAGACCTTTAAGCTACAAGTAGAGAACTAAACAAGACAAGTTTCTTTGCTAAAATTGTCAAGCCTTCAGACA
This sequence comes from Caretta caretta, assembly GCF_965140235.1. Taxonomy (NCBI): domain Eukaryota; kingdom Metazoa; phylum Chordata; order Testudines; family Cheloniidae; genus Caretta; species Caretta caretta. The sequence continues at coordinate 30,793,399 of NC_134214.1, forward strand.
TAGAAAATTCTCAAATATATTTATCAAAACTATGTAAAATAGTTTTCCAGATAAGTTAAACTTAGGAAAAAATCAGTATAACATGCAATAGGTATCTAAAAGTTTTATATATAGTCAAATCTTGACCATCCAAAACTCAATTATTCCAAAATCTTATTTAAAAAAAAAGATCACATTCCCCCAAAGTGTGTGTTCAGTCAGTTACCTTGAAAATTCCTTTGGCTCCCTAAACTCTTCCATATTCTGAGTCCTCCACTCTAGCTGAATAATAGATGTATAACATATTAAAAGGACAATCAAGATACTACTTCATTCATTACCTGCAGAACATGATCATTCAGAGCAGTGGTGGCCAGGGAAAGTTGGGAGTTTGGTGTGAATTTACTGTTTTAACTCCAGAGAAACAGATAGAGCTTAGAGATTAGCAGTGCAGGCTTCCCTTCACTAGGTTGCCATCGTTCTTAAATTGGGTACCAGAGCAAGCACTCCAGGGCTATGTCTACATTATCCAGCAGTGGTGTGTAGTGTACACGTAGCCTCACACTGCTGTGAAAAGCATTTGTGTCCACCCTGCAATGTGTGGCTACACATGTCTGTGAAAGGCTCTGGCAGAGGGGGGGTAGTGGGGAAAGGCTTCAGCAGCTCCTAGCTGCCAGAGCCTCTCTCCCTCCACCAGAGCTTTTTCCCACTGTTCCTGGAGGGGAAAGTTTCCAGCAGCAGAGAGGCAGCAGGATGCTGCACTGCTAAAAATAGCAGCATAGACAGGAAGGCACATCTTGGGGGAATAGAAAGTATTTGTACCCATAACCACACCTATGAGGCATGTCTTCACATGCTTACACCATGCCTCACCAGCTACACTACTATTTATACCTATGCTACAGGTGTTATACAGGTATGTACTCTTCACACAATCAAAAGGTGGTGCAGCCAATCAGGCCACCTACTACAGTCAAGCTGCACTTATTAGGTTGCCTGGAGATTGGCTCTGCTGCAGGCCCTGCTTCCTGAAAGCTAGTTCCATAGAAATCATTAAGATGAGGGATTTGAGGTATATATATCACCAGACTATTACAGAAAAGCAGTAATAGTATGCTTCTAACCCCAGTTTACCAGGACTGCAGTTCTCTGAATCTTCTCTCCATAATTATTAGCCCCTACTCATCCATTCTCTCTTTTTTCAATCTTTTCCAAATGTTTAAATCCCATTTTTCCCTTTCACAATTTTTTTAAAAACATTTCCAAAAGGTTTTTATTATTATAATCATTAACAGCAATGTAAACTTATAAGTGAGAGAAGACTAAGGCCTTGTCTACACTTGGAAGTAGCCATAATTTCAGTCTTTGGCATAGCCACACTAATGAAATCCCCTAAAATAGGCAAGAAAAGTTACCATTTTCACAAGTGGACCCTGCCTCTTCTTCAAATCAGAGCAAATTGTGTACATGAGGATTTAGTGTATTGCCAGTTTTCTCAGGGGTAGACGAGGTCTATGTGAAGTTTCCACCAAAATGTTTCTCAGTATGAATAGCCACATTCTGCATAGCCTGTACATTCATGGAACTTTTCAATCGTAGCTTTTCAATCATTATGGGTCAGACAAAGCCATTTGACTGACACTGTTATAGCCTTCCCACTTGAATGAATTAAAAAAAAAACAGTACTACTTGGAATGACATTAACAGATGACATGTAGTAGGTGTGAAAGTGTTTAGTATCTGAGCACTATTTCAGATGGAGTACTTCAGTGCCTGTTAGTTGCCCAAGTTTACATTGCAACACATCTTCATGAGTGATTTTACCATCAAATGGCTTTCATTAAAATGGTGAACTAACTAATATGCACAATTTCTCTCCTTCCACTAAACTTTTATTCTTGTTTGCCACGTTGTTGTAGCCATGTTGGTCCCAGGATATTAGAGAGAGACAAGGTAGAGGAGGCAATTTATTTTATTGGACCAACTTTTGTTGGTGAGAGAGACAAGCTTTTGAGACTACACAGAGTTCTTCTTCAGGCGTAGGCCTGAAGACTTGGGCCCCAGACCTGAAGAAGAGCTCTGTGTAAGCTCAAAGGCTAGTCTCTCTCCAAAACAGAAGTTGATCCAATAAAAGGTATTACCTCACCCACCTTGTTTATATAAATTCACTTGACATTCAGACTAGCAAATATGAAAGTACATACTTCAGCCTAAGAGAGGACTAATCGGATGTTCACGGTCAGGTTTGATACAAAGCCATGTTTTGTTAGCATAATTTTGCTGTCCACATGCCAAAAACAACAAGAAAATGATGTGTTAAAGAAAAGTGTCATATCAGAATAGAGATTTGGTAGGTATGCAGTACTCCGCATCGATTTCTGTTCAACAACAGAGGACTAGGATAGCTATATCTGGGTTAATCCCTGTTTACCCTGTGCCTTCACACTTATGTGGCCACCAGAAAGAGTCAATTTGCTGTGGAAGACTTTTTTTACAATCTGTATGAATTAGTGATGGGCTTGATGGATGATCTTAATACTCCTGAACTTTGGAAAAATTCAGATCTAGATCCAAATGTTATGGCTTAATGACATGTCTACTATTATCCCTACAATACACAGAAAACTAAAACAAATTATGTTTACATCCATCCAGTCTCCACACAGCTAACTTAGTCAGCAAGTTAAATCAACAACTTGTAATGGTTTAAAGGGATGATAGGATATTAAATAAAAGAGGAAAAAGTCTCAAATGTTTTGAGGGATGAAGTTTTAATTAATAGCTAGAATGTGACTGGGTGACCTAGGAGACTGGGACCAGTATTGAGAAGTTCATGTATGCTTCCAGACCTGACTTAAATTGGTAATGACCAGAAGTTATTACCATCTGACAACTGTTCAATGATCTAGTGAAATGAATTTAGTATTGGCATTTTGTGTTTATCAAAACAAAAACACACCACAGTAACTGGCATCCTTAGCAATCTGAACAAAGGCCAATCAACATAGGGCCTAATTTAACCTCTAACTATTCAATGCTCCAATTCATGGCATATTGGTGGGGAAGACTGCACTGTCACTGCAAATGCTGTATCAGGAATAATAAAACACTTCAGTCTCCAGTACTATCAACAGGACATTTTCAGGAAGATTAAATAGTTGGTTTTATACAACCTGATCTGTCCGTCCATCTATCTACCCTAGTATCTAAACAACTCATGATCTTTAATGTAATTTAGCTTCACAGAACCACTCTGTATTAGGTCAGTTCTATTATCGCTGAGTCACAGAGAGACTCCGCTAAGGATACAGGAAGTCTGACACAGAGCAGGGAACTGAAGTCAGGTCTTTGAAATTCCAGGCTAACGCCTTAATCACTGAATCATCCTTCTCCTCAACCTTAGAGTGTGGAAAACATCACGACTAAAACCCAGAACTTTAGAACACTCAAGTACTGTGCCAGCAAAACCCCTCTGCCATGTACATTGGCCAAACTGGACAGTCTCTACGCAAAGGAATAAATGGACACAAATCTGACATCAGGAATCATAATAGTCAAAAACCGGTAGGAGAACACTTCAACCTCTCTGGCCACTCAATAAAAGATTTAAGGGTGGCAATCTTGCAACAGCAAAGCTTCAAAAACAGACTCCAACGAGAAACTTCTGAGCTTGAATTAATATGCAAAGTAGATACCATTAACTTGGGTTTGAATAGAGACTGGGAGTGGCTGGGTCATTACACATATTGAATGTATTTCCAGATGTTAAGTATCCTTGTCAACTGTCTAAATGGGCCATCTTGACTATCACTACAAAAGTTTTTTTCTGCTGCTGATAATAGCTCATCTTAATTAATTAGCCTCTTACAGTTTGTATTGCAACTTCCACCTTCTCTGTATGTAGTGTGGTAAACCCAGGACAAACAGCTACAAAAGGGGGGTAGTAATTAGTCCCAGGGGTCTAAAAGGCCCCTCCCTATCCACTGAGGAGAGAGAACCAGGGGGCAATAAGGTTCAGCTGGAAAAAGGGTTGCAAGGGAACCAATTAGGTTCAGCTGACTCCAACTACTTAGGACCTTTTTAAACCCTCCACTGGGTGGTAGGAGGGAGTGAGTGAGTGGGGGGGGGGGGAAGGAAGGAAGGAAGGAAGGAGCGAGCGAGCGAGCGAGCGAGCGAGCAGGGAAGCTGCCAATGGGCTGTTTGTAGCAAGACACCAAACCTTCCCAGTAGGGAGGCTGCACTTGCTCCCCAGAAGGGAAGGAAAATAAGCACAAGGGACTGACTGAGGAGAGGAGAGGAGTAGCAGGACCATCAGCATGGATTCACCAAGGGCAAGTCATGCATGACTAATCTAATTGCCTTCTATGACGAGATAACTAGCTCTGTGGATGAGGGGAAAGCAGTGGACGTGTTGTTCCTTGACTTTAGCAAAGCTTTTGACACAGTCTCCCACAGTATTCTTGCCAGCAAGTTAAAGAAGTATGGGCTGGATGAATGGACTATATGGTGGATAGAAAGTTGGCTAGATTGTTGGGCTCAACGGGTAGTGATCAATGGCTCCATGTCTAGTTGGCAGCTGGTATCAAGGGGAGTGCCTCAAGGGTCGGTCCTCGGGCCGGTTTTGTTCAATATCCTCATTAATGATCTGGAGGATGGTGTGGATTGCACCCTCAGCAAGTTTGCAGATGACACTAAACTGGGAGGAGAGGTAGATACGCTGGAGGGTAGGGATAGGATACAGAGGGACCTGGACAAATTGGAGGATTGGGCCAAAAGAAATCTGATGAGGTTCAAGAAGGACAAGTGCAGAGTCCTGCACTTAGGACGGAAGAATCCCATGCACCGCTACAGACTAGGGACTGAAAGGCTCGGCAGCAGTTCTGCAGAAAAGGACCTTGAGGTTACAGTGGATGAGAAGCTGGATATGAGTCAACAGTGTGCCCTTGTTGCCAAGAAGGCCAATGGCATTTTGGGATGTATAAGTAGGGGCATTGCCAGCAGATCGAGGGATGTGATCGTTCCCCTCTATTCAACATTGGTGAGGCCTCATCTGGAGTACTGTGTGCAGTTTTGGGCACCACACTGCAAGAAAGATATGGAAAAATTGGAAAGAGTCCAGCGGAAAGCAATAAAAATAATTAGGGGACTGGAACAAATGACTTATGAGGAGAGGCTGAGGGAACTGGCATTGTTTAGTCTGTGTAAGAGAAGAATGAGGGGGGATTTGATAGCTGCTTTCAGCTACCTGAAAGGGGGTTCCAAAGAGGATGGATCTAGACTGTTCTCAGTGGTAGCAGATGACAGAACAAGGAGTAATGGTCTCAAGTTGCAGTGTGGAGGTTTAGGTTGGATATTAGGAAAAACTTTTTCACTAGGAAGGTGGTGAAACACTGGAATACATTACCTAGGAAGGTGGTGGAATCTCCTTCCTTAGAAGTTTTTAAGGTCAGGCTTGAAAAAGCCCTGGCTGGGATGATTTAGTTGGGGATTGGTCCTGCTTTGAGCAGGGGGTTGGACTAGATGACCTCCTGAGGTCCCTTCCAACCCTGATATTCTATGACCCTGTGCCATCTATAAGGATTTGCCTGGCCCCAAACCTGAGTCTCCAAGGCTAAAAAGGACCGAGCCTACTGAGGCGAACAAGGTATTTTGCCACAGTAGATAGATATCTATCTTCTTACTATATGTTCTATTCTATACATCCAATGAAGTGAGCTGTAGCCCATGAAAGCTTATGCTCAAATAAATTTGTTAGCCTCTAAGGTGCCACAAGTACTCCTGTTTTTCTTGCGGATACAGGCTAACACGGCTGCTACTCTAAACCTGTATATTTAATACTCAGTCACACAGCCTATCAAGAAAGGGCTTGAAGTAAGCATTGGGTATGAGAATTAATATGAAAAAACAGATTAACAGGTTAAATGAAGATCTTTGTATGCTTTAAAGAGGCATTAACTAGAGCAGGATGATTTTTTCGGATAAAGCCTTTTTTTTTTTAACCAATAAAGTATCAGTTCAGCTCAACTGAAACAAGAAAACAAAAACTCAGCCCCCCATCAAAACATTTTAATTCAACGTTTTCTGAATGACATGGCTCAATTCCAAATGATTTTTCATTTTAAACTTTTTAAATGGTTAAAAACCTCAAATGAAATATTTAATTTCAGATCAAATGAAACATTTTGTTTGACCTGAAATAAAATTGTAATTTTTTTTAAAGGTCACTGAACGTTTTTCTTTAATTAAAAAAAAAAATTATTTCAGGTTGATCCAAACTGAGTTTTTCAACATTTTTCAGTTCAACCAGCAAACTGAAAAAGCTAGTTATTTACACAGCTCTAGCCTTCTCAGGGAAGGAGGAACTTTTCATGGAGGTGCAAACAGGAAAAACTATTATTTATTTCTGTTAGCAGCACTTTCCAAACACTGCTTCAAGAAGCTCACAGTTTAAAGGACAAACAAGTAGATAGTGGCTGTAGACATAGTAAAGGAACAACTGCACGAGAATTGGCATAAAGGAAGCTATGAGAATTGCTGATTTTGAGAAGTAAATGATTTTACAACAACATCCTGTGTTATGGGGTTACTTTATCTGCTTAATGTGAATGAAAACAGATTCAAATCTTAGTAATGTGCAACATCTCACTAATATCAATAGCACAATGGGATCCTGGTCTAGGAATAGGGATCTTAGGTGACGCAGTAATACAAATAATAGATCTCTGCAGGATTTTGTATTTCCACCTATGTCCCCTTTGTGTTCATTTTGCGACGCATTTTCAGTTGATACACTTTAAATTTATTAAATGTGATTTGAAACTCACAAAACAATAAAAACCTTTACAATCACACAGAGTATTAACAAGATATATGAGCAGACTGAAATGTTCAGCGCTGCAACAGTGAACAATTCCAACCAACCCCAATAAGCCCCTGCTGTGTGCTTCCAACACTCTTCCGGATTAATGTCAATTGTTAGGATATAGATATTCAGGTCTGTCTGTAAAGGACTATACTCTAAGAATTTAGGTGTATTCTTATCACTTGGCTAGTTCTAAAGGTACAAAAGAAAGAATCAAAATCATTGTCTGCCGGTGTAAGGGCCTTCTCTTACTGAGTTTGAGGCCCTGTGCTTAGGCAAAGGCCTTTGGCTAAGCAGCAGAGTCAGCCATAAGCTGGGAAGGGAATGGTCAGATCCTCACATTCCAAACTAGTCACATTGAAAGAAGGTGCTATTGGGCTGTTAGGAATACAATCCTGTCCTGATAGTGCCTATCGCCTCCAGAGAAAGGGAAGTGCATAGAAGATGTAAAAGGAAATTTAGTTTGATAGCATCCTGTCTGGCAAGAACTCACTTATCAATAGCTGGGATGTGAAATCCTCACTTCTGTATTGTTTTGTCATTATAGTTCCCACTTTGCTATTGTTTGTCTGTATAATCTCTGTCTGGTTCTGTGATTGTTCCTGTCTGCTGTATAATTAATTTTGCTGGGTGTAAACTAATTAAAGTGGTGGGATATAATCGGTTACATAATCATGTTACAATATGTTAGGATTGGTTAGTTAAATTTCAGGAAAATGATTGGTTAAGGTATAGCAAAGCAGAACTCAAGTTTTACTATATAGTCTGCAGTCAATCAGGAAGTGAGGGGGTGAGTGTGTATGGGGAAAATGGGAACAGGGAATGTGGGTAAGGAAATTGGAATCATGTTTTGCTAAAGGGGGAAATGGGAACAGGGAATGGGGTAAGGAAATTGGAATCATGTTTGGCTAAGGGCAGGAATGGGAACAAGGACACAGGTGTAAGGCTCTGTGGTGTCAGAGCTGGGAAGGAGGATACTAAGGAAGGAAACTGGAATCATGCTTGCTGGAAGTTCACCCCAATAAACATCGAATTGTTTGCACCTTTGGACTTCGGGTATTGTTGCTCTCTGTTCATGCGAGAAGGACCAGGGAAGTAAGTGGGTGAAGGAATAAGCCCCCTAACATCAATTATTTACTTTTATCTTGTTTCTTTCTTTCCCTTTTTCCTTTGTGCTAAAACTGTACATACTTGTCAAAGCACTGCTTTTAATGTCATCTCCTCTGTACTGGTTTATGCTGCACTCTTTTATACATTGAGTAAAATATTTGAATACCATTTTTATCTAGGTGTTATTGATATAGCCAAGGAATCATTTGCCAGTCAAGTCCTCCACCTTCTTCCTCTTCTTATTTATTATGTTACAGTAACACTTAGGAAGCCCAGTCAAGGATCATGATCCCATTGAGTAAGGTGTTGTAGAGACAAGTGATAAAGATGACTGTACGCTGTCTGAACAGAGACTGTCTACATTATCAGACAGGACAAACAAACAAAAATGAGGGCAGGGGCTGGAAGAAGGAGTTAACAATATATATATTTCCTTAGTCTAGTCAAGACTACAGAGTTTTGCAGAAAAGAGACACCACCACTTGCGACTTGCCGGTGACTTTGATTTCCTTCTGTTTCATTATGTATTATTAAAATAGTAAGAAGAAAACAAAGTTGGTGCTGAGGCTGATATTTGTCAAGCCTAAGGGATGGTGGTAATGCAGTAAGAAACAAGATCAGTGGCCAAGAAGAGTTGTATATGGACTTGAATTAGAACTTTGGGCCTGATATGTAGGGTGGTGAGGAACCAGTGAAGGGATTCAGAGAGCACAAGAGTCAAGGAATGGACAAGCATGATAATTTTGGTAGCAGCAGTTTGGGCAGACTGGAGAGAAGTACTGTGGTCATCAAGTTGACTGGGAGGAGGCAGTAGCCATAGTCCCGGTGGGAGATGATTAAGGAATGGAGACACAATTAAGCCACCATGGCAGGTAAAAAAGAGGCTGATATTAGATATACTGTGGAGAAAAAAATGGCAAGATAATCACAGCCCTACATGAAGGCAAAAGGAGAAGGAGGAACTGAATATTACCTCCATGTTGCAAGTATGACAGTGTCTTATCAGAGCAGAAAGCTTTGTTTGGGCTTCTAGTGCCTTCAGAGTAATTTCAGAGGCATTGGTATCCTCATGGGCTGAACAGAGTATTGCTTGGGAAGGCCACCTGGCACAGGCTGTGCAGTTGTCGATATCAAGGCTGATTGGCCAGACAAAGCCTATTGGCTCCCATACATTTGAGAAGAGGGTTTATAAACTGCTTCTCCTTTCCACAATGCTATGCTGCACCTTGGAACAACTGCTCCCTTCCATGGGATTATGGTAAGACTGAGTTTGTGGGTTAAACTGTGGACATTATGCCAGTCACTGTTTTGGGACCTGGAAGGAATTTTCTGATCGCTGCCTGATAGGTTTTTCAACTTCCTCTCACTAACCCAGAGATTCAGAGGATCCCCAGAAGAAGGGGGGAGTAGGTGTGTGCTCCAATCTCTGGTACAGCAGGCAGCAATCCCCATTTTCCCATGCCCTAAAACCTTAACACAAGGGAACAGCAGAGGAGGTACCAGTCCCCCTTCAGGCTTCCTGGCGGTACAGATTACTTAGGGATGGTTCACCTGCACTGGAGGAGTTATTTCCGGGTTGTTTCCATGTTGCAGTAAATTGTGGCCTAATTACCACATTCTTGTGTGTTTGGTCTTTCCTCCCACTATGCCCATGTCAAAGAATGCTGGGGTTGTCAATAATAGTAGTTGTGGCATTTCTTCTAATGTGAATCATCCTTGTTGGGGTTTTGTGTGGGGAGGGAGGGTTGTTTTCTTGTTATGTCACAGCACAAGGATTGAAATTATAGGGATAACTAGACCATTCAGAATTACAATAAGACGGATTACAGCAACAAAAGTGATAAACCCCCCTCATGCTTCAGGTCATAAGCCAGCTATATATAGGGGGAGGAGGGAGAAAGGATGCTTTTTTCTGTGGGCAGGTTGTCCCATAACTGCTTACTGAAGTGTATCTTGCACCTTCCTCCGAAGCACCTGATAAGGGCCACTTGTGGAGACAGGATACGGGATTGGCTAAATCTCTGGTTCTAATCCAGTCTGGCAATTCCTGTGTTCCTACTGAGCAGTGGAAATAGATATTAACATACATGTTGTATTTAGTAAGGCTTAGCACTAAACAGACAGGGTTTTGAACATTTGTTTTATGTTTTCCGTGTTACGGAAAAGAAAATAATTCATAATAGATTGCTGAAGGTATACTGAGATTTCAGTGGCTTTTGGGTTGGAGCAGGAAATTGAAGGATTAACAATTAATATTACTGAGGAAGCAGGGTCAGACTGCCTTTAGTGGTTCATGACCATGAGTGCCAAACTCAGGGCAGACTGTTAAGAAACAGGGCACAAACCCCAAACTGGGTGTGTGTTCTATAATTAGATTTCACCAACAAGTATCCAAAGGGTGAACTCCTGAAGCACCACAATGGCCTTGACATGGAGTCACAAACAGTCCCCTTGGTCACTCCAGTCTATCTTGCCACCAAGGCAAGCTTTCCTTTGTGATTGAAGGTTCCTTACACCAAGAAACAGAACAATATACAGGTTACTTTCCATCCCAAAGGGTCACTCCACTTACCCCGGGTCAAGTGCAGCCTAGATCCCTCACCAAAGAACACTTGCAGCCAATCCTATAATAAAATTAATTAAAGGTTTATTAACTAGGAAAAAGAAATGAGAGTTATTTACAAGGTTAAAGCAGGTAAACATACACACACAACTGAGTTACAGTCTTAGGTTTCAAAAAGTAATAGAAACTGCTGTAATGTGCAAGGTCTATATCCTGAGACTGACACAGCTACAATTACTTGCAGACAAGCTCTATATGTCCTAACCTAAGCTAAACAATTGTGGATCCCTTTCTTATGCTTAGAAGTCCTGCCCTCTTCCTGAAGTCCAAGCAGCACAGGGATAATTTCTTCTTCTCAGGGATTTTTATTCCCTTTTCCCAGTGTTCAAGCTGTGATGGCATGAGTGCTTGTGCATGTCCACTCTTTGTGGATGTGGGGAAGACTGTCTTTGGTCCACTGATTTTCCACAATGGTTTGTCTGGTGTCCATAGACCTTCTTTTTCTGGGCAGGAGAGAACATCTCTTATGGTAAACTAGTATTTCACACTTGATAATGCTTCTCTCCTGACTGGGGGTGGGGTGGGGCGGTTTCCAGTTACAGAGCAAACACTTAAATATTACCTTATAACCTGGGATACAGATACTATAAGTGAGATTAATGCACACTGAAATGCATAAGCATTTCATAAAGTCCAAATACTAATGCACAGGTGAGCCAGACTGGTTTCTAACTATGCATTTGTCAGTGTTCAGTGAAGCCTAGGGGCCTTGGCATCAGCTGGCACCTGGTCTGCCAGTGTCACAGTATAGTAAAAGGTATATTGAGGTTTCAGAGGCTTTTGGGTGGGAGGAGGGAACTGAGTGACTAACAAGGAATATTACTGAGGAAGAAAGTTTTCAAAAATGAGCTATGTCCTATAAACAAATGTATCTTGTCATATTAAGCTGCACAACATCATACAAAAACAAATGCTAACAAAATATGGAATAAATGTCTTGGTTCTAAGCTATGACAAACCAGGTGCATCTAAGTAGAATATTACTTTCACCTCTTTCTTGGCAGAGGTGTATTCAGACCTATTAGTCCTCAGTGTTTTCTGTGGATGGGAGCCAAAAATTCTCGTTAGGCCTCTGGAGACTGTTCTAAGAGATATTGTAATCATTTTATTACATTCTCTGGTGTTTTGCCAGGTGTGCATGCTCTATAATTGGTTCAAAGAGAAGTATCCTTTGGCAAAGAAATGGCATAAAATTTGTTTGGTCTCCTGCCCCTTGGACGTATTTCTGTATAGCTGAAGAAGACAGCTCATAGCTTCATCTAAATGTCTGAGTCTCTAGGTATATCAGTTAAACTCTCACCCCTTTACAAAAAAGATGAGAAGGCCAGAGAATCAAAGCTAGGTCTTCATAATCTCATCGTCTTTAATGGTACAGAATTTTCCACACACAAGAGAGCCAATAACATGTCTGATGAAATTATTGAGATGCATTTTATACCAAATACTTTCCCCCCTTTTCTTTCTTTGTTCTTGATCTCAAAAACAAAAAACAACCTTTTGCACTTACTGGTCAGTTGAGCTGGCTGAAAAATTGCAAACACTTTATTCAGTTAGTTTAGCTCTTACACTGTGAATTATCTGTAAGCAGACCATGCTCCCAAATCCCAGCTACTGCTGAGTTGTTCAGATATCAACTCAAGAAAGAGACTGCATTTGTGCTTTTGCATTTTACCACTTCTGGGATAGCTGTGCATCAAGCTGGTAAATACGCCCGTTGCGAATGGCACCTGGGGGCTGTTACATAGAATCATAGAATCATAGAATATTAGGGTTGGAAGGGACCTCAGGAGGTCATCTAGTCCAACCCCCTGCTCAAAGCAGGACCAATTCCCAATTTTTGCCCCAAATCCCTAAATGGCCCCCTCAAGGATTGAACTCACAACCCTGGGTTTAGCAGGCCAGTGCTCAAACCACTGAGCTATCCCTCCCCCCCGACTGAGCTATCCCTCCCCCCCAACATCAGATAGGGGTTGCCAGAATATAGGCTAATCCTAGTATTTGTATTATGGTAGTTAGAATCCTAGAAGTATAATTAGTAGAATATGTTTAAAAACATCTTATTTCATAGCGTAATTCTATAGGGCCTCAAGATTTGCTAAACCACAAAATCAAACCAATGGGGTCTGTCAAACTAGCATTCAGCCTTTTCTCTATCACAAGCCAATACCTCATGCATTAAAGGAAGGCAGCCAGCCCCCTAATTTTCACATGCTGCACATGCTTCCTACCTTACTGGACAATACAGAACCTGGTGGGAAAATTCCTTTGGCACCGGTGACCATTAGGTGATGTTCTGCAGTATGAGATTTGATACCCTTTTCTAAGTATGTATAAAAACAAATGGTGGTTGTCAGAATAAAGTTCGGCTCCTTTTTATATTACATAAATTGTTTACTGCACCCCAAATTTGCAAAAGGGCCTCCACAATTTTTGGATGTCTCAGTTTACCCAAAATTTCATTTGAAGTCAAAAGGGACTACAGGTGCTCAGCCAATCTGAGAATCAGGCCCAGCAGTTTAAAAAGGATTACAGAGAATTAAGTGTGTTACATTGGACTGCAACCTATTTTGAACAATGGCCCTGTGTGTTTGACACAAAGCACATTAAAGTTTTTAGTAGATCCAACAGGTCAGAGGACACAGTAAGGCATCACAGCAGTTAGTCTTACAGCTATTAGTCTTCCAGGTTTGCAGACAAAATGCAGCCCAGAGTCAGTCATTTACTGCACTGTCTCATTCAGCAAAGTTTTATGGGATAAAGTAGAAGGATTGAAAATGCTTAGTGTTTGTCTATCAAATAGAGCCACTGGCAATATTACAATTTTTTGCACTTATTAAATTTCTGAAAGATCTTGTTCCACTGGCATTTAGAATGGAATAGGGATGGAGATATGAAGGAGATTAACTACAGCAGCACCTATCAAAATACTGCACCATAAGTTCCATGCTGTGTATAAATGTCACATTAAAAAAGTCCCACGTGAGAACAAACCGAAGAGCAAAATATTTCACCTATTTCAGCTACGGATATCTAAATGTTGTTCGTTATATTTCTTTAATAAATATGGCTGGACACTAACAAGGAGGAATAATGGATCAATTTTAGACATCACCGTGAAATGCCACAAAGATCTGTGTTAGGATCATTTTTTAATATAACGATATATTAATGATCTTGCAAAGGAGGCAAACAACAAGTTGGCAAATTCTGAGTTGAGGTTAGCTAGGACTAGAGAAGGCTGTTTGGAACTCCAAAGGACCTTATGAGGAGATAATGAAAAGATTCAGGCAGCTTAGAAAGGAGATGGTACAGGTATGAAATTACAAATCAGAGTATGTCAATCAAGAACCTTCATTTATCCTTGCTCATATAATACAAGAATAAGGGGATATCCAATGAAATTAAAAGGACTACAAATAAAATATATGAGAAGGATTTATTTGTGTCTACAAAATGTAATTGGCTTTTGGAAATCATTGTGACAAGCTACCACAGAGGTCAAGAGTTTATAAGATATAAACTCTTATGGCTCAAGGCATAAACCACCACTAACTTCCCGTGGCTAGTAAGAAGCTTCCTCTGGGGGCAGGTTATTCTACATAACCTTACAATGGCACTTCTGGCAACTTCTTTGGAAGCATTTGGTCCTGGCCACTGTCAGAGACTAGATGGACCACAAGTCTAATGTAGTATAGTAACTCCAATGTTCAGATTCTGAACTCAGTTACATCTTTGTAAACCTAGAGTCACTCTACTGAAGTCAACAACAAGAATGAAGTCAGTGGAGTTATTTACTCCAGTATAAATCAATTCAAAAACTGGCCCTACCCTACTAAGTAGAAAGAATAACAGGAAATTTCTACATATAGATTTGGATCACCCCATAAGATCAGATATTTCAGAGACAACATTCACTCAATATATAGTCAAGCAAACTTAAAACACACATATCAGAACAAGAATTTATATCACTATCACTTTTTTATACTCCTGACATTCAAACAGATACAAAAGCTAACTAACAGCCCTGAACTTGCCAAGAAGTTATAATTCCAAAATCCATGTCACTGCATAGACCCAATGAGCCATTTTTAACATAGAGGGGGAAAAACACAAAATAATCAAAATCTTGATATGTTATACACATGACAGTTTAGCGACTGATAAATTGACTCTGAAGAGAGAGAATCTTTCTTAAGCTGAACTGCACATTCAGATTGCAGTTTGAGAAACAATATCATACTCTGCTTAAAGGCTTCCTTGAGGCTCATACTTATTCATTCTCTACTGTTGTTAGCGATCTCGCTGTCAGATTCTCACATCTCTTTCAGGACATATAGAAATGAGGAGTTCTCAATCTCCTCTCTACCTCCACACACCAAGAGCCCAAAATTTAACTACTCCCCCCGCCCCAATCCTTTATGCCTTACAGCCAAGAATCGTTTGCACTTTTTCAGAAAAAAATTCTGATTTCTAGAGGTATTTATAGAGAAATATTTCTTTTAAAAAGAATTTCATATGACATGGTTCTCTTCTTACTCGCACAAGCAGGAACTATTGAAATCAATGGACATATACTATGGGAAAACTGGGGTAAGTGAAAGAAGCAGATGATGACACTTAGCTTGGACTTGGCCTTGTGCAGAGAGAGGGGAGAAAATTCTAAAGAGACAAGAGGAGGTCAATTGCAAGACAAATCTGATGTCAGCTTTACCTTTCCAGCAAATCCAGGGTTACAGAATAATAGCAATTAAGTGTGATTGGGAATGCAAAACTATGGATGAATATATAATACAGACTTTGTTACTATCCATAGCTTAGTAAAAACTCAGCAAAGTTTTCAGTCTCTAATTTTATACAGTGACTTTTGTTCACACAAATGATTGTGTTTACGATAACGAGTGCACATCCATTTTGCACATGTGGAACCTAGGTACAGAGATTACACAACATGAAGACTTAGTGAAGCCTAATGTGAACCACAGTCTCACTGTGCATATTCTCCACTGAAGAGTAACTTTGCATGCCCTTCCTCACCAAAGAAACTGCTAGATTGATGCCTAAATATGTGAGTCCCACCACTTCATCTCTAACGTTTGTTTTTCTGAATGATCATTAACATTTTGAATCCATCTTCAGACAGTTAGTCATGCAAACCATTTTCTAAACAGAAACCAATAGGAAATTGAATACTGCTATATCCAGCTTGCAGAACAAGAAAACATTTTTTTTCACTTATGTCCTAGTTTCTTTATCTTGCCATAGAGCATTCATTGCATCAGAGTATAGACATGCTACGTGTCTTTTACGGTTATCAAATGCTTCTGCTTTTCTTCAGGGTTTAATATGGTCTGCAATAGACATTTATGACCTTGCATTCTGTACTCCTTCACCATAAGCATTCTCTTTAAATTAATCCCAGCTCCCTCCCTGTTATTTATATTGCACACACCTTTAATGTTTATGTGGAAAGTCGGGGAAAACACCAGCACATTATTTCTGAATCTTTACTAATGGAAAGAGGACTGTGACAGTCTCCCCATATCACACATACCCACACATCTTGTGGTTTTGTATATGATAGCACATATTTATTTTGATACATACTTAAGACAATCAACTCCTGGGAGATTCATCTTTGATGTAGCTCAGTTGAGGTTAGCAGTGTTCCCATAAAAATGAATCTGGACTACTGTACTTGGGTGAACACTCAGCAATGCTATATTTCTCACAGGTAACATTTTTAAAATATTCTTTAAAAGGTGACAAAAATGAAAATGTCAGAAATGGATCAAAGAGAAATAGTTTTATGACGGTATTTGAGTAGTTTATTTTATTTGCATCATCTTAGATGAGAATTTAGACAGACTGTTCAAATAAGTGTAGGCAGGAGGAGAATGGATTATGTCTAGGTGTTAAAACATTAACCCACATTTTTGGGGAAGCAACTTAGTTAGGACTTGATCCTGCAAAGATTTATGCCTGTGCTAACTTTAAACATGTGAGTAGACCCATTGATTTCAAAGGAGCTACTCACATGCTTAAGTGCTTTGCTAAATTAAGTTCTTATTCTGTTACTTGGAGGTATCCATTTTGTTGGTTTGGGTATTCCTCTTTAGGCTTGGGTATTCCTCCACCAGGGCTAGTATGGGCAAGCTGTATTCATCCTGGTGAGTAAGTAAAATGCAGGTAACTTGAAAGTCCTTGTCAATATAAGGCTGGTACAATCTAGCACAGAGTGAGGATAGCACTGCAAGGTTTCAGATGAATAAATAAATTCAGTGTTAGTCCTTTCCCAGGACAACAGGACTAACTCCCTTGCAGAATCAGGCCCTCAAATTTAAGGATGCTCAACACAAAAGTGAAAACAAATCTGAATTTCTCTCAGTTCAACAGCTCATAATCAATGCAAAATTTTAATAGCCTATCAGCTTGCAATTTTTATTTACTTGCATCTAAAATGAGTCAAGGTAGAGCAGGCACCTTGCAGCAAAGTTCTTTCATGAAATTATATATAAATTGAAGAGGATAAATACAATAGAGTGGTTTAGACAGCAATGATTTTTCTGCAGGCAACATGCCAAATTTATTCAGTTTGCTTCCAATGTCTGTCTGAGTTGATAAGAAATAATAGCTACTGCGGTAACCTGATAGTAAGTGGCACAGATGATAGCATCTAAGCCTTTCTTTCCTCAGAAATATATAAAAACATTGTATGAAATAATTTCTATTAAAAATATTCAAAAGTAAGATCCATAATCAGACATAAAATAGATCAGGTTGAATCACTAAAGATTAAAGCACCTTTAAGAGTGCATGTGTGTGGAGCAGGGGAAAGGCCTTGAATATTGACTACGATATCTTCAGAAGAATTTTTATTATTTTTGCAATACAGACCCATAGCACTTTAAAAATCAGCATACTAAACTTTGGGAAAGCAATTACTGGTGTCAGTAGTACAGTACTGCAAGTGGCTTTACTTCATCATTTGCTTCCATTAGAGTAGCTTCCAACTCCTTTCTCTGCATTTGTTTCTAGGACCTGATCCAGAACTTCTTGGTTGAAAAGGGAAGATTCAACTTTCTTGGATTAGGCTCTTATTCTCCATTTGATCAGACAAACTGAAAAGAAATATAACTACACAGGGAAGCTATTAGACCTTGTACGTGGTTCCTTTCACCCATCAAGTCATTTCCCTAGTAGCCTGGACTGAGCATGCATACATACATAAAGCAATATAATGGAAAGCTATTCTGTTTGTTAAAATGTTTACAGAAAGTAGAGATCATTCTTTAAAACAGTAGGTAAAGACGGTGGGTTTAGTTCTCATTTACACTAAATCCCCTTTTCACTTTGCTCTGGCAGTAAACAAAGTTTACTCCCACTTTAATGAGCCTTTGCGCTGCCAGAGCAGTGTGAGGAGCCTTACTGGAAACGGGAATTAGGCTCTTAGCGTAAGTAGGAATCAAGGTCTTTGTCTTTCCCTTCAAAATCTAGAAAGAAATGGAATATATTAGAGTTTTGCAGCTTTCATCAATTCCTTCTATTTGAGAATAAAATTACTGAAAAGATGTGGGTTTAGTGCCAAAGGTCAGATCCAGCAAACCTTATGTAAGGCTGACAGACCCCAGTCTTTGGCAGGCGGGATCGAACCAGGGACCTCTGGAGCTTAGTGCATGAGCCTCTACTGCATGAGCTAAAAGCCAACTGCCAGTTAGCTAAGACTGTAGAGCAAATTCATTTAACTTTCTCTCTAAGTGGTCTCACTGCCACTAGATGGGACAGAACACCACACCCAGAAGGTGTGTAGGTTACACTTACATCAATAGTTTCATGGCACTCAGTGGGACTAATTCCACTTAAAATTACACCAGTATAAACCTGAAGTAACTCCTCTGACTTTCCTGGATTTACTCCAGATTCACACCACTGTTAACTGAGAACAGAATTTGGCCTAGTAGGTCAATAAGAAATCGAGGTCTTGGTCAGTGTGATTTTTAAGAACTGCAGGATGAGCACTAAGAACATCCAGCCTTCTCTTTTCGCCACTGAAGTTGGTCAATGGGAAGTTTAACATTGTCTTCAATAAGACCAGGATTTTCTTTGCTTTGCATATGCACCTTGCATAATTCCATTTATTTGGCAATTTACATGAAAACAAAAAGGTTGGAAAACAGCTTTGTATTAGATCAATGGGAAATTGGTACTCTCCTACCAAACATAGGAACACACTTATAATGAAAATTCATGAAGAAAAAGCATATAGTTTATAATCTTCTGTGGGTGTGTTGGTGACTGACTAGTGGACAGCCCTCTTGTCCTCTTCTTGTCCCCTTTCCCATCATTGTATGGCTACAGTGTGCAGCAGAGGTAGTGGGAATTCCTATGAATCTTTCCCACAATCTCAGGGTTCAGCTAATTGCCATATTTGGGATCGGGAAGGAATTTTCCTCCAGGGCAGATTGGAAGAGGCCAGGGGGTTTTTCACCTTCCTCTGCAGCATGGGGCACGGGTCACTTGCTGAAGGATTCTCTGCACCTTGAAGTCTTTAAACCATGACTTGAGGACTTCAATAGCTCAGACATAGGTGAGAGGTTTATTGCAGGAGGTTTATTGCACCATCATTGAAGGCAGGAGGTCAGACTAGATGATCATAATTGTCCCTTCTGACCTTAATATCTATGAATCTCTACATTATGCAGTGGTGCAGAGCCTATATATGAGCTGACCCAAAAGCTCCCGGGAACCACAGTGTTTCTGCTATGTTTGGCTCTGCTCCATAACAATTTCCTTATACCTTTCTCCAACTTATGAATTACGTACACTAACCACAATATTTAAAGTACATGTGTCATATAAAATTTGGAGTATTGATCCTTCCAACTAGATGCAAACCTGGGTAGAATTTTAGTATGGAAACAGCTTGCCAGAAATTCACGTATAGCGTAGTTCCAATGCAATACTACTAATGAAAGTATCTGATTAACAGACTCCTAATTCAGCAGAAAGTAGTATTATAGAAGGATTTGTTAAAATCAAACCCTGAGCAAGCAGATGGGACAGTATTTTCCACTTCTTGGGTTCCAGATGCCAAAATGACAAGCCTCTTCTAGCTATCTGAGAGAGTGAGACAGAAGTGTAATGGCACCATAAACATCAGCTTCACAAATGAAGCCTCAAGAGATGTAAAGTAAAAAAGGACACCACTGATGTAGTACTGGCAAAAGAACCAATGTTATACTCACAGCCTGCAGAACCAGGAGAATGTTCCGAGATGAAATATTGCCAATTTTCTTTGATTCTGTGTAAAAGATGATTGAAGCCAGGTTCTTGCACACTAGGTAATACCATGACTCTCTCCTCCTCCTCCTCTTCCACAGACTCTCTTTCAAAAAAATAAATCTAAAAAAGTAACATTGATTATACAGGACATTTCTAGTTTTAATTTTCAGCTTGGAGTTGAGGTGGCAGACTAGGTAGTGCTGATGAATATTAAACAGCTTGAGATTGACTTTACAGAACAACTGTGCCAACCCTGTATCATGCTGGAGTACATAAATAGAAACTAAGCAATCCATTTTAAATTAAATGGAAATAGGTGCCACAGATTGAGAAGAACCAACTAACTTCTGTTATTTACTTAAAGGAACCCTGCCCTTCCCCACCGCTAGTTTCTTCTCCTTTTATTTTTGTTTCACTGGTGGCACAATTTCTGGTTTGATTTAATCAATTTCAGATGGAAAACTTTTCCAAAAGAAAATTTTCAACCAGCTCATTCAGGGGAGGGCAAACTACAGCCCACGGGCTGGATCTGGCCCCTCAGGGCTTTCAGTCTGGCCTGCAGGATTGCCAGCCCCATGGCGCAGTGGGGCTAAGGCAGGCTCCCAGAAGCAGCTGGCATCATGTCACTGCGGCCCCGGGGGTGTGGGGAGCAGAGGGCTCCTTGCTCTGCCCTCCCTTTCAGGCACCACCCCTCACAGTTCTTATTGGCCGGGAACAGGGAACCGCAGCCAATGGGAGCTTTGGGGGTGGTACCCACAGGTGAGGGCACGGGACATGGTGCTGGCCGCTTCTGGGAGCTGCGTCACAGGGCTGGCAATCGTGCGGGCCATATTGAAAGCCCTGATGTGATGGATCCAGCCTGCAGTTTGCCCTTCCCCGCTCTAAGGTGCGCACCTGGTGGCCACACACAAGAGACTGAAGGGCCACCTACCTAATTAGTGGAGCTGCGCAGGCATGACTCCACTAACTAGGTGCCTGGACCCTGGAGAAGATGCACATGTAAGGTGAGGTGGTGGCCTTGGGGGGAATAGAGGGTAGGTAGGAGGTGGCAGTGGGGTGAGAAGAGGGGGTAGGGGAATTTGGGATGTGCAGGGCTGCGGCAGCCAGAGAAAGAGTTGACTTTCCCCAGCTCCAGGGCTGCGGCTGCTGGGGAGAGATAGCCCTCCTTCCCAGCCTCACCTCTGTGGTTGCTGTGGTGGGGGAGAGACCATCTTCCTTCCCAGCCCCAGCTCGAGGACTACTGCTGACGTGGGGGAGAGAGGGCACATCCATCACATTAGGAAGCTCAGACTACTGATATTAAAATATGAGTTGTGTACTTTTATTTGTAGAACAAGAAAATGTTTATTATTATTAAGTTTTTTTTTATATAGCACTTTTATCCAAAGCGCTTTACAATAGCTAGCTAATGGTACAAACAACATTTGGAAAGATCATTAAGTGGTCCACCAAGACTCTCAGCAATTTTCAAGTGATTTGTGAAAAAAAAAGTTTGAAAACCACTGGCCTATGTAAATGAAGCATATGTGTGACCATTCTTCCCTTTGTTCACCAACAGATGGCAGCAGAGTGTCCCTTGCCCTCTACAGCTTCAGGCTACAAGGCTTACATCTACAAAATAAAAGGAGTACTTGTGGCACCTTAGAGACTAACCAATTTATTTGAGCATGAGCTTTCGTGAGCTACAGCTCACTTCATCGGATGCATACCGTGGAAACTGCAGCAGACTTTATATACACACAGAGATCATGAAACAATACCTCC
The DNA here is from genome assembly GCF_965140235.1 of Caretta caretta. Classification (NCBI taxonomy): domain Eukaryota; kingdom Metazoa; phylum Chordata; order Testudines; family Cheloniidae; genus Caretta; species Caretta caretta. Next base: position 30,815,019 of record NC_134214.1, read on the forward strand.
TCCCACCCCACTGTCCTGCCGGTAATAGCTTGCTAATATAACCCCCTAAACAGCTTGCTATTACCAGCAGGACAGTGGGGTGGGAGGAGGTATTGTTTCATGATCTCTGTGTGTATATAAAGTCTGCTGCAGTTTCCACGGTATGCATCCGATGAAGTGAGCTGTAGCTCACGAAAGCTCATGCTCAAATAAATTGGTTAGTCTCTAAGGTGCCACAAGTACTCCTTTTCTTTTTGCGAATACAGACTAACACGGCTGTTACTCTGAAATCTACAAAATACAACAGTGGTCAAATAAAGAGTTCATCATTGAAGATAGTAAAGAAAGCTGATAACATAGCATTGACTAAGGGAACAAACAGCATTTGAGAACATTTCACACAAACAAGGCAATGAGGATTGAAACGTGTTAATAAAAATTCAGAGTAATTATCTACTTCCATGTTATTCTATTATAGTGTAAAATACTCATCTATTTTACCAACTCTTCTGGAGGTAGATGGATTAAAGAAGCAGCTTTAGAACAATTTGGAGTTTTCAAAGGAAATGTATGGATTTATTACAGGCATGGAAGCATATCAAGTCTGAACCAACTGGCTGACACATAAGTGCGGTCATGATGATGGTGGTCACTGTGTCAGTCTTCCTCTTTTCTAGCTTTATCTTTTGGGTTTCTGCTTTAATTGTCTCACCTGAAAATCATCCTTATTCACTACTATAATGGGAACACTTCTGAGACTACATAAAAACAATAGAAAGTCTGTAGGGAGCATTTCTATAGTACACTCTCTTCCTTATTCCTATACCTCAATCTCAGTAAAGTTTTTTCATTAGTGCCATATTTTCATAAACTTGTACAGGATAAGTGTAATGTTTTCATGGTCTTCCACCTTATAAAGACCAAGCCATGCAAAAGGTTTGGCTCAAACTCAGACCTCACCTACAATCGGGACAGGTTTAAGTTCCAGTAAAGCCCACAGATATCAGGCCAAATCCACAAACGTTCACCAGAAGATTGATGGGCACAGTGCATTCACCTGCAGATGTTCTCCAGATTCTTCATCAGACCCACACTTACTGTCACTCTTTGGGGAAATTATGGTCTGGCACCTGCCTCCCCAAGCCTGAAGACCTGCATTCAGTGGGTCCAGGCGAGCCATTTCCTTCTTCATTTTGGTGGGCCATCACCTACTACTACCCAATAATAATAATAATGGGGGGGGTAAGCACTTAAATTCCCACTGCCCTGTAGGAAAATGCTCCTGAAAAAGCAGCTCTTGCTTCACAGTGAGTGCCTATAAAGAATCTAGGCACTTCTGGAGTTCCCTAGTAACAAAGACTTTACTGGTTACCTGACTACTATGCTATGTCTTATAAATGCTATTCCACCTAGCCTTGGTCTGCTGCAGGTGCACCAATAATTCCCCACTTATGCTATCAAGGGTGAGTTCTTTCTTCTTTAAAAATCCCTTCACCCCAAAAGTAGAAGAAAGGAGAAGCTGCCAAGTAGTACACTGAAGACTGGGAATAGGGAGGCCACACATCAGCTTGAAGAGAATACTAGTAAGTGAGTTGGCTGGTCCTAGGGAAGAGCAGCTGTTTAGGGGGTTATATTAGGAAGGGATAGGTGAATCCCTGAGTCTGGGGACAGGGGCTTCTTGGAGTTTTGGGTTCTGTAGAAATTGAGCTGACAGAGTTACATTCCCTGCCAAGTGGAACTGCAAGGTCACATTGTGTTATATATTTCACACAGCTCAAACCTTGTAGAGTTCATCCTTCTCTAATGATAACACCAATATTAATCTTCACTATTACAGAATGGTTGCTGTTCCCCAAATTCCCTATTTTCTCTGACTGAATAAAACGAGATCAGTTATTATCTCATTGCTTCCACGACACCTTGCAGAATTTTTTTTTATATGATGCTCACAAAGCTTGCTCATTGGATAGGTTGCCAAGGTTCACAAGCTGGGTTTGCATAAGCATGCATGCTTGCTTCAGTTTCCCAGTTTTTCTGTAAGCAGATTAACTTTCATCTTTTTAACCCACTGGTAAAATCTACACCTGCGTTAAGAGGTTTGGAATCTGGTCACCTTTATCTATCTTAATTTTAAACATTCATACTCTAACAATCAAAGGACTTACTTCACCCACTCTGCTTCTCCTGTAGCTCATTAACAAGCAAACCTCTGGTTAAGGAACTTCATTATTCAGTTTAAAAAAAATCTTCTATATTTTAAAAGCAGTTGCAAGTTATATAGTAACTCCTCACTTAACATCGTCCCAGTTAATGTTGTTTCATTGTTATGTTGCCGATCAGTCAGGGAACACGCTCGTTTAAAGTTGCGCAATGCTCCCTTATAACGTTGTTTGGCAGCCGCCTGCTTTGTCCACTGCTTGCAGGAAGAGCAGCCCGTTGGAGCTAGCTGGTGGAGGCTTGGAACCAGGGTGGGCCAGCAGCCCCCCCATCAGCTCCCCGCTCCCCTAAGTTCCCTGTGCAGCAGGCTATCAATTGCTGAGCAGTTCAGCTATCCCTCTCCCACTGCCATGTGCTGTTCCTGCCCTCTGCCTTGGAGCTGCTCCCCGAGCCTCCTGCTTGCTGTGCTGGGGGTGGGGGTGGGGAGAGGTGTTCCCCTCTAATGTGCTAATGTCAGGGTGTCCCCCTCCCCCCGCTCCTGTACCCCATCTCCATAGAGCAGGGTGGGGACATGACAGGAGTCAGGACAGAGGGAGCTTGCTGGTAGCAGCTGCTATCTCAACTTGCTGATCTACTTCAAAAGGCAATATACTTAGAGTGGCATCAGAGTACTTAACGGGGCAAGGCACGTCTCTCTCTTTCAGACACACACACCACACGGTGTGTGTCTCTGTATTTCCCTCTCTCTCTCTCTCTCTGAGTGTGCATCTCTCTCTTTCTGCCGTGCTGTGTCTCCTCCCTCCATTCATGCTGCCCTTGTAGAGTGTGAGGCTATATTAACAACGTGTTAACCCTTGAGGGCTCAACCGAGTGCTAGTTCATCATTTAGCAGTAAGGCATTCCCTGGGAAATATCCCACCCTCTTCCTACACCACTTCAACCAAGCTTCACAATCATCATTGCTGTGTACAATATTAAATTGTTTAACACTTATACTGTGTATATCTGTGGGTGTATCTACAAAGACTAAATTTATATAAATAAAATATCGTCTTTTGTCTAGCAAAAAACATTTCCAAGGAACCTAACCCCCGCTATTTACATTAATTCTTATTGGGAAATTGGATTCACTTAACATCGTTTCGCTTGAAGTAGCATTTTTCAGGAACACAACTACAGCGTTAAGCGAGGAATTATTGTACTTGCAAAGTGAATGTCAATACAATTATTGATTTTTTCATAGAGTTAACCATGAATATTCCATGAAGAAATAGAGTATCTCTGTGATGCTGGCAGATCAGGTGCCATCTGATGCAAAGGAACCAGGCCTCGCTGAACAATGCACAGCTGGAAACCAGTCTGGCTCGCCTATATGTTAGTATTGTTAAGGTAGATATTAGAGTTGTAAGAATGTGTTTGATGTTTAGACCTCATGAATACCTTGTAGGATGCTGTATGTATTAGGCCACATCTACACTATCGAGTTTACAGCAGCACAACAGTTGTGCTGCTGTAAGATCGCTTGCGTAGCTGCTCTACGCCGATGGCAGAGAGCTCTTCTGTCAACATAATTAAACCACCTCCAACGAGCGGCAGTAGCTATGTCAGCGGGAGATGTTCTCCTGCCGACATAGCGCTGTCCACACCAGCGCTTCTGTCAGTGCAACTTATGTCGATTGGAGAGGTGTTTTTTCACACCCCTGAGCAACATACTTTGCTAGTATTAACATAGCTTTAGTCTCACTTAGCTGTACCCCACATTGCAAAACAATACCAAATGTTTGCTTTGTAAACCTCTGTAATTCAAAAAGGAATAGAGAAGGCTTCCTATAGAAGATGTTAGGTCCTTCCCAATGAGAAGGCCTTTGAAACCAAATGAGTCCATGTGAGACATCGAAAGAACAAAGGCTTTGTTAAATGAACTCCTCACCCACTCCAGGCAGAGGAGACCTGTCCATGAACTCATCCCATTAGCTTGGGCTCTGGGGAGAAGGAGATAAAATCTCTGACAAAGAGAAGCTTAGTTCTTTTTGCTGCTTGGACTCTGTAAGGGCAAGAATCACTAAGCATAAGCAAAAGACCCCTAGCTGTTTTGCTTGTGTTAGCCCTAAAGAACATATGGAGTGTGCTTATTATAGACGTTCCTGTTCTCTTTCTGAACCTAAGACTAACTCCTTTTGGTGTGTAGGTTATCTGCTTTAACCTTGTAAATAATCAATTTCTTTTCCTAGTTAATAAACCTTTTGTTTATTATAGGATTGGTCACACGAGTCGTCTTTGGTGAGAGATCTAGGGTGCACTTGACCTGGGTTAAGGGACTGGTTAATTGGGGCTGGGAGTAAGCTGAATATTGCTGTGTTTTTTGGTGTAAGGGACCATATATCACACAGGCAGGCTTGCCTGGGGTGCTAAAATAGACCGGAGTGTCCAAGGGCATGGTCTGTGACTCCGTGTTAAGGCTGTTGCAGTGCTTGAGGAGTTCACACTTGTTACTTAGTTTGCGAAATCTAATTATAGAACACACAACCAATTTGGGGTTTGTACCCTATTTCCTGGCAGTCTTTCCTAAGACATGCACTCATGTCCCTAGGCCACTCCGGACCGGGTGACAATCTGAAATGGGGTTTTGATTTATAGTGCTCTTGAAGAATTTTCCTTTTATTGATGTCACTGAATTATTTTTCTTATGCGAATTAAGAGGAAAAAACTAGGTGATATTTTTGGAAGAGGTGGGTGAATCATCAGAAAGGAGATTTTGTATGGCACTGATGTACTAACGATAAACCACACTTTGAACAGCCTGTGAGCAGAAGGGTGTTGCGTACATAAGTTCACCACTGAATCTACAGAAGTATATGTTAGTATATAGGTCTATTTGTTAGCTTGGGTTAGAATTTTGGGTTTGACTTTTTGATACTCTTATACTATTATGTGTAAACAAAGAAAAAAAGACACTGTGATGTTGCTTCTGCCTCAACAGATAGATTTGTTAGTACAATGGGAATAGATAAGGGCAGTTAAAGTGTTACTCAGAGCACACTTTAAGGTAAAATCAAGCAACCAGTCAGGGAGGGGCACAGGGGCTTAGGTGGCAGGTATAAAACACTAAAAGACCATAGAAATGCCCGTCCCTGACCAGAGCACAGCCTCACTCCTTACCCCACCCATGGGGTACAAAAGAGGTGGGATGAAGACCCCAGACCCAAAATGGAACATGACCCTAAGTTGTAAGGGGTGGGACTGTGGTCATGCATTTCAGGTATAATTATGCCTCCTGAAGAAGGGGGACGAGACACTGGGAAACAAGGCTCTGCAGCATCAGAGTTATGGGACACATATTTGCTGGAAACTAACCCCAATAAACATTGCATTGTCTACACTTTGGACTTCTGGTCTTCTGCTTTCTGTCTGTGCGACAAGAGCCAGGGGAGATGGTGAAGGGTAAGCCCTCTAACAGTATGTTATTCTTTGTCATCAGTAGGAAGTCTGTTAATAGTTTCAGGTCAATATCCTGCAATACATTCCATGCAGGTGGACTCATGCACCTACACAGAGCCTGACTGAAGTCAACAGGATACTTAATTAAGCACATTAAGTGCTTTGCTGAATCCAAACTCCTATTCCTAAAGGTCCTCATCTGAGGCCCACTGAAGTCAATGAGGATTTGTTTGTTTTTAGGTGATTATTCTTTTTAGTTTAATGGACATTGGATCAGACTCAGATTGCCCATCAAAACAAATTATGCATACTCTTTGCCACTTGATGTTATTTTTTGTTTTGGTTGCATATACTTTAGTAGAGAATAGGGCAGTTTATGGACAATTTTCTGAGATTAACACTATTTCTAGTTATTTGTAATATTCTAAGAATTATGAAGTGTTATATAATGACCTTAAATGGTTTGAATGATAAAGAAATTTTTTCTGTAACTTAGCTGAGTATTAACATACCATCTGCATTGTACGTTCTTCATTAGAACTTTATGCAATTCATGCAGCATGCAGTGTATAATCTAAAAAGAAAAACAGTGAGGAGATGAATACACAGAAGATAAGGCTATAGGATGTTTGAAGTGTATCTTGATTAAGCTCAACTAGAAACTTTGTATGTGAAATTCAAAATGTATACGAAATTAGCTTCACGTGAGAAATACCAGTTTTCCCTTCTTGTTAACATCAGAATGATTTTCCACTCAGTTAAGTCTATTATAATTTACTTCTGAGACATGAACTACTTCCTTAAATGCACTGGAAATTAAGCTTTTATTTTATGACAGTGAAGCTTAAACTGAAACACTCTTTTCCCTACTTGACATTTACAAATAGCAGAAGTCACACAGTGATAAAATAGTAATGAAATTAAAATAGGTTAGTCTTCATTTAAATTACAAAGATGTGTTTTTCTCAGAGTTCACACCTTGGTATATGATGACACACTAGAAAAATATCTCCTTTCTGACAGATAAGACTAGAAGTTCATGGGGCAATACGCTGTTTACCATTAGCAGCCTGTATAATTTTATTTAAAGTAATACATATAACTTCCATATCATATTATATGCAGGGATCTCAATGTGCTTTACTAACAATTAATTCATCCCGTAGGGCACCCCTGAGAGGTTAAGCCATTTGACCAAGGTGAGTCAGAAAATTTGTAGCACAGCCAAGAATAGGAACACAGGGTTAGATCCTTAGTGGATGTAAATGGATGCAGCTCCATTGACTTCAGTTATGCCCACTTACACCACAATCCTTATTCAGACAGAACTTACTGACATTAACATTATTTTGCACATTAGAGCATGTGATGGGTTCTTATTGTACCTGAATAAGGACTTGGTAAGTTAAAGACTGCAGAATGTGACCCTGCGCTGTAGAAAAGTTATTCTACAGCATAAAATGCCAAATGATAAATTGTCATAGTTTGTTCTCATTTAAACAGTATGACAAAAATGATCAAACTTCCATTCCTGAAGTTTCAGTTACTTCAGTGGGAGCTGGGAAAAAAAACAGACAATGTATTTAGAGGCCTAAATGTTGACTTAGGTGCCTAAATTTAGCCACCAATTTTTTTAAAATGACCTATTTATCTACAATGGCATATATAAATGACTTTTAAAAATTTGTCTCATGGAAGTTAGAAGCACTATAAATATTAATGGCTTGTATTAGATTCTCCCCCCCCCCACCCATGCTTTTTCTTTAATCAGATATTCATGATTAGTTGATTGGAAACCCATTTTTGAAAACCATTGGTTTCAGGAGACAGCCTCCTTTTTTGGTCCTTTGACATGGTGAACTTGGTGACTTAATTATAATTATGTATGTCATGTAAGCCCTTCAACTATTAGAGCTACCAAAAAAGGATATTGCCTTCGAAAAATAGAAGAAGAGTTGCTGATTGAGGGGTGAGTGAAATATGCACAACGAAATGAAAGCCCACAACATTTGAGTGTTTGAATGTATTCTTTGTTTGTTTATTTTATATAGTTTCACAGAAAATTCTGTGAAATTTTGCAGTTTTGCCTTGAAACAGTTGAGCAAAACTAGATAAGATGGTTAAGGCTCTGGAGTGGAACTCAGGACATCTGGATTCAGTTCCAAGCCCTACTACAGACTTCCTGTGTGAACCTGGGCAACTCGTTTAAACTCTGTGGCCCAATTTGACAAAGCAGTTAAGAACATGCTTAACTTTAAGCATATGCCTAAGTCTCATTGGCACATGCTTAAATGCTGCCTTGATTACAGATAGTTTGCTGAGTCAGGGCCTCCGTGCTTCAGTTCCCTATCTGTAAGAGGGGAACACCATCATCACTTCCTTTCTCCCTTCCATCTCACCATCTCACTTCCTTTGTCTGTCTTGTCTAGTAAGTTTGTGAGCTCTTCAGGGCAAAGAGCATCACTGACTCTGTATAGTGCAAAGCACCATGGAGCCCTTACTTCAGCTGGTGCCTCTAAGCTCTACAATATTGCAAAGAATGAGTGTATTGTTTGTGTTTGTTTTAAAAGGAAGCCTCCCTTAATTCTGAAATGAATCTGCAGTCATTTTTTCCTATGAAGTTTCCCAAAAAGCATTATTTTCACCCAGCCCTACTCAGTCTATCCTCCACTATACTCCCATTCCTACAAGCACATTTCCCACTGGCCTCCACCTCTTGCTCCTAAAGGCCAGTTTGTGGACTAACTTGGCCACTGGGTCTGCCAAGGCCTGGCCAGCTGGTTTAGACTGTACACTAACAGATATTCTTCATAAAGAGAGAGACTGAGTTGTCCCAGGGCAGAAAAAAAGCATGGTGGTTCCCAGGACACTGCATGGGGAAAAAAAAAAAAAAGCCTCCTTTCAATCTTTTAACCAATTTGGTAGGTATTCCCAATCCCCCACTCCCCCCCGCCCCCGTCCAAAATCTGGTATTTTAGCATAAATTATAAGTATGCCTCTTGATTTAACCAACTATTTCTGAAGAAATTAAATGGGTTCTGAATTTTTATGATTAATTCTTTACAAGCTTCCCTCACTAAGAAACTCTTAGTAGTATATCCCTGGTGTTCAGTAATTCAGACTGTCATCTATTAAATTATTGCCATACATTTGCTCTTCAGAATTACTCCTCAGTAAAATGTCTATTATGAGGTTACACATTTTGATGAGGGCTTAAGATTGTATTGGCAATAGCAGTTGTCAGAAGGCCATACTGTACTGCAGAAGGCCGGATCTGGCACATTTCTCTTCATGGGGGAAATGTACAGAGTTAACTTTCTTCATCTTTGCAAACATCACTGTTCTCACATTTCCTTCCACATTCTCCTCTAGGCTTCCTTCTTGCTTTGTCCCTACAGTGGTGTGTGAAACTGGAAAAGAGCAGCATTAAAGGCAGCAAGAGCAACTTGTGAACGCATCACAAACTCAAGGTCATAGGAAAATATAAACCATGAACATGGAAGTTCAAGTTCTAACTATCTGAATGGAAGCGGGAAACATATGAAGAGGTACTTTCTATTCAGCAACAAATACATGTATGGACAGACTGTTGGTTACACTGGAAAGACAGCCAGTGTGCATCTATATATGCGTTGCCCAGTTGAATCCTGTTCCCTGACTGAAAGCGTCAAAGGCAGACAGCAAAGTCAGAGTAGAAATGCATGAATAGAAATGCCATTTCTATTTCATTGGGCCGTGGGTAAGTCTAGTTTGTGCTATGCTTCTGTGCAGGATTTCTCATTATTTGTATTTTAGAACACTTAATCTTAATTTCTATAACTTCATACATTGAACATGTACAATAGAGAAAGGCTTGGTAAAATATTTTTATTCCATAGTTGATGGATAGGGCTCCATGTTTGTCATGGAGGTTGCGGAAGTCATGGTTTCCGTGACTTTCCGTGACTACTGAGGCAGCCCTGCAGCCAGCCCCTCGAGCAGCTCCACAGCCATCCATGTGCTCAGATGGCCATGGGCAGCTGGCCCAAAAGATCACCCAAACAGTGGCCGGTGCAGCTTGCCTCAAGGACTGCCTGAGCAGCGGCCCCTCAGGGTGACTCTGCAAGCAGCAGCCCCCCAGGGTGCTCCCTCCCCTAAGATTTAGTCAGGGGAATTTATAGTATAAGTCATGGACAGATCACAGGCCATGAGTTTTTATTTATTGTCTGTGACCTGTCCATGACTTATACTAAAAATACCCATGACTAAATTGTAGCCTTACTGATGGATAATATTGATATTTATTCCTAAGCACTTTTTATTTTTATCAATTTAAATTTTCACAGTTTCAGGAAATTACGAGGGGCCAGACAATAAACTGTTTAGTGATGATAGATGCTGAGATTCAAAAAGTTAAAGCTTTATAAATGTTACAAACTGTCAACACCACATGTCGAAATACACAAAGTAAATATCTTTAAATCAACTCTAAGTTATTAAGGAGTATTTTTCATACTTTGCCTATATATGTACGTTTCTATTATTGATGGAATTATTGTGTCATTGTGTGTATATACGGTGAAATCAACCTTTACCGATTAAAAAAAAAAATCTAATCCTTCCAAGCCTTCATAGAATATGCAGTGAGGATTTTGCTAGTTCTTGACCTGATAACTCAGTCTTGCTTGGGTTAGAGAAGAGAGTAGAAAGAAGAAACTTCAACAAATGCACCAATGGGCATTTCATGTCAATACATTTCAACCTCTCCTATAAAATGTACAACCCACAGATCCAGTTTTGCTCTGCTGACTAGCAACATCACCAAACCTTGGATACAGAAAGAATCCAAAGATCCCTCAACATAGTAGTGGCCATAAGCAGCTTTGCAGCCACCCATCTCTACTCCCTGTCTTGGAAAATATATATGGCATTGCAGGCATAAAGGGAGCATAGATGATTTATGGCCGGGCAAGATATAGCTTCCTGACGTCTCTGCATGTGTTGATGATGGGTGAGGTCCTCTCAGCTGAGTGACAGGAAGGAACAGAGTGAAGAAAGAAACTGAGGGTGCCCCTCCAAGTACCAGAATCAGCCAATGGGTCAGCAGTTGGGTGAGAACCAGTGAGGCCACCAATGTCTCCATCCCAAGACAATTGGAGACGACAGGGTTAGCAAAGTTCCCACAAAGCCTGCCCCGCCATTACCCACATCCTTATGAAACTGAATTGGACCTGACTACAGATAGACTGACCAAACTCTCCATCAGGGCCATCCTTAGGCATACGCAGCTGTGTAGGACACCCAAAAATCTGGGGCACACCTTAGTGTTCCTCTTTCCGCCTCTTCATATCCCTGTTCTGACTGACCCCTCCTGCAAGCTCCCACCACAGCTGGCTGCTGCAGCTTGGTGAATCTTCCTCCAAAGGGGATCTAGTACTTAAAAGTGAAAAAGCCTGCCAGACCACCAGACCTATTAGCACAACATTGAAACTGTTAAAGAGCCATTCAAGTGGTAATGAAGCCATTTAACAGGCATTTGTCAAGCCCCAGGTGTATACTGTCAGTTTCTGAATTTACTGACAAAAACGGTTGTGCATTACTGTAATATTTACTCAGAACATGTTAGTCTACAGGACCTTAGTTTAAAATTTGCTTTAAAAATATTTCATTAGTGCATTGCTGAAGATTATAAAATCACATCTCTAAAAAATCCTTGCATAGATTTTTAAATGCACAGTCTTCAATGCTTGGAACTTCAGACATATAGTTTTTTTAAATAAATCCTTCAAGAGACCACCCTTATCTAAAATACACATGTGAGCCCGGGCTGCAGTCAGGCATAGGGGCACCAGTTTAATAACACTACATAGGGCCCCATAAATCCTAAGGATGGCTCTGTTCTCCATCTATTGTAGATACCTGGAGGTCCTGAGGATTTCCAGATTGGCATAGAGCTCCCCCTACACAGAAGTCAGTGACTTTTGCACCCATCAGCATTTGGGTCATTGAGAGCAAGATGAAATAAGGAACACGCCTTAATAAAGCTATAAAATGGCAACCTTACCTAATACTGCACAACTACTGGGGAAAAATGTGAATATTTTGATGATCCTAGGTTTCTGATTCAATTTGACCCTATTTAATTCGGTGAGCAGTCATGAAGATTTGAAACTTGTCTGCAGGATGTGGTCAATGAACGTGTATTTGAACCGCTAGTGGCCTGGGTAACCAATTTCTATACTGTGACACTGAATTACACTATGAATACATTAGATATTTCAGATGATCCACACATTGCCATCAGTTCACATGAGAGGGGAATCAAATATTTTGAATACCAAACTGATTCAGTTGCAGAGTTTAAATCTGCAGAAAATGAAACCTCACAGATTATATCCTTCATAGATCTATCGTTTTTCTGGATCCTTGCCTGATTATTACAAGGGTGAAAGCACAAACTTCATTCTTTTCTAGATATTGTACTTTCAGTTGCCCTGATTAATTTTTGCTGACTCGTTCAGCTGTGTACAAAAGCTAGATCATTAACTTTCCATGGTAAATTTCACACTGTAGAGGGCCATAGGTCTTTTTTTGCAGTAGAACGGAAGCCATGCTGCCTCAGAATTTTACTGGTATGCCAACCCAGAATTCATTGCAATAGTAACAAATTAAAAAGCAAAGGTAGCTTCACCCAGGACACACTTTTTAGATAAAATATTTGAAAAACATCTATCAGAAAGTGCTGCTCCCTTTTACACATGTTATGTGGTAGCAAATGATACAAACCAGGCATTTGTTTCTGTAAAGAGATATTGTATTTTCAGGTTTCAGAGTAGCAGCCGTGTTAGTCTGTATTTGCAAAAAGAAAAGGAGTACTTGTGGCACCTTGTAGGTCACAAAAGCTTATGCTCAAATAAATTGGTTAGTCTCTAAGGTGCCACAAGTACTCCTTTTTTTTTTTTTTTGTATTTTCAGGGGAGACAACTGTGGGATTGATCTAAAAATCATCAAAGGAGGACACATCACTTCAGTAAGTATCAGCTGTCATTGAAATGGGTAATTTAGACAATTAGCACATTGCCTGCTCTTGAAAAGGAGTTAACAGCATCCACTGAAATGCAAAAGATAAGTTGGCATGATTTTGAGCAGCAAGTGATTCCCTTTTGTCTAGTGAAAGCCAGGAGCTCTCATCCCCTACTGCCCCTACTTTACTTGCCTGACATTGATGGCATCTTAATCATCTGGACCCCTGGAAAAGAAGCCATTGACAAATTCCACCATGATTTCAACAATTTCCATTCCACCATCAACCTCAGCCTGGATCAGTCCACACAAGAGATCCACTTCCTGGACACTACAGTGCTAATAAGTGATGGTCACATAAACACCACCCTATACCGGAAACCTACTGACTGCTATTCCTACCTACATGCCTCCAGCTTTCACCCTGACTACACCACACGATCCACTGTCTACAGCCAAGCTCTACAATACAACTGCATTTGCTCCAACCCTCAGACAGAGGCAAACACCTACAAGATCTCTATCAAGCATTCTTACAATTACAATACCCATCTGCGGAAGTGAAGAAACAGATTGATAGAGCCAGAAGAGTTCCCAGAAGTCACCTACCACAGGACAGGTCCAACAAAGAAAATAACAGAACGCCACTAGCCATCACCTTCAGCCCCCAACTAAAACCCCTCCAACGCATTATCAAGGATCTACAACCTATCCTGAAGGACGACCCAACACTCTCACAAATCTTGGGAGACAGGCTAGTCCTTGCCTACAGACAGCTCCCCAGCCTGAAGCGAATACTCACCAGCAACCATATACCACACAACGGAACCACTAACCCAGGAACCTACCCTTTCAACAAAGTGCATTGCCAACTCTGTCCACATATCTATTCAGGGGACATCATCATAGGGCCTAATCACATCAGCCACACTATCAGAGGCTCGTTCACCTGCACATCTACCAATGTGATATATACCAGCATGTGCCAGCAATGCCCCTGTGCCATGTACATTGGGCAAACTGGACAGTCTCTACATAAAAGAATAAATGGACACAAATCAGACGTCAAGAATTATAACGTTCAAAAATCAGTTGGAGAACACTTCAATCTCTCTGGTCACTTGATTACAGACCTAAAAGTCGCAATTCTTCAACAAAAAAACGTCAAAAACAGACTCCAATGGGAGACTGCTGAATTGGAATTAATTTGCAAACTGGACACCATTAACTTAGGCTTGAATAAAGACTGGGAGTGGATGTATCATTACACAAAGTAAAACTATTTCCCCATGTTTATTCTCCCCCCTACTGTTCCTCACACGTTCCTGTCAACTGCTGGAAATGGCTCACCTTGATTATCACTAGAAAAGGTTTCTTTTTTCTCTCCTGCTGGTAATAGCTCACCTTACCTGATCACTCTGGTTAGAGTGTGTATGGTAACACCTATTGTTTCATGTTCTGTGTCTATATAAAATCTCTCCACTGTATTTTCCACTGAATGCATCCGATGAAGTGAGCTGTAGCTCACAAAAGCTTATTCTCAAATAAATTTGTTAGTCTCTCAGGTGCCACAAGTACTCCTTTTCTTTTTGCGGATACAGACTAACATGGCTGCTACTCTGAAACAAGAGATTTAATGTGATTGTGGGAACAACTGGTTGATGTAGTAACCCACGCTCACTGCTGCTGGCTGAATAGTGGGAGGTGAAGGTTCTAAAAGTGAAACAAAGTTAAGAGAATGCTGGAATATGCCAGCAGCTCAGGAATGGGGGTGGGAGATGGATGTAGCATCAGCTTTTATTTCCAAGTTAAGACCTGGCTTGGGAAGAACCAACTGACACAGGGTTAAATTTTGCCTACCCTTGTGGACAAGAAGAAAAATGTTTACAGTAAAGCCCTGGGAGTGAAGTGTCCTGGATTAAAGACTGGACTCTGCTACAGTCTCCCTGAGTAGCCTTCAACAAATCATTTAATCTCTGTGCCTCAATTTCCCCATCTGCAAAATGATGACAACACTTCTTCTCTATGTCACAGGCTTGTTGCAAGGATAAGTTCTTCATTGCTATTTCGGGTGATGGGGGCCAATGGGTATGTAGATAAGTAGAAATGGAGGAGAAGATGCTTTGTGCCCTGTGCAGGCACCAGGCCTTATCTTGGTCTTCACAGCCCCTATGCTTGCAAGAGACCAAGTCTCTAGCACCAACAACATTACTAGAAACCCCAAATGGGGAGGCTGAGGAGAGAAGCCTGAACTCCATTGTGTCCTGGCTAGTGGAGCTCACATTGCACTGCATGAAAAAGCAGCAGCTATCTCCTTGTCCAAGCCTTGTGCTACCCATGCAAAGACCTTCCCCTCCCTCCTATAGTGGCTTAAAGCTATAACCTAGACCCCTGCATCAAGAAGCACTAGCATAAGTTTTTCTCACAGCTGTTCCCTGAAACTATGAACGTGTTGTGCTACTGTGTACCTCTGTATTTGTAATGTGAACTTCACATTTGCAAATTTAAACATTTCCATTCTGAAGTGCCTACTGTATGTAAATTATAGCATACAGTATCCTCTATGTACTTTTTTTTTTTTTTAAAAGGAAGTACAGAAACCACAGATCTTCCATAGTTACTTGGAAGCTGTGACACCTCCTTGAAATCAAGGACAATATGATCACTGTTTTCTGATTCTTTTCTAACATTTTTCACCTATATTAAATTGTCTCCATGCAGGTTAGGACAAAAACACCCTTTTATTATAGAAAAGGAAAGAAAATCATCTTCAGTATTAATGGTGGGAATAATTGTTTCCCTTCTATAAATAAAGATCTACCACTGTTTATTGACCTGAAAAGTTTTGAGACCTTGGCAGTCTTGGGAGGACACACTGACTGCTGTGAGTTCTTCCATATGGGAAGCCCTTATGAACAACAGAGATGTTACTGCATAGTTTTCTCTCTCTGAAGATTTGCTGACATGTGGTACTGAATAGGTTCACACAACATGAAGTACTTTTGTGCTTTGCTTTAAAAATCATGTAAGTTATTTTTTTTCAAATGATTTTCAGCTTTGGTGGTAGAACAATTGTGTAGCATTGAATATTTTTAGTACATATTTGGTATATCTAGGAATAAGGGGTAGATTATGTTCTTTTTCCCATGGTCATATAGGACTCCAGATGCAGCAGAAAGATATGATACAGAAGAAGTGCATAACTTTGGGAGGCAGATTATTAGATTTTGCTAGGTTTGTGTAATCAGAATTCTGAAATCCTTGCTGATATAAAATCTGAACATATTGCTTGAGCATGTTAATTCACCGAGGTAACAGAAAAACAAGATTGGAAGCACCAACCTAATACATTTTATAATTTGGTTTCCATTTAAATGATGGAGGATGTAGTGAAAGTATAGGTCAGTTTCTAAATTACTCTTTTAGTGATTAGAAGTACAAATAATAAGTGTCATGAACTTCATGAGATACTAGAGTGTTCTTTCCCTGTGTTGCCTTCCTAAGTAAATAATAATTTGTCTGATTTTTGACCAGTGCGAATATACACTATATCATTCTGTAAAAAAAAGTAGATCTGTTGCAAAGGCGCCAGATACAACACATTTGGCCTACTCTCCCTACAAGTCATTCAAGTAAATAAATAAATTCTTAGGAAAGATTTTTTTTCCAGTTGCCTTCCAACAAACCTTAGACATGGCATATTGTCTTAATGTGTCTGAACTTTTGCCTACAATATGTATATATTTGAATGTGCAAAATCATATATTTGCATGTTCAAGAGAATCTGCATGCAGATGTATGTGTAAATATACAATTACTATCACAAATGCCAGGTTGTATGCATTTAAATGAGTGCAACTGCAAATTTTGCAACTGCATTTTCAGAGAACATTGAATAATTGACTCTGAAGTATTAAAAGATCAGCACCAACGGACCAGCTAGGTAACTTTCCAGACACCACCATAATCAGATCCATGATTCTGCAAAAGTGGCATTAGCTGAGGGGGTTTTATGTCTCAATCATTTCAAACACTAAATTTTCATGTATAAAGATCCCCCATCTGCCAGTCCTATATATTCAACTTTTAATCTGAGACTCAATGTGGATTATTTTCAGTTTGTGCATAGCCATCTGGAATAAAGAGTTTGTGATCCAGATTATCACCTCATTTACATCTGTGCATTGGAACATAAAACTCCTTATCTCCCTAGTATGCCAGGAGCAACAATGAGAGGTACACACAGCTATGAAAGGGGTTGGGGTATTACACCACCTAATTACCCTGCTCAACCATATAGGGATGGCTCACAATCCAGACCTAAATCAATATTTGGGTATAACTAAAATGAGAACTCCAGTAATGCTGTAAAAATGTGGGATTCTAGCAAGACAATAAATATTGAACATCTTTCAATCTCAATTGTTCATTTAAAAGACAGTTGGGCATGATTGTGGCAGATACCCAAGTAGGTAACCTTTTAAATCCAGTTAAAGTGAAGATCACATGCCATTCATTCTGGCACTAATTTAGCATCCTAAACCATCCAAATTCTTGCACGTTTTGTGTGAATTTTAACTGTGCCTCTTTACTATCTCTAGTCTGGAGAAAATTCCTTGCAAGAAGTATTAGAATTAAACCAGACTAGAATAGTTCCTTTTATATCATTGAAGTAGTATTTCAAAGGCTGGATAGGTACCACTGTGACTAGTAACTCTCCAATTTCTCATGGACAGGGGAAAAGGGTTGTTATCCAGATCCACAGTTCTGGGAAACCTGACAAAACCTCAGGTCAAAGAAGGGAAAAACCATTTCCTGAACATGAACAGAGCTATTCATAAGAACTTCAGACAGAATGTACCAGTTGGAAGAACTCAGGACAAGTCAGGCAGGCAGACGGGGAAATGATGCAGAATTATTTCCAGAATGAGAGGGAATGGAAGACAGACTTCTAATGACATCTTACCCCTACACCACCAGTCCAATACAACAATGTAAATCAGTACAACATTAATTGTTTGGACTCTTTCCCTCCTCTCCAACCCTCAGATTCACTGCCCAGGCATTCTGTTATTTACAAACCTGTGAATATTATAATTCCAACATCAAGCACTTTATGGATCTATAAGAAGTTCTGTCTAAAGCAGCATGCATATGCTACATTGTTTTCACATTGCATCTGGCCTGCAAATGCTTTTTTAAGAAAATAATTTAAGAGGTTGTTAATCTCACATCAAACACTAGATTCTTTAAGATCACTACAGTACAAGTTCATTTTTCTACAAACACCTTCTACAAAACTAATACAAGTTATTCATAAAAGAAAGTGATTAACTCATGAAGTATGATCCCACCACAAAGGAGCCTCATAAAAGCAACTGCTAATAATTACTTTCCTCTGCAGCATCAAATCAAATTTCTTACCATAGAAATTGAGCTGATTTATGTAATCTTTGTTCATTTTCCAGTGAAAGTGGGTGAGGTAACATCTTTTAGTGGACCAACTTCTGTTGTGAGAGAGAGAAGCTTTCAGGCTTACACAGAGCTCTTCTTCGGGTCTGGGAAATGTACTCACACGGCTACATTTCCCAGACCTGAAGAAGAGCTTTCTGTAAACCGGAAAGCTTCTCTCTCTCACCAACAGAAACTGGTCCAATAAAACGAGTTTACCTCACCCATCGTGTCTCACTAATATCCTGGGACCAACATTGCTACAACATTGCATAGAATAATTCAAAATTACATGTCAAGCATAAAGGAAAATCTGCCACCACAGAACGCAGCACACATGTAAATGACTAATAATTTAAAAAAATGCAACTTATCTGGATGAGCCATCCCCCATTCACCACCCTTGGTTTGAAAGTTTGGGCAAAAAGTACCTGTAATTAGGACAGCATGCTGATTGTCAGGGTGTGTGTTTTAATTTAGGAACCAGCCTCAGGTGCAAAAGCTTGTTTGTCTGGCTGCACACAGGTTGCTGTTAATCCTTCTAGATCCTCACTTCATTCTCAGACCATTTCCACACATTATACCATGCAGAATGCCACAGGAAGTCATGACACTAATAGCTGAACAGTCTTTACAGGTCAGCAGACCTTTTCTCACACCCAGCCTGCCTTTCAGAAGTGCAGTTCACCACTATTCCATTCCTTTGGAGTGTAAATTAGAATCAGTCTCCCTCCAGGCTGGTGTAACCCAAGAACGACTTTGTTAATCATAGTAAAACTGGTATGAATGATCACCAAGAATCACATGGGGATGAAGTTACTGTTATTGTCAACATTATTTGGTGAGAATAGAATGGTCTTGTGCCCACTCTTGCACAATTCATTTTGCTTCGCCACCTTATGTAAGTGTTCAGGAATCTACTAAGATAATCCATTAAGCATTGAACCACCACTGAATAGCATCCCTTTGTATTAACATACTCCTGAGCTTTTGGGGAAGGCATCAGAATGGGCATATGGGCTGCATTAATCCTTCCTCTATAGTTGGGGAAACCCAGTTGTTAAAATTCCTCAGAGGTCTTTTGGGAGATTGACTGCTTTGATCACAGGCCACTGCAACACATTATGTATTGGCCTGAAAACCTCCATGACATCATCCACAGCCCCCAAATGGCATTCCAACTCACTGGTAACTACTGGGGTAGATTGTTGGCAGTTGTCTGTACTTTTCCACATGAAGATTGCACTGCACTTCATGGACCAACACTGCTATGTTTAGGCTCTCTCACCATAATAATAGAAACACAGGGCTGGAAGGGACCTCACAGAGGGAGGAAAATGGTACAGTAACTCTCCCTGCTCATTCTGAAGTTATGAAGCCATTGCAGCTCACCCCAGATCTTCAGAGCAGTTAAAAGCTAGAAATCTGTGGTCATGATCCAGATCCAAAAGCAGCATTCCACCTGGAGGACATTAGCTTCCAGCACCTCGTCGAGCTACCTGGGACAGGTGGATGAATGCTGGCACAACGCTTTGTCAGCTGTTTGTTTCCACGGCTGGCTTTCATCTTGTTTCTGGAGCACCCTCTGCCATTTTGCTTCAGATGTCTCCTGACCTCTTTTCCAAATCTGCAGCAGAAACATTTGTAGACAAGTGTAACTTACTGGTTTGTCCCCAGCCCACGAAGTGCTCACTGCCACACCCAGAAGCTCTTTCCAAGCACAAGTTTATTTGCCTAACATAGGCAAACACACACAAACAGTTCCTCAGGCCACCCTGGGCTACAGCTCCCAGGAGTTTTTTCTCCTTCTCAGTCCCTCCTGCTCTGGGGCGCAGGATTCCTCTGTGCTCTTTTAACTGAGCACCACCTCCAAGGGCTTTCTCCCTGTAGAGGAGGCCCCTATCCCCGAAGCACTCCCCTGGAGGCATAGTGCAGCAGGACCACCATTGCATCTCTGCCTCAGTTTCTCTGAGTCAGGGTTGTAATAAGTCCCATGAAGCTTAAATATTGAACAGCACCCCTTCAGAGAGCTAGTTTATTCACTCCCAAAGGCAGAACATCACACAAATAAGCCTGTCCCTGAGCTTCTCAGCACATACCAGGCTAGCAGATGCAGGTTAAGGTTTCGTGGGGTCCTGGGCCAGAGCAAGTGGGGGCCCCTCCCCACTCCTTGTGCCTGCAATCCTTTCCCACCCCCAGCATGCCTGCTGGGGAGCAGGGTTGGGGCACACTGACCCAGTGGCTAATCTGCCACTGTGTGCTATCTTACAGTTTATATATGAGGCCCTTATAGTTTTCCTCATTAAGGCAGGATTTTCACACACCTCTTCTCTGTAGAAATGGGCTGTGGTTCAGGGCTTTAGCTAACGTATCCTCTACCTGGGCCCTTTTACCAGTCATGAATGGCTAGGAGAGTTCAGCAGGCAGACTTTCCCCCTGCTAATTAAGATCCCCACAGAAGCCTTCTTGATCCCTATAGTATCTACCCGCATCTGTCCTATTATCAATCAGAAGGCAGCATTTATGCTGGGATCTTCTCCCAGTTCGTTCCTTACTGGCTGGGTGAGAGGGGAGCCCTATCCTATCCCCTGCAAGACTCCAGAACCCTCCCAGGCCCTTAAAGATACAGTAACAGAATTCCTTCTAAATGCTAGTACTTTCTGAGACCCTTTTAATCTCCTCCCATATCCTCTCAGGCCTTGTGTATCAGACAAATAGTTACATATAAAACAAAATTATAACACACACTTTTCTAGAGACTACATTAATTAATGGGTTAGTTCCTACCTAAAGAAGGTTATCTCATCCAAAGTTCTTTCACCAGGGTTTTCAGCCAACCTTGACTGAGACCCCTTTTACATGAAGCAGACTCATGGTTCATTTACTTTATTAGTGAAGAGTGGTAGGGTGTCTTCTTTGTACCCTGAACATAGTAGAGGAAACCTTTGATGTGCACCTCAAGATATGGTTCTCTTCCCACCCAGCCCCTCGCTGTTAGATTCTTTCTTTGAAGTTCTCATTAGCACTTCATTAATATTTGGTTCAGGCCGGTGAGTAGAGACCCACTGTGAACTATGTAATATGTATTTTACATTTAAACAGCCAGATACATCACCATTTCTTGTCTGACCGAGAACCTGGTTTTCCTCTTTACTGGTGACAAGTCCCTAGACAGAGTTTCAGAACATATTTTCAGTATCTGTACTTAATTCCTTACATAGTTTATGTACATTCATTTAACAATGACATTGAAGACCATAGCAACACAGGCTTTCATCAGAGACCGCACATGACATTCTTTTGGTGAGCTAGAATGTAAATGCCAGACTCTGGAGCCCCCGGTTATCTCTAGGCCACTCTGTGCCCCTTGCCAGTTGGCAGTAATTGGTTCCTGGTTGCAATCATGTTCATCAGTTAAATTTTTGGCCACTGATATTTAATTTGTGCAATTGGAATATTATTATAATAGCACAAAATTTAGGCAAATCTAAATATAATAGTCTATAAAAGATAAGCCTATATATTACCTGGAAATGTAATTTACTAATCCAGATAAAAGGGACTACTTATTTGTTATAATATGTATGACATGAAGCAGACATAACTTGTTACAAACCCTCAGCACTACTGAAAAGCCAGCTTTCCTGGGAATCTGAAAGGAAACTAAGGTACTTAAGAAGAACACAAATGTTACCAAGAAAAGTTGTCCTCAGTCAACTTAGCACACTAGAGTCCAAAGGGTATTGATGGCAGGTGAAAGCATTCTTGCCTGATTTGTTATGCACATGGAGAAAATATGTAAGGGATAAAAGGCTTGTAGCAAAGATTCTAGCTTCATATAGTATCTCCAGGGGTCTTTAATCCACCTAAAGCATTTCGCCATTTGAACTGCTAATCTAAGAAGGTACATGCCAAAAGTTGCATCCTTGATGTGAATATTTTTCATTCACAGAGTTGTATTCAAAATATGGCACACTTTCTGACATTGTGCTGTATAAAACCACCTTCTACAATAGGATTTGATGCTAGCAAAGTACTTACCTACGTTTTGACATAGGTCTTTCACTTCTCTTCCCTTAATTTAGAGTTGATCTCACTTACTTTTAGAATAACCCTACCTGCATTGATATATTTGTTGTTTATACGTATGGCATCCTTTGACTTTATTCCTTTGCTTTATTTAAAATAAAAAGAGCAACAATCAAAATACGTTTGTCTATACTGAAGTATCCAATTAGCACACTTGCCAGAGCTGCCATTGTAGAGTCAATTGTTTAATTCACTTTGAAGTGTTTATTTTTCTTTATGTAGCAGCAGATTCATCTCTGAATTTTAAAGAATACATTTATATTTGCTTTTAGCCATTTTTCTAGGGGGATGTGGGGCACAAGTGAAGCAACTAAAACTCAGATAGGCTATGCTGCACATCAGTGACAGGCAATGTGCTTTATGTGGTGATCTGTTGAAAACTGTAGACCATGAAATGACAATTCTGATGTCCTTAAAAACTTATCTCCCTAAAAATCATCATTTATCATTTTCTACAGATTTTAACAATGACAACTGGAAAGGAAATTTATGTGATTTCCTTGTTTCTGTTACCTTTCATTATCTTTAATAGCTATTTTCCAGATTCTATTAACCTTATTGATGACTTGCAATTTGTATGTTCTTTTCAAGCACATTTTCCTTGTAGGCTGAATTGGTTTTATACATGCCTGCACTTGCTTCACCAGCCTCTGGGAAATCTTTACTCGAATTATAATTTCACAGATTTAATTCACTCACCCAATAGTGACTACTTTGTAAAGATGCCCTTATTTGCATATTTATATTCATTAACTTAATTATTGGCTTGAAACCTTACCAATCTGCAATTTAACTACTGTACATACTGTAGCAGCAAAGCACAACATGCCGAGGCTGCTGCCATTTTTCTATGGCTGGGGCCTGCAGACACGTTGCCTTTGAGTGTTTTTTATTTCATGAATAAAGCAGAGTCAGGGAGAGGAAATACTTTGACATGAAACCTCTAAGGAAAACCCAGGATATTTTAAAAAGTGATGTTGGCAATTCATTAGATGAAACCAGTACCCTAGCATGGTGATAGGAGCTGTGAGGGCAACACCGGCTTTATAAAATGGAGAAGGTGAGAGGGAAATGCATTAAAAAACAAAGTACAGACAAGTAGGGAGAGGCACATTGTTAACCATGATGTCCTAGCCAAATTCCAGTATTGGTCAGTCTGCTTACCTAAATTTCCCCTTTAGTTTCAATGATCAGAACTAAACTGTTACATAGCATTATTTTAAATTGTTTAACAATTCCGTTGCTCCACAAAAGACTCGGCTGCTTGTCACTGGTAGGTGAAATGATGTGTGTGTGAACAGATACAAGGTCAAAATAAACCCTCAGTTACAACCTTAATTGACTTTGTATTCTAGAGGTTTCAGTGGGCCTTCTGCTGTAAATGAGAAGATTTTAGCCCGTAGTTAAAGGTATTTGATGTCTTTAATTATGAAAGGTATATAAATATAAAATTGTTATGGTACCAGGCTTTCTGTATGTTGTGAAGAAAGTATCGGTCTTTAAGTGTCTGCAGCAACACAACAGATCGATTGTTTCAGTGAACAGAGAAGAAAAACCAAATATTCTAACTGCAGATTAGGTTGGGTTCATATTATCTGGCTTAATATGAAGATAGAAGTGCCATACAAGTGTATTTTATTAATAAAACAAAGATGCAAATGTCAAATGCAAGATCATGGGGAAATATCTACTTGACAAATTGCCAATTTCTGTTACTATCTATAATTTCCTCTGGCTTCTACCTATTACTTAACTATACTGGTATCTGAAATGTCTGTTTTTATGAAAGTAGGTTCATTGCTAAAGAAAGCTATAAACCTGGCCATTGATTGAAGGATGACTTAGTGTTAGATAGGTATGATGCTTCTTTTTTATGCTTATATTATTACATCTATAATTCCACATGTTAAATTACCTTTGTGCTGCGGAAAACACCATAATTTGGGAGAACTAAAGGCTTGTGGTGTTTTCTTATCAGTATGTGAGTAAACTTAATTGTATTTGAATGAGTTTTGACAACATTACACTTTTTCTGCAAAATATTTTTTTATTCAATATAAATCCACAATCCTAACAGATTAATCTTTTCATTGTCTTTAAGATACTTATGAAATTTACCTCCTGAATGGCCCTGGGGAAATGTAGCATACGGTTCCAATGTCAGTTCAAAATAAGAGAAATGAATTTAAATGGACATGCCATTGGGATCAAAGTTCCCAAGCAGGTCTGTCATGATTTAAGTCTTCCATTTATTGAAGGTCACATTCAATAACAACAGCTAGCATCCCATACTTGCAAGGTGCTGAATGGGAACTGAGGGCACTCAGCAGCCCATAGGAAACACATGGCATTTTGCATCAAGAACCATAGTTTGCGATCCATGAAACTATTTCTTTGATTACAGTGGGGAGAGTGTTCTCTTTTTTGAGACTCCTAGGAGAGCCTGAGGATTAAAGCTTAAGTCTATTTTTCTTATTACCTGAGCCAGTTTGAATATCATTACTACCAGAAAAGGAGATCAGTACAGCTGAAAGGCCCTTCCCCCCTTAAAGGCTCAGTACAAGGCTAAAATCCAGATGATCATATCTCCTATAATTGCTATTTTTAGTTTTGGAACTCAAACAATACCCTGTTACTCAGCATTTCAACCAATGAATTCATGGACCATGCTAACAGTATCTGATTTAAAATTAAATTTAGAAACACTATGAATCGTGGTCTATTTCAAGTTCTCTCTAATCTCAGATGATTAAGTTATATATTTAGTGCTGCTACCATGGCTGTGAATATTATTACATTCAAATAATAAACAAACTGGGCTCTAAGATTATTCCATATTGAAGATGACATGTTCATCACAGATAACCATCTGGAAGGAATTAAATTATCTAGGATATTAACTAAAGGGAAATTTCATTTTTCTTTTTTACATTTAATATTTCAAAATGAATGCATTTTTCTCATTTTAATTTTCCTTTTGTAATTAACAGATCAAATACTTTTCTGAATAGGTACTGAACATCTGATTTAAAATTGTTGTTTGATTCACTGTACTGGAAAATACAGTAGCACTGAAATTAAAATGAAATTCTGTATCATAGTTTTGGTAATATACATTGCTGTTTGAAATGTTGCTTTTGTTGAAAATACTGAAGGAACAAACTGTCAACACTTACTTAAAAAAAAACTTACCATTGGGTTTTGTCTCTGTACTACAGAATTTGGCAGAGTATAAGTAAAATGATACAGGCAGAAGACTAATCACAAGGAGAATTTAGGCTACCCCAGTTTAATCCGTATTGGTCTTTAAATCGATTTAGTTCAATACATTCAATCCTCTCTCTCTCTGTGTGGACACATTTCTGCTGATTTACACCTGGTTTATTTAGATTCAGTTTGATTTGATAACTGACCCTTTAAACTAATCTACAAAGAAAACAATGTTAGCCCTGGTCTACACTAGGACTTTAGGTCGAATTTAGCAGCGTTAAATCGATGTAAACCTGCACCCGTCCACACAATGAAGCCCTTTATTTCGACTTAAAGGGCTCTTAAAATCGATTTCCTTACTCCACCCCTGACAAGTGGATTAGCGCTTAAATCGACGTTGCCGGCTCGAATTTGGGGTACTGTGGACACAATTCGATGGTATTGGCCTCCGGGAGCTATCCCAGAGTGCTCCATTATGACCGCTCTGGACAGCACTCTCAACTCAGATGCACTGGCCAGGTAGACAGGAAAAGAACCGCGAACTTTTGAATCTCATTTCCTGTTTGGCCAGCGTGGCAAGCTGCAGGTGACCATGCAGAGCTCATCAGCACAGGTGACCATAATGGAGTCCCAGAATCGCAAAAGAGCTCCAGCATGGACCGAACGGGAGGTACGGGATCTGATCGCTGTTTGGGGAGAGGAATCCGTGCTATCAGAACTCCGTTCCAGTTTTCGAAATGCCAAAACCTTTGTGAAAATCTCCCAGGGCATGAAGGACAGAGGCCATAACAGGGACCCGAAGCAGTGCCGCGTGAAACTGAAGGAGCTGAGGCAAGCCTACCAGAAAACCAGAGAGGCGAACAGCCACTCTGGGTCAGAGCCCCAAACATGCCGCTTCTATGATGAGCTGCATGCCATTTTAGGGGGTTCAACCACCACTACTCCAGCCGTGTTGTTTGACTCCTTGAGATGGAGGCAATACGGAAGCAGGTTTTGGGGACGAAGAAGATGATGATGATGAGGAGGTTGTAGATAGCTCACAGCAAGCAAGTGGAGAAACCGGTTTTCCCGACAGCCAGGAACTGTTTCTCACCCTAGACCTGGAGCCAGTACCCCCCGAACCCACCCAAGGCTGCCTCCTGGACCCAGCAGGCGGAGAAGGGACCTCTGGTGAGTGTACCTTTTAAAATACTATACATGGTTTAAAAGCAAGCATGTGAAAGGATTACTTTGCCCTGGCATTAGTCCTAAAGCCTTTGCAAAAGGTTTCTGGGGAGGGCAGCCTTATTGCGTCCTTCATGGTAGGACACTTTACCACTCCAGGCCAGTAACACGTACTCGGGAAACATTGTAGAACACAGCATTGCAGTGTATGTTTGCTGGCATTCAAACAACATCCGTTCTTTATCTCTCTGTGTTATCCTCAGGAGAGTGAGATATAATTCATGGTCACCTGGTTGAAATAGAGTGCTTTTCTTCAGGGGACACTCAGAGGAGCCCATTCCTGCTGGGCTGTTTGCCTGTGGCTAAACAGAAATGTTCCCCGCTGTTAGCCACACGGAGGGGAGAAGGTTGAGGGGGTAGTCACGCGGTGGGAGGAGGCAAAATGCGACCTTGTAACGAAAGCACATGTGCTATGTATGTAATGTTAACAGCAAGGTTTACCCTGAAAGACTGTAGCCATTGTTTTATAAAATGTGTCTTTTTAAATACCGCTGTCCCTTTTTTTTCCTCCACCAGCTGCATGTGTTTCAATGATCACAGGATCTTCTCCTTCCCAGAGGCTAGTGAAGCTTAGAAAGAAAAAAAAACGCACTCGCGATGAAATGTTCTCCGAGCTCATGCTGTCCTCCCACACTGACAGAGCACAGACGAATGCGTGGAGGCAAATAATGTCAGAGTGCAGGAAAGCACAAAATGACCGGGAGGAGAGGTGGCGGGCTGAAGAGAGTAAGTGGCGGGCTGAAGAGAGTAAGTGGCGGGCTGAAGACAGGGCTGAAGCTCAAATGTGGCGGCAGCATGATGAGAGGAGGCAGGATTCAATGCTGAGGCTGCTGCAGGACCAAACCAGTATGCTCCAGTGTATGGTTCAGCTGCAGCAAAGGCAGCTGGAGCACAGACTGCCACTGCTGCCCCTCTGTAACCAACCGCCCTCCTCCCCAAGTTCCATAGCCTCCACACCCAGACGCCCAAGAATGCAGTGGGGGGGCCTCCGGCCAACCAGCCACTCCACCACAGAGGATTGCCCAAAAAAAAGAAGGCTGTCATTCAATAAATTTTAAAGTTGTAAACTTTTAAAGTGCTGTGCTTAAAGTGCTGTGTGGCATTTTCCTTCCCTCCTCCACCACCCCTCCTGGGCTACCTTGGTAGTCATCCCCCTATTTGTGTGATGAATGAATAAAGAATGCATGAATGTGAAGCAACAATGACTTTATTGCCTCTGCAAGCGGTGATTGAAGGGAGGAGGGGCGGGTGGTTACCTTACAGGGAAGTAGAGTGAACCAAGGGGCGGGGGGTTTCATCAAGGAGAAACAAACAGAACTTTCACACCGTAGCCTCTCCAGTCATGAAACTGGTTTTCAAAGCTTCTCTGATGCGTACCGCGCCCTCCTGTGCTCTTCTAACCGCCCTGGTGTCTGGCTGCGCGTAACCAGCAGCCAGGCGATTTGCCTCAACCTCCCACCCCGCCATAAACGTCTCCCCCTTACTCTCACAGATATTGTGGAGCACACAGCAAGCAGTAATAACAGTGGGAATATTGGTTTCGCTGAGGTCTAAGCGAGTCTGTAAACTGCGCCAGTGTGCTTTTAAACGTCCAAATGCACATTCTACCACCATTCTGCACTTGCTCAGCCTGTAGTTGAACAGCTCCTGACTACTGTCCAGGCTGCCTGTGTACGGCTTCATGAGCCATGGCATTAAGGGGTAGGCTGTGTCCCCAAGGATACATATAGGCATTTCAACATCCCCAACAGTTATTTTCTGGTCTGGGAATAAAGTCCCTTCCTGCAGCTTTTGAAACAGACCAGAGTTCCTGAAGATGCGAGCATCATGCACCTTTCCCGGCCATCCCACGTTGATGTTGGTGAAACGTCCCTTGTGATCCACCAGAGCTTGCAGCACTATCGAAAAGTACCCCTTGAGGTTTATGTACTCGGCGGCTTGGTGCTCCGGTGCCAAGATAGGGATATGGTTTCCGTCTATGGCCCCACCACAGTTAGGGAATCCCATTGCAGCAAAGCCATCCACTATGACCTGCACATTTCCCAGGGTCACTACCCTTGATATCAGCAGATCTTTGATTGCGTGGGCTACTTGCATCACAGTAGCCCCCACAGTAGATTTGCCCACTCCAAATTGATTCCCAACTGACCGGTAGCTGTTTGGCGTTGCAAGCTTCCACAGGGCTATCGCCACTCGCTTCTCAACTGTGAGGGCTGCTCTCATCTTGGTATTCATGCGCCTCAGGGCAGGGGAAAGCAAGTCACAAAGTTCCATGAAAGTGCCCTTATGCATGCGAAAGTTTCGCAGCCACTGGGAATCGTCCCAGACCTGCAACACTATGCGGTCCCACCAGTCTGTGCTTGTTTCCCGAGCCCAGAATCGGCATTCCACAGCATGAACCTGCCCCATTAGCACAATGATGCATGCATTGTCAGGGCCCATGCTTTCAGAGAAATCTGTGTCCATGTCCTGATCACTCACGTGACCGCGCTGACGTCGCCTCCTCGCCCAGTATCGCTTTGCCAGGTTCTGGTGCTGCATATACTGCTGGATAATGCGTGTGGTGGTTAATGTGCTCCTAATTGCCAAAGTGAGCTGAGCGGCCTCCATGCTTGCCTTGGTATGGCGTCCGCACAGAAAAAAGGCGCGGAATGATTGTCTGCCGTTGCTCTGATGGAGGGAGGGGCGACTGACGACACGGCTTACAGGGTTGGCTTCAGGGAGCTAAAATCAACAAAGGGGGTGTCTGTACATCAAGGAGTATTTCAGGCAGGACTGCACGGAGGGTTCCAATAAGAAATGGTGCACCTAAGTTATCGTTCTCATTGGAACAAGGAGGTTAGCCTGGCCTCTGATTGATACATGGCTAGATTTACCTCGCTGCACCTTCTCTGTGAGTGACTGCAGTGTGATCTAGAGGAATGAGTCCCCTAGACAGGGGAGGAGGCAAATGAGTACAAAACAAATCTGGTCTATTTCTTGTTCTGAGCCACTCCATCTATCTTTTACATCTTTGGCTGGCAGCAGACGGTGCAGAAGGACTGCATGCCATCCACATCTCATGGCTGCTCGGCAGAAGATGGTACAGTACGACTGCTAGCCATCTTCATCTCTTGCCTGCCTGGCAGAAGATGGTACAATACGACTGCTAGCAATCCTCATCTCTTGCCTGCCTGGCAGAAGATGGTACAGTACAACTGCTAGCAGTCCGTATCGCCTGCCCACTCACCATAAGACGGTTCAATCGGACTGTCTGCAGGACTAAAGAGAATGACCTGGTCAAGTCACTCCAAATTTAGTCCCTGCGCCCATGTCTGCCCAGGCGCTCCCAGCCGACGTGGCCAGGAGCACCTCGGACACGACGAGGACGACTACCAGTCGTATTGCACCGTCTGCTGCCAGAAGGCAATGGGTTGCTGCTACTGTGCAGCAAAGCCGTACCGCGTCTGCCAGCACCCAGGAGACATAGGGTGACGGTTACCTGAGCGGGCTCCATGCTTGCAGTGGTATGGCGTCTGCACAGGTAACTCAGGAAAAAAGGCGCGAAATGATTGTCTGCCCTTGCTTTCACGGAGGGAGGGAGGGAACGGGGGCCTGACGATATGTACCCAGAACCACCCGCGACAATGTTTTAGCCCCATCAGGCATTGGGATCTCAACCCAGAATTCCAATGGGCGGCGGAGACTGCGGGAACTGTGGGATAGCTACCCACAGTGCAACGCTCCGGAAGTCGACTCTAGCCTCGGTACTGTGGAAGCGCTCCGCCGAGTTAATGCACTTAATGCACTTAGAGCATTTTCTGTGGGGACACACACATTCGAATATATAAAACCGATTTCTAAAAAACCGACTGCTATAAATTCGACCTTATTCCGTAGTGTAGACATACCCTTAGTTAAACCAGGACACTGTTGGGGTATTTCTACACTATAATTAAATACCTGCAGCTGACCCATGTTAGCTGACTGGGGCTCACAGGACTCAGGCTACATGTTTAATTATATGGTGCAGATGTTTGGGCTCGGGCTGGAGCCCAAACTCTGGGACACAGAGAACAATTAAATAGCCCCATAGCCCGAGCCCTGTGAGCCCAAGTCAGCTGACATGGGCCAGTAGTGGGTGTTTAATTGCAGTGTACATATACCCTTTGTATTTAAACTTATTTGAAAACAAATCTCTGTCAGAGATTAGATAGATAGGGAAGGCCTGGCCACATCCAAAATAAATAAAGTAAATTGTATTCATTGACTATCACATCCTAGTCTTCTCCATGTGAGCAGAGTCATGATGAATTACTTCACCTTCCTTTACTCATCTTGTCTAGTTTTGCAGCTTCCCATGAATCCACAGAATCTTAGGTTCTGCTTCTCTGTCCTTCACCTTCACATTTGTGCACAGTGAATGAAAGTTGGGTGTAAAAATACTATCATTCTGATTTCGTAGCATCTTACAACCCCCTTACATAGCTATAAATGACTGAAAAGCAGTGGAGAATCAAACATTAAGTCTCCATTTCATCAACTACGAGCTGTCCTGCATGCCATAGACATGTGCACAGGTTATAAACTGATTCCATTCTCTAACAGCCCTATTTACTAATGGATTTCTCTAGCTGACTCCAAATCTCATTGACACTGTGCTGTGCACGGCGTCCACGGGACATTATTTACAGTTGTATTCAGTATGCAACAAATGCTGATGCAGCAATCATCATTAATAAAAAGTCAACATTTGCCAACAGACACAGGATTCGGGTTATCACAATAACAACCTCTTATTTCAAATATAGGGGGCAAACTGTGGTATTTCACAAGCCACGGCATGGCAACTTCATGTTAACATTATCATGGCAACCAGTGCGGCAACTATTTGATATCAAAGAGTTATCAAGTGGATTCATCCCATCCACACAGCTTTGTAGTAAAAGAGGCCCCATTTTTATCTATTTGTTTAAATAAAGAAACAATTATTATACACAGTGCCTTATTAGAGATAATCTTGAACTGGAAACATAAATCCAAACTGCTGTAACAGAAATTTTGGATAAGGTCAAATCTGGATCCAAACTTCGTGGCTTCTCTCCAAAACCCCATAACTTGGAGGGAGGGTGGGGCGGGAAGGGAAGATCAGGTCCAATCCTGAATCCAAATTTCACAGTTGTATTTCATCTCTAATATTTTTTGAGGGGAAAAATTTCTTGAGAGTGGCCCAAATTCTGTTCTCACTCACACTGGTAAATTCAGAGTCCCATTACTGAAATAAAGACAGCTATTTCAGATTCACTTTGGGGTGACAGTAGAATTTTCTAATCAGTGTGCAATGTAGTATTTCAATAAGCAATCATTTTTATATTTTAGTAATATTCTTCTTACGCAAGTGACAGAACTGACACAAAATTAAACATATATCAGGACACAAAGTAGAAGTAACATAATGAAATTACTTTTCCTTTTAAAAATATTTATCTTGAGAGATGAGAATAATAATTTGCTGTGAGATAAATGGTTTTTCTGATATTTTAATAAAGAAGGAACTTTTCCCCTTTTCCCTCCATGAATATTGCAACATAGCATAATGTAAGATTCTTAATTTCAACTCATTTCATCTGTCTTTTTGGAATAAGAAAGGAAAGAAATCACATTATATTTTCCCTTCAATATTAAATATCCTACATTCGATAACTTTCCTGATAATCTGTCCAAGGCCTTAGTCTTTGAAAGTTATAAAATAGTCACTCTCTCTTCACTGGAGAGGGATAGGCTAGAACCCAGGAGAGCTGACAATTTATATCTTAATTAGAATGAGTACAAGTTATGAATGGCAGACAATACATTTAAAAATGAATCCGGTCAAATGTGTAAATAAAGTTCAGTTGAAAGGTTTGTCTTCATTGTATATAAAGTTATTTAGGCCAGTTATTATTAAAATGTAAGCGACTGTTGCTGTGTTTCCTCATACAAAAACTGAATGGGGTAAATGCCAAAATGGATTTTAAAATAGGGTTTGGTTTACTTAAAAAGGCTTTATCCCTGAACAGCCACGTGCAAAAAAGCTTCTTCTCTGATTTGTTAGTAACCAGAACACTTGGCCAATTAAAATATTATCACACAAACACCAGAATTTAATCTGAGCAATATTTCCCAGAAATATTCTTTGGAATATTAAAGGGGCATACTTATGCTCTACTGAGGTTGTGCCTGACTAAAAAGAGCAATATTTTACTCATCCCCAGCAGTAATCTCACTTAGTGTGGCAACATGATTATTTCCTGTTTGCACTAATTACAAGTGTATCAAAAAAGGGTGGTGTTCTCTTGATAGTTCCCATGGCTGTTCTATATGCTACTGCCCAACTGCACCAGTATGCGGCTTTAACACACATTTCGCTCTTTTGAATTCCGTTGTGGAGCCTCCAGTTTCCCTCTAAGAAATTTCTCAAGCTCTGTTTTCCTTTAGAGGCTGTGCTTGGCCTTTGCTCTTCAAGTAGTGAAATAAATACAAAACAAAACAAAAACAAAAAAACCTTTTGCTTGCTAGCAAGGGAGTGGTAACTGACTAGGCAACAAGCAAGTAAGAAAAGACAATGACGGATGAGCCAACAGACAAAGTTTGCACATGTTTCATACATACCCAATACCTGGAGAATTATAAATAATTTGATCATATACCTTAAAATTTCCCAAAGTATAAGGTCCAATTATTTTTTCCTGGTTACAAGGTGCCATATAATGAATCAAATGGAAGGAGGCATGGGGATGTTTGCTTGGACTCTGCTAGGTACTTTCACAGAGAAGCCCATGTGAAAATTCATCTGGGAGTGGTCACTCCAGACCCTTCTGGATAATCCCATTCTGAATTTCTGGGCCTTTAAAAACCATAACAAAAACAGTCTGTACTATTACCAGGGAACTAGATAAAACTAATGACTGATAAATCCCAGAAGTTCAGCATTCAGGTTTTGGTAAGCACCCAGAAGTTTGGATGCTGAGCTCAACCCTGGACAAATTATTTGAACACTTGGTTCTCACATCCCTTTCAGATTACTTTTGTAACAATACATGTGGGAACTGGCACTGTCAACTTTGCTTCCTGTCCTGACCAAGAACTACACAGGCACACGAGTGTGACCAGCAGTTAAGGGCTTGACACATTCTAGTGACTGTACAGAGAAGTAGGCAAGAGCAAGGACTCTTGTGTCCATGTCCTGTGTGGAACAGAAGGTCTCTGTGGCTGCTGTTTCTTCCCCTCCCTGTGAATAAGTGGACAAAATGGGGTGCAGTGTGAGAGGGGCCGTAGGCAGAGACGTGGCACCAATTCTCCATATCCTAACCTGGGCAATGGAAGTGTCTGGATATGTTGATTACATTGATGTCACTGAAATTTAATTATTAAACGCATCAAAGTCTGGCTCACTCCCCCCCTCCCCCCAACACACACATTTTTAACGGCCTAGGCAATAATGTGAAAAACCTACAAAAGCAAAATTAGACATTAAAAACCCTTACAGATCATTGAACTTACCTAAAGTGAAATCTTGCATTTATTGAACAACTGGTTCTAACCTTTTTGTGCGACTTTTAAGGATATGTTAAATTCACTCATCATGTAGCCTTAGCAAAATTACATTTAAAATATATTTTTTTACAAGTTAGATACATTTTCCCTCTGCAGGAATCAGACACACACCATTAAAAAACAAACACTCCTTCCCAATCTCGTCCTCCCCACCCCCATTTTAAAGGTCTCTAAAGAATGGGGTCAGGTGAACTGAGGCAGCA
Source organism: Caretta caretta (assembly GCF_965140235.1). NCBI lineage: Eukaryota > Metazoa > Chordata > Testudines > Cheloniidae > Caretta > Caretta caretta. The sequence continues at coordinate 30,849,347 of NC_134214.1, forward strand.
TTTTGGATCATATATATAAAAAATAAATCTATTCCTAAATCCAATGGAGTGTATTCAGAAGATGTTGTATTGCTCCATGACTATTGAAAAAAGGAAACTTTTAGTCAAGCATGTAAAAATAAATTAATATAGGGTGAAATTCACTCTTGTGCAGAAGAGCAGCATAAGAGCTATGCACCACATCAGCCACAATTAAGCCCTACGTTGTTGACTCAAGTAGTATTAAGTGCTCAAACCATCAAAATGTAGCTTAATTGCTGCATAAGTTTTGTTCTGGCCTTCTGGACAGGAGTGAATTTCTCCCACAGCAACTAACAACCACCTTAACAGACTTCTACTGCATAGAAGAGGTAACCTACAAAAACCTACAAAAGAGAGGAGAGGCTGAGGGAGCTGGGATTGTTTAGCCTGCAGAAGAGAAGAATGAGGGGGGATTTGATAGCTGCTTTCAACTACCTGAAAGGGGGTTCCAAAGAGGATGGCTCTAGACTGTTCTCAATGGTATCAGATGACAGAACGAGGAGTAATGGTCTCAAGCTGCAGTGGGGGAGGTTTAGATTGGATATTAGGAAAAACTTTTTCACTAAGAGGGTGGTGAAACACTGGAATGCGTTACCTAGGGAGGTGGTAGAATCTCCTTCCTTAGAGGTTTTTAAGGTCAGGCTTGACAAAGCCCTGGCTGGGATGATTTAACTGGGAATTCGTCCTGCTTTGAGCAGGGGGTTGGACTAGATGACCTTCTGGGGTCCCTTCCAACCCTTATATTCTATGATTCTATGATTCTAACTTATACCAAGAGAAAAATACATATGTAGCTGTGGAGAACAATGAGGAAAGGAAAGGAAAAGGCATGGCACTGTAATTTAAACAGTGGGAGCCACCAGAAACTGTAATTATCCCACACTAAGTTTCTTGCAGAACCAAGGGATAGATGATGATCTATAACTGGCAGATACGTTTAAAAGAGTTTGGGTGAATTACACAAGCCCATATTGTATTGCTCTAGGCAAAATTGTGACATCTAGACACTGGTCAATTATGATATGCACCAGGAAGGAATGTGCCTCATCAAGTTGTCTGAGAACTGACCCTGAATTTCTTAGGCCCATTTATTTATAACTATCCTGCTGAAAAAGTTTTAGACTATGGATTGCTTACAAACACTTCACTTTGACTATTTGCTCTTTGTTATTGCATATGTCCTCCAAACGCTATTCCCTGGTAAGGCACTACGGGATAGCTGTTCAGTTTTCCCCCCTAATGCCCTGACAGAAACATGGTCAGGCAGTGTGGTAAGTACAGAGGCGCAAAGGAGATTGAGATGGCAGAAAAGCTATTGTGTGGATACCATTTGAGCTGTGTTGTTTATTTGCAACATTTGGAAAGCCATGCACCTTAAAGAGGTAAATAAAAAATCACCATTGAAGAGTGTGGGCAGGACCTTCATGCCTTTTGGATTCCAAAGGTTACCACCCAACCACAAGACTAGGAACCTTTTCTTTTTTGCTTAAGATTAAACCTTAGATATTGTAGATTCTTAAACAGCCATAGTAGGAGGAATAATAAATCAAAAAGGTTAGATCAAGCCTAGAACCAAGCATACAAAAAAAACAAAAAACAAAAAACCCCCCACGCATTTTATCCCACATGCCAACTGTAAATGTAACTTTGTACTGAAATCTGCATCTGTCCAATTTCAGTCTTGGGACATTCTTGTACAGAGAGGGCAAATCATGCCAAAATCCATAGTGAGTTTTTGGCATTAATAAATGTTCACTTGAGATAAGAATGGACCACCCAACACATGCTTAGGTTGAAATAGTTTACAAGCAAAGTTTCCAGTGGTGACAGGACAATATAAGCACCATAGAGTCACCTCATACCCCTAACCTCACAGTTTATTAAGTAACCTATGGTAGAGAATTGGGCATATCTGCTTTAATGCCACATAGACTGCTTCCAATAGAGTCTGCACAGCTTATATTTGAGACTTAATCTGCTTGTTTTCACTCTCAAATGATTTGAAACTTTTTATAAAATATCTAAACACAAGTTTTTTTTAATTGCTTATTTTTCTAAAGACCTTGGAGGTCTTCCTTAGCTGCATTTTTGGCAGTTTCTTTCCTTCAATTCTCTCCAGTTCAAAGTCTGTAGAAGAATCACCTATGGGAAATAATAATGGAAATTAGAAATGGAGCAGACCATTAAAAATATTCAAGGCCTCTGAGAAATTGCAGATTCCAAACTTCTTTAAAAAAACAACCAAATAAAAAAAAACCAACAAACCCCTAACAGCCTAGTGAAGCTCAGAGAAAGATAAACAAGTTATATTCTACTTCTTCATATCTGCTTTGCAGTGACAAGAAACTATCCTTATTTCAAGAAAAATACACTGCACAAAATAGGAACTAGAGATTGAATTTAAGGATGATCGGTATCAAAAGAGAATCAAAGGCTTTGACATCAAATAGTTTTATCATCACTTTGCTTTCTAATTTCATCAGTCTAGATTCCTAATCTGTCAGAAATTGAGAGATTCTGTAAATGTGCAGACCTTAATGAAAAACACAGAAGGGTCATTTTTAAGCTCCTGTACATGAGGAAGGAGAAGGGGAAAGAAAGATTATGATCTGGTAAGAAACCTGAAAAAGATTTCTTACAAAATATTTGTCTTCTAAGTGTTGAAGCACAAAGAAAACATGGCACTACTATGAATCATTACCAAGATAGGAAATTCAAAGCCATGCTCCTACAGCTTGCAAACTAATGGTCTGATGGGAGAATGAAGTTGATTTATTTATTTTTAATACATCATTCTCCATCTTCTTATCGGAGGGAGACAGATATTTTGGGAGACTTCTAGAATGGTAAGATATACTTTTTTTATTTTATACTATAAATACAATACAAACTTGTGATTTAATAGTGAACATTCAGTTTCAGTTCTTTCCTTTATTTTATCTAAAGCAATTATCCTTAGTTCTTTGTATTATTCTCAAAGGCTTGGAGTACTCTGGATCTCCCCCATTTGAAGCGATATAAGATTTAATTGGAGGTTTGGGGGGGGGGGGGTTAGGTTTTAGTGAGTTCACAAATGTTCTGTACATTGTCGTGTATTTAATAATGAGGGAGTTTTTTGGTAAGAATTACACCCCTCTTCATTTTAATTTATATAAATTGAACCAAAGTTGTTTCATATGTAGTGAGAACAATAAAGCATATTATATTCAACAAATGCATTTCATGTCAGAATGTTTTTTCAGGGATTTCTATAACAATCATAACTTTTTCTGAAAGGGGAAAAAAGGAGGAATCAGGTGCAGTTATCATAACCTTTCCATTCCCACTCTCTGAACTGATACCAGTCTGTTGTGAGTGGACCCAAGAGCTCAATCCAATATGGTGCTAAGTCCCCTTGGAGTGGGTAGAAATGGGTCACCATTCCTAGTTTTGGGTCTCTCAGTCACACTCTCAAGTGCAGCCCCCATGTCCAATAACCTTCTTTCTTCAGTGTAGTTGAGGGTAAAAGGAGTTTACCTACTTCCCATTTGGGGAATATGGAGTTTATTTTAGGTTAGTTTACCCATTTCTTTTTTTTTTTAACATTATGCCACTGCATTCTTTGGGCATTAGGACCCCTGAGTCTCGCCAATTTATATCCTGGAACCAGTACCATAGCCCTCTCATGCCCCTGGTCACTTAGAAACTAGATCTGGGTGAAATTTTTTGGTTGTATAATAAATTCACTGAAAAATGCAGTTTCAAGGTGACTAAAACTATTCACAAACTTGAGTTGAATTCAGCAAGTAGTTTTGGCCAAATAAAGAGTGAGGAATATTTTTTGAAAGAGTATAAAGAAATCTTGTGACATTTTATTTTGAAATGAACTGTGTTGTTTCAAACTGACATTTTCACAGTGACATTCAAAACATTTTGTTTGACCCAAACATGTTTGTTTGTTTGTTTTTTGCTTCTGATGGCCAAAAGAAATTCAGTTTCAGTTCATAACAAAAAAAAAAAATCCTTCTCGCCTGCCCCCTCCCCTCCAGTTCGGCCACTGAACCAAAAAGTCAGTTATTCAAATACAGATCTATACAATCAGAAAATGAAAAGGGAAGTGTTATTTTCCCCTTCACAGAACACAAGAACTAGGGTCACCCAAATTAAATTAATAGGCAGTAGGCTTAAAACAAACAAAAGGAAGAACTTTCACAGGATCACTGTGCGTTGTGGGTATAACTCTTTGCCAGGGGTTTTGTAAAGGCCAAAAGTATAATTGGGCTCAAAAAAGAATTAGGTAAGTTCAAGGAGGATGGAACCATCAATAGCTATTAGCCAAAATGGCCAGGGATGCAACCCCATACTCAGGGTGTCCCTAAATCTCCAACTGCCGGAAGCTAGGGCTGGATGACAGGAGATGGATCATTCAAAATTGCTTTGTCTTTTTCATTCCCTCTAAAGCATCTGGCGTTGTCCACTGTTGGAAGACATGATACCGGATTAGATAGACCACTGGTCTGGCCCAGTATGCTCATTCTTATGCTCAACTTTAGCAGACACGTTCCCTCAGAGCTCTCTAGGGTGTGGGAGCTCTGATTTTTTAGTTAATCCCTTCAGGGACAATGTGGGAGAAAAGCAAGTAACACAGGCTTAGCAAAGGAATTTCTTAACTATGAGCATTTTATTCTTAAACACACTAGAGAGAGTTACACATCTGACAATGTATCAAAAAGTCCTCAATGCAAAGTCTGTCTCCCCTCCCCCTGAGCAAGCCCACTGACAGCAATTCCAGGCCCCAGGGTAGACCAGTCAATGAGCCCCCATGCATGCACAAGCCGCGGATGCGGTCTGCCTGACATTTGGACAGTGCTGTGCCTGCTGGTGCCCAGCGAGGTGCCGGCTGAGCTGCTGGGTGCACTGTTCCGGCATGGCCAAGGCTTCCACATGTCCGCCCAGTAGGGTTGCCAACTGTCTAATTGTGCAAATCCAAAGACCCTTGCCCTGCCCCTTCCCTGAGACCATGCCCCTGTTATGCCCCTTCTCCAAGGCCCCACCCCCCTCTTTCCATCTCCCTCCCGTCGCTTCTTCTCCCCCACCCTCACTCACTTTCACCAGGCTGGGGCAGGGGGCTGGGGTGTGGGAAGGGGTGTGGGGTGCAGGCTCTGAGAGAGAGTTTGGGTACGGTAGGGGGTGCGGGCTCTGGGAGGGAATTTGGGTGTGGGATGGGTTGAGGGGTGGGACTCTGGGAGGGAGTTTGGGTGCAGTTGGGGGCATGGGGTTTGGGCTCTGGGAAGGAGTTTGGGTGTGGGAGGAGGTGTGGGGGTTGGCAAGCGGGGGTTGGCGCTTCCTCAGGCGGCTCCCGAAAGCGACCAGTACATCCCTCTGGCAGCGGCTCCTCGGCGGGGGACCCAGGAGGTCTCCATGTGCTGCTGCCCACAGGCACTGCCCCCACAGCTCCTATTGGCCACAGTTTCCAGCCAATGGGAGCTGAGGAGTCGGCGTTTGGGGCAGGGGCAGGACAGCAGCGCGCGGAGACCCCTTCCCCAGGGGCCGTGGGGACATGCCAGCTGCTTCTGGCAGTGATGCAGAGCGAGGGTGGGCAGGAAGCCTGCTTTGCCCTGCTGCACTGCCGGTGGCAGTCGGGGTCCCCCGGGGCTCTTTTAAATCGCCCATGCCTCCTTTCCCCTCCCCCATCAGCGGGCCTGCCCCTGAGTCTGATTCTCACCCCTCCTCTGCACCTGAGGTCTAGTGAGCCTCCTTAGGCCAACAGCCTGTTCTGCCACCTTGGCCTGGTCTTCTTCCCTGTGCCAGTGGTCTGGGACTGTTGCTTAGAAAATCAGTCACATTTTAAAATGGACCCTGTCCTATTTTTGTCCATGCACTTTATTTCAGCAAATCCCAGTCTCCAAACGCAGCCCACCTATTGACGTCTGTGTAGAGCATCACAATCATATTTGGTTGAGATACAAATTAAACAGAGGTAATTTTTCTTTTCCATTCATTTGCATTATGCAAACCTCAGTACTTCAAGGTTGCAGCCTTGAAACAACAAGATATGTAAGCTGTTAGTGTGCTGAGATTACTCGTTATACTAATCATTACTATTTATTCAACTTCTTCTCCCGTTTGTTTGTTGTATTCACCTGTAGTCTCTCATCGTTCATAGAGACTTAAAAAAAAGGAGTACTTGTGGCACCTTAGAGACTAACCAATTTATCTGAGCATGATCTTTTGTGAGCTACAGCTCACTTCATCGGATGCTGTAGCTCACGAAAGCTCATGCTCAAATAAATTGGTTAGTCTCTAAGGTGCCACAAGTACTCCTTTTCTTTTTGCAAAGACAGACTAACACGGCTGTTACTCTGAAAAGAGACTTAAAAGATATTTTTAAAATATGCCTTTTGAATCGGTGCCTGACAAAACTTGCCCAAGAAAAAAAATCATTTGGGGGATACCCCAAAATCATATTTATCTGACCGTTAAAGAGCGCCCAACTATTTCCAAGAACAGAATCAAACAATACCCTTTAACTTATTGAATTCCACGTAATCATCCAATATTTGCTGAAATACATTTACAGTATCTGACTCCACTAGCTAAGTCTGGTGTGCTTTGTCCCTACTCATTACACACATACTCTACAAAATTACCCCACCTTACATTCTTTTTCGAAATTGCTGCTAGGAGAATGGCTGTTGTCTGCAGGGATTCCCCGTCATGCTGCCTGGAATGGTTTACAACCATGAGTGCCTACTTCAGGGCAAACTGTCAAAAGCAGGGCAGACAACCAAAACTGGTGGTATGTTCCATAATTAGATTTCACTAATCCAAATAATATGTGAACTCCCAAAGCACTACAATAGTCTTCTAATGGAGTCACAGACAGCCCCCTCAGAGACACTCCAGTCTGTCTTGCCAGCCAGGCCTGCTTGACTATGTGGTAATCGTCACTTACACCAAAAAATAAAAATCACAAAATATTCCAGGTTACATCCAGTCCCAAGAGACCAGCCATTCAGGTCAATTTGCATCCTAGATCTCACATCAAAGACAATGCAGGTAGCCAATTCTGCAGTAAACGAACAAGATTTATTAGCTAAGAAAAAGGAATGAGTTATTGAAAGGTTAAAGCAAGTGAAAATGCATTTATAGATGAGTAACAGTCTATAATTCCAAATGGTAGCAGAGATGTAGTAATCTGACAGTTTCCCAACATTTCTCAGGCTACCCAGAATAACCCCGTGTTCTTGTTCAGTTATTCTGCCCTGTTAGAATCCAAAGAGTCCATAGATGAAGAATTTTTCCTTACACCTTCCTCTTACATAAAAACATGTTATATGGGGTGATAGTGTGGCCATGTTAGTCCTAGGATATTAGGGACACAAGGTGGGTGAGGGAATATATTTGATTGGATCAACTTCTGTTGGTGAGAGAGACAAGCTCTTGAGCCATACTGAGCTCTTCTTCAGGTCTGGGAAAGGTGTGGGAATTTAAACTTAAATTCATTACTCTGAGTTTTTGGGGTATTCATCAATCAATGGGGGCTCCTGAGGGAGCTGCATTGCAACTGGCCTCGGGGAGATATATAGCAGTGGGTCTACACAGATCTGTAGGGATAGAGGGCAGGATATGGTGCCCATTCTCTGGGGGAGGGGCACAAACCATTTCCCACTTATCAAGTAACTCCATGAAGATTTCCAGCAGAATTTTCCAACTTTTGGAGAGTTTTGCAAAAGTGTGAATATGGCCCATGTTCTGGGCTGAGACTACGGATAGTTTAAGTGGAATCTCTTGTGAAGAGTGTTTTAATAGAAAATATCTTAAAAACTACGGGGGTTCTTTTCCTCTTTTCAGCCATGGAGTGACTGAACATCCCAAACCAACAAGTTTACTAAAGCAAACAAAGGCAGTGTCAGTTCATGATCTATTCTGTACTCAGACCAACTGATTGTGCAACTGATTTTAGGTGTCTACTTATCCAAATTGCATTGTAATGCATATAATATTAACTGTGTGCACATTACTGTAAGCCTGTACAACAGGAAACTTTTCAACCATTTCCACTCTGTATTAATTTTATCTCACAGCTTTGTATCAATTGACTTTTTGGGTTTTGGTTTCTCATTAAGATTAATTTCCTAATTTAAGAAAGAATTAGTTCTTTTTGATTACTGGAGAATTTTGGACTTAACCTTGGAAGAATTTACATATTCCTCTTCAATACACAACTCACACAGCAGAATCAATTATTTTTTGGCTCTCCAATTCCTTTAGTTCATTAGATTGCATTATAAACCAAATCCATTTGTCAAATTACTCTGCTATTATATTATTTTTTGTCTTTACTAAAGCTAGTATAAAGTGGTGTTTGAATATTAGTTCACATTAATAGCCTAAATTTGAGGCATTCATAGTAGAACAAGTGCAAATATACCTTTAGAAATTAACCCTGAAATTCCTCTTCCATATTCCCTAGTATCATTTTAGAATACAAAAAAGTAAATAATATACTTCTCTACTTTTGAGATGGAAATTTTTTTTAAGGAGAGAATTCCCCTAAAACCAGGCAGATTACGAAAGGCTCACTATAAGGTCAAGTTTATTGATGCTGCGTCTTTGGATACTCTGCAGGCTCTATACAATAGGTTGTGTCACTGCTCTGACTGTTGAGTCTAATTTATACAAAAGTCCCTAACTTCGTTGTCACTTGTCCTCCATTTAACTCCCCTATGTCTATTATTGACTGGCTGTGTGCCTCCTTGTGTTCCCCTGAGCCGGAGAGGTGCTGTACCACCTCAAAACAGCACTATGCATGTAGGACTGGATCCAAAACCCACTGAAGTAAGTGGGTTCCATTGAGTATTGAAATAGAATCATAATATACAATCTTCCAGTATGGAAGAATTAGACAGATACTGGCTTACACAGAATATTCTATTATGTTACTGTTAGGGGGAGATTTTCATAAATCCCTTAGGCCATTAGGAGCGCAAGATTTTCAAAAGTCCCATTGAAGGTCAATGGGACTTGCACACCTAAATCCCTTATGAGAAATCTGCTCCTTGAACTATATTTGAAACTGTTGCGTCTAGGCCTCAGAACAGTTGTACTGGCTATAAATCGGACTTTATCCAGAGTTACAGTCTTTCCCTATCTTGCAGACTGAAGGCATAATTGATGCTAAGCAATTCACAGCCTATTATTTTTTATGCCGGAAAGACATGTCAGGGTAGAATCAGAGGTGAATATTTTGTACAGTATATGTAGCTTTTCCCACAAAAACAGAGTTCTCTGTGTGCTGAGCAGGGAGCTTCACCACATCAATGATTCAGCACTTGCTGCAGTGATTCAGCTAAGCCAACACGTCTTGTTAATACAGAGCAAAATATATTTTTGTTGCTGATTTAAAAGTTGGGTGTATTGGACATGAATTCCATTTTCACTGCTTAGTACTTTTCAAGGATACATAACCTTAACAGGAATACAGCCTGCTTACGTGCACTCAGGGTCCAAAAGATTTTCCTTGGACTGAAGTTCACCTGGAATGTAAGAAGATTTTCCTTTCAGACGAACAATGGGATGCATGCACTGGTGAAGCTAGAATAACTCTAAGTGCAACTGACTTTAAAAGAATGCAATTTAAATGTTATAAAACACCGTGTATTTTGTCTTATGTTTATCTAAAGTTAGCTCTGTGTGCCTCGAAAGCTTATTTCTCTCACCAACGGAAGTTGGTCCAATGAAAGATATTACCTCACTCACCTTGTCTCTCTCATATCCTGGGACCAACACAGCTACACTATCACTACATACACCTCTTTCCCGTGAACTGAAGCAACCAGTTTGAAGTGCAAGAAAACCAAACCCAACCAACCTCCACCCCCTCCACACACAACATGAAGCAATCATCAAAATGTTACTTTGTCCCAAACACACAAATCTTGTTGGTTAGTAACCTTTCCCTTTTAGAGACTGGACATTGAGAATTCCTAATGGCTATGTGATCGGTGACTCTCCCCCTCTGTGGGATCAAACTAATGTAAACCTACTGATATAAGGGACATAAAGTATAATTGACAAGAAATGCATTATTTTCCAAATCTCTGCCAATATAACATCTGTGATTTGAACGGTTATTGAGAACTCTTGTTTTTGAAAAGTAGTGATACACTGAAAGACAAGAAGAAGAATGCTGGAGTATGTGCCAATTATTTTGGACCCTCTCCTTTCTAGTTTTCAACTTGCAGCACAGATACTTCACAGACAGATCTTTCCCCAGCATGACTTTGCTTTGCATTGTATCTACTTCACATCTTCCAGATGGGGGTTATATCACAGCAAAATCAAAATCAGACCCTTTGATTTATTTAAATCTTTCTCCTGTTTATAGTGTAACACTACCCTGTGAATGACTGAAAAATATCATAGGGTTCCATATTCACTTTATCCCACTGACTTCCAAATAAATTATTTGCAATTTAAAAAGATATTTTTCTTTAAGTGTCAGCCCTGCAAAGTGTTCACAGTCAAGCTGGGCCTTTTCCATACCAGATCTTTTATGGGCCAGATTATGATCTAAACATCATCAGAATATCTCCATGGAGATGACCAGCTAGAGTGAAAGAATCCTGATCAACTCTCAAAAGCCAAGGTCAGTCTGGGGGTTTGGCAGTGAAAGAAGAAACCACCACATATATAGATGGGAAATGGGTGACAGTTTATCTGGGCTGAATCCAGTCTTTACCCATGATCCTCTCTGATTAACATCCTGATGGTGTTTCTTGGATCTGGGCTAATTTTTCAAAAAAAAAATTTAGCACCCAGAATTGGGGTAAGATTTTTGGAAAGAGCTCAGTCTCCATTGACAGCAATGAGAGTCGTGCTGGGTGACAACTCTGCAAGTTTGTCCACTGCAGTAAAGAAGTCTAAATGGAAACAGCTCTTTTGAAAACCTGGCCAATTTTTTGGATGCCTGCATGAGAGCTGTTGGGTGCTGAGCTCTTCTGAAAACCCAGGCCCTTCTTTTGTTGCTCAGGCAGTATGATACCACTTAAGTCAATGGACGACTCACATGCTTACAGACAAGCATGCTTTGGAGTGCTTTGCTGGATTGAGGCCTTACAGTTTGATATTGGGCATCTTCAGTTCCCACTCACTTCAATGGGAGTTGAGCAACCTCCAAAAGTTGCCTGTACCTTGCAGAATTAAGACCTTGGGAAACAATCCTAAAGGTTACTGAACACTGGCAACATTTGGAGTCCAGGTGTGCTCAGCAGCTTTCAAAAGTCACTTAGAGCCACACTAGAAGCTGAGGGTACATAACACATTTCAGGAGATGCTCAGCACCTGGTAGAATCAGACCCTTAGTCACATCCAGTAAAGCACCTGCTGTCTTTGAACAGATTTTAGTTTTTCAATTTTCATAGGTTAAATGGAAAATAAAGTAGTTACATTCTAAACTGATTAATTATTATATACTTCCAGATAGATTTATATTTGGAGTTGAAAATGATGTTTACCAACTGACAAATGAAAGCCTGCTGATCAGCATCACCATAGTGACTTTCTAAAACAGTGCATTTCCCTTTTAGGTTCTGCTGAACTACGCTCTGCAGGATGACCCACTATGAAACTGTGGTACTGCTTCAGTAGAAAAAGATTCACAGATTTTCTGATGTTATTCAGGTATTGTACTGGGCTCTTTGGGATTTTTAGAGACCTATTGTAAAACTACAGTTTGGGTTAAGACTAAAATGGGACAAATCAAATTGTCTTGAGCAGATCATAGGAAGATGCAATGAATCTCAACATTTCAGAAGATTTTTTTTCCTGTTCCTGCTATTTATTAAGGATACAATTCACCCCTGGTCCAAGGGCCAGTACAGGTTATCTGCACCACTTAAGATACACGTGTAAGCCTTATTTTAAATAGGATCTATGTAGTTCATCATCCTTGTAGTGGCTCTCTGCACAAAGGTGAATTTCATCCTAACAGAGCTGACCGAACTATTCATTATCAGTAATGTCCATTATTAATTTAGCTCCTTTTTCAGTTCGCAAATTGTTTAATAACATTTGTAAAGTGATCAATGACTAGTTTGGACAAATAATTATCAGATTAATAAGTTGTTCACAATGTCTGTGCTTTGACTATCGGTGGCTGGTCATCTAAAAATCGTATGATCTTGATTTTTACTTCTTTACTATATGGCAAACTATTTAACCCAGAGAAATACCACATAATGCACTTCAAGGTTTCTGGGTGAACTCATTAAACTTTTGGGATTCAAACATATTCAAACATGAATATTTGGTGCAAAAATAAATATCATGACTCTACCCAGTCATAAGCAAATCAAACTATGTGGTTTTATTTGTAAAAAATATACATGCTTCTCTATTTTATTTATTGTTATTTCTTTTCTGGCTCTATTCACAAATACCAAAAACTTGACATATTCCTGACTGTCATCAGAAGCAGTAACCAAATACCCTCATGGTAGAGTCCTGTCCTGCAAACGCTTACTCATACTAGTTGCCCTTACTCACTATCAAACTTGCAAGAGTTTGCAAAATCATACACAGAGAGAGCAAGCAGATACATCTCTTTGCTATTCATTACAAGACTTTTTTAAATCCATGTATTTTTTAATCCATGGCCACTAAAGCCAATAGGAGTCTTGCAGTTGACTTCCGTCTGCTTTGGATCAGGGCCTAAAGGCATGACATTACAGTTCTCCTTCTATAGAGTAGATCAATAATTCTAGAACACCAAATAGTTTTAGCAATATTTAGAACACTATAATAGTGCAGTTAGCATGACCGTAATGTTATGCCACTGTTTTCATTATAAACCTCATAGAACATTCAGAATGTTGTGGAAAAATGTGAAGGGAATATCTACCCCACCCCCACATTTTTGTTGTTTTCAGTGATATGGTATACAGGGGGCAGGGCAGAGATATGCTAACCTTTTTTAAACTATTTTTATTCACTGAGGGCAATATTGTGTACAGGAGTTAGGGGTATGAAGCTGAACACACACCTACTGTCTGCCTTTGCTACCTTGCACGGGGACAGCCCTTGTCCAAGGCAGACTTGAGCTTGCACTTGTCCTCCACCCCCACACCTTATCTGGGGCCTCATGCATCCCTCTCTGTCCCAAATGGTCTGGGTCCCTGGGAGCTGTGTGGTGGTTCTTTACAGGACTTCTTAGCTCTGAGGGGAGATCCTACCCTGCTTCCCTGTTTCTGAGGCTGAGCTACCCCAGAATTTAGGTCAAAGTCTCTGACAAGGTTTGGCTGAAACTGAGCCTGGCCTGTGACTCTTCCCTGGCTGGGTTTAGCTGCGCTGAACACCAGATCAGTGCAGGAGGGGAATCCCCTGGTTCAAGAAGAACTGAAGGTCTGCAAGCTATCAGTGCATCACATTTACTGACAGGGCTGCTATGCACTGAAGTGCATAACAGGGCTTCCTTTAAGCCTCTAAGGGCATGTCTATACTGCAATTAGAAGACCAGGGATGGTCCACGCCAGGTGTTTCAGGTTCATGGGACTGGGGCTAAGGGGCTGTTTAATTGAGGTATAGACGTTCGGGCTTGGACTGCAGCCCGAGCTCTGGGATCTTCCCACCTTGCAGGGTCCCAGAGCTTGGCTGCAGCCTGAGCCCAAACCTGAACATATACACTGCAATGGGCATAGGCCAGCCATGGATGTCTAACTGCAGTGCAGACATACCATAGGGGCCTTCTAACTCTCCCCTAGTAGCCTGCTAGGGACAGAGTTTTCCAGAGACTGGAAACAGAAATAAACTGAAGCCTGAAGACAGCTAGAGCATTCTATGAGATTCATAGATTCATAGATATTTAGGTCAGAAGGGACCATTATGATCATCTAGTCTGACCTCCTGCACAACGCAGGCCACAGAATTTCACCCACCACTCCTACAGAAAAAAAACCTCACACCTATATCTGTGCTATTGAAGTCCTCAAATTGTAGTTTAAAGACTTCAAGGAACAGAGAATCCTCCAGCAAGTTACCCGTGCCCCATGCTACAGAGGAAGGCGAAAAACCTCCAGGGCCTCTTCCAATCTGCCCTGGAGGAAAATTCCTTCCCGACCCCAAATATGGCGATCAGCTAAACCCTGGGCATATGGGCAAGATTCATCAGCCAAATACTACAGAAAATTCTTTCCTGGGTAACTCGGATCTCACCCCATCTAATAGCCCATCACAGGCCATTGGGCCTATTTACCATGAATATTTAATTACCAAAACCATGTTATCCCATCATACCATCTCCTCCATAAACTTATTGAGTTTAATCTTAAAGCCAGATAGATCTTTTGTCCCCACTGTTTCCCTTGGAAGGCTATTCCAAAACTTCACTCCTCTGATGGTTAAAAACCTTCATCTAATTTCTAGTCTAAATTTCCTAGTGGCCAGTTTATATCCATTTGTTCTTGTGTCCACATTGGTACTGAGCTTAAATAATTCCTCTCCCTCTCTGGTATTTATCCCTCTGACATATTTATAGAGAGCAATCATATCTCCCCTCAACCTTCTTTTAGTTAGGCTAAACAAGCCAAGCTCCTTGAGTCTCCTTTCATAAGACAAGTTTTCCATTCCTCGGATCATCCTAGTAGCCTTTCTCTGTACCTGTTCCAGTTTGAATTCATCCTTCTTAAACATGGGAGACCAGAACTGCACACAGTATTCCAGGTGAGGTCTCACCAGTGCCTTGTATAACGGTACTAAAACCTCCTTATCCCTACTGGAAATACCTCTCCTGATGCATCCCAAGACCACATTAGCTTTTTTCGCAGCCATATCACATTGGCGGTTCATAGTCATCCTATGATCAACCAATACTCCAAGGTCCTTTTCCTCCTCCGTTACTTCTAATTGATGCCCTGGTCAGCTCCTAGACAAGGTCAGCTCCCAGACTGCTGCACTGGGCATCACAGCATGGGGAGTAGGTAGCCAGCCCTCTGTGGAGAAAGAGGTGGTTAGGGACTATTTAGAAAAGTTGGACATGTACAAGTCCATGGGGCCGGACGAGTTGCATCCGAGAGTGCTAAAGGAATTGGCGGCTGTGATTGCAGAGCCATTGGCCATTATCTTTGAAAACTTGTGGCGAAAGGGGGAAGTCCCGGATGACTGGAAAAAGGCTAATGTAGTGCCAGTCTTTAAAAAAGGGAAGAAGGAGGATCCTGGGAACCACAGGCCAGTCAGCCTCACCTCAGTCCCCGGAAAAATCATGGAGCAGGTCCTCAAGGAATCAATCCTGAAGCACTTACACGAGAGGAAAGTGATCAGGAACAGTCAGCATGGATTCACCAAGGGAAGGTCATGCCTGACTAATCTAATCGCCTTCTATGATGAGATTACTGGTTCTGTGGATGAAGGGAAAGCAGTAGATGTATTGTTTCTTGACTTTAGCAAAGCTTTTGACATGGTCTCCCACAGTATTCTTGTCAGCAAGTTAAAGAAGTATGGGCTGGATGAATGCACTATAAGGTGGGTAGAAAGTTGGCTAGATTGTCGGGCTCAACGGGTAGTGATCAATGGCTCCATGTCTAGTTGGCAGCCGGTATCAAGTGGAGTGCCCCAAGGGTCGGTCCTGGGGCTGGTTTTGTTCAATATCTTCATAAATGATCTGGAGGATGGTGTGGATTGCACTCTCAGCAAATTTGCGGATGATACTAAACTAGGAGGAGTGGTAGATATGCTGGAGGCCATAGGGATAGGATACAGAGGGACCTAGACAAATTGGAGGATTGGCCAAAAGAAATCTGATGAGGTTTAACAAGGATAAGTGCAGGGTCCTGCACTTAGGATGCAAGAACCCAATACACCGCTACAGACTAGGGACCAAATGGCTAGGCAGCAGTTCTGCGGAAAAGGACCTAGGGGTGACAGTGGACGAGAAGCTGGATATGAGTCAAGAGTGTGCCCTTGTTGCCAAGAAGGCCAATGGCATTTTGGGATGTATAAGTAGGGGCATTGCCAGCAGATCGAGGGACGTGATCATTCCCCTCTATTTGACATTGGTGAGGCCTCATCTGGAGTACTGTGTCCAGTTTTGGGCCCCGCACTACAAGAAGGATGTGGAAAAATTGGAGAGAGTCCAGCGAAGGGCAACAAAAATGATTACGGGTCTGGAACACATGACTTATGAGGAGAGGCTGAGGGAACTGGGATTGTTTAGTCTGCAGAAGAGAAGAATGAGGGGGGATTTGATAGCTGCTTTCAACTACCTGAGAGGTGGTTCCAAAGAGGATGGTTCTAGACTATTCTCAATGGTAGAAGAGGACAGGACAAGGAGTAATGGTCTCAAGTTGCAGTGGGGGAGGTTTAGGTTGGATATTAGGAAGAACTTTTTCACTAGGAGGGTGGGGAAACACTGGAATGTGTTACCTAGGGAGGTGGTAGAATCTCCTTCCTTAGGAGTTTTTAAGGTCAGGCTTGACAAAGCCCTGGCTGGGATGATTTAATTGGGGATTGGTCCTGCTTTGAGCAGGGGATTGGACTAGATGACCTCCTGAGGTCCCTTCCAACCCTG
This sequence comes from Caretta caretta, assembly GCF_965140235.1. Classification (NCBI taxonomy): domain Eukaryota; kingdom Metazoa; phylum Chordata; order Testudines; family Cheloniidae; genus Caretta; species Caretta caretta. The sequence goes on from NC_134214.1 coordinate 30,865,911, forward strand.
ATATTCTATGATTTTATGATTCTATGTGTCCCTAGCTTATAACTAAAATTCTTGTTATTAATCCCTAAATGCATGAACTTACACTTCTCACTATTAAATTTCATCCTATTACTATTACTCCAGTTTACAAGGTCATCCAGATCCTCCTGTAGGGTATCCCTGTCCTTCTCTAAATTGGCAATACCTCTCAGCTTTGTATCATCCGCAAACTTTATTAGCACACTCCCACTTTTTGTGCCATCATCATCCAATGTCAGTGTTCTGTACCCAGTAACTGAGGCAGTAAAAAGACAGTAGTGCAATAAGGAACTTGATGAAGGTTTGTAAATGAACTGTGTAATTATAAACACCATATTTTAAAAAAAAACACGGACAGTTTCTTACACAGAAGAAAATATTTTCTTATTCACACATATTACAGTCAACAGATTTTAAATTATTTTTGTTCATTGTCGGTCTGAGGTGAACTAGGCATTTTTAGTAAATTACATGTCTCTGGAACATAAGTACTGCAGATGTTTACTAAATCATCCTAGATTCTCAGTAGGACTGGTTCTTTTGCTCACTCCCATTCAGCGTCTCACAAGAAAAGAAGAAAACACGTTAATGCAACTTCAGTGACCGTCAACATTAACAGTATTTAACAAGACAAACACAGCACTGTATCATATAAAACTGATACGTATATTCTTGAATAAAAAGAAAGTGCACATTGCATATTATAGGAGAGGGGAAAGCACATGATGGGCTACAGAAAAAGGAACTTGAGCATTTTATTTACTTCATTATTTTCTGTTGCAATTTTCCTTATTTTTATTAAACACACAAGGATGGGGGAAAGCTTCCTCTGCTTTCTGTAGACATTTGGGATTATGTTGCTTTATTCATCTGTGCATTTATTGTTGCATATTGTACATTTTCCTGTTAACTCTGAGATGTAAACTGGAAAAACAAAACAAAAAAAGCAGTGCCAGCACAACAAGATCATACCCATAGGCACTGAGCCATTAAACATGCACAAAAATATGAAGAAATTATATACTTTCCTTTGAAGGTAGCAAAGGATTCAAAAGAACAAACCCATGCTAGCAGATACAGTTTTACTTTCTTCTTTTTTTCTTTCTAAGACAAAGAAACCTGCTTTTTAAAATTCTCTTCCATGTTTCTATTTTTCTTCCCCTCATAAGTTCTTCAACTGAAGTGACCATATCTAGGCCATATCTGGGCACTACTAAACAAATGATATTAGTCATCTAAAATGTCCAGTTTATCATCAAAAAACCCCAAATTATTATTTTGTAACTAAAATTGAGGGTTTTTGTTGTTACTGGACGTTTTAATTGCCAAAAGCCCAAAACATTTCCTAGAAAAATTTCAGTGACAACAAGAGAAAATTTTTCTCAATCAGATCTGCCAGATGTGGGATGCAATGTGTGATAAAGACTCAAAATGAGAGACAACCTAACCATGAAGAATTAATTCCATAGCATTTTACTGTAAATAACTATGTGTAACCTCAGTCAGTTTCCTGAATCTTCATTTCTGATGTGAGTAATTTTAAACACTGGAAGTGATGAGATCCCACATTTGTGTGGAATATAGGTAAATTAGGGACTAAATGAGTGAGGTCTCCTGAAATGAGTACAACTGAATACGATAAAAAGGGGAGTATCAGGAGTAATGGAACACATGGAAGAAGCTTTAAGGCATGTACACTGTAGGGAAGAAGGCTATTCAGTTCTTTATTGTATTCATATTTTTAGACAGGGAAATAGAATTATTTTACTGTAAATCTCCACAGAGGAAACAATCATGATGGTGTATGTACTTTGCACATTGTTATACAGTCACTTTGAAGGAAAAAAATAGAAAATTGCCATTTTATGGACATTATGTAAAATGTTCTCCTCAATATAGTTTGGTGGTGTCCTCCTCTGCACAGAAGGGAAAAATCAGTAGGTGTGGGTTTAATACAATCATTCACTGTTTGCAAATGATAAGGAGGATTGTCAGTGATGCTTAATAGTTACAGCTATTTTCAAAGCATATTTCAATCCTCATTACTTCTCCTAGACAAACTGTCTAACATCTGCTTTTACACAGAGTAGCCTTTTTAAAAGTAATATCAACGATAGTAGGAATCCTGCAGGCAGATCCTCTAGCTAACAGGAACAGAAGATTTAAATGGCACACCACCAATGTGCAGCAGCTGTGGATCTGGCCCTGGATTCTTTTAGTCATAAAACTGTACTCACCTTTATCTCCCAAGTTCATAAAAAATCACTGATGTAAAATTATAGAAACATTAAATGTATTTTCTTCTTCCAGACAATGAATCTAAGTGAACCATATTTCTTATCACACTTCACTGTGATTATGCAACCATCAATCAAGATCAGATTAAGGTTTATATTACAATGGCTGCATAGCATAATGATTCTGACTACAGGCTCTGAAGCTCCACAGAAATACACAGTAGAGAATAAATAATGCAATTTAGATTATTCTGATTGAACAGCACAGGTTTTCTTTTTCCCTTTTGTTTAAGGCTAAGTGAGCAAGCATGATAGGTACACCATACAAAGCATTCACAATTAATAGCCTGTGCTTGACACATATGCAGAGCAAAAATAAATGAAGAACACATTTGAATAATAATGAAAAATTACTAGTTATTTTTTTCCTAGCAATTGGCTCTTAACAAAATACATTCTTTGTATTTAATGGAACTACCCTTTCCAAAACCTTGCTTTAAAATAAATAATAAAAAAGCAACTTAATAGATATAATCAAGACTATAGGGCAGACAATGTGAAGACAGAGTAGGGAAAAATTATTTTAGATGGCATCAGACAGAATTTCTAAAGGAAGCAGCTTTGTGTTATTTCAGAGGCTTTGGTTCACACAGAAATACTGCTGACATTTGTGTTACAAAATTACAAAATCCAGCAGTATTCCCAGTAGTGGAGTTCTGCCGAGGAACAGTTCTGCCTTTGCTATGAATGAAGAAAACAGTAGTGTGTGTGGGAAGAATAAATGGCAAAAAGAACATTTCACACATTAATTGTACATTAGCTATGCAGAGTGGAACCAATCGAAAAGAAGCAAATCAAGCATTCAGCCTTGGGTAAGGTGAGGCATGTAGCTGTTCCACTCCAGGAAAAGCACTTGGGGAGAGGGATGAGGAAGGGGAGCAGGTGTCAGGTTCATACCCTTGTTTTGCCCTTTCCACCTGACTGCAAAGTTTAGGATAGTCCTATGTTGCCACTCATGGGGCCAGAACTGTGGTTTTACTCCCCTATAGAGACACAAAGGACCAAGGTACATTGGCACTCTGCACGCTTATGGTTTACCATTGAAACAGAAATCCTATTCAAATATACCAGTAAATGAATAAAACGGAAGTCAAATTTTAGAATGACCTCAAGTATAAGATGTGAATCCAGGTGATTGCATGCAAACCATTACACATTTTATTTTACTGTTAAACAAGAAATATTATCATACTGTGTGCTTCTAATGCTGCAAGTTATTTTATTAGGTTGAATCACGACTCAGATGAATCATCATCATTAACTCGAATGTTAATTGTCTTCTGAATATATTATCACTGGGTGTTCCTTACAACCCTTTTAGTGCAACATAAAAGAAAATGATCTATCAGCTTTAAAGGTTTGTGAATCAGGATTTTAATATAGAGATGAGCAGAGCAGCCCGGAGAGGTTGCAGCTAGCTCGTGACTAAAATGTAATGGAATCATAAAGACATCTATGTTACATCAATAAATATCCAGAAAGAAAAATTTACTCAGCAGACATCTAATGGCTAGGCTTATTCCTAGCACATGAAACCAGATTCGCAACCTGGGTTGCACTGGCAAGAACAGATTGTGGACTCCTGGTGAATTTAAATTCAATCCAGTGTTAGGTCACAAATGCAGTGACTAGGGTGCCTAACCACCCCCCACCACCACCACCACCTGTGAGAGGCACCAGCACAGATCTGCATATACACTGGAACTGTACAGTTCCAGGGTGTTTGTCCCCTTTAAGGCGTTCCCTCCCATTTTGCACTGGCAGTGGTCACCCAGTGGCTCTGGGGTGCTCACTACGCTAACCAGACAGGTTGAGCAAGAAGTAGTATTAAAGATGTCTTAAGTTAACCTGGAGAAAAGGCAGAGCAGTGCAAGCCACTGGCAACTCGTACCCCGGCAGGTATTAGTGATCTGGGAAGGGTTGGGCCTGGAAATGCGCTAATTCAGCAACTCTCAAGGGCAGCCTATGGAGCCGCAACCAGATTTAATAGTTCAGCTATCCTCTACAGAGGGAAAATCCCTCTTTTAGTATAGGTACTTCCTAGTGGAGCTGGATGGGAATTTTCTAACAAAATGGTTTTGTGTCAGAAAATGCCAGTTTGTTGAATGCAGAACCTTCCCTGGGAACACACCAGTTTTGACAAAACTTTCACCAGGGAATGATTCACAACTCCAGGATGGAATTTCTGGTAAAAAAAAAACAAACCAACCCAACCAATGAACAAAAAAAGAGCATGGGAGACACTTGCTCCGGAATAGACCGTGGTCTGGTCATTAGTTTCCTCATTTGGAACGTGGCAGAATGACACAACAGGGACTTGGGCTTGGGTCTTCCAGGTGAGTGATTCAACCAGTCACTCCTCCCCCAAAATGAATATTTACTTCTTTATACAAAGTGGAACAGCTCCTACAAGATGTATTCAGTGAGAACCACCCCACAATAGCCAGTAGCCTGGTAGTCTACCTCAAAAGTTCTTGGTCTTGTCTTGATGCTGAACAGGAACATTTTTTAAGTCTCACAGGGGAGAACCACTTCCTGCTCAGCTCTAGTCCTTTGGCAAGCTATCCCAGGGGAAATTTCACCCATTATCTACCTTGCAAATATGTGGTGGGTTATAGTATACTATTAGGTGCTTGAACATAATTTTATTCCACAGAGGTTCTTTTTCCAGACCCATCAACAGTGTTCATATACTGAAATTTAGCTACAAGACAGTTATTTACATCACTAATTTGCTGAAGTAATTCTAGAACAGGCTTTATTTGACAAGACACTTCCCCATCATATTATGTTGGGAAAGTGCAGCTTATAACTTTCATGCAAAAACGTCCATTCCAGAAAACTCTTGTCTTGCCAACATATCTGGGAATTCACTTCAATAATTAAGTCTGCCCTTGTTGCATTTATGCTTATTTTTAAAAACTTATTGTTGGAAAAGTAATGTTATGTGAGGGAGGGTGAAATAAGAGTGACTGCTTGACCTTTATTTCGAAGTCAGTATTTTAAGAGGACAGGAAAGGCTTAATATTTAAGCAGTCCCAGTAAATTAACCGAGTGCTAACCCAGCTTTGGAATTACTGGAGAGTTCTACTCATCTCTTGTGTGCCCAGAGCTCTGGGATCCTCCCACCTCCCAGGGTCACAGAGCACAGTCTTCAGGCCCAAGCCCAGAAGTCTACACAGCAATGAAACAATCCCAAACCCTCTGCCCTGAAGCCCGAGTTGACTGGCATGGGCCAGCTGTGGGTTTTCTTTGCTATGTTGATATACCCAGTGGTCTGCGATTTCATGAGCTCTTAAGCAGGGCTGGATTAAGCACATTAAGCAGGGCTGGATCTCATTACTAACATGACGAAGCAAACGATGTATGTTTTACATTACCTGGATGCTGTCCTAGTGGAGGTACTGTATTTCAGATTAGATACAAAGCAGGTTCCTGGCCATTAGTAGTCAATAAAAAGCCCTAAATCTTTTTGCAAAACTATGCATGTTAAAGCTGGCATTGTCATGAACTCTATTAATTACAGTCTAGCCGCCATTCCAGTACCAGCAGCTGTTTATGGTATTTTATATTCTTTCCCAAAGTATAATGTTATCTCTTACTATAATAATAGCTGCAATACCCCAATTGAGAAGTAGCTGTATTTTGTGAATGAACCAATTCTTGTACATATGGTACACAGATTTTAACCGTGCAAGAGGCTTTAGGCTAGATCCACAAAGTGGATTTAGGCTCAGCATGGCAACACCTAACTTCAGGCATTCTGCCACCTAGTGGAATCCACAGCCCTGAGTTAGGTGCCTACGCTCCCTATACAATGCATGGGGAGAGTTAGACGCCAAAGAACAGAGTGAGGAGATGGGCGTGGCCTAAGCCCCTCACGTGGACTTTAGTGCCTAAATCTGTGCTGGAGGGAGGCACTTGTCTCCTTTTAGGATTCACAGTCATGAACTCTCTACTGGAATTAGGTGCCTAAGCCAGGTCAGCTATCTCTTGCAAAAAAAAAGTACAAGGTGGTGCTGCCAGTGGTGCCCTTATACAGCCCGGCACTTACCCAAAATGTGGGAGACCCCAGCTCAAATGCCCAGTCTGTATGAGGAGCAGAGACTTGAAAATAGGACTCCCACCTCAGTGCCCACTGGGCTATGGCAGGGGAGGGGGCTCACTGACTCTTTCCTGAGACTCTGAAATTGGCTCTAAGAATTGGAGCTTTTGAACCAAAAAACAAAAAAGCAGGAACCCGTGTGTGACTGTGAGATAACGAATTGCCTTCTATTCTTGTCTACTGGATGCAGCTCAATTTAAATATATGCCAAACGCCTGCAGTTGTAAGTCTGGTTAGATTTTTCCCAACTGGAATGAATAAGGCAGACATCATTATTGCGTATGAAATTACAAAATAGTACTGACAAACATACAGAGATGTGACTTCTATTTTCCTTGTATTAGATGAACACCGAATTGGATGCCCAGTCTGCCCTAAAGGGAATGAAGAGTAACTGCCTAATTAGAATTTGTATTCTGGAAGCACCTAGAGGCCTCAAACGAGACGAGGACCCGGTTACACGAGGTACTGTACAAGCAGATAGTAAAGACAATCCCTACCCCCAAAGAGCTTATAGTCCAAACAGACAAAACAGAAAAAGAGTGTTCAGAAATGAAGTATTGTCTCAGTTTTACAGATAGGGAACTGAGGTACAGAAAGACAGTATAGCTACACTGCAATCCAGGGGTCTGATTGCAGCTCATGTAGATATACCCAACTAGTTTAGGTACCAGAGAAGTGAAGCTGTAGCACCATAGGCTTTGGAGTGAGCTAGCCACCCAAATAATTAGCCTGGGTTCTGAGCAGACATGTACTGTGGCTTCACTCCTCTCTGGCCCATGCTAACTAGTTCATATCTAACTCAGATATGTTTGCACAAGCTGCAGTCATATCTTCTGTTTATGTGCAGACACAGCCTAAGTGACTTGCCCAAGTTCAGGAGGAAATGAACTCCAATCTCCTAAATACAAGTTCATCCTTCCTCTCTCGAGCTGCAGGACTATGGGAGGTCCCTAGATATGGGAGCATCAACCCAAGTGAGTGGATCTTTTACAACAAGCACCTTTATAGCGGATTTCTTTTATACACATATATATAAATAAATGGCCTGGGATGTTATCATTAGGCAACTTTTTGTTTGCTTTGCTTAGACATGTACTGAAACAAAAAACAGTATCAATTTTTCTGAGGAAAAAAAATATTGATGCTAGCTCACAGCTAAAAGTTGACCATCTTTTCAAACAAGATGTGTGAAGAGTGTTCCTTTAAGAGATACCAAGAATAGACAGACTAGATTCAGGAGAAGACACAATCCTGTCTTTGGAAAAAGGACCATGAAAGACTTTTGTATTTTCCTTCCTCAGACGTGGGGTCAAGTCATGGTAAGCACATTATGTACATTTTTTAAAAGACTTTTAAAACTGAATTTTGAAAGATAATCTCTGCCAGCACAAAGAACCATATGAACTATTACTATTCAAAGGGTTTGTTCAGAGAAACTGACTGCTAGGAACAAAATCCAGTTTTCTTTTATACAGCATAATACAAGTAATCTGTGTGAGAAAAATACTAAAATGTACCAAAATAAAACTATGAAACAAAAAAGAACAAAAAAAGATATCAAGAAACACCACCACTGCAAGTTCAAATTGTTCATTTGTTTTGTTTGGGTAGGGGGAAGAGAAATGGCAGCATAAGCACATTATAATCATAATATTATGATTTTCTATTACTATATGGAGCGTAGAGAATTGAGCAATAGTTGATCATTTTGAAGCATATTTAAGCAATCTCTGTATTAGCAAATAATGGAATACAGTACTCTATTTACCAGAGCAGAGCTTTACTTTTATTTCACAACGCTTTTTCAAGGTTTCTACTCTCAGGCCCCTGAAATCTTATCCAGACAGGCAGTTCCTTGTATAAGTTCCTTAGAGTCATAGATTCTTAGATGCCAAGGACAGAAGGGAGCACTATGATCATCTAGTCTGACCCCCTCTATAATATAGACCATAATCATTCTTAGAGTTGATCTTTTAGAAAAAACATCCCATCTTGATTTTAAAATGGTCAATGATGGAAGCTCACTGACTTCATTGTTGCTCCATATGGATCAGACTGCAGCATCATGGCCAGAGTTGCAGTGAAAAATTGGTATACTTGTTGTCTCAATATTTCTGTAAATAAACACAGTATGGGTAGATTGTGATTTTAAACTTCAGCCCAGGTGATAAAAGGGATAAGAGCCATTGTATCTGATATAGGCAAAGTATACCCCAGGGTGTCAGGGGAGCACACCTACCAGTGTTAACTACTACTGTTTATCCTTTAACAAGGTATAGTGTACACTCACCCGTATTTCCCATGCGCAGTATGGAAGAAATGCTGGTTTGTGCTCTCCCTTGTGTCCCTTGTAGGGTTTCTAGAATTTGTTCCACCTCTTGAACCCCAGTGCAGGTCTAGATTGTATCTTTTGATCTCTAAGAGACCTACACATGAACATTTATCCATTTTGGTTACTTTATACACGATAACAGGCCTCTCTTCCTACTTCTTATCCCACATTCCAAGTCTTCAGGTTGCTGTGAGGAAGGCAATAAAACCCACCAGACAACGTTGCATTCCTGTCTGGAGGGAACGTTTCCCTCCTGACCCCAAAATAAGTCATTGGATTAGTCTCAGCACTGCAGGTCTGGAAACTTAGTTCTCACAACTATACCACCTGTAGGGCAGGATAAGCAGGGCAGCTTTCAGCAGTAAGAATGGTTTTTGTGTGCTCTGGAATGCTAATAACCTGGGTAAAGGGGAGAGTGTGGTTTGCTGGAGCTAATGTGTTTCCTCACCCTTATTCTTGAATGGGCAAGAGGTGGCTAGGGAGACAGTTTTCACTCCACTCTCCCCTAGCTCTTTTCCCACACACAGTCCCCATGTGCATTCTCAGCAAGGAATAGCTAAAAAGGCCCCACAGGATGGGGATTCCAATCAAACATTCCCCACTAAGATGGGAAGCATCAATTTATGAACCTCTCTCCATCCACATGTATAAATTTTCAAGCAATGGACATCTGAAAAACACAGATGAAAAAAATATCATTGACAGTGCACTCTGTAATGTTGACAGACCTGTGAGAGTCTTTTGCCCAGTCTCTCATATTATTTCCACTGCTTCAGTGTGGCTATATGCTGTAATGGGCCAAACTGCACTTCTGCCTCCAAGTGGAGGCCTGGCTCTGAAGCCTCGTCAAATGAGGGTAATCCTCCCCAAAGGAAATGAGATTAGAGATGACTGAAAAATATTCATAGCAAAAGTTTACTTGATACATTTCTGCAATATTTTTAAATAAATTATTCACTAAATATTTCTTTAAATTATTCACCCAGCAAGGCTGGGAGCTCAATGAACATATTCACTAGTCAAACATTCAATGCATTTCATTTCAGATAAGTCATCTGATGGGGCTCTGTTTAATTATTCCTGTTGTTATGGGGACCCCTCTTGAAACCCAGTGGCATGGACATGTACAGGTGAAAACTAAGAACTTTTTCTGTTCCAGTGTTTTGGGTGCTAGCCTACTCCACCACAGACTTTTTGTGTGATCTTGGGCAGGTCATTTAGTCTCTGTGCCTCCATCCCCCACCTATAGAATGGGGATGGTAGCACTGCCCTACCTCACAGAGTGCTGTGAGGATAAATGGATTAAAGCTTGTGAGGTTCTCAGGTACTAAAGTGAGGGGAGCCATATACGGACCGTGGATAGATATTCACGGAGGAGAATAAATCAATTTCAAGCATGATGAAGAGTTCAAACTAAAACCACAAAGACAATTCAACCAGTGAAACAGCTTTTTCCCCCTTCCAGCCTTATGGAAAATTAAGGCCCTAGTGGTTGGTTGGTTGTTATTGTACGTTTTTGTTTGTTAGTTTGTTCTGCTCTTGTATTAACATTATCTGTTAACATTCAAGTCAGTGGCATGAGTACAGATTTATCCTGGTGTAAAATAGAGCAATATTTGGTCCAGTTTTGTTAACACAAAATTAAATAATAATAATAAAAAGCAAAACAATCACCAGATACAAGGACACAAAGCCTAGCTTTAGTGAGCTTGCTACTTTTATCTCATATCATATGCTAAGCTTTTTTGTTATTTTATATGGTAAAACAAATAATTATTGTTCTATTTTTTAATTGTCAGAGCTGCAGAGAAGAGACAGCTTTCCTGGAAGCATCTAGACACAAACTCCAGTTCTGAGACGAGTTGGTTATAGTTTCATATAAATCAATCAACTGCAGAGATATTAATTGTGGCCTCACCACATAAGCATTGAACCTGCTGTGCACATGGCAATGAGGGGAAGAAAATTCTGGTTTTCAAAAATGTAGAGTATAAAAGCTTATGAATATCTCTGACATCACCCCCTCCCAATTACCTACCAGACATGATGAGACAGCTATTTACAGTCAGCAAATATGGACACTTCTATCTCTGCACTAAAAAAAAAAAATTAACCCACATATTAAACATTTGTTAGAAAGCGAAAGTACCAAATTCCCTATCTTATTAGAATATCAGGTACATTTTCAAAGCAGTGTGCATGTGGTATCATAATGTGCCCAAATCCTAGCAAGTTTGAAGATTGATGGAATGCAGAGAGATGATCAAACAATCGGCCTTGAGGCTGTGCAGTGCATTAATTCTTCAGAAATTCCCCGTGCATACCAAGTGAAACTTGCATCATCTCTTAAAAAATACATAAGCCTATGACTTTCCCCACCACAACCCTTCATTTGCAGTTTATAATAGAAATAATGCCCTCAATGTAGGGCAGAAGTATTAAACTCCAGAAATATACACTTCTGCGCACTTGTCTAAATATAATATGCCTGCAGTGCCTTTGTTAATTAAAAAAATACTATTAACCAGTGAATATATATTACATGCAAGAAAACCCAGGTCACAAATTGCACCTTTACTGACAGTCTTAGCAAAATAGGCAAGGAGACTGACCTACTTTCATCTCCAAAGTGGGTCCCCTCCACTTTAGGTATGAGGCCCACTGATGGAGGGAAAGCATTATACGTATGTTGAATTGCCTCTCCTTAGGCAGTCCCTGTACTGTGAAGAAATAGAATAATTCAGTCCCTGGGCTGTAAATTCACTTAAGGAAAAATGCTTGTAAGAAAGAACAGCAAAGTGAGGAAGGAATAAAAATAAACCTAAAATACTTCCATTGGAAAAGAAAGAGTAACACTATAGCAGAAGCGCCTGTCAGGGGTGGTTAAGTGATTAGAAGACAGGACTAAGACTGAAGAGACCTGGAAGGAGATTCTATGCAGTAACTCTAGGAGGCACAGAACTCGCAGCCCACAGGGTGGGTGTGGAGGCAGGGTTGAGGGGGAAGCTAAGGTGGTTTAAGCCGCCTTTGCACCCTTCCAATTCTGGGGTGCTACAGAGAACCAAACTACTTCAAGTATAATTTAGGCAGTGTTTTGGCTGGAAAGGGGTGTTCTACGGGAGGCAGAGCTGCTCAGAATCCCCATAACATGGCCTTGGACACCCCCACTTCCCTTCCAGCCCCTCGCTCTGCCCCTGTTGCACTGAGACTTGTGAGAGGGTCTTACTTAAACTAATCTTTTTAATTCTGTGTTTGCCTAGAGCAACAGGGTCCTGATCCTAGACTAGGGCTCTTATGATACAAATAGTAATCAACAATATAGGGCACATTATGGTTAGCTTGTGCAATACCTGTATTGGGGAAGTTCTGCCTTGGCCAGCAAAGTGGCTCATATAGACCCTGTACATCACCATGGCTACAAAAAGGAGCTGTAGTGGGGATTTGAAAATATCACCTCTAGGTTTTATCTATTCCCAGTTTTGTTTCTAACTCACTTAGACAAGTCACTTATCTTTATCATGTCCCAGTTTCCCCACTTGTAAAAATGGAGTCATTGGCCCATCTGAGTGACCTGCTTTAAGGCTTACGGGTGAGAATTTCCTTTTAAATATTCATTGCTACTACTAATTGGTGCCAGGTGATCTAAAATTAGAACAGGCTGGTCCTGCATGAACCATGCAGCAGTAGGTCTGTCTGTACTGCATAGCATACTTCACTGTTTTATGAAAATAAAGAAACATATGTTTTCATGTGATATTCATAGATATTTAGGTCAGAAGGGACCATAATGATCATCTAGTCTGACCTCCTGCACAACGCAGACCATAGAATTTCACCCACCACTCCTGCAAAACAATTGATATTTAAGAAAAAGCCAGATCTTCCTGTGAAAGGATGGAGACTAACCTTTCATTTCTTACAACAAGCAGAATAGAACAATCAAAAGAGCAGAAAGAATAGGTGGAAACACATAATTAAGTTCTCAGCAGTGTCTGATTGATGAGTTATGTTTGAAAGATTTCCTCACACAATATTAATCTGTTATTGTATGTAGTATTTCCATAAACTGCAGCAGGCGGTTGGTTGCCTTCTTTTAAAGATGGGATTGAAAACATAATAAACAGTTTCTGTAATATAAGTGTAGCTGATACAAAAATAATTCTCAGGTGTTAACTCAGACGCACTACTTCAACAATGGATTGCAGTCTATCATTTGATATCATGTTTTTTCAAACCTTTAGGAGTCTGAACTTTGAACAAAGCTTACCCCATAGCGTGCTGTAACTAGATTTGTCATTGTTTGGATTTTCATTTCATTAGAAAGTGATCATATCGTTTTGCTGAACTCCTGCTCTCTGGCCATAAGATTAAAGATGAAGTCAGAAACCAAGATGAAATTATCTTTACAATTCCTGTATGTGGTCATGATAAATTAAAGTAACTGCAATGTCTAAATTCTTATCACCCTTGAAAACTGGTACAGTAATTAACTGCTTGCCTTTTAGACCACCAAATATAGTGAACCCCAGCACCTCAAGAAAAAAAATCTTGCTCTTTATACTTGTCACAGAGTCCCTGGGCGATGCTCTGGAACTGCTCCCCATGAAGTCAGTCAGGACTCTGGGGTAGTCGCCTTTCTGTGAGCAGCCTGTCTGCAGGACACACAGCTCACCCAGCTTCCACCTTCCTGGGTCTGACCTCGGAGCATTCAGCATCCTCTGCCTCTCCGTGCGCTTCCCACAGCGAGTCCACTCAGGCGGGGCTCCTGGGGAAGCCAGAGGGTCCTGCACCCCAACTTCGCAGTCAGACGTGACTCTCAGCCAGCCAGTAAAACAGAAGGTTTATTAGACGACAGGAACATGGTCTAAAACAGAGCTTGCAGGTGCAGAGAACGGGACCCCTCAGCTGGGTCCATTCTGGGGGGCAGTGAGCCAGACAACCACGTCTGCACTTCACTCCATGTCCCAGCCAGCCCCAAACTGAAAACCCCTCCAGCCCCTCCTCCTCTGGCTTTGTCCCTTTCCCGGGCCAGGAGGTCACCTGATTCCTTTGTTCTCCAACCCTTTAGCTCTCATCTTGCAGGGGGGAAGGGCCAGGCCATCAGTGGCCAGGAAACAGGGTGTCGGCCATTCTCTGTGTCCAGACTCCTGCACACACATGCCCTCTAGGGCACTGCAATGATCATACACCCTTACCCCACCACCTAGATACTTAAGAACTGCCTAGGGGAAACTGAGGCACCCCCACACTATTCAGAGGAAACATTAAGAACAGTCCCACTTCGTCACAATACTCATGCACTAACTTTAGACTGCTCCACATTATAACATCTCTTGCCCCCTCCCCACCTTTTTCAAGAGGAAACAATGATTCAGGTATCCCTCTTTCTCCTCTTTTCCTCCTGATGAGGAGTAGAGGGGTTAAGTCCTAGCATATTTCAAGCTTGAAGATTAGAAGCAGGCCATGGAACTTGACCCTGAACTATGTTTGGAGCCATTATGGGACACTGAAGGGATGTGTTCCCATTGCTCTGCTCACATACAAGTTAGATCTGTACTAACTCTAGCTTCTCAGGGACCATTAAGGTCAGCTCCAGGAACAATATGTTGTAAGAAACAGTTTAAAGCAGAGCTGACAGATGCACGGATCTCAGTTGTTGGGGCTCAGTCTGAGGTGAAAAAGTTCAGTCATCTGCCTAGCTTAAGAGGAAAGGAGGAAGTTTTAGCCACAGCTGCAATGTGAGCATCCAGGAACAGTGATAGGTTCAACAGGACTGTGAGGATACACAGACATCTGGAAGGCAGATACCTTCGGTTGTTAGAGAGATCAGAACTGCTGGTAGTTCTTTGCCAACAAATACCAGCAAATACTCACCCAGGCTTAGCTGAACTGAGAGCAAGTCAACCATTTTTCATTCAGGTCCAAAACTTAATTTAGGCAACATGTCAGCAGAGAAACAACATTACAGATGATCGGTTATAGAACAGATTCAGTGCAGTGCTTTGGCCTAGTTAAAAAACCAAAAACTATAAAACTACTCAATTTGCTCATATAAGACCTACTTGCAATGGGGATGAAAGCATTTTTTTTAGTGTAATTTGTAGAGGTATATCGTATAAAAGGATCATACGAGCTCAGATAATGGTAATTAAAATCCTCATCTCCAGACCTGTGAAAGCTAGAAAAATCTCTGGCCCTATCTGCACTAGGAAGACCTGTTATTGATAAATAGTTGTCAACAATACAGTGATCCCTAGTGTAGATGGTAGAAATTGGTGTCAACTCCATTAGAGAAAATCTGTTCGATACCCCAGATATAGCAGGCATCTATGGTTGTCTTCATTGTAGAGTTAGCTCAGGCTATAACCTGGATGTTGCGTAGGGTTGCCAACTTTCTAATTCCAGAAAACAGAACACCCTTGCCCCTCCCACTAACCTGCCCCTTCCCTGAGGCCCTGCCCCTATCCCACCCCTTTTCCGAGACCCTAACCCCTGCTCACTCCATTCCCCCCTCCCTCCATCACTTGCTCTCCCCCACCCTCGCTCACATGCTCATTTTCACTGCAAGGCCCAAACAGGCACATTTATTGTTTTGACAGATGTATTATGCTAAGTTCAGGTTTTATTTGTTACAGGACATTAGAGCTGGCAGCAAAATTGTCAAAAAGGGTCATTTAAAAAAAATGAAATTTCACGAAGGTTTTCATGATTCTTTCCCTCCCCCTTCCCATTTTTTGTAACCAGC
This sequence comes from Caretta caretta, assembly GCF_965140235.1. Lineage (NCBI taxonomy): Eukaryota > Metazoa > Chordata > Testudines > Cheloniidae > Caretta > Caretta caretta. The sequence goes on from NC_134214.1 coordinate 30,881,411, forward strand.
TCCTTATTTTTTATTAACTAAAGTTGTAATTTTGTGTGTGGAATTAGGACTACACCTTACCACAGCTTCAATGGGTCCATTAAAGGCCCACTTCTGAAGCCCAAATACAAATCCACAGAGCACAACCACAGAAATACACACCTGTCTAGACACCTACATAATTAAATCTGTGGCAATGACGCCCACACCTACATGCAGTTACACACGTGTATACATCTAGCACGCAGTATCACATATACTGCCACATTATTTATTGTTACAATTGTTTAATGCCTAGAGACACCAACTAAGACTCCAGGGTGGTAGATGCTGGACATACACATAAAAAGAGAGGGGGATGGGTGTACGGGGGTGGGATGGGGAGAGATGCAGTGAGGGGGTTGGGGGTGCAGTCCCATTCCCAGGATTCGGAGATGGGGACTCACTTACCTCCAACTCCTGGGTGCCGGCAATGGGGCAACAGCCCTCGGTGCGCCACAAGGCACGTGCCGCAGCTCGAGCCCAGCCGCGCGAGAAGAGGGCCGTGCAACAGAGGGAGAGGTGTGCGCCATGTGACCCCTGAACAGCACGATTGCCAACTTTCATGCGGTAAATAAGCACCCCGACTTTCACAATAAGCCAAAAATCAAGCTAATCTCATTTCAAAACAAGGCCAACACAAGCCAACCCTTAAGAGCCCCGACACTCTATGTGACTAGATCCCCCTGGCATGTAGTCTGGGACTGTGGTGGGCCCACTGTGCACCCCTGACTCTCTCCCTGCCTTCCCCTGCTTGTGCCCCCCTTGCCAGGAGCCAATCGAAAAAAAAAAAAAAAAAGAAGCAACAAGCAACAACAAGCAACTCACAAGCCAATTAAGCCAAAAACGAGCCCAATTTCTGCAGGTTTCTTTGCAGGTTTGGCATTCTGCTCAGCAGCCGCCTGCGAAGCGCTTGAGTGCTGCTAGTTCCTCCCCTGCCCTGATCCAGCCAATGCGAGCTGCGCCTGAGGGCAGGGGGTGGGGCTCCCCCCCCAGCAGCCCCTAACTTAAGGCTAGGAGCTGGACATGCTGCTTCCTGACCCAGGAACTGCATGGTGGCTAGCAGGAAACCTTCCAGCCCCACTACGGCGCCACGCAAACTGGACATTCAATGGCTGACCGGAGCCACCAGGAGCCCTTTTGGTGTTCTAGTCCGAAACCAGACACGTGGTCACCCTGATGTTGCCCCTAATCCCCTCTCCAGCCACACAGAAAAACTAAGCTAGGCTTAAGGGTGCTTTAAATTCAGACTAGCAAGGCTGATGGCATAGGCTTCATCTTAGGTTTCACCGGGCTAGCAACCAGACATGCCAAACCTGCCAAAAAAAACCTGCAGAAATTGGGCTTGTTTTTGGCTTAATTGGCTTGTGAATTGCTAGTTGCTTCTTTATTTTTTAATCGGCTCCCAGCAAGCAGGGACAGGGGGAGGGAAGGTTCAAGCAGGGGCAAACGGGGTGGGAGAGCGTCAGGGGTGCACAGCGGGCCCACCAGAGTCCCAGACTGCATGCTGGGGGTCACAGAGTGTTGGTGTTCTTAGGGATTGGCTTGTTTTGAAATGGGATTAGCTTGATATTTGGCTAATTGTGAAAGTCGGGGTGCTTATTTGCCAGGTGAACATTGGCAACTGTGCTAGCAACCCACCTACTTTACAGTGAAAACACAGCCCAGTCAAGCCACAGTGCTATTAGTCCTCCCATCCAAATGCACAATTCTACTGGGCTGTATTTTCTTTTCTGTCTCCTTCCTTCTTCTGCCCTAGACATCACCTGGCACGGCATTTTAACCTCATGTCTGCCTGCTGCATTCTACTGCATTTGAGCAGAGATGCTATCCAACAAATCCTCCTCCCAGTGTGCTTTCAGCTGGCCAGCCCTCTGGTAGAACTGTGGTATGATATCACTAAGATCCATCCTTTGGGGAACTGTATCTGAAATCAACGTTCTATGTTGGTATCTCAAAGAAGCTGGTAGCAAAGGGGATTGAACAGATGTGATCACAGTTATGGTGAAAAGTCAAATCTATGCAATATCCTGATAGAAACCCAGCCCAGCAGATGGGCTAATACACTGTGGATATAGACTGGTGAGTGTGGCACGGATTGGGCTTTGCAGTGGGGATGCTCCACCCATGATAGGGTAGCCCAGACTAACTCTGCAATGAAGACATACCCTAGCGGGCTTATGGCAATGGTGTTGAAAATGGTTTGAACCAGTCTAAACCAGTTGTTAGAACATGGAAAACAACAACTGGGGAGTTCAGTGGGACCTTTGTCAATGGCAGGCCATGCTGTTAGCAAAACAAAGCTTTTGCATGTTTCAGTTAGTTCACTTGTAGGGCATTCCTTCAATGCTTTATTTTTAGGTAAATTAAGACATTGATGTATTGGCAAGGCAATGTAGTCGTACAGAGCAAGGTAAGCACTTCAAACAATCAAAGGTACAACTGAGAAGCAACGTTTTTCATTTATTTTTTTCTTATGACTCTGCTTTCCATTGACTCAAATTTTCTAGTTATTATTTATTTTCCAATTGCTCTAAATTTTTGCAAAAAGAAAAGGAGTACTTGTGGCACCTTAGAGACTAACAAATTTATTTGAGCATAAGCTTTCATGAGCTACAGCATCCGATGAAGTGAGCTGTAGCTCATGAAAGCTTATGCTCAAATAAATTTGCTAGTCTCTAAGGTGCCACAAGTACTCCTTTTCTTTTTCCGAATACAGACTAACAGGGCTGCGCTACTCTGAAATCTCTAAATTTTTGCAATTTTAATTTATCCTAAAGATTTTAATTAATCTGCCCTTATGCTTATAAACTTTTCAGGGAACTTTTAAAATATAACTATGGTTTTAATTTGTTTCAAAGGCATGATGTCTTAGTGGGAACTTTCAGCTCTACTTGTAATGTAAAACACGGAATATTTGTGGAAATAACTGTTCACTGCATGTTATTCCTCAATTGTGTGAATCAAAGTCAATTAAGGGATTGTCAAAGCTTGCAGGAGGCTATATTGTAACCCATGCTTTATTTTAACACAAGTTCAATACACTACATACAGTTCACAGTATTATAGGCCTTGATGATGACCAATTAGAAATTCCACAAAAATTGCAGCTGCTTCTGCTGGGAGCCTGATTATTCCAGTATCTGGTGGAATACTGATAAGGATACCAAACAGAAGACTTTATCTTGAAAAGTCAGCTGCTCTTTTATTCTTGATTCCTTCAGTTCATATAGATCTATTATTTCAGTAACGTGTACAGTGTATAACTTTACTCACAGAGTATTAGAAATTGGGCAACACAATGGCCGTTCAAACTGATTGCAGATAAGCAGGAGGTAGGAAATAACTTACACATGTACACATGTGTACATGTACTTTTCATGTACACCAAGGCCAAAAACTCACAGCGGAGAAGAGAAGGATGGAAAAAGCCCCCCCTTGGCTCTCACTGGTAGCTCAGAGAGAATGGTTGCTTAAGAATCAGAGCAATTACAAATAAAGCTGGTTGGGAATTTTTCTATCAGAAAATGCTGACTCATTGAAACAAAACTTTTTGTAAGAAAGTCTCACTTGATGAATTTCCACTGTTTGTTTTTTTTAATTTTGAGGTTGTCCCATTTCAACAACATTTTCAAACTGACATTTCTAAGCAAAATAATTTCAAACTGAAAAAAGAAAAATTAATTTATAGTAAAAATATTTTCAAAAATAAAGGTTGACCATTAAAAAAAAAAAAAAAAACAGAAAAAAGGAAATCTAAATAATCAGTGCTACCTCAAACAGAATATTTACCCTGCAAAGAGAGGAGTGCCAAAGCCTCCATGAAGTCCACTTTATTATTGGTAGGGATTATAGGATACGGGAAATGAATAAATGACCTTTTAAATATTTATGATCCTGTTTCTTTGCCTCATCCTTCTGGCTGAGTTTCAGTATTTGTTCTTCTTTATTGGCTCATTCTCATATGATTCCTCTGGTATTTCACTGTCTGCCAATATGTCAAGACATAGAAAGAGTGGAAGAAGGAAGGTTCCCTCCCGCCCCCCCCTTCACATCAACAACTTTCTATAAGACATAAAGCAGCAAAATATATATCTTAGCAACATGAGTTCTTTGTAGCCCCAAAGTAAGATAGATACAAGGATCATGACTCCAAGTCAGTGTTTTTATTGAAAATGATAATTCTGAGTCACGATACCTCTTAGTTACGTACATAACTAATGTTGCATTATCTTGTGAAAGCTGCCACTGGTGCTCATGGCCACTGGATATTCTTTTAAGCTGTGTTTTAATTTGAATCTCTGATGAGTTTATCTGCCTTTTGAGATTCAAAGCAGAAATCTGTGAATAATGCAAGTAGTGAAAACCTTTGCCCAGTGAACCATAAATAGAGGAATGTTGTCCTCTTAGGTCCTGTCAAGGTTCCTTCCCCACTCTGAACTCTAGGGTACAGATGTGGAGACCTGCATGAAAGACCCCCTAAGCTTATTCTTACCAGCTTAGGTTAAAAACTTCCCCAAGGTACAAGGTACATCACCTCTGTAAAATCAGAATGGTAAATACCTTACAGGGTAATCAGATTCAAAACTTAGAGAATCCCTCTAGGCAAAACCTTAAGTTACAAAAAGACACAAAAACAGGAATATACATTCCATTCAGCACAGAGTATTTTACCAGCCATTAAACAAAAGGAAATCTAACGCATGTCTAGCTAAATTACTTACTAACTTAACAGAGTTTCTGAGACTGCATTCGTGATCTGTTCCTGGCAAAAGCATCACACAGACAGGCAGACCCTTTGTTTCCCCCCCCCCTCTCCAGATCTGAAAGAATCTTGTCCCCTCATTGTCCATTTTGGTCAGGTGCCAGTGAAGTTATCTTAGCTTCTGAACCCTTTACAGATGAAAGTATTTTGCCTCTAGCCAGAAGGGATTTTATAGCACTGTACACAGAAAGGTGGTTACCCTTCCCTTTATTTTTATGACAGGTCCCATTCAGATTACAGGAGGTAAAGAAAACCAAACCAAACCCTGACTTCTCCATTAAATGCAAATCGTGTAGATATCCATTTTCTTTTTATAAAAGTCTGAACATGGAACTCATGAAAGCTGCTGGACTGACAGCCCAGGAAACTGAAATCCTCTATTTATCCACAGATCAGGAACAGTACAGACAGCAGCGTAAGCCTCTCTACACAACTTTGCCCATGTGCCTTCAATCCTGGCCTCATGGGACCGCCTATAGAGGTAAGAAGATAATTCGGTGTTTGGGCTCATTTAGTTTCTTTGCTGACTGCTATTTAGTGTTAAATGTGGTGAGCTGACTTTTGGTGATGTGGTTTTGATGTGGAGATCAGTTCTCTGGGAAGTGAACTGAGATCACCAGAAACAGTTTACCCTCAGAAGGCTCTTCAGCATTTTATATATGTAACCCACACACCTCTTGGGTGTGGTATTCTGTTCCCTCTAGCAGCACTGAGACCACTTAGAGATTAATGACTCTGCTACAGTTCTAGGTAAGAGTCTTGTGGCTTTTAGCTCATGCAGTAGAGGCTCAAACATTTAGCTGCAGAGGTCCGATCCTGGCCACAGATGACCAGGGTCTGTCAGCGTTACATATATATAACTTGTTTACTACCAGATGGTAAACAACTTTGGTAACTACAGCTTGGGCTGGATTTGAACTTGTGAACTAGAGAAGAAAGTCTCTGTATTCATCAATGAATTGCATGAGAAATACAGCCAACCTGGAAACCCCACAACTACTATTATTTTAGGTACAGTATCTTAATTATCTCCCTTATCATCCTAGCACAGAGTCTACAACATATGAAGCACTGTGTGAAGCTATGAGATTTTGGAACAGATGGCAAGAATGTGGTCACTGTTAAGCAGAGAAGAACCTTTGGATACTAGTCAAAAAGAAGCAACAGCACTGGATAGGATTTACAAGTGGGGAACAGGTGGTTTTATTTTCTCCTCATTCCACATACACCATTTCCTGTTCGATTTATCAAAATACTTTAAAGCAATGGTTTTACTTGGCATTTTGTGGATCACATATTACACATTAAAGAATGAGGAAATAAAATATTGATAGAATACTTGACTACATTTTTAGATCACCATAGCTACGGACACATGCTGAACCAATCTTGATTTTAATGGCAGGGAAAGGAAATATTGCAACTACATAAATTATTGGCTAGCACCGTTAAAAAAATGCATCTCTTCACCAGTTTCACAAAAGGAAAGGAACATCTTTTTAGCTTTCCATTTGCCTCACCAGCCTATGCCCCTTGGAACTAGGAGCCTGAGTTTTCAAAGTGCCAACTCCCTGAAACTGCACTGACTTCAACTGGAGCTGCAGTTACTCAGTACTTCTGATAATCAGTCCATACACGAGTTTTGAAAGCAGCCTGTTGCCCTTGATATTAGTCACATGTGGAATTTTTTCTCCATACTGATATTATCAATCCTACCCCCCGCCCCAAGACAATTAAAGTGACATTGCCCTCATCAGCACAGAGAAAATATTCCATGAAATTTGGAGGGAGGAGAACAGGTTGCAAAAGAGAAGGCACACTCTTTGGAGGAGGCACTAAGAAGTTAGCCTGTACACACATTTTTTGAAAGCTAGCAGTAGTTACAGCACAGTTGTAAGTAATTATCTTAATGAAGAGCCAGTTTCATTTTATAAGCATGGAGTCCTCATTCTCAGTACATGGAACCTTGATATGAAGTAATAATTTTATTTCAACACAAGGTTGAAGATTTGTTTTTAGACGTACCACAATATCCTCCTGGTGAATAAAATGGTCTGAACTTTATCCAAGATAGTTAAGTCCATTTAGTCAGAGTGTGTATGTTATCTCATACAGCAACACATAGCTAAAGCCAAAAAGGATTGTTGTGATCATCTAAGTCTGGCCTCCTTTATAAGAAAGGCCATAGGACTCCCTGAATTAATTCCTATTTGAACAAGCGCATATCTTTAAGAAAAATATCCAATGCTGATTTTTTTTAAATGCTAGTGGTGGAGAATACACCACAATCCTTGGAATGTTGTTCCAACGGTTAATTACCCCTACCGTTAAAAATGTATGTTAAGTACGTGACAAAGAGGAAGACAGAAACCAAACCAGGCAGATCTACCTATCCCTGGGAAGGATTCCCCTGCCATTGGGGAAGCTAGTGGATGCCAGTTATTGCAGACAGTAGATCAAGATATTGTTTCCACTGGATCCCTGAAATCTGCACAAATCTTGGATGAGTAGGTGGGAAATATTGTGAGATTTGGGACAGAAATCTTGGCCTCTTCTATGAAAGGGGGGAAAACTCCCCACCCTACCTGCACAAAGGAACAAAGTAACCAGGACATTCTGAAGGAGGCTCTAGCGCTTGATTTGGGAGGGTAATTCTTGCAATATCCTATGTAAATGGTTTGGATGTGGTTATTTGATTACTCTCCAGGTGTGCAATGCTGCCTTATTTGACATCAGAAGCATCACTGAAGCACCAAGTTTGAGACTTTGGCTATCAAGCTGAGATAAAGAAAGATGATTGGTACTACAAGATGTTGGTGAAAAATAAAAATTGCTGCTCTATAGGGATAGTGCAAGGAGTCTTCCCCTGCATTTCTGAACATCGTCTGGGCATAGATATAGGGAGTGGAAGGACTCAAGCATAGGCCTACACTGGCACTGAAGCCCACAAAGTGTGCAAGCAGGGAAAGACAGAAGCTGGCCCATGTCCACGCAGTTCAGCTAAGGTGGCCTCACGTGAGGGAGAGCACACACTGCCTGACTGGAGATTGCTAGATCTGCCTGAGAAGAATTTAATCTTCTCTTCCCATATAATTTATTACTCAGGTTGTTTTCTAACCTCTCATTTTAAATCTGGTTGGAAGCTTTCAGCATAATTGTCAATCGAGACTTTGTTCCCTCTGTTGTACTCAAGTTGTTTTTCTCATTTGGCTTTCTGTGCTCCCACTGAGCTGTTAATGAGCTGTCAATTATTTGTGCAAATTGGGAGAAAGACACTGAAAAGCTGCTGTACCTGAACTAGAACCCTGCTAACTCATAATGTTATGAAATAAGTCATTTTAGTTTTGACAACTATCTTTAGTCGTGTCCCCTCTTCAGTGACTGTACCATTTGTCTTCTAACAGCTATTATGTAAAATAGATGTGCCTTTAAAAGTAGCTCAGTGAGATAAAAGATCTGCTTGTTTAAACTTAAAGTATATTGAATATAAAAGAGAAGGACCTCATTTCATCAGCTAATTTTGTAACAATATTTGAGGAACAAGGGATGAAAGAGGTCAAGCTTCCATTGGCATAACAAGTTATGATCCTGGTCAGGAGGTTAACAACAAAACTGTCAAATATGCCCCTGATCTGGGGGGAAAAGAATCTCACAAATGTGCAAGTGTGGGTTGTCACAAGAGAACACACAGTGGGATGACTCAAGTGCTTCATTTTAATTACCTGCTTAAGTCATTACAGTATCAGGGCCATAGAGATTTCCAGCTCCATGCTTCCTCCACTGAGGTGTTTGTCTCTGTTGAGTCTCCTCCCTACCCCCTAACTATGGGAAAGGCAAGTTCAGATCTTGGCAAATGTAGGATCACTGCTTCAACTGGCTCCCTAAGAACGGCATGGATCTTGCAGGGCCCACCAAATGTAGGGACAAAACCCTAGGCCTTTTCCAGAAGGGGTAGGAATGGATGGCAAACCTCACCATCCCAGGGGAAGAATTCCCAAGAAACTCTGCAAATTGAAACTCCTGACATTTTTACTTTCCTGCATGGATTAGTCCAGTTTACTACAAAGCTTTTTATAGATGACTGGTACTATCAGATTCTGGTATTCAGATTCAAAGCATTTTTAACTGTGAAAACAAAGACTGATTGACAAAGTGGATCATGTAAAGAGACCACTTAAGGATAAAGTAAGCTGCATTGTAGCAAGTATTTTCTTTAATTAGTAAAGAACACTAGACAATAATTGTTTTATATAGTCATATAAGATACATAGAAAGTAGAGTGTCCGATTCATACTGTTCCTTTAAAGTGTGCTTTGGGGAGGAAGGGAAAGAAAAAATATAATAAACTGTTTTTGTGCATACCCTGATACAACTAGATACGTGTGTACTACAATGTCATGTCTATGAAACATGGAATACTCAGGATTTATTAGAACCTGTCACCAGCTGCCAATTTGAATCCAGGTCAGATCAGTAATGAACAAAACAAGTTATTACTGTATGATAATTGTTCAGAGTTTATATCACTTGCTCTATTGCTCATATTATGAAAGCTACTATTCACATGGCACTAACTGGTATCCTTTTGAGGAGAAGTAAAGGCCAACAATCAAGCCAGGAGAATTAATCACATTCCCACCCCTACCTCTAGAGGTACTCCAGGCTAACATTCAGGCCCACAGGAGGGGCAGCATGACAATGTTATACTGACTCTGTGAACAATCAAAAGAATATCGGTCTTGTCAATCTCCAAGGCTATCTATCCATCACCTTTCACAGACAAGTTCACTTAAAAAACAGAAAATGAATGTCTTTTCTTTTCAGACTAGATTTATTTTCATTGACATCTGCTGAAATCATATGCTTTGGAATACAGATCCTCAAAAGGACAGTTTGTAACCTAAAACATGCTGGAGTGATTTCAGCTGCCAATGGATGCCCTGCTTTGCAACAAAATGTGAAGTATCAACATCACTGGTCATACATGACAGATTCAGGTGTACAAACCTTTCCTTTATTCCATATTATAAAACTGTCCAATTTCAGCCATGGACCTGTAGGATGTATTTAATTTAGAAGAGATGGATGATTAATTGCACTTGTTATCACTTTTAAGTTTATTAAAGCCATTATATTTCAAAATCATGTTATTTGTATTACAGTAGCACTTCAAGGTCCCAGCTGAGATAAGAGGTAAAGTAACTTGCACAAGGTCACACAAAAGGTTAATGACAGTCATAATTAGAACCAGGATCAGCTGAGTTCCAGACCAGTGTCCAACAGTCTCAATAATTCTTCTTGTACCCTGCATAACCATAGCTACACCATGTGGCATTAATTTCCCCTGTTGAAATTTTGTAGTGTAGAAACAAATTATAAAAGAAAAATATTATGTTAAACTCTTTATATCTATTCGTAAAAGGAGAGAAATTTTACTGTTTTTGTTTTTAAAATGTAGTTATCCAAATCCAATTGTAAAGAAACACCACTTAACACTTGCAGAGCTCTCACAATGACAGGATGTAATGCTATCTTTCTGCATTGTGACATTATGCACGCGAACACCTCCCAGGCGTTTTGGTTTTGAGGAGTCTTTTGCCATGATCACTTTGTTTAGTTACAGAGGAACAGCCGTGTTAGTCTGTATTCGCAAAAAGAAAAGGAGTACTTGTGGCACCTTAGAGACTAACCAATTTATTTGAGCATGAGCTTTCGTGAGCTACAGCTCACTTCATGAAACTCACGAAACTCACTCACGAAAGCTCATGCTCAAATAAATTGGTTAGTCTCTAAGGTGCCACAAGTACTCCTTTTTTTTTTGTTTAGTTAGTGTACCAGTGATACAGTCTCTTTGAATGTATCAGGTTTTTTCATTGTTTCACTGTCAGTACTAAAAGTCACCTACATGGGAACAATCCATGTGGAGGGCAACAGCCCTCAGCTTCTATTCAGGGAAGCCTCTTCTTGAAGAGAACAGGAAACTTGCTTGAGTAAGGATTGAAGGAGTTTCCCCCTAATAAATGGCTCAAAAGGTGCAGGGCAGTGAAAGAATGAGGTCCACAGAATGAGGTAGCACAATGAATAAATATCTCCCATCAATGCACATATACTTCCTTTCAGAGTAAGAATACCACCTGAAAACCACATATCTGTTCCTAATGGCAATTCTAGGCTTGCATGATTCAAAGAGAGCACTTCCTGCCCCCCACCCCCAAACACACAGAGTGAAAGACATGTAGTACCTCCACTAGCAAGATTAAACATATGAAAATAAAGATTAAAGAGTTATTGACTGATTGGTAAAACCTGCCATTTGCCATCTAACTGGGTGGAAAAGCCACTGGGGCAAAGTCTGCTCTAACTTAAACTGGGGTAAATCCAGAGAAATTTCACTGAAGTCAATGTAACAGAGAAGAATTTGGACCAATATTACAAAATGGTTTCTATTATACAGTCCTCTACTAAATAGGATTATTCTTGTATACCCATTTAAATAGAATTACACCAAAGAACAAAAATTGAACTTAATCGCTTTTTTGTGTATTTTTAAAAAAGCCTTCAGAAAGAGAATTTCAGTATTAATGTCTGACATTCCAGGGTTGTCTATATTATCCCCAAATGATAGGTTTGCATTTTTTTAAAAAAAAGAATGAATAATTTCATAGATACTAAGGTCAGAAGGGACCATTATGATCATCTAGTCTGACCTCCTGCACAACACAGGCCACAGAATTTCACCCACCCACCCCTGCGAAAAACCTCTCACCTACATCTGAGCTATTGAAGTCCTCAAATTGTGGTTTAAAGACTTCAAGGAGCAGAGAATCCTCCAGCAAGTGACCCATGCCCCATGCTACAGAGGAAGGTGAAAAACCTCCAGGGCCTCTTCCAATCTGCCCTGGAGGAAAATTCCTTCCCGACCCCAAATATGGCGATCAGCTAAATCCTGAGCATATGGGCAAGATTCACCAGCCAGATACTACAGAAAATTCTTTCCTGGGTAACTCAGATCCCACCCCATCTAATATCCCATCACAGGCCATTGGGCCTATTTACCATGAATAGTTAAAGATCAATTAATTGCCAAAATCATGTTATCCCATCATACCATCTCCTCCATAAACTTATTGAATTTAATCTTGAATCCAGATAGGTCTTTTGCCCCACTGCTTCCCTTGGAAGGCTATTCCAGAACTTCACTCCTCTGATGGTTAGAAACCTTCATCTAATTTCAAGTCTAAACTTCCCAATGGCCAGTTTATATCCATTTGTTCTTGTGTCCACATTGGTACTGAGCTTAAATAATTCCTCTCCCTCTCCGATATTTATCCCTCTGATATACTTATAGAGAGCAATCATATCTCCTCTCAACCTTCTTTTAGTTAGGCTAAACAAGCCAAGCTCCTTGAGTCTCCTTTCATAAGACAGGTTTTCCATTCCTCGGATCATCCTAGTAGCCCTTCTCTGTACCTGTTCCAGTTTGAATTCATCCTTCTTAAATGTGGCCTCGAAGAAAGAGTTCATTCTTGTAAACCATTCTCAGGCAAAGCTGAATGAGAGTATTAAAGGACAAAAGTCATGAAAATACATTTTTGAACGTATAAGGTATTACAACCTTTTTTTTCTCCCATAAATAAACTTTATTATGCCACAGTAGTGCAATTAATTAGAACTGTGCTTATTCTATGATAAACAGACAAATTGAAACACAGAAGCTGGCATAACAGAACTGACCTTTGTAAATCAGTCTCTCTCAAAAAAAGAGAGAGAACTGTTTATTTTTGTAAGCTTTGGGGAGAAAAAAATGCACCTCCACTGGAGAAATTAAAATTCTCAGAGTTCACTGGTGTGATCCTGAGTGCCACGGCAGTTTGGTTTATTAAATCTCTTTCCTCATTGCATCTCATAAAGCCCAACGTTTAACTTGGCAGCTCCTAATGTTGTCCATGGATATGGAGCATCTGTGTGCTCCATCACCACGACCCACCCAATGATGAAGTATCAGACAGAAGTCAGGGAGAAAATATATTCTTACAGAATGTCCTAAAGAATTTAGTGGGTACAAATGATAATGTTATTTTATAAAATAAAGTAGACAATGATATCCCTGCCATAAGCATTGGAGGATGGTGCCAAGGGTCTCAATTCACTATTAAAGTCTATAGGATTTTTTTTTGGAATTTTTACAGGATGCTTTCTCACTTATTAAAATTGCACAGGACTTTCCCTAAAATGGTTATGTTTAATTCTGGAGGACTTGCCATAGGATACTTATTTTTAATTACATACTCCAAAAAAATCACAGATCCCATGACTCCTGTAACCAGTGCAATATGGTGTAAGGTGATCTATGAAAATCAGAAACGTTTTCCCCCACTCCCTCCAGGATATGGTACAAAATGGCATGATCTTCTAGATGCATGATGTCATCATGGAATAAGGAAGAAGTTTGGCTCCATTTTCTCTACTCCCACAGAATGCCTGATTATGATCCTTCGGTATATCAACATTCCTATGTAGACTCAGACTTTATTTATTGCAATGCTAGACAGTAACTATATAAACCACATACACCCTTGGGTGTCCAGAGCTAGAACCCAGAGACTTCATTTCCCAAAACACAGGCATCTACCACTTGTGCTAATGGTGGATGTCCTTAGCTGAGCAGTAGCAGCAGCAGATTCCTTAATCTCTCTGTAGGCCAACTACCTGAGGGCAAGATTGCAAACATACAAAGACAGTTCATTACATTAGCATATTATTTTAAAATATAGATAAGATGTTCTTGTCATGAGAGAGAAAAAAGCTTTAAAATCGGGTAAGTTTCCACGTGGAAGGGAATCAACAGCCTTAAATAATAGCTAAGATGTCAGGTCTTTCAATCACACTGCAAAATAACCTACCATTAACTCCACAAATAAGAATCAAGTTGAAAGGCTTCTAGCAAATTATCAGTGAATCACCAGAATTTGCTTCAGGCAGAGAGATATTATTCCTAAATTGTTGCCAGTGATATATAGCTTTAGCATTTCTTATTGCTAATTTGCACTGGTTTCTCATACTCTAACAGATCATTACATGAGCCAGATAATTTGAACGGCTGCCAATAACTGTCTCAGAGGTAAGGCTGCTCAGTTTGACCATGTAGAATGAATAGCAAGAGGGAGTTTTCCCCAACTGGAGTGTTCTTAAGAGAAAATAAGAATAAAAAGCAACCTACTGATGTATCAGCTAAAAAAAAAAAAAAAAAAAAAAAGTCATGTGTTCTTAAGGCAGGTTAAAAATAACACATTGCCTTAATAATGTGCAAGGTGGTGTTTCCACCCCCATTTCTAGAAATACTGGCATTTAGACTGTGCCAGGATATAAACTATATTTTGAATGTTGAAACAAACAAAAATTGGGAGATAGGAGAAACTGAGATGTCAGATGCAACTAGAATGATTCAAAGTCGTCATTCTATGGATTAAAAATTGGCTAACTGATAGGTCTCAACTGGAACATATCTTGATTTAAAGGTGAAGAATCTACCAGAATCCTTGGTTAATTGTTCCAATAGTTAATTATGCTCACTGTTAAAAAAAATCTATACCCTCTTTCCAGTCTGAATTTGTCTAGCTTCCAGTTCAAACAGGAATTAATTCAGGGAAGTCCTGTGGCCTGTTATATACAGGTCAACCTACATGATCACAATGATCCCTTCTGGACTTAGAATTTTTAACAAGAATTCTGAAGAATTAAAGGCATTTGAAAAATAAGAGATTACATGCAAAAGTAGATGATTCACCTGTCCTGTCTGGAAGAGGGGAGGAGGGAAGTGGCGAGACAGAGGAAGGAGACAATAGCAGAAGAGTAGATCTTCCTTTAGGGAAAGCAAATAGGGAACTTATGGCTGAGGCACCTCTTCTCCAGGCAGATGCTGCCACTGCTCTGTAGCATGGCTAGAAACCTTTGAAACTCCTCAGCCAGAAGATAGAACCAACTGCTGCTCCCACCTCATCTCCCCACTCCTTGGAGAGTCCTCATTAGGTAGAAGATGGGGAGCAGAGGTTTCCCAGGCGGAGAGTGGGAGAGGATGGGGAGATGCATTCTTCATGTTCCTGATTACTTTAAGCCCTGGATGAAGGCTACATTTTTGTTGCAGCTACATTTTATGCATGTTACCCTGTCTGAGGTGTTCCCTGGGGTAGCTTTACCTCGTGGGTGTACTGGGTTGTTTAACATCTAATATTACCTAGAATGGTTATTTTTCCAGGAACATTCAGTTTCCACGGTACTCCTGCCTATCCTTTCTTTCCAGTTCTGCAGTTAGGACAAAAATTCTCACTTCCACTGCACTGCCAATCTCTATTGAATATGCTAGTCTCAACCTCCGCTGCAAAACTCCCATTGACATTGACAGATTCTGTGTGCCCCACAGGTGCAGAATAGCCAATAGAGATCCTTAAATCAGATCTATGGAAGAGCACTGTTCCTAATTTGTTATTTAAAGTGTGAAGGTAAGACAGTGGACAGTATTAGATGCACAACCTCTGGTCTTACTGACTGTCATGATTTGTTTTCTGGAACAAGGACCTGGGATTTGACAGGAACTATCTTTGAGCCCATTAGGCTTGCTCAGAAGTAAGGAAATAACATCAACTGTTTAATGGACTGGTAGCTATGGAAACAATGCTATTAGTGTGCTTGAATTTATAAAAAAAAATTGTCAGTATCTGAGCAACTGCTAGCTTCTTGCATGGAGGGACATTAAACCAAAACATTGTCGGGTGGCCCAACAAAAATGCATTAGAGTAGTTGACGCTCATAGCAAGGAAAGTGATGAATTATGAAAGATGAAAGCTAGATTCTGAGAGTTAAAGGAAAGGTTTGGAATAAACATAACTGAGGATTCAGCTATCATCTTCAGATGTCAAAGTTAAGCTTTGTTAAGATCCTCTACTTTAAATCCTATTTATTTTGCCTAATATTTTATTAAAAAAATAGTCCATCCTTTAATTACTATAAAATGGCTCCATTTTCTATTTGCTGCCCCACATGCAGCAAAGTTGCTGTCAGCTTCTCAGGATTAGCACCACAGATCTGAAACTTCTTGTAAATATGCAGGGCACAGGAATGTTTTCTATTTTTTCCTTGCAAAGAGGAGATTATATACTACAAATTTGTGAGTTTTTCTTAAAATTTCTTACATTATTCTGTTTCTTCTTTTTAAAATTTATGTCGAAAAGAATCTCATTTCCCATCACTCAGGATAAGCAGCATAAGTCACAATATGGAGCTTATGTTTACAGATGGTTTAATATTTTGAGAAACACTACCAAATTCCCAATTTAATTAAATGATTCCACCTTTGAAGACATTACAATGTAAATAAACCAAACCCTCAGAGCTAATAAAACTCACACAATTCTTTTAAGATAGGCCATAATTGTATTAAGATTATACAAAACAGTGAGAAAGAATTAACATAAATTTACACATTTACTGGAAAATAAAATCAAAGTAGACTGTCAGATATTTAATATATCTTGAGCCAATTTTCTGATAATTTCATAGCCATTAAAATGCAGCTGTTAATGTTCCATTACATAAATTACTCCTAAAAGCCAAAGAATGCTGCCACTGAGGGCTTCTGTTTAGTCTGCATTTAACTACAGGAAACTGTGTTGTATCCAATGTTTTGTCTCCCACAAACATAAGCTCTGAAAATAAAGAGATAGCAGAATCAATATTTGACTCAAGTGATATATAAATCTGGATAGCAAAGAAACACAGAAAGCCCATATTTGCAAACTATTTGTGCCAATGGTAAAATATACATTGTAAGGTGTAGATGCCTGGAATATATTCCAGAGGAACCTCATAGCAGAGGCAGAAGAAACAGTTTGTAAAGAAGGAAACTGTCCATTAGTTAACATCAGACCTAACAAATTTGGTTCACTGTTCCAGCTCACTAACCTCGGATTTAGTCAAGGTGGATAGTTATGATCCATAGCACTTAATTGTAAAAACATACACAGCTTTTAATAATCTCCTGCTGTCTGAACTGGGGTAAGTGCTGCAATGTGTCTCTCTGCCATAAGTAATGTAAATGGGCTGTTAGCAAATTTTGGCCTTTCAGTTCAAACAGTTTCAGGCAACACTTGAGATCGTAATAGCTAGGTGAAGTTACATAGTCATTTTACTCACACCAATAAATACAAATGTTGTCTTGTGGGAAGCTTCTAATTAGCACTTGAACAACACCTGAGGTCCCAACATCCAATATATTATGTTTTGTTTCCTGAGTGCTAAGGAGACTAACTTTGGGGGTTAATTTTAGCTGCATATTTTTGAACGTGCTGTGCCCACATATGGTAGGCTGTGCAATACAAACATGCAGCCTGTGGCTCCTTAATTGCCTCTCCTCCTTGTGGTCTGTACTCTTATTATCCTCTAATGTTCCAGACACAAGAAGTAGCTGATTCATTAGGAGACAGGGATGCTTTTGTGGTTAAGGCAGGAGATAATCACTCAAGGTATCTGGGACCAAATTCAGGCCTTAACTGACTTCAGTGGAATTGCATAGGTGCAAATGAAGGCAGCATTTAATCCCTTGTGTGGTGTGCAGCGGACCTGCGGGATCGGTAGACGCTACGCACGGCTCATGCGGCGCCTCATGGTCTCGGACACCATCCGATGGTCCAGGGACATCTATATCGAGCACATCACCGGCCACCGACAGTACCAGGAGGAGTGAGCCGGTACGACACTGTGCACACACTGTGGGAAAGAGACTGAGAGGCCTTCCCCATCGGACCGTATGAACTGGAACCGTAAACCCGCTGCACATTAAACCCTACCAAATGAGGGTAGACCCATCCCCACCCCCGTATTCACTCACTATACCCAGCATACCGAATGTAGCTGTTGTGTGGATAACTTACCCCATATCTCGATGTCTGTACTCTGACCGGTTAAACTTTTCCCCCAGTCGGGGAGTTTGCAGATTATTATGTGATCCTTGCTCCACCAGCTCCTAAAACGCATTTTGCACCCCTCGATAATCTGTACCTTATCCCCTGACGACCAGAAACTCCTATGCTTGAACTCTGTACCGTTTCTTATTTCAACATTATCTCAAATAAAATGATTAAATCTGTTCCACAGACAAGATGCTTGACAGATCTTTTCATTCAGTACCTAACTCCCCAGTGTCTGCATTACATAACATGAGCCTGTTAAAAGGTACAGTTCCTCACACCTGGGTGCTATTCCTTACTCTGTCACAGATTTCCCTTATGGCAGTTAGCTTAAAGGTGAATTTTCAGAGGACCTTCTCTTTGGGTCACCAACAGAGTGTTTGGCCAGCCAAGCCTAGGTTCACAGAAAATATGTTTTAGACCATCCTTGTTACTTGAAAAATTGTTTGCATTTCAGTCACCCTCCTGCTACGGATTAGAAGGAAGATGTACACATCCCCACAGATACAAATTTATGAAGTTTCAGTAAAAATGAAATGAAGTTATGATGAATTTTCAGACCTGGATATGTTTTTTATTTCCCAAAACTTGAGAAAAAACTGATCATTACTATTTTAGTGCAATCCAGTGGTTTTGCACAACTCTGGAACTCCGTTCTATTACCAATATTTGGCTCTGAAGACAAGTTAGGAAGGCTCTTATATTTTATAAGAGCTTTGAGTAATGCATTAAGTCTCATCACTAGAGAATAGAAAATGTTACACTGTCTCAAACAGTTTCATACAAGGATTTGGCACATGCAAGAACCTTCTTACAGCCTGTCTGATTAAATACATTTCACCAAGCATCATGGCAAATATACAGTACAAACTAGTGTCCTTTCACTGAGGATATAACCAACTGCCAGTCTTTGTCTTTGTCCTTGTCAGCTCCAGTGGACATTATATTTAGTGGTGACTACTTTAAATATGACAAAGGACAAGCAATCTAAAACATCAGCCCAGAAGCTAATATGTAAATTAATAAATGCAATAATTTTAATATAAAAGATTCCACCCAAGGGGAGAGCTTTTGAAAGTCTACACTGAGTGACTGTCTTCAGAAGGAAATGTTAATTAAACATCTGAACTACCCTAGCAAGGGTAGATATGAATTTAATATATTTTCAAAATGATTTGACACTGCAGGATCAGCAACAGATAAATTGGATAAATTAGAAATGGATAGCCTACATGATAAGACCTAACTGTGTTATGTCCTTGAGCAGCAGTCAGCCCCAATACTTTTTGTCATGAACTGCAACTAATACATGGTAGCTGCAGGCGTTATAACATCCTAAGAGTACAGGAAGCCTTGCTGACTTCTCACTTGCAATGCATGCTATTGGAAAAATTGAAAGGAAACTGGGTGGGTGTCTGCGCACTCATGGATAGTGTATATAATGAGTGAAATCACAGCCCCAGTGAAGTCAACTGAGCTTTTCCAGTGACATCAATGGGGGCAGGATTTCACCCTCTGAACCTGCAAATAATGAATCAAGCTCTGTGTTTCCAATCACTAATGTATTTGATTTTTTTAAAAATAATTTAATTTTCTCTCTTTTTAAGACACATAGTAGTCCCTCCCCACCCCAAACAAAGCCAACTGATTTTAAAACAGAAGATTATTCCTATTACCCAAATACACCATTTTTTTTACAACTCTTTAAAATATATTTAAGAACTTACCCTCACACAGAAGGTACTAAAGCAATACTGCAAAGTTCTCCTCAGCTTTCATCATTTACGTCATACACTCTATAGACTCAGCAGGATGTATGGGACTCAAGGCATTCAGCTAATTCAGGATGAATAAATATTCAAAGGAGAGTACCTTATCAACCAGATTGGTTCTTTTATACTCTCTCCAAATCATCTGCCAAATCCTCTCTGTTCTCACTAAGCAAGCTTCCACACTTAGGGTGGTGATAGGGCTGGATTAAGACCTTTAGAGGCCTTAGGCATTGAAAAGTTTATGGTGCCCCCACCCCATGTAATTCAAAATAAAAACAATATTATACTGTAAAATAAAATTTTAGTTTTTGAAATGACAAAAAAAAACTTACATGTATGCTGAAATTAAAATAGCTTTTTTCTAGATTTTCTGATTTGCAAAATTCTGGATAAGGTCATCGAAGCTGACTTGACGAAGAATGTCCGCTTCTGTACACATTAGGGAAAGTGAATCAAGTCTGTCCTGACACATTGTTGTTCTCTGGGGTTTTTTATTCTTTTCAGCTGAGAAAAAGCATTCTGCGGAGCAGTTAGTAAACATCAATGTTAGAAAAATACGTAGTGCGATCTCTACATTTGGAAATACACATTGTATTCCGTCTTTCAATACTGTGTCATGAAGATCAATGTGACAATTTAATTTTTCCTGTTTCATTAAACTTTGCACGCATATAACAGTGGAACTGCCGTACTTCTCCACAGAGATTCATGTTCAACTCAACAGGGTATGAGTCAACTAGCTTTTGGGAACCTTGTGAATATTGTTCGTCAGATAAGTCCATATCATTTAGAAAAGAAAATCTACTTGATACTTCTTTGTACACGTCACCTCTCCTCTTCAAATGAGCTTCAAGTGTATCAATTATAGCGTAGTAAGTAGATAACGCAAAATTTGTCTCTAGGATTCAATGGTGTTTCTGTTGCACTGCTATCATTTGCTTGTTTTTTCCTGATTCGCTTGCAGGACTGGGCTTCTTTGTACTTAGTATCAGGCAAGATATCTTTTAATACGTCTTCAAATCTTTCAGAATCATTCCTCAAAGTGTGTACGTAGTCTGCTAATGATTGTCAGAGGTCTGCACATGTTTTCAAATCCAATTCTTTTTCTTGGAGAGCTTGACTTGTGTGAGAAAAGTTAAAAATGTATAAAGTAACTGGACTGCTAAGAAAAAACTTACTGTCACCGGACAACGATCAACAGCACTGCAGCCAACAAGACTGAGAGAGTGTGCAGCACGTGGTATGAATATGGCATATTTGTTCTGTTCTAAAAGCTTCTTCTGCATTCGTTGATAACGCCTTGACATGTTGGCAGCACTGTCATAAGATTGACCTCTGCACTTTGAGAAATCTATTTTGCAAACTTGGCACAGATAATGCAGTACTTGATTTGCCATTTTTTCACTAGTGTGGGCTTTTGAAATTGAGGAATGTTATAAATCAACTGGTTTTTCCATCTGTGGGAGACACATCTTAGTACAATACTCAGTTGATCAATATGTGAAAGATCAGGTGTACAGTCAACAGATAAACTCAAGTACCCAGCAATACTTAGTTCATCCACAATAGCTGAACGAACTTCGTCACTCATTAGACCAATGAGTTCATCACATATTGTCTTGGATAAGTATGATGGGTTACCTTTGCTAGCATTCCCATATTTTGAGATATGGCCTGCTAAAAATGGATCAAACTGAGCCACAAGCTCTAACAATCCCAAGATATTTCCATTCTGCAATGATCCAAATGTATCATTTGTTCCCCGGAAAGGCAGACCACGTTCAGCTAATGTTTGAACAATAGCTCTAACAAGCTGCAAGACATGTTGCCAGTATTCATGCTCCCCTTTAATTTGTTCTTCCAATTACCCCCCACCCTCTGTCCTGATTTTTCACACTTGCTGTCTGGTCACCCTTTCTGGTCCCTTAATGCCCTTCCAGGGTAGCAGTGTCCAACAAATTAAAGTCCAACGTCCTTACAAAAAAAATTTTAGCCCCAAGTCTGGGCCCTGCGTTCCTTATATCCCCACATCTTAAGGCTTTCAAAAGTCCTTATTCCCTTATATCAGGGGTTGACTTCACATCACCTTCCCTGGTGGTTGGTAGGAGAACCCAGGCCTTCCCACGCCTCTGGATTCTAGCTCAGGGACTCTCTAGTGAGCAGGCAAGATCTGTCTCTTTGGACCCAATGCCTGCTACCTCCCCCTAGGCGTCTTCTTATCTCAGCCTATCGGTGGGCCCCTCCCACAGCCTCTATAGGCTCACCCTTTTTTCATGGCTAGGATTCACAAGACTTCCCCCTGGAATTCCCTAATAACTACCAAACCAAAAGTCTAGTTCAGGATCCTGACACAAGGAGGAAAGGAAAGCAGCAGAATACAGACCCTGGACTTCAGAAAAGCAGACTTTGACTCCCTCAGGGAACTGATGGGCAAGATCTCCTGGGAGAATAACATGAGGGAGAAAGGAGTCCAGGAGAGCTGGCTGTATTTTAAAGAATCCTTATTGACGTTACAGGGGCAAACCATCCCGATGTGTAGAAAGAATAGTAAATATGGCAGGCGGCCAGCTTGGCTTAACAGTGAAGTCCTTGTTGATCTTAAACACAAAAAAGAAGCTTACAAGAAGTGGAAGATTGGACAAATGACCAGGGACGAGTATAAAAATATTGCTCGGGCATGCAAGACTGAAATCAGGAAGGCCAAATCACACCTGGAGTTGCAGCTAGCAAGAGATGTTAAGAGTAACAAAAAGGGTTTCTTCAGGTATGTTGGCAACAAGAAGAAAGTCAAGGAAAGCGTGGGCCCCTTACTGAATGAGGGAGGCAACCTAGTGGCAGAGGATGTGGAAAAAGTACTCAATGCTTTTTTTGCCTCTGTCTTCACGAACAAAAGGTCAGCTCCCAGACTATTGCGCTGGGCAGCACAGCCTGGGGAGGAGGTGACCAGCCCTCTGTGGAGAAAGAAGTGGTTCGGGACTATTTAGAAAAGCTGGACGAGCACAAGTCCATGGGGCCGAATGTGCTGCATCTGAGAGTGCTAAAGGAGTTGGCGGATGTGACTGCAGAGCCATTGGCGATTATCTTTGAAAACTCATGGTGATCGGGGGAGGTCCCGGACGACTGGAAAAAGGCTAATGTAGTGCCCATCTTTAAAAAAGGGAAGGAGGAGGATCCTGGGAACTACAGGCCAGTCAGCCTCACCTCAGTCCCTAGAAAAATCATGGAGCAGGTCTTCAAGGAATCAATTCTGAAGCACTTAGAGGAGAAGAAAGTGATCAGGAACAGTCAGCATGGATTCACCCAGGGCAAGTCATGCCTGACTAATCTAATTGCCTTCTATGACGAGATAACTGGCTCTGTGGATGAAGGAAAAGCAGTGGACGTGGTGTTCCTTGACTTTAGCAAAGCTTTTGACACGGTCTCCCACAGTATTCTTGTCAGCAAGTTTAAGAAGTATGGGCTGGATGAATGCACTATAAGGTGGGTAGAAAATTGGCTAGATTGTCGGGCTCAATGGGTAGTGATCAATGACTCCATGTCTAGTTGGCAGCCAGTATCAAGCGGAGTGACCCAAGGGTCGGTCTTGGGGCCGCTTTGTTCAATCAGATTTGTTCATCAATTTGTTCATTAATGATCTGGAGGATGGTGTGGATTGCACCCTCAGCAAGTTTGCAGATGACACTAAACTGGGAGGAGTGGTATATACACTGGAGGGTAGGGATAGGTTAGAGAGGGACCTAGACTAATTGGAGGATTGGGCCAAAAGAAATCTGATGAGGTTCAACGAGGACATGTGCAGAGTCCTGCACTTAGGACGGATGAATCCAATGCACCGCTACAGACTAGGGACCGAATGGCTAGGCAGCAGTTCTGCAGACAAGGACCTAGGGTTACAGTGGACGAGAAGCTGGATATGAGTCAACAGTGTGCCCTTGTAGCCAAGAAGGCCAATCGCATTTTGGGATGTATAAGTAGGGGCATTGCCAGCAGATCGAGGGACGTGATCATTCCCCTCTATTCGACATTGATGAGGCCTCATCTGGAGTACTGTGTCCAGTTTTGGGCCCCACACTACAAGAAGGATGTGGAAAAATTGGAGAGAGTACAGCGGATGGCAACAAAAATGATTAGGGGACTGGAACACATGACTTATGAGGAGAGGCTGAGGGAACTGGGATTGTTTAGTCTACAGAAGAGAAGAATGAGGGGAGATTTGATAGCTGCTGTCAACTACCTGAAAGGTGGTTCCAAAGAGGATGGATCTAGACTATTCTCAGTGGTAGTGGATGACAGGACAAGGAGTAATGGTCTCAAGTTGCAGTGGGGGAGGTTTAGGTTGGATATTAGGAAATACTTTTTCACTAGGAAGGTGGAGAAACACTGGAATGCATTACCTAGGGAGGTGGTGGAATCTCCTTCCTTAGGAGTTTTTAAGGTCAGGCTTGACAAAGCCCTGGCTGGGATGATTTAGTTGGGGATTGGTCCTGCTTTGAGCAGGGGATTGGACTAGCTGACCTCCTGAGGTCCCTTCCAACCCTGATATTCTATGATTCTACTAACAAAACAAATTCTGCCCTCCTCAGTCTTGACCTTTCATCACTCGTTAGTTTCCCCTGCTCTGTTCCTCAGGTGAACACTTTGAAAGACTTTCTCCCCGGAAATAAAGATCTTACCCTTTTATCGAGCTCACCACCAGAGCTTGCTCTACCCTCATAGCTGCTTTGTGTTCTCCCTGGCCTCTTGCCAGACTTCTCTGTTCAGGAGAGAATCCCAGGGCCAGCTCTCTCCCTGGACTTCCTCCTTGAGACTAGAAAGACCAGCACAGTCTCGTATCAAGAGAGGAACTGCAGAGTTTCTTCCCTTTCTTCCTTCAGCCCTCTTCCTACTCTAGCTTCCTCTCTTTATACTAACCACCCAGCTACTTCTCCAAATGTGACTCATCTTTAATTGGGCCTGGTCCATCCTCCAAGTGCAACTACCTTACTTTTCAGCTCCACTTAACTCTTTCATCACTTGTGTGGGGTGTACACCCCATCTCAAATATAAAAAAGAAAAAAAAATAATCAAAGCAACCAAAATCCAACTCTAGAGTTTTGTGCTGCTGTATCATTGCTAATCCTGAGGTACTTATTCAGGGTCCGTTCAGACCCCAGCTGTACAAGGAGTTCCTCACATGATATTGCTCTGAACACATAGAAAGGGGGGGAAGGCAAGACATTTGCCTCTTGGGCACCATCCATTCCCTGTTGTCAGGTAGATGGAGTGATCTCTGCAGATCCAGGGATCCGTAGTGGCAAGGCAGCAAACCAAGGGCAGGATGGGCAGGGTGAAGAATGGAGCCAGTTGGAGAGACACTTTTGCCCCCCAGGGATTAGTCACCAAAAATAAATAAAGTTTCAAGCTGTATTAAGATGTCTTGCTTGCTTTCTGCCCCCCGCCCCCCCTACATACACAGGGGAAGCCTTTCTTAAAGTGGGATCCTGTACTGGGAAGAAGGGGGAAGCTCTGGCAATGTTCAGAAAATGGAGATTTCCCTGGATAATTGGAGAACTGCATGGCTTGGGGGCTGTACCCCTGCTTCTCTACCAAAGGCAGAAGGTCTCTCTGCCTCATTTCCTCCAGGGGAACTAGGGGAAGACTCCTTACAAAGAAGCTCACTGGAATCCTTAGATGGCAGTCAGGGTAGCCATCTATGAACTTTCCCCATTAGCTGGCATTACCTGGGTCTTCTGTTTTACTCAATCCTTCACTTAAGCTGGAGTTACCTGAAGAAAAACTGACCCAGAATTTCAGAATTTGACCCTATATAGATACATTGGAATGATATCTTAGTAACACAGGCTTAAACAAACATGAGAAAACCATCTGTGCTTCCTGGCAGGTCACTGTCTGTTAATCATTAGTTATATGATATACCTGCCAGATTGCAATCCTTTAGGTGAAATCATAGGCTTTTTAAGCAGATATATACATGGCTTCTCTTAAGGACCTAGAAATACTTCACTATCAAAAGACATGCAGCGAAACTGTTGCATACATAAGAAATTTTTTTTTATAATATATTCTTTTTTTAATTTGCTTGACAAAATGTGTTCACAAACATGGATCTCTGTATAAAGCTACTGGTATTTTATATTACTTCCCCTACTTAGATAATTAACAATAGCCTTTCCTTTCTTTTTCTGCTTCACAAATGTAAATGCAAAGTTACTATTAATCCTCCATTTGGTTCCCTGTTATAGGTTTTCTATATATGTTGCTGCATTTATTTGGTACCTGATTTTTTGAATAAAATTACATGGTACTAAGCTGTCAAGGCATCTGTACCCCGTAGATGAAATACAGCTTTATAATTAATCAGTCTCACCATTTTATATTTTAGATGACATGCAATATGCATTTTCTTGAACCCATAAAGCTGTTTTAAAAATTTATATTGTCAGCATGCCACTAAAAAGGATACTTTAATACTGCAACCGTTTGGTAATGAACATATGCATGTTTTTCAGTAAATTGGAACCAGAATGAGAAGTCTCAAACTGTGAATATAAATTAGTAAACTCTACTGTATACATTTATTCCACCACATCTCTTTCCTCCGAGTTCTTTAATAGTTTTTTGCATAACAAAGCATCCATGTTTTAAAATGAAAATGAAAATTCAATTGAAGTAGTTCCTCTAGATAGAGCTGTATTTCCAACCATTGTAATACAAACTCTGAATGAATGCAATCTCTTACCAATTCAAATCAAAATCTGCTTTGGCTACAGAAGATATTTTTCCCCTCCTGGCAATATTGAAAAAAAAACCCTCAAATATTGCAAAAAAAAATTCCTTAATGAAAAATGTAAATTGTATGGGAAGACTGCACAGGAAGAGCAAATGTTTTCCCTTCATTTGACTTCCTCAGAGAACTTTGCAAAAAAACATAATCCTTGCTTAATATTAAGATACACACAAGATCTACTTTAAATTATCTAATTATTATTCACTTACTTGGTACCTACATCTTACAAAGATGATACACTGTTGATTTCAATGGGAATTTTGCCCATCTATAGACTTCATAATCAGTGTCTTGATTTCTAACTATTGGGCTAAACCCTCAGCTGCTTTGGAGCAAGAGGTGGTGTGGCTGAGATGCAAGATGGCAAAGATTGCTATAAACTGGGGTAGACTGGTGGCCTAACCATCTCTAGAGGCAAATTGGAGCATCTTTTATGCTGCTTTACTTTGTTCCAGCTACTACAGCCTCCCGAAGGCTATTATGGTAGAGAAGATTGTTGAGTACAGTGCCCTCCAGTTCCAGCTCCACAGTGCCCTCCATACTCCTATACCAGGGAAGGAGCAGATCATAGAGAGGGGTCTGGAAACAATTACTTTATACCAAAAGAACATTTCTCCATGTCAGGGGAATCCTCAGCTGCCTATTTAATGCTTCTTTAAGGTCCCTTTGCTCTATAAACAGGTCGTGACATGGGCCAGAATCTGGCTAGCCTACTATCATTTACAAAGTTACCCTTTCTTGTGAGTGTTTCTCATATTTTATCTTGTATCTGGAGTACCCAAACTGTTCTGTCATAAGCAGTGTATATTACATGCCCAAGTATTTTATATTTCTCTCAGTTACACCAGCGCCACTGCGTGGACCTCAATGGCATAACCCGAGCCCACACAGAAGTAGCAGAGAGAGAGATTTTATACTCACAAGATTACATATCATATGTCCTGTAATTCTATAATAATGGAATTAATTTTTATGGGAAAAACTCTGTCATTAATTATACCCCTACATCCACCCCCACACTGACTTCAAAACAATTGCATGGAGACTTGAATCCCTTATTTACTGTCATTAACCTTTTTTTAACAGCAGATTAGGAATGAATTCAAGAAGTTGATTTGGATCACTGAAATACCAGGATTTTGGATGTCATCTTCTTCATAAAATGTGGTGCTAATTTAGCTTCAACCATCACATAAAAGGGGCCTGACCATTAAGTGGCACCCATTCTAGTGGGAGTTATGCCTACAACTGATGGGAATATTTTGTCCAACATTTGTATTAAAGATGTTTCCATAAAGAATGACTGTGCAGCACAAAGGATCAATGGCAATTCGTTTCTTATGCTAGGCAGTTCTTAAAAAAGTTGACATTCCCATGGAATTGGAACAGTATTTACTATACTAATAGTGTTGGTGTTTCACCCAGCAGGGAAACTGGGACATGGGGCAGGAGAGAGAGGAGGAAGAGACAGGAGCATTCCATGTTAGGAATGGAAGTTGATCTTGGTTCCTGCCTGACCCCAAGAAAGGGGGAACATAACTCTCGCAGTCACACCAAGATTCCTTGAACTGTCCCTGGCTGAGTAGGTCAGGAAAAAAACTTTAATTAAAACTTTGCTTCTCTTCAAATACAGTAACACATATTTCCTAAGAATTGTTTTAGAGCTCAATGCATGAATTCTCTGTCCTCTTGATTGTTTATTAGTCTCAAAGACACTATAGAAAAATTAAAATATTTCACAAGTGTCATTTGGAACTGTTCATTTTTCCCCTCTTGTCGCTGCCCTCCCTTGAGCGAATTAGGACATTTTCTTTGATTCTTTTTGCAAAATATCAGCTAAGTATACCTGAAGGGAAAAACTTGAGTCATGCTGACCTATCGTTTCTTTGTCTTTTCATTGTCATTGAGACATTGTTCCAAGAGCACTGCACTGCTAAAAAAAGTTCAAACAAATTATTTGCTCACTATAGAGATAACTAGTTGAAATTTAACAGTGTGATATACAGGAAGTCAGAGTAGATGCTTTAATGTCCCCTGCTGGCCTTAAACTGTGAACAAAACTGGAACACCCAGGAAAATCACTGCAGTGCCAGCTGATTTGCTGTTTCCTTATCTACAGCCACAAGGACATACAAAGAAAACAGCCTCTGTGTTCAGTGCACCTCTATGAACACTAAGATAACATACCTACAGCTGAAATATTTCAGTCACAACCCATTTTGACTTAAAAGTGCTTTATTGACATACCCCATCCAATACAGCAAAAGACGATGAGCCTAGAAACTACAGAATTATTATTTGTGCTGTTAGTGCCGAACCAGAGTCAGGGCTCCATTGCGCTAGTTACTCTACAATCACATAGATATGGTCCCTGCCCCCAGCCTCCCAAAAAACTTTGCAATCTAATTTGAGTCAGCAAACAAGAGGAGGAAAGGAGTGGGAGCATGAGAGTAACAGTAATAAGTTCACGCATCTATGCAGACTAGCTGTAGACATAGTACAGTTCCCAACAAAGTCTATGGCAAATCCTCCTTTAACTTCAGTGGGATGAGGATCAAGGCTTGTTGATGGCTCAGCATCATGTAGAAGTTTCAGGGAGAGGTGTAAGGGTGGGGGGTGGGGGGAAGAGAGAGAGGGATTTTTTTTCCTTAAAATTGCCATCAACTGCTGTCCAATCTCTTGTTGCCATAAGTTCAGAAATGGGTTTTGAGAAGGGGTCTGAAGGAGGGGAGGGTAGTGGCCTTACAGGCTTGATCAAAGATGGCACTCGATCTACCAGGGGTGGCACAAAAGAAAGCATGAAGACAGTTGTAACAGGCCAGGGCAGAAAACATTTTTGGCACATACCACGTGCCCCACCCCCAAGCAGCCAAGCTAAAATCTCCACAGAAGAGAAAGAAGGGAGGGGAAGGGGATGGGGAGGCTACCAATCACTGGCAGGGAGGGGCAAGAAAGATCATTTCAGCAGCTGTGCTTTGTGTGGACTAAAGAAAGGCGTGAGTTGTCAGGGTTGCCAAAGAAGTGGTAACAGTAATCAAGACATGAGAATGAGGGCCTGGACAATGAAGCTTTGTTCACTAGCATTCCTGTTCAATAGCATGCAATGGCCCAGCCTGTGGACCACCTTGCATGGTGGTACAAGGGACTAAGCCCTCCCCACCCTTTACTCCCTTGCACTAACTATCCATGCTGGTAACAGTGGGCGAAGGCAGCAGACTCACTAAGCTACTCTCATTTTCCCCCACCATGCAAGTGGGTGGGAGTGGGCTGGATGGAGAGGGGAGTGGTTGGAGGCCACAATGCAATGCACCACATAGTATAGCTATACCAGTATGCTGGAGGACGTATACTACACCAGGAATAAGCCAGACACATGTTATTTGCCCCCCACAGAACAGGGGGAAAGTGGGAGGCAGATTATGGCTCAGTCTCATAGTCTATCTTTTGGTCTAGTTCAGATACAGCACAATAATGTGCTGCTTGTAGTAAGCATTTCCAAAACAAAAGTTTGGGCCATATGTGTGTTAGTTTTATTTTTTTGACAAATGCCAAGTTATTCCAGACTGTGAAAAAAAATTGTTCAGTTAAAAGACCAATTTTCCACTGGGAAAGGGGAATGACAAAAAAACAAAAAACGAAAAGCAGCTTGACTGAAAATTTTTGGCCAGCACAAATGAATATGCACTACATTGTCAGTACACCACTGTGATGTCATCACAACTGGAGAATAAGGGTCCAGTTCTCTAAAGGCTAGATTCACAAAGATACTTATGCAGTGTGACACTGATTGGTGCAACACCTGATTTGAGGGGCTCCTTATACAACACCGTGATTCACAAAGCCTAGGTTCCTTATACAGTGAAAGAGGAGAGAGAGGTGCCTCAGAATGTAATCCACAAAATCCACTGCACTAGGGTGGGAAGCCGTCTAAGCCAGCCAACGGAAGATACCAAGGAGAGGGAGGTGTCCTAAGTCCCATGTCTCTCATGGAGATGGGATGCACCTGTCTCTACTAGCAATTCACAGATGGGAACACCTCTGATGGAGTCAGACAGGTTAGGTGCCTACGTCAGTTTCTGTGATAATTTGGCAGGCACCTACCTTATTCCACACAAAACAGCTGGAGGAGGAGAAGGGATGTGTTGCCCACCTTTGCCAAGAGATTAGAGCACCCACATGGTATGCGGGAGGCCAGGTTCAATTTGCTTCTCTGCCTGAGAAGGAGAAAGGTGGGAGACCTCTCTAAATCCCCCTCTGAGCTATGGGATCATTCGATATGGGGCTCTACCTCTTCCCCCTGCTGAAGCTGTTGCACAGCATATAAATACTTAAAGAGTCATTGGAGCAGGGGGACTGAACCCTGAGTCTCCCCCCTCCCAGGTGGGTGCCCTAACTAGAGTCAGTCTCTCTCTCACATGCGTGCATGCCCAGTATATATACAGGGGAACAGCTTCAAGAAGATGGGGGAAATGAACCTGGGTTTCCCACATCCCAGGTAAGTGCTCTAGCCCCTGGGCTAAAGGTAGGCACCACCAGCTCCTGACAGATTTTGCAAGTAGGTGGCTTTTGAGCACGCCTACCCTATTGGGCTTCACATGCAAAGATAGGCAGAAGAGCACCTATCTTCTCCCGGTTCGTGGATAACTCTAGGAGTTAGGCAGGATGTAGGCATCTGACAGTCAGAATGATGCAGCAGTGTACACACACATGGGCAAAAGAACTTAGGCACTTAGGGAACTTTTATCCTGGAAATTTAATTGCCAAGTGAGTTTAGGAGTCTACAGGGTTCAACAGAAGTTTTGCGGACTACTTTGGAGCTTGAAACTTGGGCTTCGGTACCTAAATATGGCATTTAGGCACTTAAGTCTGGAACATAAGTGCATAAACACCTGTGTGAATCTGGGCCTAAAGTTCTTACTCATGACAGTAGTCCCATTATTTTATGGAACTATTCATATGACTAAGGGTTTGAAGCATACACTCAATTTTGCTGTTACTTGAATAAGATAATGTATAGCACTAAGTAAGAAAAATACCCATAAACCTGGATTGGAGTAGGTAAAACAGGGAATTCAAGAAAGTGTTCTACATAATAGGGGCTATGTCTATAGCTCATTCTTCAATTTAGCTAAAAAAAAAAACATTCAAACACATCAGCTGTCAGCTATTAAGGACCAAATGAAGACATTCTGAGTATAGAGTCAGCTGTGGTTGCATTAGAGGACAGAAACATTAGCTGTGGCACTAATATCATTGTGGTTTACTCTGTATGATTATAAATGCATGTTTTTAAAAATACATGGTGACCTTTGCAATTTATTGTATGCACTAATCATTATGCATCATTGGCAGATTTTCTTAATGACATAAATGCTCATCTGGCATTCAGACTATGTTGTTGTTTGGTAGTGTATTTTATAGTGTGTAATTGTATGATGTAAATAAACTGACCTGTGCAAGAAGGCCCTGTGAATCTAAGTATAATTTTGCTGTACAATATTAGTGATATTAGCTAATTATATATTTCTTATAACAGTTTTAAAGTAACAGATTGCAGTATATATATCCAACTTGTAAAATAAGGAAGAGAGGGATGAAAGAAGATTTCCCTTTTGGAATGATTTACCATTTAAAAAAAGCATTCATCTAACTCTATATGCACTTTTATACAGCAAATGACCCTGGAAGCCTAGAAAAGCAGTTTGGAAAGATTGCTTTCTATTCGTGCTACAGCAGCTGCCTCAGTTAACTGATTTTGACTTATGAGGAGAGGCTGAGGGAGCTGGGATTGTTTAGTCTGCAGAAGAGAAGAATGAGGGGGGATTTGATAGCTGCTTTCAACTACCTGAAAGGGGGTTCCAAAGAGGATGGCTCTAGACTGTTCTCAATGGTAGCAGATGACAGAACGAGGAGTAATGGTCTCAAGTTGCAGTGGAGGAGGTTTAGATTGGATATTAGGAAAAACTTTTTCACTATGAGGGTAGTGAAACACTGGAATGCGTTACCTAGGGAGGTGGTAGAATCTCCTTCCTTAGAGGTTTTTAAGGTCAGGCTTGACAAAGCCCTGGCTGGGATGATTTAACTGGGAATTGGTCCTGCTTCGAGCAGGGGGTTGGACTAGATGACCTTCTGGGGTCCCTTCCAACCCTGATATTCTATGATTCTATTAAAATTTTATTGTGGGACTAAAAGTCAGATATCTTTGTCTTATAAAAGTGAATCAAAACACATTCTGTGCTATGAGCTACTGAGAAAATAATTACTACAGCAATGAAATAAACGTTCTATAAGAATCTTTGACAACACCTGCTATTAGTTACTGAAAGAGGTAGTGGCTAGTCCTTGGATTTGTCTGAGCTGCTCTCAGTGCAGGATCTGGCACAAGTGGCTTTACATTACACCCCCTTTATGTCTGCTCACTCCAGGAAGTTATTCCAGCTGTAAAGTATGTCTATACTTTGACCTGAAGGTGTAATTCCCAGCTCAAGAAGATGTACCCACACTATCTCTGATTGAGCTAACATGTTAAAAATAGAATGTAGCTGGAGTAGTGGGAGCTGCAGAAGGGGCTAGTCACTCTGAGTATATAACTAGTGTCTCAGATGGCTATATATTGATGTAACTCAGGACAGAGTTTGGCCCTTGAAATAGTTTATATTGATTTTAAACCCCTTTTTAAAAACTCTCGAGGGGCTTACTATTTCACCACTAAAAGTTGGCAGAGTAGTTTTGAAGGAAACCATTGTCCTAAAATACTAAGAGTCATAAAAAAGCACCAGCGTGATTGACAATTTAAAACAAAAAAAAAAACAATTAGTTACATATTATTCACCAGAGTGGAAAAATTCATTCATGACTGAGCCCTTAGAAACCAATCTTGTATATTCTTCTGGACTGAATTTGCTAATACACAGAAAGGTATCCATATTATTGATTTCTCCTATAGAGTTTTCTTAGCTCTGGGTATGTGGGGTTTCTTAAACGTTTCTCTCCACTATTCTCATTTTCCATCTCTCTCTCTCACACACACACACGTTAGAGTGTCTGCAAGAGACCAACCCATCCCATGTATGTAAGTGTCTACATACAGCTCACTCCAGAGCCTGTCAATATTGCTCCAGGATTGGTCAGATGAGGTCACACTTTCTCCAGAATAGCAAATCATTCTGCCCTGTAGGAATACTCCAACCCAGCAAACCAGGTTGGGCTGGGATACCTGCATAATGTTCTGTCATTATATCTTTCTGTTGCCCCTTCAGTCATTCTTTTCACGGTTATTTTATCATGTTAGTTTGGGGCTTGTGGAAGATGCCACAGACAGACATGGAGACTAAAATGCACAAGTACAGCATGAGCAGTGGCAGTGCAAGTTTTCCAACAGTGCCCCATCAATGGGCCTCAATCATGAGCTGCATGGACCACCTGTCTGAGGCAGAACAATAGTTCAGGTTCAATGCCCATTCAATGCCGAGTCAATCCTTGGCCTTGGCCTTTTCGGTAACCTGCTAACAAACTGCTGATTTTGCAATGAAGACAGCTGCCCACTTAGACCAATCAAGGGTCATAAGAAGGTGAAAACCTTTTGTCACCACCAACCTGGGCAAAATTTAAACTGGTGACCCTCTGCGTGAAAACCTTAAAGGGTTGAGACTTTCAGAAATGCCTAAAGGAGTTATGCACCCACCCAACTTCCATTGATTTTCAGTGGAAACTGGGTGATTAACTCTCCTGAGAGATTTATGAAAAGCCCAGGGCTCTAAGCCACCCAGCTCAGTTAGGCCTTCCATCCTTTTGATTGTTTCTTCCCCATCGAGATATTCATAGGCTGGTGGGCAGAACCACCAGCTGGAAAGATGAATAATGGTCTCAACAGCCGCAGAGTTTGAGTCCTTTTCCTCAGGTCTTTCTTTTAGTCATTCATAAACAAAGGATTCAAAAACAAAAACACACCACAGTAGGTCCCAATTGCCAGAAACCTTTCCAGCTACTTAGCCAGCTGTGGAGGGAGGACAGGTACCCAGAACCACTGCAGCCACTTCCCCTCTACTTTTACTTTATTTCCCTCCACATGCAGTCATCCATGCAACAGGTCAAAGTCTGATTAATCGCTCATGTGCTGAGGCTTGTGAAGTACCTTTCTATAATACTTATAAAACATACAATGTTCTATATCTACTGATCACCTCAAGATAAAGAAATCCCCCAAGTCAGGTTGCATCATTAATTCACAAGGTTTTACTTATTTAAGTTTTTTATGTCCTCCCAGTCAAAATGCAGAAAAAAACTCTATCCCACAAGCATTTTCTCTCTACCAAACATGTAATCACCTCAGCTGAAGGTTTACATTAAAGGCACTTAATTTACTAATTAGTTCAGCAGTTACTTATTACATTGAAATTTAAATGTACTAATCAAATGTTTATTTTGTAATCATGTTACATTAATGCTAATTAGTGATGTATTTATTGCTTCATGGATCACATTTAAATTTAAATGCTCTACTCAAAATTTGACATTAAATTGCACCTAGCTAGTTAAGAAGGTACTAATGTATTGGCTAATTTCAAATCTCATTACAACGGCATAAGTATTGTGTATGTGTTAAACTGGTTCTGAAAATCTATTGATTTTATATGTCACTTAAAGCATGTGGTGACTCACTCTGTGAATGGAATGATAGATATTTCTTATACAACAGCAAAAGGATTAGATGTATGAAGCAAAGATTTTGTTTGTTTTCCTAATCTGACGTTTCTTGTGCTCTAATGTAACTCATAATGAAGAGACTTTATTAACATTTTTTCCAATCCATTTAGATAAATAAAATCACTTGGAGCTTGTGAAGAAAAAAAAAGCAGTACAATTATGGAATGCCTAGAGAATGGTCTCTGAAGGAATTTCAGAGAATTTATTAAGGAATTTATTTTGTTGTTATTAACTGAAATTGTTCATTTCTTGACACTACAAGAAAAGAGGATGCTACGGTCCTGATAATGAGGAGAATACGATATAAAAAGACACAGGCAACAGGTATAAACACACAGTGGATGGCCCGATTCTGACCTCACTGGTGTACCACCACAAATTTGAGCTGGAGTAAGTTGCACTAGTATATAGCAAGACTATTATATGTCAGTAGTGTTCAAAGAGTCTAATTAGGACTAAGTGCTGTCCATACATATAGTCAGACAAAGTGCTTGACCTGAAAAGCATGTATTTTAATTTTAAGAAATGATTTAAGAAATAGGTGAGAGAGAGACTAACACTGATGTTTGGGGCAGACACCTGGGATGCAGGAGTCTCAGGTTCAAGTCGCTGCTTTGAATCAGGCAGACTAGGAACTAGAAGGTTGGACTACCACATCCCAGGTGAGCGTCCTAACTTTTGTGTGCGGTATGTGTATGTGTGTGTCTTCTGTGCCCTACCCCCACCCCACAAATCTTGGGCCAGAGAAATATTTTTGTTCAAACAGATCGGTTTACATGAAAAAATTCAGCTTTGACAGAAAAAAGTTGTGTCTAAAATTTGTTGACCAGCTCTAGTCCCCAGTCTTTTGCTTGGTTTAATTCTTCCTTCCAGCTACTGTAACTTGCAGTAGTGGACTGGCCTAGCACACATTAACCCAAGGATCAGTGATCACAATGGTGGCACAGAGAGAAAATGACTTTAGTATCCCTTACTCCTCGAGATGCCAAAGTTCCAGGCCTTAATATTCTTATTTTATAAATTACCAAATTCAGGAAGGTTTTTCCTACTACATATGAACATTAAATTATATCATTAAGTATATCTCCGAACTATTTGTCTAAAAGAAGTGACAATGTATTTAGATCTACAGGCATAGGTGAGATTTCTTCAGGAAGCATAGAAATCTTCTCACCATGTATGCCATCTTGATGACTGATGGTTTATTTTAGGACATATCCTTTACTTTGATGTCAGCTTGAGTCATAAGTTTCATTCACTTTTTAATAACTGTCAAGACTTTTACAATCACAGGCCCCAGTAGCAGGGATTTTATTATTACCATCATCATCTTACAGAACTGTTAGGCAACACATTCGAAAAATGATCAGACATCACAATGTGACCTTCAAACATTTTATTTTCCTAGAAAACTGCAATAGGGTAAAACTATTGCCAAGTTCTCTTTGCCCTAAAAACTGATTCAAATACTGTATCATCCAGGGATATACCCCCTTTGTTTTCATAAAACAAGTTGTCACTGAGCTTTACATTAGCTGCCAGAATTTTTCATTTTACAGTAAATGGGGCCATAAATATTATCAGCTCACCCTTTTAAAGACTCTTCTCTAAACTTTTGTTGAGGCTGAAGAAATAATACTTTATATTTGTATAATGCCTTTCAACCCAAAGTGAGTTTTCAAGCTATATACAGACAAGACTACTGAAACAGAGCCACCTCTGGGGCAAAGGGGTGAGTCAGCCAACGCGTAGCACACCACCCAACAGCTGAAGTAACTTTGGTCAAGAATACCTGAACTAACTGCTATTGTTATCAAAAGTACCAGGTTATCTTTAATGTCCATGTAAAGCAGACAGGACCTCAGTTCTGAAAGACCCTCATGAAGTAAACTAATCAAATAAATGTGGGTACATATATAAATGGGTTATCCTGTATGTTAACTTTCCATTGACAAAGGATTAAATAAATGATTATTAGATGTTATTTATAAGCATTTTACAGACATGAGGGGTGTATGGGGGATACTAGAGCGGGGTAGTACCTCTGTTGGAGGAACACTTCATGCTCCTTAGGAAGTAGTTCATCTGTTTTGGTCTCCACCTACACCTAGCTCTCACCTGTGGCTCCATGTAGCTGTTTGCATGTGACAGCAGCCACACCCTGGTAAACCACTTCAAAGAGTTGGCTAACCGGGGTGAGGGTAGCCAATGGGTCTTTTACCCTGAGCGAGATAGGGAAACTGCCTTTCTCTGGCATGCAAAGATTGTTCTGGCAGATTGGGCAGAGGAAATCAATTTGTGATTCAGGGGCCATGAAGGTGGTTCAGCAACATGCATGGGTCATGGAGAACGTGACTGAAGATGACCTGATCACCCACTGCAGCTAAAGAAGTCCCCAGCCATAACTATTCTTTGTGCCACTAGAATCTGGCTTCCGCAGCCAAGAGAGTGGGACTGCCCTGTGCAATGGCTTTCTCACTCAAAAATTCCCCGCACAGGTTTTCTCACAACTCTCATCCTATTAACATCATTTTACCAAATCTCACCATCGTCAACATTAGATTATTAATCCAAGTCCTCCAGCAATGAGGGCGTGGTAAAGCAACAGGTGGAGATGATCACTGGCAGTTGTAGCCACAATCCTGCATGCAGGTGGCCTTGGGACTGGTGGCCATTCAGCTTCATCCCCGAGGCAGCAGAGAAGTTTGGCAGCATCCTCAGTGACGGAGCAGCCCTTTTCAGGGTAGCACTGCTCACCCTTTTTAAGGGACGGGGCTAGAAAAGGTGCCCTAAACATTACCTGCCCCATAACATCTGAGGGATAGCTCAGTGGTTTGAGCACTGGCCTGCAAAACCCAGGGTTGTGAGTTCAATCCTTGAGGGGACCATTTAGGGATCGGGGCAAAAATTGGAGATTGGTCCTGCTTTAAGCAGGGGGTTGGACTAGATGACCTCCTGAGGTCCCTTCCAACCCAGATATTCTATGATTCTATCTGGCCAGACTACTGCAGCTGGCAGATCGTCCTACAGCAGTTGAAAAACAATAAAGAATAAAAGACTCATTCTAGGAGTGTGGAATGTCCACACGCATGCACAAAGGCCTGTAGTCCCTTCACGCCGCAAGTGTCCCAAATTAAATAGAATAGCCTTCAACATAGCAAAGGTCAAGCGCACCAACTACCAAGTGCATGTTCAGCAGTCACTTGATGACAAGCTTTTTTCATGCCCCCCCATCACTGGCAACCCAACAGAAAACTGGAACCAGTTCAAACATGTGATTATTGATACAGCTTAATCAGTGCTGGTGTCAAAGAAAAGGCTACACCATGATTGGCTCGATGAGAATGAGGATATTTCCAAATTCCTAAATGACAAGAAGAAAGCATTTGTTGAATGGCAGAATGAACTCACTTCCACCTCAAAGAAAAATAGGTTTAAGTACTGTGATAGACCCAGGCCAGTTGGGTAGAGCAGAGTAGTCGAAGGCAGATATATTGGCCACTGGATTAACAATTTTCTGTTCCCGAACTGACCAGTGCAGGGGCTGCTCCAGACTAAAAACACCTGACTCCAATTAACCTGCAAAGAGTCAGGTGAGGCCATTAAGCTAATGTGACCACCTGACTCTAATTAAGGCCCCTCTGATACTATAAAGGGCTCACTCCAGTCAAGCAGAGGAGAGGAAGTGCAGCTGAAGGGTTGGTTAATGAAGACATCCTAAAGTCACTGGTAAGCATGAAGAAGGGAGAAGCAGGAGAACTGTGGGGAAGTGGCCCAGGGAAATGTAGCAACTCTGGCAGTGAAATACTGGCTGCCAACAGCTACTATCATTAGGGTCCCTGAGCTGGAACCTGGAGTAGAGGGCAGGCCTGGGTTCCCCCCCCCCCCCAACCTGCCACTACAGAAACCCCTCCTGGGAGGGGTAAACAGGCCCCTGTCAGGATAGGAGGCTAAACTGTTTTGCTATAAGGTCATCAGAGCAACAGAGACTGTAGGAATTCTCTCACCAACCTCCTTGCTGGCTTATGATGAAAAGGGGGTGTAAGGGCTTGGGAGGACTGCTGGGGGAAGAGGAACTCAAAGTGGTCCTTTCCCCTGGTTCTTTGTTAAATCACTTGGTGGTGGCAGTGTTACTTAAACCCAAGGTACAAGGGAGAATTTGTGCCTATGGGAGTTTTTAACCTAAGCTGCTAGAAATAAGTTTAGGGATCTTTCATGTGGGTCCCCACATCTGTACCCTAGAGTTCAGAGTGGGGAGGGAACCTTGACAGCATTTTTCATCCATAGATGAAAGCGCTTATAAAGCAGGTCTGTATCGTTATACCCTTTCTACAGCTAGGGAAAGTGGAAATGCCTTGCCCAAGGTCACCAGGTGGGCCAGTGACAGAACTGGGAACAGAATCCAGGCCTTCCAAATCCCAACCCAGTGCTCCATCTGATAAACTGCCAAATGATTATAAGCACTGGGTAACTAAGGAGCGTTACATATGGTTATAAAAAAAACTTTTGCTCTATTGGCATCTGTAACAACCTATGACAATCGATTAACTATTTAATAAATATCTATTAATATACAGTATTAACACTTTATAAACTTTTAAAATGGAACCTTAATATAAAATGTGACCTATAAATGTGCAGAAATAGCATCCATTGCTCCTATTCTTAATCCCAACATGAAATTAGTATAGTAATAACCGATAATGGGCCAGATTCTACTCTAAATCTGCTACCCACATCACCAGCAAGAAGCCTGGTTTCTGCAAGAGTTATGTTTCCAGGGACTACTGGTACAACTCAGCTGAGAAGGAGCTTTATCAATTTGGCCAAGCAAGTGGCATGAGCACAAGACTGAATAATGCTATGGGATTGAAAAGTTAATGCTTTTGGAGCCAATTACCCTGGCAAAGGATTCACAGTAATATATGGGACTATTCTGAGATGATCAGTGCAGGATTGTTGAGTGCAGCAAAGCTGGCTTCCCTCCACTTCTGCATTTCCCCCCAGACTGGTGTATGTCAGGGGCTGATTCGGCTGTTTTACTGGTTTTACGCCAACTGGGAATTCTCCCTATTCAGGGACTCATAGGTGAATGTTAGGTAGCTGGTTAAATTCACTCAACAACCTCTTTGCACCACAGAATCAGCATAAAGAGGGTATAACAAGGCTGAGAATCTGGTCTACTGTCTTGGTATTAAGAAGCCTGCAGTTTAAGTTCTCTAGTGCACACAGACAAGCTTTTATGGGGTGTTGTGGGGGTGGGGGGCGCGTGGAGCAGGACAGAGATTGTTTTAAAACAATATCTCATTTGTCCCTGCAGTTTCCATCAGGTCTGTTCATAAACCACAGAGCAGAAGGATAGTTCCGCGGTTACGGCACTAGCCTAGTACTTGGGAGATCTGTGTTTAATTCCCTGCTCTGCCACTGACTTCCTTTGGTACTTTGGGCAAGTCACTGAGTCTCTGTGCCTCATTTCCCCATCTGTAAAGTGTGGGTCATAACACTGCCCTACTTCACAGGGGTTTTGTGAGAATAAACACATTCAGGATTGTTTGGCTCTCAGATACTATGGTAATGGGGGGAGGGGGCAGGTGGAGATAGATAAATTCAACAGAACTGACCTCTGGCAGGAGATTTACCAGCCAAAGTGCTAATGGATAAATGGACCAGAAACCTTCATCTGGCCAAGATGAAGACTACATCATATAGGAAATTAATTTCCTATACAGCAGAATAAAACATTTCACCCCCCAAAAAGTTCAGTGAAACAGATGTAAGAATAGCTGGGCAATACCTGTTCATTGGACACATGAATGCTGAGGTTTCAGTTTCATGGTAACATTCTCCACCACACACAGGGACAGATTTTGGTGAGAGGGGAAAAGAGGAGGAAGTAGCATTTTAAGAGCTATCTTGGAGCTCCATTCTATGCTATCCAGAAATAACCCACATACAAGGAAACTACTTATTTCAATGCAGTTCTCCCCCTGCCATCAGAAACATAGCTTGGTCTCCATAGCAGCTCCACGAGTAAAACTGCCTGAAGTCCCTTATTCCAGATCTCTACCCAGAGGGGAAAAGAGCATTATAAAACAAATATACAGACAAAGGTCTCAGTGCCTTAGTCAATTAAGTCAATGAAATGGGAGATATAGCTAATGTGGCAGCAGCTGCATAGCTATAAGGAAAGAGGTAGAACTTACTGAGTAGGGTGCGTTTGCTCTAACTGGATGAACAGACACCACTGAAGATAGAGAGAAGTCCAGTGAATGCTCTGATTTGTGAGCTAGACTTTCTTTCTGCTCTTCTGGAAACTGTCTCATAGCTAATTAACATTAGCTGTGAGAAGACTGTCCTTAACCATGAGCTTGTTTCATTTGCTTTCAACATAACTTATAGATCTGGTATAAGTTGAATATAGCAGCTATTTATATATTGGACTGCTTTTTCTACAGGTATTCACTATTAAAGCAGAAACAAGAAAGGGACAAATTAAGCTACTGACTAAATAACAATGCTTTTCTTTTACATACTACTGTTCACAGCTGATGAGAAAAAGATTAAACAACTGTTTCCCTCTGACATTTGTTTTCTTTTCTTCAACAGGTATTAACATAAATGTGATTCTCCTATCGGAGAGATATTATATCTTAAATAGTCTTCTTTGGGTCACCAACCTCATTCTCTTTCAAAATCAGCTTCCCCTGAATGATATCAGAGCTCTTTGATTGCCAAAAAAATGTCAGTTTTTCATTTCACTGGATAAGATGGCCTTGCTTTCTTATCTATAATTTATTTCCAATCAATCCCATTTGTGTCAGAATGCATGAAGAGGTCAATTCCCACCAGTACTGCATTTTTAATTAAATACAGTATCTACCAAACTAAATCTTGCCTTCCACTTGATAATCTTGATTTTAGTTCAATTAATTTAAACATATGACTACCTTTTCAGGTCTATCACAATCCTAATGCAAATATTATTGTAAATAACTCCAAGGAAGAAAAAATAGCTGCCCCTTAATTCTACAATTTTCTTTCAATCGCTGGGAGGAGGGGAAAATCAGGATTCAGCTTTTGCCCACGTGAGTGGAAAACATGGGGTCCATGAGCAGGGAAATGAGATATAATCTCCCCTAGAGAATAGTATGTAGCTGCTCTCTTGATAGTCTAGAAATACATGATGGATCTGATTCTACTCTCTCTCATTGGACAAAGCTAGAATAACTCCAGTATAATCACCTAATAAGCACTGTAAGTTACACCGACAAGGTGGGGCCGTCTGATCATACTGAAGCAAATAGGAACAGGGCCTTATTCTGTAAATGGTAAATAAAATCCTAAAGTTTATATTTTTCCCAAGAGTATTGCGTTTCACCATTCAGAGCAATTTATTGATAGGATTAATAAAAATGCCAAAGAACAAGTATGGAAGAAATTGTCTCTTGTCTACAGGAAACAAACATGCATGTCAGAAGGGCTTGAGCAGAGAGCTTTGTTTTTGAAAAGTCGTTCCTTGCCTATAGTTATTTTTATAACGTGATTTATATAATAGTTTTGAGATCAGTCAAAACTTAAAGCATAGCTAACTGTCAAGGATACTGGTAACTGCTAACATGTAAGGTCTTTTGACAAGCACGATCAATTACTAGCATGAGCAAAGGTTTCAGCAGGGATAGGTCTTCAGGGACTGTAGCTGCACTACCTTAACTGATATGGCTTCAGGCTAGCTGCTACGTTTCTCTTTATTCAGGTTTGATTTCCTGATCTTCCTACTGCCACACCCAAGTCTTTCTCATACCGTTTTATTCTTCAACCATAAAACTTAAGCAAAACATCAAAACAAAAAACAGTTCTGCTTACCCTGGACTACAACTCCCAGAGGCCCTTCCTCTTGCCTCTCTCAGGGCTGAAAGGAGAATATACCCTTCCTTCAGTCTCTCTGCTTTAGAGCTAACTGCAGGAGCCAATCCCTTCCCCCCTACACCATGCATGTCCCCTTGGACTGAGCTCTCTTAACCCTTTATAGAAAACACCTGACTGCTTCCAAGCTGGGTCTGATCAATGAACCAGACTGGCTGGTGCAAGACACCTGGCTCTTTTAGGGGCAGGCTATCTGGTAACAGGGCCATTTGAGAACAAACCTGAGGAAACTCAAACTAGATTTATGATCATCATCTGAGGCTCAAACACAATGGTCCCTAAATACCAGGTCCTGTGCGCGTAGCTACATGGCCCATTGTGAATGCTTTGCCCAACTCTTATGTGTACCTCTGGTTCTGCAAAGAGCTCACTTGCTACCAATGTAGTCTGAATGTGTGTGTTGTGAACATGGATATTTAGTGGAGAGGAAGTTGAGCTGGGATAAAATTTAGATTAGAATCTGTCTGCTGTAACAGAGGAGAATGCTTTAAGTATGTTATCATCCAATTTCTTTTTTTTTCGGTTCCACTTCTGAGCAAAATTTGCACACAGCTCTTCAGATATGCTTATCACATAAATTTATTTTTAAAAAGCTTAAATTCATGCATCCAGATAGCCAGTGGTAATCAGAGTACTATCAACTTTCAGGAAAAATATGAATTATTTTACCAAACTGCCATGTTATACATGAGCTACATTACCTATTATTTCATCCAGCTACATCCCCAACATTGAAATCAACTCAGTCAAATAATAGTGTCAAGTAGAATGAATCTCAAAGCTCTCTCCAGCTTTATGCTCACTTCTCAGCTGTCAAAACATGAGTTATCACTGTCAGAATTATCATCTGAATCTATAGAAGCATTTGTTTGCTTTCAGCATGTATTTTACTCTTAGTTTTTTCCTACCAAGGTGAGGCAAGCTTGAGAAAGCACAGGTATGCACCCTAGCAGCAGAAAAACAACACATGAAAGACCAGTAATTTTGAGTGGCAAAACCCATATGGCTAGAAATTCAGCACAAAAAGAAAAACCCAAACCACAGTTTGATAAGCAAACTTCTCTTTTATTTATTCTTTTTCACTGAATCTCTCCATTTACCAGGCTCGGTTCTTGTGGTGTATTTTCTCCTCAACTGACTGGCAATAATTCCATTAACATACACAAAGAGCATGGCCTGCCAAGGTGTTAGTTTAGATGGAGCCCTGGAGCTAAGAACTAAGCTACAGCATCAGTGCTTTTTTGGTCTTCAGTGGCTGAGCAATGATACTAAGGCTGATAAAGAATCACAGATATGAAAGATATATCAAAACTCTTGGGTTCTGCTCCCCTCTCTGGCCCTAAGTCAATGCTCTGGAAGATCTAAGCAGCCATATGCTGCACCTACTATCTTCATCTCCCTCCCGTAGACATGGGTGAAAAGGCTGTGTCAGGATGAATTGGGCAGGAGAGGGGCATGGCCATAGCATTTAGCATTATGGGAATTCTG
Source organism: Caretta caretta (assembly GCF_965140235.1). Classification (NCBI taxonomy): domain Eukaryota; kingdom Metazoa; phylum Chordata; order Testudines; family Cheloniidae; genus Caretta; species Caretta caretta. Next base: position 30,925,832 of record NC_134214.1, read on the forward strand.
GGCTGGACATCCCAGGTAGGGCTGCTGTAAGATAAAGGCTGCTCTAATTTATGCCACTGAGTCTTTAACTTCAATAAGACTCTTTAATTGAGAAGTTATACACATGGTTGAATATCTACATATGCATCTTTTTGCAGGGCATCAAGAAACCAGATTGTGATGATTGGGAGAATGGGTTGACAGCAATGGAGTGTGCCTTGCAGCTGGAAAAGAATATGAACCAGTCACTCCTTGATCTGCACAAGCTGGCAACTGACAAGAATGACCCTCATTTGTGTGACTTCATTGAAATCCTACAATGTGGTTCTATTGAAGGAATATAGTCAGAGAGCAGGAATTACTTAAAGTAATAGTTATTTGTGTGTGTGTGTAAATAAATATTATGTATTTCTTATGAGTGTTACAAGTGCTGCTTGAACCTGAATAGAATTAGCATCTGAAGAATATTTTTTTAAACATCTTTCTACATCTCACTACAATTTAAAAGACATTATCTCTAAATTCCCTCTATTGCCATGAATTCGCAACAGATTTGTGCCTCAGAATCCATGCTTTTATTTAAAAATATTAAAGTTTCTAATCCCTAACAATTGCTAGGAAAACCTTCCCTAAGGGAATGAAGAGTAAACCAATGAAGTGATGTCTGCCTGACTTTGCATACAGCCTGAAACAATTGCTCTGGTGTTAGCTTTTGTGACAAAGTTCCTCCTCTACCTTGGTGGGTCCTGCGCTTTTTGGAGAATTTGTTCACCTCAGAGGTTCACCTCAGCCCTCAGTTTGGCCACTTCTGCAACAGACTCAAACCTGCTATTCACTCAGCTAACCTCATCACTGGCCAGCATGGGGGAAATGGAGAACAATCCCCACAGTCTCTGTGTCCCACCTACTGGGTCAGGGACAGGCCAGATCCATTTCCAAATTAGACCTTCCCTTCTAGTGTTTCTCACAGACCAGGTCAACTCCTCCTGTGTCCAATCAGGAGTTGGGAGGAACCCAGACCTACCCTTTACACCAGGTTCCAGCCCAGGACCCTGTGGATAGCAGCTGTCTACAATGTCCCCTGTATCAGCTGCATGACAGCTGCAACTCCCTGGGCTACTTCCCCATGGCCTTCCCCCAGCACCTTCTTTATCCTCACTGAGGATCTTCCTCCTGAAGCCTGATCACACTTGTACTCTTCAGTCCTCCAGCAGCATGTCTTCTCACTCCCTAATTGATGGGAGGTCCTTTTTAAACCAGGTGTCCTGATTACCCTGCCTGCCATAATTGATTCTAGTAAGTTCTTAATTGGCTCCAGGTGTCTTGATTAGCTTGCCTGTCTTAATTGGTTCTAGCAGGTTCCCGATTGCTCTAGTGCAGCCCCTGCTCTGGTCACTCAGGGAACAGAAAACTATTCATCCAGTGGCCAGTATATTTGGCTTCTACCAGACTCCTGTACCCCACTGGTCTGGGTCTGTCACACTTTGAAATCTAATTCTGCTGATTTCAGTGTCAATGTTGATAATTTCACTTCAGATCAAACATCTAGCTTTTGTCTTTATCCCAAAAACCCACCTATCTCCTACTCCTTACTTGTTGCCAAAAGCCCTAACTACCCCTTAGCCAAATGTAAAAGCCTTCAGCTTCCCCTCTGACATGTTATAATTTAACTATTCATTTTCAATATAAAATTCTATAGCATATTGAAGATATGTCAATGTCAGTCATTTTAACATGTCAACTCCTTCACTGTCCCTTTTATACATTTTCATATTTAATTCACTGAGAACCTCCATGTTTTATTTACCTGAAGCTGCCATATCATCTGCTGTCTGCTGCAGAAACCAGGGTTTCTTGTTGCAGAGATTCAGTCCAGTTTCTTGTGTAGGAACAAAGTCTTTCTTCAATCTTCTTCTTGTAACAATTAAAAGTCTCTTCAGTTTTGTAATGTGCTTGTCTTGGCTTCTAAACCAACCCTCAGGAATAATTTCCCCTGGCACTTTATTTGAAGTAAGATTTCCTGAAAACCCGGAAAAATGGGTCCCTGAACTCAATATTAAGTTGATATTAATCTGAACTTTACCCAAAATTTAGGTACAAAAGCATATTCCCTTAATATAGGCATTCAGTGAGAAGCATTCTATGCCACAGCTTTAGTCAGTGTTATTAGCTTTAAATTCAGCTCTACTAATTCATGGGAAGTCAAATAGGACCTATTATTACTTGACCCTAACTGAATTTAGAGCTAATCGGGCTCTTCATTAGAGTCATTAAATTGATTTCAATTAATATTAGTTAAGTGAGGCTGAAGGTGAAAGAGTTAAATCCATTATGGACCATAACTTCTTCTCCATGATGACAGTAAGGGCTACTGCTAATGAAACTTTAGCTTACACATGCAGTCTCTAGCTCTTCTAGGAAAACCTATGCAAGCTGGTCTGCATTTTTCCACATGCACTGCACAAAATCACCCTCATCCCAGAGACCCACACAAAGCACATGTTAAAGGGAACAGCAAGTCTGGATTTAAATTCCTCTTCAGAAAAAAAAAATGAGCAGCACAATTTACTACATATTATTAGGACTTGTTTATACAGCCCCACAATTTGTGCTATCGGGATGCAAGCTGCCGCATGCCCTAAGAGAGCTAAAGCTAACATAAACTAGGTACCTTTCAGTTTGCACCCACACGGGGGAATTAGAGTGCAATACGCTAGTGCGTGCTGCAGTTCACACACCTGTAGTTCAAACTGTGGGCCTGTATACACAGCCTCAGATTAAAAAGCTCCTGGAAACGCCAGTTTACAATTTACAAACTAAGACTCTGAATCTCATTGAATCAGAAGATGAGCAAACTGGGGCTCTAAAAACTAACTAGTGACATGTGTTGTGTTTTAAGTATCTTTGAACATATATTCCTACTTTCCTGGACTTCTGGCGAAATGACGAGTGTTTGGACAAGCACTCTGAAAAGCTATATTTTTAACTCAAACATGCGCCTATCAGAGTTCCTCTGTAAGCCAAGAAAAACAACCCATTTGAATACCTTTGCAAGAGAAGATTAAATGGATGGAAAAAAAGGTTACTCAGAAAGGGAAAATAATTCTCAGACACTGAAAGTACTCATCTTCAACTCTTCTAAAAGAACAAACACGAGTAGTGTAGTCAGTTGCATCCACTTACATGAGATGTAAAAAAGTAGTTCTTAACCTTTTCCACATTATGATTCCATGTTACAGTAGAAAACCCTTCCATTTAGCCATAAATAAAAGGGAGGATTATCACAGCCCCACTGAGAGCCTGTGACATAGGACACAGTATTGCCAGCCCTAAATGTTCATAAATCATGAGTCAAACCACAAAGATCATGAGACTGGCTTAAAACTGAGATTTTTTAAAAACAAAGTAAACTATTGGGTTCATGTTATTTCTCTTCTGGTTTCTGAAAGGTTAGGGTACATTTGAGTCATATTTCCAAATATTTCACCATAACCATGAGGATTTTTTTAAAGTTCCCTTGACTCCAGGAACTGGGGCTTTAAGGAGAAATACCACAGAGGTGGCAATACTGTACCATTATGACCTTTTTAAGTTATTCATTTAACCATTTTTGTAACACCAAGTCAGCATATAGCACAAATTAGAAAAAGTTAAAAAGGAGGAATGAAGTAAAAAGCAAGTCAATTATCCTCAATGCTCTCTTCCCGTGCTCTCTTCCCCTCCCCCAACCCTTTTTTCCTTTTCAACATCCACCACTTGTGCCGCATAGCTAACATTAATATAGAAGCATGTGAGGGGTGGCTAGGAAGATCAAAAAGGTCCATCATTTTGGAATGAGGACATACCCAAGCTCTAATTCACTCAGTGATCCACAGACTGAAGTTTTACAACGAGTTCTGGTTTCTATTTGTCTTTCATGTATACTTCTTTAAAATAAATGAATATGGCTTGGGACCACATTGAGAGAGGATGTATAAGGTGGCATAAGTTAGACTCATGGAGCCTGATCTCTGGTGCAAAACAGGCAGACAGCTACTGAAGAATGTCACTGGTGTAACGAGCATTCCGCCTTGCAGTCTCTGGTATGCGGATAGGACCAAGGAAGAGGGAAGTGGTGGAGCACCTCTCTAGTCCTGTTGTTCTTGGGTCTGTTTGAAGTGGGACATATAACCATGCTCCATCAAATGATCATGTAACCTAGTTAATCTATAGGAAACATGCAATTTGCCTGGACCATTTGTATCCTATCAGCACTACCATGTACAAGATTGCCTGAAAAATATTTTTTAAATGGATCTTGAATACTTAGTGCCTAAATCTCTCTTTGCATCTGAAAAGTTTGTGAAATACTGTCAATTGTTTTCATGTATTTTTAGTCAAACAATGCCCAGGTACAATAATTCTGACAAGTTATTATTGATGACATTACAGGAGATGCTGTATGGCAACAGCAGGAAAAACAGTAACATCTTTATGTTCCATTTATCACTTCATTGACACACATCCATATAAATGCAAATATGTTGATTTAATCTGGAAAAAGTGCATTGGATGTGGAAACTTTAGTTAATATTAATCTTTATATTGTTTATACGAGTGAGTGAGGGGCAAAAATAAATTCCTGAATGCCAGATGGCCCTGGTTCATCTTTTTCCAGGTAGTGATTGACAGCAAGGACTTTGATTTAACTTAAAGTTTATACAGTTTCCCCTTGAAATAAATCCTTAAATAATTATTCATTTCCCCCTGAATTATCTTCCATCCTAGATCTCAATCCTTTTTATGAACATTAAGCCTCAAAACATTCCTGTGAGGAATTCCTCCTATTCTATATTGAAGTTCTAAGGCAACTATTATCTTGGTATCTAAGCACTAATATCATAGGTAGATATACCTCATTTTACAGATAGGGAATGTGAATAATTGAGATTAAAGCCAAAATTTTCTAGAGTCCAATAACTTTGGTACATCGTTGAGAAACCTAGGTGACTCGAATAGGGTACTGAAGGACCCCCAATTGGTAGACACTTTTTGAAAATTTGTGCTTAACTGACTTGCCTAAAGTCATAGCAAGTGTGTAGTAGAAGAGAACTAGAACCCAGAATTCTCATCTTCAACAATGGGACTTGATTCCTACTTCGAGCAGCCATTTTCTGCGGACCCTAGTGCAGAGTCTCTGGAAGCAACAAGTACCTGGCAGAGAGGTTGCAGCAGAATAAGGTACCTATACTTGTGGATCTCACTCTGCCAGGGAGCCCATCCAGTGCATCTTAAAAAGTGAGTGTAGCCAGAGCATTCTCCTCCAGTAGCCCTGCTACGGAGCTCCAGACACCAACTGAGCTCACCTGCCCTGTGTAGGCAGGGAGGTGATGAAACACCATTTGCCCTAGCCTGTGTTGAATGCACTAGTGCAGCACTCACTCTACACCTTCTCCTTCCCCTCATGCTAGTGTGGAGGTTTTGAACAATAAGGCCATGCTTCCTCCCCCTTTAGGAATTAAAAATTACTGAGAAAAGTCAGTCATGTTATGTGTGTATAATATATTACATTAATCCAACACAGTGAACTTGTTGTACTGCCTGACTCTGGCACTGAATACAAGTCAGGAAGAAAGAACAGCTGACACAGCTTTGTTTCACTTTATGGTTCTTGAATATTCATTTCTTTTGTAAAGGTAACCACAGACTATCCAGTAGTGCAAATTCAGCAGTCACTTGCCTTCCTCCATACTTATGCTCCATTGTACAACTCTGTATCTCAGTATTGAGGACAAACATTCTAAAATCCTCACAAGTCCTGGTTTGGCATCACCCCCATGAATTACATGGGCCTGGTGATATCACAATTCTAAAATAAAAAATAAAAAAAGGCACGAGCCAAAGTTGTTCTCAATTACATCTCTACTAGTTTTAATCCATTTCAGTTGAGTTACTCTGGAATTACTCCTATGTGACTGGCCTATTGACTTCACTGGGGCGGGAGGGAGTTTGCTTAAGGGTAGAATTAAGTGCTACGTTTCTGTGGCACAGCATATTTCACAGCGTGCCATCCACATATTAAAAATAAATGTTGCATGAGAAGAGTTGACAGTTTGCGTTTGGTAGTAAGTTCAGACTATTTTTTCCCCCAAAAAGAGAATACTCCTCTCTCGCTTATATTCTAACAGGACAAATGTTTAGTTGCCTTTTAGTGTGTGTTCATCTGCTTATCTTTAGTTCATTCAACAGTTGTTCAAATTATATTGCTAATTTATTAGGATGACAACAACCTGAGTCAATAAAGTTATCGTTGTTCACTCTTTTTACTGTTTAAACCATAAAGCTTTGCCTGAAACAAGGTGGATTGTTAACAGAATGTTTGCATCAGGCTTTGATTTATAAGATAGTCGATGCCGTTTTCACAATTTATTCCATGAGCAAATGTAAGTGTTACAATAATAGGCACAACATTACATTTTAAAAATAGGAGTAAAATACAAGCAACTGAATAAAATAAAGCTTATATTGTCACAAATATATATTCAGGAATAGCTTTGGGCATTTCCCCGCTATGATCAACTTCCAACTCTATAGATTCTTACAATGACAAACAGTAACATGAGAACCCCTTATTAGCCATTACAAGGACTCACTACAGACAGATTCTGCCTGACTTCTATGCAATATGTTTGGAAGGAAATGGAGAGGTGAGGCACAAGAAGTCTTCTTCCTCTTGTGCACCTCACAAAGGCAAGGCAGGATTCTTGTCACTGAACTCACTCACTTCCCTGCATTTATGGAAGCTAAGAGACTGCTTCCTATTCCCTCTGCTCCTTTAAGGTATCCAGGAGTGGAGAGGTGGTAGGGAGATAGCTAAGCCCTGCCACTCTTCCTCTATCAATCAGTCATTAAAGGACCTGGCAGTGGGTATGCAACATCTGTGCATCTGGGAGCTCCAGGAAACATTTCCTGGTGTGATTTGGCTCTGCACTCCTCCCCCTCCTCTACCTACAAGGCACAAGACACAACCAGACCCTAACTTGATATGGGGGAAATAGAAGGAGCTGCTCCCCTAAATTCAAGGGTGCTTGGTTGCAGCAGGGGGCAGAGATGAGGGAAGGAAGGAAGTTTCCATTCCCCTGAGCACAATCCTACAGAGCTCAGCAGAGATCGAGTAGGGTCAGACTGAAAAGGAGCTGGGTAGTGGTAGTGACAGCAGCTACTCAAAAGTAAATTTGGAGAGGAAGCAGCTCTATTGCTTGTGAACCATCAGGCATGGCTCCCTCCTTGGCTTTTCCCTTTCTGGCCCATTTTTATGGCCTGCAGAGCAGTAGCTCTGGGCTGCATCTGGGTGAAGACTACATGTCAAGTGATCTAAATGAGAAGACTACCCCCCACATCATCTTACAGCACAACCCTTTAAAACCAGAATGTTTTTTTTAACTAACAAATATTCATACAGTGCTTGTGAAATGTGTTGGGTTAAAGGTCACAGATATTGAACTCTATATCTAGAGATCAGGTACCTTATGAGCAGTAAGAGTGCAAACTTAGATCTCACGCAAACACTGACTCGTACCAATGTGCCACACCCTATACCTAAGGGGACCTCTGAAAGAATGAGGTCAGCCCCCAGAACCTATCAAGTCCTCAGACTCTCTGCTGAGATTGCCAGAAATAGAGCTAATTAGTGATTATTTACTGAATTTTGTGATATGAAATTACACTGGGAACTGAACGGAAACCGGACATTATACACAGACCGCTGAACAATTGTCAAATAGTAGCAAACCTTAGTTACTGTTGACCTGGACCATATTTGAACTAGAGACCTAGTAACAAAACAGGTTTCAGAGTATTCCCAAATCTCAGAGCCTTCCAGTTTTCATCAACAGCCTTTTAAAAATAAGGATTGTTTCCCTTCAGCTCATGGGGCAGAGGAAGGAGGTACTCTGAATTCTTTTCAGCATCTGAAGTTAAATACAGAACTCATATGCCAGCACCAATGTGTACAATTCCATGTAACAATATCCTGAGCCCGGATTTGCTCTATCCAAAGGAGAGCTATACGGAAGGAGCTGTCCAGATTCTTATACTTATTCTGATGCAGAGGATGCAATGAAATACAATGTGCAGGGGATCTGTCCAGGTGCTGAAATATGAGAACTGTCAGCATGGGAGCAGTGAGCCATAGTACAAAAAGCAGAAGCTGCATCAATCTAGCCAAGACTCAGAAGAATTTCTGCAGTTCAAGAGAATACAAATATCTTACATTACAGAATGTATCTGTAATGGCCCAGATTTTCCAAACATATACTATAGTACTTCCATCCCAACATCCATCATCCTGAATACACTAATTTCTATAACCTATCTAACATATACATTGCTGGCTTCAGCCAATAGTCACATAGTCCAGAAATCCTGCAATCTGTTTCCATGGGAGGACTTCACTGGAAGCTATTGTCTGTCTTGTTGGTGAGGATCCATAAGGAAACTTTAAAGAATACTGTACTCTCTATTGAGGTATTTTCTGATAAATTTGCCAGAATTTCACAGATGATCTTGTATGCTCCTATGCTCGATTTAGAAAAGGCTTTAATAGCTAATAAAGTTTGCAGACCCGATGACTGAACTCCAGCATCTTGATTTCACAGAGTGGCCAAGAGAACACAACATATTTCATCTTACTTTCCAAATGAGTCCTGAAACAATATGCTTGACTATTCCACTGTGATCCAGAGAGCTCAGCATAGCCCATCCTCCTTCCTATACAGAACTCCACTATATCTTTCATATTCACCTGAGTTGGAATATCCAGACACAGTCCATATATTCACTTTTACCCAATCTTCTCTAGTAAAGTCAAAGACCTCAGAGGAGACCGTTCATTAAATCAGTCTAGAACAACAAGAGAAAAAACACACACCACCTATTTACTGTGGAGTAGAAGAGGGACTTGATGTGTCTGTGGAATGTATTACTTATTATGATCTATAATATCCAAGACCTATACAAGATTAAAGTTATAATTATGATATAAAGGGTATCCCCATTAGTTGGAATCAGGGTGGTGGGGTGGGAGGAGTATGAGTGCAAAACTGCAAAGTTCTAACTGTGCTTTCCTCACTTTTAAATGGTGTTTGCTTTTATAAATACAACATTCTAATAATTTTGCTTTTAATTAATGGATGTTTGTTTATTTACAAGTTTTTTGCTGTGAAGATTTTGTGAGGTACAAGGTGATACAGACTGCATCATTAACTTTGTCTCTGGCATACTACTTCTGCTAGGTCAGGCAACAGTTGGGGAAATTAATCTACCATGTCCTCTTTGATGAGTTAACCTACCCTTGGTTCTCTGAATACATTCTCAGTTTCTGAATGAATATCCCAACTATAGTGCTCCAGAAGAACGGCACATTATATTCTATAAAACTTGCAGTAAGATCTATAGCACAAACCATGAAATTATGAGTTCTATCATTTCCAAATGGATTCCAATTTCTCGGACTGAAACAAGCAGAGAAGATTGGCTATGAGAGAGAATTTCCATTTGTGAGTACTGCTCCACAGCAGAAACCTATTTACAGAGGAAATTGCCATAAACAGTAAAATAACTCAAACCTGAGAACTTTTCTATGTTCAGCCTATAAAGAGCCCTGATGCTGCCTATCCATATAATTACAGTAATTAATATCTTGATATGCCATAGACATCTAGCAAGCTCCTAGTGTCAGTAGGTGTCTACTCTGACAAGAGTCTATTTACAGTATCACAGAACAACTAACACCTGTATTGGTTTCTTGGCTCTCACTTCATAGGCTTGATAAGTAAAAAGCAGCAACAGCAAATCAAGCTGAGGTTGAAAGACATGTTGGGTTTCCCAAAGGTATTCATACACTTCATACTGCCAAGCACTTGTGTACCTTCATGCTTTTGTCTTCAGTCAGTTAAAACCAATATCACTGTCATTCCACAAGTGATATACTATATACAGTTAAATGGATAATATGTTACAGTTTGTGATTCTCATGGATACTATACTTGAATGTCTGACTAAATGCTTGAATTACAGGATGCGGATTTACATTTACATTGCAGAATGACATTTACAGCTGCCATGGCAACCCTCCCACACCCCACTCTCTCCCTCCTCCCCTCCAGAAAGAACTCCTAACCCAAATAGAGCTTCCTATAACCAAGAAAAAAACACGTGCTGAAGACTTCATTAAGTCCACTAAGTCAGTTTGTTAACCTGGAAAGTTCTCTGATTCTACAGTGATGGGCACCCTTACGGAGTCCTATAAGAGAGAGAGAGAGAGAGAGAGAATTATTCCCTTCACCGCTATCTTAAAATTATGTTTCTGGGCATGATAACAGTAGCTCCTGAAATCTGAAGATATTAACTCTTACTAGGGAACATGCATATTTCATTTCAGAGCATCAACCCAAGTGATGTGACTAGGGCCAAGAAATAAAGTTCAATTTCTTGGCAGCATTCATGTGTGCCAGACTCCCATTGTAGATGGATGGGCAATATTCCATTACCAAATTATCTGGCTGGTTAAGTGATCTGCAGATATAGTCACTTTAACAGTAGGTGAGCATAGACCAGACATGCATGGTTTTGATGCTTACCTTGGTATCTTACTGGTCATCTTTAGAACTTTTACATAGTTGGAAAACTTTAATAGTGCTCAAAGCAGTATTTTTATAGTGCAGTGTTGGGAAATTATACGCCCAATTATGTGAATAGTAATTTTGTATTTTCTTGTATAGTGCACTAGAAATGTAACCTTATAATATTTCAGTATGCAACAGAATCTGCTATTGCTGTTCCTATAATTTGTTTCAAACATCTCATATCTGTCAAGCTAAGGTGTGTTGTAATAAATGAAATAGTGTGTATTCTTTCTACATTTGCATTTAGTTTCCCTTTGCTATTAATGCCGGAATTACCCATCAAACTGACTCAGTGTTAATGAGACTCAAAAAACAAAACAAACAAAAAAGTCCTTCAATCAGTCACTAACTCATTAAATAGGAAAAATCCCAAATAAGCACAAATCCCCTGAACTGGCAGAAAGTGTTTTGTTTCTCAATAAAAAAGAAATTGTGATTTAAGATTTTGATTTTAAGAGTTCTAGAAATTCTTAATTCAGTCCCTATTTTTCAAGGAATTATTCATGTATCTACCTCTAGCTCATGCATAACTATTTGCAAGATCAGGAGCTTAAAATAGAAAACAGGTTAGCTGCATTATGTTTCTATTAAAGCTGGTCAAATTATTCATTGCAAATAAATTATCTGGTGATCCATAAAATTATCTCAAATAGTTTATGCAAACAATTTTTAGTCTACACAGAGTTCACTTTCACTATGTGCCGTTTGCTTTCCCTTGACACACACACCTTTGGTACCTATAGTTCAGCATCCCTCCCCCTCCAGACAGGTTTTCCAGTTAACAGATACTCCCACAAAAACAGGTTTCAGAGTAGCAGCTGTGTTAGTCTGTTTCTTCTCCCTGAACAGATTACTCTGACTTTTAAAATAGAAGTAAATGACAATTAGCAAATATTCTTCTTTGTCCATCAATACTCCATCAAAGAAGACTTTAGATTTAGAACTAGAAAGCATCTAAATTTGAGTGTTGAAGTCTCCCCTTTGTTGTTACTGCCCGGTCTAGGTACCAGGGAGAACTCTACAGATGGACTTAGCTGCCTTTAAATGCCTCCTTCCCTTCCAAGCAGCATCCATGGCTATGAATTTCTCTAATGCCCACATATCAGACTGTGATAGGGAATTCATTTTTAGAGCCATCGCACCAATCACAAAAGAGGATTTGAAAATAATTCCATTATAGAAGCCAATATTGAATTATTACATTGTGGCTGATGAAGTAAAATGGAATTAGTGGAGAAAAGCATAGAGAAAGCTTATGCTTGGGATTCATGGAAGAGCCTAGTTCAGCATCATTACACTACATATACATAAATAATAGCTGGAGGAAATTCCCTACTTGAATACAACATAATGGTTTTAAAGTAGGTTAAATAGTTAACAGCTGCAGCAGATTTTCCATCAGAACACAAGTTTTCATGTTTACCATTCCTCACAGGACATTTTAAATGACAAGTGAAATAACTCTTGGGGTTGGAAACACACATTTCTTGGATGAGTAGGTTCATTTTCGTGGCTACAAAGCTGGTGGGTCATGCTCTGCAGCTTTACATTTGCTGCCAGTTTTGAGTTGTTAATTCTACCTCCCACTCCACCCCAAGTTTTGTATCTAGGAGGGAAAGAACACTTACAAGATTTCTGAACACTAAAGTCCTGATCCTGTAAGCAGCGGCACACTGGCAGAAGAATAACCCTCACAGAGCTGCAAACAAGCCATCGCGTTCCATGCAGGACTCTGTCTGCATGGTGCTCTTTGAAGGATCAGGGCCTAAACTAGTAGGGTGACCAGACAGCAAGTGTGAAAAACAGGGACAGGAGGTGGGGGTAATAGGCATAGATATAAGACAAAACCCCAGATATCGGGACTGTCCCTATAAAATTGGGACGTCTTGTCACCTTATAAACTAGTGAAAGATACACAGGATTGATGAGAGCTCTAGAAATAGGACCACGGAAATTATTAAACTGAAGAGAATTTTAGCCTTTTCAGTTGTTAATTTGAAACTGATTTCCACACATAAAAGGCTAATGCATTAATAAATGGAGCCATAACACATGACCTCTAATTAAAAATGAATTGCATGTGGTAAAAAACAATTTAAAAAACTACTGTAAAGTGAACCCATTTATTTTCAATGTCTTAATAATAGTATCGCTTTAAGTGATCTATTGATTTGCAAAGATATGCATTAAAAACCCCCCTTTTATTATGTTCTGTTCATGAAACCACAGGGCTAGAGTCGCTAATTCTTAAAAACAGAAGAGTTCTCATGTCAAAGCAGGAGTTTTCACCTTTAGTTGAAGTTATATTAATGAAGAATCAGGAGGAGAATATGCATTACATGGCCTTTGTACAGCTTTCTTCTTCATTATCTTTGAGCAACATTTCTTGGGCTTAACATTTGGAGTAGGGAAGATTTTGCCTGTGGGGGATAGAAAATGCCTTAATAAATTTCTCTACCTACCATAGGATTTTTAAATATATATATATATATTATTTTTAATTACTTAAAGAACTTAAGATGATGCTGGTCTATAGCCTTCATTTTCTGCCTGAATGTGTGTGGTTTAATACATAGTACATTTATTTCTATTTATGCTTTTGTGACAGGTTTATTTAAAGAGAATCACAGGCTGTGCAGTGTGCCTGAGTTAATATTGCTAATGGAACTTTAATATCTTTTTATTATTTTGGCCCTAAATTCCCATTCGCATCTTTAAAAAAAAAAATCTAATACTTAGCAGGGCTGTTGTTCCAACATACCACCAGTTGTTGTGTGAGTGCAGACCCCACGTAAGATTTAGCCCTGTCAAATGCCCCTTCTCTTACATGTCACTCAACAGGCCCCAGCTTCCTCTAACATTTAATGCATTCTCATAGGAGAGGAGAGCAGTTAGTAATCTGCCATCTCCCTCCTCCTCTCCCCACCCCCCTTGCTCCCCTGCCACACACACACATTTTCAGGAGGTGCCAGGTGGTTTTCTCCACATCTTCTGGATAATACAAAGCTTTTGCTAGCAGCAGGACTGTGAAAACTCCATCCATTAGCACTGTACATTAGCCTTGTGCATTTTGGGGAATCGGAGGCAAAGAACCCTATGGCCTGAGAAAGGAAGTGGTTGTTAGGTATTAAAGGTCTAACAACAAGAATGGGAGGAATGTTGTAGGAAAAGGCAGGCAGGATACCTGCCTTCCCAAGCCCCATCTCAGAAAATCCTTACACCATTTCCTGAATTGCTGTATGTTGCCAGGGAGGAGAAAAGGCATCCCCTTTCCCCGGAAGTGACAGGGTGGGGAGCAGGCCAGCTAGCTGCCCTTTGGGAACACCAGATAGGCTGAAAGGTTACAAGACTGCTAGGGCATGCCCCATCCAAGAGACTAATAACAGCAAATGTAAAGGGGAGCCTGTCAAGCTGTCCTGCTGTGGCTCAAGAGCATAAGTACCAGCCTCAGCGCAGACTTATAAGAAACAGGGCACAAACCCCAAACTAGTGGCGAGTTCTATACTTCGATTTCACCAACCAATCAAATGTAAACTCCTCGTGCACTATAAACAGCTTTGACATGGAGTCACAGACAGTCCCCTTACGTAATCTCTATCTTACCACTCAGGAAGCTTATCTTTGTGATAGATGTTCTCTTACACCAAGGATCATAGCAATATTCAGGTTACTCCCAGTCCCAAAGGATGAGTCACTTACCCCAGGTCAAGTGCACTTCAGATTTCACACCAAAGACAAAGGCAACACTTAGAGCCACTCCTATAATCAACTCTCTAAAGATGTATTATATAGGAAAAGGAAACAAGAGTTATTTACAAGTTTAAAGCAGGTGAACATACATGCACAAATGAGTTACAATCTCAAGTTTCAAAAGGTAACTGAAGCTTCTATAATAAGCAACTCTATATGCCGTTTAGGGCTATCCCAGGCTAAGAAATAGAGTTGTTGCTTATGCCTAGAAAACCTTGCTCCGCAGAGTCCAAGCAGCATATCAATACATTTCCTCCTTCTCAGAGGTTGTTTATTCCTTTCCTCCCTTGCACTGAGCTGCAAATTTAGCTGATGGGAGGAATTCACTTGCATGACTCATATTCATACGGGGCGAGAGCAATCAATGTATTGAGTCTTCATTAATATTCCACAATAGTTCATCTGGTGTTGATGGATCTTCCCCATTGGGCAGGACATAACACTTTCTGTTGGAAACCAGGATTTCACATCAATTAAGGTCTCTCCTGTCTGGTATTTTACACAGTTACAGAGGCTTCCAATACAAATACTATTTTATAATATGGGCTACAGATGTTATAAGTGAGATTAATGCATGCAGCAATTTACAAGCATTCAATAAAGAATGAATACTAAACACATTCTTATAATGCTAATACCTATTTCAACTATATTAACACATGGACGAGACAGACCGATCTAAGCTATGTCTTTGTCAGTGTTCAGTTGAGACATGGCGACCTTGGCATAGGCTGGCACCAGGTATGCTATTGTCATAGAGCCCATAACATTTATGGATGGCAGAGTCATGAGGGGAGTTGTGACCAGGGGCATGTAGGTATCCTATTATCTGCTTCACATGAGAGCAAGGAAAGGAAAGAATTGTCTGAGAGAGACTTCCTTCTTCATCATCACATGGCTATTTCAGAGCAAGAAGGACAGGGAAGGAGTAGGTCTGCGAGCTTGAAATCTCTTCATGGAAACTGCCATCAACCTCCACTCTATTAAATGGTGGAGACTCCAGCTTGAGTACCTCAGCTGATTGCCTTCTCTCACCATACTGTTCTGCCACACTCCATAGCAGCAATCGCTCAAATAGGAATGTCTCAAGTCATGTAGGACTTTCTAGGTCAAAATCACATGTTCAAATCCACTTGGAAACCAAGAGCTCCAATGCTTAGCTCCCACGATGTAGTGGACTAGGTTAACATAACAGCTATATTCAGTGGAAAGCCTGAGGATGAAATCCTGTTGCCATTGCCTTCAGTGGGACCAAGATTTCAGCCTGAGGGTTTTAAGCCCTTATATCATTTTAAATATGCTTAGTGTACTTTTATGAAAGCATTTAAATCAACAGCTCTTCAATGGTTTATATACTAGCTTCTTAAAAAAAAAAACGTTGTAGTGAAGGGACTCGTTTGAACATCCACCTCACATTCCATAGTTGGGACCCACTGATTAAACAGACAAGGATGCAATTTGAGATCTTAAATCTTTCAAAAAATGTCTGTATAGCTTTAAATTTACAAATGCAAACATTTAAAGGTGTAAGGGAAAGTTACCCCTGTCAAAACCTGCATACAGGAACCTGTGTTCCTTCTGCATGTATGGAGACAGCCATCAGCTAACACAGAGCAGGGGCCTGCATTCTTCAGAGTATTTTTAATGTTATCCCTATCACATACTTACAAAAGAAATACTTAACATAAACTGAGGTAAAAGAAAAAACAGTATTCAAGTGGCCTATATTAAAATGTATAATTTTAAGTCTACTCCCATATTCAGAAAAGATGTGGACAAATTGGAGAAAGCCCAGAGAAGAGCAATAAAAATGATTAAAGGTCTAGAAAACATGACCTATGAAAGAAGATTAAACAAACCCAATTTTTTTCAGTCTGGAGAAACGAAGACTTAGGGGGGACATGGTAGCAGTTTTCAAGTACATAAAAGGTCGTTACAAGGAGGAGGGAGAAAAATTGTTCTCCTTAACCTCTGAGGATAGGGCAAAAAGCAATGGGATTAAATTGCAGCAAGGGTGGTTTAGGTTTGACATTAGGAAAAACTTAACTGTCAGATTAATGGTTAAGCACTGGAATAAATTGCCTAGGGAGGTTGTGGAATCTTCATCATTGGAGATTTTTAAAAGCAGGTCATACAAACAACTGTCAGGGATAGTCCAGATAATACTTAGTCCTGCCCTGAATGCAGAGGGCTGAGCTAGATACTTCTCAAGGTCTCTTCCAATCCTATGTTTCTATGATTCACTTAACAAGTATGGGCCATATCCTGCAGCCCTTACTCGTATGAGCACTACCACTGATTTTAATGAGATTGCTCAAGAGAATAAAGGCTTCAGGATTGGATCCTTTACAAACAGTACAAACAGGATTTTGTATTTAACGCACATTTCAATTCACTTTTAACCATCAAAAAAATCCTTTATAGTCTGTCAAGACATTTTCGTGGAGAAAAGGAGATCGAGGATATCAAAGCAAAGGTTATTTCCCTGGTGAAATTCCCGCACTATCAGAATCAATTTTCTTTTGTTTAGTCAGATCACAATTTGATTGTTGAATATGTGATTGTTAGTCTATGCATTTCTAATGCTCCCAACACAGCAGTATCTAGGAATGGTACTACAAAGGAACTACTATCCACCTCATCTTTATTGTAAGGAACTTAGTGGAATTCTCTATTATTATTCATTTATATTACAGTAGCACCTGAACGATCGAGGCCTTGTTGTGCTAAGTTCTGTACAAAGAGGTAGCTCCTACCCCATTTTTCTTTAGTAGCCATGAGACTTATCTTTTAAATTAAACAATTTTGTATCAGCAGGACTGAACAGTTATATTGTAATGGACTCCCTGTTCCCCAGTGACTGGGTTGCAGGTGGTTTAAGAGAGAGGCTACAGGAATGCAAAATTTAACAAAGTGCTCTTTTGGTGAGTGGCACCACTTGTTCTCAACTCTAGGAGAGAAGGTGCTGCAGCATGAAGACTTGTGACCATGTTGTTTTGGGGCTCATGACAAATCACAGAATGTACTCTGATAGGGGGAAAACCAACAAATGTTTATTGAAGATGGTCATCCCCTTGGAGGTGGAAGCACAGGTGTGATCTGCACCAGTGCCAGTCAGACCATAAGCAGGTCCCAGGTAGAACAGAAAATACTCCAACACCAGGCCTACCTTCCCTAAGGGAGCCTCTAGCCCCCTGTGGTCTGGCTCCAGTCAGGCCTTCCTTCAGGGAGTTGGTATAAGAATTCTGCTCTTCCTTTCAGCCTCCTCTCAAGAGAGCTGGCTCTCTCCTTTTAACCATATCCTCCAAGCCTGATAGCTCTTACAGGTGATGCAGGGGGGGCTGATTGAGCCCACAGCACCTATATTATCCCTTTTCTGGTCAGTGTGGGATTTGCAAACTCCACCACAGGGTTGCATTCAAGTCTGTTGGATTCTTTAAGACAATTTGGTCTTGCCTCCTTCTTTCAAATACCTCTGAAGCTTCAATATTTTGCAGAGGAAAAACAATTACACGTTTTCTCTCTTCTATTGAAGAAATCATCAAATGAGCACAGAATTCTTTACATTAGTTCACAGATACAGAGGTGAAGTAATTAGATTCAACTATGGGAGCAAGTGAATACAAAAGATGAACATTCATGTGCTGCCATCCATACATTTTATATTGGCACCATAATAAGGGAACATCTTTCTTCATTATCTAAATCAATGAAGACTTCTAAGTTATCAGAGAAAAACAACAAGTAGTTGGAGCAAAATAGTCTGAATATGAGTGAACAGTTAGTGATCAAAATTAAATTGTCTATTTCCCCCTTGAATGCATATAAATGCACTCATAGGTAAGGATGCTAGCTTGTTTTCCTTTCATTATTAGTCATCACATAATCAGCATATGATGCTTTTTGTTTCAATATCAGTTTCATAGTTCCGGGCACAAACTGTAATGAATAGATCTGATGTTCTCCAAATAGCACAAATATTTGTCCTAAATAAATCAAGCCAAACTATGATGTGAACAGGAATGATGGTGGCAGGAACATGCTTCAGGAGACTGACTTGCAGCCGGCAGCCTATGGGCACTGGAGCTGTAGGATGGAGTCAGTTCTACTGACTCACTTTCCTGTCCTTAGAGAGTTGCTCACAACAGTTTCCACCATCAGTAACAACCCACCTGGGTTACCTCCAGCACCACATAAAAATCCTGCTGGGATGCCAAGGAACCTAGAGTAACTCTCAAACCAGCCATGAGACACACAGAACCTTAAGCCGAAAAGGCACTTAGCAGCAACACACTTCTAGATCACATTGTGGCCAAAGTCAGGTTCAGAGAGAAAAGGGGGACGGGGTGGGGAGAGGAGGAGAAGACTCACAGGCTATGCAGATGGTACAAAGTTTGATCAAATCCCTGCAGCACAGTTAAAAGTCTATCAGCGGTATATGGGTGATGCATAAATGGTTCTCAACGTCAAAGAGGCTGCACAACATTCAGGAGATTATGTACCAGTACCCATGTCACAGGATTTGTCCTGATAGACTTGTCCTTTAGAGTCTTACCAATGCAAAAATACACCCGCATTAATTAAATGTAGTTAAACCAAGCAGAGAAAATAAAGAAAATAATGGTCTAGAAAGAGAGTGCTTTCTTGGGGCTGTTCTGCTAATATTTCCAAAATGTGTGTCCATTCCATCTATTCTATCACTGGGGTATCTAAGAATTTGTCTACACTGCAACCAGGCACTCACTTAGACATATCTGAACTACCTTTAATCTAGCTTGCACAGGTATTGGAGCAGTTAAGCCACAGCAGCACAAGTTAGCTGCCCAAGTAAGTACCCAGCATTCTGTGCTGACGCTCCAGCTACCATACTTCACAGCTATCAGTACTTGAGCTAGCTAGATTAAATTTATCTCAGACACATCCACATGTGCTGGAATCACACACTCCAATTACACTGTAGATGAACTCTAAATACTGTATCATGATTTGGAGATTAGAACTTGGTGCAATATTAATATTTCCACTATTTCTATCACATTGAACCAAACACAGTGGGCTGAGGCTCCATTGCCTTGCACCTTATGCAGTCATTGATGCCGTCACAGAGTGAGTAGAAAGTGGATAGAAACCGTCACAGATTGGAATGGCGACATTTTAAACCTGTGTCCACAGGTCTATATGATTGCATAAGGTAGAAGGTTCTCTATACCATCTGAGGAACAACTCGTGTGAGACAAGACTTTCACCGTCACAGAAGGCAACATTTGGCCTAGTATATGTATGTAGTATCTTTCTCATATTTCTGTATATTACATGCTATTCAGTGATTACATTTCCCTCCACACAAAACTCTCTCTCATTTACACTTAGTGATGGAGAACCTCACAAGGTTGATTAGTTGAATTTAGTATTCAGACATCAGATTCCTTCCCTCTATTACATTAGTCTAGCAACTCAGGATTTACATAACCAAACATTAGTGGCCTATCATGATTAGCTCAAATTTTTCCAAGCCTCTTTGGAACTGATCAGGAAACCTTGTGAGAAAAAAAATATGCTTTTTTTGGGACATTCTCAATACTAGTTCTGTAACAACAAAATAGGATAAAACAGCCTGATTCCCTTGCATCCATATACCCAGGAGTAACATCATCGAAATCCATGGAAAAAATCACACACAATCAAAATCAGCGTAAGTGAGAACACAGTTAGGCCAACAGTTACATTCAGAAGGTTTCCTCTTCTGAACTTTTCGGTTGCTAAGCAGCATAGATACACACAAACATTTAACAAAGGCTATGTCAAACTGGGAAAAAAAAACACTTTGGATTAGGCTTGGTTTGAGGCAATTCTCACATTCTCCTCACTCTCAAATAGTTCACTCATCCCTAATTTACACATGACTGGATTTGTGGACTGCATCATGGCCAACATTACACAGGGCATTTATTTTTCTCCCAATACATCAGACACACCAATGCATTAAGAAAAAACTGTTTAAAAGAGTGAAGTTACAAAAAACACTCAGCAGCAATATGCAGTGATGATTTACATGTTTCTCAACAACATTTTCTCCGCTAATCAAATAAAAAGGCACAGTTGTATTAGTGACATAGGAATATTCTGATGTTACTCTGGCTACATAAAGTATTTTCCAGTTTGATTATACATCACTACCAACATACCTGTCATGGAGCTTCCGACAGAGAATGTTTATGGGAATGCAGCATTTCCCACTGTTCTCAATACTGTCCCTATCAGCAATTGTCTGTTTAACTGAAAAATTTCCAGTCCAATAAAGACCACAAAACCTGGATGATCACATGGATCTTACCAGGCATACGTCTTGGGTTATTTCAAGAGAGCATTCTTCATAAAGACAGCAAGTATCCATAGCTCTAAGATGCTCAGTTAACTGTGGCAAAATATATATTATTCTAGGAGTGATTTGCTTTACAGCATCTATTGAATCAAACCTTCCTTCTTTAAAGGAATAATTCTAGAACAAACTGAAAAAATGATTGCAAAAAGAGAAAATATTAGCCTGTTTTAGACTGTGCCCAAATGACAGTCTCATCCACAAATATTTCTGGGAACAAAATTGTGCCTGCAGTTACTTTTAGCTGAAAATTGTGAGCATAACAAAGGAGACCAGGTTTTAAAAATCTTACTCAAAGTGTGCAGACATGGACACCTAGCCCCCCCAAAGCATCTAAATTTGGATTATTTTTAACCTTCTAGTTTTTTGGATTAGGCTTTAACTGCCTACATACAAATTATTCCTGATCCTGAATAACCTGTACTAAATTAAGCGTCCTCCAATCCTGTAGGGAGTCAAGGAATACCTCCCTAATGGAACTTCCTCCCTGGGGAATGAGGGTACATAGTAGCAAAGATGAATTAATCAATTGATCCATAACACCTGAGCACAGATTAACAGCTGTAGCTGTGACAGCCAGGCTGTGGGAGGAGTTTCAGCTGTGTGACAGCTAATATGGGAAAGAATGGGGGAGGGACAGTTCTGTGAGGAAAGAATGTAGCAACATGGAGGAACAATGGTAACTTTTTGATCTGAGCTGTTCTTAACAAGGCACTCTGCTGGTGCAGGTGTATCAGGACTAAAATGGAAATATTTCTGTACTTCCCAATCAACATACAGCATCTACTTTTAGGTGCCACTGACCGACCGTTCCAGAGCCTCTTGCTCTCAATGCCTCTTGCTCCTCCTTTGGCAGCTAGCACTTCCAATTGACTCACTAATAATATGCAGATTGGGGAGGACGAGAGAGAGACTGGGGGACAAATGGTTTATCTTCAAAATACATAGCAAAGTGCTTGTTGTGCCAGTAAGATGGCTGTGTTCTTGACAGTGTGGCACCACTCTAACACAAGGGAAGCTCCTCAAAACATGATGTCCCCTGACTGGGGCATATTTCCCAGTGCTCTCAATGCAGAGAGGCAGCATGCCTGCTGACCCACCCCTAATGAGGGTGCAGTTTGCACTCCCCTTCATAGCCAGCCAGTGCTCTAGACCACTGCATGGTAATGTCAAGGCAGGATATGTCCCTGCTCCTCTCCATTGTTTGGAATGTCTTGCACTGAGAGCAGTTCATGATAGGATCATCCTGTGTTTTTCCTGTAGTAGAATTCCCCCCCAACTCCTCATTCTTAAGTGCAACTAATGACTGAAAAGAGATAGTTCACTGTGACTGGCCCTCCTGCAGGGCTACAGTACGCGGGGAAGGCTCCTTGCACTTTTCCCTGCCACTGTCTGACCCAGTCATCTTCACCACCTCCTTGTGAGGTAGGCAAGGATCATCTTTTCTGTTTTCCGTAAAGGGAAGCTGAGGCACACAAAGGTTTGAGTGATGTGTGTCAGGCCACATAGACAGGGTCAGTATCAGATCTGGCATTCAGGCACTGGAGCGCCTGCTTTGTAATCTTGGCTGAGATTTGAGATGTGTCTTAGCCCTACCCACTGATACTTGTCTCTCTTTGGCCTTCTTCCTGACATAGCCTACTATCAACAAATGAGGCCCTCACGCTAGATCTATTAATCTCCACACCCAAATGGTATCAACTCAGGAATTCAGATCTCTCTCTCTCTCTCTCTCTCAAATAAACAGATAAGTTTTATCCCAGAAGACTTGAGAGGAGGAGGTGAAGAGAAAGCGACATCCTTGTGTGTACACTTTAATTCTGAGAGGTGCTAAGATGTCAGTGTGATGGGAGTTGTAGAAGAACCTAGAAACCAAGATGGTCAAAAACATGGGGGAAGGGGTGAAGAGGAGATGGGAAAAGGGGGAGATTTTTCACACAAATTTTCATTCACTCCATTTTTCTGTCAAAAGTTATGGAAATTTTATGACCAGCTCTATGATAGCTATATAGATAGTCATCTCCTGTACTGTCTGGAAAAACAGAGGAGTGATTCACACCAAGAACAAAGTATTTGAATATGATGTGATGTCACACGATGTCTATCATATCAATTCCTCTCCTCTTCCCTTACCCAAGTCGTTGACAGTCTACAATTCATTTGAGAAATTAGGCCAATTGTTTAGAATCTTGGTGCAGTAGTCTATGATGGCTTATTACGTATTCCCTTTTCTTCTACCATGATCATTTGTGTATTATAGCCCAGTTATGGCTATTGTGACAGGGTTGGGCCAGATGGCTACAGAAGAATAATAGAAGGCAGATATATTAGCCCCAGGCTAAGTAGGTCCCTTTTCCCTGGGTAAGGTAACAGGGAAGGTTCCAGAACAATCAGGAGACAATTAAGACAGGTTGATTAGAACACCTGCAGCCAATCAAGAAGCTGCTAGAATCAATTAAGGCAGGCTAATCAGGGCACCTGGGTTTTAAAAAGGAGCTCACTTCAGTTTGTGGTGTGTGTGTGTGTGAGGAGCTGGGAGCAAGAGACACTAGGAGCTGAGAATGAGAACGCGGACTGTTGGAGGACTGAGGTGTACAAGCATTATCAGACACCAGGAGGAAGGTCCTATGGTGAGGATAAAGAAGGTGTTGGGAGGAGGCCATGGGGAAGTAGCCCAGGGAGTTGTAGCTGTCACACAGCTGTTCCAGGAAGCACTCTAGACAGCTGCATTCCACAGGGCCCTGGGCTGGAACCCGGAGTAGAGGGTGAGCCCAGATTCCCCCCAAATCCTCCCAACACCTGGTCAGACATCGGAGTCGTCGACCTGGACTGTGGGTTCAGGGAAACGACCAAGCTGAGGGCTGCCGTGAAGCTCCAAGGCGAGCAAATCCGCCAACAAGTGCAAGACCCACCAAGGTAGAGGAGGAACTTTGTCACATTATTTAGGAATTTTGCAATTGTCACTATATTTCACCCAATTGGCACTTATGATTTTATGGCGATAGTGGTGATAAACCCTCCTGCTCCAAAAGCAATGACCCTACCACTCAAACTTAAAGAAAACTCCTTAGTTCTAGTGCTATGCCTGCACTGAACAGTTAACCCAGGTCTCAGCACCCAGGTTATACTAGCCTGGGTGTGAGCATCCCCTACAGCACCCTATCTGTGTTACTCTAGCTCATTTTTACTGCACTTGCCTGTGTGTTTCTGGAGGTATGTCCCATGGTTCTTTGTCTCTAGAATTCTTTCCCAGTCACTTATGTCAGGTGTGGGAGAAGTTATCGGTCCTTCACTGGGAATTGCAGGAAGGCATTGTGCACTAGCAGATCTCAAGTGACTTTGCCTGTGTCCATCCTCACTAAAGAATGGGTAGGTTACAGCCAGATTTCTAACATTCTCCTCTATACACTCCTGAGTAAGCTAGCCTGGGATTAAAGCCACTGCCGTAACCAGTCAGAAGTTATTCCTGTGCTCATGGTAGGGGGGTTAAGGCTAAAGCAGGGTAAGAGCCTGGTTTAACTATGGAGTGTAGACAGACCCTAGCTATAAGAGGGCCCATAAAGAAGTGCAGTTCTGATTCCATCTAGTAGAAGGCAATACATATATACAGCCAGTTCATGGCAGTGCAGCTAATGCCTAAAGAGACTCATCCAAAAGAGGGCTCAGACTTTTTATTAGCTTGCAGCACTCTTCTGTTTCCATCTTGTTTAATAAACCTTCAGAAAGGGTTTGAAACCCTTGACAAACCAATTCAAGCATGCAGAGCAAAACATTTGATGACCAGATGGCCCACGGTCTCATACTTCAGCATCCATATGTTTCAAATGTATTTGCAGATTGTTGTTAACAGACTTGTGGTTTAAACTCACATGGATCCTGCTTGGCAGAAAGAGGCCTTACAGATGATGACAATCTCCCTATTGCTGTAGAATGTATTGTAATGGAGATTATGTTGATTTGCTGCATAATACTGCAAAGTAGCAAAAGATTTCTCAGTTCTCTCTGATGTACTGTTGAGGAAAAAACTGTTTTTCTTTAAAGAAATGAGACAGCCTTGGAACACTATAATTTAATCTCAACTCTGATTTAATGAGTGCTTTCAGACTCAAATTATTATGATTAAATCTGGTTCTTCTAGCTGAAAACACTGGATACTTTGAGGAATTAATTATACTGAAAAATAACAATAAACCCAATGCCTGCCAGTATTGATGATCCCTTTGTAGCTTGGAGAAAAGATGCCACCTATGTTGAAGCAAAAATGACTACCATCCCTGATCACAGTGCAAAGTCATGTTAGAAATCTGAGTCATTTAGATTTCTGTGTGGATGACAGAGGAGTTAAGGATAAAACCCAGATAAGAGCCCAAGTTAACTTTGCAGTTACAAACCCTTCCAGTATCTGGGTCTATGAAACACACAGAGGTGCAAGTTCTGATTCCATTCAGTAAGAGGCAGTACACAAAGACAGCCAGTTCATTGCACATTACGTTACTTTCTGTGAAGGACTGAACATTATGCTGTCAAAGCATCATGATTTGAAGGAAGGTGATTTTAAATGTCGTTAAATCACAAGGGAAAAATCCTTTTTAACAAAATGGAATACTTGAAAAGCTGCCTAAAACTTCATTAGAATAAAGGAGCATATCTGGATACAAATTAGAGGACAAGATTTGTTTGAATTATATAGCTCTTATGTTTGATAGTTTGATTAATTTCTTCCTTTTTATTTTTCATATTGATCAAAATGTAATTGACACAATTACAGCAAATTTAATTTACACTGGTCTGAGCTCAGAATGTGATGGATTGCCTCTGTAGCCTGTAATATCACAACAGTGATGGAATAGCTAATGGAGCTATCCAGAAGTAAATAATGTCACTTAAACAACATCTTAGCCTCAGGGTTAATCAGAAAAGATGACGGAAATAGCTGGGAAATGTATTAAGAACAAAGCTGACATGTCTGCCATAGCAGGCATGCCATTGGGCAGCTGGAGGAACACATAAAAGGGGATGACCGAAAGAATCCCTCTGATGAGAGGCATCTATAGGGGGAAAATGTATGGGACTTAAAGAGGACCTGCAAAGAGTCCCACCATAGACTGGAATGACAAGCCTTGTTTGTGCTCTAAGCAATGTCTGACAACACAAGAAAGATGCAGATTCAGGCTACTGTGCATCTTCTGGGGATGGGATATTCTTGGTCATTGGACCTCAACTCTGGAACACTCTTCTCTCTCATCACGTGGTCCTCCAGATCCTGGATTTGGTGACCTTCAGGTCAGGTTACAAAAATCATTTTTTCCCCAAGTTAATTTTGGGCAGACTGAGTGGATTGACTAGGGTTTGGGGAGTAGCTGGTTTCAGTGGGTGTCGCAGTCCCTTTCACCTAATATTTGATAATGATCAGAGAGTATACTGAGCACTGGATGGCAATTTTCATACATCAAAAATCATTTTCATGACATTTACATGAATAAAATTGTTGATACAAATTAATAAAAAGACATGGCTTAAACTCAGGAACCTTTTCTATATCACATTGTTAATTTATACTGGAAATTTGCAATATGATTTCACTGCATTCAGGGAACAGTAGAGGAGTTATTACATTAATTGTAAATTCCCATTCACGGTACTGAAATATTCTATTGCAGAAAGCTGCTTCAAGAATTTTTTAGTAATGCTAACAAATATTTGGCCAACCAAAGTAACTCAGGCCTAAATTCAAATATGGCCGATATTTCCTACACTATAAAGGCCGCACAATTAAAAATATTAATCACCATTCTCTGAGATTTAAGACACATGATCAAATCTAATCCCTAGTCATTTCTCTTTGGTTGACAAACATTCTGCAAGCAATAATTAGAAAGTCGGTACTATAACATTCTTGTACTTCCATTGCAGTACTGTTACTTCGTATACACTGAACCATTCTCTTCTCAATATGCATTTCTGTGCAATACGAATACCTGAAAGAGTGCTTTCCGACACAGGAATTTGGCACGTAATCAGCTACTGCCCTTCTACAATATCACGCATTTCAGTTCTCCTCATTGCACATCAATGCATCCAGAAAGCAAGGACGTTAGTATTTTAGTTCTTACCTGATTTTTTCCACCTTACTTCAAACCACATACTATTATTTGAAGTGTGTCAATATCTTGCCTGTCTTCTTCGTGGGATTTGTGCTTTGGAAGTTTGGGCTTGTATTAAAGCTGGTCATAGATTTTCCATGAAAATTGCTTTTGTGACAAAAAATTTAAAACAATTTTTTCTCAACAAGTATCTGCTTTCTGCAGTTTGATTTTTCATAAAAGAAGAGACTTACCCAAGAATTGAAATAGGATTTAGAAGTACCGTCATGGTGCCCTGTGAGAGCTGTAGTTCAGTCACCTCATCCCTATTCTCTTCAATAGACTGGGCTCCCCGTGATGCAACTGCCTCCCTTTACTATTGAGAGGGACCATGGCACATGATGAGAAATGTAGTATGACCAGGGAATCTGGCCTACAAAGAATGGGAGAATAAGGCAGCTGAGCTACAATCAGTATTGCCAAAACAAAATCATTTCAGTTTTCAGCCAAAATATACAGTAACTCCTCACTTAAAATCATCCCAGTTAACGTTGTTTCGTTGTTACATTGCTGATCTATTAGGGAACACACTCGTTTAAAGTTGTGCAATGCTCCCTTAGAACATTGTTTGGCAGCTGCCTGCTTTGTCCACTGCTTACAGGAAGAGCAGCCCCTTGCAGCTAGCTGGTGGGGGCTTGGAACCAGGGTGGACCGGCAGCCCCCCTAAGTTCCCTGTGCAGCAGCCACCTAGCAGGCTATCAATTGCTGGCAGTCCAGCTGTCCCTCCCCACCACTGTCACGTGCTGCTCCTGCCCTCTGCCTTGGAGCTGCTCTCCAGAGCCTCCTACTTGTGCGGGGGTGTGGGGAGGAGGGGAAGAGGTGGGGGGGGGCTAATGTCAGGGTGTCCCCTCCCCCTGCTCCTGCACCCCGCTTATCCCATCTCCATAGAGCAGGGGGGATGGACGACAGGGCTCAGGATGGAGTGAGCTTCCTGGCAGGCTGCGGTCTCAGCTTGCTGATTAACTTAACAAGGCAGTGTACTTAAGAGTGGGTCAGCGTACTTAAAGGGCAAATGTGCATCTCTCTCTCACACCCACACACACAGGGTGTGTCTCTCTGTCTGCCATGCTATCTCCCCTCCCTCCATTCATGCTGCCTTGTAGAGTGTGAGGCTACATTAACAATGAATTAACTCTTGAGGGATCAGCCAATTGCTAGATCATCATTTAGCACAAAGGCATTCCCTGGGAAATATCCCACCCCTCTGACTTCACTCCCTCAACCAAGCTTCACGATCATCATCGCTGTGTACAGTATTAAATTGTTTATTTAAAACTTATGCTCTGTGTGTGTGTGTGTGTGTGTGTGTGTGTGTGGTCTTTTGTCTGGCAAAAAAAAAATTCCTAACCCCCCATTTACATAAATTCTTATGGGGAAATTGGATTCACTTAACATCGTTTCGCTTAAAGTCGCATTTTTCAGGAACATAACTACAATGTTAAGTGAGGAGTTACTGTATTTGGTTTACATTTTTCACTGAAACATATAAACTGTATGTACAGATTACAGTACATTCCTTCATGTGTGCACGCATGCGTGCATGCGATTTTCTTTATACAGTTCTATTATGTATTAAACTATTCAAGGCCTTTGCAAAACAAGAGATTGCATTTACTAAATGGCATCTGTCTGGAAATTTTATCTCCTGGTAGAACCCAGCAATATTGAGAAAATTAACCAAGTGAACCCTCACCTTGTTTATGTTTCATCTAATTAGGCTTATAATTATAACAATGACATGCTGTCATAATTAGACTGGCTTCTGGCTTTACCCTTGCTCTATCCAGAATGGCTTTCTGGTCACTATTTTAAACATGGTAGTAGACAATATATACACCTATAAATAAAAAATGTCCAGTTATGGGAGTTACTTCACTATTGGCTGATGTAGCTGTCCTAGTAGAGTAGCTAGAGTGCTTGTAGAACTAATTTCTTTATTCTGTAGAATAGAACTACTTTAGCTAGAAGTATATGGAAGATATAGCAGGCCAAAACCTTGGGGTTTGATTGAGGTTTTTAATCTGCAGCCCTGTGTAGAGTGCAGAAAAACACAGGCGAGATCGTGCCACTGTAAGGAAATCTCTCAGGGTGCTGTTTTCCTTGTGCATGGAGGCCAAAGAAGAGTGTGCAATCTCTTCCTTCTATGAGGTTGGAGAAGTTGCTCCTTGTCAGTACGCTGGCCTCACTCCAACAGCTGGTACGGGTGTCGATGGAAACAATGACCTTGCTTCCAACTGCTGCCGCCTTCTCCAGATTCTGGATGGACTGCTGTTGTGTGCAACTTCTACACAGTCATCGTGGGGTGGTTAGAGAGACTTCTTGATTACCCCAGAGCCACTGTGCCCATTCTGGTGCTGGTCACAATCTATTGCTTCGCATAGTGAATACCTGGGTACCAGGTGATGCACTGTGGAGGTTCTCAGAGCCACAATCTGTCCCTCAATGTTTCAAACAGCCTAACCTTAGGGTTGGACCATTTTTTTTTACATCACCACGCATATTCTTCACATATCTGTGGCAAGAACAACTTCGTTTCAATTAAAAACACCTCTAAGCAATCACTTCTTGATAAATGTCATCTTTGTTATGGAACTAGTGCAATATTTATCAAGATGAGTCTTATTTGCATATATGTCCTTAATTACATTTGCATCTGCATCACTCTAATTAGCCCACTTGCTTAAATATTGAATTATATAACTGATATGTGCACACCTTTTAAAAAAGTTACATGGCTGGTACAATTTGTAATTAACTCTCCTTTCATGTGGACCGGCAGGTCTGTATTTTCATTTCACTGACATGGGAAATAAGGTAGACTAACTGTGATGATCAGGAATAGGATTGTGCAAAAACCCAAAACCAGGACGTGGCAGCCAGAATGCTTCACTGGGCATACACTAAAGCACCTGCCACGCCCTTTGGAAAGGCGTATTCCTAAACCCAGTGCTGACTTTGGCTTTCTAAAAAGAATCTTTTAGGAGACGTTTTACATAAATGCAGCTAATCCCACATCCCACGCTGAGAGGAGAAAAAGCAGACTCTTTTCCCCTCTCTTATCTTTCTTTTTCTTCTCTCTTTCCTCCTGCATTCCTCTTCCCCTAACCACAAATCATCTCCACCATCTGTTTGGCCAGGATTGAAACATGGTCCCCGACTCCCCAGTATCAGACCAAAGGACTTGGGTTTCTTTCAGTTCAAAATCTTGAGCCCTTTTGCTGGATTGTACAAAATACTGGGGAAAGACCATACGTAAACCTTACTGGCCAAATGGGTGTAAATTACTCAGAAGAAATTTGCCAACTCGAGAACTGGCTGAATACTGTGTCAATAGATGTTATAATTTATTCAATCAGTGTCACAATTCTTTGAATAAAGCATTGGACAAATGTTATTCAATCAGCCATAGTGTCCTTGGCCCATGACTCTGCAAACCTACCTTTTACAAAGTAGGAGGCAAATGGCAGATGAAAAGTTAACATTGCAGGGCCTGATGAGGGAGCATACAATTTTCCACCATCCAGATGGAGTGGTTCGTGTTGGTCCGGCTTAAGAAGGAGCATGTGCCATCCCTTCATAG
The DNA here is from genome assembly GCF_965140235.1 of Caretta caretta. Taxonomy (NCBI): domain Eukaryota; kingdom Metazoa; phylum Chordata; order Testudines; family Cheloniidae; genus Caretta; species Caretta caretta. The sequence continues at coordinate 30,956,327 of NC_134214.1, forward strand.
TCCCTTGATTGGTATTATGTACTTCTGTACCAGATACGGACTGGCTACAGAGCTTATAATACACACCAGATGTGTTCATCATAAGATCCTTTAATACTCTGCCGGTACATCTTAGGTGAGCTTATATCAGGTATTTTACACACAATGCCTCCTAGTGGTGGAACAGTATAATAAAGTTTAGAGTTCCATTACATCTCCCCCTTTAAGTTCTATGTTTCTACCACTTACAATATTTATACTAGCACACTATCTTTGAAGTTCAGTACATATCAGTCTGTTAACTATATCTGAATCATACTGGTTTTCTAATTACACACCCTGAACACATAAAAACTTGGTCATCTGTCGGTCCATTAGTTTTGATGACTGGCTGTGGACAGTTTGGAAACTTGAATCTTCTTCTTATTCTGCATCCATCTGTAGAGTTTGCTATGTTGATTGTTCTTTTTGAACAACAAACTGTAGATGCCAATGGTTCCCGTTGAACTTTCCACTGTTGGCTTCAATCACAAATGATCAGGGCCCCAAATTATTTTTCTTTGTGACAGCTGGAGTCTCCATCCAATTTGACGTGAACCTGGTTACCAGGTTCTAGGCCCAGAAGTTCTCTAACTGAATGACATCTGTTGTAAAAGTATTCATAAGCTCTTTTAGGCTTTTTATCCGATTTGGCTACTCTCTTCATGTCTGGCAACTTTGGAGACAGAACTATTGTTCCCACTTTAGAAAAGAATCTGAGGTGTGTTCCCATTAGAAGTTGTACTGTACTAGCAGTAGCTTTTATTGGTGTTTATCTGACTCAGAAGAGCAAGGAATGGATCTCCCTGCTGTAGGATTTTCTTGGCTGTCTGTACAGTTCTCTCAGTCTCTCCATTTGCTTGTGGATAATGCAAGCTGCTAGTAAATTTTGTTTGGAATGACAAATTCTGCTGCAGCGAATTGTGGCCTGTTGCCTGTCACTAGTTGTTCTGGAATTCCAAAATTAGCAAAATTACACATCAGTTTCTCAATAACACTGCAACATGTTGTGTCTTTCAAGTACCTTATTTCTATATACCTGGAAAAATAGTCCATTGTTACCAAGCAATGATGTCCTCTGAATTTGCATAAGTCTTCAGCTAGATTCTTCCCGGATCTGTCAGCTAGAGATGTTTGCACACTGCATGATTCAGCATTGGCTCAAGTTGATTTGTAAATCTCTCCCCTTTCCAACGTCCAATAATCATCAAATTCTCCATGGAGTTCTTCCACCTTTCTCACTAGGCCCACCATGGTTGCCACACAGGGCTGTCCATTTTGGTGCCTCCGTTCCAGGGGAGGGAGGGCTGGCCCCAGACCTCTGTGGGGGGCAGGAGGAAAACTGCCCTCTAGCAAGAGCCGCCGGAGTGGAGCGGGTTGGGGCTGGGTCACTCTACTTACCACCACTGGTGAGTGCAGGCCCGACCCCTCAGGGGGCAAGGCTGGGGCGGAGCAGCAGTGGGAAGAGGCGGGGCTGGGGTGGAGCAGCACCAAATTTCCTGGTGCCCTACGCAGCTGCATACTTTGCATATGGTTAGGGACGGCCCTGCTGCCACACTGCAGCTGAGAACACTGCTGGTTTTTGATCACATTCTCTCTGAATACATAGCTTTTGTCTTTGTAAGTGGTTTCTGTGATGAACTAGCCAGTGCAGTTCAGAATACCTCCAGGGCTAGTCAGAGCTGTATCAGGTGATTTCAACTCTGGGAGGGTTCAAGTGATTTTAAGTCCCTTCTGGGATGACTGACACATCAGCTCCTGAGTGAAGTTTAAAGTCAAAAATCTTACCACAAATATTCAGTTTTCACACTCCAGGCAGGTTCTGTGTAATCACAAGGATAGATCCCAGAACAATGGCTCTTGATTGTATGTAATATGAGTCAACTCCCTGCCTGCTTTGGTGAGGCAAGCAGCTGCAAAATGTCCATATTTCATGCATGTATTACACAGTGTGCCACTGGCTGGATAAGCAGCATCTCCTGGGATATGACTTTTTCCACATACTGTGCATGTAGGCTGGAATCTGTCCCTCTTAGCCTTGGGGTTCTCACTCCTTGCCTCAGGGGTTTTCTGAAAATGACTTAACATTCAAGTGTCTGTTTACAGTTTGTAGGCTAGTTTCAGGTTTTTCAATTTGTCAAGTTGTTCTAGGTTTTTCTGTTTCACCAGTTCAGACTGTTTTGCAGGGAGCTGCACGGCCAGCATTTGGGGCACGCACAGTGTGCAAAGCCCCCTGGCTGCCCCTATGCACAGAAGCCAAAGGTGGGGATATGCCGCTGCTTCCAGGAGCCGCACGGGGCCACAGCAGTCTCGCTGCACCGCCGACTGGACTTTTAACAGCCCAGTCAGCGGTGCTGACCAGAGCCAACAGGGTCCCTTTTCAACTGGGCGTTCCGGTCAAAAACCGGACACCTGGCAACCCTAGCAGGAGAGCATTCGGCCCTGGCTACACATACTAGATATATAAATGAGGTGGAAGGATCAGTTGGATAGTCTTTTCTATACAGTATCATGTGCTTTGTTTATATATTACTGATTACATACAACTGCATTTTAGTTTACTTGATCAAACTGTTGATCAGCACAGCTTCTCTTCCCTATCTATAAGCATAGGGTTCTGGTGTTACAAAAAATCCATTCCTCCAAATAACATCCCTGGGATGTGATAGTGTTCCACTGACAAACTGTAATTGTTAGTTTTCAAAAACAAGAGGCAACCACACACCTGTTAGCACTCCACCATACCCATCTGCCAGTCATGCTGTTATGGTAAATTAGAATCTTAGTCTCAGTCTCTTGCATCTAATCTGACCACAGGTGAAGGAGGCAAAGATCAGATGTCCACAAGGAGGAAAAAGCAAAATGCTTAGCAAGAGAAATAGTGGTTTTACCATGTGACCTGGAATCGTTCCAGAAAATCATGTGCCAGAAAACAAACATAAAAAAAAAAGTACTGAGGAGGTTATAAATTATAACAGATCAGGACTATTAACCAATATATGTATGGGTATGTGTGTAGCACACTTGAAATACATGATGGTGTTGTATAAACATTTTATTAGCATGGGTTTGGAATGGCAGCATTATTCACAAGGGTCAATATAGCACTACAGCATCATGAATTTTATATATGCTACATGTTTTATAGAAAAACGATTTCAGAAATCTCTTTCATCCAGAGTTTTGAATTTTATTAGTTATGAATCAGCCATAAGCTCTGGCCTTCCACATGTGCTGAGTAACTTCCTTAGAGAAACTGGCCATACTTCTTGGCCTGCCTCTCTTTTAGGCCTTTACTCCAGACTTTCCATAGACTTCAGCTTCTCCCTAGAGAAGCCACTGGCAAGCTCTTGCTACTGGAGCTGAGCTAGTTCCAATAGGTCCTACCCAGACATTGTTACCTCCTTATTGCAGCCACCCCGACACAGATCCAGCCTCTTCCCTGAGTCTCTCCCAGTTAAGGAAAGAATAGTTTGCATTTATACCCCTTCATCTCAGGCCTACAATCCCCTGATCTGGAAGGAAATTAGCCACAGATGGAACCTGGGACATGAACCCCTCTTGAAGGCCAAGTTCACTGTTAAGATACAACTACATACTGGCAGTGATGTACAGGGTATGTGTCCACACTGCATGTAGCTACACGCAACAGTGAAAGGCTCAGGCAGTGGGACACGACACTTCAAAAAATAGTTGTACAGGGAGGCCCTGCTTGGGTGTGCAGAAAGCCATGTACTCTACACACCTGATCCCTTAGGGTATGTCTTTACTCTATTCACTAAGCTGTGCCTCACCATCTACACTGCTATTTATACCCATACGGGGGGGGGGGGTGCAGCATATGTACTCTACATGGTGCCGTAAGGAGTTTGCAGTGTAGACATTTCCTTTGATGATGTTATCACCTGTGGCTGAATACTAATGCTACCTACCTCTCGCATGGCATTTTTCATCGGTAGATCCAAAGCTTTTCACAATCTTTAATGTGTTTATCCTCATAACAATCCAATGAGGTAGGGAAGTTTCATTATTCCCATTTTTACAGATGGGAAACTGAGGCATAGAAAGACTATGTGACTAGGTCAAAGGTCACACAGAAAGTCTGTGGTGGAGAAGGAAAGCAAAGGTCTTCCAAGTCCTACACTAGTGCCCTAACTCCTAGAATCATAGAATCATAGAATACCAGGGTTGGAAGGGACCTCAGGAGGTCATCTAGTCCAACCCCCTGCCCAAAAGCAGGACCCATACCCAATTAAATCATCCCAGCCAGGGCTTTGTCAAGCCTGACCTTAAAAAGTTCTAAGGAAGGAGATTCCACCACCTCCCTAGACAATGCATTCCAGTGTTTCACCACCCTCCTAGTGAAAAAGTTTTTCCTAATATCCAACCTAAACCTCCCCCCTGCAACTTGAGACCATTACTCCTTGTCCTGTCCTCTTCCACCACTGAGAATAGTCTAGAACCATCCTCCCTGGAACTACCTCTCAGGTAGTTGAAAGCAGCTATCAAATCCGCCCTCATTCTTCTCTTCTGCAGACTAAACAATCCCAGTTCCCTCAGTCTCTCCTCATAAGTCATGTGTTCCAGACCCCTAATCATTTTTGTTGCCCTTCGCTGGACTCTCTCCAATTTATCCACATCCTTCTTGTAGTGTGGGGCCCAAAACTGGACACAGTACTCCAGATGAGGCCTCACCAATGTCGAATAGAGGGGGACGATCATGTCCCTCGATCTGCTCGCTATGCCCCTACTTATACATCCCAAAATGCCATTGGCCTTCTTGGCAACAAGGGCACACTGCTGGCTCATATCCAGCTTCTCGTCAACTGTCACCCCTAGGTCCTTTTCCACAGAACTGCTGCCTAGCCATTCGGTCCCTAGTCTGTAGCTGTGCTGTCCTGGACCATTCTTCATTGTCTATCTTGCAGCTCAGACCAATGTAACGTGTTCCACACCAGGGACAAGGGGCAGGAGAGAGCAGAAACCACCCCTGCAAATTAAACCTGTTCAGTGTTTGAAATCTGCTTAAACCCAGCAGAGATGGATTCTCCAGCAGAGTGCATGTGAGGCAAATTGCATAACAACTGCAGTTTGTCACATGGTTCCACAGTGATGTCCCCCAGGTTGCATAGATACGCCCTGTCCTAGAGCAGCTGAGCAGGGCCACTCCCTGCTTTTTCCCCCAGACGTGACCAATTCCAATTGGGCCTCTGTGGAGTCTGGTTGTAGGTGATAAGAGGTCAATGCAGCACTCCCTGATTTTATGGCATAGAGCAATATTTAGCTCTTCAATAAAAATAAATAAATAAATAAGCTATATCATGTGTCCCTTGGGGAAAAAATGAGACTGAACAACATGATTCCATTCTTTGTTTCACAAAATGAGGGGCTTGATTGCATTTACTTACTGCTTAATCTTCCAGATGCTTCAGTGGGGAGTGGATAGGAATAAGACCTTACTGTAGCTCAGTGGGGAATCCCAGATGCATCAGAATTCCACAGCATCTGGACCTGTGGAGTAAACACATCAGATCACAGTGTAATTTAATACTGAGGCTGTAGAAAGCCAGAATGGTTTTAGATGAGAATATAAATGCAGAATCACAAACTTGCTTAGGATTCCAAATAGGAAGTACAGCCAAAGCTGAAGGCTAACAGCTAGATTCACTGGACTTTGGATTTGAAGATACTGGGCCAGCATATAGAAGAAATAAAGGACAACAGGCAGATAGAGAATCTCTTTCTAAAAATTTTTATATTTTAACCATGTGGAAAAGCTAAATTCATAATAAGCAGATTTAAGTAAGTTTACTTAAATTTGTGATTAGATCAGCTTGAATTAATTGAGGTACAATGTTAGAGCAAAAATCACCTGCATTATTTATTGTAAGGCATGTGATCCCCTAATACAAACTTAAAATAAACTCACATACGAAACAAACATTATAATTAGATGTTATTGAATAATATTCATGAAGCTTGACCATTCGTCAATTTGTGCATTTTTCCCAACCATTTGCAAGATATATAGATGGTGGAATGATTTTCGTCAAATACATTATACAGTATATACATGTATATGTGTGTTAATATTTTAGGATTTTTTCTGACTATTCAACCAACTCAAATTCAAAACATTATCAAGATTATGACTTATACTGACAAATACAAGAAAATGCAGGCCAAAGAAAGAAATTTACCAAGTCATCCAATATACAGGCCAAATGTGTTGAAATTTAAATAGTCAGCTCTCATTATATGTTTTGTGGTGATTAAGTTGATAAGGAATTGGTGGGACATCTGATACATTTCTATTGTATTTCCTTGCTTTCGTAGGTTCACATTCACACTATAGCTACTTTAATGGAAGTTTCAGGAGTCTAAAGCAAGTGTAAAAAAAAAAAAAACACTTTAACAACCATTACAGCATTTAATACATTCTTATTCTAAATCTCTTTAACTCCATGTCACTCTACAGATGACCACTGAGCACGGTAAGTTCAATTGGTACAGGGTTCACTATAAATCTAATTGGTATCCTGGATGATGTAATAGACTTTAATGGTTAGAGGCTCATAAATTGCATATGGGATTTACTGCATTGAGGAACAACAGAAAATAACCTCTCTATTCTCTCTTTGACCACTTGTTTGCTTCATTGAAAACCTACAAACAGTTATATGCTTCAGCAGGATAGGTTGAAACAGATGCAATATAATAAAATAAAGGTAAACAGATTAATTTTAATAACATACAATGCTGTATGTTATGGCTCATTAAACTATATTCATTACCAAGCTGGATCCATAGAAAGTTTCCTAGAGTTTTAACAGTGTACCAGATGTCAGATGTTTTGTTCCGTCAGAAGCTGTTATCCTTGGCCACTAGACATTTAGCATCAAACCTGGCTTAACAAACAAATGAATCTGGTGCTACCCACCAATATTTCTCATGAATGTTTGTCAGCTTTAAATCATTAGAGAATAGGCTCTGTTTCATGTTGCAACAGCAGAGGTTTTGTAAGATAAAGGAGAGCATTGGCAGCATTATTTGAAAGCATATATAATTCATCTTGCAGCATGAACATCTCTAGACAGTATTAACAAAGCCAAATTCTAGCCTCATTTATACCAGTGCATCAATAGGGATGTATTAGTGTAGCAGAGTTGAATTTTGCTTTCCATCTTTTACATTCATAAACATTAAAGTGCATGAAAACAGAAAACAGCAATAATGAACAACCCTCATGGAAACATTTGTTAGTGACGCTTGGTGTAATGCAACTTGATTTTTTTTTTTTTTGTTCAGACTTGACTACCCTCAGTATTCTTGAAATCAAATTCTGATACTAGAACTGTTGTCCCAAGAATGGCTCTATCATTCTCAATGTGACACTATACTTCCATTCCAGGTTTGGTTTCAACATAAAATAAAATTGTGTTGTAAGCAGCAATGTCTTTCTTATATTTTAAAATTACTCTACTGCATATTCAGACATTTGGTAGTAATGTGTTACAGCCAAAGCTTGGATTTGTCAATGGTGCTAAACAATTACAATGATAAACTCCTAATGGCTAACTTTATTTTTAACAGCACCTTGAGAAAAATGGAAAAGGACTGTTGATCTAAATCATTTAGGGTAGTATTTTCAAAAGAGTTTCTTATTGGCCTAACTCTGCTCCTCTGCCCCTATTAAAGTCAATGGGAACAGAGCTAAGGTAGCACAGGGTACTTCTAAAATCCCACCCTTAAATATGAAATTAGATATGCGTGGAGGGAACTGTTATTTTAATAAACTATGAATACCATCATAGAGAACGTATTATATGGCTGAATTCTCAACTTAGGGTGTAGTCAATACATACAAACCACTCAAGCTCTGCTTTCACAGAGATGGAGGTTGGGTTTAGTTTACATAGTATTACAGGCCATAGCAACTGCAGATGGTCACATATAGTCAAATTTTCTGTGCATCAGGGCTGGATGATCCTAAGGATGGTCAATCCTAGTTTAGAAGGGTAGGAGGGTACTCAGACCAATTCCTTGAGCAACTTCTGAGAGTGCTGATGTGGGAGGAAACCAGGCATATGGCTACCCCGCTTATGTAGAAGTTCTATGCAGAGCCTCCTCACTTGCCTCTAACTAGGGGTCGTAACAGTAACCCCTGTGTGGCTATTGCAAAGGGTAGAGATGAGACCAAGATCAGAGTCTTCCTCATTCATCTCATAATTGCTGGGAGTGGGTATTTTCAGTCCAAAGGATCCTGGACCCTTCTGAGGCGGACAGCTTCATTCCAGAGCTGTGGTATCTTTCAGGAACTCTTTCTGATGGGTCAGTATCCCCAGAAAACAAACAGAGGGAACTTACTTCCTCCTTCCCCTATGTGGAACTGGCCCACCATCTCTGTGCTGATATGTCAAGCTGATGTCCCCCTTCTTAGGAGCTGGTCGAGTAGAGTCATGAATTCCACTCCTTATGATAGAGCAGTCTCCTCTACCCCTTCAGATTTGTGTGCTAAGAGTGTGGGGCATGGCAGACCACAGAATAAAGACCTTCCTAAGCATCTTTGCCTGGAGACTAAAAACTTGTTTGGTGTACAATATGGCGTTCACATTCCTTCGTTAGTACTTTCCAAAGCAACTGCCACACATTGTTAATGAATCCAATAGTCACTTCAACAGTCTCCACATTAGCTTAAATAGCTCATTGAGTCTATCTAAACAAACAATTGACCATCTGGAATCCTATTCCATTGTTTGTGGCTGCACTAATGATTTTAGACTTTCCCCAATTTCCATTGAAAAGATTTGTGAAGTGCTCCTGCATATCAATCTTAATAAAAGCACAAAAGCTGATAACCTAGAACCTAAGCTACTTACATTAGCTGCCAAAGCCAATGCCAGTCCCATTTCCTGATTATACAGCTTTTCTCTTGTGACTGGTGAATCACTTTCATTTTAGAAGTGATCCAAGATCACTCCATTATATCAATGTAGGATTAAATTCAATCAGAATCAATGTGACCCTGATTCAGTTCTGTTGGTGCCTCCTACATTCTGAGGCGATGAGAGGTCATTACACTTTGTATTGATGTTAAAACATCCTATAAAGTTTGAGAACTCAACATTCTACTACTTTTGTCTTTTTTCATGTTTCCAAGGATAAATTTATGGCAATAAACTAGCATCAGTATACTGCAGTGTAATGTCTCAGGTTATCGACAGACTTCCTGAAAAAATGCATTAAAATTCAGGGTCAAATTTTGGCCTCAGTTGTACTTGGATAAATCCAAAGAAGCCAATATACTTCCTCTGAATTTGCATGGATTTACTCTGGAATTATAGGGGTATACCATTGCTTGGATCACTATTATGGGAAGTAAATCAGGTGTAATGCCTCCTGACATAAATATAAAGGGAAGGGTAAACCCCTTTAAAATCCCTCCTGGCCAGAGGACAAATGCTCTCATGTGTAAAGGGTTAAGAAGCTAAAAGTAACCTCGCTGGCACCTGACCAAAATGACCAATGAGGAGACAAGATACTTTCAAAAGCTGGGAGGAGGGAGAGAAACAAAGGGTCTGTGTCTGTCGGTATGCTGCTTTTGCCGGGGGTAGAACAGGAATGGAGTCTTAGAACTTTTAGTAAGTAATCTAGCTAGGTATGCGTTAGATTATGATTTCTTTAAATGGCTGAGAAAAGAACTGTGCTGAATAGAATGACTATTTCTGTCTGTGTGTCTTTTTTGTAACTTAAGGTTTTGCCTAGAGGGATTCTCTATGTTTTGAATCTAATTACCCTGTAAGGTATCTACCATCCTGATTTTACAGGGGTGATTCCTTTACTTCTATTTCTATTAAAAGTCTTCTTGTAAGAAAACTGAATGCTTTTTCATTGTTCTCAGATCCAAGGGTTTGGGTCTGTGGTCACCTATGCAAATTGGTGAGGATTTTTACCAAGCCTTTCCCAGGAAGTGGGGTGCAAGGGTTGGGAGGATTCTGTGGGGAAAGACGTGTCCAAACTACGTTTCCCAGTAAACCCAGTTAGAGTTTGGTGGTGGCAGTGGATATTCCAAGGACAAAGGATAAAATTAATTTGTACATTGGGGAAGTTTTAACCTAAGCTGGTAAAAGTAAGCTTAGGAGGTTTTCATGCAGGTCCCCACATCTGTACCCTAGAGTTCAGAGTGAGGGAAGAACCTTGACACCTCCACACAAGGTAAACATTTGCATAGCAGTAATTCCTGAAGTCCTATCCCAGCATTCGATGGGACTCATGTAACACTTTTTTGTTTGTTTTTTATTTTGGGGGGCAAATTCTTATTTGGTTACTACACATTTCTGATTAGAAACTTGGATGAAATCTTCCAACGATTTTACATACTGCAGTTTCTATTGATCTGACGAAGCATTTGATACAGCAGTTCATCAGCTTCTTCCACAAAAGTTTACCTAAGGATCTTTACTAACCATTTATTTAAATAGCTTGGGTTCAAGACTACCTTATTGAATAATGTCTAAAACCCACCACATATAATTGCAGGTCAGATCTTATATCAGGAGGTAAGCCTGGAACCATTACTTTTCTCAGTTTTTCCTTGTAGCACCCTGCTCCCCTATACAAATGCATACACTCCCCTTTACCTATCACATCAAGTTAATCTCTCATCCTCTCTTTCAAGGCCATGCATTCTCCATCTCAGCTTACATCTTCAGATCTTGCTTCTTCTCCATACCACCCTCACCATCTTCATTCTACCAGCAATACCGGCCCCACCCTGCTTCCTTCCTCTGCTCCTACAATCATACCTTCTTTCATGCTACTACCCATGCAGTGATCTAAAATATCAATGCACCAAAGTCTCGGCCTCTCCTTCCCAAGCATTCACTTCCATGAAGATCACAAACACTAACCTATGACAGTCAAATGCCTTCTCCAACCCAATGTTATGTAAGGAAAGAAATAATTTTAAAACCCCTCTAATTTAACACTTTATGGTCTTCCCATGCCTCGTCTTATTTTTGTTTAAGTTCTTCAACATAGGAATTATTTATTTGTGTCTCATTCAGTGCTGAGCATATCATCAGTGCTTGATAATTAATCATTGGATTGAGGCCAAATCCAGGGAATTAGCACTCTGCTGAGTAGTGCACTGTCTGCTGGGTATCTCATTCTGGAGACCAGGGCAAAGGAATCTTCTCCAAGGCTATGGAGAGGAGACTAGCTGCTCCTTAGAGGCTACCTCACCCCAGTGTTTGAAGCTGCACTATACAGTCTTACTGCTGTTACATCATGGACTGAAAACCTGGAGCATGTACATGTAAGTGAAAATGCATGCAAATAATACCTTATTTTACCAATGTTCCCCTTCTCTTATCGGAGGCATCATCCATCCTTCAAACAGACCTTAATAGAATTTGGATTTATTATTAATTATTATTATACAGACTTACAGGGCTGGCCTTATGGGTGGGAGATCTGGGGGCCCGCCAGGGTTGTCATGGTGGTGGGGGTCACTGTAGTCAAGAGGCAAGGAGTGGGGTGAGCTGGAAATGCAAGGCCATGGAAGGGAGCTCAGGGCAATGGAGGGAGAGGAGGCAGTGGGGCCCAGAGGCGAGGAGGGAGTTTGGAGCCCAGGAAGGTAGCAAGGGCCTTGGTGCCAAAACACAAGTTCACCCAGGGTGCCATTTTCCCTAAGGCCAGCCCTGCAGATTTGTTTGTTTTGAATTCTTTTCTAGCCAAAACTATGTTTCAAATTCCCAGATATTTGCATTATTTCTTCTATTCATAACATAATATTGGAAAAAAAACAACTGTTCAGGAATATGAGACTACCTCAGTCTAGGAATGTTAGTTACAACATTTTCCAAATTTCTCAATCCAAGCACTGCCCAAGTGCTTAAGATAGGAAAGACGTTCTCAAATGGTTGCTCCTTCTTTGCACTGATAAAAAAGATAAAATATTTCATACAGCACCTACAATGGTGATTTTTACCAGCTGGATATTTTATATAAGAAGATTTGCAGTCTTTAGTATGATTATAATTCCTACTCCTAGGATATATATGATAAAAATAATTGATTGAGCCCTTCTTTTACAGCCATTTCCACCGGCTTATATTAGAACTTAAATTTTCTCTCTTTTCCTGGACTGATCAGCCTGACCATTCCTATATCTAATGGTCTTCTGACTCCTTTCCATATAAAACTGAGAAAAAGGAGAAAAATATAGCAGGTTTTGTTTCAGCACCTGTTAGCTGGCACAAATTAGCAGCTCTTCTTAAAATATCACTAGTGTAGTGCTATTTAAAAAAATAAGAAGTGTATAGAGATTTACAAGGACCTGTTTATTGCTACCAACTTATCGCAAAGCTAAAGCTGTGTATAGACACACATATTTGTCATATGCATAACATATATGTGTATTTACATAGGGCTAAATTATGATAGTCTTGCTAATAATGAGTACCACCTTACTACAAAAGTATTCCCATTGACTTACTTGGGCTAAATATGGTGCAAGGTCCTATTCAAGGTGAGTAAGAATATCATATCATCTATAGCATATATGCTATACAGTTACTATGGTCCTCAGGGCCAGGATCCTCCTGAAAATTAAGTAATAAGGATTCAACTGGTAAGAAAAAAATTAAAATACATTTTCTGCAAGCAGTTGTACGTGTTATGTAAAAACTGCACTGATTGAGTCAGAAGTATAGATTTCAAAGGCAGGACGGGGCCATTATGATCTAGTCTGATTTCCTGTACACCATAAAATTTCCCCACTGATTCTTGCATCAAACCTAACAACTTGCGGTGGAGCGAAAGCATATCTTTTACAAAGACATCTAGGCTTGATATAGAGATTTAAGTGATGGAGAATCCACCATGTGCTGTTGGTAATTTATTCTAATGTTTAATTGGAAGATTAGTCACTCTTCCCTGAGGTGGAAGTGCTCTCTCTTCTCTTATGTCTGCATTACATTAAAAACAAAAATGGCATTAGGAAAAAAAAGGATCAGAAATTCTAGGAGTCCAAACAAGATCCATATGCAGTGGTCCCCTCCACATACCAAACCGATCTGACTTGTATGAGAAATGTTCAACTGTCTTTGTGTCAGCATCGCCACAGTGGGCATTTCCTGGGGATAGGCCGGGCAATGAAAGGATATGTAAATAAATAGCAATACCACCACCACTTAGCTCTTATATAGCGCTGTTTTCATCAGCGGAGCTCAGAGGTCAGTGTCGTTATCTCCAGTTTACAGATGGGGAAACAGGCACAGGTTGTGACGTGACTTGCCCAAGGTCACCCAGTAGGCCAGTGGAAGAGCTGGGAGTAGAAGTCAGTCCCAGTCCAGTACTCTATTCTCTAGGCCACACATTGTCCCCAAATGGGCTTGGTGAAGTTGCTCTCTGGCGGTATTAATTTTGAGTCCCCTGCAATCCACAGACTGAGGACTGCCCTTTAAGGGGATTATGAAGGCAGCTGAAGCTCAAGGGGTGTGCTTGTTAGTAGGGCTCTGTTGAAGCCACACTGCCAGGGAACTGTTGTGAGAGGGTGCTGTTGGAATAGAGTTGGTGCAGAATCATAGGGCCTCCATACACATGGCTCTGTCCTTCCACTGGCCTCCCAGGTTTGAAAACGATCTGGGGAGGGGGGGAGGGTTGTGGGTCAGCCACAGAGTTGAAGATGAGGGAGAAACACGCAAGCCCACCACCTGAATGAACCTGTGGGGCACATTTCCATGTGGAAAACCTGTCAGATGTCTTCACCCTTCATCCCATCCTGGGTGTGAGGGAGGAGGAGTCCTCTCTATTTTGCTTTTTTACACGGTCTTTAATCTATTGTAGCAGATTCTTTATTGCCATGGAAACAAAACCATTGTAATAACCTTACATCATTTTAGCCCTCAATTGAGGAAACAGTTCTAAAGATCCTTTTGTGCCACAATTTGTTAAACAGTCCTGACTCATGCAAATAGATTTATATTATTGCTCAGTAAATGTGCTGTTTAATATTAATGGTCATTCATGAGAAACAGTAACTCTTTCAGTGCCACATGACTCCAGTGACATTGTGTCTGTACTTACATGTGGGGCACATGCTCTAACTTAAAGCAAAGCTGCAGAGTGATATGACCCAGTATTTTATCTGGCAGTGAAGACAATCATGTCAAAGAAAAAGTTAATGGAATTTTTGAACTTAAACAATTCTCCAATCTGAACACTCAGATAATATATTGGAAACCCATCATATGGTATTTTCAGTGCAAATACATTTTCCTAACGTAAAATATTCTAAATAGTTTTTGTATAGTTGGATGCTGTGAAGTCTTCACAGATATGCCTGATTACAGCCCTAGAACAAGCAGGTTACCTCAGGCAACAGCATTCCTTTCTGCACAAGATTATTCCTCTTGTTCAGGACCTTACTGTTGCAACATAGGAACTGCCATAGTGGATCAGATCCAATGTCCATCTAGTCCAATAACTTGTCTGACACTGGCCAGCACCAGATGCTTCAGAAGGAGGAGTGGGAATCTTGCAGTGGGCAGATGCAAAAAAGTTCACACAGAACAACATTGATCGATCATTTATGATTGACATTTTTTTTGTCTTCTCAGTTGTCATAATGTTAAAATAAATCAATATGGGTGAAATCCTGGCTCAGTGAAGTCAATGGCAAAACTCCCATGGACTTCAACAGGGCCTGGATTTTACCATATAAGTCTCAGCTATAACATAATTACCAAGTTCAGGAGATCAAACAGCCTCCTCCCACATGGAAAGCTGTGAGGGGACATTTTACAAGCAAGTCTGGAAATATCATGGAGCTTCCCTCATGGAAATTCCCTCTTGTCCCATTAGGAGAGTGATTGAGTCACCTACAGAAAATCAGCCTCCCCACCACGATCCATGGGAAGCCAAGGCCATCTGTGTGGAGACCTCGTAGCTGTTCTGGGGTCCAGTGGCTTCCTCCAAAGCTCCCACAATGTACTTCCAATGACCGTACCCTGGAGTCAGTCTCTCTGGCCATAGCTTCCCCTGCAGCCACACAAGCATTTCCAATCTCAGATTGCAGTAACTTTTCCATGTGAGCTCCATGACGTTAGAAGAGGGACAGTGTGAATCCCCCATACCTGGTTCTGCCACCAAACTATCCCCTCTAATGCCCTGGCCCATCCCGACTCCAGACTTTTTGCAGACCCTGGATCACATGTGAAGGGCTCCATCAGGTCTGGGGATGGGAAATGGGTGCCACAGAGGCACACAGTGCCACTGTTCAGTGTGCAGAAAGGGATATGATGGCATGGAGGGGCCCTCCATGTGGAGACCTGGGGGGAAATGATCAGGGCTGGGCCAGTATAGTTTGTGAGCTACTAAGTACACTATTTTTAATCCAGGTGACCTGCTTTGCTTCTGTATAGTCTGCAGAAGTGCATTAGCTTAAGTAATCTGCTCTACTTAAACAGAGTTAACACAGAGAGAAACAGACTAAAACCAGTTTCACAAATGAGAGCGGTTTACACAATAAGCTACAGCGTGCACTTTCAGTGTGCCACAAAAATCTTTTCAATGGCTTTGTATTCCAGGCACCAG
Source organism: Caretta caretta (assembly GCF_965140235.1). Taxonomy (NCBI): domain Eukaryota; kingdom Metazoa; phylum Chordata; order Testudines; family Cheloniidae; genus Caretta; species Caretta caretta. Next base: position 30,971,945 of record NC_134214.1, read on the forward strand.
AGTCTGGAAGTCTGATATTGATCCAATTATGGTGGCAAGGTAGTAACAACTCACAAAACCAATTCATCCTTACCTTGGGATCTCCGTTTCAATAATATCAATGAATTATATTGACATTTCAACTGAAGGAAAAGACTCCTGTGGCAAAGTTACCACCCCAACACACCCCTCCTAGCTGGATCTGCCATTGTGTAGATCTGATTTAACATAAAGTAACTTGCCTCATTTCTTAATGGCCTTGACTGGAAAGGTGAATGGAAGCTCAAGTTGCAAATAGGGGCTGAATGAGCAGTATACAGGAGTCAGGATGTCTGTGCTAGCTAAGATAAGCAGGAACACCCTCATGCAAGGTACAATGGACAAGAAAAATGTGGAACATAAAGATCAGATTCTACATGAACAGCACATGGATGGAGCATGCTGCACAGCGATTGGTTCCTGGAAAGTAACCATGCCAATCATGAAGCATCTGATGCAATGTATAGTTAAGAACGTAATGTGTAGATGTATATAAAGGAAGTGTTTTTCAGTTTAACTTTAGCCTAACCCTGTAGGCTAGTCTGATCAACTCAGTATAGCTTTGCTCTGTGCCAAATAAAGGAACCTGAGTGATTAAATCTGGAGTCAACCTGAGTTTTTTGGATCCCAGAGAACTGGATGAAGAGTTTACCAGAACTGGACATGGTGTTCTGAATAAGCCAAGTGGAAAAGGTCTTGGAGAGAATCCCAACACATTGCACCACCCTTGCCTCAAGTTTTCCCCACCGTGTGTTGGCCAGCTCCAGCTACAAGAGAATTCTGGCTCTCTAGCTAGACCACTTTGCAGAGTCCTGCTCCTTCTGAAACAACAGAGTCCTTTACAAAAGTCCAACAGAAACAGAACGAAAAACTAAGCCTTCAGCCCAGGTAGGCTCATATGGCAGCCACCTTGTCACAGGTGTGCCTCTACTGCTTTAGACTGTCCTGCCTACCGACAGGCTTCTGTGCCTTGATTAACTCCACAACTGGCACATTCCTCTCCTCACTCAGGGTGTGAAGCTGCTCGTCAGGGCCCCCGTCTCCAGTCCAGCTTCCAGAGAATCTTGCCTGCTCTATTTCTCAGGCTACTTTCCTAGACAGCAGGAACACTCCACATCCTCCCCTCTCCATCTGGGTTCACCAAGCTCTTTGGGAAGGGGGAAGCCGCTAGCTGGGCATTATCTCTACTTAGGCCTAGCAAACCCACCAGATGCACCTAGGCTGGTTAATTAGTTTGTGTCTTTTTGTAACTTAAGGTTTTGCCTAGAGGGTTCTCTATGTTTTGAATCTGATTACCCTGTAAGGTATTTACCATCCTGATTTTACAGAGGTGATTATTTTTACTTTTTCTTCAATTAAAATTCTTCTTTTAAGAACCTGATTGCTTTTTCATTGTTCTTAAGATCCAAGGGTTTGGGTCTGTGTTCACCGATGCAAATTGGTGAGGATTTTTATCAAGCCTTCCCCAGGAAAGGGGGTGTAGGGTTTGGGAGGATTTTGGGGGGAAAGACGTTTCCAAGCGGGCTCTTTCCCCATTATATATTTGTTAGACGCTTGGTGGTGGCATCAATAAAGTCCAAGGGCAAAAGGTAAAATAGTTTGTACCTTGGGGAAGTTTTAACCTAAGCTGGTAAAAATAAGCTTAGGGGGTCTTTCATGCCGGTCCCCACATCTGTACCCTAGAGTTCAGAGTGGGGAAGGAACCTTGACAACTGTTCAGGTTTAGGACTCAGAGCTTCCTGTCCTAGCAGTGAACTATGGCAACCCCCTAGTATCTAGTGCACCACAGGTTAGAAGAGTCTATTGAGATGACTAAATAGCTGCTGGCAGACTTGTAGGTTACGTATTTGCATTCAAGCCCATTTCTATATTCTAGGTGAATTAACACAAAAAAACAATTTTAAGAGCAACATAAACTGACCCCCAGCAACGCAGGGATAAGGAGCTAATGTTCAAAGCTGCTAGTCTGTTAGAAATAAGGGAGAATTCACAATCACAGCACTATCTAAAAAAGTAATTCCAAACACATGTTGTCCTTGAAAACTCTTCTTGCTGTTAATGAATTAACATGTAGTTTCCCCAACCTCAAATGAAGCCTAATTTTCATAATTCACACATGATGAAAGCCTTGTAAAATCACTAGAGAGGAAAAAACTAATTTGCATCCTATTGCAACTTAATGTCATTTAATATCCCATACCTTTCTGGCCAAGATGTACTGAACAGTTTGTAAGTAATTGTATGCTGGCAGCACACTGTGCTCAACAGGGTGTGAACGGAAATTGTATAACCGCCTTGCTGATCAGTGAACAATAATTTTAAGCATGCCAAGAAGATTATGAAAATCAAACCAGACACTAATATCACTAATCAGAAGTTTGGACCCAATTCTGATCTCAGTTATACCAGTGTAGATCAGCAGTAACTTTAGTCAGAATCTATCATTTGGTTTCATCAACATTCCATATATCCCCCTTCACCAGCACCCCAGTGTACTTTCAATAAGGTGCTTGCTTTGCATACTGAACCCTTGACCTGAATTTACTTAGCTAATTAGCACATGGGTGCCATGGCAGAAGCAGGTATCACACAGAGTTCAGTACTTGTGCAGCTCTGATTATCCTTTCTTATTATAAACCACACTATCCTTTGTTATGTTCATCCACTGAAAAGTGACAGAGCCTGACTTCAGATTTTGAATTTGATATGATGAGGACAGCGTAACATGGAAAAGTGTTCTGGGAACATGCACTCTCTTCATTTCAAAGGATGGAGGCCTGCTGCATTTAATCAAGGTATAACTGACCTACATTGACCCAGGGAGTACTGAAGAGATCTATTGATGGCATGCAATGGTTTAAATTGGATCTAGGTAGAAACAAAAATGGTGCTCAAATATTTTTGCAAATAAAAGCATTGCATTTGATTTGTTACAATTCATGTGGTGAGAGTATTTTTTTATTTGAGAGTATTTGTGAGGATCACTGACTGTTCATTTAATTTCATGCTGATTTGTCCAAAATTGCATTACAGAAGTCCATTGTTTATTATTTCTCAGTCTGCTTAAAAACTTTGTCATCCAATCAGGGAGCAGATGTATCATCATCATGTGACTTGGTCACTGAAAACACAACAAATGACAAATGGATAAAGTAAACATTTTGTAAACAATTTTGACTTTGTCAATTTAGATATTGTTGGAAAATACTTATGAACAACAAATACACGGGCAAAAGTAATAGGGAATGGAATCTAATGCACAGGACAGGGAATTACTTCATCTCCAGTGTGTGTGGATGAGAGGCTCAGTTGTCACCCATCAATAATTCTAAGTCCACCAATTGGAATCTTACTCTTTCTCCAGGACAAACCATTCACTTTCTTTCACTGTGAGAGTGAAACAGCCATATTTAGTTCAACTGTATCAATTAGCTTGTGCCCCTGCAACAAGACCTACATAGTTACTTCAAAGTCCAAAAAGCATCCAGTCAACTCAATGAGTCACTAAATTCCATGGTTCCCTGACATGCAGTGCCATACCACACCCACACACTACCTAGATAATAATTTGCCTATATGGAACAGAGGGCGAGATAATTATGGCAGTGAGCAAAGCAGGAAGAAACACCACTTCTGGACAGTACTAGCTACACTCTGCCACTCACAGGCCAATCCCAGCTCCTTTTAAAAGACCCTGGCGTGGAGCAATGGAAACCCCTTAGGGATGCAAAGGGATGTCACTGGCCAGTGAGTGCTGAAGTACCACCCCAAGAGCGGGTTCACCTGCTTGTCTCTGTCCCACAATCCAGAGCTGGTTGGGTGGCCCTTATTAAAGGTGTTAACCCTTTTCATTTCCAAATCACTTTTTGATTGCCTAATATAAAACTTTCAAGAGCTGATGTAGGACTTACATTTGTATAATCCATGCTTAGTACTCAGACCCCCACCTTCCACTCTGGAAACATTTTACTTTTTTAAAGAAGGAAAACTGAAGCAGCCATATGACACAAAATGTTGTTTTATCTTGAAAAACAAACCCAATAAGAATTCTATTCCTCAACAACAGACTTCCTTAAAGTAGAAGTATTCAAAAGAAAGAAAATCAGAAAGACATATCAAGGGACAGCAATCAGCCATTTTGTCAAAAAAATCCCTTTGATTCTTTATTCCTCTGAACCACTCTCCCTGAATTTCCATAGCTGCTTCTCCTTATATACTACCCATTTAACTGGCTGTTTCACTAAAGAACATCAATCAAATCATTTTTTTTTAAAAAAAACATACTATAGTTACTGAAATATATCTCTACCTTCAGTTTTGAACACAAATCACTAATTCATACATATAAATATATCTAACACTAAAAAAACACTTATGTAAACAACAATTAAAATGCATGATCCTTCTGAAATATCTCAGGTGCAGATATACATTGCTAATAAACTACAAATGGAGAATCTTTCAACAAGAAAGAGAGGGCTAAAATCAAATATTACACACACTTTGTTCTTATCTGAAAGGAACACAAACAGAATTGTTAACTCACACAAAATATAAACATGGTGAGTGGCTGAAATTAAGAGACCAGATGAGGCATGGTAAAGCCAGAGAAAGCTCTCTTTTGTTCTCACATTTATTGAAACCACCTGGAATGCATATAAAAACAAAATAAAACAAGGCACATAGTCCAAAGACATCCATGTTTGATTAGATTCTAATTTATACAAAACTATTGATTGTATTCTTTAAAGTTTGTGTTTTTATTGTACTATAGTAAAAAGGATCAGCAAATAAAACAAAGGCTACATATCCCTTAAAACTTATGACAAACGAGGCACTTTAGCTTTTGTAAAATAATTTGCAACATACTGACAAATTTCCCCCATTGTGTTTTTATTTCCACATTCAGCTCCCTTATATAAAGTGAAAAAACAATGTGCTTTCCCCATTTCTAGCATCTGATACTAGCATCTATTTACAAGTTTATCATTTTTATCAACATTTTGTTTAATTGCTCTGCACTTAATAAAACAATACCCTGACATATTTGCTTTTGCTCCTCTGTACCTGCTGTTTCCTTATTCAAACTCTATAGACTAATTGACTCATTCACTTGTTAAGAATTCTTTTGAAATCCCTATTATCTTCTTGCTTTGAGACAACTAAAAAGGGATACAAGCAACGTAATACTTTAACGGAAGTTCAGAGGCTGCAGGTAAAAACAGCTGCTTTTTTCAAAAGCAGAATTATGGCTTTATTAATGATTACACAGAGGTCTTTGACATCTCAGATGATTTTGAGGAAAGAACATTAGATACATTTGAGTACTCTGGCAAACAATCTCTGATACAAACTATCAAAGAAAAAAAGAGACAAAGCAGATGTAGAGGGTGACGCTATTTGTTCTGATTATGCATGATACAAGCTTCTCAGATAGAAGTTAAAAAAATTCCTCCCCATTGCCTGGACTAAGCATTAGAGCTACTTTGGGATGCTGTGTAAATAACTATGAATTTGGAGATTGTTCGTTGAGTAAGGTACATGAATAATGGAGGCGAATCTGGCCCAGAATAATATTTGCACTTTACACAAACGGTTTCATATAGTCTTCCTCTACCGTTTGTTACCAAAACTTTTCCTCTGATTCCAGCACGCTAGCTTCCAAGATAAGGGAACAAGTACAGCAGGTTAAATACCTTCTTATTGAAAGGCTTTGTATGAATTTCTAGCACTGCTGATTAGGTCAAGGATTGCAGCTATGATGAGTAAGTTTCAAGGTTTCAAAGCATCAGACAGATAGATCAGTTTTCTCTGCAGCTAACATCACTGAATTAGAAAATGTGAAAGGAGGGTATCTGAATGGCTGGGTGCTATTAGTCTCTAACAGCTGCTAGACAAGCTTACAGAGCTCTGTATGGATTTTTGAGAGTGTGCAGTGGTGCAGCTTCCTTCTACCAGCTGCAGGGGATATAAGCCCACAAACAATGGATTCACAACAGGTGAAATTACACATTGCATTATTTGGCAGGGGAGAGGTCTGTCCGAGAATGGCATGCTGACCAATATCTGAGACTTTCTGTACTGTGGTTAGTGTGACAAATGTAACAAGAGCACTTGCAGTCCAGAGGTCTTGTAAATTCAAGTCAGCGTATGCATCAACCCTTCAGAACTAACCTCAGACCCACCTTTAAATACATCTCAGTATCCTAAATCTCAAATTCAATCAATCACAGGACATTTAAACCTGTGGTGCATTTCTGCTCCAGTACCAAGTGCTCAGTAAGAAAAGGTGCGCCTAATCCTCTCAGATGTGAATTTTTCAGATACACAAATACTGTATGGCAGCAGCAACACCTGACTTGCACATTTGTCATTATGAAATGAAAGATCCCTTCCCTCTTCCAAACACTAAAGGCCAGATCGTGGCCAGGGCTGTGGAGATCCATAAATGGAATCATTCCCCACCCTGCATCTCCACCGCAGGTTCAGAGAGAGAAGCAGTGGTGCATCCATTACCTTCCCTACACCTGAGCAGGTTAATAGATGGTGGCACGGAGATGTGGGAAATGGGAAGAACACTGGCACTGCTGCCAATGTGTGTGTTAGATCGATGTGGGGGTGAATAGTGATCTGTTCCTGGAATGAGCCAATTGTACTAGCTCTGTGGAGCAAGGCGGGAGCAGGAAAGAATCATGCCTCTCTGAGGCTACACTTTGTCCCAGTCTCAGGGTTTAGTGTAATCACAAGAGCCCCAATCTTGAATTTTGGAGATGAGAAGTTATTGGATAATGGAAACAAACAACTGGAGGTCAGTCAAGGCTGAGCTCAACCTACAGGCCAGCAGGCAGGCACTCACATAGGCACAGAGCATGTTCAACACCTCTGGTGTCCCAGGGGATTTGCTCTGTGAATATTTCTTCCAATGAAAGTAGGTCAGTGTGGTCAAGAATACCATCTGAGAAACCAGGAAATACTGTAGTTCATACTGATTAAATAAAACTTCCATGTGTTCCCTCTGCAAAATAAGCTCCCCTCAAGCAAGATAATCTGTAGTGTGCACTCACTTAGCTTTGAACTACTATACATGGAACACCATGCTGTTAACCTCCAAATGTGACCCATTCTGAAATGTTTATAGTCTAGTGTGGTGTGTTCTCTGAATCGCATATATCAGTCCTTACCCTAGAAAATAATGAGCAAATTTCTATTCCAAGGGCACTTTTCACGAGAATTCACACTGTAGCTTTAACAGAGATTGAACGCTCTATGAAGGAAATAATGGAGCAACTTGAGAAATATAAGGGCAGTAAATCGCCACCATATGGTTTGGATGTTCTGAAAGAAATGAACTATGCACGAGCAGCGTTTCTGAGGGGCTATGCAATGTGACCTTAAAAAGCAATTCTTCCCAAACATAGAGAGTCCTCTTTTACCTACGTTCTCCAAAGGAGCCAAGAAAAATCCTAGGAACTAGAGAGGCATGAGACTAACCTTAGCCTGGGGAAGCTACTTAAGAGTCTAATTAAGCATAATATACTGTGATTATATCCTAATTGGCTCAAATTAGAACAACTTCTATAAGAAACATTAATGCCTCTGTAACCAATTAGGATTCTTTGAGGAAGTTTGTCCAGTAGATAAAATAGGCCCAGTAACCCATACAAAGACTGCATCTTTATGCTCTGCTTACCATCAAGCCTGTTTGTTGGCTAGAGGAACTTGATACTGGAGGTTACAGAGACAAATACTGAAGCTGTATTTTCAGAAAGCACTGGATAACGTTGTGATCACTAGTAGCAACAAGCTATGCCAGCTGGGATAATGATAAGGGTGATAACATTCCAAACTCCACACAAGGTCAAAAAGATTTTTCCATTGTAAAACTGATACCGCAGGTGGGTCATCTGGAGCAGGGACTGAAGCTGAGATGTCAGGAATGTAAAATATGAGCCTCTATTCCCTAGGTTCAAACCCCCATCTCTTTGAGACTGTAGCAGGCTCATCTATCTCCAGTTGGCCTAGCCAGCACTATGAAGCAGGCATAGCTTACATGTTTTCCCCTGAAACATCAGATATTGGCTAAGGCACAGATGGGATGCCTGGCTAGACAGGTGAACAATCTCAGAGTACAGCAAGTCTATGGACCATTTGCCTGTCTATGTAGGATAAAACCACATAAGGGTCAGAAAACTGAATTTGCATTTATGGAGTTTCCATCTGATCGTTCCACTGGTGAATTCAGCAGCATGTTAAGGAACCAACTTGATATGCACAGAGGCGTTGGTACAGCCAGAGAACCAGGGCACCCAAAGGGCTGCTGCCTTGGTGCCCTTGTGCTCCCCAGTGGAGATCCAGCTCTGCCTATGCTGATATTTCAGCACATACATACAGAGGGGACTGTTTACACCCCAGGCTCCCAAATAACTCCACTTTCCCCCCAAATCCTACCCCTATATCTTATAGCCACAATTACCCCTACCCTCCACTTTCTTAGTGCATAAAGTCTCAGCTCTCGTTCAGCTGAGACACATTATACAGTCCTGCTTCTCTCTGACCTCTACACGGAGCACCATTCCCTACCCCCCGCACAAACACAGCTCTACATGGCTTGCTGCTCCCTTGTACGTCTGCTTCTCTACTTGCATTAACTGTATGCTACTCCTGTGTGAGGGGAATTCTCCATCAGTCCCTTGTGTCTTCTGTGAAGCCCTTACATGCCACTCCAGCAGCTTCTTGGAGCCGAGCATTGGTGGTGGGGGGGGGGTTGTCCCCATTTTATTCAGGGGGGAAAATCTCACAACAGTTTCATCTTTAAATGCTTTCTCTGCTAAACAGAATGAAAGCTTGATTTTTTAAAATGGATTATTCAGTACTCTTTTGAAGAGCAAGATTGATATTTTTGTAGACTAACTTCAAAAAAATTAAGTGTGAAATAAAGAGATCTGAATCCTACTTTATATGCAAATCTGAATGCAACCTTAACTTTGGGGCTACTTAAGCATGGTACATGATTGTTTGTTAAGTACCAGCAAAAGTATTAGGAAATCAGATAATGGTTGCTAGCACTGATTAACGTAATGCGGATAGATAAGTCAGCTCTGTTTATTTTCCGTAAAATCTCAGCAATCAATGAAAAGTCCTTATGGTTAAAGAAAATGATACCAAAGTACTAGAGAGAAGAGACTATATAAAACATAATATCTGAAAGTTATGATAGGGAGGAAAAAAAGGGGGGAAAGCATAAAATACATGAAGTACTTGAGATTTTCAGGATACCATTTAATAGTTGCAGCAGGTATATGATTCAGTTTGTATCCCACAAATGCATTTACATCAATGAACTTATCTTTAAGGACTATAATATTTGTTAAAGGTCTTTGCACTCAGTAATGGTCACAGGTTCAGTTACCAAAATGTCTGGACAGTTTAAATGTTGGGTTGTTTTGTTTTTAACTGCTTGATAATGATTAATTTTGCAATGTGTTTAATATTCTCTTTGGAAACTTCACAGAGCTTACTCTTCATTTGAAATGTTTGAATTTGCTAAGGAAGACTGGCCAACTTACTGCTCTGCTAATTTGGAGTCATCTTTTTTGCGGCATCCCTTTATCCACATTTTCTGACTGAGTCAGACTGTTATTAAGGCTACCGAGGCTAGTTGACAGGTGCATGAGCCAATTATGGTACACTGCTATTGAATGAAAAAAAAAAGTGACAGTTTTACTGTTAAACACTTGGTTGCACATGATCATTAAGAGCTTGTATTGATCCTCTTGCAAACTACAGTAGTTTTTACCTGGTTAGAAAATTATGATAATACACTTTTTTATATATTGGTCAAAAGCATAACTTCATACAATATCAGTGGAACAGACATCCCCAAAAATACCACATAAGAAAACAGAAAAGCTACAACATTTCCATAGTGATATGTAATACTGATTTGACTATTCTTCCTGAATTATCCTTTACAAATATCATCTCAGAGACCAGGGAGGTGCTAGTTCTTGTCTACAGTAAGAAATGTCTAGAATACTCTATACGCTTCTGGGCCCTGAGAATGAGATTGAGCAATTGGAGAGAAGTTAGAGAAGGACAACAAAAATACTTCAGGGATTGGAGTGATACATTTAGATAGATTCAAATCCCTAGGGTGAAATCCTGTCTCCACTGACCTCATTCAAGCCTGGATTTCATCCCTAATCACATCAGCCACACTATCAGAGGCTCGTTCACCTGCACATCTACCAATGTGATATATGCCATCATGTGCCAGCAATGCCCCTCTGCCATGTACATTGGTCAAACTGGACAGTCTATGTAAAAGAATAAATGGACAAATCAGACGTCAAGAATTATAACATTCAAAAACCAGTCGGAGAACACTTCAATCTCTTTGGTCACTCAATTACAGACCTAAAAGTGGCAATTCTTCAACAAAAAAACTTCAAAAACAGACTCCAATGAGAGACTGCTGAATTGGAATTAATTTGCAAACTGGATACAATTAATTTAGGCTTGAATAGAGACTGGGAGTGGATGGGTCATTACACAAAGTAAAATGATTTCCCCATGTTTATTCCCCCCCCACTGTTCCTCAGACATTCTTGTCCCCCCAGTATACTGTAGTTAGCCACATTTCTGGTCCCATTTAGCCTTTGTTTTTCCAAGGGATCTGCTGAGCTTTCCCTGCTTTATCACTTGGCTTTTTGTCCATAGCTTAGGCAGTTTTGATATGGTGGGTGCAAGATCACAAGCAAGGTATGCACACAGTCCCATACAACACTGTTGGCCAGCAGGCTCCAAAATCACCCAAAGGCACATGCAGCAGCTAGAATGGAAATCCATCTCGAAGGGACCACAGCTATTATAGTAACCATTCTTTTTTGTAACAAATCTGAACAAACATACAGTTTTTCCAAGTCTTGCACTGAATTTGAGGGTTCAGCCAATCTAACACTTTTACCAAAACTGGTAGCTTGTTAAACCATGTGGTCAAGTTTGTCCATATAATGAAGGCACCGTCATGCACTGTAGACACTGAACTTCTGCAAATTAAATCTCTTCCCCCCCCCCCATCTTTTGCTTCCCTCTTTGTTACATGATTAACTAAACCTCCAGATCTGATCATTATTAAAATTTGGAAAAGTATGGATCCAGAATCCACTCAGAACTTTAAGGCTTGGGCCCATTTCTAGGCAGCAAAACCTTTTAATTTACACAATATACAGAGTTTTGTAATGTAAGTGATGCAGTCTGATTCTAAAACTTTATCTTGAAGTCTAATTTTCAAGTACCTCATGATTATTGCAAGTTTGAAACAAGTTCCTGCTTGTCTTTTTTATACTCAGTCCAGCTTTGAGGAACATGCCAGGCCATATCCCTATTACAGGGATTTAGGAATGGGAGAGAACAAAATAATGGTTACTATAGTACAGTAAATCCTGCCTTAGAGATCACCTCTGAAGAGAGACCATCTGTCATGAGTGAGGCAGAGGCCACGGACCACCACCTTTGAAGAGAGACCGCCTCTTACAAGAGACCATTTTTATGAAGTGGTTGCTCTTGGCAGGTTTTACTGTAACTAGTAAGAAATTAGATAAAACCTGTGAGCCAATTCTTCAGCTGGTATAAATCAACATAGCTTCACTAACTTCGGTGGGACCTACGCTGATTTACTCTAGTTGAGGATCTGGCATATGTTTGAAATATAGTACGTCACCATCAGGACATCCATGGTCAAGTAACAGTTTCTTCATTCTCAAATTCATATTCACCTATCAAATCTTTCTGCTTTGCATTGAAAAAGACAGCAACCTAGTCATGTCTACTGGTTTCCTTGGCCCACTTGATGATTGTGATATAATACCCCAGAAATATCAGAAAAGCCTACGGGTCACGGATTCTGAAAGCATGAGGAGGGAATACTGGTTTAGCTAGAAAGTTGGAGCCAAACTTCATGGCCTGACAGAGCAATCTGTGGGCATGAAGAATTTTCTTTTAAAGAAGGGTAAATTATAAAAGTGAATTCTTCCATACAAAGCTGGTGATATTTGTATTTAGCTGAAGCTGATGTGGAAGTATTTCCATTCCAAAGCAGCCGTATTAGTAGCAAGGTTTTCATTGATATTATAAGTGGTCACAGAGGGTGACTCCAAGTAAAAGCCTGTTTAAAGCAGCCATCAGAGGGAAACATATGGCTACATAAAATAATGTTGAGTCAGCATATAAAAATGGTGCTTTTCGCTGTTTTTGTACTGAAGATTACACTTTCTAATCCAAATATAACAATGTTAAAAACCTTGCAGAAGAACACAATGACTATCACTGCAGTGACAGACAACAATAGCAAAGGGAAAGACGGAGGGATCGGTATCTCTAGAAATAGAGGACAGCTATTCAAATGAAATTAGTCTATGTTGCCAAGCATTTGCCCTGTTGCACTTTGCTTGGGAAAGGGAATGGCTGTTTGGCACAGAAGATATAGCCTGGTTTGCAACTCAGGCTCCAAATCAGTGAGGTACTTCAGCATATGCTTAACTTTAAGCCTGTGAGTAATCCCACTGAAGTCTAAATTTTTCCCCATCCCCACATACTGTCTCTTCCTGCACAACAATCCTCCCCATACAGAACATAAAACAAAACTGGGAAAAGACTCAAAATGATTCCTAATAGAAGGCTCCTATGCACCTCTCAGAGCCAGTAATGTGCTGAGAAGCAAGTAGTGCTTGAAAAGCACTGGGCAGAGAAAACGAGGGAGGACAATGCTCAGAAATTAGACGTTTCCTTCCCCTCACTCCTTGTGTGCTGACCTTTTGGTGCCATAGAGCATTAGGGGTAAGCAGGGCCTGGAAATGCCCCCATCTTTGCAGATAGAGTTACTCTCTGCATTGTACAGCTCTGCTGGCAACACTAGTTATGCATTTGGCTGACATAGGGGTGGGTGCAGAGGCCAAAGCGATGGAGCTCCTTGAGCCTTCTCCCAATACTTGGTCAGGGACAGTCATAATAGGACTTTTCCTCCACTGCTTTACCTAGGGAGGCAGCTGCCATGTGCAGAAATTAAAGGGTTAAAATACACAAATAGGAACTAAGCAGAGAACTTAGTCACTAGGAATGTTCCTGTTCAACCTAAAGTTTTGTGCCATGAATACTCTTGCTGTTTAATGGAGACAATTGGATGTGACAACTAACTTCTATAGGGCTTGGTTTAGAGATTCATATCTGAAAAATTAAACTAGGATTTACAGCGTCAAAAGTGATTTCAGGAAACAGACTCCAGTAGAGGTTTTGCAGGCTAGGTCTATGAAAGGGTAATACATTGTATTCAACATGATATTAGGGGGTGTCCAAAGGGAGAGTTTACTGCACACTGAGTTGACATGCATTAGTTGGTGTGAGGTACTAAGCTGCAGGAGTAATGGGGACATGGGACAGCCATGCCCTGTTTCAATTTGAATCACTGTGACACATGGCAGGGGCTTGGTGTGCACTAAACATGCAGTACTCTGGGAGGGTACCCCATAATCTGCTCGTGCTGTATTTTGCAATATTTGTAAGAGTAAGGAAGAAAGCCTTAACTATAGGTGGGAGGTGGAGGTGCAGAGACTTGCCCAGTGGTATGAGCAGCCAGCAAGGGATCAACTACAAAGTATAAACCACCAGAGCAACAATGTAAGGGTTGCCTTTTGTTCTTACTTGGAGGCTGGTACCTGAAAACATGCAGCTCTCATCCCAGAGTCGGGAGCGAGACAGGATTTTGAACATTGGAGTTGATTTCATGGGTGCTAGAAATGGCAGGTTATGTTACAAAAGCATACACACAGTGTAAAATAAAGAGTAAAAACTTACAACACTGCTAATTTGAATATTGGTGGGTTTGCATGCATCATTCATTGTAGATGCTTTGACTTATGTGGTTTTTATTGCACAAATTATGCCAGTAAATATAAAACTTTGAAAAAACACAATCATCGTGAGTAAAGATGTTAAACATGGAGACACAGCTAAAGAGTGAACAAGGGTGACATTCACACATAGTGAAGTGGAAGAGGCAGCATACATACAGTGAGGGGGAAGAGAGGAGACTCATGTTCACAAGCAGCCTTACATTTTGCCATTGCTGCTTCTGCCTTCTGGGATTGAGAGTTGAGGCTCAAAACTGCAAGATACATTGGATAGCTCAAAAATGGTGGGCTCCTACGTGGTGGTGTTCTTGCTGCCCCTTGCTGGGCAGTTGGGGCTATAGCAGGAACATCTGCTGGTGTTCTCAGTACCCTGTATACTCCAGGAGCTGCAAAGCATAGCTGGGTCTTGGCTTAACGTACAGCATTGTCTGCTGGCGTATTAGCAGCATGTTCTGCCTGTTCATTGCCTCCAGGAGATGCTTCTGCATGTCTCTGTCTTTCTCTAAAGTGCCTTTGGTCATGGCAATGCTGTCTTGGGCCAGTTCAGTGTCATCTCTAGATAGCAGCCTTTCTTCTCTCAGATATCCAAAATACTCTCCAGTTCTCTGTAGTTTTTCCTTGATTCTGTAAGGAGGGCTCCAATTATTTCTTTGGACCTCTGATTCTTCCACCTCAGGTTGGCTGCTGCTCAGCCATTGATAAAGATCCTATCCTTGGGGTCTCACCACTGTAGGTATCGTGGCTAGGGAAGCAGAGAAAAAAAACAAGCAGTTATTGCTCAGATTAGTACTGATTCCACAGAAGAAATTGCAGAAATTTTTGTTATCCTCTTTTTTTGAATACCATTCAATGAAATTCATCCCAGCTGTTGGGAGACCTCAGAGATGGTAAATGGTGGGTGCATAGGGGCTATATTGGGATGCTGGGATTTATATTCCCAGTTTGGGGGTTGCAGTTTATGCTATGCCTTGAAGGATATGGGTGAAGGATGTTCCTAGTTTGGGGCGGGGGAGAGGAAGATTGTAAAGCAATCTCCTCTAAGTTGCCCTGACCCTCAATGATATTACATCAAGACAGGTGACTATGAGGCAGAAAAGGTGCTTTTTCAAAAACACAAAGTGCAGACCAATCAGATATTCTGTGATAGTATTTACTAAGATGGTCCCCTCTCCCCCAGAAGTGCTGCAGGAGCAGAAGGGAATCACAAGCTATGCTGGGGCAAAGATTATGCTGCCATACTCCTGAACATCTGTTCTGAAATTGAGCAATTTCTCACTTGTAGATTCTGCTTCATCACCCCTGCAGAAA
Source organism: Caretta caretta (assembly GCF_965140235.1). NCBI lineage: Eukaryota > Metazoa > Chordata > Testudines > Cheloniidae > Caretta > Caretta caretta. The sequence continues at coordinate 30,987,178 of NC_134214.1, forward strand.
TTATAGAGAAAAACAGATCAGGTTCTGCACTGATTGTCTGAAACTTTAATGGATCCCAGTCTGGTTCTATGAAATAGGTAAGGCTGTGAATCATACTGCACCTTTGTTTGCTTGATTGCAACAATGATGAACATCAGCCAATTGCCTTAATAGCTGTATTACTATACTATCCCTAACAGTCTTTTCATGTATGAATCCCTGTTTGAAATGCTGTTACAGGTACATACACTTCATCTGAGACCACTGGCCTTATCATCGGTATAGGCAAGCAATGCTCACGCATGTAAACTGTGAAAACTAACCAGCCCCCCACTTCCGCCCTGTAACAACCGTTTCAATAAACTTTTGAATGTCACACAACTACATAGTTTCATTATTTTAATCTGCTGTGCAAGGGGAAGGGAGGAGCAGAGGTTGTAGCTGCACCATGAGGCCAACATTTTGAGTAGGCAAATGGGGTGGGGAACATGGGTATGCACCTTCTGTGGCATAGGTTTGTATACAGCCAATGGTTAGGGCATCAGTACAAGATAGAAGCCGATTACCTGGCCCAGCCACCATTTTGAAAATGTACTTGAGGGAGCACAACTGGGGGAGAGAGGGAGGGAGGTGGAGGTTGAAGAGGCTGCTTGCTCACATCCTCTCAAAACACTCATGGTCAGTGGGCACCTGGATCTGAAGTTAGCCCAGCTGTATAGTCTAATAAATTGTAAAGATAGAAACATACTTACATGCCAAGCATCCTCTTCCTGTCCCCTGGGCTGGATTTAGAGCTAGGAAGCCAGCCTGATTCCCACATGGCCACCCTCAGGGTCCCAAGTTCTTAAGAGATCTGGCTGTACAGGGAGATCTTGCCACGGTCTTCCTCCTCCTCTGAAGAGCCATGGTCAACCTGAGTGGCAAGGAATTTGGGACCTTTAATGGCGTGTCACTAAAAAAATCCTGTCCAGGTCTGTTTTTGGAATCCCTTCTGGTCAGCATCCTGGCTGTGAACTTTTTCAGTCATCTGCTTAGGGATGTTCTCAAAAAATTTCTTATTGCAGTGGTTGGTTGCAAGGACTTTCTGCATTGTCGCTTCTCCCCAGATAGTAAGGAGATCAAGGATCTCACCACAGCTCCAAATGGCTGCACAAGGCATAGAATCATATAAGAGTAGGACTGGGACCTTGAGAGGTCATCTAGTCCATCCCCCTGCACTGAGGCAGGATCAAGTAAACCTAGCCCATCCCAGACAACTGTTTGCCCAACCTTTTCTTAACCTCCAGTGGTAACCTATTCCAAGACGTTGTAAGGCTAATAGAGTAGTATTGACAGGTTTCAGAGTAGCAGCCATGTTAGTCTGTATCCACAAAAGCAGGAGGACTTGTGGCACCTTCGAGACTAACAAATTTATTAGAGCATAAGCGTTCGTGGGCTACAGCCCACTTCATATCTATCTATCTTCTTACTATATGTTCCATTCTATGCATCCAATGAAGTGGGCTGTAGCCCACGAACACTTATGCTCTAATAAATTTGTTAGTCTCGAAGGTGCCACAAGTACTCCTGTTCTTTTTGTAATGACAATATATTCAAACCCAGGAGCAAATGGGCTGATCATAGCCCTGTGCCAGTTTTTGAATGGGGGAGAGGACAGCTGGTCAACTTAACCCCAGAGCAGCATGGATAGAGTCCAGGTATGAAGACAAGTTGGTCAAAGCAGTGTGGGATAGCAGTTGGAGGACTGACAAAGCAATGCATAAAAGCATTATGTGCACACAAACAGTAGTCCACACTAACTCAATTCACAGTGTACTTACTCCACTTTGAAATTGGATTAAATAATTCACAGCAAATAAGGAGTTAATGTAATTCAAGGGTTTGCTTCATCTTTATGTTGGCACTTTCAATGCACATTAGCTCAAGTTAGAACAAACTAAACCACACCTATGTAGATAAATGCTTGAAGTGTGGTGTTTACCAGTAAAAGCACTTTAAATTTGAATACAATAAATTACTATACTACTTTGCATTTACATGGCACTTTTCATTAATAGCTGTCAAAGTGCTTTACAAAAGTAAGTACCATTGTTTTTCAGTTTTACAGATGGAGAGAGAGGCTGAGTAGCTAACACAAGGTCACAGTCAGTATAAGAGTTGGGAATAGAACCAAGGTCTTAACTTCCACCCTTGTGATCACTCCGTTAGGCTACAATTCATAGTTGCCTGAAGGCTATTATTTCCTGTCATAAGACCAGAAAGCTGTTTTCCGCCCAGCTCTACTTAAGAACGGAATCTATTTTTGCTTACATCTGAAATGCAGAGAGCAAAGCTACCTACGATACTACACAAAACTAAAACTGAAATGGCAAGGGGGAATTACATCACGATGCCACATATTTATGTGGTACTTAGAAAAGCATGCATATGAATGACTGACAATATCTCCCAATGAAGTTGTTGAATTAGGATCTAAAACTGAAGCTGATAAAGTAGAAGCTTGTCAGGAAATTAAAGGAAGTAGAAGATCCATAGCCTAGATGCAATGTCTTTCTGTAGCCCTCATTGGGCGGAGAGAGCAAGAGGAAAGAACTAACTTCTGTGCAGTGTCTTGTCATGTTTTGGCAAATCTTCTAAAAAAAAAAATCTTCATATTTACATATCTGATCATTTGACATCCTTTGGGGATGCTGTACCAGTCATTTGATATTTTGCTAACTAGATTTAAATGTACAAAGCAATGTGACCTGTGTAATATTAATGAATTATCTCCATTATTAAAATGAATAATTATGGATGTTAAACTAATGGACCTTATCGTTCACAAAGAGGCTAATTGTTATGAAAGTTTGTTTCAATTCTGGAAGATAATCAATAAGCAAGGATCATCATAATTTTGCTTCTGCAGAAAGTTAAGCCGCTAAGGGAAGGAATAAGGCCCAATCAGGGAACGTTGGCAGTGCAGATGCAGGCATGGATTCTACAGAACGGGATCAACAGTAAAATTATACGGCAGGAAGAGCATAAGCCGCTGCTTGCAAAAATGGTGACAAAAAGCAGACAGCAGTAAGTGACCAGGAAAGAATGTGTCAATCAGTACTGTGAGAAGTACAGCACAGATGGGTTAACAAACGTACATGCTTGTCAGAATGTGAGATGTGTCAAGAGTGTGTTTAAAACAACTGTAAAAGCAAGCTTAGGAGTAGTATAAGCACAATATGCCTGATGTGGTGTAATGTTCTCTCTTCTCTTCAGCTAGGACCCTGAACAGTGTACACATCGGTGTGAGATTGGCAGTGTGTTCATTATTAAATATGATCAATCATTGATGAAACCCATTAAGGAAAACCTGTGACAATTAAGAGTGACAATGACTGATGGCAACGCCAAGATGATACAAAGCTTTGTCCCTGATTTTGTATTCAGGAATTAAATGAGAAGATCAAGGTCAGAGCAAATACAGAGTGAGATAAAAATAAAAAACACATTACATTCTATGAATGAGAAGGACAATTTAGCTGTAAAATGATGCACACCTGTATTCATGCAAAGTACTTGTTTCAAAGAGAAATAATTGTCTGAAGGAGTGTAGGGTTAAGAGCATGAGCAGAACAACATGCTTTGTGTCTTCCTGTTCTGTAGGTGGTACTAATGTAAAGTTAGTGAATGAACATCAGGGAAAGTTAAGTTTGGCTGAAAACCCTATGCAGTTAAAGAGTTCTCTTTTCTGCACTCTTCCCATTTGGGCTTGACTTGTTCCTCAAAGAATTCTAAACAGTTTTTTACTGTGAATTATTCCAATAACTGTAAAAGGTAGACTTGTTTGAAAGAAGACAGTAAATGCTATTATCTGAGGAAACTCAAAGCCAACCTTTTCAAGGACGCAGATGTCTGTGATGTGATTACAATGATTAGTGTATTTTCTCAATAGTCCCAATTTCACAGACAGATGTTTGTTTATATTAGAGGGAATTATCCCGTTTTGGGTTCAAGAGCGATACTGGACCTCCTCTAAATCTAATAAGCATTATTGTATTCCTTCAAAGAGACAAAAGACAGTAGGAGGTAAAACTGAATTCTGAATGTTTGTAAAGTACTGTAAACAAGGTCTTCGGGTTTCTGAGCAAATATTTTTAGCCAATAATTTAAATTTTCAAGCCTGTGTTACATCACACATTATTAGGGCCCTATCAAATTCACATTGCATTTGGGTCAATTTCACAGTCATAGGATTTTAAAAATTGTAAATGTCATGATTTCAGCTATTTAAATGTGAAAATTCAGGTGTTGTAATTTTCGGAGTCCTGGCCCAAAAAGGAGTTGTGGGAAGGGTCACAAGGTTATTGTAGGGAGGTTGTGGTACTGTTACTCTTACTTCTGCACTGCTGCCTTCAGAGCAGGGCAGCCAGGGAGCATTGGCTGCTGGCCGGGAGCCCAGTTCTGAAAGCAGAGCTGCTGCCAGCACCAGTGCAGAAGTAAGGATGGCATGGTGTGGTATTATCACCCTTACTTCACCTCTGCTGCCTTCAGAACTGGTCTCCCCCCATGAAATCTGTATAGTATAGGATAAAAGCACACAAAAGACCAGATTTCATGGGGGTGGGGGAGGGAAGACCAGATTTCACAGTCCGAGATGTGTTTTTCATGGCTGTGAATTTGGTAGAGCCCTAAACATTATACATGTAATTTCATTTTTATTATAAAATGAAATTTTTTTTTCATTTGAACCAGGCCTATCAGTGCTTTTCTGAGCTCTCTCTTGCTCTGCTGTTCCAGCCATTTTAGTTTTCCTTGTATGTGTTAATATATTCATAGCTGGTGCTTGAAGGTTATTATGACACATCACATTTAAAATAAAGGACTGATCATTTATATTATAAAAAAGACATACAAAACCATATGGTTTTGATGTTACATTCAACAGACTTGAATATAAAATTATTGATCTTAAATGTACACAGTCACACTGTAGCAAGGCAAAGACTCACCACCGCGGCGCCTCCTGCTGGTCGTCTTGGAAATTAGCTCTCCAGCATACGGAGCGCCTCCCACTGGCCCTGTGACCCCTCCAGACCCTGGTGCCCTTTACCTTGGGGTGTTGCCCCCAGCAGTAACCCCTAATCCGGGTCTCCCCTCCTAGGGGAACCCACAACCCTCTATCCCCATATTGCCTCAGTGGCTACTGCCAGTCATCATCTAGCCCCCACTCACCGCGGCAGACTGCAGTCTGTAAACCACTCATCATTGGCAAGGGGGGTTTGGACCTGCTGCCTTCCCCTGCAGCCCAGTCCCTCTCTTTAGGCCTTGCACAAGGCTTGCAGCCTGGGGAGTTGCCAGGCTGGAGCTCCCCAGCTCTTCTTGCTTTTCCCCAGCACTTCTCTACCTCTGGTACCCTGCTCCCAGGCAACTAGGACCTTCCCTCTCCACTGCTAGAGAGAGACTGACTTAGCACCTGGCTCACAGCCCTTTTATAGGGCCAGCTGTGGCCGCGGCCTGATTGGGGCGTGGCCCCAGCTGTGGCCGCGGCCTGATTGGGGCGTGGCCCCAGCTGTGGCCGCGGCCTGATTGGGGCGTGGCCCCAGCTGTGGCCGCGGCCTGATTGGGGCGTGGCCCCAGCTGTGGCCGCGGCCTGATTGGGGCGTGGCCCCAGCTGTGGCCGCGGCCTGATTGGGGCGTGGCCCCAGCTGTGGCCGCGGCCTGATTGGGGCGTGGCCCCAGCTGTGGCCACTTCCCCATCAGCCTAGCCTTTTCTCTCAGAAGCAGGGTAACTGCCCCGGTATACACACATACAATAAGATAGTCAAAATTGTGAAACTAGGGAGCCAAAAGTTAGGTACACAATAAGTGGCTTGATTTTCCGAGGGCCGAACACCCACAACTCCAACTCTCTTCAGTTGGCACGGAGTCCTCGGCACCTCTGAAAACATCAAAAGACCCAATTAGGCACCCAAGTTTGACAATACTGACCCTCATGTGCCTATATATACCTATATTTAATTACCAGCATGTACATTCATACAATCCTTGGGGCCTAATCCTGCAGCCTGTGTAAGGAATGCAGAACCAGGCACATGAGTTAACTCTTCAAGGTTGTGCCTGTCTGCACTGAAACCTCTTTGCCAGGACAGTAAATCATTTCAAAGAAAAGAAATGGGTACTCTTTGGACATCTTACATTTGCACGAGAACGCCAGAAAACTGGCTGAGCTTTTCAAAGAGAGAAGTTAGGCATCAAAATCCCACTGAATCCTAACTAGAGTTGGTTGCCTAAACATCTGATGGTCGCCATCATTGTAAGCATACGATGGTCTGGGATTCACAGTTGGTGATTTTATAATGAAGTCAATATTCAGTATTTACTATAATGGTATTGTCATAAATATAAAGGGAAGGGTAAACCCCTTTGAAATCCCTCCTGGCCAGGGGAAAGCTCCTCTCACCTGTAAAGGGTTAAGAAGCTAAAGGTAACCTCGCTGGCACCTGACCAAAATGACCAATGAGGAGACAAGATACTTTCAAAAGCTGGGAGGAGGGAGAGAAACAAAGGGTCTGTGTGTCTGTCTATATGCTGTTTTCTGCCGGGGATAGACCAGGAATGGAGTCTTAGAACTTTTAGTAAGTAATCTAGCTAGGTATGTGTTAGATTATGATTTCTTTAAATGGCTGAGAAAAGAATTGTGCTGAATAGAATAACTATTTCTGTCTGTGTGGGGGAGGAACCTTGACATGGTGGCAGCCGTGGGATATTTTGTACCTTGGGGAAGTTTCATGTCAAGGTTCCTCCCCCACTCTGAACTCTAGGGTACAGATGTGGGGACCTGCATGAAAAACCTCCTAAGCTTATCTTTACCAGCTTAGGTCAAAACTTCCCCAAGGTACAAAATATTACACCCGTTGTCCTTGGATTGGCCGCTACCACCACCAAACTAATACTGGTTACTGGGGAAGAGCTGTTTGGACACGTCTTTCCCCCCAAATACTTCCCAAAACCTTGCACCCCACTTCCTGGACAAGGTTTGGTAAAAAGCCTCACCAATTTGCCTAGGTGACTACAGACCCAGACCCTTGGATCTTAAGAACAATGAACAATCCTCCCAACACTTGCACCCCCCCCCCCTTTCCTGGGAAATGTTGGATAAAAAGCCTCACCAATTTGCATAGGTGACCAGAGACCCAAACCCTTGGATCTGAGAACAATGAAAAAGCATTCAGTTTTCTTACAAGAAGACTTAATAAAAATAGAAGTAAATAGAAATGAAGAAATCCCCCCTGTAAAATCAGGATGGTAGATATCTTACAGGGTAATTAGATTCAAAAACAGAGAACCCCTCTAGGCAAAACCTTAAGTTACAAAAAAGATACACAGACAGAAATAGTTATTCTATTCAGCACAATTCTTTTCTCAGCCATTTAAAGAAATCATAATCTAACACATACCTAGCTAGATTACTTACTAAAGGTTTAAGACTCCATTCCTGGTCTATCCCCGGCAGAAACCAGCATATAGACAGACACACAGACCCTTTGTCTCTCTCCTTCCTCCCAGCTTTTGAAAGTATCTTGTCTCCTCATTGGTCATTTTGGTCAGGTGCCAGCAAGGTTACCTTTAGCTTTTTAACCCTTTACAGGTGAGAGGAGCTTTCCCCTAGCCAGGAGGGATTTCAAAGGGGTTTACCCTTCCCTTTATATTTATGACAGGTATAGTTAAAATTTGTTTAAAAAAAGAGAAGAAGAAAAATAGTATAAAACTCTTTAGTCATTTGTTCCCCTTTGATTCACAAGACCTTATGTCAAAGGATCAAGACATTAAGATGAATGGAAAAAGTAGGATTATTTTCATAGGTAGATATGAGCAAGTGGACACTACCCATTGGTACTAGGAGTCTAACTAGGAAAGGAAAATACTGGATCTCAGATGGGTGGATCAATTCAAATTTAGTCACTTTTTTATTTTTTTATTACAGCTTTAAAGAAATTCTCTGTAATGAGTGACAAAACACTGTATGGTCATTATTATTATTATAATAGAGAGCGGGTATTAAAATTGATGATTAAAATAAAATTGTCCCCAGGCTACAGATCTTAAATCTAATAGGTATTCATTTGTTGGGTTCTTCTTTTATTGAAGAAAAGGAAGGTTTCAGAGTCCAGAAAGTATAGGTTAGTGTGAATTACAAGCATCTAAATACAGAGAACCCATCCATGAGATGGAAAGCTACTGCCACCTCATAGTGCTGTTAAGGTGGATTATTCATGTCTCTCAGTCAGCTACCACACTCCTTTCTCCTCTGTGCCGAGATCTTTTTTTTCCTTCCAGATAACTTCTGCCTCTCCCCACCCATTGGCTGAATATATTAGGCCAGAAAATAGATAGAAGCCTGAGTTTTCCTACTGCATACATATTTTCTTTGTGTCTGAATAAATTGCACATTCTCCCCCATTCTTTTCCCTATGCTGGTGTCATCATGGACTCCTTGTTCTTGACACCACTCATAAGTTTGAAACTCAAAACCACTTAAACAAAAAAGAACTCATTAGCTACATGTCAGCATCAAACTCTGTCTTCTAGGGGAAAAAAAATCAACCCACACCTTAAGATGGTTGTTGCCATACCAAATTGTTAGTCTCAACTAGACTATTTATTTCATGGAAAGTCGCACAAAATTAGGGTGACCAGACGTCCCAACATGAGGGGCTTTGTTTTATAGAGGACCCTATTGCCCTCCCATCCCAATTTTTCACACTTGCTATCTCGTCATCTTACACAGAATGACAATACCTAACAAGAGGTGAAAGTCTGTCATCAAGGGAGGCACGCATTTGGGGAGAAACTTCACCTCCTTCACAATTAAAGCCAGAATTCTGTGAGGTCTTAAATATGGAAACAGAAGCAGCATTGTTATAACCACATGCCCATTACTGGCTGTGTATTTCGGACTGGTTATATGGATAGTTCAACAACAGAGAAAAAAGTCAGCTCAACCTTGACAGAATTCAATGACTACGAAGAAGGAGGATGTGTTGTTCATACATACTTGTTTATGGTAATGTCATAGTCCTCATTTGTGTTCTAGTCTGGAACATTATTTTACAGCATCCAAAATTATTCTAGGTTCTTCATTAAAAAACCCAGAAAGACACAGTATCTGAAGAAAGCGTCCTCTCTAAATATTAGATATGACACAATAAAAAGGAAGTTATGGAGTATAGTGGGAAGAAAATTTGAAATATATCTAAATTTAATCTACTCACAACCGTTATGAGGATTAGAGACTTTCTAGAACAAATGAAATATTTGTGTCAAGCATCCATGGGTGCAACAGAGCAAAGGAGGAAAACTGCACTGAATGCAAGATTATGCAGTAAAAATCAGGTGGCTAAGGGGAAAAAAAGTGTCTCTTCATAGATATAGCTGGGGGTGGGGGGAGCAGCTCGGAAGCTAATGCTCTGCAAATTTTATGAAACACCTTCTCCAAATCTAACTTTTCTTCAATTTTTAATGAAAAGCCAAGGTTACCTTGGTAAGGTATCAGTGCAGGACTCAAAATGCAGTAAGAACTGTGACAGGGTCAGGCCAGATGGCTATAGGAGAGTATTTTTTTTTTTTGAAGCAAAAGATGTTTTTTTATTTGCATAACACACTTACAAAGTAAAAACAGCAGCATATGCAATGTGTAACACAGCAACCAATCACAATTGTTTTCTCATTAGCTTTAGGGGAGGGAAGTGTTCAAGCTTGCCTGGGCCCAGAGCGAGGGGGCTTCATCGACTCTCATGGTCTTCCACCCCTTCGAGTTACCTGGCGCCACGCCTGAGTGTCACTAACAATTCCCTCCTCTGAAAGCACCCAACAAGAGGGGCAGGCTGTGGGGTGGACAATCGGGGGGGGGGGAGGCATGTGCACCCACTTGTGAAAGGATCCCTCTAAGGTGGTGGTGTCTGCAGCAGCAATGGTTGGGGCTGGGGTCCCTTACTCTCTCCCCCAATCAAAGGGTCAGACAAAGTGACCCGGACAGGGACACCGAGCAGAGAACCTCGGACAGTGCCCACCGCTTCTCAAAAGCATCAAGGGAGTCAGTAGATGCCGCCCAGAGGAACTCCGCCCGGATACGTGAACGGACAGAGGATCGGAAAATGGCCCCACAGTCACAGGCAACTCCATCGGCCAACCTCCTCTCTGGTTTTATAGATGGCTGTTTTAGCCAGGGCCAGGAGGAGGTTAACTAGGAAATCCCACAACTTTGTGAGGTCATGGATGGGGAGTGCATAAATAAAAAGGTGAGGGAAAAATGCAACCAAAAACGTAATAGGAGATTTGTGAGGAGCTGGAGCAGGGGCTGCAGCCTGGCGCACTCCAAATATACGTGCGCCAGGGTTTCCCTCACACCACAAAAGGGACAAGTATCTGGGACGGGGGTGAACCGCGCCAAGTACATGCCTGTGCTCACAGCTCCATGAAGAAGCCGCCAACTGATGTCCCCGACAGGCCTCGGAACCAAGGTGGAATATAGGCTGGCCCACTGGGGCTGCTCACCCTCCAAAGGTGGCAGAAGGTCTCGCCACTTTGTGTCAGGGCGGGACACTAGGGTGAGGGCGTGAAGGGTGTGGCGCACGAGCATGTATAGATGTTTCCTTGGTGCAGTTTGGAAGCGTACCAGCTGCAGTTCGTGCAGCCGGCTCGCAGTGAAGGGGTGAGGGGGTCGATTGGGTCTGCGGGGCAGGGGTCCAATTAAAAGGTCCGGCGGGCCTGGGGTAGAGGATGGGTGGGGCGTGCCCTCGAGCAGGACCCGGTCGAGGTAAGCTCGAGCAGCAGGCAGCAAAGTGGCCTTTGCCTCCTGAAGTACGCGCCGGGGGGTGCGAGGTCTGGACAGCCCCATCCGCTGGGCAAGTGTCAGGGGATCCAGCCAGTCTCCCTGGTCGTAGCCCAGGAGGTCTCAGACTCTCATGACTTCTGCCAGGATCAAGCTCTGGTGCACTGAGCGGGACTCCGCCACCTGCACACGGAGCTGGGGGTTGTGTAGCAGGGGCTCCGCGAGGAGATCTACCCCCTCGGTGGCCGCCACGGACCTGGTCGCTAAAAACAGTTTCCAAGTCCGGAGGAGGTCCTGGTAGAAGACCGGCAGCCCCAAGAGATAAAAGAGCTGCCAGTCATATTGGAGCCCTCGGATGTGGCACAGGATGGTGTGCGCCAGTGTGCTCCACGCTGAACTGCCTGCACCATAGAGGAGCCTCTGTAAGGCCTGGAGGCGGAAGACATGGATCTGAGTGTGTAGACACTTCAGGCCCTGTCCTCCTTCCTTCAGGGGTAGATGAAGAACCCCTGCAGGGGCTCAGTGCATTCCTGACCAAAAGAACCCCAAAATCGATGTCCTGGGGCCGGGACCAGGGTGTTGAGCCGGTACCAGAGCATGGACAGGACTAGTTGATTAAGCACCAGCGCTCTCCCTCAGAGGGAGAGACATCGGAGTAGTCCCGTCCATTTCTGAAGCTGCTCCATCACCCCGCCCTCTAAATTTTCCGTTTTCCGGTGGAGAGGGATGCGTGGCAGAAAGGTGAACACCGAGGTACAGCAGCGGACCCGTGCTCCACCGGATGGTCTGAAGCGCGGGTGGGAGGGAGCTCACCTGCCGCCAGTCTCCTACCGCCAAGCCAGAGCTCTTGACCCAGTTTACCCGGGCGGAGGAGGCTGCCGAATAGATTGCCTGGCAAGCCTCCACCCGCGCCAAGTCGCCGGGGTCCTGGATCATGAGGAGCACGTCATCAGTGTATGCCGACAGGACCAGCTGCAGCTCCGGTTCCCACAGCACCAACCCTGTCAACCTCCTGTGGAGGAGACAGAGGAAGGGTTCAATGGCCAGAGCGTACAGTTGGCCCAAGAGGGGGCACCCCTGCCATACTCCTCGCCCGAAGCTGGCCGGTTTGATCAGGGTCCAGTTGAGCTTTACCAGACACTCTGCGGAAGCACACAGCACCTGGAGAAAACCCACAAACTGGGGTCCGAAGCCAAACGCCTGCAGAGTGCTCAGGAGGTACCCATGGTCCACCCTATCGAATGCCTTCTCCTGATCTAGGGACAGGAGGGCGAACGACAGACCGTCTCTACCCTCGAGTTCCAAAAGGTCCCGAACCATAAATAGGTTATCAAAGATACTGCGGTCCGGGATGGCGTAGGTCTGGTCGGGGTGGATCACGTCAGCCAGCACAGACCCTAGCCACAGCAAGATTGCTTTCACTACGATTTTGTAGTCTGTGCTGAGGAGCGAGACGGGACGCCAATTTCGTAAATCACTGAGGTCCCCCTTCTTTGGCAATAAGGCGAACACAGCTCGCCTGCACGAAAGAGGGAGGACCCCGCTCTGCAGAGACTCGGCCCAGATGGTGACTAGGTCTGAGCCAAGGGCGTCCCAAAACACGCGGTAGAACTCCACAGTCAGCCCGTCCATGCCTGGAGACTTATTAGTGGGCATACGACAGAGGGCTTCAGAGAACTCGGCCAGAGTAAGAGGCAATTCTAGCCAGTCTCGGTCGCTCGTGCTGACCGTAGGGAGCTTCTCCCAAAGCACTCTGCAAGCACTAGGGTCGGTCAGATCTGGGGAGAAAAGACTTCCGTAGAAGGCTTGGCCCCCCCCCACATCTCCGCCAGTTCCGTGAGGGGGGTGCCGTCTTCTGCCAGGAGGCAGGTGACGTGTTTCTTAGCCCCCCTCGTTTTCTCCAGGGCATAGAAGAAGCAGGAGCCGCGATCCATCTCCCGAAGGAGGCGGATGCAGGATCAAACAAAGGCACCCCGGGCCCGATGGTCCTCGAGGGCCTGGAGCTCCTCCCGCTTCTCCCGGCACGCTCCACAGAGGAGCGGGTCTTCGGGGCTGGTGGCCAAACGCCTCTCCAGCTCTAACACCTCCCGTTCCAACTACTCTATCGTCGCATCGGTCCCCGAGCAGTCTCGCTCCTCGAGGGTGGTATTAAAATCCCCTCCCAGGACCAGGCACTCGTGAGAATCTAAGGTGCCGAGGAAGGCGGACAGCTGCTGATAAAATTGCAGCCACTCTGGACCCGATGTTGGAGCATAGATGTTAATGAGGTTAACCACGAGCCCCTCTATACGGACCCGGAGATGCAGCAGGCGACCCGGCACAGCCTCGGCGAGCCCTAGCACCTCGGGCCGTAGGTCGGGGGAGAACAGGGTCGCCACTCCAGCCTGCTGAATCGTGGAATGGCTAAAGTAGACCCTGTCCCCCCACTCCAGCTGCCAACTGTCTTTGGCAGTCAGATCCGTATGGGTCTCCTGCAGGAAAATCACAGAGTACCCTGCCTCCCGAAGGAAGGAGAGCACCTGGGACCTGCGGAGAGCCATCCTACAACCCCGGGTGTTCAACGTTGCAATGGTGAGAGGTGTCATGGGGGGGCTGTGATCTTCCACCCTCCTGAGTTACCTGGTGGCCTAGAGTGGGGGGGCATCCTCGACACTCGTGGTCTTCCACCCCCGAGTTACCTAGTGCTGCGCCCAGTGTCACCGATTATCCCTCTCCTGAGAGTGCCCGGCAAGATGGGCACGGCTGCGGGGTGGTCGGCTTAGGGGTGGGGGGGGTAGACACTCATGTATTATAGGACCCCTCCTAGATGACAGTAATGATGGTATCCACAGCGGCAATGGCTGGGGCTGGCGTCTCTTGCTCTTCCCCTCAATCAAAGGGTCAGACGGAGGGAACCGGACGGGGTCACCGAGCAGAGAACCCCAGACAGCACCCACCGCTCCTCGAAGGCGTCAAGAGAGTCGGTGGATGCCGCCCAGAGGAACTCCGCCCGGATACGTGAATGTACTGAGGATCGGAAAAAGGCCCTACAATCGCAGGACGCTCCATGGGCCAACCTCCCCTCTCTGGTTTTATAAATGGCTGTTTTAACCAAGGCTAGGAGGAGGTTAACCAGGAGGTCTTGCGATTTTGTGGGGCCACGGATAGGGAGTGTATAGATAAAAAGGTGAGGAGAAATGAAGCCAAAAACGCAATAGAATATTTGTGAGGAGCCAGAAAAGGGGCTGCAATCTGGCACATTCTAGATATACGTGCGCCAGGGTTTCCCTCACATTACAAAAAGGGCAAGTATCCGGGATGGGGTAAACCGTGTCAGAAACACGCCTGTGCTCACAGCTCCGTGAAGGAGCCGCCAACTGATGTCCCCGACAGGCCTCGGGACCAAGGTGGAATACAGGCTGGCCCACCGAGGTTGCTCACCCTCCAAGGGGGGCGGGACACCAGGGGGTGGGTGTGAAGGGTGTGAAGCGTGAGTGTGTATAAATAATTCCATGGTGCGATTTGAAAACTGACCGGCTGCAGTTCATGCAGCCGGCTTACAGTGAAAGGGTGAGGGGTTTGTTGGGATTGGCAGTGTAGGGGCCCAATGGAAAGGTCTGGCGGGCCTGGGGTAGAGGATGGGTGGGGTGCGCCCTCGCACAAGGCTCGGTTGACATAAGCCCGAGCAGCAGGGGTCAAGGCGGCCTTAATCTCCTGAAGTACGCGCTGGGGGGGTACGAGGGCTAGAGAGCCCCATGCGCCGAGCGAGCGTCAGGGGATCCAGCCAATCTCTCCGGTCATAGTCCAGGAGGTCTCCGACCCTCGTGACTTCTGCCAGGACCAACCTCTGGCGCACCGAGCAGGACTCCGCCACCTGCACACGGAGTTGGGGATTGTGTAGCAGGGGCTCCGTGAGGAGATCTGCTCCCACGGTGGCTGCCACGGACCTGGTCGTTAGAAACAGTTTGCAGGTCCGGAGGAGGTCCTGGTAGAAGACTGGCAGCCCAGAGAGGTCTCGCAGAAAACCTCTCGGACAAAGATAAAAGAGCTGCCGTTCATATCGGAGCCCTTGGAAGCAGCGCAGGAAGGCGTGCACCAGTATGCTCCACTTGCACTATAAAAGCCTCTGCAGGGCCTGGAGGCAGAAAACGCAGACCTGAGTGTACAGACACTTCAGGCCCTGCCCTCCTTCCTTCAGGGGTAAATGAAGAACTCCAACAGGGGCCCAGTGCATTCCTGACCAGAAGAACTCTAGAATCAATCTCCGGAGGTGGGTCAGGAAACCCGGGGCCAGGGTGTCGAGCCGGTACCAGAGCATGGACAGGACTAGTTGGTTAAGCACCAGTGCTCTCCCTCAGAGAGAGAGACATTGGAGTAGCCTCGTCCATTTCCGGATCCACTCTATCACCCCGCCCTCTAAATTTTGCCAGTTCTCCGGAGGGGAAGGGTGCGTGGAGGAAAGGTAAACGCCGAGATAGAGCAGTGGACCTGCACTCCACCGGATGGTCTAAAGCACGGGTGGGAGGGAGCTTACCTGCCGCCAGTCCCCCACCGCCAAGCCAGAGCTCTTGACCCAGTTGACTCGGGCGGAGGAGGCTGCCGAATAGATGGCCTGGCATGCCTCCACTCGCGCCAAGTCGCCTGGGTCCTGGACCACGAGGAGTACGTCATCAGCGTACACCAACAGGACCAGCCGCAGCTCCGGCTCCCGCAGCACCAACCCTGTCATCCTCCTGCAGAGAAGACAGAGGAAAGGCTCGATCACCAGAGCGTACAACTAGCCCGAGAGGGGGCACCCCTGCCGCACTCCTTGCCCGAAGCTGACCGGTTCAGTCAGGGTCCAGTTGAGCCTAACCAAACACTCCGTGGAGGCATACAGCACTCAGAGAAAACTCACAAACTGAGGTCCGAATCCAAACGCCTGCAGAGGAGGTACCCATGGTACCTCAGGAGGTACCCATGGTCTACTCTATCGAACGCTTTCTCCTGATCAAGAGACAGGAGGGCGAACGATAGACCATCTCTCTGCCCGAGTTCCAAAAGGTCTCGGACTAGAAATAGGTTGTCAAAAATGCTGCGACCTGGGACAGTATAGGTCTGGTCTGGGTGGATCACGTCCGCCATCATGGACCCTAGCTGCAGCGAAATTGCTTTCGCTACGATTTTGTAATCCGTGCTAAGGAGTGAGACGGGACGCCAGTTTTGTAAATCGCGGAGGTCCCCCTTCTTCGGCAGCAAGGCGAGCACCACTCACCTGCACGACAGGGGGAGGACCCCGCTCTGCAAGGACTCAGCCCAGACAGTGACTAGGTCTGGGCCGAGGATGTCCCAGAACGCGCAGTAAAACTCCACGGTCAGCCTGTCCATGCCCAGAGATTTATTGGTGGGCATGCGACGGAGGGCTTCCGAGAACTTGGCCAGAGTGAGAGGCAGCTCTAGTCGGTCTCGGTCGCCCACGCTGACCATGGGGAGTTCCTCCCAGAGCACCCCGCAAGCGCCAGGATTGATCGGATCTGGGGAGAAAAGGCTTGTGTAGAAGTCACAGGCCCTCCCACACCTCCTCCAGATCCGTGAGGGGGGTGCCATCTTCTGCAAGAAGGCAGGTGACGTGTTTCTTGGCCCCCCTCGTTTTCTCCAGGGCATAGAAGAAGTGGGAGCCGCGGTCCATCTCCCGAAGGAGGTGGATGCGGGACCGAACGAAGGCACCTCGGGCCCGGTGGTCCTCGAGGGCCCGGAGCTCTTCCCGCTTCTCCCGGCACGCACTGCAGAGGGATGGGTCCTCGGGGTTGGCAGCCAGGCGCCTCTCCATCTCTAAGACCTCCCGTTCCAACTGCTCTATCGCCGCATTTCTCCGTCGGCTGGTGCCCCGAGTGTAGTCACGGCAGAATAGCTTGGCGCGCACCTTCCCTAGATCCCACCATTGCTGCACCAAGGGAAAGGCACGCCACTGCTCTCACCAGGCCAGCCAAAACTCCCGGAAGGACGTCACGAAGCTCTCGTCCTCCAACAGGCTGTTGTTAAAGTGCCAATAGGCCGGCCCCGGTCTCTCTGCACGGAGGGAGACCGTTATGGTGGCTAAATGATGGTCGGAGAATGGGGCCGGCTGAATGGCGGAGGAGTGGGTCTGTGAAAGATGGAAACGGGATAAGTAAATACGGTCCAACCGAGAGTGGTGTGACCGATGGGCCTCCACCCGGACAAAGGTGAACGTGGAAGTGTCATCTGGGTGATGGTCACGCCAGACGTCCACTCGGGAATGATGTTTGACTATTCCTCGAAGAATGTTCACAGCGGCTGGGCTCGGCTCGGCTCCTGAGTGGTCCCGTTCCTCGAGGGTGGTGTTAAAGTCCCCTCCCAGGACCAGGCACTCGTGCGAATCTAGGGTGCCGAGAAAGTCGGACACCCGCTGATAGAATTGTGGCCGCTTTGGGCTCGTTTGAGGGGCACAGATGTTAACAAGGTTGACCACGAGCCCCTCCATACAGACTCGAAGGTGCAGCAGGTGGCCCGGCACGGCCTCAGTGACCCCTAGCACCTCAGGCCGTAGGGTGGGGGAGGATTGGGGATAACAGGGTCGCCACTCCAGCTTGCCAAGTCGTGAAGTGGCTAAAGTATACCCCGTCCCCCCACTCCAGCCACCACCTGGCCTCGACGGTCGGGTCCGTATGGGTCTCCTGCAGGACAGCTACAGAGTACCCCCCTTCCCGAAGGTAAGAGAGCACCTGGGACCTGCGGAGAGCCATCCTACATCCCCTGGTGTTCAAGGTTGCAATAATGAGAGGCGTCATGCGGAGGGCTGGGGGGTTTTTATTGGTGGGGGTGTTTGTGGCCCCTGGCGGGTTGCGCAGCAACCCGTGACCCATCCCGTGGATGAGTAGATCTTTTCGGAAGCTGCAGGCCCGCTCGCAGGCTGCAGCACCGTGCTTTCCTTGCCCCCTGCCCTCCTGTATAAGGGCCCTTGTGGCCTGGAGAATTTGATCAAAGTCCCACCATAGCTGAAGAGCCAGCTGTACCCTATTGCGGGCGCCACGGGTGTGTTCTAGGAACTTCCGTAGTGCATGCCGCAGCTCATGGGGGGGTGGGGTTGCGATTTCTGGGGTATTCCCTAGTGGGGCTCTTAATGCAGCCTCGTGGTCCGCTAAGTCGGGTAGACAGGGTGCGGACCACCGAAGGGGCGTCTGACAGGCTGGGTTATTAAATCCATTTCATGCCTTGGGGTGGAAGGGGATGGCAGGGAAAAAATTGCAACTCCTAATGTGTCGCGACTAGAAAGTGCAAAGACTGCTCCCTGGGGGGAATCTGCAAAAGGCGGGAAAGAAATAACTCCAGGGGCGGCATTAGCACTGCTGGAGGAGGGGAATTGGGCAGGGACAAGGGTAAGGCTCTGGAGTTCATGAGGTGAGCAGCTAAAAAAAAAAGGTGCCTCCTGAGCAGAGTCGAGGGTTAAGGGGTAAAGGAGGGGGCTCCCAGTGACGCTAGGTGCTGGCTCCGTGGTGGTCTTGGCTGCCATGGCATCAGGTGGTGGACCACCTTCTGCGGGGCGCTCGCCCGGGAAGGCAATTAGGGGGAGGGAGCATGGGGAAAGGGAGGCTGGGGTGAGGTTGCCCAGATCGAGGCCAGCCAGCAGTAGATCATCCTCTCCCTGGGTGACCAGGGTCAAATCTAGGGCCTCAATCTCCACATACATGGAGGAGAGGCCAACTCCTGCTACCCCGGGGGCCTCTCCTCTAGGGCCCGCCTCAACGGTCGCCTCGGGGTTCGCGGGGGGTTCGGGTGGTATCCAGGCAGAAGGAGCTTCCCCAGGAGTCTCGGAGGGGAGGGTCTCTTGTGGAGGGGGGGTTCTGCCCTCCAATGCCAGTCTGTCTTCCCCTCCCGACACCAGCGGATGGATCTCACTCGTGGCCATAGCGGAAGGCTCAATATCAGTGCTTCCCTTCCTGGTCTTCCAGGGGGCTTCCGTGTCGGATGGGTGCAGCGGAGCTCAAGCCTTCCGCTTGCCTCGCTTCCCCTGGACTAGGGTCCAGCCCTCCATAGCATTGTCTGGGGGTTGGTTAGCAGGGGTCGTGTCGGGGGGCGGAGGCGATGGTTCAGGGGTTCGGGGGGTGACTGAGGCAGCATGAGGGGCGGGGGGTTCTCCTTGGGGCGGGCCCTCTCCTATACCCGGTAATATCTTTGCCACGCCCTCCTCCATAGGCTCTGCCGGGTTGGTAATAGCAAGGGTGGGACTCCCTTGCTCGCCTGGGCATTGTAGGGAAGGTACGTCTTGGGCCCGGATGGGAGCAGCAGCAGATCGAGTAGGAGGAGGGTTGGTTTCAGGTGCCGGGTGGCCAGGGGCATCAGCAACAATGGGGCCGATGTCCTGCCGGGTCTCGGGGGCCCCTCCCCTCTGGGCCAAAGGGCAGTCTCTGCGGACATGCCCCGCTGAGCGGCAGAGGTAGCACCGGGCCTCTCCGGTGGAATAAAAGACCCAATAGCGGGCTCTTTGGTAGGGGACTAGGAAGGACCCCTCGAGCACCTCTCCGTCATGCGCCGCCGCCGGTGGTAGAAGCTGCACTTGCCGGCGGAATGAAAGGATGTGATGGAGGGTGGGGTCCTTGCAGCCCAACGGGAGAGGGCTGATGACAGAGACAAGTTTCCCCAGTGTGGAGAGAGCGGGTAACAGGGCAGCATTGGGTAAAAAGGGAGGAACAGAGGTGAGGACGAGGAGAACGCCCAGGTCTTCTAGCGGCTCTAGGGGGACAAACACCCCCCCCCCACCGCCAGGCCCTTCTCCACCGCCTCCTGGGCGGCAGCCTCCAAAGCTAAGAAAAAAACTACCTTCCCATACATTTTGGAGGCCGCCACAATAGCCATGGGTCCTACCACCTTCGCCAGCGCCTGCACGTATCAATTTTAGTGCATCTAACTCGTTAAGATGGCAGAGTGTTTTCATCTGTCAGTCAATTCCTTTTCTTTGACTTCAAGTGATTCAGTGTAGAGAAGTTACTTTCACAAATGTAAGCACTTCCAAACATAGAACAGTTTCGACAACCACTTTTTCAGATTTGGGAAACAGGACTCTGAAGCAGTTTCCAAAACTGAATATCACTTTCAGGGGCTGCACCCAAGAAAAAATCAGCCTGCAGTTTGCAGATACTGTTGCAATTCAGAAGGCTGGTCATCGACAACAGCTGCAAGTGGATCATTAAAAAAGATCAGATGAGGCTGAAAACTTGTAAAATTTGTTGATATTAAGCATCATTTCAACATCAGTAGTGTACCTGCAAAACTGACTTGCATTTGTGCCATGCTGCATGCAAGTGCAGCACGTTGTAAAGTGGACAAAATCCAAAGCAACAGCTGAGTCTTTTGAAAAGTGCACCTTTGCTTCTGAAACTATCCAAGTGATCAATGAGGTCTGACAAGTCTGGTCCATGCCTTGCAATTGCAGATTCCAATAATTTAGAGGTTCGTTTGTCGATAAAAATACCATATTGAAAAGAAAAATGGAATATTCCAGCTTTTCCAGGAACATCTCAGTATCAAAACTTGCAGTGTTTTTCAGAAAAGCAATTATCTCTTTGAAGTGCAAGAAACCTCTCAAAAAGCATTTATCACAGTTCAGCCATCATACTTTGCATCCACTTCTTTGAGAAAAGCCACAAATCTGTGAAGATACAGTGATGTGTTGCCACTTCTAATCAAGTTTGTAACTCACAACCAGGTTCATGTTGAAACCTGACCTTTAGTTCACTCACAGCAGGTGCTCCATCTGTAACAGCCACCAACTTTTCCCCCCAAATCCTCCCAACTCCTGGTCAGACACAGGAGGAGTCGACCTGGACTGTAGGTTCAGAGAAACGGCCAAGCTGAGGGCTGCCATGAAGCTCCAAGGCGAGCAAATCCGCTAATAAGCGCAAGACCCACCAAGGTAGAGCAGGAACTTTGTCACAGAACTTAAGTGACACTTTTTTAATATGACAGCTATTCAATTATTTTGAGTTTGTTTACACCTATAGTTGTGTCAAAATGTACTCAGCAGCACATTAAAAAGGATACTCCCAAACTGAAACACTAACAGAGTGTATGAATGGCACGGGACTTCTTTTTATTTAGGTGAGGGATTTGTGTAGAACTATGTATGGAAGCTTCCCTTCACTTCTAACTTATCACAAAAAGAAAAGGAGGACTTGTGGCATCTTAGAGACTAACCAATTTATTTGAGCATGCCGATGAAGTGAGCTGTATCTCACGAAAGCTTATGCTCAAATAAATTGGTTAGTCTCTAAGGTGCCACAAGTCCTCCTTTTCTTTTTGCGGATACAGACTAACACGGCTGCTACTCTGAAACCTAACTTATCAGAAGCATTTTTCCCTCTGAAGGTGCTTCTCTCCGGTGTTCACTGTATACAGCATCTATTGAGCTGCCCAGC
Organism: Caretta caretta; assembly: GCF_965140235.1. Lineage (NCBI taxonomy): Eukaryota > Metazoa > Chordata > Testudines > Cheloniidae > Caretta > Caretta caretta. Next base: position 31,008,358 of record NC_134214.1, read on the forward strand.
TCATGTGTTTAAAAAATTAGCTCAGAAGTACTGGACAAGTAGGACTTCAGTAAGCTCGTGTTTTGAGATAGGTTAATTTTGAGCGAGATTGTAACCCTTACAGTGTGTGCACTCAAGCAGAGGTGTAAGCCACTCTCTTGTGCTTGCTTCCCACAGGCCTCAATTCAACAAGGAACTTAATGCAATACAGAACTTTCAGCATGTGAATAATGTCAATGACTTCAGAGACTTGTTGCCTAAGTAGCTGGGGGTACAGGTGGGAAAGAGAGGGAAACAAAGAGGAAGCCACTGCTGCCAGGCAGCTACTTTGCCTCCTGCACAGGTTTGTGCTCCTTACCCCTTTCCACAGATTGGTCAGCACAGCTGAGCCAGTGCAGAGAAAGAAAAACCTGAGCCAGGAGACAGACTGGCACAGATTACTCTTCCCATGGAACAAGGGGGAAGCAGGGACCAAACTGTGGCATGACTCTCTTAATTCAGTCCCTGCAGTGCTTCAGGGGCAGTACAGTTATGCAGTCCCCCTCACTTGGCAGGCTATGAGATTATAATCCAGGCCCTTGTGCTTTAGATAAAAGTGCATTTATCAAGTAACACAGAATACCTAAACTAAAACCAAAATGTGCTTTTTACTTAAGGGAATGAATTTCTTCAGTGTTTCCATATGGAAACAAGAAAAAACAAATTAATACATTACAAAACAGCACCTTCTGCATTTGACTATATTTCCATGTTCCTTTTGGTCCCCCCAGTTCTCATTGCCTCATCTTTGAGAGTTTTTATTTTTATTAGCTGGCCCTCAATTTTTTATTCACTTTCACGACTGAACTGTCTTATTCACTTTCCTCTCATTCTCACTTCTTCTGTCCCCTTTTAACTTCATTCTACTACATTCCAGCTAGTAAAAACAAAGTCTATCAAATGCAGAAGACACAACAAGAACAGGAAGCAAAGAACAAAAAAAAAACAAAAAAACAACTAGTGCTTTGATGCTGAGATTAAAGTTTCAATAACGCTAAGAATAAAAGCCTGTCAGAATTAAACTGCCATTTTAAAGAATAGATTATTAGGATTGTGCCATCTGTTATTCCAAATGCCTTTGTTTTTTGTAGTCCTCATTCCTGTAACTCAGTCTTCACTCCTGTAAAGCATCACTAGCAATCAGCTTTTCAAGCTCCTCTGACAGACTCTATTCTGTAGATTTCAAAGTTGGACTAAAAGAAGGAATTCCTAAAGCAGTTCACTTCCTGCAACACTCAGGAGACAAAGTCCAGATCAGCTACTCCAGGTTATCAGATCATTTCACACTTACAAGCATCAGTCCTGCACTCACTGAAGTCAGTGGAAATCTTTTAACTGACTTCCATGGAACCAGGATTAGGCACACAGAATGCTGACAGCAATGGATATAGAATAGTAGATATCATTATTTGCATTAGGTAACCACTTCTCTAAATCTTATGATACCTTTCAGGGATGGGTGAATCAAAAACACTTTCCAAACATTGGCCATCTTTTCAGCTAATATACATCCTATTGAGTATCTACCTCAGTCTGATGCTTTGAAGATGAATATTTACAAAGAGCAAATACAAGAGGGGTGTGAATACAGGAGACATGAATGTTTGAGAAATTGAATAGTTGTTGGTGGATTTTTAAAAACTATTCACTGAACTTTAGTTTTGATGCTAAAGGAGGCTCATCTGAGATAAATTTGCAATGAGAACCTACCTACACAAAAAGGGACACCACCACTCTGGCCAGATCTATGGTACAAGTACACTGATGCCACAACAGCTGAATGCACCAGATCCCCAGGGGTGGTGAACATTGGCATTGTCACTTCACTAACTTCAGTGAAAGTATGCTGATTTGCACAGGCTGAGGATCTGACCCCTAGAGTACATTCATTCCCCTGCCCCTCCTCCCCCCCCCCAAAAAAGGAAATAACCCACTCTCTCTGGAATCCAGAGATTTCTGCCTGCTCAAGAGTGAAGATTCAGTAATTAAATTTACTGCTGTTTCATCCAACTATTGATGGGGAAAGAGCCAATTCTTTATCATTCCTGTAGACAATGGGCCAAGATCTGAATCCAGTTACACTTGGGCAATCTCCTTGACAAAGGAGTCTTTCCATCTTCTTTTAGTCATGACAACTCTCTCCCCACCCCCGTATTTTCTTTCCTTTCACCGTCCTTCTCCCTGACACCCAGCTGTATGAAGATTAATAGGTGCAGTTGTTTACATACCTGTAACAGAGTGACCCTCAAGGTGATTATGAAATGGGAGTCAAGAGCTCTTTCCTCTTCATTAGCTTTAACTTCCAGCTGATCTGTCTTTGCTACAGTTAGCTTTGTTTTAGTACAGCTGTTATAGCGTCTCTTACTTCCTTTACCTTTTAACACAGAACTGGTATTTTATATAATATATAGAGTCCCTCCCTTCTCAGAGAAGAATACCTTTTTATTTCTGACTGGGGGCACTGAATGTGCATCACTCTCTGGGGCAACTCTGCCATATGCCACGAGTAAGTTGGTAGGTCACACTACCAAATAAAACTAAAGTTCGGATCTTTTCCCCTGGAAAACGTGACATTTTAATTATAAAGGCACTGGACATGAAGGGCTAAACATTTTGTGGTTTCAGGGTACTTATACCACAGATCTGGCCAGTGTTATTGTCACACTGTTTGTGCAAGTTCTCATCTATGTATTCTTAAAATATTAAGTTATTTGGTGTTATGAAGGGGAGATAATACAAACAGGCTATGGTGCATGAGAGCACTCACCAGTATGTACATATCCCTACACAGGTTACATAGAACACCCCAGTATATTTACATGCCCTTACAATAAGTATTTCTCCGATTAGCAAAGCTATTTTCAAGGGTAATACTTAATGAGGTCAATTAATTACTGTTGGTACAAAGGGCTGCAAAATTGCATATCCTGCACCATTCAGGCTAATGAGCCACAAGGGGGAGGGTATCTTTAATTTCTGGCCCAAGCACCATAAGAGCCTCCTCAACAGAGGCTTCCTGGGGTATAACCACGTCAGTGCATTTTCTGGTTACCCCCTCCCCACCTAGCACTACCCACTGCACTGACAGGCTGTTGGCCCCACCCGAATGAAGCAGATTGTGGGAATATCATACAGACTTTCCATCACAAGGGTTATCATTGGTAAAAATCAAGCCCATTCTATTTTATTTGGGGGGGGGGTGAGAGGACAGCAACTCATGGTCTGAAGAGTAATTCTCCAAAAGTGGTTGTGGATAAGTTCTCATGACCACATATCAATCCATGACTGTTTTTCATATCTAACCATGTATTTTTATTATTTGTGTATCAGTGTTTACAGGGCAGTTTGACACGGCTCACATATGCAGTTTGAATTGAAAATGGATCCTTTCAATAGCAGAAAACAGTCAAATTCCAGCTCTGTGTAAAGAGCCAGTCTAAGGTGGGAGTCTTGAGCGGTGTCTGCAGGTCTTGGGAGCAGCAAACCAGACATTTTCAAAGAACTAATAGGGTGATCCATGAACAAAACAGCACTGGAGCACCTAGAAGCCTTAAGATTGGACTTTCAGATCACACCGAAAGTTTCGGTTGAGGTGGCAGACAGCTAAACTCTCTTAAGGTGTTATTTTTGGTTTGTTTTAACTCAGCAAACCCGATCTGGAGTCACAATGTTATACAGGAGATCAGACTATATGGTACAATGGTCCCTTCTGGCCTCAAAATCCATGAGACAATAACCATGGAATCCCCTCTGCCAAATTTACAACATCACTTTTCAGAGCAAAACTTCACTGTAAGCTATCAGTCTTATTGATGACTGATGTTCTGGTTCCACTTCCGCCCATTCTTAGGCATCTGTCATTTCCAATGCCTGCATGAGAGGGTGTCAGATTAGCCCAGCCTGATCCTCCTCTATTCCTGCCTTCATGGATGGATGGGAGCTACTCCCAGCCCAAAATAAGGGGAGAAGCAAGAGGGGGCCTTGTACAGCTTATTATATTGGAGCAAATACCTTAGAGGGTAATGGCTTTCGGCAACTTAACACTCCTTGCAGGCTAACTAGGCTAGCGGGAGGGAGACTGCTCAGGGTCAGTTTTGTTTTCTTCTAGCACACACGATGGGGGTTTTCCTTTCTACCAGAAGCTGAAGGACTCATTCTGAAATGAGTTCAAGGAACTTGAAAATACAATATTTTATGGGAGGAAGGAAAAGGCAAGAGAAAGTACGAAAATACACTTTGTAATTTCATTTGTTGTTTTAGACAGGCTCCTTTTTGGAGCAGATGAAAACAACCCCACAGAAAACAGAGTTGTGACACAGTGTATAATTAGCTCTTGCTGAGAGCATAACAATAACATTGCCTCTGCATTCCCAGGGCACAGCCAGTATCGCTTATTAACAGAAGAGAGATTTGTTGCTATAAGCAGCAGCATCCCCTCTCCATAAATTCACAGGTAATCTTTTGCTGTTGTGGTTGCAGCATCTATGCCTGTGCAAGCTTTATGTTGCTTATAAAAATAGTTTTTATTAGTCTATCCTCAGTGAAGGTCAAAGAAAAGATAAGACTGGAGACTGAAGTCTTTTAAATGAAGACAGTATACATCACAAAATGTTACAATACATGTCTGTGGTAGAAACCTTGACCTGGCTTTGGGGGTTTAGAAATAATTCACTCTATATGCTAGACTTTACCGAAGCCTTTTCTGACCCAGACCATAAAGCCATTTATTCCAGTAAATTGAGATGGTTTCCTAGTATGGACTATTTTCCACAAGAGACTACACTGCGACCAAACTTATTTTATGTAAGAATCCAGGGGAAGACTTGACAGGCTGTGAAAGGGAAAAGGCTTTATCCATTGCAACTTGCCTGTGCAGTTGTCTAACTACGAGTTGCAGATTACAAGGGCAGGAAAAGGGAATTCTAGTCAAATGCAATGAAATGTCTTGATTGTATGAAATAGGGTTTGGTTTGTTCTTTGGGGTTTTTTTGAGCATTCTACAAAAAAAGGAATAAAATGCTGTTTGTCTTTAGGAATGTTACCTACATGTCAAATGGTCTCCAAGGAACAGTCACTTAATATACCCAGTAAATTTATTTTTGGTGGGGGTCGGGGGAGAGAGTCAGGCTCATAATTACCCCCAGTGTGTTAATATATGAAAAACAGCAGAAAAGAGTGTTGATTGATTGCTGTGAATTTCTGGCAGCTGTAGCTTTTGAAGCATGAAATACATTAGCATTGTCTCCTAATGTCTTTGATAATTGTTCTGAGTTGATGCCTGTCTTCTGAACTAGGCCTATTATTTATTCACAAAGAAGTTAGTGGCTGTAAAAATTAAACATGTAGTAAATAGAATGACCTTTATTTCTTCAGGAGAATGACATTTCTACAAAGGACAACAGAAGAAATAACTTACAAAGTTAGTAATTGATACAGGTCTAATTTAATCTGCATTGTCCAAATACCTTTGCCCTTTACAGCTTAACTGTAACAAGCTCCTGGTTGAATTTATTGCATCATTAGCCATCCAGTGTAACGGTCTTTTTGGTGTAAGAAAGTCCGACAGTGAAATATTGACACTGTTTAAAGGAATGTTTCTGTGATATGGTGTCTGGTTTGTAAGGCACAATGGATCACTTTCTTAAGTCGCTGTCTGGAAAGGACCTTAAAATAATAATAAATAACTTCACACAGATGCTCAAATGCCACACTTAGGAACGTACGTAGCACACCTCAAACATAACTGATCAAAGGAAGATAGCAAAGTATGTTTATTCCACGTAATAGAGGGGAGAAAAAGAATGTTGATAAGGAAAGATTCGTAAGACAACGCACCTGTCCAAATGATAAAGAAAGGACTCCAGCATTCAGAGCTTTATCATCTGCTACTATTTATATTGACTGGTTCTAGGCACAATGGCAAAGAACAGGACACATTGTGCTAAGTGCTGTACACACACATAACAAAATGGGCCCTGCCCCAAGGAGTTTACAGTCCAAGCATAAGACAAGAGGCAACAGATGGTAAGAGACAAACAAACAGGGGTGTAAAAGTAAACAATGAGACAATGATAGGCGGGGGTCTTAGCGCACTTGCAGTAAAATTCATTTTTTGTAGGCATCATGGCAATGGAGTTTTGAGGAGGGATCTGAGGGATGATGAGGTATCTTTGTAGATGTTTAAGGGTGTGAGACAACTCTGGAGAAAGCACAAATTTTGTTTGAAGATTTAACCAGTGGGCAGTGGAGGCTGGCATCATTGTCCGATTGCAGGTGAGCAGACAGCTCGAGAGCAAGGCAGCTTGGCAGTATGGAAACAGACTATGAAGGACCTTGAAAGTGAATACAAGCAGCTTATGGCAGATGTCAGAGAAGGGGTAGTCAGTGGAGGGATTCAAAGAGAATAAGGATGACAGGGTCAAAGCAATGGTCTAGGAAAAGGATTTTAGCAGCAGCATTCTGAATGAATGAAGGAGGCAAGATTGTATTTGTCAAGGCCAGAGAGAAGGATGTTGCAGTAAATCAAGACACAGGATGATGAGAGCTTGGATGAGAGTTTTAGTTGTGTGCATAGATAGGAAAGGACATATCTTAGAGCTGCTACGCTGAAAGAATCAGCGAGATTTAGATATAGCCTGGATGTGAGGACTTGTTATTTATGAAGAATTCTACAAAAGCACTCAAACAAAATGGAGAAGCTAGAACAGGTTTATAGGATTTCAAGAAAGGCACAGGTGGCAATAAAAAGCAAGAGCAGATACCACTGCTCCTTTTATGGTACGAGTAATAGAAGGTGGCTGAAGGGCTAATGGCAACAAGTACATCAACAGTCGATGTAGTAAGTGGCAGAATTAGCTGCAGTGACATTAACTACTCTCCCTTGATTTTGATTCAGTCTGTGCAAAGAAACCCTCCTCCTAAGAGTAATACTATAGGAGTTGATGAGCCAGGCCTTTCTCCCACTATGACGTGGAATATACATTAGCATCAGAAAGATCACACACAGAAAGAAAAGGAGTACTTGTGGCACCTTAGAGACTAACCAATTTATTTGAGCATGAGCTTTCGTGAGCTACAGCTCACTTCATTGGATGTATACCGTGGAAACTGCAGCAGACTTTATATACACACAGAGAATATGAAACAATACCTCCTCCCACCCCACTGTCCTGCTGGTAATAGGGGTGGAGGGTGAGAAAACCTGGATTTGTGCTGGAAATGGCCCACCTGTTGATCACTTTAGATAAGCTATTACCAGCAGGACAGTGGGGTGGGAGGAGGTATTGTTTCATATTCTCTGTGTGTATATAAAGTCTGCTGCAGTTTCCACGGTATACATCTGATGAAGTGAGCTGTAGCTCACGAAAGCTCATGCTCAAATAAATTGGTTAGTCTCTAAGGTGCCACAAGTACTCCTTTTCTTTTTGCGAATACAGACTAACACGGCTGTTCCTCTGAAACCTATCACACACAGAGTATCCACTGGAGAAGTAGAAATAACAATCACTGAATCCCCTAAATAGGCAGAAGCTATCTTCCACATGATTTTGAATTGGCCTTAGCCCGTGTTACTGTTGGTTTGTAAGTCTAATGGTATGTCTTCACTGCACAGTTGACCTAGGCTCTAACCTTCCTTCTGTCCACAAGGAACTGACCTGAGCATGAACTAGCAGGCCCGGCTGGGACACTAGGCTAAAGATTGAGTACTGCTTTCACTCAGGCTGGCACCCTACCCACTGTACAGTCAGAATAAATCACTCAAGTACTTATAGTTCTGCAATGCCTTCCCACAATTCCCTCTGTGAGCCGAAACAGAGAAGTTCTCTCACAAATCACTAGGGAAGAATCATAGACCAACACAATTTATTGTAGCACTAACCACCACTGTGCAAGACTCAACAGGTTTCAAATCCAGGCCCACAGAGCTGCCAGGCATCAGACCTCTCCATACCTTCACCCAGTGGCAGCTGTAAGCAGCTCACACTCCACTATCAATGACTCTCTGTTGACAGACAACAGGAAGTCCAGCATCAAGGCCCCTGATTGGATCCCCACCATATATAAACCTAAGGGGCATTCCAAAAAGTGTCTAGGCAAGAGTGTGGATCTCTTATAGCTGCCATAACCATTCCTGCTAATACTCCAGGCTTTGACCTCTGCTTAATTTGGACATTGAGTCCAATTTCAGGAGTGGGTCAGGAGGCAGACTTTGATCTTTGGTATCGACCCCAGCCTGGAACTCTACTATGAACTTCTCTGCTACTCTCAGCTTTGAGTTTTACCCTGCTCTGAACCTGACACATGGGATGTGCCCCTAGAAGTCCTAGCAACACACATGGATGAGTGCAGGCACCAGTGAGGAAAAATTGTCTTTACAGAGTGTCTGCTCACACCTAGGCTCAGCTAAACCCAGATACCGATCACCCCAGTTAATGACAACAAAGATATACCTTAGTAGAGGATGCATTGCTGATGCAGGGACATGTAACAGGCAGTTTTGAAATAATGATGCAGATGTTCCTGCAACCACACTGGAAAGTAAAACTTTCAGAGACGGAGTAGGCCTTTTCTAATAGTTGTCTAATAGTTTAAAATTAAGGATCGTTGAGGGGCAATGCCAGGGGAAGTAACCTTAATGGCTCTAGCCCATGCTTCTTGGGGGGGGAATCACTGAAATCAATTAACAGGGTAGATCAGACGGAGGACTGCTCTGCACTGGGAACTTACAGTAGCATAGCTAAGTCTTTCAGCAGTGTGAAAAATCCATACCCCTGAAAGACGGATATACCAACCTAACTCCCACCATATAGACAGTGCTAGGAAGAATTCTTCTATCAACTTAGCTATCATCTCTTGGTGGAGTGAATTACCTGTGCCAATGGAAGAACTCCTCCATCAGCATCAGTAGTGCCCACTAAAGCACTACAGCAGTGCAGCTGCACCGCTGTGGCATTTTATGGGTAGCCATAACCTGAGAGAACCAGATTGAGAGTCACGCAGCCACAGCCAGAATCTAGGCTGTGCTAGGAGAATGTAAATTGGGGCAGTTGCGTTCCTATAATTTAAGGCAAAATTATAGCTTAGGTTGTAGTCAAACATAAGAAATATGGGCATAGGCGGTTTTAAAAATCCTTTTTTCCCTCCAGTGCTTTGTTCCAACTACTAAATAAAACACACTGTTTTAAGCAGACTATTGGTCAATATCTCACAGGTTGCATGTTCCCAAGGGGAGGAAATGCAAGTTCCTCAAATTCATTTGGATCTGCAGGATGATAAACTATTGGTATACAGGACAGCATTCCTGGGTCCCAATCTACAAGTGGAAGAAACATGCGAGAGCTAACAGCAAGAAGCTGAACTCCTAAAGGGGTGCACTTGGAGAAATCAGAAAGACCACAAAGTTAGATGCAAGTTATCTATGATTTGCCAAACAGACACTGGGCTAGATTTTGAACCCTCTATTCATACTACTAAGCAGCTACTCACATGAGTAGTGCCCCTGGAGTCAGTGGGACTATGTCTCTGTCAATACCTGCTCATTAATGTAAAGAAGGGTTTTAAAAAAAAATCAATCCCATAGTAATTTGTCTTTGCCACAGACACCACCATCTTTCCACACTGAGAGCAAGGCCGGCATTCAGAGCCCTGCACCTGCTCCTTTTGAAGTCACAGGGGCCAAATCTTGGTCCCCAGTTTGTCTATTTTTCACTGGTCCCAGTACAAAGAAGCCATCAAGTTGATGAATCTAGCTAAGAGTTGCCCTGGAATAAGGGAGTCCTTGGGTGCTGTTGTAGCAGCTCCTGTCCCATTAGCCTTCCCAGCCCCCAGCATAGAGGGCAAGATTAGGAAAAAAGGGGCATTGTCAGAGTACCGTTACATTCCTGAGATCTTCAGCTGCTTGAACTGTCCTTACGAACAACTGGCATCTGGTGGGATTTAGAGCAGGCCTGGTGCGGCCTCAAGTTGCACCAGGTAGAAGTGGCTTTCAGCTGCCTTTACACAGAGCCCTTCTGAGCTGTGCCAGGTGCAAGAAAGTCAGCCCCAAAGATGTGGCCCATGGGAGATTTGTCATTGATTTCAATGGAGCAGGTCGGAGCCCTAGTCTCCTGTTCTCTCACATACAGAAAAATTAAGCAATTTTCCTTAAGTGCACTTATGCAACTACCCTAAACATTAAGCTTTGTTCATTTAGTAGCAGAATAGATACTGAAAAGAAAAAAGCATCCAGTATCTGTAAGCAGGACATGGTTGGAGTTGCATGGACGTTGCTGATGCAAAGGCAATGAGCAAAGAGCTACAATACCTTATGGTAGTGCAACAAATGATTCTGGAGAGAACTAAAATAACTGAAACAGACATTCAGGGAAAAAATAAAAGCATGTAGAGACTCCTCTTCCCCCCACCTTGCTACTTTTTTAAATTAGCAGTTGGGCCTGGAGAGATGTAACGTACACTGGAATTCACCCATCTCCATTAGTTCATTTATCTTTGGGTGGGGTTTTTTCTCCTCCCTGCCCCTTTGTTCCTATTGGGCTTAAATTTACCCTTTAACTTACTTTCTTATCTAGGATTGTTTATTTTTTATAAAATTAAGATTATGAGGCAAAATATCAAATGGATTTAATCAACTGTTACACTTTATCTGCTGCATGTCACAGGTTTGACAGTTGCAAGAAATATCAAGACTTTATTATATAAAATATAAACACAAAGCTTTTCCAGATAAAGGATCCAATACTTCAAAGCCAAATGGGATTTTGTATGAGCAAGGGACAGCATCAGCCTAAAAGTATTATTTAAGGATATTTTCCTTAATCCAGAAAGTAATGTTCTCTTATTCAATAAGATACAGAAAAGAATAAGAGTGCACAATGAAATTTAACAGATATGTTTAGTACCAGGGGCTTGATTCTGATCACATTTACTCTGGTTTAACATCAGTGTAACTCCATTGACTTCAGTGGATTTACTCTGGAGTGCAAGCATGATCAGAATCAGGTCCTGTGGCAATCGTAGAACAAGCGTGCAATAAAACTCTACCAAAGACACTGTACTGCACTTTACATCACTAACTGAAAACTAATTATAACTCTCGGTTCCTAATAGCCTAACAGGCTTATTATCCCAAATCACTTTAAAATGACAAAATAAACAAAACCAAAACACTGGTCTTCTCCTGCCTTTATCTGCATTTAACAGCATTACACACAGATTCAGTAAAATATATTTACAAGTGTTGTGACCAGTTATAAAATGTTGACAGTACAGAGTGTTTATGTACTGTAGTGTAGTAAAATTGTCCCCCTGTTAACTCTAAATCAGTCTCTGAATAGGTATTGGTGCTTTTTCAGCTATAGTGGAGCTCAAAAGAAAATGTCATCTGTGATGTCTGTAGCAGCATTTCTGCAATGAAGAATGTCATGGCTGAATTGACACATTCTATTAAGGTATAAACTTCCCCGATTTGGTATAACTGAATTCTCAAGACAGATCATATTTTTGTAAGATGGTCTTTTTGGTTTTTTTAAAATGAACAAATCAAGAATTGTAAACTTCAGTTTGATTAATATACAGTGTCATCTACACACAGCAGCCATATCAGCTCATGCTGTTATCTCATCAGATCTCAAAACAAAGCAGTGCCAGGACTTGTTAGTATCTGGTAGAGAGACATAGAAATACCTGCCTGCTGCAGGATTTGGCCTTGTTGATTTAGCAGGTGTATTCCTCTGAGTCAGTACTAAACCAGTGCCACAGTAGGTTGCGTGGGATCACAATACTGTGAGAGATGCCACCTTTTGGATGAAGAATTGACCACTTGTGTTGTTGAAAAATCCCACAATGCTTTTAGCAGGACAGGCATTATCTAGAACTGTGAGATACACACGAGTTCAGGTTTGCAAGGGTTCATGCACATCTACCTTTTTCAGTTTCGATTCATGGGTACGTGTCTTTCCTTTGCTCGCTTTGGACAAATCAAAGATTTCAAAGACAGACAAACAAAACCATCAAGTTTCACTTAGGCTTGGTCTACACTACAAAGTCTTACTGGCAGAGTTACGTTGGCTAGTAGTATGAAAAAACCACACCCCCTAGCTGACACAGCTGTGCTTGCAAAAACCATGTTAGTATAGTCACATCTATCCAGAAGAGTGGTTTTTTCCCCCCCAGCATACGAGAGTCACTGGGGGAAGTGGTGTAGCGATGCCAGAACCTCTTTTGCTGATATATGCTGTCTCTCCATTAGGGGGCTTTGCTGCCACGACTATAGCAGCATAACTATATCTGCAGAGGTTATTAATGGGCTGTGCTTTAACTACCCCATGTAGACCTTGCTGGAGCACTCTAAAATGGACCTGTTTCCTGTGAACTACATGAATGTAAATTAGGTATCTTCTAGAGTGCAAAACACACCCCTCTATGGCACTTTGAAACTAAGGGCTTGTCTGCACAGCACCAGCACACTGCAGTCGTGATCTTAAAAGTCCATAAATGAGCACAGGTTCACAAACCTTACCGCAGCTTTTGGCAAGCAAGGGTTCATAGAATCATAGAATATAAGGGTTGGAAGGGACCCCAGAAGGTCATCTAGTCCAACCCCCTGCTCGAAGCAGGACCAATTCCCAGTTAAATCATCCCAGCCAGGGCTTTGTCAAGCCTGACCTTAAAAACCTCTAAGGAAGGAGATTCTACCACCTCCCTAGGTTAGACTCTGCCTAGCTCTAGATTTTATCCATGTTTCCTGGTCATATTTCAATCTAGTAATTATATTCCACCTACTTAAATATGCTCTACAATGGCAATTAAACCAAATATTCCTTCCATTCTGCCTTGCACTGCTCTTTAGTGTTGTATGTAGTTTGATATCCGCCACATTCCTTCCCAGCGAGGCAAAATTTAAGTAATGGGTTAAGCAATCCTGTACTATATATAACTACAGTGGAACCTCATTCAGTTACAAATACCACAGGAATGGAGGTTGTTTGTAACTGAACAAAATGTTATGGTTGTTCTTTCAAAAGGTTACAACTGAACATTGACTTAATACAGCTTTGAAACTTTAATATGCAGAAAAAAAGCTTCTTTTAACCATCTTAGTTTAAAATGAAAGTGCAAAAACGATTTCCTTACTTTTTAAAAAAGAAGGATTGACCTTTCCCTTTTTTTCAGTAGTTTATGTTTAACAGTGCTGTATGTGTTTTGAATTTTTTCGTCTCTGCTGCCACCTGAGTGAGTACTTCCAGTTCCACATGAGGTGTGTGGTTGACTGATCAGTCTGTAATTCTGATGTTCTAATGTATAGGCCCTGATCCTACAATCCCATTAGAGAAGGCTAACTGCTGTACCAAGCCCCATTAACTTAAGGACTCCAGTCGTTCAAGGTCTTGCCTGCACAGTCCCAATCAGCCACACAGTATGTAAAATATGCTGAGCTCTTGGGTATTTATAAAAAGAAAAGGAGTACTTGTGGCACCTCAGAGACTAACCAATTTATTTGAGCATAAGCTTTCGTGAGCTACAGCTCACTTCATCGGATGCATCCAAAAGCTTATGCTCAAATAAATTGGTTAGTCTCTGAGGTGCCACAAGTACTCCTTTTCTTTTTGCGAATACAGACTAACACGGCTGTTACTTTGAAACCTGGGTATTTATAAATATTGCTCATGAACAAATGAATTAGTTTTCAAAGGAACAAATCTCCTCCAAATGTCTTGCAACAATTTGGTTATGGGACTCATAGTTCCTGAAACTTAGGACAAATACTTCATTTCCTTATTGCTGTGACCTAAACAGACAAAGTCCACATTTAAGTCTTATGAAATCTGTTTAATAGCATATGTATACTCTACCTTGTAGAAGCAATGAGATACTCTACTACATCTCAACTAATGCGAGAGCATTGCTGATAAGGAGGTGGCTCATCAGAAAAGAAATTTCTGATGATCAAATGAAATTTTTTATATTATGTATTACATTGAACAAACAAATATGGGGCTACTTTTAGATGAGCATATAAAGAATTGCCTCCAAAGTTAAGGCTTGTATTTGTGAGATTGTTTTAGTCAACAGAAATTGTTCATTGCCCATTTAAAGTTTAAGAAATTAGTCCTTTCGATGCTTTAATACTTTTCTCTGTTAGTTTCCAGTCTTAGCAGTCTCCTCCTCTCTTTTTAATGAGAAAACATCTTTCCACTCTCTCCACTAAATACTTCAGGTCCCTAAGGTTAGAGTTGATTTTAAGCCATATATTCTCATTGTTGTATACAGTGTGTTGTCTCCCTAATATCCTGGAACTGATGTGGTTACAATGTGGGTGAGGCAATCTCTCTCTCTCTCACCAACAAAAGTTGGAACAATAAAAGATATCACCTCACCCACCTGGTGTCTATATATTCCCAAGCATTTTTCTAGTCTCCTGTGCTCTAATAAGCTTCCTTTTCTGTAAGGTTCATAGGGTTCAGTAATGGAGAAAGTGTTACTGTGTGTTAATGGTACCAGCTGCCAACAATCTTTCATTTAAAGTGATGGTTAAGAATTTCAAAAGTAAAAGCTGCTTTTTCCAGAGATCTGCCATTGATCTTTGGTCACCAGTTCATACCTGGCTCAGCCTAATAGGTGGCCAAAAGTTACTACCTCCACCAGTAATGAGGAATGCATGCAGACAGGCATCTACCCCAATAGAATCGCCCACCCAACTGGCACTAATTAAAATCCATGTTAACAAGTCACAGCAGATCGATTAGAGGCCCAATTTCTTTTTTTGCTCTTGTGGGTAATTAATCCACATCGGAGTTGAGGTGAATTGGCAAGAGAGTATAGAGAAGCCCATGTTGCTATATTGTACCTGTTCTGTGGGTAAACAGATTACTTTCTCTTTCAAACCTTTTGAATCAGTCACTTTTCAAAAGTACTAAAAGTCATTAAAAGTGTAAAATATGATACTATATTTTATTTATGGTATGCATCATCTACTCATATACTAGGGCTGTCAAGCAATTTAAAAAAATCAATCATTATTAATCACACTGTTAAAGAATAATAGAACACCATCTATTTAAATATTTTGGATGTTTTCTACATTTTCAAATATATTGATTTCAGTTACCACACTGAATACAAAGTATACAATGCTCCCTTTTTATTATTTTTGATTAAATATTTGCACAGTAAAAAACAAAAGTAGTATTTTTCAATTCACTTAATACGAATAATGTAGTGCAATCTCTTTATCATGAAAGTTGAACTTATAGATGTAGAATTATGTACAAAAATATAACTGCACTCAATAAAACACTGTAAAACTTTAGAGCCTACAAGTCCACTCAGTCCTACTTCTTGTTCAGCCAATCACTCAGGCAAACAAGGTTGATTACAATTTGCAGGAGATAATGCTGCCCAATTCTTGTTTACAATGTCACCTAAAAGTGACAGCAAGTGTTTGCATGGCACTGTTGTAGCAGTCATTGAAATATATTTATGTGCCAGATATGCTAAACATTCGTATGCCCCTTCACGCTTCAGCCACCATTTCAGAGGACATGCTTCTATGCTGCTGAGGCTTGTTAAAAAAATGCGTTAATTAAATTTGTGACTGAACTCCTTGGGGGAGAATTGTATGTCTCCTGTTCTGTTTAACCCACATTCTGCCATATATATTATGTAATGGCAATCTCGGATGATGACCCAGCATATGTTGTTCGTTTTAAGAATACTTTAACTGCAGATTTGACAAAACGCAAAGAAGGTACTAATGTGAGATTTCTAAAGGTAACTACAGCACTCGACCCAAGATTTAGGGAACTGCAGTGCCTTCCAAAAGATGAGAGGGATGAAGCGTGGAGCATGTTTTCAGAGGTCTTAAGAGAGCAACACTCTGATGAGTAAATTACAGTACTGAACCACCAAAAAAGAAAATCAACCTTGTGTTGGTGGCATCTGACTCAGATGATGAAAATAAATGTGTGTTGGTCCACACTGCTTTGGATCATTATTGAGCAGAACCCATCATTGGCATGGATGCATAACAAAAAAAAAAAATCTACATTTGTAAGATGCACTTTCACGATAAAGAGATGAGACGCACTACAATACTTGTATAAGGTGAATTGAAAAATACTGTTTCTTTATCATTTTCACAGTGGAAATATTTGTAATAAAAATATAGTGATCACTGTACACTTTGTATTCTGTGTTGTAATTGAAATCAATATTTGAAAATGTAGAAAAACATCCAAAAATATAATAAATTTCAATTGGTATTCTATTGTTTAACAGTGTGATTAAAAGTGCGATTAATTTTTTGAGTTAATCATGTGAGTTAATTGCGATTAATCGACTGCCCTGTCATACACATGACCAGATTGTAATACAGCAAAAAGCTATGTTTACTTTTTTTTTGCATTTGCTAAAAATCTCACTGTGCCACAAACAGAAGAGAATCAACCTCATTTGTAGGGGCGGCTGAACAAAATATGGCTATTGTGGGTTGGGCGGATCTCTCTGACCAGAAATTCCATCCTGGGCATGAAAAGTCTTCCCAACAGAAGTTTATATTATACTTGGTTTCTCCAAAAAGTTTCAGTTTCAACACATTGGCATTTTCCCCAACTAAAAATGTTTTGTTGAAACATTTCCAACCAGCTCTACTTATTTGCACTTGAAGTGTGAAATAGTTCCTAAAACAGATGGAATTGCTAATGAAAGCCAAGAATGCTAACACTGGAAGCCCAAAAGCAAGGTTACACCAGATAACAAGGTAAAACGATACATGTGGAACCTCATTCTCATCCTGTGTGAGCCAGTTTTACATTGACGTTTGACTTCAGTAGACTTACTCCTGATTTATATTGATGTGACAGAAGAATTAGACCCATAGACCCTAGCCCACTAAGAACTCTGAATGTTGAAACAAAGGGCTTACCTCTCCATTTAAGTCGATGGAAATTTTGGCATCAACTTTAATGGGCTCTAAAAATCTTAGACTAAATCTGATTCTAACAGGCAGATAGTTTGTGTAGGCAGCAGGCAGGCAATTCTGTCCTTCCTCAAGTTCCATCATAATCACAGCCACAATGGAAACTAGCTGCAGGCTGTCTTTTGGCCAACAAAGTATACAGTGCACTATGGTCTGGCATAGATGAAAGAATTCACAGGCCATTCTGGAGACTATTCTGATTTCCACTTCAGCACAAGAACAACAATATCCTGAGATGCCAAAATGATAAAAACCTTCCTTGACTACTTGTATCTCCTAATTACCTCACATCAGCCCATGGTCAGTCTATATAGCTGTCTCTAGGGATAAGAACCCCATCCCCCCCAAATATGAATGTAAAATATAAGGGCAATGGGGGGAAGATTATGCAGTGCTATTAGCTTCATCCAGCCATTATGTATATGGGAAACAATTATCTCATGGGTTCTTTTATAGGGATTTGTCAACACCAAACACGAATGCAAAAATGCATTAGTACAGCCACTGGCAACCATCTTAAACCTTCTTTCTGCAGAACTGCGAGATCCTTTTCATTAGCCTCTTACCCCTACAGGTTTGTCAGCAACATCTTACCAGGCACAGATTTGATGGTAACAGTAATTAGGAATTTGTTTCCCTAAGACCACCACCTAACTATGATTAAAGGACATTTAAGTTGATATCTTAAAGGATACAGTCTCTTCTTGCATCACAAGAAGCAGCAAGAAGACCGTATTCTCTGAGCTGAGGACAGACTTCGTTAAGTAAGGAAAAATTACATGCGTGATATTTCAGTAAAATCATTTACTTTATGAAACACACAGGCTAATAAAATACAAAATCTGTAACAGTATAAATGAAAAATCTTTCTTAATTTTTCAGAATACAAACAAACTACTGTCAAAGAACTAAGCAGAAATGTTTGAATTGCTTTTATTTATTTTTACCCCTCAGGAGCACTTTCACTTTTTATTTCCAGCAAAGCAAGATTCATATGGCCTTTAGCAGAGTACAGTGCGGCCAGCAGCTCCTGCCACATCACTGAAAATAAGGCCAGCTGACATCACCAATGACTTTCAAGCCGTTAAAATAAAATGCCTCCATTAAATATTAATGTCAATACACAAAGTGGCATTAAAATGGAAAAGGTTATGTTGCAATCCAATTTTGGAATTTTCTATTATTTTAAAACATTTTAAACTATTAGGGTCCTCCTCCTACCCCTAACCCCACACATGTATTGAAAAACACAGTAGTTAAAACAGTTTGTCAAATGCAGGAAGAGACTGCAGACATAAAAATAAAAGTACCAAAAATCAGTGGCATCTCTTCTTTGGTTTGCTTGCAAGACAGCATGGGTGAATAGATGTGCCACAGGCATGCTAGAGAGAACTACATTTAATGCAGAAAGGATAAATCAGGATTCAAACAAGCCTGCAGTTCTATAAATAGAGTGATCTGTAGGGGGGACTGTTTAGTGACTGGCATTCTTATGTGTAACCCCATAAAGCTAACTAGCAAGCTTTACTTCTACATTTTATTAATTAATTGATATCTATTACCTGAATACTGGTGTATAACCCATTAGTACTTCCTCCTGGGATGTGCTAACTGAATGTGTAACATTATTTTGCCCTTAGTATGAATGCAGACAGTCATGTTGTTTATACCTAAGGTTAATCACAAGCAGCTTTTTTTAAAAATACATAACTGTCCTTGCACATAACTTTGCAAGGACTGGGGATATTTTATGCAGAGCTGGTTGAAAAAGCTGACAAAACTTTTCCTGGCGAAAAATGTCATTTCTTTAGATGAAGAGTTTCATGGAAGCATACAAGTTTCAACAAAAATTCCATCTGGAAATTCTCTCCGATCCAGGAGAAAATTTCTGGTCAAAATAAGAGACACACCAAGACCCATCCCAGAATAGCCAAGAGCTAGTGATCAAGACACTTGCCTCAGATGTGGAAACCCAGGTTCAAGTTCCTGCTTTACCTAATTCCCCTCTTTACCCATAAGATTCCTACAGGAAAAAGCTGGTTCAATCTCTCTCCTGTGGGCCTCAGGAGAGCAAGAAGGTACAGAAGAGTTCTGGGAGGCCATTCCATCACTCCAGGTACTCTAGGGCAGTGCTACTCAAAGTGGTGGTCCGTGGACTGGTGCTGGTCTGTGAGCCATCGGCTGCCGGTCTGCGCACACACTGGGGAAAAAAAATTGCCGGTCCCTCACATCAGGTAGCTTGAGAAGCACTGCTCTAAGGTATGCCAGGATTGTCAGCACTTTAAGGCAAGAACAAACATTTGATTGTATCTGACAGTGCCTAGTACAGCTGAGTCTTGGTCTGTGACTGGGGTCCCGTGATGCAACCACAATACAATACTAATTTTAGTAATTTTATTGCTCATTATTGTTTGTGTCCTGCAAGTGGCTCCAGGCATACAATTCTTTACATGAAGCTCTTAACACAAGAGCTATGGTCTCCCTTAATCCTCCAATAGTCTGGAAACCATACAAGGCAGTAGGGGCAGAAGACATCCTCTCTGTACTCCAACTCTAGAACTGTTGCTCAGGAATTGAGAAGAGGTAGACTGAACCCACACTCTAGAAAACTATGAAGATCTATGGATGGTGGGTATCTCTTGCCCCGCCCCTTCAAAGGACTGGAAGAGCCACTGCCTCTTCAAGATGTGACATCAATTTGAATACCTTGAGAAAGGCTGCAGGACCCTTTCCCAATATTAGGGTAGGCCCAGTCCTGTAAGACATTTAATGGTAAAAAGGGGTCCCAGTTTTGAGGTGTACTGAGCAAAACAGAGTGTGAGCGAAGAGGTTCTACACCCCCTTCACGTGAACTAGCATCAGTTAGTCTGGTGCCCTGCCTGTGAACTGAAACATGTACATAGCTCTATTCACGTGCAACTGAGATCCACATTAAGACTTTGGAAAGAATGATCCTCTGACTAAGGAGAAATGGTTTGGACTCCTGTCCTACATGGCTTTCTATGAGAACATTTAATTTAGACTTAGGAATTTCCATAGAGAATTCTTATGAGGACATTTCGGGGCTTTTTATAGATTATGGACCAAATTGAGACATGACGTATAAAGCAGTCAAATTTATTACCAGCTTGTACTTGGGCATGTTTGGACTAAGCCTTTTTTATTGTAGGATTTTACTTAGACTTTCCATTGTTTGTGAGGGAGTAACTTCTCCTAAATAAATGGATATATAGCATCTAAAAAGGAGTGGGGAGGTAAAGGCTTAGATTGAGATTTTCATTTTAGTTTGAATGTGGTTTATTTTTTTTGGACTGTTTTAAGATAATAGTTAAAAATGAATATTAAAATAAAATTAGGTATGCAAATGTTTGTTTATATTGAAAACAAAATTATGCAGCAAAAAGAGTGCTTGGATTTTTGGCCCGTTTTAAACTGCACACTGAAATATCTTTAACATTACCACCAGACAAAGCAATTGCATTACCAAGCTTTGTCATAAGTATTGATGACTGAGAAATCTCTTCCTCTCTCATTTTCGTTTGGATGAGCTTCATCTGTCACATTGTGGGTCCTTCATTTTTGATGTGTACTCATAAATTATGGACTGTTGTGCAGCTCAGACCTTCAGCTCTCACTGCACCTGTAACCTTTACAGTCACAAGATTAGACTGAAGGCTCAATCTTCACTATAGTAAATTGCAAGTCAGAGTAGTAAGACCAAGGCATAGAGTGCTACAAAGAATTCACAACGCGCAAATTGTGATGTGCTCTATTTGGTTACTGTACTAAAAAAACACCTAATAATTAATGCAAAGTTAATGCAATAGCTGTTAAATAACCCCCTGCCCTCCATGAGACTGGGTCTTCAAAGGACAAAGGGGGCTTGCCACTGGAGACAAGGGTCCTTTCATGCTGGTTCAGGGGATCTGCCTGCTCAGTCACATCCCACCTCAGTCACTAATATGACTGAAGCAATCTTGACTGTATGCCCTGAGGCCATGGTCACATCTCCTTAGCCCTTTCAGCTGCCCTTGCTTCTCCTTGGTTCCACCTATTTCACCAGAAAACTCAGAAATTGCAGCATCCTACTTCCCACACCCTGAACCGCTGCCTACCCTCAGATGGCTGCCCCTCTTGAGATCACTCCATGACCACAAATTACTGCTGGATTTCTTGACCCAGGTGCCTTCAAGTTATTTTCCCCTACTCTTCTAGGCCTAGAACCACCTCTCATTAGTCTTTATTAAATGCCTTGGATGCAAACTGTCATCTGATTAGCTTAAATGACTATCAGCCTGTGTAATTATCCCCAAATAGGTACCCACATTGGGAACAGAAAGTTTTTTCAGTAACCAAATCATGAGAAATATAGGGAGGGTGGATTTTCAAAGGGTCTAAGCAAATTAGTGGGCCCCTAGCTGCCACGGGGGACAAATGGCAGTTAGAAATCAAAATTCACAAGCATTAAGTGAAAATATTTTGCAAGCCTAAAGAAGAATATGCCACTAGCCTTGTTTATGCCTAGCTATTGCCTCCTTCTTTCAGAGTTCAGGGTGTTGATCCTAGGACTTTCATTACTAATGACAATAAGTCTGTGAAATGCTAGAGAAACTAACACTGTCTCTGAAGATTGCTTTGCTTTACCAGAAAATAAAGGTGTATTTTCTTCATTAGCCTGCTGTATATCTGTACTTCACTTTCCCCATCTGTGAAATGGGGGAAACTATACTGAGTTTAGGGCTCTGTGTCTGTCACAAAAGTCACAGATTCTGTGACTTTCCACACCCTCCATGACTTCTGCAGTGGCCGGTGCGGCTGACCGCAGGGCCGCCCAAGCAGCTGGCCCCAGGCACAGCCAGCCACACTGGTGCTGCTGGAGCGGCCCAGGGGGCAAGCCTGGAGACCCTGCCTGAGGCACCACCGGTGCAGCTGGCCCCGGGGACCACCTGAGTAGTGGTCTCAGGGGCGGCAGGAGCAGCTGCTGCTCTGTGGCCCCTGCAGCTTGTGCTGCTGGACCCCCAGCCCCTCCCTCCCATTGCTGCTGCCCCCACTCCCAACCCCAACTAAGATTTAGTCAGGGGTATATAGTACAAGTCTTGGACAGGTCACAGGCTGTGAATTGTTTATGGCCCATGACCTGTTCATGACTTTTACAAAAAAATATCTGACTAAATCGTAGCCTTATCTAGGAGAAGATTGAAAGGGATACGGTATGAAGATCAAAAGACAGACATAGGTAATAAGGTACAAAAGAGAGCAGTGATATGTCTCCTACATTCAAAGAAGGATGTTGAAATATTTAATGGTGCATTTTACTTCCTTTTACCTAATTGAAAGTTGGCAGCAGGCTCCAGCCACAAATCCCATTCAACAGCAAACATGGTACACTCAAGCAGTGTCCCTTGTAAGGCCAAAAGTTTTGGGGGCTCTGGAGCAAAATCTGAAATTCAGAACCCCACCACAGGTGCAAAAACACTGAAGGAAGGCTCATGAGACTAGCCTGCCCTGCACTCAGCCCACAGCAGCAGCTCCTGATCCACGCGGCTGGGCCCGGCTACCCGGCATTGCCACCTGGCACATAGGGTCACAGTGCCATTTGGAGGGGCAGCCAGGCCAAAATTGTGTGTCACTGCAACCCTGTGTGCCGATCACACCAACACTCTGTTTGGGGACCCTCACATACATGGGGCCAAGGAAAGTCTGCCCCTTTTCCCTCTCTCTTGGTGGGCCTGAATGCTTATATTTATGCAAGTCATATCAGAGAGCACTGTGAGGAGATAATTGATTAAACGTAAGTCATTGGCTTGACTGCCTATTATAAGCAGGGCTGGTAGCACTGCCTGTTAAGAAAGACTTCCCATGCTAAGATGCTGTTTTCAGTTGATTATAAAACTTTGCTGCATTTTAACCATTTGGGCTGAAACTCTAGGTATCTGCCTTAAACCAAATATTTTTGGAATATTGATCACTCACAGTTACAACCAAAGTCAACAGGTGTTGTGCTTTGATCCAAAAGTGCGACAATGCTAAGAACTCTGAAAATAATCTGGTCCCGGCCCTGTGTTTTCCTGCTGTACCAGAGAATATCCATCCTCTCCTTCTACCTTTTGGAATTTCTCAAATTCAGGTTGGACTTTATTTTTAAACCCTACTCTTTCAAAATATAGCTCTTGAAGAACAATAGTGCATAGTTTAGTTTCTTGCTTCAGGGAAGATACTTTTCTAGCATTGGTACTAAAAGATCCTTTTAATATTATCTATAGTGGAATGAGAGACTTGTCGTATTTCTACGTGTAGAAGTGTGTCTAGTTGTAGGTATGTATTATTCAACACCAGCAATAGTGCTCATTAGAACTTATTCTTAGTTTCTTCAGGTTTCTCAGAACATCTGCTTCTTGTGGTAACTGTTTTCATACTTCTATAAACCAGACTTCTCTAGTGATACTCCTTTAGTTGAACCAACGAGACATGAGTTAGTTATTTTTATAGCTTTGAGAAACAAAATTTGACTGCAACAAAATTCCTTAGTGCATTTTTTCAGATATATTGTTTTAAATGTCTGAAAGACATTGCACTTGATTGGGTTCTTTTAATCCCATATTTACAGTAATTGGCCTATTTCTAAAAGAGCTCAAAAAGGTTTCATAGCTACTTGTATTTTTTCCATCTTTATAACATCCCATAATCTCATCACACTGCAATTCAAAGCTATAGGTCAGAAGTTGAACACAATGTGCAAAGCAGAAGGGTACAGCAATTACAATGTAGAATTACTGAAAAATTTATGGAAGTTTTTTATGCATGATGAGTCCATTCAAACGGCAGCTAGTAGCACCATGACAATGCATTTATAATTTTAAAACTTTAAAATGTTAGTGATGTGGCATTAAAAGAACTTTGCATAAACCATACAGCCAAGACAGAAAAACAGGTTTCCACAGAATCCATATAAAGGGAATTAGCAAAAGGACAACCTGTGCAATTTCCCTTGGATGTTATGATTCTGCAGATTAGCAAGTCCACCAGACTTTTAGGGACTTAAGACTGGAATGTAGATTCTAAATTCTCAGTTACATTGTGTTGGTCCCATTGCTTGACTGAAACATCTTGTGATGTTTCTGGTGTACATGCAGTGGCGGATTAGCCACTGGGCCAATGGGACCCATGCCCAGGGACTCTGACCAACTGGGGGGCCAGAGAAAAATGGGCACTCCTGTGCCTCCACCTGGCCTGGTCCCCCCGATATCCCTGCTGGGCAGCAGGGTCAGCGCGCATGCTGGGCCACAGGGACTACAGGCGGGGCAAGCCCCCCTGTAGCCCAACCCCACGCCCTGGAAGGAGCACCGGGCAGTGGGGCAACTGCAGGCAGAAGGCTTGGGGAGGCCCCCACCTCCCCGCACTTGCTCTGGCCCAAGGTCCCACAAAATCATAATCCACCTCTCTGTACATGCTTCCAGAAACTACATCAATGTCTTGTTTCTGAAAGCAGATCTTCATATAAGGCTTCCTCGGCCCACATGAGCCTACTGACCTCTGCTTAGACTTAAGAATTCACCCACGTGGATTAGCTTCCAGGAATGGGGCCCTAATGTTATTTTTTTTTCCATGAGTATTTGAACTTATGAGTCTAAAATTCAATCAATGCAAACACTCAACTGATAGACCTCAATTGCTCAAAGGGTCACAGAAAGAATACTAAAGGTGCAAACTCCATTGAGGCAAATTCATTAAAAATGTAAACAAAAACAGTACAAGTATTGTTCTGTGAGTTTGCTTATAGTGATGAGAGACACTGGCTATAATGGAAGACTGGTATCAGACTGAAAGAGTCAGCTTCCTATTTTTAACTACCGTAGCAATCAAAATAAATTAAATGGTGAATAATTGAATAGACTTTTTAATTATTCACCATTACCATTTTCCTTCTGGTCGTTAAACCAGCATTACTGCACTTTGGAAATTAGTCTACAGTGAACTTCCACATAAACATGGTCACTAATGAGGTCACAATTTAGCAATATGCTGCCACTAGCAGAGAATTAAAAAGACCAGTTTAAAAATTTATTTCAGACTACACCTCCCAGGGTTATGGTAAGAAATGCAGGTTACACTTTGAACATTTTGGGTCCAATTCCATGAGGTCCTCTGAAATGAGCTGGAGATGATGCACAAAACCTTGCTGATTTGTGCCTTCAGTTCAGATTACTAAACTGAGCAAAACAAGCAGTGGTTTCATCTAAGTGATATTTTGATATAAATCTGCTTTTAACTAGCTCAATAACTCGTTTTAAGTAGTCCAGTGGCATAACCATAATAGTGAACATCCCCTCCATACTGCAGTCATGTTCTCTGTCAATCAGTGCAGTAAGCACTCGTTTATCTTGGTAGGTATATGGTATGGTAAATATGCTGTGCCAGAAAGCTAGGTTTGCACAACAGAAATCTGGGGTGAAATCCTGGTCCTATTGAAATCAATGGCAAAACTCCCATTGACGTCAGTAAAAGAGGATTTCTTAATATTTATATTCTTCTCTCAGACCTTGATTCAGCAAAGGCTGTGCATAATACCCATGGGATTCAGTGCGATTTAAGCACATGCCTGACAATGCTTTACTGAATCAGGAGCTCAGAAAGCATATACGATATATTAAACATAATTAAAAACCAACTTTACCAAAAGCTACCATACCATGGGCATGAGATACTGCTGTGTTTTCTTACTCTACAAACAGAAACAGAAAAGTGTGGTATTTGCGGTAACTGATGAATGGGGTGTTTTTAAATGTTGATGCTCAAGCACTGCTTCTCCCAATAGTCCCAGTCCCAACAGTCCTTCTGGCCTTGTGTCTGGGGTTTTCTGGCTACTTCTCCCATCTGCTCCCCCTACCCTGCGTTCCAGCCCAGGGACCCTGGTGGTAAGTGCTCAAAGTCTGACTGATTAGACCACTTGCTACTTCCCACAATGCATCCATCTTCTCCTCCCAGGGCTCATTCTCATCAGGAATCTTCCTTGAGGCCCAGCCCTAGTCTCAGCCTTCAAGGTAACAAGAAAACAAATTAATTTAACAGAAATAAAGAGAAGCTCCAGCTTCTTGGTCCTACACAGAGATCCTCCACTGCCTATCTGATTCCTCCGTATTCACAGACAACCCCAGGTAACAGGCTCTGCCACACTCCTCTCTAGGAGCTGAGAAGGAGAGGAGAGGTTTGTCCACCTCTTGTCTGGGGCTTTTTAAACCGAGCTTCTCCCTTTTAAAGGCTCCTCCTCCAAGACTGGCATGGTCTGCAGGTGCAGCAGGCAGGACTGCCTGAGCCCACAGCTGCTGCTCTTGTCTCCTGGTGTGGCATGTGTACACTCCCACAGTGCCTTTTCTCTAAAATTCAACAAGAGAAGTCATTTCCCCCCAACGAAAAAGATTAATTGTACAATAGAAAAAAAACTAACCTGGGAAACCCAGATGGCAATATTACAGGACTAAAGATGTGAGCTATGGTAAATGATTAATACTTATTCATTTAGTCTAGGATCATGCCATTCATATTATCGGCTCATTTTTATCATAAGATTGTAATGCTAAACTAAGCACCACATTTTCAGAGAAAGAGAACCCAAATGACCCACTTGAGAAATGACAACTCTTACACCTGATTAAATGTCAAAGAACTAGATCTTTTAATGAAAACCACACAAGCTAGTTAAACGTATTGGGTTTCTTGACAGAAAGAATCAGAGTATCCATTATGCAATCTTTCTATGCGGCTTTTGCTGATCGCTACTTATAAAAAGTGTCCATGGTGGTAAGAGATTAAATCAGCCAGCCTAGTGTTAGAGACACTTACTACCTCTCAAAGGGCACTCGAAGTCCCTTTAAATACCCCCTACAATGCTCACTTCCTTTACTAATGATAAATGCTCAGTCTTCTCCCATGTCATGCCACTTCACTACCCTCATTAACTTTCATCCTCTTTATGGCTCTGATTTCAGAGTAGCAGCTGTGTTAGTCTGTATCTGCAAAAAGACAAGGAGGACTTGTGGCACCTTAGAGACTAACAAATTTATCTGAGCATCCGATGAAGTGAGCTGTGGCTCATGAAAGCTTATGCTCAAATAAATTGGTTAGTCTCTAAGGTGCCACAAGTCCTCCTTTTCTTTTTATGGTTTTGTGTATCTCAGAAGCTACTTGAAGAAGAATGCCTTCAAAAAGGATAAAGCCTTTCATGAATGTGTAATATTGAAATCCATTGCATAGTGTGCCCTAGTGTCCCATGCATAACTTGCATCATCATCAGCTGGAGCTCTGAATGTGGAATGCACATGCATTGAACATGTATGAGAGAAATTAACTACAGACTGAAGGGATATTTTCTCTGGAAGTAGAAATGGAATTTGTAGTGGACATATAAATATATCAAGTATTGTATTTCCAAGGCACTCATCATACAGTCTGTGTGTTTTCATGGACACAAGGATTGTTATCCCATGACTCTCCGTGACTTCCTGCTTGTAAAGAGTCTACCTATGCTAGGTGGCATATGCTCACATGAGTAGTCCCATTAAACTCAACAAGACTTCTTCCAGAGTAAGTAGTCTGAGTGACCACAGGTGGTACAATAAGGCTGCTAGATGTCTTCTTCCTTTTTTTGAGAGTCTTTCACAGTATTTAAGTGGCTCAGGTATGCTTTTCAATGGATCTGTTTCTGTACCACTTGGCTTTTTAAGATCACTGCATAGTGAGTTCTTATGACAAGCACAGAAGAGCAAGAACAGTGAGGAAACAGTTTTGGAGAAGACATCGGAGCACCTCCTTGAACAGGTTATCCATCACTGGGAAAAGGGTTTAACTGTTCAAGACTGTTTTAAATGCAGTGTTAGGAAACAAACAAAACAACCCCTAACAGTAGAAAACATCTGATTGAATAGTTTATGTGCTCAACACTTTGACAGTTCAAATCCCCTTTGAAGTATTTAAACTTTAAATTTTCCCACCAGGCTGCTTTAAGCTGATTTAATAGGAAGAGCGGGTCAAGATACAGCACCAATCAAACTGATATTCAGCTTAACTAAAAGACTGTATTCCCTCATCTCTCTAACAGAAGACGTCACATTTCATGGGTGTTCAAAGGCTATTCCTTGGTCTCTATACCATATTAGCATTAGTATAATACTGTATACTACAGTATTATGTAATAATGACTAAGACATAGCACTAAATCATGTCATTCATCTTATGAAGAGAACTCTCAATTGCCAATTACAATCCAGTTTACAACATCCACATGAGACATGCTTGGGATTATACAACAGCATCAAAACACTTAACCACACTATATACACACAACCACAGCGAAACGTCACCATTTCTTGGGTGGAGAACAGAACAAAATTGGTATGATACACCACAAGCAGCATTGGTAGACCACTGACAGACACTGGAACATGCCTTGATATCTTTAGTGTCCACAAACAGTAGTTGAAGACTCAGACGTAGAATTGGTCAAAAAATTCCTGAATTTTGAGTTTGATGACATTTTTTAGTTAAAATTGTGATTTTTCAGGTTCTTTGCATTTTTCAATTAAAATATTTTGATGGACTGTCAACATTTTAAAAAGTACAAATTTAAGAAAAAAAAAACACGTGAATTAAACCCTACCATAGCTGACATCTCTTGATACTGGAATATATTATGTGCACTGAAGATGTAGGCAAGGAAGCATCATACCGTATCTGAATATTTCCCCACCCACTTGTCTTGAAGAGGAGAAAATCTTGAAAACATGTAAGTGGGAGAGGGGGCATGCCAGTATCATTTTTTCTGTCACATGTTGAGATTCCATGCAACCTCACCCTCAGGTCATAAATTTTCACTCTGCTTCTCTTCTCACTTTTACAGGCCAAAGTTCTCATTCAGAAGAGTCTAGTTTAGAGAAATATTTTCCAAAAATTGCAGCTGGAATTACGGGAGCATACAGCAGGATGCTCAGCTTGAGCCAGCCAGCGTGGAGGTCAATCATGAGAGGAGTCAGAATGAAAGTAGCCACTAGGGCTCGGACAGGCTAACAATGGATGCTGGTGTCTCAGCGCAATCATTCTGCCTAGTCCTCTGCCTCATAGAATCCAGGTCCCTTCATCAACCCTGCATTGGGGAAGTTCTCAGATTTCTGCTCTGCACCCATCATGTTGCACAGGTATATTAGCTTTTCAAGTTGCCTGACTTGCTGGTTATATGATTTGAACTGCTACATGCTGAAGATATTCTTGTATTGTATTTTTGAGTTATGACAAGGCCACCAAGAGTATATGGATGGGGATTCATATTTAGCATTTGTGTAAGTCTAAATGATATAATAAGCCACAGACTCACTGAAATTGCATGTAGCTGTTGAAACAATAATATTGTTTTGATTGTTCAAATGGTGTTAAATATCAAGGCAAAATGAATACCAGTTTACATTCTCTAACATTTGGGTACAGAAAACGGCATTGTTCAGCAAATGGCCCACATTCCAATTAGGACCAGCTCTGGGTTGTTTGCTGCCCCAAGCTCCAACAGCGCAACTGGGGGAAAAAAAAAGGGGGGGGGTAGCCGACTTGTGGGGCAGCACATGACAGAAATATGAAGTCCAGTTGAAAACCTTAGTTTTCAGATAAAATTACAACTCTTATGGCCTGAATATTTTCAGATCTTACACCAAGCCAAATGGATTCTATTTTCTTTAAAGCACAGAGTCCACAATTCACTAAGCAGGACTGGTAGGAAGAGGAAATTGCAGGCCAAGGACACAGCATGCTAATAATACATCATCCTTGGCACATTAAATCTGATGAGGTACAGTGAAAACTGGTTTTATGAAAACACCTTTTACTTGTATTCAGGGCAGAAGATTTACATTTCATGTATCATAATAAAATGTTTGTCTACTTCTACGTGACATACTAACTAAAGTCAAGTTGTTAAGTTACAAACTCTAGAAATAAACCATGCTTCAAGTCATATGGAAAACTCAAAAGCATCTAAAAGTATTTCATCAAAAGAATCTGATATGGATGTTCATATGTACTCCACTACTTTATTAGACTGTAATTAGCTTTTTCACAAAGAACTTACAGTATCTGTTAAATAACGAAAGCATGCAAGTGTTTGTGTGTTTAATGTGCAAATAATTAGCCTTTAAACCTGGTACAAGATTATTTAAAAAACCTCACTTTTGTCAATATTTGGAAGAATTGGAGGATAACATTGCTTGACACTAAAGTTATTGCAGCTCAGATGTTATGGAGAAGCTTGTGCTGAAGTTCAAAGAAGAACAATAAAGCAGTGATCATTCAGTTTACAAAAGATTAAAAAAGCAAAGAGGAAGCTGTTTGTGGCTTGATCCAAAGCTCACTAAAGTCAATACAAATGTATTGATTATAAACATTTTCTCTTTACAGCTCTCCAATTCCCCAGTGACTATCACTCACTAATTGTTTCATAATTTGAAGCTTGCTAACTTTATCGGAAGAATTTACACTTGGCAGTGATTCTCTGAATGAGGTGATTTGGCTTACCTAGGTTTTCTGTTTATGCCATCAGGCCAATGACAGGCAGAGGATAACCAACCTCAAAGAAATGAAGCATGGAAAAATCTCATTTTTACTGGATGCCTTTTAAGGTATATCAAAAGTACATGTTTACAATATGCACTGTAGGTAAATAAAAAAATCACACCTGTATTAAAAAGTATAATATATATTATATCTACATACACAGAATGGTATCTTGGTATGTATTGTAAGTGATGTTTTAATAAGTAGGTTACAGAGTAACAACCGTGTTAGTCTGTATCCGCAAAAAGAAAAGGAGTACTTGTGGCATGTTAGAGACTAACAAATTTATTTGAGCATAAGCTTTCGTGAGCTACAGCTCACTTCATCGGATGCATACGGTGGAAAATATAGTGGGGAGATTTTATATACACAGAGAACATGAAACAATGGGTGTTACCATACAGTACATAAGTACTATTGTGGTTCTTAGTCATAAAGGATCAATGCCTTCCCTATTTCCAATAGCATTCTGCAGTTTCTAACATATCTGATGCGACATTAGAAAAAAAGGTAGCAAACCTAGACAGAAAAGACTTATCTGCACTGTAAGAAATAATCTGAATCTGCCTCTCTGTGAACCACTCTGACCCAATATTGTTAGCTACAATCCTGTGGAATTATTAGGAAACAGATAGCCAGCCCAAACTCAGTAGTCAGCCAGACTGAACGTATGCAGGCGTGCACACACAGTGTAGCTGGTCTGACTTACATTTAAGGCAGCCCAGGCACATGCCAGAGCTATCCTGGCTTAATGCCACACATTTATGCATTTAGGGGTTGATCCTGCAAGGTGCTGAGCAATCTGCAAAACTTAACTTTAAACACCTGCGCAGCTGCATTCCAGTCAATAGAATGGCTTGTGCTTATAATTAAGCCGATGCTTAATGTAAGGGGACTGTTGCCCCCTTACTAACATTCAGTGGGTGTTTTAGTTGCTAGCTCCCAGTACTAAAAACGGGGAAGGGTCGAGGGGGAATCAGGACCCTGAGACTGACAGCCCCCAGGAACAATGTGGAGAGGCCAATGCTCCAGGTCAGCCTGAATGACAGGGCAAACAGGCTAATCAGGGAGTCAGGAGGCCAGGGAGGTCCCATCCTCCGTGTGAGCTGGATTTGCCTGGGTCAGACAGAGTGGGGCCGAGCTAAGGAGAAAGCAGGGGCCTGAGGTGAGCTGAGCTGCAGCCCCAAAGCCAGAGGCACAGCCCAGAGAGAGCAGACTTGCCCTGGGAGCAGAGCTGCAGCAACCAGAGCCAGAGGGGCCAGAAAAGCAGCCGAGGAAGCAGGTCAGTGCTGGGAGCAGACTCACAGAAGCAGCCTGCAGAGCAGACCTGTAGCAACCAGAGGCAGAGGGGCCAGAGAAGCAGCCCAGGGAGCTGGAGGCAGAGCAGCAGCAGTGCAGAGACAGTGTGGTGCAGCTGGGAGAGCGAGTGAGCAGTCCGGAGCTGAGTGCAGTGAGCAGCTGGGAGAGCGAGGGGGGCCCTGGGCAGCGGGCCCAGCACAGGGAGACACCTCAGCCAAGAGGCTCTGCAGGCCAGGCTTGGATCATAACCCCGACAGGGTGGGGGTGACACTGGGAAGAAGAAGTGTTTTACCACTTCTAGCCTGAGAGCGTTTGGCCACCACCAGAGCAAGTGTCTAACCCACAGCATCCCTGTAGCACAGCCAGGGCCTGAGAAGGAGGCCTGGGACTTACAAGGAACAGATTGTGAACTGCCCTGACATTCCAGAGACACTGTTTGTGATGTTCCCTGCCACAGAGCGGGTTGATGTGTTTCCTTTAACCTTTCCCATTTTTCCTTATTCTTTTTAAAATTAATTGTTGATTAAATAACTTGCATTTGCTTTAACTTCTATGTAATAGTCAGTGGGCCAGAGAAGTGCCCAGTGCAGAGAGAGTACCCGGGAGTGGGGACACCCTAGCCCCTGTCCTAGGTGACCACAGCAAGGTTGGGGGTCAAGCCCCCCAGGAATCCTGGGCCCAGCCTTGTTGGGGTTACGAGGACTCTGCCAGACAGGAGAGTGGAAGGGGAGTCCTAAAGGGCAGGGAGGCCACTGGGTAAAGGAAGTGGGAGCAAGGACTCCGATCCTTTCGCTAGCCCACTTCACCGGGGTAGTGCAGAAGCCAGGAAAGTTCCCCACAAGAGGACTATTCCCCCGCTTACATTAAGTATCTTGCTGGGGAGGTGAGAGTGCTCAACACTTTGCAAGATCTAACTCAAAGAATAAAATATTTTTTGTACAGAGAGGTTTATTTCCTATTATGTATCTTCTCTTCATGTACAATGAACTTAGACATTGGCAGATACAAATAGTTAATGTGGTCTTCGGATGTGTTTCACTTGGATATGCATTATTTAAAAAAAAAACAACAACATGTACTCACTTCCATTCTATTTCCTTGCAACATATTTGTTCCAAAGAAATAAGGAAATAGCCAATCTTCCAGAAGACCAAATGGCTAAATGCATGCCCTGTTTATTTGGTGGGAGAGGAGGTCTTGAATGGAATGAAAGTTAAGTGAAAATAGTGTATGTGTAGAAGAGGAAGAGGGACCATAATTTTTAAGGACAGTTTGAAAATGTAAGCCAATATTAAATGACCCTCTTTATTTCAAGGCCAGACTGAATGCAAAAAGAAGTACCTACCGTCCATCTAGTGCCTGACATGCTGTAAAACAAAAGTTTTACTCTATTGCAGTGAGAGAATTATGTGCACTAAGGAAATATATTCTAACTAAAAGCATATTTACTATACATTTTCAAAGCAATGTCCAATAATATATTTCCTTTTATATGTCTCTGAATATCATTGTGATATATTTATGGGAGTTTTGAAATATGTTCCCAGAACTAGCTTTCAAGTTCCAGTTTTAAAATGCATCATATTTGACTAATGTTTTGCAGGTATGTTTCACCTAGGAACGCTCCCTTCCGCTCTCTCAACCAGCTCAACAGCAACTCCTTTCCTGAATCTATTTCCCATTTCACCTCCATCCCTTTCTTCTTCCTCACTTCTGGCAACATATGCCCCAGATTAACCCACATCTACATACACAGACACTTCCCACCTACTTCTATGTTCTGTCTTCCTCTGCCTCATAGCATAGCCTCATTATCTGCCTTGTCCCTTCCCTCCTCACTGCAGTTCACAACTTCTGTCTCCCACTCACTACGCTTCCTCAGTATCCGAGGCCCAGCTTTCCCCTGCTGACTCAGCTTCTCTTGCTGTCCCCATCCTGTCATAACCCTTGTCCAGAAAGCCACATTGCTGATCCTGGACTACTTCTTTTCCTCTTGTCATTTCCAATACCTTCCTTATTCCCCAGTAAACTCTTAAAGCTCCAGCTCCTGGAGTCAGATGATTCTGTGAGAATATAAGCTTTCATTCTGGGAAAAATAAAGGGAGGTTTCTAGCCCTCCTAATTTGTGGAAGGAAGCTTAAAAATGTGACTACTAAAGGCTAAGGCAAATAAGCAGAACCCAACACTGATTTTTAAAACCTCATGCTTTTAGAGGCTCTGATTAGGGATTGCTTGGTGCAGAGTGCATTGAAAGCTTGGGGATGGCAATTCTGAGTTCCATCAATCAGCTATCATCCTCTTTATTTCCTTTAAAAAGAAAAGGATGACTTGTGGCACCTTAGAGACTAACAAATTTATTTGAGCATAAGCTTTCATGAGCTCCAGTTCACTTCATCAGATGCATGCAGTGGAAAATACAGTGGGGAGATTTATATGCATAGAGAACATAAACAAAGGGTGTTACCATACACACTGTAAGGAGAGTGATCACTTAAGGTAAGCTATTACCAGCAGGAGAGCGGGGGTGGGGAGGAAGAAACTTTTGTAGTGATAATCAAGGTGGGCCATTTCCAGCAGATGACAAGAATGTCTGAGGAACAGTGGCTGGGGGGGGGGGAATAGTTTTATTTTGTGTAATGACACATCCACTCCCAGTCTTTATTCAAGCCTGAGTTAATTGTATCCAATTTGTAAATTAATTCCAATTCAGCAGTCTCTTGTTGGAGTCTGTTTTTGAAGTTTTTTTGTTGAAGAATTGCCACTTTTAGGTCTGTAATCGAGTGACCAAAGAGACTGAAGTGTTCTCCGACTGGTTTTTGAATGTTATAATTCTTGATGTCTGATGTGTCTATTTATTCTTTTACGTAGAAACTGTCCAGTTTGACCAATGTACATGGCAGAGGGGCATTGCTGGCACATGCTGGCATATATCACATTGGTAGATGTGCAGGTGAACGAGCCTCTGATAGTGTGGCTGATGTGATTAGGCCCTATGATGGTGTCCCCTGAATAGACATGTGGACACAGTTGGCAATGCACTTTGTTGAAAGGGTAGGTTCCTGGGTTAGTGGTTCTGTTGTGTGGTTGCTGGTGAGTATTTGCTTCAGCTTGGGGGGCTGTCTGTTAGTTTCTAAGGTGCCACAAGTCCGGCTGCTACTCTGAAACCTTTATTTCCTTTAACACTGATCATTCACTCGCCCTTAGGGTATTCATGGCATCAGATTTCTTGCAAAGTACCCAAGTGGCATACATCAAGTAATTGTTAAATTACCTTGTCTAGCATTCTGGAATCCCTGTGGTGTTCCCATTGGAATGTGCTGTAGGTCTGCACTGCCTCTGCACCTAATATAAGTAGCCTCGTAGAGAGCACTTCACCCTTTCAGCTTTCTCTTCAATACCCCTGGCTTGCAGGAAAATCTGGAAGCATTGCAACCAGCTCCTCCACTTTTCTGTCAGCTCCCCTCTTGGACTGAGGGATTTAGGGGGATTCATTTGATTTGTTTTTGCCAAATATTAAGTTTTGTGCTATACAGTGATATAAAGGTGTGACTCACAGGATTGCAGGTATGAGACTGAGGTTTAATTATTGGTCCCAGTCACAAAGTTATGGGTCAGGTTTATAAAAGCTCAATATCAGACCTGGTCAAAGTTTTCCATATTATGATCTTGGACAAAAATTGCCAAAAAATAAATCTGATGAAAAAACAAACTAAAAACCCAACAATTTTAGGTTTTTCAACCAACTATAAAGATGGTCAAATTTTCATCCAACGATTGATGGCATTTTGAAGACAGGTACCGTTTTTGACAATTCCAGGGTTTTGGGTTCTCTTTCATTGTGTTCAATTTCGTTTAAACCAGTTCTCCATACCCCTGCCACATGCCATGAGTCAGTATCAACTGATTCCAGTGGCTGTTGCTACAAGAACCATGACAATTTCTCTTTAGGTTGTACGTGACTGTGACCGTAAGTGCCCCTCAATGCCAGTGGACCTACAGTTGTGTAGACTCCCATCAAGAGTGACATGCTTACTACAACAAATACATTACCGACATTGTATTTATCTGTAAAAAGGAAAGCTGGTAAGACAACAGTCAGTAATATCATTGTGGTATACATAGGGATGGTGTGTAAAGAGTGACATATGTGCGCCAGAACTATATTCCTAAAATGTGTTTTAGGTTAGTCACCACATTTGTCCTACACAAAGCATGTTCATTTACCTATCTGCCCAAAGCCAGAGACACTGAAAATTACATTTGCATCTGAGTCAACAGAAAAAGCAAATTGGGAGAAGGATGAAGACCACAGCATGGCATCTGCACACTGGGACACATAGGCAGGGGAAGCAAACTTCTGGGGTACACTTCTAAAGAATACATGGCAAAGATTTACTGGCTTATAAGAAAGGGAGAGAACCATGAAGTTATCAGTCACTGAGGAAACAAAGAGATCAGTGCTCTTTGCATCTAGGTGGATCCTCAACCATGTGGGTTGGTGATGCTGAAAAGAAACTAAGTCAGAAAACTGCTTTAGACAAATTGTGGAGCCTGATAAGGTTATATGCAGACTCTTAGGGAATGTCTACACAGCAAAGACAAACCCGCAGCTGGCCCGTGCCAGCTGATTCAGGTTCACAGGGCTCAGGCTGAGGGCCTCTTTCATTGCTGTGCAGTCTTGCGGTCGCAGCTCTGCAAGGTGGGAGTGTCCCAGAGCTCAGATTCCAGTCTGATCCCAAGAGTCTGCAAATTAAAAACTAGCACTAGTTGCCATCATTAGTGTCCTGATCTCCACTCTAGAAATGTAGATTGGCACAATTGCTCAATATATATTCCCCCCTTTCCAATATTTCATTAGTTCTGGAACCCATTTAGAAAACTCAGGGGTCAGTGCCTCTGCCAATAGGTTTTGACAGTACCTTGCTCTCCTTTCCTTGTTTCCAAATGAGATACACATTTCTCTCACTCTACAACATACTTGTCCCATATTGACAGTCATCTCTTGTTACATCTATCACTTCATCTTGTAAGAAGAGAGGTAATGAAGATAGCAGCTTCCTTCTGCAGCTGATTTTTCAGTAAATGGCTTTCCTGCTACAACTCATTTGAGACTTTGCTGAACCTTAACAGAGTAACTAAAGCACTGAAGATTTGATTTACTTTTTTCTGAATACTGTGAAGAAAGCCAGTAATGAACAAGTCCTAACACTAATCAATGCAGAGTTGAATTAAATACTTGTTCATTTGAATATTCCCAGATAAACATATGAGAGAAAGGAACTGCTAATGGCTTTCTTCAATCATGTGTTTCACTTCTCCATCTTTTACTACATAGATTTTTTAAACATCAATCACAACAAGCACAAGATAAAGTTCAAAGAAAGATGTTCAGAACTACTGTTGGCCAAATTCTTCTCTCAGTTGTGTGCGCAACCCCACTGAGGTCTGTTCCAGCAGTCTCTCACTAAATAATAAAAGGGCACTATAAATCCATGGTGTAACAGCACTGACTTCAAAGGATTTAGACACTTATTTCCCCAAAACCCAGAGGTAATGAGACAGGGATTTGCTTCATTGTAATACAAAGATGGCCCATCTGTGATCTGGATCTATGTTTTTCTGTGCGGTTTTGAAGGTTCAAACCCAAGAAAGTTAAAATCCATGTGTAAGATTAAGCCCCATCAACTGCTTTTACCAATCTAATTTAGGTACCACTAACTTGGCATTCTGAGAACATTTGGTGAGAAAGTTGTCAATTTCATGGTGCAGTCACAAACATGCACATGATGATTTACAAAACACAGATCCCTGAAACTGTACTTCCAGCAACACTCAGACTTTAGCACTCCATCCCTCTTGTATTCAGGCTGCTCTTGAGTAATTCAGTTATTAGCTGCACCCGCAGGCAAGCCTTTCAATCCCACCTCAGCTCTATTTTTAGCTCATAGCATGCTATTTATAGCTTACAACAGCATTTTTAAACAATTTTTACATTTTTATATTGTGAATCTGGGACATGAAGAATATACTCTATAGACAAACAGTCCACTCCACAATCAATCTGTTGAAGACAACAGAAGATGACATTTTGGACAACACAGCCTTTATTCTGGCTGTGAAACAAGATAAGGAATGTATTAGATCGCTGAGTGGTGTTGTAAAAAGCAAGCGAGTGAGATTCAGTAACCGCCTCTTAGGTAGTAACTGAAATATCTGAGACAGCTTCACTCCACTGGTACAACAGCAGACTATCCTCCTGGAACAGGAGCTCAATGAAATGAGATCAGCAATCTCTCCTCTACCAGGGGCCCAAAGGCAACCTATGCACCCCAAAGGTAGGCAGGTACAATCCAAGACAGGACAGAACTGGACATTTGTAATTGTCTGACAAATGTTTTTTCATTGTAATATGCCAATTTGCTGAAACAAACTTCTTGGGGGAACAGGTCAACTTTTATTAAAGTCATTGGGAATATATCTCAGGTCCATGATGGAATTTCTGGTCAAAATCAGAGAGATGGACAGGCAACCTAGTGGTTAGGGCATTCATCTGGAATGT
This sequence comes from Caretta caretta, assembly GCF_965140235.1. Taxonomy (NCBI): domain Eukaryota; kingdom Metazoa; phylum Chordata; order Testudines; family Cheloniidae; genus Caretta; species Caretta caretta. The sequence goes on from NC_134214.1 coordinate 31,046,799, forward strand.
CAGAGAGTCAGTCTCTCACTCTCTCTAGCTCTCCAGCTGGAGCGGTTCTGCTTTGCATAATAATTAAATATTCATTAGGGCAGGTAGAGTAACTCCATAGTCCTGTGGTTCTGGGATTCTCCTAGGATATGGAAGACCTAAGTTCCAGTCTCTCTTCCAATTAATAATTACTGATGCAAAGTAGAGGCTGAGAGAGCCCCAGCTCACAATAGCCTGGTGGTTAAAGGACTCATCTAGGATAGGCAGATCTGGGGTCAAGTCAGGAAGCTTGCTTCAAATCAGGAAGAGCAAGGAGTTGAAATTCAGTCTCCCATCTCTTATGTGTGTGCCCTACCCACCTAGCTATTCTCGAGGTGGGTATCTTTTTTTGGCCAAAATCAAAACTTTGAAAGGTCTTAGTTGTGTCCAGCTGCAGAACAAGAAAATGGTGAAATCTAATAAAAAATTCACAAGTTGGCAAACCCCTTTCTTGCCCAACTAGATGGAACCAAGCAGGCCTGAAGACCCACTGTCTCAGTGCTTCTCCCACTCATTTTCCACAGGCAGGACTTCTGTAAAGATCAAATTGGATTTCAAAGCTGCCCCACCCCAGTAGACATCCAGAAGGCCCCACTTCTGCAGAGTTACCCCACAGGCACACTTGTAGGCTACATCTGGCAGCCTGTATGAATGTTACGCTTGCCTAAGTACAAATCGTTGTTGCACCTTTTGTCGCTTGTAATTTATGCACATTTTTGTGACTGAATCAATTGATGGAATGCCAGTATTTTCAGAAAACAACTGCTAATGACCCTGTCTCTCTTCACCCCACGGGCAGGTTTCCATTATATCACATACACCAGAGAACAACTAAATAGTTTCCTGACAGAACATAAGAGCGGCCATACTGGGTCAGACCAAAGGTCCGTCCAGCCCAGTATCCTGTCTGCCGACAGTGGCCAATACCAGGTGCCCCAGAGGGAGTGAACCTAACAGGTAATGATCAGTGATCTCTCTCCTGCCATCCATCTCCACCCTCTGACAAACAGAGACTAGGAACACCATTCCTTACCCATCCTGGCAAATAGCCATTAATGGACTTAACCTCCATGAATTTATCCAGTTCTCTTTTAAACCCTGTTATAGTCCTAGCCTTCACAACCTCCTCAGGCAAGGAGTTCCACAGGTTGACTGTGCGCTGAGTGAAGAAGAACTTCCTTTTATTTGTTTTAAACCTGCTGCCCATTAATTTCATTTGATGACCCCTACTTCTTATATTATGGGAACAAGTAAATAACTTTTCCTTATTCACTGTCTCCACACCACTCATGTTTTTATATACCTCTATCATATCCCCCCTCCTCTTTTCCAAGCTGAAAAATCCTAGTCTCTTTAATCTCCTCATATGGGACCCATTCCAAACCCCTAATCATTTTAGTTGCCCCTTTTCTGAACCTTTTCTAATGCCAGTATATCTTTTTTGAGATGAGGGGATCACATTTGTACGCAATATTCAAGATGTGGATGGTCATAAATATAAAGGGAAGGGTAAACCCCTTTGAAATCCCTCCTGGCCAGGGGAAAGCTCCTCTCACCTGTAAAGGGTTAAGAAGCTAAAGGTAACCTCGCTGGCAGCTGACCAAAATGACCAATGAGGAGACAAGATACTTTCAAAAGCTGGGAGGAGGGAGAGAAACAAAGGGTCTGTGGGTCTGTCTATATTCTGTCTTTGTCGGGGATAGACCAGGAATGGAGTCTTAGAACTTTTAGTAAGTAATCTAGCTAGGTACGTGTTAGATTATGATTTCTTTAAATGGCTGAGAAAAGAACTGTGCTGAATAGAATAACTATTTCTGTCTGTGTATCTTTTTTGTAACTTAAGGTTTTGCCTAGAGGGGTTCTCTATGTTTGAATCTAATTACCCTGTAAGGTATCTACCATCCTGATTTTACAGGGGGGATTTCTTTATTTCTATTTACTTCTATTTTTATTAAAAGTCTTCTTGTAAGAAAACTAAATGCTTTTTCATTGTTCTCAGATCCAACGGTTTGGATTTGAGGTCACCTATGCAAATTGGTGAGACTTTTTATCCAACATTTCCCAGGAAAGGGGGGGGGTGCAAGTGTTGGGAGGATTGTTCATTGTTCTTAAGATCCAAGGGTCTGGGTCTGTAGTCACCTAGGCAAATTGGTGAGGCTTTTTACCAAACCTTGTCCAGGAAGTGGGGTGCAAGGTTTTGGGAAGTATTTTGGGGGGGAAAGACGTGTCCAAACAGCTCTTCCCCAGTAACCAGTATTAGTTTGGTGGTGGTAGCAGCCAATCCAAGGACAAAGGGTGGAATATTTTGTACCTTGGGGAAGTTTTGACCTAAGCTGGTAAAGATAAGCTTAGGAGGCTTTTCATGCAGGTCCCCACATCTGTACCCTAGAGTTCAGAGTGGGGGAGGAACCTTGACGTGGATGTACCATGGATTTATACAAGGGCAATAAGGTATTCAGTCTTATTCTCTATCCTTTTTTTAATGATTCCTAACATCCCATTTGCTTTTTTGACTGCCGCTGCGCACTGCGTGGACGTCTTCAGAGAACTATCCACAATGACTCCAAGATCTTTCTCCTCATTAGTTTTAGCTAAATTAGTCCCCATCATATTGTATGTATAATTGGGGTTATTTTTCCCCAATGTGCATTATTTTACATTTATCCACATTACATTTCATTTGCCATTTTGTTGCTTAGTTTTGTAAGATCTTTTTGAAGTTCTTCATAGTCTGCTTTGGTCTTAACTATCTTGAGCAGTTTAGTATTATCTGCAAACTTTGCCACCTCACTGTTTACCCCTTTCTCCAGATCATTTATGAATAAGTTGAATAGGATTGGTCCTAGGACTGACCCTTGGGGAACACCGCTAGTTACCCCCTCCATTCTGAAAATTTACCATTTATTCCTACCCTTTGTTCCCTGTCTTTTAACCAGTTCTCAATCCATGAAAGGAACTTCCCTCTTATCCCATGACAACTTAATTTATGTAAGAGCCTTTGGTGAGGGACCTTTTCAAAGGCTTTCTGGAAATTTAAGTACACTGTCTACTGGATCCCCCTTGTCCACATGTTTGTTGACCCCCTCAAAGAACTCTAATAGATTAGTAAGACATGATCTCCCTTTCCAGAAACCATGTTGATTTTGTGCAACAATTTATGTTCTTCTACGTGTCTGACAATTTTATTCTTTACTATTGTTTCAACTAATTTGCCCAGTACTGACGTTAGACTTACCAATCTGTAATTGCCGGGATCACCTCTAGAGCCCTTCTTAAATATTGGCGTTACATTAGCTATCTTCCAGTTATTGGGTACAGTAGCTGATTTAAAGGACAGATTACAAACCATAGTTAATAGTTCTGCTATTTCACATCTGAGTTCTTTCAGAACTCTTGGGTGAATGCCATCTGGTCCCGGTGACTTGTTACTGTTAAGTTTCTCAATTAATTCTAAAACCTCCTCTAGTGACACTTCAATCTGAATCCCTTAGATTTGTCACCTACAAAAGACGGCTCAGGTTTGGGAATCTCCCAAACATCCTCAGCCATGAAGACTGAAGCAAATAATTCATTTAGTTTCTCTGCGATGACTTTATCGTCTTTAAATAGCTCCTTTTGTATCTCGACCGCCCAGGGGCCCAACTGGTTGTTTAGCAGGCTTCCTGCTTCTGATGTACTTAAACATTGTTATTACCTTTTGAGTTTTTGGCTAGCTGTTCTTCAAACTCTTTTGGGGCTTTTCTTATTACATTTTTACATTTAATGTGGCAGTGTTTATGCTCCTTTCTATTTACCTCACTAGGATTTGACTTCCACTTTTTAAAAGATGCCTTTTTATCTCACACTGCTTCTTTTACATGGTTGTTAAGCCACTGTGGCTCTTTTTTAGTTCTTTTACTGTGTTTTTTAATTTGGGTTATACGTTTAAGTTGAGCCTCTATTATGGTGTCTTTGAGAAGTGTCCATGCAGCTTGCAGGGATTTCACACTGCACTGCATCTGATGAAGTGAGCTGTAGCTCATGAAAGCTTATGCTCAGATAAATGTGTTAGTCTAAGGTGCCACAAGTACTCCTTTTCTTTTTGTGAATACAGACTAACGCGGCTGCTACTCTGAAACTCGAGTCAATGTACCTTTTAATTTGTTTAACTAACCTCCTCATTTTGCATCGTTCCCCTTTCTGAGATTAAATGCCACAGTGTGGGGCTGATGAGGTGTTCTTCCCACCACAGAAATTAAGAGTTTAGTCCTGCTCTCTCCTGAACCAAAAACACTTTTGTTAAATCACTGAGAGTCAAATTAGGCTGCTTGTTAGAAAAGCCTGATCATTCATTAGCCATTTAGACTTCTGCAAGGGACTAAATACTTCACCATTTGGCTGCTCGAATATTAACTGCTATTGCCTTTTGTTTATATGTAAATACCTAGAATTTGTATTAGAAACCTGTTACAAAGAACAATATATCAAACTATAATTTTGTTTTTGCACAATTTTTCATGGAACTCAAAGTATTCTTGTTAGGTATATTTTTTAGAAAAACCCTCATCTGTCCCATCACCCCTGCCACCAACAGCAGCATCCCAGCCATCGTCCTTGTAGAAGAAAAAAATGCACACCTTTGCCCATCATCGAGATGAAGTAGTTTTTCCTTGAAGCAGTTATAGATTTGCTTGCCAGGAAAGGGAGGCTCAGAGGCAGTTGACTTTGCTAAAATGCATAGAACTGGATTGTTGAATTTGGCTATATGGTGGATCTGTGTCAGCTGCCTACAACAGCACAGATAGTTATTCAGATGCTGGGGTGGCATAATTATGGCAATTATCAAGGTAGTGAATAAGTAGTGGGGGGACTGTGGTTACCAGGGAGTTACCAGAACTAACTAAGGCTACAGGCTAACCAAGACTGATCCCTGCTTCACAATAATAAATGCTAATACTTGGTCTTATGTAGCACAATGCTTTTTGCAAACATTAAGGAACTGGGCCTTAATACACAAATGAAGCAGTAAGTATTATCTTCACAGAGAAATTGAGGGCTAGGTTGTGCCCTGGGCAACATCAGTGGGGATAGATGGGAGCAGAGGGGTTGCAGCTAATGTCCTCAGGAGGCATTCTCCTGACTCAGAAAACCTTGCAGGACCTGCTAGGCAACACATACTGCCATGCTTTCTGTGCCACCATTGAAGAGGATGCAGGGCATTCCCTCTGTCACACTACAATGGTAGAGTCATAGAAATACCCACTTTCTTCTTCCACAGAACAAGCATCAGATGCTCTGTCTCCCACCACCACACTGGGGAAGTTTAAGCAGAAATTCTTCAGGGAGACAGTTTGTGAGACTGGAGGTAGGACAGGAGTAGAGGGAATCAGTGCACTTGATGTTGCCTAGGGTAACGTTTGAGCTGTAGCCAAAGATAAAAGGTATCAGATATATTTAGAATGTAGAGATGAAATTTACTGTTCATTAATGTTGTAACCCAGGGCCTACAGGCCTCAGGCCTGTAAAATATTTGTTTTAGCCAAATTAGGGCTTAGGAATGTGAGCTATATTATACAGGTAAGTTACATTGATCACAAGCTTGCTGAGTTTGTATGTATGTTTGTGATATGCTGATGTCTTAAAAATAACTGCCGAGTTTAGATAATGGTGCCTACAGGAGATCAGTAGGCACTATTATCCATGATGACCAGCAATAGGTGGGGTGAAATGTTAGAGGCTTCTTTAAAATAGCCACTTGTAACTATGGTGATAAGGTGATAAAAATATGAATCAGTATAAGGGGAACTAAACAAGTTAGCCTATGGAGAATGGGGCATCCCAAAAGTGGTGGGGTATGGAAGTTCAAATAAAGAAAAGGCATGAAATGAACTCCAGTGGACATCAGTGGAACACATTATAAAAGCTATATCTCAGCCTGCATACCTTGGGAGGAGGAAGACACCAGGATGACAACTGGTGGTGCTGGATGATGATGAGGAGGAAGATGAACTTTGGGTTATTGCACAAGGCATAGTGTGAGTAATGCAAATAATATGCATTCTGTATTAGTCTCGCTCTCCTTTACTGGACTGCAGTGTGTGTATTGTTTGGTTGGCAAATAAGACTAATTATTATAGAAAGAGAACAATGTAGTCTGTAGAGTACCACAGACCTCATAGTGTACCCCTTCTATTTGTAACCTCTCTATTGTAGTGGATATTGGGGACTGAACTCTGATTAAAGTAGGTGTAAACGTTCAACTTGTGGTGGGCAATTAGTTAAAGTATGGATAAGGCTACAAAACTATAACTTAGCCTTTAAACTGTGCCTCGGTTTCCCTATGGAGATAACAATGCTTACCCACTTCACCAGTTTGCTGTAAAACTTGGATCATTAAAGTAGTCCACTCTCTACTTGTCTCTCAGACACTATTTTAAACAAACAGCTCACACATCATCTCACTCCACCCCTTCCGTGTCCATCCAGTTCTGTTGTACAGGTACTGAGGGGGGAATAAAACTATGGCCTGGCCCTCCACAGCCTGTTTGCTACTTCACCTTTCAGAGGATGCAAGGGGAGAACAGAGATTCTGCTCCGGACAGCCCCCATGCAGGGGCATAAGGCGAGCTGAGGCAGGTAACTCCATGTCCAACATGTGGGGACATCACAATCTGTCCTTTACGTGATTTCACCAACACAACACAGCCAGCCTGGGACAGAGCCAGTAAGAGATCCCTGACAGCTTGACTCTCCATTCCATGATATATATGGTGTCAGGGCCTTGCCATACCTCTACTATATCATTCAATGTAGAAATTTTGGAACAAAGTAACTGACCAGTCTCAAAAATGAACAGAAAAATCATTCAGTTCATGTCAATATCCCAGCTGGCACATACTGCCTTGTGGAGATGCTGGAAGGAGAGCTCAGTCAGTAAAGCCTGAAAGGCATTTATGGGGAGAAAAGGGGCAGTCAGGAACCTGTCACAGAGCATAGACAGGTGCCCACGTGGCATGGCTGGAGTCTGGAAGATGCAGATATAATGAAAATGCATCCCGTGGCACAAAATACACTCTTCGCACCCTCCTGGCCTCTGCCCATTGTTGCACAGACGTTTTCCAGGCACGTACATGTGAGTTGTGCTTAATGGCAGTGAGCCAGCCCTGCCAACCCCTGCCACAGTAATTAACTCACCGGTGGCATTCTCAGCTGATGCTCACATGCAAATTTTCTAAATGCTTTTTTCTTTATCCAATATTTCCCACTATAATTACACACAGGGAGAGAATAATAAAGCTGCGTGTGACGAATGTGTCTCCGTTCATCTAAAACTATTAAGACATAATAAAAGCCAAGATGGAGTAGTGCTGATGCTGAAGGTCTTTTTGCCCTTACAGTAACAATTGTTGAAGGCTTCTAGATTAGGAAAATATGTTTTCTGTATTCCTGGGCTTGGGAGCTTCAATGACTTCCACAGCTCATTTGCTGCAGAGGTCAAATCCAGTTCATGAAAACTCTCAAACTTAGCTTTAGCTCCTGCAGACTACGAAAGAATAATCCCCTCTTTGCCTATCTATAGAAGATGCAACACACCTGGGGTGCAGCATAATGAAGAGGGATATAACAAGGACAGAGTGAACTAGAGCCATTTCCAATGTGTCAATGACAAAGTCAATTTGAAAACATCCCCACATCATCATACAGGCAGATCTGCCCTCATGTTTTGCGGACACTCATTTCCAGTCTCTGAACCCCATAGGAAACATATTCCAAATCTATTGCATCAGTATCCTTTCCTCCTCCACGAGGATGCTACGGAAGGACACGCATCTATGAAAAGGACACAGGAGTTTCCTGGAAGCTTGCAGCATTTTGGGAAACTTTTATTGACAAAGTATTAATCGCAGTCTCCTCCCCCATGCATCCCTAGTACTTCTCAATGGCCAACCCTAAGGGTTCAACATGAAGGGGCTTAGGCATTGTGACAATCAGTGTTGCAACAACTAACTTTAAGGTGCCTAGAAAAGTGACATGAACAACAGTGATCCACAAAGCCTGCATGAGGAGCCTATACAATAAATGGAGACAGATAGGTGTCTTACACTGACAGCCAGAAAGCCAGCATGGTAGATGGGGAGCTTCCTAAGCTAAACAATGGAAGATGCTAACCCCCATCCCCTCTCAAAGATGGGCACCTAAGCCCAGGTTGCACAGAGGTGGCTAGCTTTGCTAGTGATCCACAGAGCTACTCAGCTGCCTAAGCTGCATGTGAACCCCCCACCGCCCAAAAAAACAGCCAGAGGAGGAAGAGGAGCTCCCCCATAACCTTTAGTCTAGTGGATAGGATACTGAGGGAGACCCCCAGTTCAAATCTCCCCTCCTCCAGGAGATAGGCACCTAGCTGCCTAGAAGGAGGCTTCAGTACACATGCCCAAAGGAAAACAAACTTATGCACTGGGGTGTGGATCTCAGTAGTGCCTAAAAAGGGAACTTGGGCAACTAAATATCTTTGTGGCTTTGACTATATGTGAAGGAGCAATCTACCGCAGAAGCTGCGAAAGCCCAAAAACAAAGGGCTCGCAAAACAGCTAATCCAAAAGTATCCTCACTCTATTAAAACCTTCCCTTGAAACCTTTAAGGAGGGAAAGGCTCAGAAGGATATAAATGCAGAGCTGGTTTTCTCTTATCATTATATTATAAAGCCTTAAACCAGCCCTGAACTCCAGTCCATACAAGTGCAGGGACCCACCAGCACAGACTTCATTAGAGGATAAAGGGATGAAGAGATCTAGGCACACTTACCTCAGGGAAGTATTTTTTTTTTTTTGTAGAAACTGTACTGGGTTTCCTCTAGATCAGCCTACAGCTGTTTTATTGATGGACTCCATGTATATAGATCATGTGAGGCGCCACAGGAATGGAACAGATTTATAGCCTCACACAGCACCACATAGTGGAAAAACATAGCACTGCAGCTTCACATTAAGGTGATTGGGGAAACTGCCAAAATGGCAATTAATGTACCTAATTTTAATCTTGTTGATTACTATCTGTGTGTTTTCATGGACGACTGCTGTTTGTGGTCTCTAATTAAAAATAACCACCCATGCAGTTAAAATGATGAAAACCATGACAAAAAAGATGGATGAGTCTGATTGGATGAAGGTAAAGGGAGGAGGTGCCAATGAACCCACAACACTGGTATCTCGCGAGTCGCTCAGGCAAGAGCTCAATGCCTCCAGGAGCTCAAGAGAGTATGTGTGCCAGCCGGATATCATCTCTGAGGGGGGAGATTTACCTGCATTTAGTTTCCTACTGTATTAGGCTTACACTTGCATGTTTGTGTTTTATTTTGCTTGGTAATTTACTTTGTTCTGTCTGTTAGTGCTTGGAACCACTTAAATCCTACTTTTTATATTTAATAAAGCACCCTTTATAGCATGCAGGCTGTCCTCCTCTCTCAGTTCTGCTGCCCAAAAGGTGAGGTGTGAAGCCATGTCCTCAGGGATTCCCTCACATTTTGTGGTGGCTATGTATTACTCTCACATTAACCTTGCTGTGTCCTTTTGCTAGCTGAGTACAAGGACTGCCACTATGCAAGGGGGGAGATTCCTTGAGCTCTCTCTCACTACTGGACAATATATGTGCTTAGCAGGACACATGTTGGGTCAAATGATTCCCTTCACATCCCACTTTCACCTCCTATTTGAGCTAACAATGAAGTCAGCATGTTGACTTTGTGACATTAAGATTTTGCTGCAAGAATTTACAGAAAGTGGATTTGATATTGTTTTAATATCATCACAAAAATCTCAGAGGGACACCAGGAAATACTGCACATGCACCATATTTTTGGTGGTTTTGTTCCTGGGTAAAGGGTCTTCCTTTCAAGTGGATTTTATCTCAGAAAGAAAAAAAGTTGTCCCTGAGCAACTTCATACCACATTTGTTTATTAAAATTACTTCTTCTGAGAGGGACAACACTATTTCTAAACTTCTGAAAAATCAAAGGGATAATGTATGAATCCATTTCAGTTGTATTTGAAAGAGTATGATCTTCTAGGCATTATTAATGAAGGGCATCTTTAAATCTCTTTCTACATCTATTTGGTCTTACTTAGTCCTGTGTTAGTCAAAAGAGTATGGACTTCAGCTAGAGTCTTGCCTGATTAAGGATGGAGATCTCAGTCCAGTCCCCACTGAAGTTGGGATTTGGCCTAAGCACATTAGTAGCATTGCACCATAACTGCAGGTTAAAAAAAATGAAGAGTTTGTAATGCATTCAGATGACAAGAAATTAAACCTGAGAGTGTCTAGGGGTGTTGAATGCATACATACAGGCTTTTTTTTAATCTGTACACATACTGGATTTAGTCATACAACTCCTATTAAAACTAATGGGAGTTTTCCTGGGTGCACCACTCACCTCTTGTCTGGCACCTCCTCCTGGTCACTCCGGGGATTAGCTCTCCAGGTAAACATGCCTTTCCATGGTCACATGCTGTCAGAGATCTACAGCTCCTCTCTTGTCCCAGGAACCAGTGTCTTCTTCATGACCCAGCTCTCCAGCTAGGTCAATCAGCATTTTCCCCCTTCTAGGATATAAGTCCTTCAAATTCTCCATGTCTCCCACAATGACCCAGGCATTCTTCTAATTCACTGCCCAGTTGGTCTATATACCAGGCCCTCAGTGGCAGACAGGCAAACCCAGGCCCACCCATTACTCTGAGTTCCAATCCGAGGACCCCGCACCCAGCAGTTCTGGGCTTTCCTCTCTCAGCCATCACTATTCCTTCCCTGGACTACTTTCTACAACTCCTGGTTCCCTCCCTTGCTCTGGTGTACCAGCTCCAAACTCTCCTCCCAGGGAGCAACTGCCTTTTCCCATCAGCAGCCATTGGCTGGTTGCCAGCCTCCTAGCTTTATAGGCTCCACCTGTTCCTGCACAGCTGAGCCTGCTTGCAATCAGTTCCTGCTCCCTGGCTCTCCCTCTAGGTGCAGCCTGTGGAGTTAATAGGCCTACCTGGCCATCTTAACCCCATCACAGGGAGTTGCATGAATAAATACTTACAAGTGTAGCTGGAAACATATCTCAGTAGTTCTCCCAACTTGAATCCCTCACCAGATCAAAAGTTGATGCAAGCACCAATATAAAGTTTCAACTGAAGAGAAGTGAAAAAGCTGTTTCAAGGAAGATCACTGTGGAAAGCAAATAAATTGTCTGACCAAAATTCCCTTATCTATCAAATGCCAAAAGACACTTTGCCACCTAAGAAACAATCTTGGTTCATTGAATTCAGGTTGCAAGTAGTAGAAATATTTGAATCTGCTAATTTAAGGCAGAACACTACGTTGCAATAAATTATCAAAACCAAAGATAAGTCATTTGTCCATAAAGTATAGGTTTGTGGGTTTTTTTAACAAACCAAAACAAAATCTCTTCTAAAGGGACTGTTATTTTCACTGCCTTCTTAATGAATCACCATGTGTTTTTTTTTTCTCATTGAAAAATAAGTTTTCACTAATGCAACATAAATTGGCAATCCAAACTATACAGTCTTATCTGAAAGAACATGAGAATGTTGTTGTTTTTTCCCTTGGAGAGTTGAAGTTTCCAGTTTTAAACCTGGCTATTTTGAATCTCACATACTTCAATTTTATTCAAGTAAACAAACTTGGAATCCTTATTTATTTTACTGTTCAAAGAAGTGTTACTGCATTGACAATCAGTCTTAGAAGCACCTTAAGCTCTCGCTGGACTTCTATTTGAATACATCAGCAGCATTTTTAAGGAGTAAAGGAGACAAAAACAATCATTATAATAATATTGACTCCAAAAAGAAAGGGATCCCGAATATTTAATTCCTAGTCTTCAAAACAGATTCAAAGTTACGTATAAAGCAAGTCTATGATTTCTTAAAGCTTTCTTAAAGCTATTCACAGTCTGGTGAAAGTCCCTCTAAATTGTAATTTAGAATGAAAATAATTCCCAGGATACCTTTATTAAAATAAATTCACCTCATTTTAATTTACCTCCCAGAATAATGGAATATTTCATATTTACTATGCACATCCACGAGATATCTCAATTTCCCCCTAACATGCCTCTCTCATTGTCTAAAGCAGGTATTTAAAAGCATCTAAAGATTGTTGTCAAGGCATGAAAACCTGTTTGACCAGGTTCAATCAATGTAAGGAGATAAATCACAAATCTCCCCACTAAGATCTTCATTCAAATCTTTAATCAGCACTGTGGAGAGCTATAAGATTATACAAACTACAATAATCTGGCTCTAGTCTTTGAAATATAAGGGGGATATTTGCACATTTAGTAGTTTGCTTCCAGATAAAGCTTAGTTGAATGTCAGCACTTCTAGGGCAGTAAGTGAACCTATTAGTTTGTAGTGTTCTGCTCTATGTACTATCAGGCAGAATGCTTTTCTATTTTTAGCCTTCATACAGTCTCATTAGTTTATTATGAAGACACACGGACTACAGATTAATGAGCTTCTCTTTGCCACTGATAACTTAAAACATAATGGGCCTGATTCTCATTTAAACCTCTCTCCTACAAAACCCCAGCAGTGTAAAAGTTCCTTAATATCAGTAGACATGTAATTTATGTCTACTTTAAGGTCACTTTACACTCCCAGAATGGTTTAAAGAAGCTTAGTGTAAATGAAAATCAGGCCTGAGGTCTTATCAGAAAATTTTAACCTGAACATGACAAACTTCTTCTTAGATTTGTAGTTTTCAGAAACTACCCTTTCTGGGGCCCCAATGGACTTGGATTCAGATCATTAGAAAACAATAGCTTATTTTCCTGCCATAGCAATAAAAGCCGAAAGTATAGCTAATTCAAATTCCATTTTGAGATCCTGATTCAAAGCTACAAAATGGGCCTGATCCTGCAAGGAGTGGAGATCCCTCAAATACTGTTAACAGATCTCAAGATGAAATGTGAATTAAAGGTCAGTGATAGATAAGAGCATTCAGCACCTTGCAAGACGTGGATTGAGTCCTAATTCTACTTTAGGGTCAACTTTAGAGCAATTGTACATTAAGTGAGTTAGCATTAATTTGTTATCACACTCCCAGCAGGTATCTTGAAGTTTATATGGCTCATTCTATTGAGTTTTGTTAAGATTCCCATACATCCTGTGAGCTTACTGAGACGTTCAGAAATAAATTTAATATTTAATTTAATTTACCAGAAGACATTATTTGTCCCTGACCTCTCTGGACAGAATAAAAGTGCATAATAATGATGCCATCCTCTTATAACACAAAATATACAGGGCCAAATCCTGCTCCAGCAAATGAAGTCAGCGGGACAACTTTTCATAAGTCAGGCGGCCAGAGTTGGATTGTATCTATGGTACTGGAACCATATACTCTAAACTATATTTTTCATGTACTGCTCTATAAACTCTCTTACACTTTCCTGTGTTTGTGTGTAATATCAGAAAGATGGTTTTAATTAAGTAATATCACTATTAATTTAATTATAATTAATCAATTAAGCTTTCGTTGAAATTGAAAGCAAATATCTATTGACTACATCTGGAGTGGGGCCATTACTAATATATTGAAAATGGACTATAGAGACTTTTTTTCTACAAATCTTGTGTTCAGATCCTACCCAGGTATGCAGGGATTGAAAGTCATAACCTTCTGATGTTGTTTAATGGTGTGCAAAATATGAGTTAGTAGTCTAGTTCCACGTCTTAGTGGGCAAAATCAGACTACACAGTCATAACTACCTTTTTGGCATTCTCTGTAAAGAGGTCAAAGAATGAATAGATATAGAGACTGAACTCTGCTCTTGTCCCCAGAAATGACTGTTCCGGGTCAGAGATGAGGCACACTGGCAGGATATGGAGAAGCTTGAACTGGTAGTGCTCTCATCTCTTATCTATGGGTAAATAGAGGACTTCATTCAGGAAGGATGTCAATCGGCAATTTTCACAACCACAGCGATCAGTTCAATACATACGTGTATATCAGGAATTGGATACCTTTGGCATGCAGCCCATCAGGGAAATCCGCTGGCGGGCCGGGATGGTTTGTTTACCTGCAGCATCCGCAGGTTCGGCCACTCGCAGCTCCCACTGGCCGCGGTTTGCCGTTCCAAGCCAATGGGGGCTGCGGGAAGCAGTGTGGGCCGAGGGATGTGCTGGCTGCCACTTCTCGCAGCCCCCATTGGCCTGGAACGGCAAACCGCGGCCTGTAGGAGCTGAGAGTGGCCGAACCTACAACGCTGCAGGTAAACAAACTGCCAGTGGATTTCCCTGATGGGCCGCGTGCCAAAGGTTGCCGATCCCTGATATATATAAATGACATCCTTGAATAGCCCAATTCCTGCCTACTTGATTTATAAAATGGGTATTTGGGAAGAGGACAATCTGAGAAATTGATCTTTTTATAACTAAAAATTGGCTTTTCTTCCATGTTCAGAGTGACAGTCATAGTTGGCCATACTTCAGGAAGTCTACCACCCAGCAACTTGTTCTGTGCTTGAGCTTATGAGAGATTTGTAAACAATTTAAAAACTAACAATGGCCCAAATGGTCATAAATGGGGTTACATTTAGGTATCTAAATCCATATTTAAGCTTCTAGAGCAGCGGTTCTCAACCTTTTGGGGCTCAGGACCAATTTGTAAATGTTTATGGCCTGTGGTGACCCAGTAAATAGTTTGTGGGTGGAGGCCTGGGATGGTTTTGGTCAGATCCTGCCCTCTGGGGGGGGTTGGGTCCTGCCTGGCACTCACCCAAGAGTGGCATCTCCTGTAGCTCCTGTGCTGTGGGGTTGGCTGGGCTTCAGCAACGGAGCCTCTGGGGTTGCAGCACTGTTCGGATTTGGCCCCGCCCCCCTGACTGGACCAAATTTGTGTGAGTAGAGTTGTGACCTGTCTCATGGGATGGAGTGCCACTCACTCAAATTTGGCCTATCTCGACTCCCATCATCACGACAGCTGGGCCAAACCTGAGTGGTGCTGGGACCCCAGGGTTTGCAGTGCCTGGAGCAAGGAGGTGAGCCCAGCCAGCCCCTGGGACAGGAGTCACAGGAGCTGCCACGTGACCCTTTGAAACATTCTGGTGACCCAATTTTAGGTCCAGACTCACAGGCTGAGAAACCCTGATCTTGAGAACTGGCTGGGTTTTAAGAGGCTTTATCTGTTGTGCTTTATGGTATTCTTCAGTGAGCACACATTTCCAGATGGTTCACTATTTTACATTAAGCATTCCTTTCTCTTAGTATAACAATTAATGGCGGTGTCTTCTGCAGCGCTGCAGCTTCAGTTTCTGTTAGAGAAAATAATCGTTGATTACAAAACAACAATATTTTAACAAAATGTCAGAAATTCAAAACTAGAAGAAAATGAGTTCTTCTGAATCACATATATACCAAAAGACCAGCTCCACATACGGAAATTATCAAAAGGTCAGACATAAAAAGCATCAGTTCATAAATACTAATTAGTGCCTTGCCAGTGATTGCATGATAACATTTACTGATGCATAATTGAATACCAGAGATTTAAAAAAACAGAGAATGTGGGTAGATTTAATAATTCATTCCTCCCACACTAATCAGGGTTTCTGTCTATTTCATCTAACACAATCACAATTAGGTATTTATTCTTCCTTTCTCTTCTTCCTTTGTGAGTAACATGATTATGTTTCTTTAATACTCCCATGTTAAAAGTCAAGGTGGGGATGGAGGGAACATACTCACTGTAATGAATGTAGCAAAAACGTTTGAAACCATATTAAAATTAAAATTGCTTCTGTTTATATATTTTTGCTTCACTATTTTGTATCACTGAGGTTCTTTGTTTCGGAACACAATATAAGCTCCAAAATATCCTATTCAAGTCTACATTTTTTCAAAATGATACGCTTGGTATTCCTTGGGGAAGTTTTAACCTAAGCTGGTAAAAATAAGCTTAGGGGGTTTTTCATGCAGGTCCCCACATCTGTACCCTAGAGTTCAGAGTGGGGAAGGAACCTTGACACATGTGCTTAACTTTAAGCATGTAAATAGTCCTTTTGACTTCACTGGGACTAGTCACATGCTTAAAGTTAACCACATGCATAAGGGTTTGCAGGATCAGGGCCTTTGTTTGCTTTAGTAAATGACCGAGCATGGTGCCTATACAAAGTAATAAAACAATAATTAGTGACAAGCATTGTCTGCAACTGCTGAGATGCTACTTGTTCCAGGATTGCTCCAGGGTCCACCCCCTATCGTCTGCAATCATTTGTACTGTCAGCACACTGTGCAAGGCAATGCTGATGCATTGTGCAATGTGCTAGCCACACTACTGTTCTATGCAGGGCCAGCTCTAGGCACCAGCAAAGCAAACAGGTGCTTGGAGCCGCACATTTCTAGGGGCAGCATTCCAGCACCGGCCATGCCACCCCTAGAAATGTGCCCCTGCCACCCCAGCTCACCTCCGCTCTGTCTCTGCCTGCTCCCCTAAGCGAGTAAGCTGCCGCTGCTCCGCTTCTCCCCCCTCCTTCCCAGGCTTGCCACACACAAAACAGCTGTTTCGCATGGCAAGCCTGGGAGGGAGGGAAGAGAAGCCGAGCAGCAGCGTGCTCGGGGGAGGCGGAGGTGGTGGAGCAGAGGTGAGCTAGGGTGGGGAGCAGTTCCTCTACCACCCCCTCCCCTGTTACTTCCTGCTCTCCCCCCTCACCCTCGCTCACCTCCATTCCGCCTGCTCCCCTGAACACGCTGCCTCTCCCTCACCTGAGAGGGATGGGGGAGAAGCGGAGTGGCAGCGTCTTCAGGGGAGCAGGCAGAGTGGAGGTGAGCTAGGGTGGGGGTTTGTGGGGGGGGAGCTGCAGGAAGCAATGGTGGGGGGAAATGTGGCACACCCGGGGGAGGTGGCGGGACCAGGGATTTGGGGAAGGGGTTCGGTGGGGGCGGAGTTGGAGCGGTGCGGGGGCATGAAAAAAAAGCGGGGCAGCCAAAATTTTTTTTGCGTGGGTCAGCAAAAATCCTAGAGCCAGCCCTGGTTCTATGGAAAGTAGGCCCACTGTTTATGCTTAGGGTTATGGTTGTTGTATTATACACAATGTCCTAAACTCTCAGGTAACTGTGAGATCAGTTGAATCTTGACAGTTTAACCATTGTGTGACGCTGGCAGGCCAGATGCTAGCTCTTGCCAAAGCTGTAGGCATTAGCTAAAAACTGACAGACTCATAGCTGGAGACCCGATCAGTTCACTTATATATTAGTGATGTTCAAAATGGGTATTAATCTTATAAGAATGTAATTAGTCTTTAGACTTGATAGAAAGCTTGTAAGTTGCTGCATGCGTTAACCTCACTTCTAATGTCTATATTCCATGCTATAAGACAATATGTACGTTTTGCTTTATAACTCTAAAACTATTAGAGTTGTGGGAGAATCGTCCCGCCCATCCAAGAGGACAATCAAAATTTAAGTGGGCCATTATAAGACAAAAACTTTAATTGACCCATCCACCCATGGAGAAGTACATGCAGTGGCCTTGTCATATTGCTTTGAATGCTGGAAGAGGGAAATAAAAATAGTTGATGTGAAGGTTTTTCATCTTTTTGCTGTTTGAACTCTCACAGGGCCAGAGAGACCAAACTAAAGCCAGACGTGCCCAGAGGTTTCCTCCTGGGTCTGCCCTGAAAGATACTTTGAATTGACAGATCACTACAACTCTGTCACTCTTAGGGTTTAGATGATAAGTCATTTGTGTGTATGTTTCCTTTAACCTGTAAATAACTCTAGTTCTTGTTCCTCGTTAATAAGCCTTTAGATTGGCTATGGCATTGTCTTTGGAGTAAGATCTAGGGTACCAATTGATCTGGGGTAAGTAATTGATCTCCTGGGACTGGAAGTAACCTGAATATGGTGTGATTTTTTTGGTGTAAGTGCACATTTATCACTATGTCAAGTTTGCTTGGGTGGCAGAATAGACTAGAGAGTCTAAGGGAACTGTCCGTGACTCCATGGTAAGAGAGGTATAGTGATCCAGGAGTTCACATTTCTTACTGGCTTGGTGAAATCTATTTATAGAATATACCACCAGTTTGGGGTATCTGCCCTGTTTTTGACAGTCTGCTCTGAGGAAGGCACTCACAATCATGACAGCGTACCACATTATGTTTCAGGGATTTAGAGGGGGCCTATATTTTATATAATAAATGGGAAACAGTTTTATAAACACTCATGGAAACTGATTTTTGTACCCAAAAAAGAGCCATGATTTGGCAAAAACAAAACAAAAAATGAAAATTGAAGGGGAAAAATATATCAGCACACAAATAAATATGTCTAATAAATCCAGGGTGAACTTCACTTTAAATAGTTTTCAGAGTAGCAGCCGTATTAAATAGCGTCGATAAAATAGTTAAAGTGTCAATAAAATCCTATCGAACAAGAAACAATACTATGTACATCCCAGCCAAATGTTCTGGAATGAAACTATTTCTCTCCCAGGAGGCCAACCTGTGTATGACATGTGAGATGCAGCCTTCGTGGCCTCTACAAAGAGTGATTGAGGTTTAGAGATCAAATTATTGAAGTGTTCATTCTCTACACTCATAGTCATCTCTGTGGGCCTCCAGCAAGATGCTGCAATCTCTACTGGCTCATCTCTTGTGTCACAAGTGAGCTTTGATGTGGATTAATTAAGTAAAGAGACTTCAGAGCCCTCTGGTAAAAAGCACAAAGCAAAAACAACCCTTCAAAATCATTACTTACTGTTTTTATAACTATGCATGGTCTAATAAAGGATGCATTGGCTATAGGGGAGGCAAACTCAGATACTAACACTTCACAACACCCTTTCTCCCAAACAGAATAGCAACACTTGTACCAATAAGCACCGCCACATCAAAAGAATTTTCAAATGACACCACTGCCCTGCCCCCTTCAATTTACCTTCCATGGCCTTGCTCCAATTAGTTCAGTTAAAACTAAACTCAAAAGAGTTGTGAGTCTAATACAAGAGGTTCATGGTATTTGTAAATTAATCGGAACTGTACAAGTAGAAAGCACTGTAACGAATTTGATCAAATGTGTCTCTTTTTCTTCAGTTGAAACACCAAAAGCTAGTAATACAGATTTGTAAATTTTCTAACCTACTCGTAAAAGCGTCATACCTGGCACTGGAAAATACTTTATAATAACCTATAAGTTGGCTGTCTTTTCTTCTATCATTACAATGATTCTACTTCTCTGTTCCAAGAGGGCACCATCTTTTGAGCAATTCATCTTTTACCTTGCACCTCACCCTGATGATGTATTAATGTAATACATCATTAGTGAGAGCTGTCACTGCAATGTATTAGTATAACACATCTCCATTTTGCCCTCCAAAGAGACACTATTCCCCAGATTAAATTTTATTATCTTGTGAAGGAGGAGCCTAGAAGTGAACTGAAGGATGGGAAGGAATGTACCCTAGACACCAAATGTCACCACATCTAAATATTTTGAGTTAGTCATAGTTTGCTCTCAGCCTATGTATGGAGTGGTGCCTAGTTGGGCTTCCCCAGGAGAATCCCTGACCAGCAATTGTCACACATGGCCCCTTAGATCCTGGGTGGAAATTAAGGGTACACCTGGGAATGTGCAATTTAATTTTACTAGCTGGTGACCAGGGGGAGAGAGGTAAGCAAGGCTGCCTGTTCCCTCCTGCATTTCCTCACCCACTTACTTGTAGGGGGCAGTACCAGATACCATGTAACCAGTAATGGTCTGCACCAGACTCAAGATTCAGGGAGCTCTTACATGTCTGAAGACAGGCGTGGAGGACTCTGCTTCCTTTTACTCTCCTGCAAATAAGACAAAGTCACATCCTAATCCTTCGGAATGCATATCACCATCTTAAGGTTAATTGTCTCAACAAATGTATTGCCGTTTATCTAATGGCCCCATTCTCGTAGCACCTCACAATCATCAATTTATGTAACGTCATAGCCCTGCTGCACGTTAGGACAGTGCTGTTATCCCCATTTTACAGCTGGGGCACTGAGGCACAGAAACACTTGCTTCAGGTCACTCGGTGGCAGAGCAGGGAATTGAGCCTCAGTCTTCCAAGTTGCCAGCTAGTGCCCTAACTATTAGACCATCCTTTGTACTATTCACTTGAAAAAATATGGGTAGATACCAGGCTCAGGACCTGAGAAAGGAATAAAGGGGAGGGCAGAAATAGTAACAATGTGGTGGACCAAAGCTATGGACAGATACAAATATATTCAGGGCAAAATTTCTTGATTAAAGTTAAAAGCAGGCGATCAGCAAAACTGTTCCATCTGGTTGACTTTATATCATCTGGGACTGTCAGAAGGAGCAAACAAGCACAACACCAAGAGTATTTCTTAAAAATCCTTTTCTACCATGATGTTCGGAGTAGAGGTCTTTTGTAGGGCTTAGAAGCAGAAAAACACTTCAGCCTGCCCAGCACCAGACTTCAGCATTTCAGAAGCAAAGATGTTAAGGAGAAACAGAGAAAAAATGATGATGGGCCAAAAATTCAGCTCTTGGTTCTGTTAATCTGACCAATTTAATTCATCCCTGCAATTGCTCTGATTTGCACTAGCGTAATTCAGAAGAATCTAGCCATTTGTTTTGTAATGGACTCCTATGAACAGGTTTCTCAATTGTATTAATAGAGCTCCTCGGCATCCGAAAAAGAAAAAAATCAGCATTAAGAGAAAAAATTGCTTTGCTTTGCTCAGTTCTTCATGCCTTCAAACATGATTTAGTAATAGGTTGCCCCATATTGCTGATAAAGGGCCCCAAAGTCAGCTGTGCTGAGATACTCCACAATGATTTTAAGCAAGCTATGTTTTAGGTTTTGTTTTCCTTTTTTTTTCTTTAAATATAGAATTGTTTGGCTTGTACGACATTTTCTTAGTATAATAGCACATCACGCAAGTGCCACACATTGCCTCTGGGCAACATCATTCAAGAAAATCAACTTCTGTAATAGATGACTAGTTGCTAATCTAAAATATCTGTCCATGATACTTATACAGCCCCTGTTACTGTAGTATCTGTGTCTCTCACAATCTTTTATGCATTTATCTTCACAACACCCCTGTGAGGTAGGGAAGTGCTATTATCCCCATTTTACAGATGAAGAATTGAGGCACAGAGAGGGTAAAACCCAGATCCACAGGGACTTAGGCATTGCTTCTGGACTATAAAGTGATTCTTACTCTTTCTCTGAGCCATTTAATTAATTAATTAATATTTAATTATTCAGTTATTTAATTAAAGTGGAACAGCTTCAATAAGAGAGATTCAGAGAGCCCCATACAACAGAATATCCCCTAGTCCAGTGATTAGGGCACCCCAGTTCAAATTGGTGTCTCCTCAACAGGAAGAGGGGAAAATTGAACCAGGGCCTCCCACATCCTGAAGTACCCTAACCACTTGGCTAAAGGTTATGAGGGAGGCTGCTACTGCCTCCTCATTGTTTTATGTGGACATAGGCATGCTCAGAGCATGCCTACTGGAGCAGGCCCCTCAGGTGAGGTAAGTGCTCCTCAGCCTATCTTCCCCCAGTGTGTAGATCGCATTGGGGCCCAAAGTGAGACAGCAGTACACATGATCAGAGGCAGAAACATAGGTGCCTAGAGAAGTTTTACAGTGGAAATATAGACACTGAGTAAGCTTAGATGCCTACAGTTTAGGCAGCCATTAAGCAAGGAATTGTGGATCACAGTAAGATCATAAGAACGGCCACACAGGTCAGACCAAAGGTCCATTTAGCCCAGTATCCTGTCTTCCAACAGTGGCCAATGTGAGGTGCCCCAGAGGGAATGAACAGAACAGGTAATCATCAATGATCCATTCCCTGTCACTCATTCCCAGCTTCTGGCAAACAGAGGCTAGGGACACCATCCCTGCCCATCCTGGCTAATAGCCGTTGACGGACCTACTCTCCATGCATTTATCTAGTTCTTTTTTGAACCATGTTATAGTCTTGACCTTCACAACATTCTCTGTCAAGGAGTTCCACAGGTTGACTGTGCATTGTCTGAAGAAATACTTCCTTTTGTTTGGTTTAAACCCTTCTGCCTAATAATTTCATTTGGTAACCCCCTAGTTCTTGTGTTATGAGAAGGAGTAAACAGCACTTCTTTATTTACTTTCTCTACACCAGTCATGATTTTATAGACCAGGGGTCGGCACTCCTGGGCACACAGCCCGTCAGGGAAATCCACTGGTGGGCAGGGACAGTTTGTTTACCTGCAGCATCCACAGGTTCAGCCGATCGCAGTTCCCGCTGGCCGTGGTTCACTGTTCCAGGCCAATGGGGGCTGCGCAAAGCAGCGCAAGCCAAAGGATGTGCTGGCTGCCACTTCCCGCAGCCTCCATTGGCCTGGAACGGCGAACTGCAGCCAGAGGGAGCTGCGATCAGCTGAACCTGCAGACACTGCAGGTAAACAAATCGGCCTGGCCTGCCAGCAGATTTCCCTGAAGGGCTGCCTGCCAAAGGTTGCCGATCCCTATTATAGACCTCAATCATATCCCCCGCTTAGTCGTCTCTTTTCCAAGCTGAAAAGTCCCAGTTTTATTAATCTCTCCTTATACAGAAGCCATTCCATATGCCTCGTCATTTTTGTTGCCCTTTTCTGAACCATTTCCAATTCCAATATATCTTTTTTTTGAGATGGGGCAACCACATCTGCACTCAGTATTCAAGATGTGGGCATGCCATGGATTTATATAGAGGCAATGTGACGTTTTCTGTTTTATTATCTATCCCTTTCTTAATGATTCCCAACATTCTGCTTGCTTTTTTGATTGCTGCTGCACATTGAGTGGATGTTTTCAGAGAACTATCCACAGTGACTCCAAGAGCTCTTTCTTGAGTGGTAACAGCTAATTTAGACCCCATCATTGTATATGTATAGTTGGGTTTATGTTTTCCAATGTGCATTACTTTGCATTTATCAACATTAAATTTCATCTGCCAGTCAATTAAATTTCATGAGACACTCATTAAATTTCATCCCTAAATTGGGATTTAGGCACTTAAAATTGGAATTTAGGGGCCCAAATCCCTGTGTTGATCTGGCACTAAAAGACTTGCCCAAGGTCACACAAGAAGTCTGCGGTAGGAACTCTGGTCTTCCGAGGCCCAGGCTGATGTTTAGACAACTGAGATCTACAGGTGAAAATTGCTATACAAGAGCTAAGTATTATTATTTACACTAGAGCCACTTTACACCACTCTTTTTGTGGATACAGACTAACACGGCTGCTACTCTGAAATCTTAAAGTGGAAGTTAATTACAATTTGTACTCATGAGGCACCATTACATTGCCAGATGTGTATAAAAATAGCCTTATGGTAGATGAGAATCAAATTCTTGGTGAGTTTACATGTCAAATAAGTAACGATTTTGTTCACCCACAGTTTTTCATGATATCCTTGGACATGACTGCTGATCTCGTTGCCATGTTTATCTTGCACAGCAATATTAAGGTTGAGATTTTTGGTGGGATTAATGCACCCAACTCCCTGAGGCTCCTTAGATAATCCCAGGACAGCTACCCTATTAATACTGTAGTGCAGACTAGCTGGCCTGGGCTAATGTAGAAAAGAAATGATGTGCTCTTTTTTTTGGAAGTTATTAATTCTTTCCCCACACAGGAATCTTATTACTGAATCATTATTTTCATAAAACAGTTTAGGAGACTTCACAAGCATCTGTCCAAAATTGCTTTGGATCTTTCCCCGTTTAATTGGAGAATGTGTGGCCAAAAATGCTAGAAGTAGAGAAATCTGACAGACCAAAAACGGATCACAGCTCCATCACTGATCACCAAACCTTTATTAAACTAGCAAAAGAATCAGAAATGCAAGCTAACTCCCAGACCACCTGCATTAGATTCACTAATACATACACATGCCTATTATTACAAACAGGGTTGGCAGGAAGAGGGGGAAGAGTTGTGGGGGGACTGAACTAGTCTCCACCAAGCAAGTGAAAAGAGAACAGGAAAACAGAATCACTAATGATACTTCAATCTTCCATGAAAAACAAATCACACTGGATTTTTTGGAAATCAGCCAGAGTGTTTGGAATTATTGCCAGCAGATTTAAACCTGTAAAGCATTCTCCTGAAATGAAAAAGTAAATCCCTGTTTTTCATTTTTTAATAAGACGACTTTTTTATCTTACCAATTTTAGACAAGGCAGCTAAAACTAAAGTTAGAGAATGACATGTTGACATCTATTCCATAATAAAAGCAATTAAGATTTACAAAATGGCAAAACTGCTCGAGCAGATGGTCTCTGTTTAAGTTTTATTGAAGCCTCTGTAATTTCTACAAATAGGCAAGCTACTCGTCTCAGAAACTCGATCAAAAGGCAAAAATAAAACCTACAGATTAAAGTCTAACATCTCTGCCTTGTTTGAACAGTTATAAACGGAGGTCTAGCCCCTCTGATCCCTCACCACTTTTGCAAACAGAGGTCTAGGTCCTCTGTTGTTGTTTATCAAGTTCCAACAGCATGCTTGATGCTTTACATACAAATAAGAGCCCAAGGGTCATAGTCCCTGCCCTAAAGATCTTACAAACTTGTTCATTTACAGACAAAACAGATCAGACAAAACAAGTAAATTATGTGCCATCGGGAGTCAGAGGTGACATTAGAACCTAGCAGTGGGCTTGCTGCTGGACTATTGCCATTTCATGGGGTCTATGGCAGTGCCTCCCACCACCAGCTACCCCTCTTAAACCTCACCCACCTAGTCTGGCTAATAGCTATGAAACTATAAATTACGGAGACCTTTCTTCTTTATCCTCATCCTAGATACCCTCACAAGGAGTGGTGTAAGCAAGAAAGACCACGTGAGGAATGTGTATGTTAGAGACAGGCTCAAAGTAACAGCCATAAACAACAAAATGAGGGGGTGCAGGCTCAGGTGGTATAGCCATATAAAGCAAGGTCCTGACAACTATGTGGGTAAGAGAATCCAGCAGATCAAAATTTAAGGGAAAAGATAGAGGCCAACCCAAGAAGCAGCGGGATGTCACAGAAGAAGGAATGTTAGCATGTAGGGTAATAGAGGATATGGCATCCACCGGAGCTCTTTGGAGGGAGAAGACTCTAAGAGCAGACCCCTTTTGATGGGGTTAATGCAAGGAAGCAGCGGCACATACGGTATTCTGTAAAGCCTGTTGACACAACCTTGCATTGGCAGACTTGGGCAAGCAGAGCTTGCGCTAATGCTCGGAAAAAATAGCTGCGCAAACAGCGCTTTGAAGTTGTGGTTCAGGCTGCAGCTCTGAAGCCCACCCCTTCCCCCAAGCTTCAGAGCCTGAGCCACAACTTCAATGTGCCGTCTACACAGCTGTTTACAGAGCGCTACAGTGAGCCCCTCTAGCCCAAGTCTGTTGACCCAGGCCAGGAGGCTCATTGCCATGCGCTGTGAAGACATACCCTTAGAGGGCTGAAATGAAATCATAACTACACTGTGCTCGGTGCTGTGCAAACAAATAGCAAGAAAACTCTGGCCCAAAGAGCTTACAGTCTAAAAAAGCAAGACAGGATAAATGGTTATAGGGAAACAGGAGTACGAGGCCAGACTCAGCAAAGCACACGCTTAATTCCATGCTAATTTATCAAAGCACCTAAATTCCATAGACGTTAATGGGACTTAAACACATATGTAAGTAATTTGTTAAATAAGGATGGACTTAAAGTGGAGCCAACAGAGATGTGAAGTGACTTGTCCATGGTCTCACAGCTGCTCAGTGGAAGAGCTGGAAGTAAAACCCAAGTTTCTAGAGTCACAGGCCAATGTCCTATCTACAGGCTCTAGTGTTAACACACTCCAAAGTCCATTTCCATCACAAAATTGTACCTTTCTCTTCACCAGAGGAGAGATGCAAACACCAGTTTTAGAATGGCTTCTGATGTAGATAATAAGCTGTGCTCTCAATCTAAAATATTTTGAAATATTTTGTATTTAATATTTGCAGTTATAGAATTTCAAGGGAGGTATTTTCCCTCCTGCACTGGTCCCTTTTAAATGGCCACAGCATTATGAAGGAACCATAAATATTCTGGTGTGACTGAGAGAGAATTCCCCCAGCACAAGAACTGAGTAAAATAGCCTCTGCTGGCTCTGGTATAGGGGGTTGTACTATGTACGGCTGGGAGCTGGAGAAGAAAATGACATAGCAGAAGCTGCTAGAACAGTTCTGTACAGTCCTGTTGTCCATAGGCTGCTGTTGCCTAAGTTAGAATGGGGGCAGTTTCATACTCCGCAGGTGCCCAGAATAGAGAAGGCACAAAATGTGACTAAAAAGCATCTCAGCCCCGCTTCTCTTGGACTGTGAGTTGTTTGTTGTGTGTTGTGCTTCTGGGAGTCCCTACACCCCCCCCCACCCCCACCCCAAACATAGTCCAATATTTTTAAAAAATCAGAAATAAATATTTGTTCTTTGTAACCAATTTTTCATATTTAACAATATATCAAATTGAAAACATGCAAGTCGATGATCTAATAATAAAGGTGCATGATACTGAAGATACACACCCCATAACGCAAAACTCCACTCAAAATATGCCTTTTTATTACAAGATATAGTACTGAACAAGCTTTCGCAATCCACTTCAATTTTGTTGTGTTTTGTTTTTTTGTCTATGTGCAAAGTGATCCCAGTGAATGTGGAAATCATGTAGGCAACAGAGCCAAGTGAATGGGAGGGTAAATGCTGCTGACAATTAGATGAAGTGTTTTCAAACTGGATAAGATGAGGGGGCATATTTAATATTGCAGCTGCTTTGTGACAGTCCCAATTTACACATCAAAAGAGTGGTGTGTACTGCAAGATTTTGTCACCGTTATGACTTTGCTATTACATTAACTAGCAATTACTATACAATGCAGTGCTTGCTGACTACAGCTATAAAAGTCAAGTCCCACCATCCAAACTTCCTAAGCCTGTTATTTCAGCATCTTCCATGCTTTGGAGGAAGAGCTGAGTAAGACTAAATTGCTGAAAATTAGAGACAACTAAAAATACCTGCTAGCAATGTTATTTTCTACACTTCATTAAAGGGGAGGAAGGTCGGGCTAGGAAAGGAAAGATCGTTTTGTAACTGTGAGTCAGGGGAGCTAGATTCTCTTCCTACTTCGACCATCAACTGCCTGTAAAAACTGCTGAAAGCTGAAATCCGGCATACAACAACTTCAGCCGACATTGGGAGAGTGCATTATCTTCAGGCAAGCACACTGTATCCTTGATCTGTACTCTCAGGAGTGCAGGAGGAAACATAACCACGGCTCAACCCTTGGAGAGTGTGCACCATCCCCCCATCTCTGCACCCAACCAGCACCACACTCATTATGGGGTTAGCAGTGGTAGGGCTCTTAAAGAGTCCATCTGATTTAAATATGGCTGGCCCCTGTGCAGAGGGATGCAAAGTAATGTGAAGGAAAGGAGAGGTTTCTGAATCCTTTCCTTCCCTTGCTCCCAGGGGCTAGGGAACAATCTCTCTCTCTGTACTTTTATATTTATATATAATGATAATTCTACCTCAAAGGAGCAGTGTGAGGCTTTACTTATCTGTGGTCATTCAGGGCTTCAGTACCATTGGATGGTAGAAGCTGTGGCAATGCAATGTGTTATAGTTTGATAATAATGTTCAGCAAAGGGCCATAAGGATGAAATTTTGTTTTATGGCTTGTTGCACTGGTTTCTGTGAACAGTAGAGGCCAGACCGTACCAGTGAAGCGTAGCCTTTGACAGGGGTGGTGTGGAGCCACCTCACCCAGGGGAAGCTCTGAAGGATATTGAGACTCCTTGTTCTCCTAGGGTGTGCAGCTGCTGAACCTCCCCTTAGCAGAGTGTAGCATACACTCTCCTCTCCCACTCAGTCCAGAGCAGGCAGCAGAGCCAGGGCCCTATCTTCTCCACATCTCTTTCGGGAAGGGGAAAGCCCTGAGTAACCTGTATTCAGGGGAGTAAAGGCTAGGTCCTGTGCAGGGGATGCAAAAGTGAAGGGGCTCTATGCACCCTGCCTCTCCTAACACATCCACGCATGCCAAGTCACAGTCTGGCTCAAAATGTAATAGTGTCTTTGCCAGTTCCAGGAACCAAATCCAAAGCAAATGTTTAAGAACAGTCTTTCATCTGTCCTCTGTTTGCACTCAGCCCCTCTGTTTGTTATGGAATACATGCACAGCCAGAACTCTTTTGTCATGAAATCAAATATGGCGGGTTGGGATTTTTTTTAACAACACGAAAAATAGTAATTAAAATACAAAAAGGATTATTAGAAATGGCATAATAACTCTGTTCAGACATTAATTGCTGTAGTCTGAAGTCTCCCCAGGGCTTCCTGATGCTAAACTGTCACAGAGACGAAGTGTGATGCAGGAGCGTTCATTCTTTTTGCATTGCATCTGTCGAGCCAGACTTTGGATTTTGGCAGCCCATCTTTGATTAGCATGAAGATGGAAATTATCCATATCCGTGTACCCATAGCGACCCAGACTGATGAAGTTACATTAACTCAAGAGAGCCATCTCTCAGAACACACCTCTAGGAGGGCTTTGATGTTTGTAATCAACTGTGCCCATATGTTTCTAATCATAGGCTCATTGGGTTGGTCTACATAGGAACTAGACACCTGGAGCAACTAGACTGGTGGTTGTAGGGCTTGGGCTGCAGAGCTGGTTCATTGCTGTGAAAAATTCCAGGCTCAGGCTGGAGCCTGGGATCTAGGACCCCATAAGGGTCCCAGAGCTCAGACTGCAGCCTGAGCCCAGAAGTCTGAATAGCAATGAAACAGCCCTGAAACCTGAGCCCTGTGACCCCAAGTTGGCTGGCACACTGTGTAGACCTACCTATTGTGGATAGACTCATAGACTTTAAGGTCAGGAGGGACCATTATGATTGTCTAGTCTGACCTCCTGCACAACGCAGGCCATAGAATCTCACCAACCCACTCCTGTAACAAACTCCTGACCTATGTCTGAGCTACTGAAGTCCTCAACTCATGGTTTAAAGACTTCAAGGTGCAGAGAATCCTCCAGCAAGTGATCCATGCCCCGTGCTGCAGAGGAAGGTGAAAAACCCCCAGGGCCTCTGCCAATCTGCCCTGGAGGAAAATTCCTTTCCGACCCCAAATATGGCAATCAGCTAAACCCTGAGCATGTGGGCAAGATTCACCAGCCAGACAACCAGGAAAGAATTCTCTGTAGTAACTCAGATCCCACCCTATCTAGTGTCCCATCAGGCCATTGGGCATATTTACCGCTAATGGTCAAAGATCAATTAATTGCCAAAATTAGGCTATCCCCTCATACTATCCCCTCCATAAACTTATCAAGCTTAGTCTTGAAGTCAGGTATGTCTTTTGCCTCACCTGCTTCCCTTGGAAGGCTATTCCAGAACTTCACTCCTCTGATGATTAGAAACCTTTGTCTAATTTCAAGTCTAAACTTCCTGATGGCCAGTTTATATCCATCTGTTCTTGTGTCCACATTGGTACTGAGCTTAAATAATTCTTCTCCCTCCCTGGTATTTATCCCTCTGATATATCTGTAGAGAGAAATCACATCTCCCCTCAGCCTTCTTTTGGTTAGGCTAAACAGGCCAAGCTCTTTGAATCTTGTTTCATAAGACATTTTTCATTTCTAGTAGCCCTTCTCTGTACCTGTTCCAGCTTGAATTCATCCTTCTCAAACATGGGAGACCAGAACTGCAGACAATATTGCAGATGAGGTCTCACCAGTGCCGTGTATAACGGTACTAACACCTCCTTATCTCTACTGGAAATACCTCACCTGATGTATCCCAAGGCCTCATTAGCTTTTTTCACAGCCATATCACACTGGCGGCTCATAGTCATCCTGTGATCAACCAATACTCCAAGGTCCTCCTCCTCTGTTACTTCCAAGTGATGTATCCCCAGTTTATAACAAAAATTCTTGTTATTAATCCCTAAATGCATGACCTTACACTTCTCACTATTAAATTTCATCCTATTACTATTACTCCAGTTTACAAGGTCATCCAGATTTTCCTGTATGGTATCCCGGTATTGGCAATACCTCCCAGCTTCGTGTCATCCACAAACTTTATTAGCACATTCCCACTTTTTGTGCCGAGATCAGTAATAAAAAGATTAAATAAGATTGGTCTCAAAACTGATCCCTGAGGAACTCCACTCGTAACCTCCTTCCAGCCTGACAGTTCACCTTTCAGTATGACCCGTTGTGGTCTCCCCTTTAACCAATTCCTTATCCACCTTTCACCTCACCTCTCTGAGATGCTTGCTTATTCAGCTTGGTCAACAACTCCTGCCTATGAGTTTTTTCCCCTTTCTTGGGATGCAGGCTTCTGATAGTTTCTGGAACCTTGACTTGAAGAAATTCCAGGCCTCCTCCGCCTTTAGATCCACAAGTTCTTCAGTCCAATCCACTTCCCTAACTAATTTCCTTCATTTTTTAAAGTTAGCCCTTTTGAAATCAAAAACCCTAGTCACAGATCTATTGTTGTTTATCCTTCCATTTAGTTTGAACTGAATTAGTTCATGATCACTCGAACCAAGGTTGTCCCCTACAACCATTTCTTCTATGAGGTCCTCACTACTCACCAAAACCAAATCTAAAATGGCATCCCCTCTTGTCTGTTCAGCAACTACTTGGTGAAGGAATCCATCAGCTATTGCAACCAGGAAAATCTGAACCCTATTATTATTACTAACACTTGTCTTCCAGTCTATATCTTGGAAGTTAAAGTCTCCCAAGATCGCATGGCCCCACAGTATGCCAACATTTTTATGGCTGATTTAGAACAACGCTTCCTCAGCTCTCGTCCCTAAAGCCCCTACTCTACTTGCACTATATTGATGACATCTTCATCATCTGGACCCATGGAAAAGAAGCCCTTGAGGAATTCCACCATGATTTCAACAATTTCCATCCCACCACCAACCTCAGCCTGGTACAGTCCACACAAGAGATCCACTTCCTGGACACTACAGTGCTAATAAACAATGGTCACATAAACACCACCCTATACCGGAAACCTACTGACCGCTATTCCTACCTGCATGCCTCCAGCTTTCACCCTGACCACACCATACGATCCATCGTCTACAGCCAAGCTCTGCGATACAACCGCATTTGCTCCAACCCCTCAGACAGAGACAAACACCTACAAGATCTCTGTCAAGCTTTCTTACAACTACAATACCCACCTGCAGAAGTAAAGAAACAGATTGATAGAGCCAGAAGAGTTCCCAGAAGTTACCTACTACAGGACAGGCCTAACAAAGAAAATAACAGAACGCCACTAGCCGTCACCTTCAGCCCCCAACTAAAACCCCTCCAACGCATTATTAAGGATCTACAACCTATCCTAAAGGATGACCCAACACTCTCACAAATCTTGGGAGACAGGCCAGTCCTTGCCTACAGACAGCCCCGCAACCTGAAGCAAATACTCACCAACAACCACATACCACACAACAGAACCACTAACCCAGGAACTTATCCTTGCAACAAAGCCCGTTGCCAATTGTGCCCACATATCTAT
Source organism: Caretta caretta (assembly GCF_965140235.1). Taxonomy (NCBI): domain Eukaryota; kingdom Metazoa; phylum Chordata; order Testudines; family Cheloniidae; genus Caretta; species Caretta caretta. The sequence goes on from NC_134214.1 coordinate 31,078,372, forward strand.
TCAGGGGACACCATCACAGGGCCTAATAACATCAGCCACACTATCAGAGGCTCGTTCACCTACACATCCACCAATGTGATATATGCCATCATGTGCCAGCAATGCCCCTCTGCCATGTACATTGGTCAAACTGGACAGTCTCTACGTAAAAGAATAAATGGACACAAATCAGATGTCAAGAATTATAACATTCATAAACCAGTCGGAGAACACTTCAATCTCTCTGGTCACGCAATCACAGACATGAAGGTCGCTATCTTAAAACAAAAAAACTTCAAATCCAGACTCCAGCGAGAAACTGCTGAATTGGAATTCATTTGCAAATTGGATACTATTAATTTAGGCTTAAATAGAGACTGGGAGTGGCTAAGTCATTATGCAAGGTAGCCTATTTCCTCTTGTTTTTTCCTATACTCCCCCCCAGATGTTCTGGTTTAACTTGGATTTAAACTTGGAGAGTGGTCAGTTTGGATGAGCTATTACCAGCAGGAGAGTGAGTTTGTGTGTGTATGGGGGTGGGGGGGATGTGAGAAAACCTGGATTTGTGCTGGAAATGGCCCACCTTAATTATCATGCACATTGTAGGGAGAATGGTCACTTTGGATGAGCTATTACCAGCAGGATAGTGAGTTTGTGTGTGTGGTTTTTGGGAGGGGGGTGAGGGGGTGAGAGAACCTGGATTTCTGCAGGAAATGGCCCAACTTGATTATCATGCACATTGTGTAAAGAGTTGTCACTTTGGATGGGCTATCACCAGCAGGAGAGTGAATTTGTGTGGGGGGGGTGGAGGGTGAGAAAACCTGGATTTGTGCTGGAAATGGCCCAACCTGACGATCACTTTAGATAAGCTATTACCAGCAGGACAGTGGGGTGGGAGGAGGTATTGTTTCATATTCTCTGTGTATATATAAAGTCTGCTGCAGTTTCCACGGTATGCATCCGATGAAGTGAGCTGTAGCTCACGAAAGCTCATGCTCAAATTGGTTAGTCTCTAAGGTGCCACAAGTACTCCTTTTCTTTTTGCGAATACAGACTAACACGGCTGTTACTCTGAAACAATTCCCATTAGTATTTACTTCACTGAAAACACTAAAGAGATCTCTATCCTTATCCAAATTGGATCCTGGCAGTATATAGTACTATCCCGGGGGGAGCCTCCAGTAGCTTTCTTCCCCAACGTGATTTTTGCCCAGAAAGACTCTGTCTTATCCATTCCATCACTTCTGATTTCTTTACAGTCTACCTCATCATTGATATACAATGCTACTCCACCACCTTTGCCTTTATTTCTGTCTTTCCTAAACAGCACATACCCTTCAATACCTGTAGTCCAGTTATGACTACTATTCCACCATGTTTGTGTTATCCCTACAATATCTGGTTTCACTTCATGCACCAATAGCTCTAATTCCTCCATTTTGTTACCTATGCTCCTCGCATCAGTGTACAAACATCTTAATTTTTGCTGTTTGGCTTTGCTCACATTCTTTACGTGATTAGGCACAGACATTCTACTGCCAGTATCACCTATTAGACTGGTATCTACACTACTCTTCCTCCTTATGTCCATTCTCCTACCCTCGGCTGTATCCTTTCTTACTTGGTTTTCTTCCTTCTCAATGTTAAAATCCGGTGTGGAGATTACTTGGACATCTCCCAACCATCTCCCCCAAATTCCTAGTTTAAAGCTCTCTTAATCAGTTGTGCCAGCCTCCATCCTAGAAGTCTATTTCCCTCCCTACTCAAGTGAAGTCCATTCTGAGAGAACAGTCCTCTGTCCATGAATGCTTCCCAGTGGCCATACATCCCAAAGCCCTCCTTATAGCATCACTGCCTGAGCCATCGGTTGAGCATCATAATCTTGCAACACCTTGTTGCCCTTCTCTAGGAACAGGCAGAATCCTGCTGAAGATCACCTGAGCCTCGATTTCCTTAAGTGTCATCCCCAGTCTTGCACAGTCTTCCTTGATACATTCCAGCAAGAATCTAGCCGTATCATTTGTTCCCACATGAAGGAGAATCAGTGGATTCTTTCCTGCTTCCGTTAGGATCCTCTTCAGCCTCAGGTCCACATCCCGTATCTCAGCACCCGGCAGACAGCACACCCTTCTGTTCTCTGGATCAGCCCTGGTTACAGGCCTGTCTATTCTCCTCAGTAAGGAGTACCCAATCACATAGACCTGCCTTTTCCTGGCAATGGTGCGATTCTCCGGTTTATCCCTTGTTCTCTCTGGCTGCAAGTCCTCTCGATTCCTATTGTCCCTTGCAATCCTCTGCAACCCATCCCATATCCTCCTGGGCCTCATATTTGGTTTTATTATCTCCATTGATTCTTCCCCTCTTCCCTTAGGACTAGCTGCTCTTCTCTTCTTCCTTGCCCTCTCACCTTCAGTGACCACCTGCTTTTCCCCTTCTTCATTTTCCAACTCTGCAAACCTGTTCCTGAGCTCTATTTCTCCTTCACTAACCCATCTTTTCCTCTGCCTGGTTCTCTTAGTCACATGCTTCCACTGTCCACTTTCCTCACCCAGCAGTCTCCCCTCAGAGTTCTTTGGTCCTGTTTCCATCTGCAAGTCTGAGCTTTTCCCTTCAGCCTCCTCATGTCTTTACTCGATCATCCGCTCAAACCCCCTTCTAAACTCAACCAGAGTTTCCACCTGCATCTCCAATTCTCGGATCTTTTCTTCCATCAGCTCTATCAGGCAGATGAAACTCTTTTCAGGTACCCCCTCCAGGATCATGTACAGGCCGCAGATTCCACATCCAGTCATCTTCATTGTGTCTTCCACTGCTTGGGTCACTACCACTGTGTCTGTCATAGCCTTCTCACCTAAGTCCTGTTAGTCCGGGAAACACAAACCAAATCAAAACACCACCACCCACAGTAAAACCACCCCCCAACAAGCACCAAAACACTACCAGAACACACACACTCCCTTCACTAGCCTGTCTGATCCTCTGCCTGGCTCTTATTCTTCCCCCCAAACTCCCCTTGCAAACTCCCACTCAAACTCCTCTGTTTACAGCTCTGTTTGCTGGCTCCTGTGCTGCTGAGGCTGTCTATGCCGCTGTCTGATAGGGTACAGCTAATCAATTTTTTCTAGTTTTATTTTCAGTTATGTCCTTCACAATCAACTATCACCCAATAATATTTGCTTGTAGCCCAAAGTAATACACCCTAACATAGAAGCCAATTTCAATTATTCTGATTGGACTAGTTGCCTTCTGCTCTTATCTAAGGTGCAGCTCTTTATCTTCAGCACAGCTGCATTCTCTCTTATAGGGTTTAGATTGTTTCCTTATGCCAAGATCAGCTATGGGGTTTTTCCCCATTAAATGCCTCCAGACAACACTTCTTTACATACCTTAAACAGATCCTCACCTGTTGTAAAGTAGAGTTCAATTGAAATTCACTTTAATGAAGCCGTATCAATTTTCTTTTATCAACAGACTTAAACGAATTTGTAACAGCTGAGGAACTGTTGCAGAATTCAGCCTAGTTTCAAAAACACCTACTGCAAGAAAATGTGACACATTGTCAAACATGAGTGTCTGTGATCTCCGTTTTCCTTTCCTCCAGTTTTCAGATATTTTTTATCTTAGTATGCTAGTGTCACCTGGTGAGAAGGCATGTGATACCATACAATGTTCCCTCTAATTTTTGACAGGCCGTGTGTGCAAAAAATTTCTTCTGTGCAAATTTTTGACAGGCCGTGTTCGCACACAGCTTATCGGGAACAGTAAGTAGCAATACTTCAGTACCTTTACAGAAATGTCCACCACAAGCAGTGGTATTAGGAGTAGTTATACAGGCTATTCATACACACCCATAGTTCATCTTTCATATGCAATTTTGAAGGGTTGACCTTGAATTTTTAGTGAACACATTTTCCAGGCTATTTGGTGGGATAAGGGAGATTTACAATATGTTGACATCAGGGAAGACAGCAGTGGAAGAGTTGATGGCAAAGGAGATCATATAAAGAAAACAGACTGGAAGAATATTTACTGGAGGTACTTGACATGACTTGATTTACTGAAGTATTTTATTTTTACTGTATTTATTTACAATTAAAATAATAAATATGCTTATCCAAGGCTCTGAAAGTTTTCACCTAAATATACAATAAATAGCAATAAATATCTGCAACAAATAACTTGCAATGCAGTTAGTGAGTTATTAAAATACCTGTTCCAAGTCCAAACAGAATATATACTCTTTCCATCTGTATTAACTGGTGTTACTGGAGAGGAAGACATCCAGGTTCTCCTCTTAGGGCACGGCCACCCTTGGAACTGGAGGTGTCATTCCCATTTTGAAGAGCTACACATGGGCTAGCTCTGATTGAGCTAGCGTGCTAAAAATAGAGTGTAGCTGCTGCAGCGCAAGCAACAGGAGGGGCTAGCTGCCCCCAGTACCATCCCACCCATAATGCTAGATACATCCTGGGGGAACCAGCCCCTCCCATTGCTCATGTTGCTGCAGCTACACTCTATTTTTAGGTTTCAGAGTAGCAGCCGGGTTAGTCTGTATCTGCAAAAAGAACAGGAGGACTTGTGGCACCTTAGAGACTAACCGATTTATTTGAGCATGAGCTTTCCTGAGCTACAGCTCACTTCATCGGATGCATGTACTATTTTTAGTGTGCCTGCGCTACCAGAGCTAGCGTGGATACGTCTCCTCGAGCTGCGAGTTACATCTCCAGCTCGAAGTTCAGACCTACCCTTAGAGGTAGTAGAGCTCATCATTATCATTAAGGGCCTCATCCACTTCAGTCAGTGGAAAGATTGTCACTGACTTAAATGGGCATTGGCTGAGGCCCAAAGCTATTTTACAGCTGCAGCTGCCTACTTATTGTTATGTCCTTGCTGCCCACAATCACCTGCACTGTGCTTTTCATTATTTTTCCATAGAAGACTCCTTCAACTCCCTTTTGCTTTTTCAGGCCACCTCCTGTGTTAAATTTCTTTTATTTCTCCTTGTGACTGCCTGGCATTCATAACTTGGGGCAAAGGTGAGTCCTGTGAGTAGGCATAAAAAAGATCATACATATGCAATATACTTTTTTTTCCCCACAAGAGTAGGGTTTCAAACAGAAAACATTTGAACAGCTATCAATCCTGAGCTTGCTAGCTCATGGGGACTATAACAAATATAAGGAGAGCTCTGGGCCCATTTGAGTCAGGCAAAATGACACTCACTCTGAAATCTTATTTATTTTTGTGTGAATCCCCTTGATTTCTGGCCAAACAAGCTTTTTACATTTGGTGTAAGAGGAGCTTCTTCTATGGACTTACTTGCATATAAGAGTTAGTATTTTATTTTCAGAGGAATATCTAGAAATATTTCTACACCTTTTCGCCCTAACACTCAATAACTTCCCAGGCGTGTATATATTCCTCCTCTCTTTCTACTTTTCTGTGGTGTATCTTGACTTCAGTTAAGTATATTACAACACATTATTACTTCAATTTATAGCTTCAACACAGGCTTTTTCAAGTGCAAGAAGTCAATCCCTCTCTCAAACCAGAGCTAATTAGCTCTCTCCCTCCCTCCCTCCCTCCCCCCCCCCGCCCGGGAAAAGTATTTTAATTTTTAAAAACCGAGGTTTTGTCAAAAACACATTTTTCCCCCCAAAATTACTTAGACAATATTTTTAAAAATCCATTTGAAATGAAAAATTTGGGGGAAAATGATTTTTTTTTGTTTGTTATTTTCAAGTTTGGTGGTTATTGTTGTTTTTAAACATTATCCTCACCTCCTTCCATTTGCTACTAGAAAAGAGTGGTGGTGAAGGGGTGGAGTGAAGGCGAATAGAGAAGTGAGAGAAAGTAACATGTTAACTTTTTAAAGGTAGCACTCTGGCTCACTTTTTAATTTCTTCCTTTTTTTAGTAGTAGAAAATAATGTAAAGTAATGTTGACTTCTTTTTCCACAGACCAAAAATTTAAGAGAAAGTAAGAGAAAGTGGGGGGTCTTTCTCGACTGTCTTACTTTGCTTTACCCCACTATCCACCCCCATTTTCCAGTGGGATAAATGCGCACACACACACACACACAAAGTGGGATTTTCCCCCAAAACAAAATGAATTGGGGAGGAGGGATGGGAGAGAAGTGATCAAAAATGAATTTTTTGCAAAATATTTTAAATTAAAATTATTTTTTTTGTTTGGTGTTTTTTTGCCAAAATAAAAACAGGACAGTTTTGACTAGTTCTACTCAAAACCAAGCTCTCCTCTGATACCTACCAGAAATCAGCCAGCCCACGAATCAGTCAAGACTAGCTGGAATCATTTACTTACAAATGATTCTTGAGAAACCATAGTCCTTCAATAGCTGTGTAACTCTGTGATCCTGCCTTTCATGACTGCCTTTCTCCTTCCTCCTTTCCTTTCTTTTCTTTGATACACTCACTTCTGGTTTGTCTCAAATTAAACTGTAAACTTCTCATGGCAGGGACTGCCTCTCATTCTGAGTTTGTACAGCATCTACCATAATGGGATGCCAATCTAACAACAACAACAAGACGACATTTCCTAATAACTCTATAGCATTTAAATTGAAAAAAACAACCTATTTCTTGAAGCACTAAGATCACATAAGGAGTGTTTTTTTCTTGATCACACAACACCACCAGACTAAAACCAAAGTCCCAAATATTTTTCTGAACCAAGATCCATTCAGCACTCTGAATGGAGGCAACTGATATAGGAGCTGACCATGCCGCTTTAAGCCAACTGACTGCCGCCCCTACATAGAAAGAATACTTATATGGATTGTAAGCGCTGAGTGACACAACAGGGCCAGAACTGAAGCAAGATTCTTGCCCTTTGAGAATAACATTGGTTCAGTTATGCCCATGGTTACTCCAATGTTATGCAAAGCAGAACATGGCCCATATTATACAGAACTGTTGCTCAAACAGCAAAAAAAGGGTCCATTTGTACAGAGTGGTTACACACACACAAGTAGCCCTGTTAAGTTCAACAGGTCCACTCAAAGGAATAAAAAGTTTCCAGGGTTTTGGCCTGAGTCATCAGGATACCTCAATGCACTGTTGTGTTGATTTTACTGCACTTGTGAAACTCCTGTTTAATTCTCAGGTCTGTCAGTCAGGTTTGGAAGTTACAACTTCTACAATAAAAAAGTCAGCAAAGGAATTATTAAATCTTACAGAGAATCTCTTTCTAAAGTGTCAGTCCCAGAGCACTAGAGAGTAGAAGAATGGGAAAATATTTTAATTCTAAACCCGAGAAAACCATAATTTGAAGAACTGCATTAACAAGTGTGTATAAAATATGACCGTACAGTACCTGGGAGCCTTGATCATGAACAGACAAGATTTAAAAAGTCAATTTTCTATCCTTATTCTCTACATAAACATATTTTAAAAGGCTGTATATTCTCATAATAATACTCTTTTATTGCACTGTAATTCAGTTATGCATTAATAAGTGACGAGGTGATTTTCTGGGGGGGTGTTGGTTTTTAGTATTTTTAAATAATTGATTTTTCAATTACATTTAATGTCATTTTTATGATTTATTAAGCACTCTTACTGCTGTTACATTAAATAAAGTGCAGGAGAAATTAACAATTAGGAGATAATACTAGGAGAGCCTATCATTGTTGTCCAACCAAACTAATTTTCTTACAATAGATAATTAAAATAGCAACTTGGTAGCTGCTGAAATACCATTTTAAATAAACACACTGTACTTTTGCTAAATAATTTCATTCCTAATATAAACAACAAGAGAACAGGAAGAAAATGTAATTCTTTTTCTTGTTGATGTAAAAAGACACAAAATAAAATACTATTGTAAATTTGAAATATCAGCAAGTTATTTTACACAAAGTCTGGTGCCTGCTTAAGGCTGATATGTATGTATTGTAAGTTACAAGGAAATTCATGCAGTGAATCTCCCTTATGTAATTTACATAAAATAAATATTCATCAACATGGCTTTTTCATCATCCATTATTATATACTGTTCAGAGACTTACAATGTGCCCATCATCATGATTCCTGTTTCCCCAACCAACCCTTCATCTGATCCAACTTTCCTAGTTCTCCTATAATTATTCCTTTTCCCATGTTAACTTTTCCTGGAAAAGCCCCTTTTCCTTTTCCTTCCAGACGTGCACCATGACCATACGAAGGGCTTACCATCTTGCAAGGAGAAAGGGAGTACTTGTGGCACCTTAGAGACTAACCAATTTATTTGAGCATAAGCTTTCGTGAGCTACAGCTCACTTTATCGGATAAATTGGTTAGTCTCTAAGGTGCCACAAGTACTCCTTTTCTTTTTGCAAATACAGATTAACACGGCTGCTACTCTGAAACCTGTCATCTTGCAAGGATAAATTTCTCTTGGACAATTTATATTGATATGTGGCATATGTAGCCCCGAAACTGTGATGTACTATTCTCTGGGTAATGCATCTTTCAATTTCTAAGACTGCTGTCTCTGAAGAGAGACAAAGAACATTTGCCATCATGATACAACCATCTTAGGTCACTCATAAAACCACCATTACCACACTGCAAGTAACATGGCATTGTGATGAAATGATGCCACTTTTTGCGTGTCCTTGAAACATCCATTGGATGTCCATTGGAAACATCTCAAAGCTAGAAAATATTTTTACCTCAAACAGGTCTTCACCATAAATCTACGCCAAGGTTCCACCCATTCACCCCTCTCCGCCATCTACTCCTTCATCAGTAACAGGAATAGTCTGAAAAACTCTGATTGTCCTAAAAAGGAAGATAAGTTCCTTTATCGTATTGAACAACAGAACTTGCCCTTTGAATTATTACTGTTATAAGAACTTCCTGGCTCTCAATTAAAAAATAACTCTCCTAATAGAAGAGATGATTCAGCAGCAGATGAACAACACTGATAAAAATAGACTGTCTCATATGTTTTCTTTATAAAGAAATGTGCAAGATGTTTTTTTCTGTAGAAGTGACATTATTACTCTTTAACTCTACTTTTTGATGGGAGATTTTGTACTTTAGAAAACAGAGGGATTCCCCCTGCAACTTCCTATAGCCTCAGGTGAGGAATACTGATCAAACTATCCAGTTCCCAGTTGTATTAAACGAGTACATGACTTCTTTGCCTCAGCAGCATTAGCGTAGTTCAACTTTAGCCACATTCCCAGGCTCCAGTGTATGTCTGGACTGACTGGTGAATGAAAACCCTGAGTTTGTCCATTTCAAGCAAACACATCTTCATCCTTCAAGAAGATAGTCACTTTACAAAATATTTTTTAAAAGTAAAATAATAAACTGTGATTCTCAGAGGGAGCCCTGTGACTAAGTGCCACTCAAATGACTCATCTTGAAAGCCCAGCATCAAGATATTTGGAACTAGATTCCAACTTTTGGCACAGCCTGCCTAAAAACCATCAGTCAAATATTGATTTGAGTTAGTTAACATGTGTGATCCCACTAAGTTACATTTGGCTGTGCATTCAGAGCCTGGTTTTCAGGGGAGTGAAGCACCTGTAGACCCTCGCTGACTTCACTTGGAATTGTGGATGCTCAGCACCTCAGAAGATCAGGCTAAAATGGAAGAATTTGGCTCCTACTTTTGGGGTAACTCCACTCCTCATTGCCCAACCAGTGAAGTACTGAGCACCCCTAATTCCATTTTAAATCATTGACAGATGACACTCAGCACCTGACAGAAGTGATCAGTACCTTGCATTATTGGTACATGCTAGGATAATTAACAAGCATTCAATAGAGCAGTGTTTCTGTCATTGATATTAAGAGCCCTCTTCTAATTTCCATAGATTTTATTACAGCCATCCCGTCCAAACATTCAAAGTGCTAAAACCACACATGCAGGAAATAGATTTCTCTAGAGATAATTCAATACAAATATTTTATTGGAAGAGGTTAAACTGCCTAAATTAGATTTCAAAAGGAAAGAGATGACTTTGAGCCAGGGTTATTAAATAGGGTAACCAATAAAAACAGCACTAAAAGGCTAGTGAGAAATCCTTAGCTGTACATTCCTGCTGTAAATGGGAATATTGTATAGGGTTTGGTTGCAACTCTTTGGAAACAAAGAAATATCCTATGCATAATTCATTACAAGATTTTTTGCGTGTTTCCCTTGTGCATTGTTTTATGAATTTATCCTGATAAGACGCATGTAAGTGGACGTTTGAAAATGAGACCTTGGACCCAGATCCTGAACTGGGTCTAGGCATCTAATTCCCGTTGATTTCACCCAGCTCTTTTTTAACCCAAACGGACATACAACCTATTAATATTAAGGGCTTCATATCTGGCAAAGATAAATTGCTCTTGGACACATTCAATGAAAGACAGATACCTAAATACCTTCGGGAGTTTTGTCTAGGCTCCTAAATCACATAGGCACCTTTGAAGATTTTAACCTAAATCTGGATTTAGGTGATCAACCCTAGGTACCTACATTTGACAACATTAGCCTTAACGCTTAGTGAATCATTTGCAGTCTCCATGTATTTCAGATATTGCCAAAGACAAGAATAGCACCTTTAAAGTATTTTTGATTAATGTAATATAAATACCAATAAGACACCATAATAAAGGGGAATAATGATCCAGATTCTGAGCTGTGATCAAGGAGCACTGACTACAGTTCAGGAATGTGGTTATCCTGATGGCCTTAAGTAATATTTGTGCTCTTCTAATTCCTGTCTATGAGTTGAGCCAATCCCTTGAAAAATTTAGAGCAGCCATCAGATAGCTCCAACTTAATGTCAGCTGCCAAAGGCCTCAAGAGGCTGTTGGAGGCCTGGGATTACCAAGTCACACAGAAGCCTTGGCTATGTCCCCTTTCTTCAGACATACCACTATGCCAGTAATACATCATAAGAGCCACTATAAATCACTACACCATTTGAGGATTACCCAGTGTTAGGGAAAACCCACCAGCAACTGAATTTAGGGTAACTTTGAACTAGCAGAGCATCTTAAAGCAACCCAAATGCACAGAAGGACCAGGCCTCATCTGTTTATCATGGACTACATCATGTGAAATCACTTCTGTTTGATGCATAAAGTCCTCTGCTAACCACCTCAAATTCAAGAATAGAATAGCCACCCAAAGAATGAGCCAAAACTTCAAAGTATACAAAATATATAAATTCCAAGAACTGTGGAATTGAACTAGGTGGAAGAAAGGAAACATCCATAAGCACATTTAAAACTCATAAGTGGAAATGTTTTATTCCTCAAACATAACTATGTGTTGCTTGTCATCACTTGCTAGACTGGGAAGACATTCAGGACAGAAATTAATTCTCCAACCCATTTTAAAAATCCCTGTCCTGCTGTGACATTCTATTTGGAGTCTTACACTATGGCCATCATAATCTGAAACGCACACTCATTTACTAAATACACTGATTAATGCATTATTATGTGGCTTCACTGGTACTATTATTCCCATGCAAAACATGCAATTAGTACCTTATTTTGGAATTCCACGAATAACCTGCATGAAAATAGAAAGCTCTGAAAATATCAAGACAATGCTGTAAGACAAGAGCTGATAAATGGTAGACACCAGAAGATATTTCTGACCACCACACAATTTTCATTTTAGCTCAGCAGATCACCATTGGAGAGGAACTGCAAACAATTATTTAAAAATAGGGTGTACAGATTTTTTTTAAAGAACCCTACAAGCTTTCTTTACCTGTTTTAAACATAAAAGAAAATAAAGTGGACACAACCCAGTTTTTGTTTTCTGCTGCAGGTTAGCCTTAAAGTTATAAAGTGTCCATTAGCAATAATAGCAGCTGGTTTTAGAATGTCCATGGCTGAGTTCACAATTGAGGCACTGCTGTCATTTGTAAATGGCCCAGGCTGCACTGTCAGTATAAGAGTCCCTAGAGTGAATTCCATTCTTGGATTCATTCTGGGGATCCTCTATAACAAGGGCTCTCAAACTTCATTGCACTGTGACACAAAGCCTGACCCCACCATCCTGGGTCGGGGGCTCAAAGCCGAAGCCTAAGGGTTTCAGCCCCAGGCAGGGGGCCTGTAACCTGAGCCACACCGCCCCGGGCTGAAGCCAGCCCCAGCCACCCCATTAAAACAGGGTCCCGACGCACAGTTTGAGAACTGCTACTCTACAGTGTATGGTATGTCTTATTTGAGGAATTAGCTTATCTGTTAAAACTAAAAGCAGACTTTGCAATACCTACCTATTATATACAAGGTATTCAGATACTGTAGTTTGGCCCAAGGAGGAACATAGAATCCAGCGTCCTATTGTTTCATACCCTGAAGAGAGAGAGACAGTATAAAAGGCCCTGATAAGTATGTTAAAAACAAAGCAAAGAATTTAAGACAGTTGAGAGAATTAATGGTGCATATATAATTTCTTTCAAGAAGAAAGGACAATAAGTTAAGGAGGACAATAAGAACTGTGATTAGAGAAATGTTATTTTATGAAGTTCCTTGCCATCTTTTCTTTGGCTGAATAAACCCAATCTCAACACTCAGGATGAGAGACTGTTCTGCACCTTTGAGTGGCACAGCATTGAACTTGCAGGGGGAGGGACAATATAGTAGCTTAAAGCCACCCTTGTGCCTTCTCAATTCTAGATTTTCTCCTCAGTTCCTGGTGCAAGACAAACAGCACCGAGGGCCCGTCTAAGTTAAGGCAGTCTGTCCCTGGCTCCCTATGGGCCACAGTGCTGTTCACGATCTTTGTAATGCTAAAGCCAAGCCCCGGACATGCCCCTTCTACTCCCAGCCCTGCCTCTGGCATGTCCCCTATACCAGGGCTGGCACGGGGCTCCTTGGAAGACAGCCTGCAACTGCCTTCTTCAGTCCCTGCACTAGAACAATCCTCCCTGAGCCAGATCCAGTGATTTTAAAGGCCCTTTATTGTCTCTCTGGCCCTTTACCTAACATAAAGAGGATAGAACAAAGATGAGGATCTCATCCTTCATATACAACTAAAGTCTGTAGGCCTACTTATGGCCTCACTTACATGAGTGTATGTTAGAAGTAGCTCTGCTGCAATCAAATGATTTACACTGATGTAAATGAAATCAGAATGAGGCCTCCTATTGCTTATAAAATCTCACATTATAACAGCCTGGGGAATTTAAATTAGATTTGCGTATAAATTGAATTCTTTGAAGCACAGTATTATAAATTTTATTCATTTTATTGTTGGTTTATTGATTACAAACATGCCCAACTTAAAATCCTTCTGATGAGAGTTTTTCCCCCTGGAATTTACATTAATTATCAGATAGATTATTTGATAAAATATTATACATTTTAACAAAACTGTGAACCTTAATTTAAACTTTCAAAAATCCTTATGCAAATATCTTTTTTGTATGCTGATTGGATATTCACTTTACTTCATAAAATATACTCTGATGGACTAATATCTTAAAAATACCATGAGGGCACTTTTGTGTTGTATTCCATCAAGACTCAGTTATTACAGATAGCATTTTCACATTTTCTCAGGACATTACTCTTGGCAATTTCAAATCTCTACCACTGAAAAGGAGTCTCTAGAGAGATAGGTTAAAACTGTAACAACTGTAAGCACCCTGGATTCACACTCTACACACTGTTGTAATAATCTTTGTACAAAATATGCCTTGTGAGATATCATTTGAAAACTAGTAACTTGATGGTCAATAATATCTTGGTGAAATGTATGTTGCAACATTATGTGAAAAGTTATGAATTCCTGCTATATGATGTTGTTAGCATATGTTCGAACCCACACAGCCCAGACTAGGTAAAAGCTGTTAAACAGGTCTATCCTGAACAAAGGAATGTGTGATTTCCTCAAGTTATGTACAAACAGTAAGCAAGGTCCTTGAGACAGCAAGAGGGGAAAATGGCAGGAGACAAGGCAAATCTGCATGTCAGCATACACAGGGAAGAAGAAAGAATGTGGAGCCACCTTCACCACCAGACTCCATGTCACCTTCTTTACTGTTTGAATAAACTGAGGATTACCCCTCAATGCAAAGAAAAATCCATTTCATAGGGTGACTGGACTATAAAAGTGAGGGGCAAAACCACCCCCTGGCATTGCTCTCTCTCTCTTTCATCTAAGATGACAAAGGAACCAGCCTTTGACTTTTGGGGGGGAGACACTGACCTGAGAATTTGGTCAGCCAAGATGCTTGGAACCTATGGTAAGGATTTTACCTTGAACCTAGTCTAGCTTGTTACATTTAGCTATTAGAAAGCATTTTAACTTTATTTCTCTTATAACCATTTCTGACTTTAACACTGTGACATTCCCCTAGTGTTATCTGGACTGGTCATCTGCTAGGTCACTCCAATCCTCGACTCTGGGAGCCAGCCTAATCCTACCCTGCTGTGAGAACCCCCACCACTGACTGTTCACGCACAGGCTCTGGCATGTAAGCTGCTTGGATTGTGCAACTGAATGACACTAGCCAATATCTCCAGTCCCAGACACAACCCTAGGAACCTCTTTCTTGCAGTGTCCAATTATGCCCGCTGGATGCTGCAAGCTTATATGAGTTCATCAATTTAACAAAGAAATTGATATGCATCAGGCTTGTTATCTGAAGGGGAGTCTCTGACATGCTTCAAACCAAATGCACTGCTTCAGGTAGAAAAAACAAACCAATTTATTAACTACAAAAGATAGATTTTAAGTGATTATAAGTCAAATCATAACAAGTTGGATTTGGTCAAATGGAAAAAAAGCAAAACGCATTCTCAGCTGATCTTAACACTTTCAGTGCCCTTACAAACTTAGATGCTTCTCACCCCAGGCTGGCTGGTTGCCCACCAGCCAGGATCTCCCCTTTGATCAGCACTTCAGTTGCTTGGTGGTGATGTCTGTAGATGGAGGTGGAAGAGAGAGCATATTGAAATACAGTAACTTTTAAATGAATAACTATTTGCATTAAATGAATAAATATGATAAACTTGCAAGCCTGAAAAGAGCTAAACAGAATATAGCAAAAAGTCAGGAAAGAGGAGGTCTGGAGGAATACTGCAAAATATTTCCCAGAAATATTTGTTCACATTGACAGGTAAATTGACTTCAGTTGTGTGTTTGAGCTCTTTGGGTTTTCATGCTGTGAGAAAATCCTACTGTATGAGCTTATTGGAAGGAATATTTGTGGAACCATTAGTTTAAGCAAATATTGGAGGCTATATGGATTTGCACACAAAATTTTCACACTTGAAAACTGATTCTAAAAGTCACTCTACCACGCTATCAGGCCATAGAAGCATATCATGTGACCTATGAGTACAGCCAAAATAACCAATACAATTCTAATTTAAAAGCAAACACTTGCAATGAGCTGTTCATACACAACCCACAAGCCAAGAATTGCTTTGAGAAGTAAATTGCCCAATAATTAACAAAAAAAATTCAATAAAAATATATTTTATTCATAGACAATGCATGAACACAAAAGAGGCCAATATGGTTGAACGTATTTACTTCAAATGATCCAACCTGCATTTGTCAAGCATATTGTTCAGTATAGTGACAGACTTATTCAACCAGTGTTTCAATGCCATTATAACCTAAACTATCGCAGAATGGCTCTGTGTCCTCCTTTAAAGGCAAAACCATGTTTAGGAGGTTTATGAGTCTGATACTGGCTTCAAGTTAAAGGACCAGATCCGAAAATATACCCACAAGAGTGAGACAAAGAGCTACACAGTGTTGTGTGTGTTACACCATTGTTTCTGCAAGCACCATATTCAGATGTGATCATTCCAGGGTTTAAAAGTAAATTGTGATAATCCGCTTAAATGATGGCAGTCTACCCATTTCATCCAAAAGGTGGGAGGGCATAAGCAACCTCTTACATGACAATATGAAACTCTCTGACCCTGTATCCCAAACCTCTGTAAAAATAAGCTCTGGAGCTCTCAGCGAGTTTTCTGAAGAAAGTACACAGCATCAGGTATAAAATCTCTCTTGATTCCCTGTTATCATTCGCTATGCCATATCTCATAGTATAGACTTCATACAGTAAACAAATAGTCTAAATGTGCAACATGGTTACTTTAAAGGTGTTGTGACCTGCCTAGTTATGATGCCTACAAAACACTTGATGACAGCTGAGCAGCTTGTTTACTGTAACCACAGCTTATACATTAATCATAACTGTCTCACTGTTATCTTGTGCTACCCTACCTATTTGCTGTATCCACCTGTCACCTCATGTCTACTTAGCTTGTAAACTCTTTGGGTAGGGACCATCTTTTGTTCATGTGTATGCATATTACCTAGCCAAATGAAGCCCTGATCCTTGACAGGAGCCTCTAGGCACTACCACAATACAAATATTTAATAATTAATTTAATTATTATTTAATTTAATACCTAGTTCCAGTTGATCCAGCAGGCAGATATGAAGATAGCACTATCTTGGAGAAGACATGATGATTATATGTGAACTAGACCACAGGATTGAATTAGGGGAAAAGCACCATCTCTGCCACACTTTAGTTTTTCATAGGATGGTTTAAGGTCTTGTCAACCTTTGGTTTATTGTCTATCACTAGCTTCAGAATTATGAGCAGTAGTTGACAAACTAATGGTTATTCTATGTACAATGCTCTAATCTAATTTTAGAATAGATGCACAATCCATAGCGTAAAACATATTTATTAAATCAGTGCAAATCATATGTACATTTGAGGAAGAAACAATATACTCACTAATAGTCTGCAAGCAGAAAAAAAGGCTACATTAACTGTATACAGTGTTGAATTACTGACCTTTTCATAAAGAAGTATGACTCAATAATAAATCAGATTGAGGAAAAGAAGCCAAAGTAAAGACAGAAAGATGAGACACTTCTGCTCCTTAGCCCTGGTCTACACTAGGAGTTTAGGTCGAATTTAGCAGCGTTAAATTGATGTAAACCTGCACCCGTCCACACGACGAAGCCCTTTTTTCGACTTAAAGGGCTCTTAAAATCGATTTCCTTACTCCACCCCTGACAAGTGGATTAGCGCTTAAATCGGCCTTGCCGGGTTGAATTTGGGGTACTGTGGACACAATTCGGTGGTATTGGCCTCCGGAGCTCCATTGTTACCGCTCTGGACAGCACTATCAACTCAGATGCACTGGCCAGGTAGACAGGAAAAGAACCGCGAACTTTTGAATCTCATTTCCTGTTTCACCAGCAAGGCAAGCTGCAGGTGACCATGCAGAGCTCATCAGCAGAGGTGACCATGATGGAGTCCCAGAATCGCAAAAGAGCACCAGCATGGACTGAACAGGAGGTACGGGATCTGATTGCTGTATGGGGAGAGGAATCCGTGCTATCAGAACTCCGTTCCAGTTTTCGAAATGCCAAAACCTTTATCAAAATCTCCCAGGGCATGAAGGATAGAGGCCATAACAGGGACCCGAAGCAGTGCCGTGTGAAACTGAAGGAGCTGAGGCAAGCCTACCAGAAAACCAGAGAGGCAAACGGCCACTCCGGGTCAGAGCCCCAAACATGCCACTTCTATGATGAGCTGCATGCCATTTTAGGGGGTTCCACCACCACAACCCCAGCCGTGTTGTTTGACTCCTTCAATGGAGATGGAGGCAACACAGAAGCAGGTTTTGGGGACAAGGAAGATGATGATGATGAGGTTGTAGATAGCTCACAGCAAGCAAGCGGAGAAACCAGTTTTCCCAACAGCCAGGAACTGTTTCTCACCCTGGACCTGAAGCCAGTACCCCCCGAACCCACCCACGGCTGCCTCCTGGACCCGGCAGGCGGAGAAGGAACCTCCGGTGAGTGTACCTTTTAAAATATTATACATGGTTTAAAAGCAAGCATGTGAAAGGATTACTTTGCCCTGGCATTCGCGGATCTCCTGGATGTACTCCCAAAGCCTTTGCAAAAGGTTTCTGGGGAGGGAAGCCTTATTGTGTCCTCCATGGTAGGACACTTTACCACTGCAGGCCAGTAGCACGTACTCGGGAATCATTGTACAACAAAGTATTGCAGTATATGTTTGCTGGTGTTCAAACAACATCCGTTCTTTATTTCTCTGTGTTATCCTCAGAAGAGTGAGATATCATTCATGGTCACCTGGTTGAAATAGGGTGCTTTTCTTCAGGGGACACACAGAGGTGACCGTTCCTGCCCGTTCCTGCTGGGCTGTTTGCCTGTGGCTGAACAGAAGTGTTCCCCGCTGTTAGCCAGGGGGAGGGGGGAGGAGGGAGGGTTGAGGATTGAGGGCTACCTTGGTAGTCATCCCCCTATTTGTGTGATGAATGAATAAAGAATGCATGAATGTGAAGCAACAATGACTTTATTGCCTCTGCAAGCGGTGAGCGAAGGGAGGAGCGGAGGGTGGTTAGCTTACAGGGAAGTAGAGTGAACCAAGGGGCGGGGGGTTTCATCAAGGAAAAACAAACAGAACTTTCACACCGTGGCCTGTCCAGTTATGAAACTGGTTTTCAAAGCTTCTCTGATGCGTACCACACCCTCCTGTGCTCTTCTAACTGCCCTGGTATCTGGCTGCGCGTAACCAGCAGCCAGGCGATTTGCCTCAACCTCCCACCCCGCCAGAAATGTCTCCCCCTTACTCTCACAGATATTGTGGAGCACACAGCAAGCAGTAATAACAGTGGGAATATTGGTTTCGCTGAGGTCTAACTGAGTCAGTAAACTGCGCCAGCGTGCTTTTAAACATCCAAATGCACATTCTACCACCATTCTGCACTTGCTCAGCCTGTAGTTGAACAGCTCCTGACTACAGTCCAGGCTGCCTATGTACAGCTTCGTAAGCCATGGCATTAAGGGGTAGGCTGGGTCCCCAAGGATAACTATAGGCATTTCAACATCCCCAACAGTTATTTTCTGGTCTGGGAATAAAGTCCCTTCCTGCAGCTTTTGAAACAGACCAGAGTTTCTGAAGATGTGAGCATCATGTACCTTTCCCGGCCATCCCACGCTGATGTTGGTGAAACGTCCCTTGTGATCCACCAGAGCTTGCAGCACTATCGAAAAGTACCCCTTGCGGTTTATGTACTCGACGGCTTGGTGCTTCGGTGCCAAGACAGGGATATGGGTTCCGTCTATGGACCCACCACAGTTAGGGAATCCCATTACAGCAAAGCCATCCACTATGACCTGCACATTTCCCAGGGTCACTACCCTTGATATCAGCAGATCTTTGATTGCGTGGGCTACTTGCATCACAGCAGCCCCAACAGTTGATTTGCCCACTCCAAATTGATTCCCAACTGACCGGTAGCTGTCTGGCGTTGCAAGCTTCCACAGGGCTATCACCACTCGCTTCTCAACTGTGAGGGCTGCTCTCATCTTGGTATTCATGCGCTTCAGGGAAGGGGAAAGCAAGTCACAAAATTCCATGAAAGTGCCCTTACGCATGCGAAAGTTTCACAACCACTGGGAATCGTCCCAGACCTGCAACACTATGCGGTCCCACCGGTCTGTGCTTGTTTCCTGAGCCCAGAATCAGCGTTCCACAGCATGGACCTGCCCCATTAGCACCATGATGCATGCATTGTCAGGGCCCATGCTTTCAGAGAAATCTGTGTCCATGTCCTGATCACTCACGTGACCGCGCTGACGTCGCCTCCTCGCCCGGTATCGCTCTGCCAGGTTCTGGTGCTGCATATACTGCTGGATAATGCTTGTGGTGTTTAATGTGCTCCTAATTGCCAAAGTGAGCTGAGCGGCCTCCAAGCTTGCCATGGTATGGCGTCCGCACAGAAAAAAGGCGCAGAACGATTGTCTGCTGTTGCTCCGACGGAGGGAGGGGCAACTGACGACATGGCTTACAGGGTTGGCTTACAGGGAATTAAAATCAACAAAGGGGGTTGCTTTACATCAAGGAGTATTTCAGGCAGGACTTCATGGAGGGTTCCAATAAGAAATGGTGCACCTAAGTAATTGTTCTTATTGGAACAAACAGGTTGGTCTGGCCTCTGATTGATACATGGCTAGATTTACCTCGCTGCACCTTCTCTGTGAGTGACTGTAGTGTGACCTAGAGGAATGAGTCCCCTAGACGGGGCCGGGGGGAAGCAAATTAGTACAAAACAAATCTGGTCTACTTCTTGTTTTGATCCACTCCATCTATCTTTTACATCTTTGGCTGGCAGCAGACGGTGCAGAAGGATTGCAAGCCATCCACATCTCATGGCTGCCCAGCAGAAGATGGTACAATAGGACTGCTAGCCATCCACATCTCATGGCTGCCCGGCAGAAGATGGTACAACAGGACTGCTAGCAATCCGTATCACCTGCCTGCTCACCATAAGATCGTTCAATAGGACTGACTGCAGGACTAAAGAGAATGACCTGGTCAAGTCACTTCTAATGTAGTCCCTGCACCCATGTCTGCCCAGGCGCTCCTGGCCGATGTGGCCAGGAGCACCTCGGTCATGACGATGATGGCTACCAGTCCTACTGTACCGTCTGCTGCCACAAGGCAAGGGGTTGCTGTTGTTGTGTAGCAATGCAGTACCACATCTGCCAGCACCCAGGAGACATACGGTGATGGTTACCTGAGCAGGCTCCATGCTTGCCGTGGTATGGCGTCTGCACAGGTAACTCAAGAAAAAAGGCGTGAAATGATTGTCTGCTGCTGCTTTCACGGAGGGAGGGAGGGAACGGGGACCTGACGATATGTACCCAGAACCACCCGCAACAATGTTTTATCCCCATTAGGCATTGGGATCTCAACCCAGAATTCCAATGAGCAGCGGAGACTGTGGGAATGGTGGGATAGCTATCCGGAAGTCGACGCTTGCCTCTGTACTGTGGAAGCACTCTGCTGAGTTAATGCACTTAATGCACTTAGAGCATTTTCTGTGGGGACACACACACTCAAATATATAAAAACGATTTCTAAAAAACCAACTTCTATAAATTCGACCTAATTTCGTAGTGTAGACATAGTACAGAGAGGGACATTAGCAAGGTCATTTTCAATAATGTTCACTACTAGGGTGGGATTTTCACTCTGCATTTAGTGCTGGCCTAACTCTGCTCCCATTGAAGCTAACATGAAAATTTCTATTAACTTCAGTGGGAACAGTATCGCAAACACTTTTGAAAATTCCACCATTAAAGTATAGAAGATAAACCTCTCTCACCTGTAACTTAATTCCCCCCTCTTCTCTTTGGATACCTACAGATACACTGCTTTTATTTAGGAGAAGATTCCTTTCCATACAGTTCAATCTCATAGTTCAAAGCAGTTGAGATCAAAGTTCTAAGCAGGATTTTGTAAATGGCTGTTTTCTTGTTGTATCAGACCTTTATTATCATCAGAATAGAGGAGTACTTGTCATGGGTGACTTTTATGCTTCAGGTTTTGCCACAACTTGCTTTTCTTTCTCTCTCTCACTCCCCTTTTTTTAAAAGAGCGAACACTGACTGTCATATGGGAGACAGACCCTGTCATAATTCTGACATTCTTTGCAAATCTCTAATGCAGAACTACAGTGAGAGGTGTAAATTATCTGAATGGAGCCATGCGTGTAATATTAATGTACTCCTCGGTGAAGTGTGTTTGAGATGCTTTCACGTAACTTTCTAAATTCTGTCATATCACTGTATGCCTTAGCCCTAAGTATTAGAGTCTGGAAAAGCTACGTCAGTCAATCAGATACAGTTCACTTGAGGCCTTTATCCCCACCTTTCTTTATCCTCATCGGTATTTCTCAAATGGCTTTGCAATGGGAAAACTACTTATTCTTAGTCTCCAAGCCTGCTCCCATTGCAATTACTTTGGGAGGTGAGGGGAAGAGGGGATGTTGACTTCAGTGAGAGCAAGATCAGGCCTTCATTGTCTAAAGAATCATAGGTCATTGTGGAATTATCATAATAAATGTTCAGACAATGAGAGCCCTGTACAGTGAGAATTCCTCTAAGGTAAGTGAATCCCTCCTTGCATAGAGAATTAACTCTGTCTTTAAGTGATGTTTAATAAAGAACAGGTTGCTGTTTACACTGTGTGCCTATGCATGGAAATAAAGGTCTCCACTTACTCACCCATGTGGGCTACCCACCAGATAGGGCACAGTAGAAGAGGAAGTGCAGCCCTGCAAGGCCACTACTCTCCCTCCCATGCAGTTGGGTGAAGTTAGAACTCCACTCCCATCCGTTGATGAGCCAGCCAGTGGAGCTGAGCCAGGGCAAAGGAAGACCTTCAGTGCTACCGGTATAGAATGGCATCATATTACTTTCATCCTGGAGTAAAGGTAGTGTGACGGTGCACCCCATAAGGCTTTATGGAAATATGCTTATGAATATATATATGACATAACTGGAATATGTTTTATGGTACATATGCCATGTAACATATCTCTATAAAGTTTATGATCTACTGAATCTATTCATCTTATTTGTATGCATGTATCATTTTTGTATTTGAAGTTATAAATATTGGCTGTGTACTTGCTTGATTTTTAAGTAGCCTTAGTAAAGCATTTGGTCAGCTTCTTCAGAAAGGAATGTGTAAATTAAGTGCCCAATCAAGAAGCACTTAACAAACAATGGATCTTGGAAGGCTCCAATCCACATAAGAAGTCTTGCTGGAGACATTCAAGATAGCATGTGGGCAATGGCTGCTGCCTGTAAAAACCGAGTCATGCATGGACATATGACTTGCCCATGTGACTCCAAAACTCCATTTGTAGCTGGATTCTACACAGGGGAGGGAGGGGTGTCCACCCACAAGAGAAAGTCTATTTAAACCTCTGGGAGACCCCTCCATTTTGTCTTCAGCTGGCTCAAGAGATAGCCTCTTCACCCCCAAGGATACCTGAAAGAAACTGGAACAAAGGACAGTAACTACAGGGGGTGTGAGTGATTGCTGCATCCAGACTAGAAGAAGACTAGTCTGTAAAAGGAAGCTTACTGGAATTCCTCTGAGGGTGAGGTTTTTATCTGTATTCAGTTTTCTTACTGTATTAGACATAGACTTGCTTGTTCTATTTTATTTTGCTTGGTAATTCACTTTGTTCTGTCTGCTATTACTTGGAACCACTTAAATCCTACTTTCTGTATTTAATAAAATCACTTTTTACTTATTAATTAACCCGGAGTATGTATTAATACCTGGGAGGTGGGGAACAGCTGTGCATACCTCTCTATCAGTGTTATAGAGGGAGAACAATTTATGAGTTTACCTTGTATAAGGTTTGGACCCCATTGGGAGTTGAATATCTGAGTGTTAAAGACAGTGTTCTTAAGCTGCTTTCAATTAAGCCTACAGCTGTTAGGGGACATGGTTCAGACCTGGCTCTGGGTTTGCAGCAGGCCAACGGATCTGGCTCAATCCAGGCAGGGCACTGAAGTCCTAAGCTGACTGGGCAGGACAGCAGGCGCAGAAGTGGTCTTGGCACATCAGGTGGCAGCTCCCAGGGGGTTTCTGTGATCCAACCCATCACAGTGAGACTCAGACATAATTCCCTCACTGGGCCGCTCCTGGTGCAGCACAGCTACATGCTGAACCTCACTATCGACTGAGTAAACACTCAAGCTTGAAAACTGCCCCAAAGCCATTGAGACTGCACAACTCCAGCTGTATGCTGGTTTAACTCCACTGAAGCAAATAGAGCTACACTGGAGTAACACTGTACACTGGAATACAATGGGGGATGAGGTCTGTTCTCTGTAGCCTAATTTCTGACAACACAGAATTTTACATTAGCAAAAACTGTCTCCAATCCAAAAAATAAATCAAGACATATGTAAAGTACTTTATTTCTCATCCATGTCATGTTTGCATGGATTCTAGACCAGACAATGCCTGACCATTCCCACGTCTCTGAGTTAAATCGAGCTTCTGCATATTGAATTGCTTGATGCATGTGTTGCTTCATATCTTTTTCCATCTTCTGGGATGGAGGTGGTTATTAACTTTTAGTACTGGTCTGTTCAAAGGGAAAGAATATCGACTACTATTCTAGTGTTTTATACAGCCACAACACTCTTCTACTCAACAAGTTAAAAATAATTCTTCATATACTGAACTAGGGAAACTTTGCCTTTGACCGATATGAATATAGTCACCCTCTGGAAAAAGTTTGCCTTTTATTATACACTGTCATACTGGAATCTCAGAGATTTAGTAAATGGTCTGATAATCGATATCTTATGATATCCTAAGCACCAGTCTGATCCAACAGTTCACTGAACTCAGTGGAAAGATTCCTATGGACTTCAAAGGGCTTTAGAGCAGGCCTTATATCCTTGGCATTTGGATAATATTTTAATAATAAGATAATTTAACAACTATATATTTTTAATAAGGAAACCAAAATTTGCATTACAGAGATATCCAGCTCTGAAGCTGCACATCTCAGTGCAAGAATCAGATTGTACACAAAGGTTACATGGGATGACGATGAACTTTGCCTGCTGATGCTATCTAAAGCAGAGTCGGAACAAAAGGTGATGTAGGGGTGAATCCTGGTTTGAGTAAGCACCAAGCTGGCAGAGATGAAACACTGCATTTGACAGGAAAGGGGAAGGGCAGGCTCTCTCTCTCTTCACCTGAGAATTCTAGACTTTGTCCCACAATAAAAGAAAGAATGGAAGGTAAGCTACAATTCAACTGTACTTGTCTGGATATTTTTATGTATATATTGAAAGTTATCCTAAAACTATAGGTCCAGTGCTTTTCACATTGACTTCAGTGGTTATAAATATCTTCTAGCCTAAGTTATCTAACAATACGTCCTACCTATTATTATTTAGTGTTTATATTAAGGTAGCACCTAAAACCAAGATATGTTCCCTGTCCCAAAGAGTTTGCAATCTAAAACGATTTAATTAAAAAAAAGAGAGAGAGTGCAAGAGAGAGTACAGTGATAGAAAGGGTCATAATACACAAAGTGGTCATGATGATGCCTTGTTAATTCCATGTCTATTTACATATTACATTTTAAAATCTATGTTAAAAGAATGCTAAAATTACAGTATCAATCATTCAAATTTTAGGAAATGTCAGATTTAAAGCTGCCCACACAACCTTCATTCAGCCCTCTTGCGCATATGAATTATAATACAGTCTTTAACTACATTTCACATACTATTTTTTTCACAGGATCCCTGCCTCATTCAGCACACAGCATGGATGATGCTCAGGGAATCAGCCAGTGAAGGGGACTGTTGTTTGTTGGACCCCGACCTCATTTGTTGCAGAAGCTGGAAGGTGTGTAATGACTGAGGCAGGAGACTGTGAGGAGGGAAAGGATTATTAAAGCAGCTGCACCACCCTGGAGAATTGGATTCTATTCCTGGCTTTGCCACAGAATATCGGCTGGTGAATGAGTTTGGGCAGCTGAAGGCCTGCAGTCGTAGAAACAGGGCAGGATGACGGGGCATCAGCCACCAACAGCAACAGAATAAGTGATAAAAATCCTGAGACAAAGTTTGAAAGCTGAGTAAGTCAGAAGTGAGGACATCATGCAAGATCCTCCCAACTGCTGATCGCTCCAGTGAGCGGAAAAGGGGAAGTTGCTCGTTGGCTGTAGCTGGTGCTTGTGGCTTTGGGGAAGAAGTACTGAAGATCAGAGATTCCTTAATCTGCCCCCTGTGAGATGTTCCTGGTGTTGTGGAAGGAGGAGGGAAGTCTCTTGAGATTTGGTGCCCTGATCAGATCCCACCAGGTACAATGAATGAGGGCTGAGAGGCTAAAAGCTCTATATCAGTGATACTGAGACTTCAGTGGTTCAGGAACCAAATTAGCAATCAATATTACCCAAAAGAGTCACAGTAGTGTGCATTTATTGTTTCATTTACTATTTATATATTATTCTTCCCCAAAATGACTGACCAAAAAATCAACAATTGGTTAACAACATAGTAAAATCATCCTGACTGGTTAATAACTTAAATCACAGTGTTTTAATATCATGTACGGCAAGCAGACACCTTAAAGAGTCACTTGCAGCTCCTGAGCCTCAGTCTGAGTATCACTGTTCTACATGTTGCTATTAGCAGCAATATGGCAGACTCAATGTTTTTTTAAAAAAATAACTTTAGTTGCTAATAACTCCATCCAGGGATTCCCCTACACTGTGGGAATTCTTCCTCACATCACTGGGGTAGCTGTCCTGACCCCTTTGCACCACTTGAATGGTAGAAAGGGGCTGGGAGAGAAGCCAGGATCTTGCCTATGGTTTGTCAATCACCTTTCCTCCCATTTATGAATGCACTACCTACCTTCCCATTCACAGATGCCTGACACCCATATAGCAATTTCTAACATGGAAAAGTAATATTACAAAAGTATTGAACCTATTTTTGCTGCCTGTTGTGCAATATGTGTTTTATCCCTTGTGATAACAGTTGATCACGCTATTCCCTTTGGTTCTTCATTTCTTCTCCCTCTTTCTCTCTCTCAGCTGGAAACAACGAAGTGAACCAGCAGGTCATGACAAGTAAGTTCTTCGCAAACTACCAGCAAGTGTTCACCACCCATGGGGTCATGGACTAATTTGGGGAATCTCTGCCCTACCAGAATATTTTAATTTCAAAAAGCAAGAAGATTCTCCGTTGAATCTAGGACTTGCTGAAATCAGTGCTTTTCCAGTGATGATTGAGTTACAAGTTACAACCTTGTTTTGCAACTTATTTGAGACCAGATGCCTCTCAGCATTGATTTTTCAAGCCCTTTGCAGCCAGCCATGCAAGTTTTAGAGCACATTTTAATATATCAGCAAATACAAATACATAGTATTGCCTGAATGAGCATAGTCTATTGCACAAAATTACTGGAAATGTGGAGATCCTAGAGTGCTGCAAACACAAACATTTAGTAGCCAGCTTTAATTCTCCAGGCAGTTTTCACCATTTAACCCATACTAGTGGCAGCTTCTCAGGACAACACAAATCTGATTGAGATGTAACATCTTCAATTGTCTCAAACATTTGTTTCATTTGTATCTGATAGTAAGACAGTACCTACATGTGTAATAAATATGAAAAAAAACCATTGTTCACCATATCACGTTTAAACTTTGATTCATTATTTCACCCCACCCTACATTTCCAAAGTGGGTTGTGTAACTGCCATTGTCAACACCTTCCCCCTCACTCTTTGCATTTGTGTGACAGTGGATGAATGCAACACCTGAACACACAAGTTGGTATAGAAAATTGAAGCTGTTTCATTGGGAGACTGAGACTACCTCCAGGTCCACACTTCATCCACTAGACCAAACTCCCCAATCCCCACTCCAAGATAAATCAGAGCTTGATTCTACCTTTCTTTCTCATATCAAGTAGTCCTTTACACTGGGACAAGTCCCATTGGGCCAGATTCTCGCACCCTTAATCACAATGAGTTGTGCTGTCGGTTTGACATGTCACTCACCTCACAGTTTTCATTCCCACATCTGTTAACAAGGCACAGAGCTGGTTGGAAGTTTTCCAGATGAGAATGCTGATTCATTGAAAGTTAAACATTTATCAGAGATTGTTCAATGTCGACAAAATTGCAATGGACCGTGGGCAAATTTCAATACCTGTGTGGTTTCCTGCCTGTTTACTACCTGGCTCCTCAGCAGCTCTTGGTAGCTTGCCTGGTAGGCTAATGAGGAGCAGAGAGCCGGGAAGCCCTGGGATCCCCAATTCCCAGGGGCTTCTAAACTCCTAAGCTGCTCAGTTCTTCCACAGCTTGACTGGCAGGCTGCTGCAGAGTGAGGCAAGACTCATCAGCCAGACACCTGGGAAAGAATTCTCTGTAAAAGTAACTGACAGCTCCTTCCTCCCACCTCCCCTCCCCCCCCCCCCCACCATCTAGTGACCCATCATCCGTCCTTGGAGATATTTGCTGCTAACAGTCTCAGATCAGCCATATACCATTGTAGGCAGTCTCATCATATCACCCCTTCCACAAATTTATCAAGCTCAGTCTTGAAACCAGTTAGGTATTTTGCCCCCAGTGCTCCCCTTGAAAGGCTGTTCCAGAACTTCACTCCTCTAAATGGTTAGAAACCTGCATTTAATTTCAAGCCTAAACTTGTTGATGACCAATTTATATCCATCTGTTCTTGTGTCCACATTGATGCTTAACTTAAATAACTCCTCTCCCTCCCTGGTATCTATCCCTCTGACGTATTTATAGAGAACTCTCATATCTCCCTGCAGCCTTCTTTTGGTAAGGCTAAACAATCCAAGTTCTGAATCTCCCCTCATAAGGTAGGTTTTCCATTCCTCGGATCATCCAAGTAGCCTTTTCTCCACAGGTATGTTGGGTGAAGCCATGACCAGTATCCTCCAGAGCTCCCACAGTCAGCATCCAGAGGACAATCCACGTGCTCCACCTCAGAATTGCTTCAGATCCTCCCTTTGCTTCCTGTGTGAGTTACCAGGAGCACACAATGTGATTCAGATTTAGGTGTGCAGAAGGGGCACACTCAGAGTTACCTGCTAACAGGCTTAAGAGTGATTAATACTGAGTATAATCATTATGTTTGGGGCTGAAAAAAAATCTATCTTCCACATCTTAAACAGAAAGGAACTAAATACTATAATACAATAAACATGCCCTGAATCATAGGCATTAGTGACGATACTAATTAGATACAAATGAAAACTGAAGACAGCATTGTTCTAATCCATTTACCTAACTAGATCAAGGTATCATTAACTTATAAAATAGTGATGATGTAGTGCGCAGCATATTAAACTATGAGGTCATGTAAGGGGCACATTTGTCTCTGTCTGTACATAATAAAAGCACTTAATTGCTAGGCAAAGCTATACTTAGAAGTAATTAAATAAAAGTGACATAAAATTATGTGTTAAAATACTTTCATTTTATCAATTTGTTTACAAAATAGTTGATCCATACTTGCAGCTTTGAAACTGCAGCAGAAGATATTTCAATAATAGTAAGTATTTCACTCTTAAATAGTGCTTTTCATCAGCAGATGTCAATGTGCTTTACAAAGGAGGTCACTGCCATGATCCCCATTTAATAGATAGGGAAATTGAGGTGCAGAGAGGAAAAGGAACTTGCCCAAATAGTCAAAGAAACTCCAGGCTTAATTCAGAGTCAGTGGCTGACTAAAGTCAATCCAGACTTTCCATGGATTTCAGTGAGCTTTGGATCAGAAGATAAAATACTCTGCAGGACTCCCAGGTTCTGAAGTCTCTAATGGTTAAAGGAGGCATTGGGGGACACCAATCTAAAGGCTTTGTCTAAGTAGGTGGTCCCCAAACTTTTTTGGTCGTGACCCCCCTCCCCGGAGCAATGGTTAGGAGCTAGGGCTGGGTGTGGGGCCACAGTTGGGGCCTGGAGCAGACCTGAGATCAAGAGTGGGGCCGGCACTGCAGATGGAGTCATGGCTGCGAGCAGGACTGTGGTTGCACCCGTGATTGGGTCCAGGAGCCAGGGGCTGCAGCCAAGAAGCAGGCCCAGGGTTGGGTCTGGGAGCCAGGAGCCACAGCCAGGTCT
The DNA here is from genome assembly GCF_965140235.1 of Caretta caretta. Classification (NCBI taxonomy): domain Eukaryota; kingdom Metazoa; phylum Chordata; order Testudines; family Cheloniidae; genus Caretta; species Caretta caretta. The sequence continues at coordinate 31,107,830 of NC_134214.1, forward strand.
GGAACTGCAGCTGGGGCCATGGTTGTGAGTGGAGCCGTGCCCGGGAGCAGGCCTGGGAGCCAGTGGCCGGAGTGGAGCTGGGGGCCGAGGGGACTAGGTGGTACTTCCTCCCTGCCTCCCATGGGGGCTGGCCCATGGCCTGCTGCCCCCCCCTGCCATGTTCCTCTGTGTCCCCTCTAGGGAGGCGTACCCCACAGTTTGGGGACCACTGCTGTAAGGGGAAGAGTGATGCGCCTTATATAAAAAAGCTTCAGGCTATTACCCAAATAAGAGTTTTCCCAAGACTAGAAAAAGAATGTATCATTATTCCATAAGAGTTTTAGGGGGTGCTCAGCTCCCATTGAATTGTTATAGAAATGGAGCCCTGTGCCTTAGAATCCCCCCAAGATTTTACAAAATCATTTATACAATATGTAGATTCCAATGACACCTTTGCAGAGCTTAAAAATCTATCACGCTTCTCCTTTTCCACCACAGCTTGCTAAGATTTTACAATAGTAATGGGCAATAATAATGAAAGTACTTTAACACTGATATTAAAATTACTGAGGCAGTTATTACATTTTGGGTAAAACTTTCAAAAACATCTAAGTCCCATTTTTAAAAGTGAATTTGATTTAGGAGCCTTTGATTTAGGAGCTTTGGAGCCTTTACCATGTAGGTGCTTTTGAAAATGTATCCTTCATCTTTAAAGAGCTAAATACTGGAAAATGCATTTCAAGGCTAGATCATTTTCCTTCCATTTTAATTGGATTTTTAAAAAAATCCAAAGTGAATACATTCACTCAAAACAATTTGAAGTGAATGTATATAACCGCAAATTTTCGGGGTGAAAAAAGGAGAATTTTTTATAAATTTCCTTTGATAAAAGGATGACCGGGGACTGTTTTAGCTGGTAGCTGCATTTCCCAGGATTGATTTGACATTATTCCTGAAAATGCTGTCTTGGGAAGGAAGTGCTCAGTGAATTACATGGTTCCACACAATTATGCATTGTAAAGTAATTCCTGGAAGTTGAATCCTTAAGGGATGCATTACTTTTAGAATTGATGTAAAAAATGTGGCACAGCCCCTGGGCAAGTAAATGCTGGGCTATATTTCAATTTCATATAATAAAAATCCTGTTGAGCCGCTGGAAAATTCATTTTTATTCATTGTAATCTGACAAACTATGCTGTGATATTTGATCAAATTGTAATTGCAAAGGTGAAAAAAAAATATGAGCATCTTGTCATTTATTGTGATGTTGTGTGGGCAGTTCATTATGCATCGTGAGCGGGATTCTGTCACTGTTCTCAATGACTAATACTTTATTCAGAGCCAGATTGTGATACCATTACTCAAACCATGTAGTACCTGTTCCATAAATTTTCCGTGGGACAACTTGAGAGGTAAGGTCCATAAGGGTAGCAGAATCTAGCTGTAGGTATTTTTTAGTTTGCATCCTTTTGTAACTGTACATTTATTGTAACAGTGTCTAGCGTTAAAGATAACTGCTAAAGAAACTGATATAAATACTTATTTGGGCAGGACTGTGGGGAGGCAGATTGTGCAATGGAAGTGGAATACAGCCACATTTTCAAAGTGGCTGGTGGCTAGTCACCTCTCAGCAATTCGAAGTGAATAAGGAAAAAAATGAGGCATCTAACAATAGCCACTTTTCAAATACAATAGTCATCCACCCCTTCCATTGTCTCTTCCTTCTAGGGAGAACATGGTAATTAAAAGGTTGAGACTTGACCATATCAAATAATTTGAAATTTGATTTCCATATTTAAAAATGTCTCAAGTTTTTCTTTCAACTGAGGAGCAATCCAATTTGGGTATTGTGCCTTGCAAAGTGTCCAACTTGCTTCTTGTCATAAACAAGGGAGAGAGAGCGAGCGTGTGCTAGCGTCCCTCCCTGAAGTACTGAGTAAAGTGTAAGGAAGCAATTATGAGTCATACTGGCGTCAAACTGGAACAACAACGCCGTGGATAAGCAGGCCCTCTGTATACACCTTAATTACTCTAAATAAGGTATATTGCACAAATATTATGGTAGAGAACCAAAAAAGAGAGACATAACACATCAAGTATTTTAAATATTCACAAATAGGCCCAATGGCCTGTGATGGGCTATTAGATGGGGTGAGATCCCAGTTACCCAGGAAAGAATTTTCTGTAGTATCTGGCTGATGAATCTTGCCCACATGCTCAGGGTTTAGCTGATTGCCATATTTGGGGTCTGGAAGGAATTTTCCTCCAGGGCAGATTGGAAGAGGCCCTGGAGGTTTTTCGCCTTCCTCTGTAGCATGGGGCACGGGTCACTTGCTGGAGGATTCTCTGCTACCTGAAATCTTTAAACTACGATTTGAGGACTTCAATAGCACAGGTGTGAGGTTTTTTTTGTAGGAGTGGTGGGTGAAATTCTGTGGCCTGCGTTGTGCAGGAGGTCAGACTAGATGATCATAATGGTCCCTTCTGACCTAAATATCTATGAATCTAAGTGTGAACACTTTACCTGAACAGCAGATCTGGAAATGTGCCATTAATCCCTTTCATAGCTTCAGGCCAACATTTTCAAACATGTGTGCCTAAACTTAGGCATCTGTTTCTACAGATAGGCAACTACATAGTGGTCTGAACTCAACGGGAGCTGCAGATGCTAAGCACTTGTAAAGATCAGGCCCAAAATATAGGCACCCACATTTAAAAACTTTATCCACTGTCTCTGTATTACAGAAACAACATCACCGCTGATTTATTTTTAACGTGTCTCTCTTAAATACAGTATATAGCAATGGCAGACAGAAACAAACAAACAACCCTCCACCCCCCACATAGCTAGGCCATCTTTTCAGATATAAGAGTAACTACAGGCAAGTTATAACAAATGCCATCTTAAAACAATTTAGTTGTTCATACACTTTATGTTTGCAGTGTCATTGTGGCCATGTGATCCAAGGATATGAGAGAGACAAGGTGGGTGTCTTCCGTTGGTGGAGGGAACAATCTTTCGAGCTTCACAGAGCTCTTACTCCAGCCCTGGAGCACCCATGGAAAAAAATTAGCAGGTACTTAGCACCCACTGGCAGCCAAGCTCCCCCCTCCCCTCAGCGCCTCTTGCCTACCCACGGCCCTGCCGATCAACTCCTTCCCCTCCCTCCCAGCAACTCTCGGCTGTCACAATCAGCTGTTCCACTGCGTGCAGGAGGTGCTGGGGGGAGGGGGAGGAGCTGCGATGGATGTGGGAAGAGGTCAGGCAGAGATGGGGACTTGGAGGAAGGGGTGGAATGGGGGCAGGGCCTGGGGGGGGGGCATAGAGCACTCCGGGTAGAGAGGGAGTTGGCACCTATGACAAGGTGTGACATTGTTAAGCTTAAGGGGTCCACACATATTGTAGGAGACCACTTAAAATAAATTGGGCATTTAACACCTCTGAGGTTGTAGGACAAAGGAGTGTTTGTAGGCAGAAAAGTATATTATTAAATAGAAATCTTTCCCAAAATCCCTCTTCTGGGTTTCAAGCAGCTCCCCAAACTTGTCAAGTTCATTGTCAGAAGCAGATTCTCTACAGACAAGGACACACCAACTCAAAGCAGCACCGGAACCTGCCAGAACAAGAGATGCAAAACCTGAAGACATATCTCCGCTGCTATGATGATTAATACCCTCCACAACACTTACAAATCTATGGGTCCTACACATACTTCTCATATGTGGCATACTTCATCCAGTGCATCAAAGGCCCCCAACAACAACTGTGGTTTCACCCACATAATCATTACACAGAAAAGTGATAAAAGACAAAAACACCGTATCACCCATGGGCAAACACTTTTCACAAAGTGGCCACTCCATATCTGACCTCTCAGTCCTCAGCCTCAGAGGAAACCTCCACAACACCTTCAACATGAGACTGGGAACTTACATCAGTTAAATGAATAACTCTGCTGGATACTAAAAATCATTGACTTAACAGAGCCACGGGTTTTAAGATTCATTACAACCACTTGTAACACACTCTGCTGCCTACTAACCTTCTTTTGGTTCCATCACTGCAGAGGTATTAAGTGCCCGCTTCATTGGTCTCCTACAACATGTATGAACTCCTTCTGTGTAACAATCTGTAGCACTATGTACTTAGCTATGACACTCTGGGCTCTATGAAGCTTGAAGGCTTGTCCCCTCCACAACAGAAGTTGGTCCAATAAAAGATAATACCTCACCCACCTTGTCTCTCCCCCACATACATTATGACATTTCAAATCTAGATCTGAATTTTGCATGCTTAGCCCATATCTAATTACTTTAGCACTGCAGAATCATGCTTTTTTAAAAGGTAGTTGGTGTTTCTATGCTTTGCATAAAATATTCAGGGTAAAGAAGGAGAATTCAATGTACTGTATTCATGAGTCATCAGAAATGCACAACTTTAAAAAAAACCGCACTTTTCCTTAGAATAGCACAATGACATCCATAACATTCTACAACTTTAAACAATGATCTATTGTTCTTGTAGTACTGTATTGTGTCCTTTTTTTTCGTATGTTAGTTTCATTGCAAAAACAAAACTGCCTCTGAGATTTCCTTCAGAAAATTAATTGGAAAAGGATTGAAAATTGTGAAGGGAGCAAAATCCATGATGGTATATATTAGATTTTTTTAACCTGACAATTTAACTTTATGATTTCATTTCCATACTAATATAATGTCTACTTTGCAGCTCAAATCATTTGCTAGAAACTGATTTAATTCCTTAAAACAACTCTAGTGCATTGATGTATAAGATGTTTGACAAAAGTACTTTACTTTTTATCTTCAGGCAATTATACTTTTTATGAAATGGCTTCAGAACTGGAACAAGATACTGAATGGTTACCATCATCTTGTCAATCATCCCCCCATAAATGCATAGTTCTTTTTTTTTTTCTCCAAATTTCTACTTCAGTTAGACTAGATGGAAGTTCATTTAAACTATTTCTTAAAATTTGGAAAAAATCTTCCAAAAATTGTCATTAGAAATCAGCACCAGGGGTCCTCAGGCTCAGCATGAAGAAGACCAATGTTGCCCTCTGTTCTACACTTGTGCTAAGAGCAGCATTCTTCCTTGGCAATGCACTTATTCTGAACAGTGTCTGCGTAAAATCCTCTTGCTCCCAATCTTTATTTTGTTCGTTTCCTGGTCATCTGAAGTCAATTCACACAGAAGATATTTTTGGTGGATAGTTAGCACTTTGTGATAGTTCATTAGTCTTTCACTTTTGAGGACTAAGTTTAAAACTTTAACATATAAGAGTTTCATATTCTATAATACTGAGTAAGGCTAAGAAGTCTGTCTGCATTGAAAAATAGCCACAGCATTTGGCATGATTGGCAGACATAAATCTCTCCTCTTCCCCCACCCTCCCAACCCCTTGAGTGTTGGAACACCTGGGGTGCTGCAGATCAGAATTCTAGTATTCTGCCAGCACTCCACAGGAAAGATTATTCAGTGCCAAGTTATGTCTAGCTCTGGTTTATTCTACCAGTTCCTTACATATACTAAAATCCCTCTCACCATGACTCCTAAAATAAACAGAGGGAACATATCTATTGCAATTAGTGATGTAGTTTTTCAGATATGCAGTTTTGACCATGGCTTATTATTGGCATAACATTTTATTGCCATCAGTTCCATTATGTTTGCTATCACCAGATAGTTACGTTGGTAAATTCCTTATTATTAAAACAACAGTTTTTGTTATAGAGAACAATTCTTGGCATAGCACACATTCTTTCTCCATTCATCTTGAGCCACTGCTGAACGACTTTTAAAGCTCTGTTTATGACTTGCAGATTTGTACTCTTCCCCCCCCCCGACCACTTATTCTATATAACAATTAAACTTGTATTAACCCTCATTAGTCTTGTGTATTAACCATTATTGGATTTGGGTATACCATAGAAGTTGGGTATATTACAGAAAAGAGATTTGACACTTACATACCAAAAGAACAGGTGCATTAGCAATATTATAGACATATTAGATTGAAAAGATTAATTAAACCAAGTAGTCCATCTGCCTGCTAATTTAGGATTATTCTACATTGTATATTCAATAGAACTTTAACCCAGTCTATCTTTAAATGTCCAAAGCAACAGGGCTTTCATAGTCAACTCCTAACTTGCCCATGGCTAGTCTACAAAACTACATATTGCCTGCCATTGTTTCCCTTATTCTCCCTGCCTCCCACTTTCCATTTGTTACATCTGCTTATTGCATCAAAGTAGATTCCAAAACTTTTTTTAGGGTCCCTTAGTAAACCTTTCAGATCCTTGGGCATGTGAGGGAGGCCAGGGCTATTCATGAGAAGTCTCTAATCTCTGCATCAGCTCTGGTACCTGGTATCCCACCCATGGGTTCCCGGGCAGCATAGGTCCAATGGCACTACACCACTACCAAAGCCACTCCCTGACAACAACTGACCCGGTGCTTCCTAAGAGAGGAGGGTTACATAGAAAGAGTAAGTCCCATCATGTATTACCTTTGACTATTTTCTGTGGGATCAGAAGGGGGACATTGTGAATCCTCTACTGTCTGCTCACTTCCCATCCCATTCCACAGCGTGGATCCTGGACCACGTGGGGAGTTTTCAATAGAGGCCCAAAGGTGAGAGGAGAACATTGCCAGAGAGCTGGCTGAGCATCCCCTTCTATATTACATGGAAAACCACAGTATTGCTGATGGCAAGGCTTCAAATATCATGAATCATGCCCCGCAATACCACAAGAATGTCTTTAAAATCATGAGATTTATTGTAAAAAATGAATATTGGTGTGTTGTCATTTGCTTTCTGAGCCTTTAGAGGTCATATTTTCAAGTTTTCCTCCACAATCACGAGGGGCTAGAAACTTACTTTTTATTTTAAATAAAATCTGAGATTCTCTAGGAGAAGAAAAACACCAAATATTGTAAGGCACACAATATAGTCATGAGAGTTGGTAACATTGTTCACAAACCCTTTGCTTAATTAGAAGCCTGGCCTGCCACTTGTATTTTCAATGATTCTTTACGAGTGAAATTCACCCCTCTGCAAAGGACCAGGGCAAAGCCTGTGCAACACTTGAGCCTGAAGACTTTAAACAGGACTTCAGTGGAACATAGATCTTGCACTGGCTCTCTACACAGGGGTGAATTTCACTCTATCTATAGGGCCCCACCAAATCCACCGTTCATTTTGATCAATTTCAGGGTCATAGGATTTTTAAAAATATAAATCGCACAGTTTTAGATATTTGAATCTGAAATTTCACGGTGTTGTAACCATGGGGGTCCTGACCCAAAAGAGGGCTGTGCAGGGCCGGGGTGGGTCACAAGGTTATTGTAAGGGGGTGTCACAGTATTATCACCGTTACTTCTGTGCTTTTGCTAGCGGCAGTGCTGCCTTCAGAGCTGGGCTTCCTGCAGGTGGGGAGTTTCCCAGAGATGAGTCTGACCCAGCAGCAGCAGTGGCCCCTGCAGGGAAAGAGGAAGCCCATCCCTCCCGCGGCCAGCCGGGACTAGCATCTGGAGACCAGCACATGGCAAGAGCCTCCAGCCCTGCCCCTCCCCTACACTAGCCAGATTTCACGAGAGACATTAGATTTCATGATCCGTGACATGTTTTTCATGTCTGTGAATTTGATAGGGCCCTTCCTATCTGTGAACATCTCATCTGCATGACTGAATTGTGTTTGTGCGAATGTACATGGAAAGAACTTTAAGTCCCACTGACAAGATTTTAATTGAAAAAATATAATTAATTTTATGATGAAACAAAGTTTATGTGGGGAAGAAGTACTTTAGAAAGGGTAGGGTCATTCAGTGCAGAGTAACCAATATCATATGTTAAGGCTGACTGCCACAAAGATCAAAGAGCAAATCTGAGTACCTAATACTAGACTGAATAGTATTTGCTGACAATCCAAAATCCACATTTGTTGGTAATAAAACATTCAATCTACAGTTAGAAATAATAATGAACAAATTAATAAAACTTGATGTTTGGACAATTTGCAAACAGACCCAAAGAGCTAAATTCATTGAATAAATTGCTGGCAATGAAGAGGCTGACCAACTCTAATTGTAATCTTGCTTTCAGTATATTGTGTTACAGTTTACTCACAATGGAAAAGCTCTGTTAGCTAGCACAAATAAACATGATGCTGTTGAGACCCTGGCAAAGCCTAAGCAACTTAGTGAATTAGTTTACGTGGGCTATATGCACAAGAAATCTAGGAACATTGCCACCACTTGGTTACATTCAGCAAAAAACAGTTATTATGAAGCTTTTATTTGAATTAGCAGGTGTCATAACAAAAATTATTTAGACATCATTCTGGATAGAACTGCTCAGTTTTAAACAGGATGATTTAATATTTTTAATGCTACTCCCTAGTTTTTCATTAATATACTTCTTGAATAAATACTACAGGATATTAATGATTCAGTTCCTACAAATGAAGAAGAGATGGATGTTTAATACATTTTTACTGTCTATATTGGTTTAAATGGTTATGGTTTCCATTATGGACCTTTATTCCAAAACCACAACTGCTTCATGTTATAATAAGTGTTTTCTTGAGGAAGAGACTGACTTGTTCTTAGGAATATATAGACAATTTCAGCTGTCACTTTGCTGTTAAAAGCACCTTTGACAGAACAGTGACATTAGTGCCAAATCAAAAATCAATATTGTTATTTTAAAAAGCGGAAGGCTAGCTATTTTGCTTTGTTATCTGACAAAAGGGCTTAGTACAGCAGCTTCCCAGTAAAGGACTGAGGTTTCAGCATTTGATATCCATTGAGTCTCATTTAACAATGAGGGAAAATTATAGTCATATCTGAAGAGTGACTAAAGCAATGTTTATGTCAGAGTGAAAAATGTAAGGTAATGATGGGCCTAAACAAAATATATCCCTGAAAACTCTAAAAGTGTGTGCATCCTTTGGGATGCATGGATCCAGATTGTGGTTCAGGCTCATATTTAGTTTAAGCAGTGTTAATCAGGATTCTGGAGCAACCTAAAATGTGATTAAAATGCAGGTCTCTTTTTGAAAAGCCACTCGGTTCCATGTGTCCTCCCATCTTCCTTTCCAGGGCTTCTACAGTAGACATGCTGACTTTACAAGCAAAGAGACGTTTCCGATCTGACAGCCTGGGGAAACTCAGCCTGAGAGCAGAAAATCAAGCTAGATTCTTTTTCTCATGCACCATGCTCTGAAATCTCTCTTCTCCCCATCCTGAGATTGTGAGCTGTACAGAGCAGGAACCATCTTGCTTGAGTGTTTGAAAAGCATCTAGTACACAGTGGGAGCTGCCATAAATAAATAAATCACCACTAATAATGAAAGTTGTGAAGGCTATAATAAATACTCAATTCTATGTTTGGAATCTGTTATCTTTAAATAATGCTACCAAGGACACCACTGTGAAAAAGAAAGCCATCCCTAAATATAGCTTCCCGGATACATGCAAGGTACACCAATACCTTGAATAGTGTGTGCAGTTAGGGTCACCCCATCTCAAAAAAGATATATTAGAATTATAACAAGTACAGAGAAAGACAACAAAAATTATTGTGTGTATGGAACAGCTTCCGTATGAGGAGAAATTAAGATGACTGGGGCTGTTCAGCTTGGAAAAGAGACAGCTGAAGGGGGACCATGAAAGCGGTCTATAAAATCATGAATGATGTGGAGAAAGTGAATAAGGAAGTGTTATTTACCCATTCACATAACACAAGAACCAGGGGTCACCCAGTGAAATTATAGGCGGCAGCAGATTTAAAATAAACTCAAGGAAGTACTTCTTCACACAATGTACAGTCAACTTGTGGAACTCAATGCCAGGGGATGTTGTGAAGGCCAAAAGTACAACTAGATTCAAAAAAGAAGAGTACATGGAGGATAGCTCCATCAATGGCTATTAGCCAAGGTCATCAGCATGGGGTGCATGAAGTGCCCATTCTCGAGGCTAGCCCCTGGCCCCGCCCCTTCTGCCTGAGGCTCTATCACCCTCCCCCGCCAGAGTCCTGACCCCCCAACACATCCAGAGGAGCCCCACCCCAGTCACCCCAAATCCCAGCCCGCTGGGCAGGTGCCCCCAGCCCTGGAGTGCCAGGTGGGCACCCCCAGCACCAGGCAACCTAAACATCAGCCCCAGCCTCCACGAATCCTGGGCCTCCAGCCAGCCCTAACCCCAGCCTCAGCTCCAGCCCACTTCAGGGAACAGGAGCATCCTGTCTGGGGCTATGGGGGAAGAGCAGAAAACAGGAGGAGGCTTCGGGGCGGAGAGTGCGTGGGGCCACGCCTGACTGTTTGGGGAGGTTTAGCCTCCCCTGGACTGTGATACCCCTACCCCCCGTGGTGATCAGGGATGCAACCCCATGCCCTGGGTGTCCTTAAACCTCTGACTGCTGGAAGCTGGGACTGGATGACAAGGATCACTCAACTGAGTGATGGATCACTCAATAAATTACCCTGTTCTGTTCACTCCCTCGGAAGTGTCTGGCACTGGCCAGTGTTGGAAGACAGGCTACTAAGCTACATGGGCCATTGGTCTCATCCATTATGGCCATTCTTATGCTCTTAAGGTACAGTGTAACATATATAACACACAAGGACTGAGAAGCCACTGGAATTTCAGCTCTAAACCATAACAAGTCTCAAGGGCCAGCACTACTGTATATTCCTTTCTGAACAACACTGCATCAGGAGCATAGTTCCCAAAGTCCTTCTGTTGTAGGAAGAATGAAAGGCAGGAACCCAATACATTTCCATTTTTCCAATGAATAACTGCAGCCCTGTAAAGAATTTTTGGCTTCAAAACTGTTTAGTGTTAGATTAATCAATCTGAGCTCACATAACATTCAAAGTGATTGGATGGTATGTGCACACAGACATGTAAAATTCAGCTAATTTGTGAAAATGGAAGAAATCCAGGATTGGCAGCAGAAAGTCCTATAACCACCACCTCCTCCCCCAAATGCGAATCTGATTTGGATTCATTTAGGAAGGAAATTGTGCTCTGAAATAATTAATCTGCCCCTTTAACTTCCAGCCATCTCCAGAGAGTGTATAAAGTAAAGAAATTAATATAGAAAAGAAAAGTATAATGGAAATTAAAAAGCTTTATTTCATGTCAGCATTTAGAAAAATACTGCTATTTGACAGGGCCTAGTGTTCTGGGTGGCTAGCACCTTAGATCTTGCCCATAAACACTGAAAAACTCTTCCTGCACCTGCCCCACAGCCATTCTCCACACACATATACACATCATGGCAAGACTACTACCTATGCTACCACTGGCTAAAATTGTCTGATTGCCTCTTGTGATTCAGAGGAGGTGAATCAGAAAACAGAAGTTTGGAGTTAATGCTAATTCAGGTAGAATGGACCCTCTAAAAATGTCTTCTGGAGAGGTGAGCCACTGTCTGTGGAGCTGAAGGGAACATGTTGCTTAGCATTCCTTCCCAACAACACTGCACGCTGCTTTTGTGTAGATCAGGGTCGGTGCAGATATTCTACAAAACATGTAAAGAGCTACACAGAGAAAAAGAGCAACCTGTTTAGTTATTTTCCTCCACTTTGTGGGCCCACCACAGCTTTAATCACTTCTATAGCAACCTGCATGGAACTTTCAGGGTGGGGCACAGGTTGCAGGAGGGAAAAGTTTAGAGAAGGTACCAATCGGTATCCACATGGCTAGAATGCTAGCTGAAGTTGCAACACTTCTGTAAATAGTTCTCTGAATAAAGACAGTTTAGTTTTAGAAACTTGTTATTACCCAGCACACTGTATATGAAACAATTCCTGCACAGCACAGTGAGGCTGCACAGCACAGTGCGGCTGAAACAATTTCTGCACAGCATATTTGCTACTGACGGAACATTTTACCAAGAAGCAATTTTATGTATTCTCCATTTCCTCTCTTCACCAATGTGATTTTGTTATCCTATGTAGTTCTTTAAATTTTCAGAAACATCTAGATCATGAAAAGTGTTGTATATGACATTTCAAATAATTTCAAACCAATTGCTCCAGTTTTTGGAACATTTGCAAACTCAAAAACAGGCAAATGCAATTTAAAACACAACTCTTGTTATGGATATTTTACCCAGCTATAGTAAGAAATGTGCCAGGGTAAGATGCCTTTACTCCTCACTGAAGTGATGCTACATCTAGGGTGGAACACAGTTGTTATTCAATAACATTGCAAACATCTTAGGAAAGGAACTGAAAAAGAAGATCATGACAAATAGGAAGGGCAGGCTAGACTTAAATGCCTAAGGGAGAGTTTGGCCACGACATTGGGTTTCGCATTGTCACTCTTATAAAAACACTACAGCATCTCTAGCATCAGTAAGGGCATTGTTCATTACTCACTGAGGAAAACACTGATCCTTCTTCACACCGCCAGCACAAAGCCTGTGCAACACTTAAGTCCTACTAAAACCCAATTTTAAGACTTAAGTGGTGCACAGGCCTAGTGACGTCCCTTTGTATGTGTGACCCCTTAAAGCACTACTCTGATGCAAATAATCATCTGTCTTCCCAGCTTGGGAAATTGATTAGCCCTCATTACCATCCCAATGATGCAAATGGAAATCATACAGAGACCATACCTGACAATCTAGATCTATCAGTGAATATGTGTATTCCAGCATCCCTTCACACTGTGTTAAGACATGAAACCCTTGGACGCCCTGTTGAGAATGCCAGTTTTGGTGGCAGCTTCCAAGGACTGTGGCTACTTTTCTAACTAAGAATTCTACAAAGACCACCTGCATCTTGGACTTTCTCAGCTACCTCAGTACTGGGGTCATACCAACAAACATTTTAAACAATTTTCCTTTATCTCTCACCCAATGCCATTGTAGCACTCCCTGCAAATACGTGACTTCCCTTTTATTCCTGCAGCTGGTGAGGGAAAGGATTGACTTCAAAGGTCTCTGCCTGCCTGCTCCAGACAAAAACAAATTCCCCAATGATTTAGATTGGCATGGGAAAGGAAGGAAGACATCACTATGAGCCTAGATGATTGGCTTGAATCTTAGCAGATGGTCAAAAGAGTATCAGTCTCTGTCAAGAGCAGGGAATCACAGATGGTCTGTGCTATATCATACTCACTGCCCTCAGCAGGTTAAACTAAAGTCATCCCAGCTAAAAGCAAGATGTGGCCAGAAGAGGTCAATGCTTCACTCATGTATATGCTCAGGTATTGCAAGCTTTTATATAATTTTTGAATGATGTATACACTCCGTTTCTTGTGTTGCCTGGAGTGATACTCAAGTTCATGGTGACTTATGCAGAGTCAGAGCAAAAGCTACTGTGTATCAGAAGAAGGAATGGAACATGCATTAATAAATGGGTCCTACTTTACTTAGAAATTGCTTGATTCGTATTCCAGATGCTCTAAGAGATATTCCATAGGCATGCTATTTTAAATTATATTATTTAAATGATCATTTAATGGTTGAGTATGGAGAATTCTACCCTCCTTGTAAGGGCCCTTCTCTTTGAAGTCCTTGCTAGCATTTAAAGGAGCCATTCAGAATTAACATATCAAACTGAGCTGGTATAGGCAGTTATGTCACAGCAGCATTTTTGTTGGCATGATATACTGACCCATACTAACAACTTTATGGTTAAAGCAGCTAGAATGCAACTTCCTCTTCTCTGCCAAGAGAATAGGTTGCACCGTACCTGCTGCACCTCCTCCAGGCCATAGAGAGAGTTAGTCCTTCCAATCAGATGTTAGAAATCGTAAATGAAAATAGCACAGGGGCCACGCATGAGACAAGAAGCCTGAGAATGGACAAAAATCATGGGTGTGAAACAGCAGTGTGGAGAATGGAGAGAGGTAGATGTCCCCTCTTCCATCACTCACTAGAGGAGACAAACAGCAGCCACTCAAATGCCAACCCCTCTACCTTCACATTTTATTAGCGATAAGTGATGCAACAAGATGGAAGAATCGTAAGAAAAATCTTTACTGGGCATAGAGGGTGGCCTGAAAGGCCTGTGTTTGGTAGTATCTTAACTTGCATTCCTGAGTCCCCAGTGTCACATCAAATTAGCTCCCTCCTAAATCCTGCCCCCCATTCTTCAGTTCCACTCATCATCAAATGGGTTTCTAGTGGGGTCCTACAGGGATCAGGTCTTGGCTCTATGCTATTTAACATATTTATTAATGACCTGAAAGGAAACAAAATAATCTCTGATAAAGTTTGCAGATGACAAAAACTGGGGGAGTGGTAAATAATGAGGAGGACAGGTCACTGATTCAAAGGGATCTGGATCACTTGGTAAGCAGGTGCAAGCAAATGCACATTTTAATATGGCTATGTGTAAATGTATGCATCTAGAAACAAAGAATGTAGGCCATACCTACAGGATAGGGGATTCCCTCAGATCGCTACCCCTTCCTACTTCTCCACATGGGCACCAATGATACTGCCAAGAACGACCTTGAGCGGATCACTGCGGACTACGTGGCTCTGGGAAGAAGGATAAAGGAGTTTGAGGCGCAAGTGGTGTTCTCGTCCATCCTCCCCGTGGAAGGAAAAGGCCTGGGTAGGGACCGTCGAATCGTGGAAGTCAACGAATGGCTACGCAGGTGGTGTCGGAGAGAAGGCTTTGGATTCTTTGACCATGGGATGGTGTTCCATGAAGGAGGAGTGCTGGGCAGAGACGGGCTCCACCTTACGAAGAGAGGGAAGAGCATCTTTGCGAGCAGGCTGGCTAACCTAGTGAGGAGGGCTTTAAACTAGGTTCACCGGGGGAAGGAGACCAAAGCCCTGAGGTAAGTGGGAAAGCGGGATACCGCGAGGAAGCACAGGCAGGAATGTCTGTGAGGGGAGGGCTCCTGCCTCATACTGAGAATGAGGGGCGATCAGCAGGTTATCTCAAGTGCTTATATACGAATGCACAAAGCCTTGGAAACAAGCAGGGAGAACTGGAGGTCCTGGTGATGTCAAGGAATTATGACGTGATTGGAATAACAGAGACTTGGTGGGATAACTCACATGACTGGAGTACTGTCATGGATGGTTATAAACTGTTCAGGAAGGACAGGCAGGGCAGAAAAGGTGGGGGCGTAGCACTGTATGTAAGGGAGCAGTATGACTGCTCAGAGCTCCGGTACAAAACTGCAGAAAAACCTGAGTGTCTCTGGATTAAGTTTAGAAGTGTGAGCAACAAGAGTGATGTAGTGGTGGGAGTCTGCTATAGACCACCGGACCAGGGGGATGAGGTGGATGAGGCTTTCTTCCGGCAGCTCTCAGAAGCTACTAGATCGCACGCCCTGGTTCTCATGGGTGACTTTAATTTTCCTGATATCTGCTGGGAGAGCAATACAGCGGTGCATAGACAATCCAGGAAGTTTTTGGAAAGCGTAGGGGACAATTTCTTGGTGCAAGTGCTTGAGAAGCCAATTAGGGGGGGAGCTTTTCTTGACCTGCTGCTCACAAACCAGGAAGAATTAGTAGGGGAAGCAAAAGTATATGGGAATCTGGGAGGCAGTGACCATGAGTTGGTTGAGTTCAGGATCCTGACACAGGGAAGAAAGGTAAGCAGCAGGATACGGACCCTGGACTTCAGGAAAGCAGACTTCGACTCCCTCAGGGAATGGATGGGTAGGATCCCCTGGGGGACTAACATGAAGGGGAAAGGAGTCCAGGAGAGCTGGCTGTATTTCAAGGAATCCCTGTTGAGGTTACAGGGACAAACCATCCCGATGTGTCGAAAGAATAGTAAATATGGCAGGCGACCAGCTTGGCTTAACAGTGAAATCCTAGTGGATCTTAAACATAAAAAAGAAGCTTACAAGAAGTGGAAGGTTGGACATGTGACCAGGGATGAGTATAAAAATATTGCTCGGGCATGTAGGAATGAAATCAGGAGGGCCAAATCGCACCTGGAGCTGCAGCTAGTGAGAGATGTCAAGAGTAACAAGAAGGGTTTCTTCAGGTATGTTGGCAACAAGAAGAAAGCCAAGGAAAGTGTGGGCCCGTTAATGAATGAGGGAGGCAACCTAGTGACAGAGGATGTGGACAAAGCTAATGTACTCAATGCTTTTTTTGCCTCTGCCTTCACGAACAAGGTCAGCTCCCAGACTGCTGCGCTGGGCATCACAAGATGGGGAATAGATGGCCAGCCCTCTGTGGAGAAAGAGGTGGTTAGGGACTATTTAGAAAAGCTGGACGTGCACAAGTCCATGGGGCCGGACGAGTTGCATCCGAGAGTGCTACAGGAATTGGCGGCTGTGATTGCAGAGCCATTGGCCATTATCTTTGAAAACTCGTGGCGAACGGGGGAAGTCCCGGATGACTGGAAAAAGGCTAATGTAGTGCCAATATTTAAAAAAGGGAAGAAGGAGGATCCTGGGAACTACAGGCCAGTCAGCCTCACCTCAGTCCCCGGAAAAATCATGGAGTAGGTCCTCAAAGAATCAATCTTGAAGCACTTACATGAGAGGAAAGTGGTCAGGAACAGTCAGCATGGATTCACCAAGGGAAGGTCATGCCTGACTAATCTAATCGCCTTCTATGATGAGATTACTGGTTCTGTGGATGAAGGGGAAGCAGTGGATGTATTGTTTCTTGACTTTAGCAAAGCTTTTGACACGGTCTCCCACAGTATTCTTGTCAGCAAGTTAAAGAAGTACGGGCTGGATGAATGCACTATAAGGTGGGTAGAAAGTTGGCTAGATTGTCGGGCTCAACGGGTAGTGATCAATGGCTCCATGTCTAGTTGGCAGCCGGTGCCAAGTGGAGTGCCCCAGGGGTCGGTCCTGGGGCCGGTTTTGTTCAATATCTTCATAAATGATCTGGAGGATGGTGTGGATTGCACTCTCAGCAAATTTGCAGATGATACTAAACTGGGAGGAGTGGTAGATACGCTGGAGGGCAGGGATAGGATACAGAGGGACCTAGACAAATTGGAGGATTGGGCCAAAAGAAATCTGATGAGGTTCAATAAGGATAAGTGCAGGGTCCTGCACTTAGGATGCAAGAGCCCAATACACCGCTACAGACTAGGGACCGAATGGCTAGGCAGCAGTTCTGAGGAAAAGGACCTAGGGGTGACAGTGGACGAGAAGCTGGATATGAGTCAGCAGTGTGCCCTTGTTGCCAAGAAGGCCAATGGCATTTTGGGATGTATAAGTAGAGGCATAGCGAGCAGATCGAGGGACGTGATCGTCCCCCTCTATTCGACATTGGTGAGGCCTCATCTGGAGTACTGTGTCCAGTTTTGGGCCCCACACTACAAGAAGGATGTGGATAAATTGGAGAGAGTCCAGCGAAGGGCAACAAAAATGATTAGAGATCTGGGACACATGACTTATGAGGAGAGGCTGAGGGTACTGGGATTGTTTAGTCTGCAGAAGAGAAGAATGAGGGGGGATTTGATAGCTGCTTTCAACTACCTGAGAGGTGGTTCCAGAGAGGATGGTTCTAAACTATTCTCAGTGGTAGAAGAGGACAGGACAAGGAGTAATGGTCTCAAGTTGCAGTGGGGGAGGTTTAGGTTTGATATTAGGAAAAACTTTTTCACTAGGAGGGTGGTGAAACACTGGAATGCGTTACTTAGGGAGGTGGTAGAATCTCCTTCCTTAGAAGTTTTTAAGGTCAGGCTTGACAAAGCCCTGGCTGGGAAGATTTAATTGGGGATTGGTCCTTCTTTGAGCAGGGGGTTAGACTAGATGACCTCCTGAGGTCCCTTCCAACCCTGATATTCTATTATTCTATGATTCTATCCTGGGAAGCAGTGAGTCTGAAAAGGATTAGGGAGTCATGGACAATCAGCTGAACATGAGCTCCCAGTGAAATGCTCTGACCAAAAGAGCTAACGAAATTCGTGAATGCATAAACAGGGGAATCTCAAGTAGGAAGAGAGAAGATATTTTACCTCTGTATTTGACATCAGTGCAATCACTGCTGGAATACTGTGTCCAGTTCTGGTGTTCACAATTCAGGAAGGATGTTGATAAATTTGAGGGGGTTCAGAGAAGAGCCATGAGAATGATTAGAAAACATGCCTTATTCTAATAAGCTAAATTGATTGAGCTCCTTGAGTCTAACACAGAAAAAGTTATGGGGCGACTTGATTACAGTCTGCAAGTACCTACATGGGGAACAAATATTTAATAATGGGCTCTTCAATCTTGCACAGAACGGTCTAACATGATCCAATGGCTGGAAGTGGAAGCTAGACAAATTCAGACTGGAAATAAGACGTAAATTTTTATTTAGAAAGCACTTGGGATTTTAATCAGCTTGATTATAAACGATCAGTGAAGACAATGCCATAGATCAGGGGTCAGCAACCTATGGCATGCTTGCCAAAGATGGCACGCGAGCCAATTTTTAATGGCACACTGCTGCCTGCCGGGTCCCAGCCGCCGACCCCACTTAGCCCACTACAAAACCCAGGCTGGCAGCGGGCTGAGCGGGGCCAGCAGCTGGGACCCAGGCAGGCAGCAGCGTGCCATTAAAAATCCTGCCCGCCCCAGCCCGCTCTTCTCCCCCACGCCCGCACGGGGGCAGGGTGAAGAAGCTTGGTCCGGCCGGTTCCCCCTCCCCCGCCTCTTCCCCCAGCATGCTGGATTCCTGCCCCTCCTCCTCTCTCTCCCTACTGCCAGTCAGCTGATGGCCCTTGCGAGGGAGGGGGAGAAGTGGAGCCGCAGCGCGCTCCCTGCTCCGGGAAGGAGGCGGAGAAGAGATGGGGATAGGGCCTTGGGAGAGGGGGGTGGAATCAGGGCATATCCCCTCCAGCCCCCAGCCATAAGCCGCTCTGAGCAGGGGGCTGGGAGTACCCCCAGGACCCTAGCCCACACCCCTAGCCCTCTGCCCTGATCTCTGACCCCTGCACCCCCCTCACACACCCTCAGCCCTCTGCCCTGACTCCTGCACCCCCCCACGCACCCTCAACCCTCTGCCCTGATCTCTGCATCCTCCCATCACCCCAGCCCTGATTCCTGCACCCTCCTCACACACCCCCAGCCCCCTGCCCTGATCCCTGCACCCCACACACACACACAGCCCTCTGCCCTGATCTCTGCACCCCACACACACACCCAGCCCTCTGCCCTGATCCCTGCACCCCCCCAACACAGAGCCCTCTGCCCTGACCTCTGCACTCCCCCACATACACCCCCAGCCCTCTGCCCTGACCCTTGCACTCCCCCACATACACCCCCAGCCTCCTGCCCTGACCCCTGTACCCCCCACACACCCCAGCCTCCTGCCTTGACCCCTGCACACCCCCATGACCCCAGCCCTCTGGACCCCCCCACACACACACCCAGCCCTCTGCCCTGACCCCTGCACCCCCCCACACACACCCAGCCCTCTGCCCTGACCCCTGCACCCCCCACACCCCAGCCTCCTGCCCTGACCCCTGCATCCCTCCACAACCCCAGCCCTGACTCCTGCACCCTCCTCAAACACCCCCAGCCCCCTGCCCTGACTCCTGCACCCCCACACATACCCAGCCCCCCCACACCCTGCGCCCTGACTCTTGCACCCCCCACATTCCCACCTGCACCCTTGCAGCAAATGGGAGCTGCCCAGGTAAGCACTCCACACCCAAACCTCCTGCCCCAACCCTAAGCCCCCTCCCTCATTCTAGCTCCTGGCCAGATGTTACACCCCAAGCCCCAGCCTGCTCCTTCACCCCCAGCCCTATGCTCAGTGCACTCCCACCCTCAGCTCAGTGCAGAGAGAAAGAGAGAAAAAGAATGGGCTAGAACCAGGGAGAAGGTAGGTACCCACTCTATGTGGGCAGGGCCAGGATCCCAGACTGGCAGCGGGCTGAGCCGCTCAGCCCACTGCTGGTCTGGGGTTCTGACTGCCGGCCCCTTGCCAGCCGGGGTCCTGGCCACAGGCCTCACTCAGCCTGCAGCCAGCCTAGGTGAACGGAACCCCAGCCTGGATGCGGGCTGAGTGGGCCGGCGATGTAAGATCAGGATTTTAATTTAATTTTAAATGAAGCTTCTTAAACATTTTGAAAACCTTGTTTACTTTACATATGACAATAGTTTAGTTCTATAATATATAGACTTGTAGAGAGATACCTTCTAAAAAACGTTAAAATGTGTTACTGGCACGCAAAACCTTAAATTAAAGTGAATAAATGAAGACTCGGCACACCACTTCTGAAAGGTTGCCGACCCCTGCCATAAATTATGATGGACAATTCTAATTAGTTATGCCAGAGGGCAGTGAAAAGTATAAAGAGTTTCGGTGGGAGTTTGAATCTAGACTAGAGAGCATGGGCCAGATCTGTAAAGGCATTTAGGTGCCTAAAGATGCAAATAGGTGCCTAACTCCCATTCAAGGTACTTTTAAAAATTCCATTAGGCACCTATCTGCATCTTCAGATCCCTAAATTCCTTTACAAATCTGGCTCCAAGTGAAAAATAATCTGCTAGCTGTTCAGTACACTAAGCCCTGGTCTACACTGGGGCGGGGGGAGGGGGGAATCGATCTAAGTTACACAACTTCAGCTACATGAATAAAGTAGCTGAAGT
This sequence comes from Caretta caretta, assembly GCF_965140235.1. Classification (NCBI taxonomy): domain Eukaryota; kingdom Metazoa; phylum Chordata; order Testudines; family Cheloniidae; genus Caretta; species Caretta caretta. The sequence goes on from NC_134214.1 coordinate 31,128,369, forward strand.
CAACATACTTAGATCTACTTACCATGGTGTCTTCACCGCGGTGAGTCGACTCCTGTCGCTCCCCCATCGACTCTGGCTGCACCTCTTGCAGAGCTGGACTACAGAGTCAATGGGAGAGCACTTGGGGGTCGATTTATCGTGTCTAGACTAGACGTGATAAATCAATCCCCGCTGGATCAATCACTGCCCACCAATCCGGCGGATAGTGAAGATATACCCTAAGCAAATGAGGGACAAGTGAACAGCCTTAAGTGAAAAGAGCTGGCATTCTCAGTTTAATTATTTGTAGTATGTGTCCATGCACCACAAAAGCCATAATATCTCAATTTGCAACCTTTCCCCTGAGACCAAGAATCAAAAAAGCACAGAGAAGAGACTGAAATAACTCCTTCGCTCATAGATGCAGTCTCTCCATAACAGGGTTGAAGATGTTTGCATTGGCACTTCGTGTGCTGTGTATCTATGCTGGGGGATAAGTAGAACATTTGAATTTACAGAGCTATCAGTCAGATCCTTCCTTTCCTCAAAAACATTACATTCACTTTCAGACAGCCACTGAAAACATTTGATATGTTAAGTGTTGTGAAGAGAAGGAGCATTATTGAAATTGTTAAATAGGTAGAGGTTGTTTCTTGCCTTGTTGAGGTTAATGGAGAGATTCCTCACAATCCCTATTGGAGAGGTAGTGGCAAAGAGTACAGAGCTGTTCTGATAGGTTATGAATCTCAAATAAGTTGAAAAATTCAGTTAAGAAGCGGTTATGATTATCTTGATGTAGCAATATTATCTGTATTCACATTTTTTCAAATCAACCTACTAATACAAACTTAATAAGTCAGGGTGAGAGCGGGAGTTGTAATTAATAATTAATATATTTCACAATAATACTAATTAAACAGTATAAATATCAAAAAAGGACTTATTTGTATTTAACTTTTATAGTAAATTTTTACTTCATTTAATGTAAATATGGATATATTTACAATTGTACATGTTCTATAAATATGTAACAATTATTATTAGCATGTATCAATTACCCAACTTTAAAATGTCCTTTGTGATAAGTATTATCAGGTTTCATTACACAATCAACAAATTGGCAAAATTCCCAACCAGCTCTACTTCTGTCACTCTACTAATTAGATGAATCTTGTGTATATTTGAAAGATTTAAAGATAATAGAAACATTAGGCTCCTATTTCAGTCTGAACAAAATCTGTATTATAAAAAGTTTTGAAAAGGAAGTGATGGGAATCTCTAAGTTCATGGGGCAATCGTAGTGCAAGCTTCCCCTCCACCATCTTCTAGAAGGGCGGGAGAGTGGATGGAGTCATTGGTGGTTATAGAAAAATGTGGTTATTAGGTTAAATCAACTGTGATTGGATGCTGAAGAGAGGGGAATGGAGGGAGTTGTGAACAGAGAACTTGGTTTGCTATGAGGTAGAAACATCTGGCAGGTGGGTGGGAAATGTGATAATGGGGTTCTAAGGTTGGTTAGCACCTCAGATTTTGCATTCTTCAGGGTTGATTGGGGCACTAAGGCAAAACTACCACCTGGGCCTCCTACTGCTAATATAAAGGATTGCAGCTGTGGAGAAGAAGAGCAGTTAAGAGTGGCTACAGACTGGAGGGGAAAGGGGCTTTCATTTTGCCCTTTGTCTTAGTTTTGCCACCAGATTTAGGGGGACAGCATCAGGGGAAAGGAAAGTTCTTCTGGAGAGAGACATGTCCCTCAGATACCTTCCAGCATTTGTGCCAATGGTTTTGACTGATGAAGTTTTGGGGGCATTTCTACACTTTGGAGAGGTGGGTGGAAGGATATGGCAAAGCAGCTCAAAACATATTGCATGGAGAACTTTCTAACAGCATTCTCTACAGATTGACAACGACGACATGTTAAAGCATCACTTCTTGAATCTGTAGTGCTAGTTGCAGCAGAACAGAGAATCACGTGTTCAAAGAGCTGAACAAAGTTTTATCCATGTGAGTCGGCATGCAGCTGAAAGTCAAATGGCCCAAGCAATGTTTCTTTCAAAGATTTCATACAAAAGGTGATTAAGTTTGTCTGAGGATTTAGTGCATCAGCCAGACATTTTAAAAAAATGCCATTCCTAGACCTATACAGGGTTAATTGTCCCTGGTCTACACAGAGGGGCAAGGGTGAGCAGAAGGGGTCTTCTTATTGCACCCTATAAGGACCAAAACCAATTCTAGTGCTCCTTCTGTGAGCTTATGGGATCAAAAATTGTGCCCGAAAGGGGTTAGGAGGGGAGTGAAGCCTCAAGAATGTGTCCCTGTCCCATGGAGCTAGCCAGCTGCAGACAGGGGAGTATATTGTACCATGAAATCCCTCCCCAAGCTCCTCCTGGAATGGTGCAGCCATGCACCAATCTTACTGTGGAACAGTGAATAAATGCCACAGTCTGGACCCAAGGGCTTCCAGAAGTGCCTGAGACAAAATATTAGCTTCTTATAACAGTTTAGCATGAGATTTTTATCCGCTCTCCTATAGGCTATCGATTGCTGCAGTGTGACGCATTTCATGTTGTATCAGCAAAACCAGTGAAGGCAAAGCACAGGAGTCCCATGCTTTCACATCACTGTCACATCCTAGACCAGCTACACTCCAACCAGAGCCATAAGGGGGAAAGAGAGAGAAAGGAGGGGGCATGGTGGAGCTGCATGTCTAATCCTGCTCTAACTCATGTCATGGCTAAGTAACACTGAATCGGGTAGCCGCAACCAACTCCCTTCAACCACTCGTCTTCACTAAAGCTGAGCCACTTGTGGATATACTGAAGAATCGGGCTCATTATGGTCTAGTCAACAGTTCATAATATAAAAGTTGGGGTGTGGTTTTTCATTTCCTAATACTCAGAGTGTAAAACACAGAATCCAGTGTAGGGAACAATCCTGTGCCTGAGGGCAGGACACCCTCACAGATCTTTAATAAGTGGAAATCTGGACTGAGCTGTAATATACAGTGTTGATTCTGGAGAGCAAGAGTCAGAATCCAGTGAAGTTCTAGATACTGGGAGCTGCAGAATGAACTCCCTGAGACAGAACAAACTATGAGAGGGAAGCTTCTCTTTGACATCTATGATTAATAACCAGGATTTTTTTTTTAATTAGCAATATCCTTACTGTATTTCTGCACTCTCCATTAATTAGCAGTGCTATTAGTGGAGAGGCAATTGCTGTTTTATATTAAGATCCCAGTGGCTATCTTTTAACACTGGCACATGCAGAAAAACACAAGTACACATGAAAAGTAATAGTTTCACACTGAAAGCAGGTAACTAGATGAACAAGAATCACCTGATTTGTGCATTTGCACATGCAGAGACAGTGGAAGAATTTTAAGGCCCTTACAAAATGTGGCCCTTAGTAATATTTTAGCAAATGAAGATTTTTTACTCGAGCCTGAAAAGTTATATTAAATTAAATTGGATGCCTCTGAGTTACTTTATTTCTAATATTGCCTGGTTATCATAACCAGTGTGCAAAACTTCCAGGGACAGAGAGATAGGAAGTTGGGTCTTTATTTCTGTACTGCACTGTAACTAAATAGAGAAAACTTCAAGGACCAGATTCTCTGTTGCCCTGCACCTTGTGCATTAATGGGAAACAAGAATATATTGGGTAAAAACATTTTTTTTCTGATTGGGTAGCACTTTATAATCACTTTACTGGTGTAAATGACTACACAGTTTAGGGAAATGGAAAATCAGGTCTATAAATAGTTACATGTATTTGCTTATTTATTTCCACACAAAATTAAATATCTATCTTTTGCTTTGGGCACCTTTTCAAACTGAAATGTGCAAAATGAACACTTGCCCCCCAAACAAAGTACGTTTCACACTTTATTTTGGATTCTGGTTATGCTAGAAAATTGTTAATCCTTCTATCCAGTGGGTCTTTGATCTATAGACAATTATAGACCTGGTTAAAGCCTATGGGTGTGCTAAGCACCCTTCTTGAGGCTAAGTGGAGCAGCAATAAAGCCTCTATGTAGTGATAGCTGGAAACATTAGGAAGCTACTGACCAAGACACTGTTGATTATGGCAAAGCCTAAGCAGGGCTAAACTGTGCAGTCTGTGGGGTTCCTGATTACAAATTCAGTTTGACAAACTGCATGTGGTGAGTAAAAGGCAAAAAAGCCAGGCAGGGGAGAACAAGCAGAAAGCCAGAGAAGCAGCTGAGAGGAAGCAGAGACACAGAACTCCTTGGGCACAGAACTCACTGGAGAGGCAGGGTAGGGGATTTCAGAAAAAGGGAACAGTCTGCTGTTTGAGTTCAGGGGAACAGAGCAGCTGTGTGTATGTTCTTTGTAAACAAACAGGATTGCACCAAAAAATATATCTGACTCATATCATCAATTTCTCCTCCTAATAGGAACAACCTTGAAAGACCCCACCTATTGGCTAACCACTCAGGCTACAGGGGCAACAACAATATACAATGACTGCAAAGTCAACATCCCACCCCATAACTTTTTCCAAAGTATTTACAGAACTCATCAAATGGGATCTTTAAATATATTTTTTCTTATATAAAAGGAAACAGTTCATATCTCCAGACTTGATAGGAGTTGTGCATGTATGTACAGGAGATACCATAACTTTTCTGCGTACAAAGTTGCAATCTTGGGATCCCTTTTTACAGCTAACTGAGAGGAAACCTTGCCACAGACACAGTGGACATCCCTCTCCATGGAAAGGGAAGATACATATGAAGAGAATCTCCTCTGAATGTCGGGTACCTTAGAGTATGATCAACCCTGTAGTTAGGGCAGGTACAGTAGGTTGTTAGAAACCCATTCTAACTGTTGTCCAAAATTATTCCCATTCCTGGAGACATCTAGCAAATGCCCAACTGTACATCACAAATCTGTCTGGCTGTGTTTTTTACGGTCCAGTGGCTGGAAGCTGAAGATAGACAAGTTCAGACTAGAAATAGGGTTCGATTTACAAAAAACCTGAGGGTGATTAACCACTGCAATAACTTATCTAGGGACATGGTGGATTCTCCTTCACTTTTAGTCTTTACATCAATATTGAGGTCTTTCTAAAAGATATGCTGTAGCTCTAACAGAAGTTATAGGCTTGATAGAAGAATGACTTGAGTGAAAGTTGATGGCCTGAGAATATAGGAGATAAAACTAGATTATCATAAACAGTCCTTTGTTGTTTTAAAAATCTATGGAGCTATGAATCAAAGCTGCTTAGTGAAATTAGGTTCTCCTGAATTCTAATAGGAGCTGGGTGCCTAAGTTTACTGAGCAGCTCTGAAAATCCCAGCCTTTATTTATCACTATTTCTAAAGGCTTCAGAGCCTCATATTTTTTTCCAGGCAAGTAACAGAAAGCTGCAGGTAAAGCTCTGTAGTGGATATTCTTCAATATTTGGTATCAATGTAAAATCCTTAAATGTTTCTTAAGTAATGTGCCTGAAATGGTGAAGTAATAATTAATGTGTTAGATGTTTGTTGTCTCTCTCAGGACCTTTGCGAGAATAAGAATGAGAAATTATTGATCATTATTATATTATCCTGTGAGGGGGGGGGGAAATCAGCATAAAAGAAAATAAAGGAATGCTTGACACCGTACATTATAAACAACAAAGCACATTTAACATGTTTATCGAGATCAAAAACCAAATAGGCAATCTATTTATTTATATTGTAGTAACCCAATAATGAATTGAAATGTCTATTTTTGAATATAGAGGATTAAAGGGTGAATGAAGTAGCTGCAGAGTTTTCTGATATTCACAACTGGATTATGCCCCAGTTGGCATGAGCCTGCTTTGGGGAAGGTACAATCCACCCGAGAGATTCTAGGAATGCACAGGGGAGCATAGGTGCTTTAACATGCGTCCATGCATGTTCCCATCCCCACTCCTCAGTGTTCAGCCCAGTTGGCTTTGAAAAAAAGAATAAAATGCACAAACATGAGGATGGTTTAAAAGCAATGAATTTAGAATCACCTTAAATTCACAATGGAAACCATAAATGGAATGTTATATTCTATTGTCCTTTAAGGTCTACCAGAGCATAAAATCAATGGCAGCAGTCAGCCAAGGTATAGCAAAGTATTCTTTCAAAGTCATCGTTTCTGTCATTAGCTGTCTGCCTCAAATATTTATAATTTCATGGAGTTTACATTTTCAGAGATTTCCTATTAAGGTAAAGCTTGCACTATTGTTAAAATGACACTGTCAAGGCTGGCAGACCTAAAATTAGATTTACGAGTCATGTTTTGAACCATGGGTGCACGCATGTACATCATGCTTTAGCTTCTGTTCTGCCAGTCTGCTGCTTTCAATCAAGCAGAGTAATGAAATATATGAGACTTCCACTCTTTGAAGCACTTCAGAGGGTAGCATTGTCTTCAATTTCAATATCCTGCCTGCTCAAAGCAAGAGAGTAAATGGATACAGCGAAGTGTGATGTACATATTTGCATCTTCACTCACAGGGAAGTGTAGTGTACTGATTTGTCCTGTTGTGGAGGTTTGTTTTGGGGGAGGGAAGAAGTAAGAGGGTAAGGTGGAGGGGCACTTAGTAGAATGATGCAAGTTATTTTTTATTTTAATTGTGTTACAGAGCTCAAGTAGGGATGAAAGATCTTTTTATAAGTAAGAGAACAAAAAAATTAAAATAAAAGCACAGCAATTTTTGCCAGCTCTTGACAGTATTTCTTTATGTAAAACGTACAGATTGTAAACTATTAGCACTCTCACTGAGTGCTAAGTGCATTTTTTCCTATAAAAGGACATTATTAAAAACTTTCTTCTTACACTATTTTGCAGCTAATGTAGGACTCTGTCACTTATGATGACAGGCTTACATACTGAGTGCTATCAGCTTGTAGCTACAGTAGCAGCGATCGACTTTTTCGACTGTTCAGACAACACCACAGTGTCTCTCAATCTTACACTAAAATTCAAAATCTAACAGCATTGTAACACTTAAGGCTTGTCCTTATGTACAGCACTACAGTGGTGCAGCAGGGCCACCGTAGCACTTTATGGAAGACGCTCCTATGCTGACAGGAGAGCTTCTCCTGTCATCGTTGTTAATCTATGTCCTTGAGAGGTGTTAGCTATGTTGGTGGGGAGAAGGTCTTCCACCAACACAGCTCTGTCTGCACAGGGGGTTAGGTCGATATAACTACATCACTCAGGGCTATGGATTTTTCACACCCCAGAGTGACATGATTATACAGATATAGGTCTGTAGTGTACACCTCCTCTTAAATGACTTATTTGTTTTGATTTGGGCTTAATCACTGAACATCCATTAGAGAAAATTAAGACTTAAAAAGTAGATTCAAAATCCAGTCCAAATACTCAACTGACCCCTTGAATGCTTTTATTGATACTTTTTGATACTGACCCCTTGAATGCTTTTATTGGCCCAGATCATCCCCACCTTCAGACCCTATGGATGATGCTCCAGGATCATATATTGGGTGAGCCTATATAAGTGATCAACTTGGATACTCCCAAGGATATCACTAATCTATACAAATTGATTCCTCTTTCCAAATAAGAAAATGGGCAAATGAAAGAAAGCAACATATGTTGTAAGTCTGATTCATAGCATGAAGTGACAACTTTATTTACATAAAAACAACATTAAAATCTTGCTAATTAGCACTAATGATCAGGATACCCACTGTGAATTACAGAATTTTGAACGTAAGCAAACAAATACAATAGAACAAGTATGATGCATTACAAGATATATTTTGCTCATTTGACAGGTGTAGTTTAGTTTTCATTATATTCCATAGCATAACTGTAAATGTTCTGAAGCATATAATATAAGAGTAATATGTCCTAGCAACGGGACTACAACATTCTGTATACTACAGGATTCTACTTGTAAATCTTTGCTATCAAATGAGCTAAGTACACAGGGTTTTGTTTGCAAGTTATGGGGTGTTCAAATTGCTGTAATGCATTTCAATATGAATCTATTAAGTATGGATTTTGTTAGTTTTGAAACTCAGTGTCACTTGTGGACTTCAGGAACACTTTAAAAGCCATCAATTTGATAGAGTTGCAAATAGAACTGAGGGCAGGTGGGATGAGCATATGCTGCTGTATTTAGTGGCCAGTAAGTTTAATTTTTTTACTGCATTATGCTGCTGGATGATGCTTTGAAATTGTGAATTTAACTACTATCAGGGAAGTTAGAGCTTGTGTCTGGGCATTCTTTTAAATCTAAATAAAATAGTAAATATTGCACATCATGGCCGCAACTTAGAAAAGGACTTAAGTCCATATCTTACTGGAAGCACCTGTGTTGTCCCAAGAAATTCAAGGTGGCTACTCTGGTGTTTAGTTAAGCACACACTTAAGTATCTTGCTGAATTAGGGCTTTTAATTAAGTAGAGGAACCAGTCTGGGTTAAAATACAAAGGCCTAAATTCTACCCTGACTTCAGGGGTAATTACGCACATTTATTCAAGAGAACTGGTTTTGGCCCTGAGGTGTACAACAGTTGTGTGTACAAGTTTATGAAGCCCTGTTGGCAGTAGTAAGGACTGACAACCACCATGCAGTCTGTCTTTTTTTAAAAAAAACACACAATATCATTTGAATGTTTCTAGCCCAATTCTCCTCTCCCTGACGGTGCTGTAAAATGAAACACAAAAGACGTTAAAGGCCTGCTCATCTTCGCCTCTGATGCTGATTTTAGACTGCGGTAACTCCATTGAAGTTAGTGAGTGAGTCAGCAGGGTTACAGCAGTGACAGTGGGAAGACAATCAGACCCTTAATCTCTTTCCATGTTTAAGAGTACTTAATAGAAGAATAATATACATCCTCAGCCCCCTCTCTTATTTTGACCATTGGGAAGAACCACCATGATTTCCCATGTGTTTTACTGACACCAGCCATCACCTTGACAACACTTCCTGGGTGCCCTTTGCCTATAAAGAGTACCACAAGTGAGGTTCTTTTTATATCCTACCAGAGGACAGAAGTTCATTTTCCTATTATCAAGAACAGTGAATGCCCCAAGCAATGAGCAAAATCTATCGCTACAGATTGTTAGAAAAGTTAATTTAATTGATTTTTACTCAGTGGAAATTGCTGCTAAATACCCCTACTTCTCGGGTTACATCCAGCCTTAGTAAGATGACTTATTTCTCTAAGTCAATTAATAAATCCTCATGTCCCTGGAAAGCCTGTGGTTGCATCAATTCTTCAGGGTTTCTCTTTCTGATAGGCTGTTTTAATCTCTGACATCCCTGTGTTTATCTCACACTTCTCAGAGGTCCATCTACTCTATTCTTCAGTCACTTTTAAGCATCAGCTGTAAGCTACATTAGCCAGATATTTTCCTATGTGCAGTGATAGTTTGTTGGCTGTAGGATAGTGCTGCCAATAACACTAACCTCCAACACTGGCCATAGAAGTATATGTTGCCCCTTCAGAAGATGGCCATGTCATGTGCTGCCCTGGAGCCCCAAGAAGAAAACTGCCAAGTCTGTCAGAATTTTTCCTATGGTTCTCATAGCAAAGTGGTAACATTTTTACTCCTGTACAGTATGGTGGTATCATAAAGGCACACCCAAGTCTTAAAATGTTTGTTTTACTACAACAGTTAATGTACATGGGAATTAGACCCTCAGGACAACTTCCTGGCAGTATGAAGGGACCTTAGAATATTAGGCTCTTTATTAAAAACAGGTTAATAGATTTTTATAAGATTTTATTCAAAATATATTCCTCTCAGTCTGGGAAATGATGTGTCAAGTTCCATCTGAGGAGGCTATTTTCCAAATAATACACATGCAATTTCCCCCCCTCACACACACACACACCCCTACCTTGATCCAACTTGATTTATTTTTTTATATAATTTTTTATGCTTATAATGGAAACACTGGCAGTCCTGCTGTGATAAACCTAAATGTCACTGCTGTAATAAATTGATTCAAAATTAACTTGTAAGTTAACCTGCAACTCAAACATTGCCTGCTCTGCTGAAGGGGAAAAAAGGAAAAGCAGATTTGATTTCAAAAGGAATCTTAGAAAAAATGACTTTTGATGGAATCAATTTTTATGGTATGAAGTCGGGGATAAAAGGATTAATGCAGTTCCATTCTTCAGCTGTGCAGTGAGTGAAAAAGAAAAGCTGTTGTCTGCAAGGAGTCCAAGGATGTATGGTGGGCCATAGGCAATTGTTCTGGAGAATGAGCATTTTATTCCTGCACCTGCAACATGATATTGCCAGATATGCAGACTTGGCCAACCAGCTGTCAGGCCCATCATGCCAGTTTGGTAACCTAGTTACAATACAAGCAAAACACTTCCAACAAAGAAGGGAAATATTGCACTTTGGGGTTGTTGGGGTTTTTTTTTTTTATAATCTTACTTTGTATTTTTAAAGATCTCTTACTACTTTGAAGTATTCAACTATTGAGAATGTATTACATCATTTGTAGAGCTGAGCATCAATGCAGTATGGCCCTGCTTTTCTGAAATATTAGCAGAAACATTTGGGATAAGCAAGGCCCAGAATAATCACAAGCTAATTAATGCACACATTTACAGAGGGGCGCATGTCATAAGCATAAGCACATGTCAGTAAACTGAAATTTAGTTGGAGGAACTTAGGGCTTGTCTACACTACCTGCCGGATCGGCGGGCAGCGATCGACCACTGAGCACTCTCCCGTCGACTCTGGTACTCCACCACAACAAGAAGCACAAGCAGAGTCAGCTGTCAACTTACCGCAGTAAGTAGATCTAAGTACAACGACTTCAGCTATACTATTCATGTAGCTGAAGTTGCGTATCTTAGATCGACCCCACACACTAGTGTAGACAAGCCCTGAGACAGTCATGGGTAATGTCCCTGAAAAAAGAGGAAGTAGAGCACTAAGGGGCTTGTCTACACTACTGCGTGGGGTCAAGCTAAGATACGCAACTTCAGCTATGAAACTAGTGTAGCTGAAGTCGATGTACTTAGATCTGCTTACCACGGTGTCTTCACAGCAGTAAGTTACCAGCAGACGCTCTCCCGTCGACTCCGCTTGCGCTTCTCGTTCTGGTGGAGTACTGGAGTCGATGGGAGAGGGCTCAGCGGTCAATTTATGGCATCTATACTAGACTCGATAAATTGACTCCCACTGGATTGATCACTGCCCGCCGATCCAGTGGGTCATAGACAAGCCCTCAGTTACTAAAGTGACCATTTAATACCTAGCATCCCAATATTTTGAAAAACCACATGGATAAGTTATTGTGAGCACACAGGACTGCTCCCTGACCTATAGAACCTGTGTGATTGTGCTGGACCGGGGGGAGAGAGGCAGGAAGGGGTGTGTCAAGGAACTGAGAAGCCATTTGGAGGTTCTGTACATCCACAGTATACCACAACTCTAGCCCACAGGAGAGTGGGCCTCTCTTCATTGTAGAATTAGTGCACATTAATACTCAAGTGTTGCTCCTAACTTGGGTCCTATCCACACACCCCCCCCCCCAAAAAAAAAAAACCAGAAACAACCTTAGATCAAGCATGGTTTTGCTTTTAACTCAACTTGGCTAGCCCAGAAGGGAGTATAGGCTACAGACAATATGTCAGCTGGTAACACAATCAGCCTGTGCTGCTCAAGTATTATTTTGCAGTGTGGTCTTTCTCACTGGAGCAAAGCTTTCTTCAGAGGACTTAATTTGAGTATAGGGTAACTCTGGAGTGAACTTTGCAGTTCAGGCATATCCAGTGAGTTGGGGGGACAAACTGCAATTCCATAACTACACTTATACGAGCCAAAAATCTTTCAGAGGGCACTGCAAACACTACTGCAACCCTGAGGACTAGTAGGTAAGGGTTCTGTTCCTCTTGTAATTTCCCTGAACAGCCCATTTAATTAAGCCATGAACAGGGATTTGACTACACAGGTATGAACTACGAATTCTACAGAAAACTCTGTCAGGATCAGAGCGAAAGCTCACTGATGTCAATAGATTGCCATTGATTCAATGAGCTCATTATCCTAATGCCACACAAATTTTACCTTTCTTGGTTTATAGAAAGCTTTTTAATACAAAAGTTAATTTTTGCTAACCTTCATCCAGCCTTTTCCCACTTTCAGTACAACTTTTTGGGGGGTGAGAGAGGGAGGACACAGCACAAAAAAAAATCCCTGCTTAACTTAAGTCTACAGATAATGAGTTCATGCAACAGGCATCAGAAAAGTCATCCAGCTGGCAGCTTGTTAAACAGAATTTGCAGTAATCACACTTATTAATCTGCTCCCTCTTGTGGAATTTCTCAATTTCACTGGCAAAAGTTATACACATTTTAAAATGTCAAGGTCAAATGGAGGCAAAGTCTCCACATTTATATGGGAGTAATTCTGTTAGTTCAGGTAAAGAGTGGTGTGTTTGAGTAGACAGTCAAAAGATTTTCCTGAAAAAAAGTGAATAAAGAAGAAGAAGTTTACAATGTAAATGTATTTAGTTTATAAATTAGGAATATGACCACTAATCTGGTCTCCCAAATTCAGTGTTTTTAAATCAATTCCTCTTTTACAACTTCTCCTCCCCACAAGCCATTTGCTTTACAGTTGATAGTCATCTTGATGAATTACTGAAATGTAGCGTTTAACTGGGAAATTAGAACCTTGTGTGTTTCTACACATCTCAGGAAGTTTCTATGATAAAGGGAGCAGAAGAAACTTTCTAGTGCTGGCTATTATACATTTGCTTTGCTCACACTAAAAATCAGTTATTTTTTCCATATTCTTAGTGTTTCATAGAAACCATTTTATTTACTGATTCCACATGATAGCAAACTCTAAAGCAACCATGCACACTAAACAATTATAACAACTCATAAAAACAAGCAGTGCATTAAAAATGTACCAGAAGTACATTAGCATATAAAACTCTACATCCTGAGCGGATCCATTCTCCTTTTGCAAACATATAGCTTCTGTTGACATTAATGGAAGTTACATGATTAAGAAGAAAACCATAGATCCTTTATTGTCTAAAAGGTGTGTGTGTGTTAAATAGACATTACCAATATGGTTAGCTTGGGGGACCTATATGGCACCATTCACTTCTAGGTCACTTGTCGTATTTCACCAAGTTTGGAAGTGACAAGAGTTCATTACCATCCAAATATGGTTTACTGATCTATGTAAATTGAGCAGATGGTTTTGGTCAATTTCTTAATTGTCTTAATATGTCCACAACACAAAAAAATGCCACCACAACTGGTACTCTTCCCTAAGAGTGTTCCCTCCAAACCAGGGGATAAGCACACTGATGGGGAAACAGTATATTAGGAAGCTAACACTAATGCTCTGATAGGATTAGAGGAAGCGTACATTGCCATTTTCTGCCACATTAAAATGCACTTATTTTATAGTAGATGTATTAATATTAGAAATGGACCCAAGCTCAGAGGTTTAAATCCAGAACCCAGTCCTCCTCCCAAGTTTTCAGAAGTTTGGGAGCTCAAAGAATCTCTAGTTATATTACATTAATGTTGCTTTTTATGTGTGTGGTGGGATAGACCCTCCTTTCTGGGATACCATCTGATGTACTGGGGTTTTGCTGAGCCCCTCCTGCTCCATCAGCATGGGATTCCTTCTCTCTATTTTGCTGAATGAGGCTCTCCGGCCTCTTGCAGCACGCACACGCACACACACGTAGGGCCACACTCAGCTGCAGACACAGACTGAAGTCAGCTCTTTGTGAGAGGATTCACCCAGCACTCACGTGCACACCCTCTTTGGGGAATAAACCCAAAATAATACTGTCTTGCACTGTATAGAAAGATCTGCACAATGCAAGCTTATAAAAATTCACCCTCTCCCTCAATGTGAAGAGAGATCTGCACAACTTCTTGCCCCCCATTAGAAATTGCACAAATTGGGTTTAATAATAAACAAATTTATTATAAAGGCAGAGCAAACAGAACAAAGCAGATTACTGATCAAATAAACAAAACGCGCATATTAAGCTTAAGATCTTAAAGAGACCGGTTTCAAGTAGTAATTTCTCACCCTAAATGTTATTTTAGGCAAGTTGCAGAGTTTCTGTAGCTTACAGTTCTAGTTATTTCTTCTTACAGATTGGACCACTGTCTCAGTCTGGACTCACCCCTGCCTTTCCCCTCAGGTTAATTCCTTTGTCACTTCAGGTACTTTCTGATGTCTTTCTTCTTGGGTAGGCAATGGAGGAGAGTCCCGATTAAACCCCTCCGCAGCCTTAAAAAGGATTTACCTAAGGTGGGAAACCTTTGTTTGATCCCCATCTCTCTACAGAGGAAAAGTACCAGCAGTGTCCAAGGTGGTATTTTGTATCAGGTGACAGGAGCATCTGACCTGGTAGCGTCACAGCTATGTCCCAGGACACCTCTCAGGCAGGAGAGAGATTAGTATCTTCAGTCTTGTTTCTTCCTAATGGCCCACCAAGGCTGTGATGGCCAGTTGGCTGGTGGGTTTACATAGTTGTATTTGTTACATAGTCAATATTCCTAACTTTATATACAGAAATTATACATTAATACAAATTGGATAATCACATTCAGTAAATCATAACCTTTCCAATGATATCTTACATGAGCCATCTTGCATAAAGTATATCTTAGTTCTGCCATATTCATATCATAACCACATTTCTGTGACAAATCTGGGGTGTAACATCACACTGTGTGTTTTATATAAGGGGGTAGAAAATACAGAGGGATCATACAAAAAGTACACAAATCTATGCAAAGACAAACCAATTTAAAAAAAAAACCTAATACTTTTGGCATCAATTGTCATAACCAAATGGAAAATGTAGTAAGGTTTATGCCCATAATTGATCACAGAATTATAAATTATTAACATGTGAACAGACTAATTCACTCCAGTTGGTACATTTTTGCCCTGAAATATCATTTTGTGTACTGCTGTTAAAGTTCAGCATGAATTTTTGATATGGAACCAAGTGGAATGCATTTTGTGAAGGTGAGCCAATAGAAAAAAGGCAGAAAGGGCAGGAAATGCATACTGGTTTAATAAAGTCCTCCTAAACTCACTGTCCTTCATAATGAGAAATACATTTCATCCCTCTTTCCCCTCCCCCCCCCACCACACACACTTTTCTGTCCCCCTTCTAACATCTTTCCTATCCTTGACTCTTTTTCAGTAATTTGTTACACTGCCTCTTCCTTTGTTATATACATAGAATTTTAAAAATTGTTATCACCCGTCACTATTCCAAATCCACTACTGTTCACCTTGCTAACCAGTACAGAAATTCATGGCTTAGACAGACCCAAACAGTTTCCTAGAATCCAAATTAACTTAAAATGTATCCAGAATATTTATCTTATGTTGTATTTACATCCTGCATATACTCACTATATACTGTGTGTATGGATAATACGGCCAGGCAAATACTAGGAAATAAATATAGAGAAAACATCTAGAAAGAATTGCTTTGTCAGCTAGCATAAATAGACATTATTGAAGACAATGGAGCTATGGCAATTTACCCCAGCCGAGGCCTATTAAAATGAATTCACTTTGGTTGTCTTTGCGGCCTCTGTGGTCATCTTCTGCAAACATTTGAGTGATGAGGTTTCCCTCACATGACAGCTCACAGAAATCAATTCTCTTTGTTTTTATAAAATGGTCTCCATTGTTCATATAACCATATGTGAAAACTAGGTGGATGAGTAACTAGCTATGGACAAATATAAAACAAACCCTGAGCCAAACTGAGCTATTAAGATAAAAGCCTACTCTTGGGGGTGGGGAGGTTGTGAAGATCCACACTGCCCCATGGATGCTCAGGAGAATGTGGTTTTGAGAAGCACAATCTCTCCCACCCACCCCCCTCCCCAGAACTCTGGTACACAGGCATCATGTTTAAACTAGTGCATCCCTTAGGAGGATGATCCCACTCTCAGTGCAGGTGGCCAGCTGTGTAGTCAGTGTGAAGTGAAGGAAGGAGCCAGGACTATGCCTCTTTTGAGGTAAATTGTACCTCAAGAACATGAATGAGCAGCCCTGTGGTCCCTTGAGAGCAGGGGCTGCAATGTCCTTTATGAGGGGAAGGAGCGAAGCTCCCTGTGATTCTTTATAAGAAGAAACTTCTAGACTGTTCCAGTACTTCACCTTCACATCAACTGCCTAGTGATCTCCTGTATTGTACCTCTCACTGTTTTCCTTTAGATAAGAGAAATTATTCTCCATCACATGCTATTTTTCAGTTCTCATTAATCTTGTAATTAAGATGCTCACATGAAGTAATTTCTGCTATATCAATACATCAGTCTTTTAAAAGTGGGACACACAAGCCTTTTCTACCTTCTAAGGCTCAATTTCTTTTTACAGCTAAAAGCAATTACAGTCCATTTTATGAAAAATGTCTGGTGGCTCCCTATATTGAAGAAAACTCTTATAGCAAATATAATTCTGAACCTAGTGGTAACTTATTGTTCTACACTATTCCTACTGACATATAGGACATTGCCAAACAATGTGTGTCACAGATTAATGCTCCGATTCCTCCATCACCAGTTCCCACAATTGTCCAGCCGGCTACATCTGAACAAGTGTACAGGAGTAAAATAGCTCTTTATGTGGGAGTTATAATATAACAAACAGCAGGGCTATGTCCTGATCAGCATCTCAAGGCACCACCACAATACAAATTTAGAAGAGAGAAAAGATGGGGGTTAAGGATCCTGGGACTTGGGAATTCCCTGCTCTGTCACAGACCTCCTGTATGGCCTGGGGCAAGTTGCTTAGCATCTCAGTGCCTCAGTTCCCCCATCTGTAAAATGGGGAAAACAACATTATACTACCTCCTGGGAGTTACGAGGATAAACACACTGACAATTGTGAAGCGCTCGGATACCATAGTGATAGACACAATATAAGTACCTAAAATAGCGTGTCTAAAATATTATCTAGCAGATCTTAGAAGAAAGTGACATTTAAGCTTGCACATGGGAGCAGTCATGCTAGAAGTGGTGTGTTTGATATGGACACTGCTTATCATACAAGACATACAGGGTCCTCAACACCCTGGAAAGGAACTGATTGCACGATTCTCAGCTATAAACATGCACACAAGCAATTATCTTGTGTGAATGGAAGGAGAGAAAAATGGTTATAGCAATTATATCTTATTCAAGGCCTGTGAGCCCCAAAAAGGATTAAATATATTATCTTAAAATCCCCCAGTCTAGTTTATCTTCCTAAACAGTACCTCTCCACAAAAGATTCTAAGCCTCAGTGGATTCTTCAAGACCTCATCCTTAATACAACTACAGATCCACAACACAGCTGCACTGAAGTCAATGGAGAAAAATTGGTTCACACCATCAGAGGATATGGCCCAAAATGATTAATCCTCAATCAGGGAACAGAACAATACCATTTGACACATGACCAATCACAAATTGAATTTTGAATAACCACAGAGAACTTTTTGTAAATTATCCAAAAAACAAAAACGGGGATTAACACAGTGAACAGCAAATACTTTTGAAGAAATCGTTATCTTCTCGTGGATATTCAGCAAAGAGACCAAAGCAATAGAGTATTTTATTCATTACAAACTATTTGCAGAGTTCTGACACAGAGTGATCACTATTAAGAAGTCAACAATCAAGAATTACCAGATATTATGGATTTCCTCTAAATTCAGAATAGGGTAATAAATACACTTTTGCCAATTCCATTGTAGTAACTATTGGCAAATGTTGGTAACCAGTGTGTTTGTCTTTATGTGACTATTGATCCAATGGAACATTCTTGTATTTGTTTTTATAAATTATGTATAAGTTCACAGTTTTATATAGATGCTTTTTGATTAAGTTAAACACATTTATATGTCATATACTCATGGTAGCCATGCAGTGGATTATTTTGTTTCTGCAGCCATCTTCTAAACTTTGTTTACATTTTCACTTTGACCTACTCACTTGTCTGCCACCAATCTGCTTCAACAAAGTCCGTTTCTACCATTGCAAATCACTAACCAACAAGCTTTCAATCTATCACTTTAAGGGGTGAAAAAAGGCACATGAATATCAACTGACAAAAATTATTCCTCTTTCCCTCACAAATATAGATCAGATAAAACAGGGATTCAACATATTTGATACATTCAGTTCAAACCAGTGACTATTTTAAGATCAGGTTTCTTGAGATCCATCGGAACAATAAATGTTTAACCCCCAGAATCCCAGACTTTCCAATGACACGTAGCATTAATTTCTAGACCTTGTTAGTCACAAGATATCAGATCTTTATATTGTGATGGATTGTTTGGTACATCAACTTTTTAGAGGTTTTAAGATTTATTCTAATTAGGGCTGTCAAGTGATTGAAAAAATCAATCACGACTAATTGCACAGTTAAACATTAATAGAATACCATTTATTTAAATATTTTTGGATTTTTCTACATTTTCAAATATATTGATTTCAATTACTACACAACATACAAAGTGTACAGTGCTCACTTTATATTTTTGGATTACAAGTATTTGCACTGTAAAAAACAAAAGAAAAAGTATTTTATCAATTCATCTCATACAAGTACTGTAGTGCAATCTATCGTGAAAATGCAACTTACAAATGTAGATTTTTTTTTGTTACATACCTGCACTCAAAAACAAAACAATGTAAAACTTCAGAGCCTACAAGTCCACTCAGTCCTACTTCTTTTTCAGCCAATCACTAAGAGACAAACAAGAGACAGGAGATAATGCCACCCTTTTCTTATTTACAATGTCACCAGAAAGTGAGAACAGGTATTTGCTTGGCACTTTTGTAGCCGGCATTGCAAGGTATTTACATGCCGGATATGCTAAACAGAAGTCTTAAAAGAGCAACACTCTGATGCGGAACTACAGAATCTGAACCACCAAAAAAGAAAAAAAACCTTCTGCTGGTGGCATCTGACTCAGATAATGAAAATGAACGTGCATTGGTCTATAGTGCTGTGGATTGTTATCGAGCAGAACCCATCATCAGCATGGACCCATGTCCCCTGGAACGGTGGTTGACGCATGAAGGGACATATGAATCTTAAGTGCCTCTGGCACGTAAATATCTTGCGATACTGACTATGTGAATGCTTGTTCTCACTTTCAGGTGACGTTGTAAACAAGAAGCGGGCAGCACTATCTCCTGCAAATGTAAACAAACTTGTTCGTCTGAGCGATTGGCTGCACAAGAAGTAGGACTGCATGGACTTGCAACCTCTAAAATTTTAGATTGTTTCATTTTTGAAGACAGGTTTTTGGGTGTTTTTATTTTTTTACATAATTTTACATTTGTAAGTTCAACTTTCATGATAAAGCGATTGCACTACAGTACTTGTATTAGGTGAACTGAAAAATATTTCTTTTGTTTATCATTTTACAGTGCAAATATTTATAATAAAAATATACACTTTGATTTCAGTTACAACATAGAAATGTAGAAGAAAATGTACAATATAAAAATATAAAAATATAAAATATAAAAATGTACAATAGAAAATGTACAATAGAAAAGAAAATAGAAGAAAATCCAAAATATTTTATAAATTTCAATTAGTATTCTATTGTTTAACAGTGTGATTAAAACTGCAATTAATCGTGATTAATTTCTTTGAGTTAATCACGTAAGTTAACTGCGATTACTCACCAGCCCTAATTCTATTATTTTTCTGTCCCTTCAAACTTCTGCCTTTTCAGGTGGAGAGCTATAAAAAAAAGATTTTAAAATCAAGAATTTTTAAAACACTCCTAATGTATGACTGTGTTACTGGCATATGATTCTATCAAGGTTTTAATTGGTATTTATTTGGAGGGACCTGCCTAATTCATTCATGGCTTTGCCATTCATAAGCAGTTCAACTATCCTAGCCATTTGACAATGAAACAGTTAAAACCAGACATTCGGGTTTGAGAAGTCAACATGGGTTTGTGTATGTGTGTTTGAGTGATTCCATACAGTAGGCCCACTGCTCCTCTGTTAGACTAGTCTAAATGCATTAAAATCAGTGGAGTTCTGCTGGCATAAGACTGCAGTGAAGAATTACATATTTCTTGTACAAATATTCTGAATAAATTTCTCAAAAATAATAGCAGCTATATGCACGTAAGAAGTCTACAGTGAATTCAAAAATCAGTCCAGATCAATATGGCCAGCTACTTCTGTGTACCCATTTTGATCTGTACACTCCAATAATAAGAAGCTTTATGGATGTAAATTCCACAAATTGTGTGTGTGGGGAAGAACACAAACCAAAAGACAGACACCATTTTTACATTACATCTATTGTTTAAATTGTCCCTGGGGGGGGGGGGGAGGGTTATAAAATAGAGCTAATTAGCATGGGGCCTAATAAGGAATTTATTCCACAAACCTTTGTAAAAATATTTGTATCGTTAAAATATTAACCCGGAGGGTAAATGATTAAGTTGAATTGCTCTCCAGCCATCTGTTTGGCCATTTTAAAGTGGTGTTGATGGGTTCTGGAGTTCTCTTCTACAGGAGAAATGGTTATTGTGATAGGTATTTAGCTGGGATTGCAGACGAGGGGGAAGAGTGAATGTAGGGTGATTTACTGGGTCACAAAGAATCACAACAGGAGTCTGTTTTTCCTCCCCATGGAGGGGAACAAAGAATAATTTTCCCCATATTTGAGTGCCTGTACATAGCATGCCCTTAATGGAACATGGTACATTCTAAACGAGCAAGACTGTACAGCGAATGCCTTCAGGGTCACAGTGGAATCATTTTGTGAAATGCAGGTCTTAACACCCTCGAAGCACTGAAGTATTTAAGATTAAGAACAATTCTGTACTTAATTTAGAGACAGACATTCTCCCCTCCCCCGCATCCCAGCACTCCAGTGCCCAGATCAAGCAATCGTCAAGTCAGTGACCCTCCAGAACAGAGAGCATGCAGCTGACTTCTTCCAGATACAGATACCCCTTGATAAATATTCAGAGATTGTTCCTTCAATTATATGCTGTGATTTCACTGGATTAATGTATGAGTCTATTCAAAGTACTGCACTCAGGCATAAAGTTATCAGACAAAGAAAAAACAAACAAAGTAGCCTGGAGATTGGTGCATCCCCATCCCACTTTGAATTATAAATCTAACACAAAAAATGATCCAGATCACTCTGTGTGACTACCCTGTCCTCATTATTCACCACTCAGCCAATCTTTGTACTTTATCAGCAATTATTTTACATTTATTTCCAAATCATTCAATATTTCTATCAAAGGTTTGGAAATAAATGTAAAATCACTAGTGATAAAGTTTGTAGATGTCACAAAGATTGGCTGAGTGGTAAAGAATGATGCAGACAGGGTAGTCATACAGAGCAATCTGGATTGCTTGGCAAGATAGACGTAGTCATACAAAGCCTATTTTAATCCAGCCAAATGCAAGGTCATACATCCAGGAACAAAGAATGCAAACCATACCTACAGAATGGAGGCTTGTATCCTGCAAAGCCGTGACAATAAAAGGGCTTTCGGGATCATAGTGGACAAGCAACTGAACATGAGACATCAGAGTTACGAAGTAGCAAAAGAAGCTAATGTGGGATTTTTGTATCTAAATGGGAGAGTACTAATTAGGACTAAGGTAATGATTTTACCTCTATTTATAGCTTTGGTGAGTCAAATACTGGAATATTGTGTGCTCTTTTGGTGTTCACTTTTTTAAAAAAGGAAACTGAAAAATGGAGAGAGTGCAGAGAACAGCCCCAAAAATGACTTGAGGCTGGAAAAAATGTACAGTGAGAATTAAAGAGCTCAATCTGTTTATCAAAAAAAGATTGATAGAGGACTTGTTTACAGTGTACCCTCACAGAGGGAAAACATCCAGTACCAAAGGGTCTTTTCACCTAGTGGAGAAAGGTATCAGAAGAACTAATGGCTGGAAATTAAAGCTAGACAAATTCAAATCAGAAATAAGGAACAACTTTCCAAGTGAGAGTGATAAACCATTAGAACACACTACCAAGGGAAGTGATAGATTCCCTCTTTCCGGATCTTCAAATCAAGACTAGAAATCTTTCTGGATGATATGCTTTAGTTAACCACAAGTTATTTTGCTCAGCACAAGAGGATGACATTTTATCACTTGCATTATACAGGAGGATAAACTAGATGATCTTTTGATCCCTTCTGGCCTTAAATATGATTATAGAGACATAGTATGTAACTCAAATCTGTCCTTAAAACTGTCCTTTGTCTTGATGCCTACAAAAAACTTGACAAGTTAAGCAGCTTGTGGACCGATATTCCTGATTGTTATGTTAACCAGTATTGTCTCTGTGACAGATAATTAAATAAGGTTTTTCAAGTATATTGCTCTAAGTTTAATTATCTTTGCATTCAGTACAATGGACTCCAAAGTTTATGTATGATTGTGGGATTGGTGCCACTTTTTTAGGGGGGAGACATGGCCAATGTAAACCTTGGGGAGCGTTATGAGCTTCAAAGGATTATATTAAACGACGTGCTAGACAAGAAGAAACTTTTCGGACAAACAATGTTAAGTGGGTTTCCTAGGAAATACCTGGGGGGAGCTGATTGGAAATTCCCACCTCCAGACCCAACTTTTGAAGCTACCCTCTGAAGAGAGAGCCATTGTCTGCTGATTACTTACTCCCAGAACCCAAAGATCAAAAATCCAATCTGGATAAAGGAAAGACTGAATTATTTGTGGGTATGCTTGTTCTGAGCTGAAGAAGTTATGAACTTGTAACAGAAAAACCTTGTGCAGGGTTTGAAGGACTGATCACCTACCAGAGTCCTTATTGGAGGTAGGAGTGATGGCTGATAAGCTAATTAAAATGCAGGTAGGTTCTTTTACTTAAGGGCAAATTCACGGTTTATAGCTGCTGGAGAGAAAGCAACAGGCAGACACTGGCCATTGAGGCAATCTGACTTGCTGGAGATATCATGGCAGATAATAGTGCAGCCTGGAAAAACTCCAATCAGGAGAGAGAAATACAGGTCTCTGCCCAAAAGAGGTGATGACCAGGGAGCTGGAATCCTAAGAGTGGGTGCCCTTGCTGGACTACACAGCGGGAATGCAGGTGCAGTTGCCCCAGTTGCCCCAGACTGACAGTCCCCTCTTTGTTGCATCCAGCTATTGTCTTGTCTTATACCTAAGTTGCAAGCTCCTTGGAGCAGGGACTGCCTTAATGGTATGTATTCGTTTTTTATTTGTCATATTTTGTTGGAAGAGCTATAGTTCCACTTGATCAAAAAATTCACAATGGTGCTCTGTTTGCGGTAAAGTCACTCTGAAGATTTTAGAAGCTGAGTTCTCCATGCACGATCCTGCCGCACGCTCAGAGTGTCTCCTAAAAGCTCCCTCAGTTCCCATTGCCATCTATGATAGGTGCTAAGCTTTGTGCTCCCCATGAGGCACTAATTACCTCTGGGGACCTCCCTGTAATTTGTGCATTTTCACCGCAACTGGAGAACATAACCTTACACTCTTACCAAGGATTGTTATATTTGATTTATAACTTTATTATGTTCACCTAATACACATTTCGATTGAAGTTTTGTCTGTTTAACGGTTTGTAAGTTTTTAAAACGGGTATGAGTTAGAGAACAATTTGAGATGGAAAGCAGCACAGCAAGAACTCCTTGCAGAAAGAGACCCTGAACAGACAGCTCAGCACTAACACAGAATCCCCCAGAGTGAAATCCAGCCCCCCCTACACAAAGCTCAAGTCATCATTCTGTGTGCACATGCATGGAACAAAGAAGGAGTAGGGAGGGATACTGCAATATATGGTGTTGCCCTCATGTGTTTTATATCCAAGGTAGATAGAACTGTGAACTGGATAAATGCTGGGTACAAGGGCGGAAGCACTTTTCCCATTCTATAAAAATTTGAGATTTCATCTAAAAAATTTTGTGAACTGACAATCCAAAAAGAAAAAAAAATTCAGATCCAATCAAAATGAGGGATAGTCAGTTTTGGCAATTGCAAGACTGAGTTTTTATCTGTAAAAAGTAACTTTCCAGTATAAATGAACTAAAATTGCAAAACAAGAGTCAGTATGAACCGAAAAACAAAACTTAATTTCAAAAGCGTTGAATTGGAACACATTGACAACCCCAAAACATTTTACTTCAAAACATTTGACACGGACCATTCCCATGAATGGCTTTGATTTTTCTGGAGAATGCCCAACTAAATCTAATGCTGACCCAACTAGGCTCTTCTCTGACAACCATCAACAGCCCATTTCCATTCCAACCTAGTCAAAGCTGGCAGACACCCCCCTTCCATGATACCCAAGAGGTACAAAATCTCCCTTCTATGAGCACTCCACTTGTACATGCCACTGCAGCTTAGTATTGCAGAAAGTCTTGTCTTTACTCCTCCTTTGATTATATTCAGAGAATATAAAGCCATTGTGTTGTGGTACTGATTGAGGAATTGCAGTATTCTGGTTAGATACAGAGAAACTGGGACAATTATTGCTGTAAAATAAACTGACAAGTGGGACAGCAAGACTTGCTTATTGTCCTGATTTGACTTTCAGGGATTAAGGGTGCATTTAAAAAGAAGATTACTCTTTCCCATCTCTCAAAGTGAGTGAGTCTGTGTCAGGATGAGTGGCTTTGTTACTAACTTTTTAACCAGGAGTATCTGAACAAAATATATGCCAAGATTAAAAGGTATTAAAACACTTAATGCCCTGATTCAACAGAGTATTTAACCATGTGCTTACATCCCTAGTAATCTATGAAACTGAATATGTTTCCAAGTGCTTTACTTAATCAAGGTCTTAATTTGTAAGTAAACTGTTCAGGATTATTCTTAATCAAAACTATTTCCCCCAAAATTCAAGTATAAAGTCCTGCTTTTCTAGGGTGGACATTTGCTTTTAAACAAACAAAGAATATCTGTATGCTACCAGAATTTAAATTCTCAGCCTAAAAGTAGTAGTTTACAGTTGCAGGACAAGGGCTCATTTATCCCATCGCAGACCAGGGTAATTCCAGGGGAGTGCACCTCAAAATTTGAGGATTTCTTTTGTTCCTTCCCCTAAATGAAAAGCAGAAAAAAGGTATCTGACTATGAAATGCTGATATTTTTGGACTATTCGCGTACAGAGTTCTACATATGAAAATGAGACTTGCATACACAACTCTCGGCTTTTTTTAAGCGGAGGTGGAATTCATTAGCCTTTTATCAGATACTGCCTTATCAGACATGTTCATAATTAGTGCTTCCTGTTTTTCGACTCCTGTTAAAGGCTATACATGTAGCAAGTGAAGGAGGAGACTAGGATAGACAATATAGAAAGCAGACTGCATTAATTATCTATCCCAAGCACTGCACTGTATTAGTAGGGACAAGAAGTAGACATCACTGAGGTAGGAAAAAAGTTACAATCTACACTAATGTTAAAAAAATGTATTTGGGTTGTAAGGATTGATTAGGTTGACCTTTAAAAAAAGGTATTTCCAGTTTTGAATCTTGAAATCTCACATTTTTAATGTCCTATCTGAAGTCTAGAATTGTCATTTGTATAGCCTACAGTGAGAAGCTATTGTGTCACAGAGTAAGCTCTCTGGCAGGGTGGTGTTTATCAGAGAATTTCATCAGAAGAGGCAGGAGAGTGTGGAAAAGTAAGTCCCGAAGATTTCATGCTCCAGTTGCAGCCTGTGTTTTACAAGCCAGGGTATTATGAATGTGTTACCCTGCTCTAAAAATAACTATAGCACTTATAAAATGCTTTATCAAGTCTCAGTTTGAAGGTAAAGAATTTCTGTTCCTGTTTTGTAAAAAGCATACTCTTAAAATCTTGTTGATTTTGGACTGCATTGATTTGTCAGTTAGGGTCTGTAACAGGGTGGCTTGTCCCTTAAGGGCTTGGGGATAGTCTTCTTTCATATGGCTTGGGTAGGTAGCAATGGCTACAAATTTATATCTAGATTTTGTAACCAGAATATTGCCACAGCAGCGAGCTGGTGAATGTCCTTCAGGCCCCTGGAAAAAGAACGAAGGGGACACTCAGATTAATGAGCTCCATCATCTGTGCCTAGTGACCACAGTTGCATACAGGTGTTTGCCTCATTTTCCATTTAAAGAGGGTTTGTCCAAATTTCCCATGAGATGTCCTGATGCGATTCAATCTGCATCAGTCTTTCTGACAGAAATCAAAACCTGGTGGTTCCTCAGCAGGGTCAACAATGAGCTGTTTGTTTTGAGAGGTAAAACGCTTCATTTGGCTCTCCAATGAGCCTCAGCATCGAAGTTGAGTGTAAGGGCCTTGATGTGATGCGGTTCCATAGAGGGTTGTGAAATTTGAATCTGGTCTTTGAGGGTTCTACAGGTAATCATGCAAGGGGACCCCCATGTTTACATTGACATGGTTGAAAAAGTGAGATGTCTGGGCTGCTCTTCTAATCTGTGGAGGCTGAATGTGTGATAGGACTGGAAGCCAGTCAACTGGAGTGTCCCTGACACTATGTGGATGGCATTATTGAGCTGAGTATCAAGGAGTTTAGTGTGACTACTGTGAGACTACACTGGTGCACAGTAATCAGCCTCAGAATATACCAAGGCAACTGTTGTGGTTCGTAAGGTCCGTGAACTGGAGCCCCATGATGTTACGGTCAATTTCCTGATAAGTGTGACATAAGATCTGACCTTATCATGGGTGTTCTTAAGGTGTTGTCAAAAGGTCAAACTCTGGTCTAGTGTAACGCCACAATATTTTGGGTTATCCTCATGGCTGATGCTCTCACCGCAGAACTGCGCATCAAGTTTGGGATTAGCCATTTTATTGTTCAGATGGAAAGCAGTCACCATGGTTTGGGGATTGTCAACCCTGATTACTAAAGAGGCACCTGTGGGTTCGATCATGTAATTCCGTATATAGGAATATAAAGGGCAGCTGGTGGCTGCAGTGAATGGGAAAGCCCAGGAAACTGCAGGAAGTAAGAAATGTGCCTGCAGAGAAGATCCTGGTGCCCGGGGGTTTGGAAGATGCAGCAGGTGGCTGATAGGAAGAAGGAAAGGAAGGCCAAAAGGCTAAGCTCCAACCAGAAAGGAGTGGGCGTGGAGGCTTTGGGTGGGAAAGAGGAAGAACTCTGTGTGTGGCAGAAGAGCAAGGGCTGCTTGTGAATTTTCATGTTATGATTATGAACTTTGTTTTGGGGACTTCAGGATTGTTTGAACCATTTTGGTTATAAAACTAGCTGTGAGAGAAGACACTGTTAATCACAAAAGAGACTCTGACTAACAGTTACAGTGTCTCATTAATGCAAGTGAATTTGTAAATAAATAAATAAATGCATAAAGCTATATTTAAACACTAATGCTTGGCACAAAACAAAAGACAAGATTAACGATCTATTCTAGCCTTTTAGATATGCCAGTATGAGAGTGAAAATAGGCATTCCATACTTAAAATCAAGGGGCTGTCCTCAGACTTTCAGTAAATACACCCTTTTTAAATGCACAGGCAAAACAGTAGCAGACAAGACTCACTTTTAAAGACTGCGACCTAAGAAATCTGCATCTGCCATTGGTTTCAGATGAAGTTAAGAGTGGTTAACGCCTCTGAAAAAAAAAAATCAAATCAAAGGTGGGACACTAGGTTAGTGGCCTCTTCATATGTGTATCTTACTTTACTCATCAGTAAAGTGGATCCTGGGACAACTTAATGTATTCAGTAGTAGTCATAGCATGTGTGTGTTATTACTTACCTGCATATTTAGAGAACTGATTTGACAACTCAGAAAAAGTGAAAGGGGTTGAAGTTATTTTATGAAGGCAGTTTGCCCAGATACATATTTAGGACCTTTCACCCACTGACTCCCAGCTCATGAGATGGTTGGTGAATATGGCCATTAAAACCCCAGCAACCCCTCCACCCAAACAGCAATCTCTGGGCCATTACTCAGTTAACACAAGGCCGGAATCCCCTGGAAATGGTTCCGCTGCTTTGGGCAGTAGGGAGTGTTTAGTTAAACAGGTTGCCTTCTGAATCAAAGAAGATATAGGGCAATATTGTAATGGATTCCCACTAGAATGGAAGAGAGTCTGTTCTACTTAAGACAGACACAGACATACCCTCTAGAGAAGTGGCCTCGGTAGACAGCAGGATAGTTGATTATCTGTGATCAGAGGGGGTCACAGAAAGATCTCTGCTAACAAGAGAATGAAAGATTGTTCATCACTTTCTGTGCCTGAAACTATTAAAGGACTGACTGAGGTAGTCTTAAGGGAAAAACAAAACTTTGTTATGTTTAAATATGCATTTCAGTTTTCCATTTCCCTCTATACTTAAGTTTCTACATAAAATTTGTTTCCATGAAAGAACTGCTGACTAGTCTTGCAGTATTTACACAGTCTTCAGTCTCTGGAGATTACATGGTTAGCCCCATCATGTGAGAGAAAAGGAATCTGCATGTTTATGGCAGTGTAATCCAGTCTCAGTCCTAGAGTGAGAGGATCACACAATCTAGCACAGTGAAACGCCAGGGACAAAAACCCCATCCCCTAGGTAATGCCAAGAGACAAAGATACAGCTGGTTTGTTAAAGCTTAACAGGTACATTTTAAAATAAATGGATATCCACAGAGGTAAATACCCTGCCTTGTGGGAATGGTGTGATTGGTTAAAGGTGTAAAGGACTCGAAGATTCTCAGTTAACATTTTCACACTAACTATACATTAAGCATTACAATATTTTTGTGAGGTGGACCTCTAAATTATAGTAATTTTTGAATTAATATTTTCTTATATTAGGTCGTTGAAAACTTTAGTCTGTGTCTTTTCCCCCCTCCTCCATCCTCTACAGGGAAAAACCTCAGTTAAACCCATATGAAATTCTTATTGAAAGTAATTTCTTTCCAAGTGCTCTAAAGCTGTCAAACTTTAAGGAAAAAAGTTGATGTTTGGAAAAGGCTTTACAGAAGATAGTGGTTAGTTCTTTCCAACTCATGACTGCACCCAATGGTGCAAACCTTTGTTTATTCATTAAATGATTGAACAGGGCACCAATTTCTTTTGAGATGCAGATTTGCAAATATTTCATATAACTTCCTGATAAACCATCTCACTGTTAACATAAGTGTATGTGCAAACATAGGAAAGTGATTTAATGCTACAGCTGGTTATTAATATAAAAAGCCTTTTGAGTGTAATATATTACTATCAAATGTGGAATTAATTTGTTACCTGGCAAAGCGTGAGCAACTTCCTTACCAAACTCAGACAGACAAGATTCACATTCCAAAGATCGTTAAAAAGAAAGGATTACAACTTTAATGAATATTCAAGTTTATGAATTAAGTAAGTTTAAAAAGACTATTTTGAGAACTGGAAAGCTGATATATAACAAATAAGAGTTTGGGCTTATTTGAAACAGAATTTAAACTCCTATTAAAACACTAATGGAACTGAAACATCTCAGAAAATGGACCAGATAAAACTCACTTATTTAAATTTTAAAGATGTTCTGATAAATTTCCTGCTACAAGGAACAAAGGCAATAGTATACTGCAGTGGCTCTAAATTTTTCCAGACTCCTGTACTTCTTTCAGGAGTCTGATTTGTCTTGCATAGCCGCAAGTTTCACCTCACTTAAAAACTACTTGCTTACAAAATCAGACACAAAAATACAAGAGAGTCACAGCACACTGTTAATGAAAAAAATGCTTACTTTTTAATTTTTACCATACAATTATAAAATAAATCAACTGGAATATAAATATGCATTTACATTTCAGTGTACAGTATAGAGCCATGTAAACAAGTCATTGTCTATATGAAATTAGAGTTTGTACCAGCTTCGCTAGTGCTTTTTATGTAGCCTATTGTAAAACTAAATATCTAGATGAATTGATGTATCCCCGGACGACCTCTACATACCCCCACGGGTACACACTCCCGTGGTTGAGAACATTATGGCAGTCATTGCAGCTCATCCTGTACAGCTCAGCAAGCAAGGAAGTTACTACAGACCACTAAGAAAAAAGAAGCCACAGAACAGTATCAAGAATACCATTCAGCAAGTACAGCGCCAGTTCTGTATATCACATCACCATCACAACGGCACCATGGTTGAGACAGAAATTAGCTGAAGCACTGTTAGGGAATTCAGTTTAAACTGTTCTTGTAATAGTTTTAATGACGTATAGAAATGCTATTGTAATTTAAGGTAGTAACAGTTTCTAACACCAAATTGTTCAACCATGTATTTCTACTAATCTTTGGCAAATAGAGAAATAGTGGAGTTCATTTCAGATTTCAGCTTGCAGATTCTTGATATTCAATAATTTGGTGTTTTGAGCCAACTCTTTAAATAGTTTCTTTTCTGTCACTAATTTAAACATTTTCTTTGGTTTCACGGGACTTAGTTAAGATTATTCACTTTTACCCATACATTTCCATGACAAAGCAAACAGGATTCACCTGCCCTTAAACAAAGTTCTTTTGCCCATCTATATATTGTTTTAGTATCTAGGATATATTAACACAGGACTGACAACTAATTTTGGAGAATACAATACTCTGGTCCTAATTTACTCAGAGAATAGCACCCCTACCAAAGGGGCAGCCCTACTCTCAAAGGTGTGGTCTTTGTTAAAAAGCTCTCCACAAAGAAGGTTGGAAGTGAAGTTACCATTGTTTGCTTGTGATCTGTTTTATTTAATATTGTATTTTCCTTTCTTTAATAATGGTCATAGTTAATGATTGTGATTATTTCACTTGGTCTTTAATTGTCCTGTCCCCTAAGACATGGCAAAGAATCCTGTGTGACTAAAAACAGTGAGAGTCGCATCCTGAATTGGCATTTAGAGAGAAATATTAAGCTTTGGCCCCTGCCCTTTGTTTCTCTAGGCTATGAATTTTATCATAGGAGCACAATACCCCTTTCTACCTTACCAGGGGAGGAATACTGTTGTATATCCTGCATATACAGTTTTATATCTACCTTCACCTTTGTAGTAAATGCTGTAACCATTTTCCCTTCACAATAAGTCCTTTGTTGAGAATGCATCTTTGTAAAATTCACCAAATCACATTACTCACAGTGGTTCTCTTCCTACAGAGACAAGGAAAAGTGCTACTTTTACAGGCCAGAATGAATTGGAAATGATGTAGGGGACAACAAACATAATGGTACATAATGAAAGCCTCACAAATGTATGACATTTACTGACAACATGATTGTCATAAATACACTACAATGCCTAATTAAAATGAAAATGCAGGTTTTGTTACTTTTGGGTTTTTCTAACAGCAGTTACAGTTTTTAAAATGCTGTCAAATGTGGCATCATTTAAAAGGTCACAAAGCTGCCAAAAACCATGAGCAATTAACTGCTCCGTGTCTAAGTAATGAAAATTGTGTATAGGACTATACCACTAGATAGCAATCTATACAGTCAAAACATGCAGAGCAAATAATGAGACACTGAATTACCACAAAGGCCATGTCCACACTACAAACTTTATTCCAACATAACTTGCTTTGACCAAAGTTGCTGCAGTCAGTATATCACTTGTGTGTGTACTGGCTCCTTGTGTCAGTGGTACGCATACTCACCAAGAGTGCTTGTATTGATGCACACTGGGTAGGTATCCCAGTGTGAAACCCACCACCGTCCAGGGCATTGTCTTTTGAGAAGTTTTGGCAATGCATGGTTGGGCCAAAATGAGTCGTGCAGAGGTGACTGGTAGCAAGGACTCAGCTTCCCAGTGTGCAACTGTCTGTATCCCATAACATCCCACAATTTTTGCACCTTTTTTCAAAATCCCATAAACCCATGTGGTCCTCCTCGTTGTCTGCCATTTCTGACAGAAGCATGGAGCCTGCACAGCTCTGCACGATTATGAGCGTTGCAAACACAGGATGCACCTGAATCAGCAGTGAATTCAGGATTCCCTGAATCAGCAGGAAAGATGATGATTTTCTGGTACTTAGTTTGATGTAGGAGAGAGCAAGAATTAATACAAGATTGCTGGTGGTGTTCACAGAGCAACTGCAGTTGATGGAGTGCTACTTCAGCACCCAAGAAACAACCATTGACTGGTAGGATCGTATCAGAACGCAGGCTTGAGATGATGAGTGGTAGCAGAACTTTTGGATGTGCAAGGCCATATTCCTGGATCTGTGTACAAACCTTGCCCCAGCTCTCCGGCACAAGGATACCAAAATGAGAACTGCACTGACAGTGGAGAAGTGAGTAGCAATCATTCTGCAAAAACATGTAATACTAGATTGCTACTGGCCAGTGGGAAATCATTTTGGGAGTTGAAAAATCCACTACAGTGGCTCTTGTGATGTAAGTCTGCAGGGCCCATTAATCACCTCTTACTATGCAGGACTGTGACTCTTGGCAATATGCAGGACATAGTGAATGGATTTGCAGCAATTGGGTTCCTGAACTGCCATGGAGGAATAGATGGCGCACACATCCTTATTTTGGCACCAGACCACCTTGCCCACAGAGTGCATCAATAGAAAGGGCTACTTTTCTACAGTTATGCAAGCATAGGTAGATCACCAGGGATGCTTCACCAACTTCAGTGTGGGCTGTGACCAGAGTGGTCAGCGTTAGGCATTGTGGGACAGCTGATGGAAGAGTGTTAGGATCAAGATCCGTAATGCAGCATCTACACTCACGCTGTGCCAACCTCACATAATCCACCATGGATCTACACTCCTCCGGAAGGTGTTGTTACTACATCAGCGTAACAGGGTGCTTACATCCATGCAATATAAATTTAAGTATACACACATGCACAACTAGGTCGATGCAAGGTGGTTTATGTCAAGCTAATTTTGTCATGTAGACTAGGTCAAAGAAAGGAATGACAAATGGATATGATCATTGCTGTGAAGGTTTTTGCTCACTGCAGGCACTGCCTTATGGCTGGGTGTGAACTAAACAGGCTCTTCTCTTCTTTGCTGGCGCACCCTGGTAACAGCTGCTCCAGCCCTGTGATGATCTGTTCCCTTGGACTCAGCCTTCCAAACCAGTCACATATTATGTCCACTCCTTTCAGGGTATGTAAAGAGTCCAGGAAAGGATAGTCATGCAAAGGGTTCCAGGCCTCCCGGGAGCCAAGGTCTCAGGGTCTTGACCCTTCTGGTTTCAGGGCCTTCTTCTGTCCAAATTCCATTGTACCGGGGTACACAGGGGAAACTTGGCCCACCCTCTGCACTGGTTTCTGAGCCCAGAAGTGCTATACCTCAGCTTCCCTTCCTATCAGCCCCCCATTTCCAAATGGATAAAGTCAAGTCTCAGACCTTCTGAATGTCACGGGTCCCTTCTTTGTGGGTTTGATAAAGTTACCCAACCCAGCAGTCTCAGGCAGCTGGAACATCTGCAGCGTTCCTTCCCAGGAATCAAGTGTGTAGCTCAGTTCATCCCCATTGGCTGTCTGTTACTGAGCTGTTCTCCTTTTACATACCTCTTCCAGGCCATACATGTTTTGTAGATGCAGCTGGATGGGGCTGCCTGGGCACAAAGGAGCTTTTTAACCCCTTTCTTTCCAGCATGGGGTTTGTACACTCCAGCATAATCATACAGATCAGAGATCATCAGCGATATGCCAGAGAGACAGGGATTCACAGAAGTCAGTGGCGACTGTGGGTACCAAGAACATCTGTTGATCAGGCCTTGGCTGTCAAATCTGTGTTCTCTTCCTGCATTTGCCAGGAGCTTGCTGTATAACCATAGGCAAGTCACATGGCCATTTTTAAAAATGGCTACTGATTTTAATATCTAACTTGAGAAGCCTAGGCCTCAATTTTCATAGATGTGAGTCACATATAGCACCCATAGATTTCAAGTATAATTGGGGCATGTCAGGCCCGTGGAAAAATGAAGTCCCAAACAGGGCACCAAATTCAGCATCCCAAGTCAGTGGACACTTTAAAAAGGTCAGTTTAATCTGAGCCTCAGTTTACCCATATATAGAATGGGTGTCCTATTTACCTCCTCATGGGACTGAGAAGTTTGTTAGACCAGCGAGATAGAGAACTGTAGCACTGACCCATGTCATCCCCACCATCAGAAGAAAACCCACAGAGGATTCCTAGAGCGAGATCTCTGGAAGGGTTCTCTCATAGATATCACCCACACTGTCCCATTGAGGAGGCAAGGTCTGTCAGCTCCTTCCTCCCCCCCAGAAATGACAAGCAGCCTACCCACAAATCTGGGGACTCCCAGACATCTGTACAGCTATGCAGCGATCCTGAAGAGGCCTGGGCTATCCCCTCAGAGGCCCAGTGCCTCTACACTGCCTGTGGGCTCACAGAGTCCCTTCCTAGGCTTAAGGCAGGGTCAGTCCATTGAAGCCACACTACCAAGCCTTCCTCCTTCCAATTGCTACCCAAAGCAGGTAGTGATTCCATAGCGGAGGGGAGGGGAGGAAAGGAAAAAAAATCCTTAAGGCTATATTATCTGTGGACCAATATCTTCAAGGCTAGACTGCAGGACAATTTGCATAGCCTCACCCCACCCTTCCTGTCTCCAACCTTACCAACAACAGACCAATGGAGAGGACTCTGAACTCTAAATAGTGGATTCCCCCGGAATAAAATACAGAACCTTCTATGCTTGGATCTTTCCTGTTCGAATGGATCTAGGGAGCATAATGTATCCTGCTGTGGTTTGTAAATCTCCAAGTACATTTACAGCACTATGGAAGCAAGGAAGAAATAAAATAAATAAATATTTCTAAAGTGCTTTGAGCTCCTTACTTACACTGTAAGTGTAAATTATTATTACACTCTATGATGGATAATAAATCTAACCTGAACTTTCACGCTCAGAAACACAATTTAGGAATAAACTATTAACCAGCCTCCAAGACTAAATCAAACTTTAAAGATTTCTACTGAGGGAGAATGTTGTAAATTCTCACATGTTGCATTTAAAAAAAATATTTTGACATTACTTACTGGTAGTCTTTAAAAATTAATTACTTGAGGAAGCCCAAAGACAGAATTTATAGTGTGCTGGGCATATAAAATTTAGATTGGATCCATCTTTAGATAACTTTTATAATTTACAAGGACGAAAAAAGAAGATTCTGTCCACACATGGTGCAAGGAGATGTAACTTCTAGACACCAATGGGAGTTGCACCTGTTTACATCAGGCCTGAATTTGGACCATAATCTTTAAAAAGCCAATGAGCATGTTCAAAGTAATGAGGCTTCTTTGATTGACAAAAATTTGCTGCATTAACGAAAACACTCAACCCAACACATGGAAGAGGAGAAAATCATCCAAAAACAGCATTCATATTATAGATTTTCAATGCTTCAGTACAAATGAAAGATTCTCCCCTGCTCGTCACTAGTTGTGTGGCAAATGGGTTTTGTTTGCAGTCTTACCATTTTTTTTTAAAATTTTATTTACCAAAAGTAAGTCTCCAGCTACCTGCATTGATCCTTCTACACTTGAGGCCATTTAATCTAAAGAAAACTCTTGTGCATAAGATATTTAAAAATAACCAAGCAGTAGAAGATAGCTTGAGGAGCTTTAAATGAGTGTTCCTGACGGCTTATAGTCCATCTTTGTGTGGAATGTTGGTGTAGATGGCTTCTACACCCATAGTGGCTAGGATGGTGTTTTCAGAAAGATCACCGATGGATTGTAGTTTCCTCAGGAAGGGAGTGGTGTCTCAAAGATAGCTAGGAGTGCCGGTAGCGTAGAGTCTGAGGAGGGAGTCTACATAGCCAGACAATCCTGCCGTCAGGGTGCCAATGCCTGAGATGATGGGGCACCCAGGATTTCCAGGTTTATAGATCTTGGGTAGCAGAATACTCCTGGTCGGGGCACCAGGGGTGTGGCTGTGTAGATTTGTTCCTGTGCTTCTCCAGGGATTTTCTTGAGCAGATGGTGCAGTTTCTTTTGGTATCCCTCAATGGGATCAAAGGGTAATGGCCTGTAGAATGTGGTATCGGAGAGTTGCCTAGCAGCCTCTTGTTCATACTCTGACATATTCATGATGACTACAGCACCTCCTTTGGTGCCATCCTTTGCCACTATGGATGTAGAAGAGACTCTGTAAACTTGTATTGCCCAGGAGAAGAGTGGGCAATATGGGACAGACATTTCTGGGGGCAAAAAATCGAAGTCAGGGAGTGTGTTGGGGTAATCCTGCAGAATAACTAAGGCTAAAGGGAGCCAGAGTATAACCCACATGTGGCTGACAGGCTGACGTTGCACAGACACTCAGGGTGTCACTTGCATGCTGGAAGGCTGTTTGTAAACAGTGGCACAGCTCATTAGTCTACATTGTAACGTGGTAGGTCACAACCATTGTTTTTTAAAATTGCCAATTTTGTAAGTTAAGGGTAGCAGAGACTTATTGGCCTAACGGAGACCCTCCCTAAGGTGTTGACTAACATTGCAATTAGACCTCAAACAATGTAATGTGGTGGTTTAAATGACTTGGCTTAGGGTACAGTGACTCAGAGATGTGAGCAGCATTCGGGAGAGTTAACAGCATTCCCCTGCCCTAGTCACTCTACAACACTCTTTAAATATAAAACAAAGATGTCCAAGAAACTGTTTCAGTCAGGGAATGGAAACATTGTTGTATTATTTAGGTGGTCAAACACACCACAAAGAGGAAAAATCTGGTGTGAACAGTTTGCAAAGAGCCATAAACTGAATTTGTTCATACAAATTATTCTGTAAATACATTCATAGAAATCAGTACAATTTGCAAACAGAAACACAGGTTAAATTCACAAATATTATTTGTAATAAATAATTAGGCAAGCTCCATTGAGAAAAGTGTTTGAGTTTCAAGAAAAACATGGCATAGATTTGGCTTTAAGGTACACAAATTCTCCACGTTCCCTATACAACTCTACTCTCAATTTTAAAGGATTCTCAAACACTTGTACATTTAAGTGTAGGATCATCAGATGTAATCATTTTCCTTCAGGGTTTATGGGTTGGGGTTTATGCTGAAACAGCCACTCATTTCAGTTCATATGCAGGTTTAATTGCAGTCTCACTGGTAAAGGTCACTATTGATCCATTAAGCTACCTAGCACTTAAGACTTCCCAAGCTTAAAACTACTCAGTCGACCATATAAATGAGAAAAAATGTCATTGACAAGCAGAAACCAAGTCAAGGACTTTGACACTAATGTTGGTTGTCAGAATATTCTACCACAGCAAAAAAATAAAATAAAAAAAGAACAATGGACTTTTGAAGCACTTCCCTTCATTGGGTTTAGAAGATGGATTTATGCTAGTAAATAACTACAGCTAACCAACCCTGTTTTAAAACTAGTGTGCTGTATAATTATACTCTTTACTGTAAAAAATTGCAGTATTTGGAAGCATGACTTCCAGACAAGTAAAAAGTAATGAATAAATGGACTGGTTCAGATTAACGTCTGAGGAACAGCGGTGGGGGAGGGGGAGGAGAGGGGGGAATAAACACGGGGAAATAGTTTTACTTTGTGTAATGATACATCCACTCCCAGTCTTTATTCAAGCCTAAGTTAATTGTATCCAGTTTGCAAATTAATTCCAATTCAGCAGTCTCTTGTTGGAGTCTGTTTCTGAAGTTTTTTGTTGAAGAATTGCCACTTTTAAGTCTGTAATCGAGTGACCAAAGAGATGATGATGGGTCGTCCTACAGAATAGGTTGTAGATCCTTGATGATGCATTGGAGAGATTTTATCTGGGGGCTGAAGGTTTCGGCTAGTGGCGTTCTGTTATTTTCTTTGTTGGGCCTGTCCTTTAGGAGTTCCACTAGGATTTGTTCTGATGGGGGCTGCAAAGGAATGAGCAGACTCAGCACAACCCTTTTCCACTCGTCAGGCCCTCTCACCAGCCAACGGTGCCCACTTTGGGTAGCTAATGGCCATCCATATGCTCCCAGAGCACTGGGTATACTGCAGCTGCCTTGCATTGCCACAGCTTTCACTCAGCAGGCTACCACTAAGAACCCTTATACCAGTATATAGTAGCAAATCTGGTGCCAAAAGCTTGATGATTAAAATCCAAATCATTACTGTGAACACATTTTGGTGGAATCCAAGCCATTCCAGACAGATTAGAGAGATGATGATGATGTTGAATTGCTCCCCACTGATACAGTGTTTAACAATGTTTCCCTTTTCTTTCCTTTGTACATGCTATTTTAGAAGCAATTAAAAACAAATAGTCACCAGTCAGTATTCAGTAGTTAATTCAAGTCATGTCACTTATGCAGAAAGTGCTGTTCTAATGTCATTCTCCTTTTTTAAATGCCAAAGTATATAACTTAATACAATAGTTTTCCAGGGCTGAACCACTCAGTGGGGTTAGCACATTTGGACCGATTGTCCTTCAGAAATGAATAGCTAGTCATTAAATGCAGTGTGCAACAAATTATTAGTGGTTTATTCAATGCAATGTCTAGGTCATTTGCATGAACCACATATGCTTATTTCTAAACTGGAATTACAACGGTAACCAGACGTGTGAAGTATTTGCATTGAATCAGTAGTACATTGCATCCACAATGAACAGTGCTCTTAGAATCTGAAGAAGTCCATCAATTCCTGTGCACTATATCACGGCGCTAGCTGCCATACCAGAAGGCTGGCAACAGCTCTATACTAACAAGGGACTTATTTTTATAAATTAGCCTCTCCAGATGACCTACTGTCACACACATAGCTGTGGTAAAGCTCCACCAGACACCCACAGAATGCTGTGTTGGGTCACAATCCATGGAACCTGTGCATTTTGAGTTTCCCTTGATCAGAGTTGGCTCCAGCATGGTTTTTCTTCTTGTCACCTCTGGCGCATCTCCAGGGCACAGACTGTCAGTCTGTTACCTCTTCACAGAAATTGGACCAAGTGGTCCAGCTGTTGTTGGCCTTCAGGACCATTGCTGACCCCCTCAGATTCCCCTGTAGCTTAAGCACTCCCTCTATCCGAAGTCCGGGCAGCAATATTGAAAAGCAAATAGGTATACAGGCTTTTTAAGGGTTTCTAAACAGTTACTCTTTAGAAAGCAGGAGAAATACAGACACAGATAAAGGAAATGTAACTGCATTTCCCTCACCATGTTGGAGCATTCTCTAGGCCTAGGATGGAGACCTCTGGGGTATCCATGATTCCCCTCTCTTTCACATGGCTTCTTTTCAAAATGATGGAGTCTCTCTCCTGCTCTGCTCCAAGTCAGCTTGCTTACATTGACCCTGGCTGGTTTTGCAGTTAAACAGGATCCCCTGCTGCTATGAAAACATAGCCCATCACTTCCACTCTCCAGCCTAAAGCTTCTCATGTGTCTAAACCCTCCTCAGACACATAGCCTATGTGGTTTTTAAAGGCTAGCATCAACATCTTGGTTTCTTTGTTTTGCTGCTGGGAATTTTCCACTCTCCACTTCCCCAGTCCCCTCAAGAGAAACTTAGTGGAACTGGTCTTCTGAGGCTTCAGCCATCCCATTGTCCTAAAATGTTTCCACCTGAATAAGCAATCTTTAAGGTTAATGACTAGTGTAATCATTTGGCCTTCAAATTTATCCTAATTATGAGCTCAATTCTGAAAAGTATTGAAAGTTTACAAAAACGTTACAATAACTTATAACAATAAACGTTGATGGGAAAAGGTGCAAAAGGAAGAGACTAAATTAGTCTACAGAAAAATGAGCTACTGATATAACTCAAGGATTATTTTAAGATTGTGCCTGGTAAACAAGAAACGTGTGGCACCAGAAATCAATGAACTGAAACTGATGTGGGAAATCACATATAGACAAAATCACAGAGACAAAATAATGAGGGCAGAGGCTATTCTTCCCATCGCTCCCTTTTGGAGTCCCTAAAATAAGAGACTTTTGGGGGGAAATCAAGAAAAAAAATGCAGCAATTGAGGACTAAAAGAATGGTGAACCTTACCTTTTCTTCCCAATATGGCTGCCACTACCACCTACTCCTGGGATTGTGGAATCCCGAGACACCATTGGGCCTTCATCATCCTAATCCTGAGATGTTCTGAACAGACTGGGTCAGACAGAGGCACAGATAACACCACCATCCGGGTTGTAAGACTTCGTCAATTTCCCTCCCTTTCCCCATGTCCTTTTCCTTCCCTATCTTATTTCCTCTCTCTCTCCTTTTGCCTTCTGTCTAAGGAAAGTCTGCCTTAGCCAACCAAAATTTCATATTTTGCAACACTGCTGAGAGTCTGTACCAAAGACACAGCTCAAAACAATGCCCTAAACTGCCTGATTCTGGTACAAGTTAATCGAGTGTTCTGTGCCTGTGTTTTTCCAACTGTGAGTTGCAAGTGAAAGTCAACAACACAGATAAAAGCTGCATTTTCTCCTTTGCTGTTCTTTACTCTCCCCATTTGTGTGCTTTTGTCTTCTAGGTAACGGGTTCAGATTTCAACAACAGCACCAGCTCATCTCAACTAAGTCCCTTTTCCTCCAAAAAAGGGACATCATAATCTTTAATACCATCTGAAAGACTATCATATAGAGGTTTCAGAGTAACAGCCATGTTAGTCTGTATTCGCAAAAAGAAAAGGAGTACTTGTGGCACCTTAGAGACTAACCAATTTATTTGAGCATGAGCTGTAGCTCACGAAAGCTTATGCTCAAATAAATTGGTTAGTCTCTAAGGTGCCACAAGTACTCCTTTTTTTTTTATCAAATAGAGGTGTTTTCCTTCTAAAGACTTTCTAAGGCTAAAGGGAAAGGGAACAAGGGATATTAAATAGGCTTTTATTTTAACACTTCACATTTCAAATATCTCAACCGTTTTTCCTTCTTTCACTGTATCTGTAATAAAAGGTTTTTAAATGGTGTTTGTGCCATGGTACTAAGCAGGCTGAGGTCTCAATTTTAAACAAGGTTTGGTATGCAATTTAATTTTGGACAGCTCCAAGTCATATAAACAGCTTTAACTTTTAGGGTCCATATATTCCATTTAAATTAATGCAGCATGACCCACATTGTATCTGACCTAGGAACATGCTACCGTCCGGTCAATTCATTGGCTGACACTACATTTGAGGTATTCCATGATGTAATTTTATAACAAACAGAATTATTAGGTTGTACATGGACAGCTTCCCCAACTCATCCCACCTGTTCATAGTTAACTGTAGAAAAGAGGCAAGTATTTGCTTACATAAAACTAAATGTAGGTTGCTCCAAAGCAACCTTTGTTTTGGCAGTGAATGTGAACAACCCCAGGTGCAGTGTATTGTGTGAGTGCAAGAGAAGCAGCCAGAAACACCACAGAGGCAGATAGAGAAGGCAGCAGAAAGACAAGGGATAACCAGAGAAGCACTTGTAGCAGGACTCTGAAAGAAATCTAAGAGACAGAGCTTTTTTGGTAGAGTGCTGGCTGGAAAAAAGAGGCTTGGGATATTGAGCAAGAAAGCTGCTTTCTATTGTTTGATTCCTACTGTATTCAGGGAAACAGGATTACATCAAAAAATACCTTACTCCGAACATCAGTTTCTTCTCCTAACAGGAACAATCCCCAAATATTGGCTCATGATATTTTGTATTTCACTTTTAAAAAAAAATGGGGGGGGGAGAAGGGAAGGAGGTGGTAATTATAGCCACAGGTAGAAGGAAATGTACAATCTTCTAGGTGATTATAGCCCCAGGTGTAGTGGCTGGAGAGGAAAACGATGTTTACCAGAACTCCCTTCCCATCTCACCCCTTCCCTGCTCAGCCAGTTCGCAAATTAAGAGGTCACTTTGGTGCATATTCCTGAGAGATGATTCAATAAACACTAGCTTAAAAGTAATCAAAGAAGTTCCTGGTAACTTTACATTTAAATGTAGATTCCTGCTTTCAATTGTATCCCAAAAGGTACAGTAGGTAGTCACAGAAGGAACTGTGGTTTGAGCATTGGCCTGCTAAACCCAGGGTTGTGAGTTCAATCCTTGAGGGGGCCATTTAGGGATTGGGGCAAAAATTGGGGATTGGTCTTGCTTTGAGCAGGGGGTTGGACTAGATGACCTCCTGAGGTCCCTTCCAACCCTGATATTCTATTATTCTAAGGAAAATAAAATATTTGAATAGAATCATCATACAGAACAAATCCTCCAAAATTTTAATTCCCTGCCCTTTCTTTCCTATTTCTCTGCAGATGCCATTCAGAATTTTAAAGTACACAGTTACATGAGTGCCTCTTTCCTATGCCGCAGACATTTTGTGAATAAAGTACTCTATGAAGCCTACGTGCGTACACACACAAAAACCCACCCCCCAAGTTTGGCACAAAAAAGGTCATTGCAGACAAAATAAGCTGCATCAAATTTACATTTGCATCTGTTGTTGAAGCAAAATGAAATGTCACTGGTGAAAGTGCAATTTAAATAAAATATTCAGATACAAGTATGTATATTATATCCATTTACAACAGGAGGGGAACTTAATAAACCCAAGTTTCAATAATTATTATGAATTGCAAAGAAGCCACAAGGTAAGATTTAGAAAGATTATCACATTCAAATCTGGAGTATTTTCCAAAGGTTTAAATTGATTCTTATATACATATTATATATAAAAATAATTTGGCTAGTGGGAGTTTTATATAAAAAGAAAGCATAACAAAACAAGAACGCAATGTTTTCAGGTCTCTCTAGAACCTTAAAGTTTCTAATGAAGGAAACATCTCCTGCTGTGTTTCATCAGAAAAAGCCAATAAAAGTTTTATTAAAATGTACCGTAACAGAGAAGAAAAGTTTTAAGTAGAGTCTCTGTACAGTGTAATAAGAATTTTGTTCATAAAAATGCTTAGGCTTTCATTAAAAAGATCAAGGAACCAAAATAAAATTAGTTTATAAAAAAATATAAATGTAAGTCTTGCAGAATACCACTTAGCTGGAAGTGTAATTTTTATGATGCAATGCAAATCAGGGCATCTTTTGTGAAAAATATGTAAATGTAAAGTAAGTTTGTTAAAGACTTAGAGGAAAGGACTGAAAAAACTAAGGGTTAAGGGACATTATAGGGTTGGAAAAAAAGTAAAACAGATTTATCCAAAGCAAGTATCGATGAGCTGAAGAAGGGATTATGAGCTCTTGAAGTAAGTCCAGGCCACCTGTACAGCTATGATGTGCCATGCAATGCCTAGCAGACACTGGGTATAAAAGGAAGGAGAAATGGTGGAGGCATCCCCTTGTACATAGATCTGCACTATGCAAGTCAACTGGCTACACCTCTGGCACGCTTATATTCCACCTGCTTCCTTCTGTACTTCCTTGGCTAGTAAAATCCAGTTCTGAACTTGATGCAAATTTACTGTTCACTAAATAACTGGGGGGCGGGGAGAGAGAGAAAGAAAGAGTTAAGAAGGCTTATTCCTTCACAATAAAGTACTTGCAGCATATCATAGAGGTGGGGGGGGAACAAAATTATCTGCAATTTTGCAAATTTAGTCTGTTGGAGCAAGTAAAGTTTAGGACCTAAGTCAGACTGGTTTTAATTCTTTTAACAATGATGTATGTGATGTCCATTGCCACTAAAAGTATCTGAGTGTTGAATGTACAAGTTCAATAATTAAGGTAACCCTTTTGCAAGGTATAGTTGGCAGCAACAAGGACTTGGTTCAAGTAGCTAGAGGTTCCTCTTAAAAAACTGGTAACCATCACCAGATCAAACTCCACCCAGTAATCCAGGGATCACTAAATACTTTTCCTGGATGCCCTGAATAAGCAATACTTCCCCACTCACAAGCACCGA
Organism: Caretta caretta; assembly: GCF_965140235.1. Classification (NCBI taxonomy): domain Eukaryota; kingdom Metazoa; phylum Chordata; order Testudines; family Cheloniidae; genus Caretta; species Caretta caretta. The sequence goes on from NC_134214.1 coordinate 31,172,111, forward strand.
GTCTGTGTATGAAAGAAGGAAAATTTCATTAAGGAAAAAAGGGAATACAGCATCAAATTGGGAAAACCCAGCAACAATCTGTCTATATGAAAGATATACAACACTCTCTCCCTTGGCAACATTAGCAGTAGTCCAATAACTTGGTTCCTCACTGTGAATGTCCATTGGGCAAATGTCCCTTTACTATACCACTTCCTCGTTCCCCATCCATTAAGCCTCAGTCAGGTTGGTGTCAGTGGCTAGCAATCTTCCAGAGTCAAGATGTGCATTCAGGCAGGCCTGTCTCCAAGCCCTTGGAAAACATTGCATGGTCCTGTCTTGTTGCTTCACCACCTAAACCCAGCTATAGTGATTTCAGCTTTATTTAGTAGCTGGGTAGAAGGGCCTTCGCAGGAGTTCACTCAAACTCAGCTCTACAATTGTCAAATAATCCTCCCAATGGCACAGGATCTTTAGTGGCGGAGAGGCATACAGAACCTTTGAGCAGAGTTCTTGCCCTAGACGTGCACTTCTTGCCCTTTCCCAGTTTCTTCTCTGTTAAGTTCTATTGCCTAACTAATTCTGAGATTGTGCAGTTATGACTCTGAAAGGATCGCTGGAGGAATTCTGGGTAGAAAGCTTATGTAGATAAAGTATGTAGTGTAGTTTTAGTCCTGTGGGTCCCAGGATATTAGAGAGACAAAGTGGGTGAGGCAATATATTTTACTGGACTAACTTCTGTTGGTGAGAGAAACTTTCAAGCCACCCAGAGCTCTTCAGGTAGAAGAGCTTGGTGTGGTTCAAAAGCTTGTGTCCAAGTTGGTCCAATAAAATATATTGCCTTGTCTCTCTATGCAAATGAAACTCACTCTAACAGATGGGAGAAAAGAGCTCCTTATTCTTTAGAGCTTCAGGCCACAGTGGTTACGTTAACAATCCTAAACAGGCACATGGGTCAAGTTACCAGCACTCACCTTCACCTCCTCCCACTCATGCCAGTGCAAAGGAAACAAAGTGAAGTGCTCAAAATTACTAAACCAAATAACTTCACCCAAATAGCCTTAAACAACAATTCGAGTCACTGATGGACATCCTCAGTGAGGGAGACCATAAAACCGAATAAGCCTGACTCTATACCAATCTGTCCTGAACCTTGGGATGCTGAACCAGGACAACCAGGGTGATCCTAAATGCCTTTGCAGGTCATAGGGCAAAAGATGGTCCTGAAAGTACGTTGGGCCTTGACTAACTATCCTTTAAGATCAAAATTAATAATGGGAAAGGAAGCTGTTTGCCAACATACCCACTGCTTCTGGATGGGGAGTGAATACTATGATGACCTGTCAGGTCACTGCTGGGTACCTTAGTAACCCCCCCACCCCACCCCCCCAAGCTGGAGGAAAGGCTCTAACTAGGAGAGGGTACTTACCCAGTTCAACATCTAGTGATTCAGTGATCCATGATCCCTGGAGTGCAGGCAAGAAAGCAACATCTTGAGGCTGAGTAGAGAGCCAGAGGCTGTAGGAGCAGCAGTTATGGGAGGGAAGGCCAGGTGGCAAGAGGTCTGAGTAATGGGACTGAAAGCAAAGAGCTGATCGGGGAAGCAACTGGTCGCTGGCAACTGGTCAAAAATTGCAAGAGCTTCAGGATACAGTGTGGTAATCTGTAAGCAGGAGAAATGGCACAACTGCACATGCAACATCAGGACAACAATGCAGACAGGCCCCCTACAGGTCCATGGAAGAGAGAGCTGATGGATTTACAGGCCAATGTTAATTGCCTCAGAGAGAGAGTGGACTGGAGGGGAAATCTCTAGTGCACTAGGCCTGAGGAGCATCATCTTTTTATCCCTGTATCATTTAAATATCCCTGAGTTAGGAACTACTGGACTGATCTATGGTCCAAGTGTGACAGTAATTGTACCTAGGGTATTTGATTTATTTCTAGCAACTCTAGTAACTTAGTTCTGTTACTTCCTCTCAGAGTGCTAATGAGACCCCATCAGTCTAGAGCCTTGTGTTTGGAGCATATCTAGTGCTTGCTGTTCCCAGCTCATGCTACCAGACATCTAGCACGGACTGTACTACAGCAATGCTCTGCAGTGGGTTCAGTTACAGACATACTTTTCTGGATTGTGTCATTCAAACTCTTCCTATGTTTGAGGTGTGCATACCACAGCCCTCTATGGATAAAATTATGTTACGCTCCAATAGCTGACTCTCAGAGGATAAAAATCCTAATACTTCCACAACTAACAGATTCCCCTTTTGTTTAAGGGATAGTGTCAGATATCTTGGAAATAGTCCCAAATTCCATCTCCATGGAGGATCCTGAAATCTATATGGCCTTGTTGACTGGCTGAGTTGACCAATGATGCCTATCAACACAAAACAGTTTTGCGTGGTAATCGGACATTCACTTCATCGAACCAAATAGCATTCTACAACAACATGTTAAACCATAAGTGTCACAATATTAACTTAACTCCCACAACTATTAGTAACTCATAATTTATGCTATTCAGAAATGGACAGTAAATAAGGTTAGAGAATTGGGACTCGGATAAACACAAGGGTGAGGAAAAAGAAAGAAGAGTGAGAGGCTGATTTTAATTAACCTTCAGTAATAATCTCCCTTTGGATACCATTTGTCAGCATTTACCGGCAAAGTAAAGTGACTTGTGCAAGCTTACCCAGCAGGCCAGCGGCCAAGTTGGGAACAGAACCCAGTTTAGTGCTATATCCACTAAACCACACTGCCACATTTTCCTTAGACATTTAAATGAACAACAATAAATTAATTTTTTTTCTTATAGCTAATCCTGGGCCTGAGTACTCTGGCTGTTTGCTGGGATCTCGCAGGATCTAGAGAATAGGAATCTTTGCTCCTCAGGATGAAAAACAAAAGCAAAGCTACTCCCAGGCCACTACTACAATCTCAGAGCATTGACATGCTCTCACTCATGGATGAGGAATGGCTGGTCAATCCATATGATCATGTAACAGCTGGGCTATGCCCTATTCCTTCCTAATATAGGTCCTCCCCCAAAGCAGAGTGCTGATCAGAGGTCCACTAGAAGTGGGGCATAATGATTCCCTGCATATTGTTCTCAAATCCTGAACCACATTCCATAGTTGTCTGGCAACTGCTGAGCTACTAATGGATTATAGTGTATCACAGAACACACTCAACAAATGCAGCTAGTTCATTTCTTCAGGCTTTCCTGGCTTTCTTTTTTAAAAAACTTTATTTTATGTTCATCCATAATTTTAATTTAATGGTTCAATTAACACAAAAGTGTGCCTTTTTTGAACAGCTTGCTGTTTCCTTTTCAGGAATAATATAAATGTCAGTTCTTGTTCAATTCATTTTACAAGAAGTTCTCAAGTTAAAATATTGCAAAGAGTCCTCTTGGTCTTATAAATTAGCATTGAACAATACAAAGCCTCTAAATGGAATAAAACTGATTAATACCCAGAAATATCTTGGGCAATAATCACGCATTATATAGAGATTGTAATCTAATAAGCAAATAGAATTCTTGATAACACTCGCTCAGCAAACTTGCTAAACATGCATATCGTATAATGTGAGTCAGACAGTTCTTGTATTTTCCTGCTGCTTCTTGGTAACATCCATCTACCTTTCAGGGATATTGTACTTCTAACCAAGCTACACAATACCACCATCCACAGTTCTAACAAAAAGCAGTGCTTCTAAAGTTGTGACACCCAAGATTAATGCATCGGTTACATTACGTGATATTCTGCAATATAACCAATTACATGTTGACACCTACAGTCGGTGTGGGTGCATTTTATGTATGGTAAGGAAGACTATGGACAATAGCTTTCAAATACAATAGACTAGCTATCAGTATGAGCAATGGATATAAATACTTAATTGCCTCATGACCACAATGATATTTGACAGATTGATAGCGTTGTGCCAATATACAGGGTTGCTAAAACACATAATGCATGGTTTGAGGAGATAAGAGGAGAGTTGGTATCCCTGGTGATGAAATTTGGAGACTGGGATCCCTCTACACATTTTTCCCCCAGTATCTCTCCATGATCTGCTTATGGATAATTCATTAGTATTTAATCTTTCTACTGTTTAAAGTTCAGATGAACAAATACCAGATCAAGCACTATGGGACTTTACAAACATGTTTCTAATGAAAAATACAAACCCAGGACTTCAGAAAAAACAGACTTTGACTCCCTCAGGGAACTGATGGGCAGGAACACCTGGGAGAATAACATGGGTGGGAAAGGAGTCCAGGAGAGCTGGCTGTATTTTAAAGAATCCTTATTGAGAATGCAGGAACAAACCATCCCGATGTGTAGAAAGAATAGTAAATATGGCAAGTGACCAGCTTGGCTTAATAGTGAAATCTTTGGTGAGCTTAAACTCAAAAAAGGAAGCTTATAAGAAGTGGAAGATTGGACAAATGACCAGGGAGGAGTATAAAAATATTGCTCAGGCATGCAGGAGTGAAATCAGGAAGGCCAAATCACACCTGGAGTTGCAACTAGCAAGGGATGTTAAGAGTAACAAGGAGGGTTTCTACAGGTATGTTAGCAACAAGGTGGTGGTCAGGGAAAGTGTGGGCCGCTTACTGAATGGGGGAGGCAACCTAGTGAGAGAGGATGTGGAAAAAAAGCTAATGTACTCAATGCTTTTTCTGCCTCTGTCTTCACGAACAAGGTCAGCTCCCAGACTACTGCATTGGGCAGCACAGTATGTGGAGGAGGTGACCAGCCCCTGTGGAGAAAGGAGTGGTTCAGGACTATTCAGAAAAGCTGGACGAGCACAAGTCCATGGGGCTGGATGCACGGCATCCAAGGGTGCTAAAGGAGTTGGCGGATGTGATTGCAGAGCCATTATCTTTGAAAACTCATGGCAATTGGGGGAGGTCCCAGATGAATGGAAAAAGGCTAATGTAGTGCCCATCTTTAAAAAAGGGAAGGAAGAGGATCCGGGGAACTACAGGCCAGTCAGCCTCACCTCAGTCCCTGGAAAAATCATGGATCAGGTCCTCAAGGAATCAATTTTGAAGCACATCGAGAAGAGGAAAGTGATCAGGAACAGTCAGCATGAATTCACCAAAGGCAAGTCATGCCTGACTAATCTAATTGCCTTCTGTGACGAGATAACTGGTGCTGTGGATGAGGGGAAAGCGGTGGACGTGTTATTCCTTGACTTTAGCAAAGCTTTTGATACAGTCTCCCACAGTATTCTTGCCAGCAAGTTAAAGAAGTATGGGCTGGATGAATGGACTATAAGGTGGATAGAAAGCTGGCTACGTTGTTGGGCTCAATGGGTAGTGATCAATGGCTCCATGTCTAGCTGGCAGCCGGTATCAAGTGCGGGTCGGTCCTGGGGCCGGTTTTGTTCAATATCTTCATAAATGATCGGGAAGGATGGTGTGGATTGCACCCTCAGCAAGTTTGCAGATGACACTAAACTGGGAGGGTAGGGATAGGATACAGAGGAACCTAGACAAATTAGAAGATTGGGCCAAAAGAAATCTGACGAGGCTCAACAAGGACAAGAATCCCATGCACCGCTACAGACTAGGGACCGAATGACTAGGCAGCAATTCTGCAGAAAAGCACCTATGGGTTACAGTGGATGAGAAGCTGGATATGAGTCAGTGTGCCTTTGTTGCCAAGAAGGCTAACTGCATTTTGCGCTGTATAAATAGGAGCATTACCAGCAGGTCGAGGGACATGATCATTCCCCTCTATTTGGCATTGGTGAGGCCTCATCTGGAGTACTGTGTCTGGTTTTGGGCCCCATACTACAAGGAGGATGTGGAAAAATTGGAAAGAAAGAGTCAGGTGGAGGGCAACAAAGATGATATAAATCATGTGCTCCAGCCCCCTAGAAGAGAGGTTGAGGGAACAGGGATTATTTAGTCTGCAGAAGAGAAGAATGAAGGGGAATTTGATAGCTGCTTTCAACTATCTGAAAGGGGGTTCCAAAGAGGATGGATCTAGGCTGTTCTCAGTGGTAGCAGATGACAGAACAAGGAGTAATGGTCTCAAGTTGCAGTGGGGGAGGTTTAGGGTGGATATTAGGAAAAAAACATTTTCACTAGGAAGGTAGTGAAGCACTGGAATGGGTTACCTAGGGAGGTGGTGGAATCTTTCCTTAGGAGTTTTTAAGGTCAGGCTTGACAAAGCCCTGGCTGGGATGATTTAGTTGGGGATTGGTCCTGCTTTGAGCAGGGGGTTGGACTAGATGACCTCCTGAGGTCTCTTCCAACCCTGATATTCTATGACAGCTGAAAAATGGATGGCGGGGGGAAATAAAGAGGATGAAGCATGAAGAAATTTAAGATGCTATACATACAGTTTCTTTGGCGATCTCAGGGGATGACGGATGCCTTTAGCAAGTAGGGTTTCAGATTAAAAGGGTCCAAACAAACAGAGTTTGGAGTAACAGTGCTCTGGTTTCCAACTCTAGTGGAATAGTGGTCTACTGCTGATTGACATTAGGTAGTCAATACACAGTGGAGAGATATTGGCTGGCTTTAAGGATCAATCACATTCCAAAGGATTATACAAAATCCAGAGGGGGCATAGCCAATTTAAGTTAAATATGGGATCTAGCTAAGTGGGGTGATACTACAATTATTTGAGGGTTTACACTTCTAACTGCAGCTTTAGTGTAACAACAGATATGAAGAGCGAGAACACTGAGCGAAATCCTGGCTCCACAGACAAAGGACAAGACACCCATTGGCTTCTGTGGGACCAGGATTTCACCAGGTATTCATACACTATGCATTCAAGGGCCATTTACAATTTTTATTTACAAAAAATCCTTATATATAAAAAACAGACATGGCATATGGTAAACCACTTCTATACTCAGGGGAGGAAATTGCAATACACTGACATGCTGAAGCATAAATTCTCTGCCAAAATAGCAACCTTAAGGTTCTTTTGTGAACTTTAATATAAAAACGTATTTAACATGGAAAATATAAAGAGAGAATATTGTAGTTCTTTATTCAGTCAGTGTTTCAGGTTTAAAAATGAATTCATGCTTTTGTTTACCTTCTCTTCCAGCATGTACCTTTGCAGTAGTGTATGTGTCACACTATAATGAAACCAAGATCATTTCCAGAGATGGAAGTGATTTTGTTGCAAATGAGATGTAGATGTATTCTTAAAGTCTCATGACCATTAAAAAATAATCAGAATATTAAGAAAATCTAAATTACAAAATCAAAATAGCTAAAAGCTTAGAAGCAAAAGAAAAACCAATACAGATTAGAAAAAGTAAAATATTCAGCTTTTTCTATTGGTTAAGCGTATGGATGCTTGTCATTGTCCATAAATTTGCAGCTAACTTTCAGTTTATTTTAAATCAATTGGGGGAAGGAGGGTAGTGTGAAAAATCAAAATGCATGAACAGTTTTTAAAGTAAGTAACAGATAAAAGCATTTCATAATGAAGTGGAATTAAATAGATTCTCTTCTCAGCTCTGAGCAGTTATTTCCAATATTCCCTTAAGTGATTTACAATATAGCAGGATAAAATAGGAAGAACACGATATTTTTTTCTGAGATATTTCAAATGTCATAACATACTCCAATATTTTTGATGAAAAAAATCAGATTATGGCTCTTGTATCTTCAGAAGTTAAGACAAGACTTTGAGACTAAGACCATATTATGTTTCACCCTGGCTTGCTTGCAGCTAATATAATAGGTTTTCCTTTGATTTGTTGAGACTCTTCAGTTCACTGAAATCATGAGGACTAGAACCTTAACTTTCATTAAAAAAAAATGAGAGCTTTATAACCTTCAGGTATTATGAGACTCCCTATGAAGTTGTGATTTGGCAGCACTGCCCCGTGGGGATTAAGATCTGCCAAAACAAAACAGGGATCAACAATTCAGGTCCGGTCCTGTATGGGTCCAAATCATAGATCAGCTTGCTATCCTTAGGGCTTTTCAAGCCAGCCTGGAGGTCCACAATATGGGATTAAGATTATTACATTCACTTCAGGATTTTGCCAAAGCTGTATTATAATGGAGCCTAATTCAAAGTACTACCCCCTTTAGATTCCCATAGTCTACATTAAGTGTGAGGATGCAGCTTACCTCTCCAATACCTGGATACAGCCAGACCTCAGTTTTTTCAGTTGGGTCTCAGTTGTCCTACACTGGTTCACACTGTCCTTCTGGTGCTGGGATAGTTTGGATGCTTTGGCTGGAGGTCTAAATCAAGAGTCCTCCCATTCTGTGACAAACAGTCCAAATGAAAACAAAGATCATCTCTGCTTTGCAAAGTCCTTCTCCTCCTCTGACTCATGGCCTTCTCTCCAGGATCTCAATATTCTCCCCTTCTGGTAGGGGCTTACAACAGTCCTTTGCCCTTTAGTCACAGGGGTACCAGCTCACCCTATCCACCCCCCGCCCTCCTGGTTCAAGTGGCACATCTTAGTTATGGAGGAGTCCTTGGCTACCCTCTATTCCCCTGTTTTGTCCCTGTTTAGAGGGACAGCCATTTCTTCCAGGCTGAATGTACCACTCCACTCCTCAGCTGGTGGTGGCCATTTTCTGACTCCACCTCAAATAGGAACCCAGTAATCTCTTACCCTCTCCAAAAGTCACTTTTTATATAATTCTGCTGTCTCATGAGCTTTCCTAGTCATGTGACCTGTTCAGCTACATGCTCGGTGAGGAACCTAGGCAAAAGGTGAGAGATGGCCCAGGCTCCCATGTTAAGGACCAGAGCACCCTGTGCCAAGGAAAAGTGAGTTCACAAAGAATGTTCCAGGCAGAGCTGTGCCCATTTGGAGTGTATATGGAAAAAAAACAAAAACAAATAACAGGTGTTTGTGTAGTTCTCCAGCTAATTTGCTTGTCAAAAAACTTCATTAGGATTTCAGAGAACAACCCATTCCCCTTTGATCAATTATAATAAATTTAAGAAGAAAACATGTTGTCATTTTCTGGCTTAGGACATTAAGAGAGGCTCTAGATGGAATCACTTTCTTGGATCTCAGCACATTGTACCATTTATTTTCTATGTATATTACATGTCATTCCCTAAACTCCTGTGTCCAAATACTTGGCATGTAGCTTATGCCATTCTACTGTCATTGTTTTAATGGTATTCCATTCCTCGGTGTCCGAGAATTATCCTGTTTTCACAGAATGCCTGGCTTATTTTAAAAATGTCTCAAATCAGTTATTTAATACAGCAATCATTAGAAATTTCCTGTTGTGTATGGAGAAACTCAGGGCCAGATGTTTAAAAGGTATTTAAGTGCCTAACTCCCACTGGGTCTCAATCCCTATTATATGGAAATACATTACTTTACAGAGCAGCAGTATTCTAAAAATATTCAAAAGTAGTGACTACTCAGAGTAGAAAGTTTGTAGAAATATTAACAGTGAAAGTGATTCATTCCATAAGGTACATGTCTGAGCACTCCTTTCCCAGCACATTCTAACTTCGGATTACATTTTATTGCAGTGACGCTATTTTTATTCTAGCTTTTTACAAGTTGATTCTACTGAAGACCAATAACTTTATCATAAAGCAAAACAGGATTTACCAGAACTGCAATGTTATCTCCTCCTTGTCATCACAACTGAAGAATTATAAGGAAATAATCTTGCAGTTCTATCAACTCTGAACCACTATTGACTATTATAATTGCATTTTTAATAAGTATGGGGTTCTGCCAAGTTTCTGCTCACTGCAAACTCTTCCTGTAATTTGCTGCATAAGCAGATGTATATATTCCAAATTATTACAGGGGAAAACAGAAGGGAGAGGAGAAGGAGACACATGGAAAATAGATGCAGAAATTTTTTATGTTGCATCAAACTTTTATGTAAATACACACATGATAGTAAAAGTAGTAAGAGCTATGATATCTCAGGAAAAAAGAAATCTTCCTGACAAACAAGGTCACCTAAGGAGAGCTTAACATTAATGGCAATAATGTCCAAGGAAAAGAATTATATAAATATGCTGTTTTCACTGGCACAGGAGAAAGTCTGGTCTTGTAGGAAAGTGACAATTATTCTGCCTGTGTGCTTACCCTGTAAGCCAGTAAAATAATATCATTCAACACAATTGGTTATACGACTTCAGAGTAGTTTATGGCTTGATTCTGCACCACCTAATAGGATCTTTGCCATTGACTGCAGCGAGTACATGCCTGGGCCCTTTGCAGATTGTAAGCATCCATATACCTTTTATTTCACTAGATGTTCTGTAGGCCAGTGGTTCTCAAAGCCGGTCCGCCGATTGTTCAGGGAAAGGCCCTGGCGGGCCAGACTGGTTTGTTTACCTGCCGCGTCCACAGGTTCGGCCAATCGCGACTCCCACTGGCTGCGGTTCGCCGCTCCAGGCCAATGGGGGCTGCGGGAAGGGCAGCCAGCACGTCCCTTGGCCTGCGCCGCTTCCCACAGCCCCCATTGGCCTGGAGCGGCGAACCGCAGCCAGTGGGAGCCACAATTGGCCACACCTGTTGACGCGGCAGGTAAACAAACAAATCCGGCCCGCCAGGGCCTTTCCCTGAACAAGCAGTGGACCGGCTTTGAGAACCACTGCTGTAGGCAATAATTTACCATTTACAGTTTAGACATAAAATGTTCAAAATCCTAAAACAACTTAGGACATTTTAGCACACACTTTATGACTGAGGGGCTTGGTAAGATCTGAGTACTACAACCCTGTCCTGACACTTCCCTTTATTTGTATCTACATTGGTTAAATTACAAGCCTCTTCTATTGGGCATCCATCCTAGACAAGCCAGTAATGGCCTAGTGCAAACTTTGAACTCTATGCTCCCTCTGTGCAAACCACATGGACAATTAATGCAAAAAAAACCTCCCCTATCACTCAAGGCCATGGAGCTCAGAGACCAAGACCTCTTTGTGAGTTTTTCTGTAACATGGCCTTAACCTATAGAAGTGACCATTCCAATTAGTGTGGCTTATGCCCTCCATCCCTTGTACTTCCCGCTTTATCCATATGGCCCAAGGGACATATCGATTTTTGCAGAAGGGGAAGGTGGCCAAGCAGAGAAGAAGGAATATCCCACCTTTTTTACCTCTCCACAGGTCTTACTGGGGGCAGATATGGTGGAATACAGGCCATTCATGTTATTTGGGGTCAAGAAAGGCTCAGCGTTGTGGATAATTTGGATAAGCACCTGTGCTGGGCAAATACAGCAGAGAAACATGTTCCTCAGGCATTCATTTGGATTTCTAGTGAATTTGCTCTGGTCAGTCTCATGTTTTAGTCCTTATTTTCCATGGAAGCATAAGAAATTGAGATTTACTGACATTAATGTTCATGCAAACAACATGTTAAAATTGCATGCACAAGTATTTACAGAAATCAAATTTTAAAAAGTCACACTGAAATATTTGTATTGGAAGTGCTTACTTGCTCTTCCAGCCAGGGAAATACAGTTAAGCACTCTGATTAGGAATATGAATTATTGAATACTTGCAAACTTATGAGCAACCCATCCAAAGGAGAAAAATTCTCAACATAATTTGATGAAACAGGATGATATGACAGTGGATAGCTCATGTGCTGAAATTCAGTGCAAATTATTCTTCATCCTAGCAATCACCCACGTACTTAGTCAGTCAATTACATATGTTCAAAAGTCAACCTAAGACATAGGAAACAAAAAAGTGTGGGCACTCAGCAAGACAGCAAGCCTTGGAAAGGTGCCTGTCTGGCATTACACTGAGACACACAAGAATAACTATGAGTTTGGAGGAGGGGGAAAAGGCACCTTGCAAACTCAAAAAGAAAAGGAGTACTTGTGGCACCTTAGAGACTAACCAATTTATTTGAGCATGAGCTTTCGTGAGCTACAGCTCAATTCATCAGATGCATGCGATGAATTGAGCTGTAGCTCACGAAAGCTCATGCTCAAATACATTGGTTAGTTTCTAAGGTGCCACAAGTACTCCTTTTCTTTTTGCGGTTACAGACTGACACGGCTGCTACTCTGAAACCTTGCAAACTCACAAGATGCTAATAGGAGTAATAAATTGCCCATATTGTAATACAGAAAGAGTCATACTTAAAATGAAATGGAGAACAATGTAGGGACATGCAACAAAAGTCAGCTTTAGCTAAGACAGGGTGTTCAATAATTTGCTAAAACTCAGCAGGGCCAGGATAAGGAGAAAGACACAGACATTACTCCGAGCCTTTTTTTGCATAGGGAGTTCTGCTAGCCAAGGCATGATATTTCATTGAAGGCTACTCTGTGCTGTTGCCTCTGAACACAATCAAAATTATTCCTGGCAGCTGCCAGCCTCAGAATTCCTGAATCCAAATTCCTGACCCTAGCTGGCCATAAGAAAGATAACCTGGTCTTACAGAGGAAGAATTCATGCCATTTTTGTCACCATGTGTTTGGATATATTTTCTCTTCCTTTTTATAGTTCCCCCTCTGAGTTTTTAAAATGAAAAATATTTAAAGGATTCTAGACTTTCTTCCAAGCGTCAGATCAAGTACTAGAGGGAGCGTATTTCTATCCCAATCAGATCTTCTCAGAGATCTCTTCAGGAGTGCAAGTAGGGCAGTACCCTCCAATATGCAGTACCAGTAAGAGATTTTTAGCAGGTACAGGGTACTGGAGGGTGCGCTCTGCTCCTTAAAGGAGCAGAATGGGGTTAGGGAGGGCATTCATTCTTTAAATGGCTTTAACAGCACAATGCATATGCTAACAAACAAACAAAGGTTTTGTTTAAGTTTGTTAGCATATGCATTGTGCTGTTACCTTGGTCAGGAGTCCTCAAAAGGGGAGGGTGGGGGACAGAAGGTGTTTAAACAGTGTTTTTGATTCTGTTTCTCCCCATTGGTCTGAATTATCCAGGACATCCATAGTGCATCACATCAAGTCCAAATCATTAGAGGAATGCCTCTGCTTGCACTGACCAGTGGAAGTTTGGATTCTGATGTCAGCCCAGTTTTGCAACCTTACAGGAATCAGAGTAGCAGCCGTGTTAGTCTGCAGCCGCAAAAAAAGAAAAAAGGAGGACTTGTGGCACCTTGGAGGCTAACAAATTTATTTGAGCATAAGCTTTCATGAGCTACAGCTCACTTCATCGGATGCATGCAGTGGAAAATACAGTGGGGAGATTTATATACACAGAGAACATGAAACAATGGGTGTTACCATACACACTGTAATGAGAGTGATCAGGTAAGGTGAGCTATACCAGCAGGAGAGCGGGGCGGGGGGGAAACCTTTTGTAGTGATATCTATTCAGGGGACACCATCATAGAGCCTAATCATATCAGCCACACTATCAGAGGCTCGTTCACCTGCACATCTACCAATGTGACATGTGCCAGCAATGCCCCTCTGCCATGTACATTGGCCAAACTGGACAGTCTCTACACAAAAGAATAAATGGACACAAATCAGACGTCAAGAATTATAACATTCAAAAACCAGTCAGAGAACACTTCAATCTCTTTGGTCACTCGATTACAGACCTAAAAGTGGCAATTCTTCAACAAAAAAACTTCAAAAACAGACTCCAATGAGAGACTGCTGAATTGGAATTAATTTGCAAACTGGATACAATTAACTTAAGCTTAAATAAAGACTGGGAGTGGATGGGTCATTACACAAAAAGTGAAACTATTTCCCCATGTTTATTCCCCCTGCCGTTCCTCAGATGTTCTTGTCAGCAGCTAGAAATGGCTCACCTTGATTATCACTACCAAAGGCTTTTTTCCCCCTCTCCTGCTGGTAATAGCTCACCTTACCTGCTCAGTCATTACAGTGTGTATGATAACACCCATTGTTTCACATTCTCTGTGCATATAAATCTCCCCACTGTATTTTCCACTGAATGCATCCGATGAAGTGAGCTGTAGCTCACAAAAGCTTATGCTCAAATAAATTTGTTAGTTTCTAAGGTGCCACAAGTCCACCTTTTCTTCTTACAGGAATCAGGTGTTGTCCCCAGTGTACACAGAATTATAGTTTGCAGCTAACCTACTCTTGTGACGTTGCACCCCATAATGCTTTAGAAATATGCTTATGAGTGTAAATATGACATAACTGGAATATGTTTTATGCTAGATATGCCATGTAACATATCTTTGCAAAGGTTATGATCTACTGAATATATTCATCTTATTTGTATGTATGTATCATTTTTATATCTGAAGTTATGAGCATTGGCTCTATGCTTGTGTTTAAAGTGTTTGCTGTAGGAAGCACATAAGGCAGATTTGGTCAACATAGTGATAAGAGGTTATTCAAGTAATTGGGAGCACTTAACTAACAATGGACTTTGGGAGACGCCAATCCACATCTGAGCTTTCCTGGGAACGTTCAAACTAACATGTAAACAATGGTGTTGGCCTGCAAAAAGCTGAATCATCCATAAACATGTGATTTGGCCAGGTGGCTGCAGACTTCATCTTGTTGCTGTGATGTTGCACAGGAGAACAAAAGGGGTTTCGGCACACAAGAGAGAATATAAAAGGCCCTGGAAACCCCTCCATTTTGTCTTCAGTTGACTCAGAAGATTGCATCTCCAACCCAAAGAGATGGCTGAAAGAAACTGGAACAAAGGACAGTAACTACAGGGGTGAGAATGATTTCTAGTCTGGGTCCAGCAAAGTGTCTAGTCTATAAAAGAAGCTTATTGGAACATCTCTGAGGGTGGGAGCATTATTTTCCTCCTGTATTAGGCCTAGACTTGCGTGTTTTTGTTTTATGTTTGGTAATTCACTTTGTTCTGTCTGTTATTGGAACCACTTAAATCCTACTTTTTATATTTAATAAAATCACTTTTTGCTTATTAATTAACCTAGAGCAAGTATTAACAGCTGTGTATCTCTATCTATTAGTGTTATAGGGGGCAAACAATTTATGAGTTTTACTCTGTATAAGCTTTATACAGAGTAAAAGAGATTTGGGGTTTGGATCCCATTGGGAACTGGGTATGTGGGTGCTAGAGACAGGATCACTTTGAGCTGTTTTCTGTTGAGTCTGCAGCTTTTAGGGGACATGGTTCAGACCTGGGTCTGTGTTTGCAGCAGGCTAGCATGTCTGGCTCAACAGGACAGGGTACTGAAGTCCCAAGCTGCCAGGGAAAATGGCTCAGAGGTAGTCTCAGCACATCAGGTGGCAGTCCCAAGGGGATCTCTGTGACCCGACCCATCACAAGTCTAACATGTATTTTGTTAACTGGAACTGGAGCAGCAAAACAAAGAAAACAAATGCCTCATTTTCCAGCTTTGTGGGTGAGAAAAATAATAAGTGAAGATTATAATGCCAGACACTGATGGCCTTAAACCAGCTGTCTCAGGAATCTGCCAAGAATTTTCTTGAAAATATGTTCATCTAAGGGCTTGTTTACACTGGCACTTTACAGAACTGCAACCTTCTCGCTCAGGGGTGTGAAAAAACACACCCCTGAGCACTGCAAGTTTCAGCTCTGTAAAGTGCCAGTGTAGACAGTGCACCAGCGCTTGGAGCTATTCCCCTTGAGGAGGTAGGGGTTTTGGGGGGAAAAGGGGGTTATAGTGCTGGGAGAGCTCTCTCCCAGCGCTATGCTGCAACTACAAATGCCATGTTAAAGTGCTGCCCCTGCAGCGCTTTAATGTTGCTAGCAAAGACATGTCCTTAGCAGCCGAATTAAGACGTATTACATGTGCCCACCTTTATTTGAATGAAGCTTCTTCTGATCTGTCACCTCAGGCATTGTCAATTCAATCCAGAACAATTTACAAACTTGGAACCTAATCCTGTAAACCCATAATCATTTCATCAATCCCATTGTAGGCAATGGGACTATTTGCATGACTATGGGCCACTTTTGTGGACTGGTAGGAGTTTCAGGAGTCTGATCCTATAAAAGAAGTTGAATCCCCCACTGAAATGCAATGTTTGGGTACAATACCATAAAGCAGTTTAAAATACAGTTCTACTTAAAATTTGTCTTTTAATAAGTCATACATATGCTGAAATGGCTCCTCATTCAACTCCCATATTCCACATAAACAGACTGAATACATATTTGAGGGGAAAGTGAGTAATTAAGCATGTTGATGTTTGTATATACAGAGGGGGGGCGGGTCAGAGGGGATGGGGAGATTGTGGGGGCCCCAGGCTGGGCAGGGAGAAGTCACTCGAAGGGTCATGTGAGGAGGTCACATGCCCTCCCCCTTGTGTCCCTCCCATGAGGGCAGTACCACCAAGTAATGATTTCTAGTTGCACCACTGGTTATTGTTAAGATTAACGTAGAAATTCTCCAAAGGAGAAAACTTATGGGGAAAGTGATCAAAGATATATATGATAACCACACCTTCCTCTTGTAATATAAATTGTGGACGTATCATAGACCTTCTTTGTCTCTTGCCTGGATGAATGTGATCTTAGTTTCATTGACTTTTACAGATTACATTGCATCTTACAGACTGAAACTTCACAGAGAAGGGTCAGTTTTGATTAATTTCTCATTTTGAAAAAACTGGAAATGTTTTAAAATTTTCAAAACACTCAATTTCAACATTTTTTAAAACAAAAAATGGTTTGTCATTCTAAACACTTTTTGTTCTGAATTTTAAGCCAATTATAGTAAAAAAAAGAAAAAATATCAAAATCCTAGACAAAGTATGTGGATTGACCCACACTCTTCCATACCCCACCTCCTTAGCTCTCAAAATTTTTCAAGATTGACTTTTTGTCCTGATTTGGAATGGGAACATTTTTCCAATATCAATTTTTTCCTCCAGATATTGGGCGAGGGGAAGTGGGGAGGGAAAAAACCACCAACATTTCCCACCCAGCTCGTCCCCAGTTTCACAAAAAAAATACAGGCTGCATCATCTTTCAGGGTATTGCAAGCCTACTCCCCTACAATGTGGTCAATGATGAAAAACATACCTTCTCCACATTTTCCCCTCTCTCCTCTCCCTTTGGTGCAATTTATATTCGTGGGGGAATTCTGCATGACTGTCATGTCCCTTGCAGATTTCTTTGCTTCCCTGCCAAAACATGACTTTCTGACAGGGAAACGAAGGGAAACCGCAAGAGCGGCCACATGACCCTCCCCAGCAGTGCAGGTGCTCCATTTGGGTACCCAGAGCAGCCAGAAGAGGTAAATCACTGTGAGGGAGGGAGGCAGGGCAGGGGATGCCCCAGCTGGTGTCTCCTACCCTGTGCCGGGCTCAGCTGCTAGTCCTGACTGGGCTAGGGAGGACAAGACTTCCTCTTCCATTACAATGAGCGGTTGGGGCTGGGTCAGACCCACCCCCAAAAACCTCCCCTCATTGCAGGAAGCTCTGCACCTCACTCACATCACTCCTCAGCCACAGGGGAAGGGGTCTCGATTCAGGCACCTGCCCCCATCTGCCCAACCCCCTCATACTCAGACCTCACCACCAAGCCTCAACCCCTGCATCTGGGCCTTCACCCCTGCATCCAGACCATCCCCCCCACTCAGCCCCCTGCACTCAACCCCCCACCCTGATGAGCCCCCACCCCCTCTACACCTGGACCATCCTGACAAGCCCCTGCATCCAGACACCCACCCCACTTAGCTCCATCCAGCTGCTCCTGGACCCTCACCCAACCAAACCCCATTCCCCCCACACCCAGTTTGGGGAGCTTGGCAGGGGCAGACCCCTCCCACCATGCTGAGCCCTAGCCACCTTCACCTGGATTTCTCCTGCAGAATTCCATTGCCCCTACATCTGGGCCATCCTCACCCCCCCCCCGAGTTCCTGTGTATCCAGATCCCCCTCAACCTTCATTTTTGCCCCCTCAGCACCTTCATTGCAAACCTATGCAAGAATCAAGGACAAGCTGAGCCAGCATGTTCACAAAATCTGAAAGCATAACTACCTTTTTTCAAAAGGCAATTGCATGTGTTCCCTTTTGATGATACCATTTAGTGATAGTTTAATAAGTGCTGCTCTAGATCTTCATTTGAGGCTCGGTGAACAATTAACAACCTTTACTGCAATTATACTATAGTTTGTTAATTCATATGTTTTTAAACATCTAACCTCATTTGTGTTCAGAAACATTAAAGCTCTGGTGTTAAAAGTATTCCTTTCTGGAGTTAGTTAATCCTGTGCTAAATCTGAGAAGTCAGCTCAACAACAATTGAGAAAGAGTCAAAAGGAGGGCATAATTTCAGTTATAGCTTATTTCAACACATTTCTCTAATTGTTAATTGGCCCGTCCTGGACAATGTAGATAATTAGGTTATATTTTCCCCTTCATTTCATAGTATTTCCACTTGTGTACACTGTGCCTGGGAGAACAAGCTGAGGGGAAAATACCATATAGTGTAGTAATTAGGGAAAATACCAATGCAGAGTTGTGAATCACATCAAGAACATTCACATGTACTCAGTGAAAGGTTTCCACTAGAAAGCAACTAGCTGACTATTTAAAGAGACTTGCCTAGAGTCATACTATTTCTTGTAGAGGTACAGACTAAAGCACCCAAGGATGAACTGAAAGTTTAATACTCAAACGGATATAGAATACGCAAATGCAGGAGGTAGTGTTGCCTAGTGGGCAGTGCACTAGACTGGGACTCAAGAGACCTTGGTTCTATTCCCAGCTCTGCCACTAGACTTTTGAGTTATTCTGGACAAGTCACTTCACATTCCTGTCCCTCAGTTTCTCCATCTGTAAAATGGAGATAATGATACTGAGGGCCTTTGTAAAACATTGAGATCTACTAGTAAAAAGCACAATATATATAAAAAAAAGTGAGGTATTATATTACCCAAGCTCTTGTTGAACCTTTTGGACCTCCAAAAGTGGATTAATTCTGGAACTGAAAGACTTCCAGTGCTTCTTATTTGTAGAAAGAACTATGACAAGTGAACCATGCCAATTCTGGCAAGAATGAGGAAGTGCAGCGCTGTGTGAAAAACTCTTTGGTTTGAGTCTGAGAAAATTCCCACCAAGTCTTGTTTAATCTTTAACAATCTCAAGTGTGCAATACAAACCCAGCAAGGGGACCTTCTGCAGCACTTATTTAATCCCAGCAACCATCAAGATAATTACCCAATTCCAGTGAACTTGTTTGAAATATTAGATAGGGTACAGACACACCTCCTAATGATCTTCAACTGTCCTTAAAGGGAAGACACTCATTTTAGGTTCACACCTGATACTGTTCCACTCTTTTCAATAGAAACAGTGAAACAAGAAACTGGTCTGGTAGAAAGTGAAATTTACAATAAAGGCAATAAATCCCATAGTAAAAATTTTTGTCAGGTGCATCCCCTACATGTTGAGTGTCTCAAATTTGGGCATTGGGTGCGGACTTGGAAAATTAACACTCAAGCTAGATTTTCACACTCTTCCCTCCTCCCCGAAGCATCTTATCCACAAAACGGTACCATTTACTTCAATGGGACTGCGTATAGAGTAAGATAGTTACTACTGTTGAATAGTATCTCAACATCTAGCCCTTCTCTGGCATCACTACAAACATTCATTCTTTATCCAATGCATGAATTCTGTAGGAATAATTGGACATACTGAAAAAATGAGAGCCATCCTTAATTTCAGTAGGTATGATCTGGATAACAGGGAAAAAGTGCTCCAGCTTCAAGAATTACCCCTCTTATCTATAAGCTCTCTCATAGAATTTCCAATGAGTATTTTATTCAAATGGCAAAGACGCTTGGTTACAGTGATTGGGGCCAGAGTTGGACCTAGAAAGATAAACAATTAAAAAGCTAAATATAGGTGTTTTTTTTTTCCAAAGAAACAACTCCGTTCCACTGTTTTGTGATTGTACAAGTTATACCATAAGGCAAGACTTGGCAGTGTAAAGAAATTGGTATGTAGCATGGCACTTCTGAGCAACACATTTCATAATTTTACTGACACTGGAATAATAACTTGGAGACAATGGGATAATTTAATATGGCTCAGAAGAAATGTCTTGATAATTAACTAATGAGTCTTTTTAATACGGTCCATCAGGATTTGCACATCCAGATTTTACATAGATTTCTTTATGGGTAGCTTGTTTTAACAACTATAAGCTCTATTCTCTGAACTGGAATGGACCTGTCGTCTCAAAAGCCCAATAGAGGAACATATTGAAGACTTAATCTAAACCACTGAAGTACCTCTGTTAGCTTCACTGGTGTTTGCATCAAGCTCTAAATGGTTGTCTAACTTTATAAAAACATTATTTACATGCTTTGATTGAGTATGACTAGCAAGCAAGCACATTAGTGAGTCATTTTAGAGTTCAAAAGTGTATCAGTATACAAATTATTCAGTTATTACTTAAGACTTAATAACCTGTTTGTCTAATCAATACAATTTCATTGGGCAACATTTCTGTTTAGGGATAGATATTCTTTACAATTTCCATACACATCATTCCACTTACTAGCACCTCCACAGTAAGCCTAGTTTCCATTATAGCCCCTACATTCAACCGCTCCCCCCCATCTTGGCACAGGAAATGCTTTTCTAGTTACTCTCAGGTTACACTCGTTTGTTTGTTTATAAAGGCTGAAGGCAATTGGTGAAGCGTTCCCCTTTGTAAATCTGGGACACTATGAGGTATCAATTTAAAGCAGAGCCATTGTTAGCTATAGAAAAGCAGTCCCAGATGGAGTCTTTCCCATCCAACTTTGAGAAAATAGGAAACCTCTCTGGCAAGTTAATATAGTCTAGCAGAAGCTGCTCACAGCTTTGGGATGTTAGAAGACAAGTGGAGTTCAATTAGTGGACACAGAGCTGTGAGGTGTCCAGACATGCACAGCACATCTATTATATAGGTCTCCTATTTATCATATCACCTCCACATGTGTTATTTGTATTATACGTGTATTCAAGTGCACATTAAAAGAGGCAGTTGTGGCTTGCAGCAAATACATTAAATGACAAAAAGAGTAGGACTTCTCTAAACCCAGCATTATAGTCCCATTCTCAGATGTTAATGAGGTGGAAAATTAAAAGATAACAGTATGTGAAATTTGCTGTTTCCAAGCACTAAAATGCCTTAGTTTACTAGTCTGGTTCTAAGATTCTCCTGGCCAGAGTTTATTATGCTCCTGATTTAAAGTTTTTAAATTGCAAAAGGTATAAAATTATCAGATATTTTTTTCGCCTGCTTGGGGTCTCAGCTCAAACTTGTTTTACTTGAAGATACAGGGGATGATTTTATTGTGTTAGAATAATTTCCATGGTGAGATATGGTGTGTGCGGCGGGGGGTGGGAGGAAAAGAGCACAAGAGAGGGGGAGGGTGCCCATGCCATTCTTGTGATACTCTATTCTAGTAATGCTAGGTCACCTTGATAATGAGAAGAAGATGCAAAATAAATCCAAGGCCAGCTAGAGCACAGAATTTATGGATGGTTGTTTTTATCTGCTGTACATTTGAAACTATATATTCGCAATAGGTCCTGAGGAAAAGATCAGGAAACAGCAACATGTATGTTTAAATTTTATACCAGCAACCCATAAGAAATGGTCATCTGCAATTGCATATTTAAGACCTGATCTTACAATGATTTCACAGAGACAGACCAATGGGGTTTCAGATGCCCCTGTGTGAGTCACTTGTAGAATAGAACACAAGACTCAAAAGTTGCAAGCAGATGATTAATAAATACACACTGACATAATTAAATAACAATAAATTTACCTTTTTCTTAGTTTCTTGGCAGTTGTCCTGACCTGAAAGAATTGAAGTGTACAAAATGACCCGTACCCTGACCTAAAGCCCACTGAAGTAAACGGAATAATTCCCATGGACTCCAGTGGGCTTTGGATGTTGATCAATATAGACATGAAACCACATCACTAAAACCAAATAATCTTCCAACAAATGAATGGATTAGAGGAAAAGATCTGTATTGCTAGAAGATATGCTGTTATTGCATGAATGATACTAACGGAGGACAAATCTTTTGACAACTCCTATTTTAAACTAGATGCCAGAACCAAAAAGACTGTCCCAAACAGAAGAATATAATTTTACAAAATAAAAAAAAACCTGACACCTCTAAATAAGTGATATGACATACAAGTCAACAAATCCATCTTTCTTTTCTACCTACAATTAATGTTTTTCCATTATGAATTATATTTCTATCTACAGTATCACCATTAATAAGTTAATATCTTCCACTAGATACTACTCATTTACTACACTTTATATGGGGGGAAGCTGTGATCTGATACAATAGCATCTGATTGTAAAACTATTTATTTAAAAAAAAATTAAGGGCCAGAGTCTCATATCCTTATCCATTTCAAATAATAACTTACACCACCAAAAAATCCCATTGATTTCAGTGAGACCACTCACAGAATTAGCCCCTTAACTGATATATTGATGTATCTAGTATGCAGGTAGTGGGGAACAAAAATAATAATAATAATAATAATCTTAGGGTTTTATACTGTCACCCATCACCAGTCTCTAAATGTCCTCCACATAAAAAAATCAATAGCAGTAGCAAAGTCCCTAGGGTCTCTATCACTTCTCTTTTCAGGGTAAAATTCTGCTTGGGGTGAGGTTTTGTATTTGTTGGTAGGGGGTTAAGGATAGAAAGGAGATTTAATGTTGAGAGTGACATTCAAATGAAAACTTATAGAAAATAATGGCACACAAATCAGAGCTAGACAGATACAGACACAGACATGAATGTCACCAGTGAAGACCAACATGCACTTACATGCTTTTTTAAAGTTTTAGAACTCCGAATAATAAGGTTTCTAATGGAAATTCTTGCAGAATTACGGTTAACATTGGACTGTTGGATGCCCTCGCTATCACGTGCTTAGATTCCACAAGGAGCAGCACCACAGTATTTAATACTTCCTTCTTAAAAGGGAGCACTTCAGATTTTTGACAATTATTCCTTCTTTTAAAATGGGGAAACAAATCTTTGGTTCCCTACATCCTTTAGTTTACTTGCGGTTTAAGAGGCCACAAGCAGTAATAGCAACCATTATATATAGACAGCATTATATAATCGCCTAGGTAATGGTAGAGTGCTTTAAAGCCCTTTGGGATTCTTCTCTTTGTTTTATTCCTTTGTGCTTTACTTTGGGTTTTCTTTTGTACATTGCTAAATGACTATTTTGGCTAAATATTGGCTTATCACTACTAAAGCATTTTTCCCCATCACTTTTAAATCTACGTGATCTGACCTCCTGTATAATTCAGGCCATAGATTTTCACCTAGAAATTCCTGCAACAAGCTCAAATGCATTAGGCTCAGTTCTGTACACTGCTATGCTTATGCACAAGGATGGGAAGAGGGTTTAAGAGGCCCGTGCAAATGGTAGGGACAAGTCTCTCACAGAGGAGATGAGCCTATTAAGAGATGGGGCCTAGCAACAATGTAATAATCCCAGTTACCACTATTTGGCCACATGGGTACATGGTCTGCAGATTAGGATGCATGTCCAGTAGCCCCAAGTCAGCTGTTGACTACAGTACACTCCCATCAACAGTTAATGTTAGCTTGCAGAGGGTGGAAATGTACAATGCAAAGCATTCCCCACACAGCATGGTACCCAAAAAGTTTCCCCAGATCATCCTCTTTAGTCAGCAGCATTTCTGTGGCAGAGCATGCATGGGAAAAAGTACAAGCTCTCTCTCATTCTGTGCCAGCCAAGATAAAGGTTAGCGCTTATCTTCTGAAGTGACAATAGCTTCCTGTTTATGGTTTGCTTTGCAATTATAATTAAATTTATAACAAATGTTTCTTCTTCCTCTTATTTGATGTTATTTTTCTTAAATCTACAATGTAACTCTTTGAAAAACAATTACCTAGCAACTATATCTTCGCTTTCAACTCCCACTCTAGTCCCAGGGACAATGCAGGAAAACAACAAAGACATGCTGAATACAAAGAGTCCTTAGAAAATCCTCTCCAATTAAAAAAAGAGAGCCAGGGTGGAGGAATAGTGCAGACAATTTGTAGTACATCCTACCAACATGTTGTCTATCCTTTTGATAATATATTAAAACAAAAAGTCAATGATCCAACCATAAAAAGCCTTCAAGACATTTTTGTTAAATCTCATCACTGCTTTTAACTCACTACACTCAACTCATTACAAACACACGAGGTATCATACTTCTGACTCTCTAAATTCTGTAGTAGGTGGGACCAGGTCCAGTGCTCATGGAAGTCAGTGGGAGTTTTTCCATTGATTTTTTTAGTAGCAGTCTCAGGGCCCTATCATGTATGTCCTTGTTTCTGCCTTCTGCAAATTCTGGACACCTGCCCGTACCCTGAGTAAGCAGGTCTTGCAGAGCATGTGGGGAACAGGAGAGCAAATAGGGGAGGAGTTTGGAATGGACACAGTCTTCCCATGATTCTGCAGCAGGACAGGGGACCCCGTTCCAGCCTCCCTGAACTTCCTTTATGTAAATGTACCCAAATCTGCAGTCCCATCCCTCTCCTATCACTCATAGGGAGAGCTGTGTTCCATAGTGGTCCTAGGTCAAACAAGGTGAAGTCTGAAGTCCCTGTGCACATCCTCTCCCTGCCCTGTTTTTCCATGCAGCAGAACAACTCTATTGCATTTGGGCCCATTTGTTTCTGGAATGGCTGATGCAAGAATAAGTGCAGCTGCAATGTCTCTCAGCTATGCATTTCCTCTCTTTGTAACAGACCGGTTTGACTGCTTTCAAATATACATGATAGGTCCAGATGTTCTAATGCTCATCAATATTTGTCAGCCTAGGAGTTGGATCATGGGAACAGCAGCAAAGTTGTTAAGTTAGCTGAAGTAATATTTTGGATCTTCTGTGTGTGTTAATTTTTTGCTATTTGAAAACAGTACAGTTCTAAAAAGAAAAAAGCATGCAACATTTTTCATTGACATTGTACACCTTTCAAAAGCCCTGCAAAAGCCACAATACGACTTTAATGGCACAGTTGCTCGTTTTTCCTTCTGAGAAATCATGATCTCCGTGGAAGTGACATGAAGATGCTGCCACTGAAATTGTATCTCTGGAGACAGAGATTTAATGGAACCAATTTAATAGTGTTTTCATTGTGTCAAAGGTAAATTGAAGTTAACTAAAGTGTATTCCTAATAGTAGCTGCTTGTCAAATGTAAAATCCTCAGTGTTTTATTCCTCAAAATAAGCAAAGCAAACGCTTAGTCCTCACAAATTTTGCTAAATTGAGCTGTGAACTAACAGGACTGCCACTCCGACTTCACAGATTTGTGGAAGAGAAACCTTCACTTTATACAAGTAAGGCAGGGCAAACCCAATCTTTGTAACTGTGACTGCAGTAACCAAAGGTTATTTGGTAATCCCTGCTTCCACTGTGGCCGAATACAGCACATGGTACAGGAGTGCCTCAGTAAATTTCCAAGCATATAAAATTAGGTTTGGCCACTAAGAAGCAATCAGCAACCTAAGAGACAATGAATCCCCCATAATGGGCACACTTCCTTGGAGTGAAGAAGACCGGATGCAACAAACATCAAAGTTATTTTATAGGGGGGAAAAGGAGGACCACCATCCATTTGGTCTGTCCACAGGGTGCTATGTCTGGTCTGCATCATTATGGATCATTCCATTGCAAATGAAGGTTCAGAGGTTTTAGCAGCAAGTCACTAATAGGCATACTGCACACATGCCTATTTCTCCAGTTTATAATCTGCCAAATCTGAACATATTTTCATGGAGAGAGCAAAAAAAGGTATCTCTGTCTATGGTATTATTTCCCCTGCTGACTTTCAAGTGTCCATTCCAAACTATTGACACACCAGAGCACTTCAATAGGAAAAAGGGGCTAACAGTTTCTCTTTTTCCCCTGAATGTGATCTCAAGAACTGAATTTTTTGTTGAAATTTAAACAAATTTAAAAAAAATAAACCATAGCCTGATTCCAAGAATAAATGTGGATAAAACTTTAGCCTGAACAGTTAAAATTTGGCACGGTTATAAGGAATTGAAAATTTATGCTTATAATGGCAAGCATTAGGGAACCTGAACTTTGGCATGACTACTAGCCCCCCATTACAGAATAATACATTTTCTTATCTATTCAGAACTGGTGAAAAAAATCCCAATATTTCACATGCATAAAAAACTTCTGGTGAAAATCTTCATTTAGCTTTAACCCCCATCATGCTTTCTGAAACCTGACTGTATTGTGTGTGTTGTCGTCTTCACTAAAATGTGTTGTGATGTGCATGACAGGATGACTTATCAGAACAGGTGAACAACAAAAATGAAGAGCTGGTATGTTAAATAAAGTTACTACAGTTCCCTTCAAAAATTGCTAATTGAAACAACCACCACTGCAATACTGAATAAAGACAAAAAACTTGCAAACTCATAAATATTGTCATTGCATTTCTTTAGCAGAGCAGCAAACACAGAAGGTAAAATCCTAGCCCTACTGAAGTAATTTTCCATGGACTTCTGCGAGGCCAGCATTTTACCCTAAGGAGCATAAAATGTGTTTTGTTTTCCTTCAGTTTACAGCATCTTTTCTAGTAGTTATAACACAAATACAGGGAAACCTGAACAGACAGCATGAAAAATCTTTTGACAAGACCATACTAATATAACCCTTCTGCCAGGTGCCATCAGCAGCAGAAAGTGCCAGGTTCAATTTTCCATGGGTTTCCTTAAAGGCTTAACTAACAGTGGCATGAGTCTCCATCCAGAAACCTGTGAAGCTATATATACTATCCTGGGTGCCACTGATGGGCTCTACTTCTCCACTTGCAAGCACTGCATCCAAGGGCTGAAACAAATAACTTTACTGGGGGGAAGGGAGCAGTGAGGAGAAGACTGGACAACAGAATGAATTTGGGAAAACCAGTAATTAAATTAAATTCTATGAGGTAAGACTCCAGTACTCAGGGTGTCCTAACAGCAGCCCCAACCTCAATCCTTCGGCCATTGTGAGCATCTGATGTGTTCTGGCCACTTCCCTCCTCCACTCTCACAGTTTGCTGTTCTAGGCTGGGGAAATCCCAGGACTGTAGGAGATCAGTGCTGCTTGGGGACTCCACTACTTAACCTAGCTGGAGTGAGGTCAGCTTCAATTGCTAGGTAGGGAGGCCCAAATTAGAGTCCCTTGAGTAGACTGCTGTTTTCTCTGTGGCTTCAACCCAAGGTGCCTAGCTCTGCCAGTACCCTGCACCATCCATCCCCTTGAAGGTACCACTGCTACTCTAACCCATCTGTCACCTCAGAGAAGCTGGTGCCACCACTACCACTTTGCACCACCTTGGAGCTTCTGCTGCTCCTCAGCGCTACCCAGCACCACCATGAATCTGCCATGGTCCTGGAACTGCCAAGAATCTGGGTTGCCCACTGCTCAGCACTCCCAGCTCAATGGTGTCTTCATCCTCAGAAATGCAGTCCTCACAGAAAGTGAAGGATCTTTCTTTCAACTCCACCCAGTTCCATCCAGACTTCCTCAACCAACTGAGCCTGACAACAGTATTGGTCAGGTTGGCAGCTGGCACATTCAATGTCAACATCTCGCCCTCATTGTTCCCCAACAAAGTCAATTGCATTTAATTGCCCCAAATACAAAATGTGGTTGAATTTTAACCCATATACCCCAAACCATCACATAAAACAAATGAAAACGAGGCCTGGCCCATTCAGTCAACTCTCCTTGCTCTCCAGCAGATAGCTCCCTCAGTAGTGGAGCTGCAGCCCACATGACATTCATAAGCAGCTCTGGGCCCTCTTCTCCTACTTTAGGAACAGGTGACAGCACTGAGCTCCATTACCAGGCTTCAGGGCCTCCACTAATTGCTTCAGGTCTGTTGACTCTAGTGTCAAAGGCTGATGATCAGAGTTATGGTGTGGGCCCATTTCTCACTGGGAGGTAAGTCACATTTAATGTTTTTAGGAAAAACAAAAATGGACACTAAAGCACGAAAAGGAAAAATAAGGCATAAAAAAATCTTAATGTATGTAACCCTGTGGCCAGGTGTAAGCGGGGGAATGGTCCAGCTTTTGTGGGGAACTTTCTTGGCCTATACACTGCCCCAGTGAAGTGGGTGAGAGGATCTGAGTCCTTGCTCCCACTCCCTTTACCCAGAGGCCTGTCTGACCTCGAGGGCTCCCCTTCCACTCTCCTGTCTGGCAGAGTCCTCGTAACCCCAACAAGTCTGGGCCCAGGATTCCTGGGGGACTCAACCCCCAACCTTGTCATGGTCACTTAGGGCAGGGGCTAGGGTTTCCCCACTCCGGGGTGCTCTCTCTGCCCTGGATGCTTCCCTGGCCCACTGATCATTGCATACAGTTCAAAGCAAAAGTTTATTAAAAAGCAATCTTTTTTTTTTTAAAAGGGGGGGGGGGGAATGGGAAAAGTTAAAGGAAAACATCACCCCACTCTGTGGCACAGGGGCCTCACAACCAGCATCTCTGGAATGTAAGGGAAGTTCAGTCTGTTCCTCACAAGTCCCAGGCCTCCTGCCCAGGCCCTGGCTGTGCTGCAGGGATGCTGTGAGTCAGACTCTTGCTCTGGTGGTGGCCACAGTCTCAGCCTCCAGGTGGCAGGACCCTTCTTCCCAGCATTGCCCCCACCCCATTGGGGTTACGGTCTCCCTCCAAGTCTGGCCTGCAAGGCGTCTCGGCTGGGGGCGTCTCTAGGCAGCACTGCCCAGGGCCCCCCTCGCTCTCACCAGCTGCTCACTGCACCCGGCTCTGGATTGTTCCAGCCCCAACACTACGTCTCAGCTCCAGCTCCACAGCTGTTGCTCTGCCTCCAGCTCCCTGAGCTGCTTCTCTGGCCCCCTGGTTCTGGTTGCTGCAGCTCTGCTCCCGGGACAGGTCTGCTCTGTGGGTTGTTCCTGTGACTGCTCCCAGCTCTGACCTACTTCCTGGGCTGCTGTTCTGGCCCCTCTGGCTGGCGCGGCTCTGCTCCTCAGCTCAGCTTGGGCCCCTGCTTTCTCTTTAGCTCAGTCCCACTCTGTCTGACCCAGGCAATTCCAGCTCACATAGAGGACAGGACCCCTCCTTCCCCCCCGGCCTCCTGATTAGCCTGCCTGCCCTGTCAGTCCGGCAGACTTGGAGCATTGGCCTCTCCCCATTGTTCCTGGGGACTGTCAGTCTCAGGGTCCTGATTTCCCATTGATCCTTCACCTTTCTTTTAATACTGGGAGCCAGCCAGCCAAAACACCCCCACTGAATGTTTGTAAGGGGACAAGAGTCCCCTTACACAAGGTTTGCACCTCAGAGAGGAATGCTCTATGCCATCTTTTAGGCCCCTCAGATTCTGGGGCCAGTGAAACTGGTTAGATGTTCTTGTGACACGAGGCAACCCAATGTTTCCAGCTCCACCTGTCTTGTCCCACGTTACTAATCCCTGATTTGGAGTAGTCCTGGAGAGGTTAGAGCAGCCTCCAGCCTTCTCTAATTTATACCTAGTTACCCAGGGTCCTCAGGAGCTATTCCTGTAGCCAGGAATAGCTGGAGAACAGAGGTGCCAGGGGCATGCCCACTCTTTCCTAGCTACACTTCCATAGTCGTGGCTCAATACAATCCAGGGATTTCCATTTCACCAGGGAATTCCCAGGTTACTGGTTAAACAAGCTCCCCAAAGCAATGCAATCCACCATCTAGAATAGGGCTCTTTGTATTTTTTTATATGTAAATATCAGAGTGGCTTTGAATAGGATTCAGGGCCACATTTTCAAAGAGGCCTCAAACTGCCCTCTAACATTTCACCTTCAGTTTTTCCATGCCCATGATTTTGCACATGTAAAAATGTTGCTTTGTTTGCACAAATTGTAATTGCTTGTGCAAATCAAGTATAGTAAAACCCTTATTTTTTATGAGCTAATGGGGGATTGAGTGTTGGCTGAAGTCACATTCAGCAGCAGCAAGATGACTTACACAGTAGAGAAACAGTTCATATAGCCACTCATTCAGATCAATGTTCATTTAAAAAACACACCACAACAGGATTCTGCTGCAGTAAACTCCTTGCCTGAAGTGTGTGCTCAGAAATGATCATAAGAGAGCAGATGTTTAAATTCCATAGAGAACCTACTTCATGTTCTCTGCTACAGAGTTCAAGTAACTAGGTAGTTAATTCTACTTAAGGTTCTCTGTGTAG
Source organism: Caretta caretta (assembly GCF_965140235.1). NCBI lineage: Eukaryota > Metazoa > Chordata > Testudines > Cheloniidae > Caretta > Caretta caretta. Next base: position 31,202,204 of record NC_134214.1, read on the forward strand.
CAATTGGATAGAGCAGCGGTTCTCAAACTTTAGCAACCTGAGGACCCGCATTTTGATTTTAAAATTTTCACACCCCAAGGCCCCCCCAGTCAGCCTCAGGCCCCACCCCCACTTTTCCCCTTCCCCCAGGGCCCCACCCCACCTCTTCTCACCCCCACTCAAGCCATGCCCTGCCTCTTTCCACTCCCGAGTATGCCCTGTCCCCGCTCCTCCCTCTCCCTACCAGGGTCTCCTGTATGCCTCTTAACAGCTGTTTCCCAGCATGCAGGAGGCACTGGGAGGAGTTGAGGAAGGGAGGGGGAGGAGTTGATCAGCAGGGCCCACAAACCCTCTGGAGTACCCTTGTGGATCTCCAGAAGTCCGCAGAACCCAGTTTGAGAAACACTGGGATAGAGCATACTGGAAAAATACTTTTTTCTAACTTGCAGAGCATCCAAGAGAACAATCACAAAGAGCATCAATACAAAGACATAAGATCATTTATGCACCTTTTTTAGAAAAAGTTTTGTAGTTTATCAAGGATCCTTGAAAAATGGTCTTAATGGCACTAATTAAGTTAGTTAGCAAAAAGAATAAGCTCTCTGAAAAAGGATTTTATTTCAGAATACGCAAACAAGTTTGCTGGTTTTGGTCTAGCTGTTTTGCTTTAACAAATACATAGATGCACACACAATATGATTACTCTTATTTTAAAAATAAACATCCACACTAAAACTGTATGGAGAGAAACCTTGAAGTAGTGATGGATCTAAACAAAATCTCAGTTCTGTATGCCCCAGCTTTGCAAAGCTCAGTCAAAACTTAGGTCTGGAACCAAATTTTGCAGTGGGCTTCTATTTTTGTAATACTTTAAAACCCTAGATCTGAGCAGCCCCAAAATATTCTGGTGTTGGACATTGAGATCTATACTCAAATTTAACATCTCATGTTTCTCTCTACTTGTGGGGCACTCTCTTCACAAGCTCAGTGCCAGACTATGACGACTCCTTGAGGCTACACTCTCTACCTCTCTGGAGCAATTCACATGGATTTCTCTCTCTGAAGGAGCTAACTTATCCACAGCAGCCAAGCTACAGTTGTAAGGTAACATGAGACTCTCCTGTCTGCTGAAGTACATCTCTTAAGTACTTCACAGTCTGTTGCTTTGTCTTCATTTGTGGACTGTTCCACACCACTACATAGTTAGGAGTCTCCTCTCAGGGAAAAATCCTGAAGCTGCATTGTTTACACACATTCTGAAACAAAAGCCACAGTGAAAACAAGACTGAACCTCCTCCTGTGGCCGCGATAAACTAAAATTCCCAGTGCCATCTTCTGGTATTTTGTCTTCCCTACACTTCCACTCCCTCTGGCTCCTATTCCATTTTCAGATATCTTTCCCACGCTCTGTGGCACAGTGTGGAACATGAACACAAATATAGACCCAAAGCCAAATAATTCTCCAGGAGCGATGCTACATTTACTGATAGGGCGGCAGAGTACTGCAAACAGATAGGTCCCATCTGCTTTGGAACCCCAGCTCATCCTTCCAACAGGCCAACTGTGACATTCAAAACAATATGGGTGACATTTTTAAATGCTCACACAATGCATGTTTGCACACACAAACCAGGTAACAGCACGTACAATGATCCATGCAAATAGCTGACTTGTACATGGAAGTGTTGTTTGCAGCAAGCAGACATGGAGAATTGAAGATAGTAATTGCATTTTGCACTGATTTTGAAAATTTGGAACAGTGCTAATTTCTGAAGGACTAAAAATGTGTTTTTGCAACATTCAACAACAATATTTTCACTCTACAGTGTTCCATGCATCCCCCACAAGAAAGTAACATGTTGCAATATAATTCAACATTATTGAAGCAGCTAGCAGTCACATAACTTTCCATCTGGCCTGTGGAATAGTAGCAGGAACTGATCCTACAAATCTTGAATATTATGTCCAGCACATTTAAGAGGGATGAATATGGCCCATTATATCTAAAGGCAGATTTCTGAAAACTGAAAGCAGACTCCTGAAGGAGTTTGTTTCAGCCAATCCTGGACAATCAGTGTCTTTTGTTCTCAGATGTGCCCAAGACTCTTTTGAGAAAGATCCTGCAGTTCTTCCGTTGAAGCACTGTTGCAGCCAGGATTCTACACAGAGTGCATCTGGGAAATAAAAAACTCATCTGCACAGTTCACAAAACAGCCACAATTAAGAGATTGGGAAGGTTCTAAGTTACACTACTGGGTAAGAAAATATGGGATACAAAATGAAGAATAATAGGTGCAAGAGTTGGCATGGCATCAACACTTCCTGTGTTGCCAATACACTTGAGGAGTCATCTTCTAATGTAGACGCATTGGCAGCAAAACCAGGTCGTCAGTGTTAGACATTGTGGAACACTTGCCAATGCACTGATTATAACATTAACATTTTTATCATCAAAAGCCAAGTGGTGGTGGTCATACTGGACAGCCCACATCCCTGTATTTAGCATTGTGAAGACTGACAGTCAAGGATTTCATTTTTTTTTTAAGTGCTTGATACTCAGCTCTCAGTGACATTTGTATTCTCAGCTGAATTCAGCTGTCAGAGGATCCTGAAGGAGTTGTGCATGCCAGTTTTTAGGCCAGTGGAGTGATCAAAAGCAGCTGGGACCAAGGCAAGATTTGGCACTGTCTCGCTATGAAAACTAACATAGATGCATATTTTGGCTACAGTTTGGACTCTCAGAAGTTAAACAAAATCCTTTGCTGTCAGGGTTAGATACAGAGCTGACTTTAGGGGTAAGCTAAGGCCAATATCCCACAAGTCCCTGAAAAGGGGGATTAAAAAACAACACATATACACACCACACTATTGCAAATGCTTCTAGGCATGTTTCTTCCTGTTGTCTTAATTGCTCACAACTCTCTGTCACCCATGTCAGTGGTACTCAAAAAAGGAAGAAAGGACTTTGACTCCCCAGGTGGGGTCTACTGGCAATCTTTCCTATCCTTCCATCCTCTCAAAAAGGCCAAGGAATATTCCAGTCTTATACTGAGCCACCTTCTGTGGGAGGAGGAAGTCTGGTGTGTCTCGGTCCCTTCCTGACATCTTGGGGATGGCCTAATTAATGTTGCCAGTTCTAGCAATTTTATCAGTAGTCTCACACTAATTAATGTTTTAGTTAGAACCCCAGCTCCTCGAGACAATTACTTGAGAAAATTAGCTTTCACGTTAAATAATTTTTAGGCCTCATGTTCATAGAGAAAAGCTTGAAAACAGGACTCAAGTGCACTACAAAGGCTCAGAAACACCAACAGAAGGACAATAAAATCCCCATATTATTAATTTTGAAATCTCACAATTTATAAACTAATCTCATGATTTTGGGGGTCTGGCTTGTAATTTTTGAATGTTTGGGGTTGGCAAGTTTTGGACTCGAGTATCTATGCGGCCTGCTCTCCACGCTGTTTCTTGAGGTAGGCCAACACCCTGCATCTTAGGGTATGTCTACACTACGAAATTAGTCGAATTTATAGAAGTCTTTTTTTAGAAATCATTTTTATATATTCGAGTGTGTGTGTCCCCACAGAAAATGCTCTAAGTGCATTAACTCGGCAGAGTGCTTCCACAGTAGAGAGGCAAGTGTTGACTTCCCGAGTCTTGCACTGTGGGTAGCTATCCCACAGTCTCCACTGCCCATTGGAATTCTGGGTTGAGATCCCAATGCCTGATGAGGCTAAAACATTGTCATGGGTGGTTCTGGGTACATATCGTCAGGCCCCCATTCCCTCCCTCCCTCCATGAAAGGAGCAGCTGACAATTGTTTCACGCCTTTTTTCTTGAGTTACCTGTGTAGACACCATACCACGGCAAGCATGGAGCCCGCTCAGGTAACCGTCACCGTATGTCTCCTGGGTGCTGGCAGACTTGGTACTGCATTGCTACACAGCAGCAGCACCCCTTGCCTTGTGGCAGCAGACGGTACAATAGGACTGGTAGCCGTCATTGTCATGTCCGAGATGCTCCTGGCCACGTCAGACAGGAGCGCCTGGGCAGACATGAATGCAGGGACTACATTAGAAGTGACTTGACCAGGTCATTCTCTTTAGTCCTGCAGTCAGTCCTATTGAACCATCTTATGGTGAGCAGGCAGGCGATATGGATTGCTAGTAGTCCTATTGTACCATCTTCTGCTGAGCAACCATGAGATGTGGACGGCTTGCAGTCCTTCTGCACCGTCTGCTGCCAGCCAAAGATGTAAAAGATAGATGGAGTGGATCAAAACAAGAAATAGACCAGATTTGTTTTGTACTCATTTGCTTCCCCCCCCCCACCCCCGTCTAGGGGACTCATTCCTCTAGGTCACACTGCAGTCACTCACAGAGAAGGTACAGCGAGGTAAATCTAGCCATGTATCAACCAGAGGCCAGACTAACCTGCTTGTTCCAATAAGAACAATTACTTAGGTGCACCATTTCTTATTGGAACCCTCTGAAGTCCTGCCTGCAATACTCCTTGCTGTAAAGCCACCCCCTTTGTTGATTTTGATTCCCTGTAAGCCAACCCTGTAAGCCATGTCATCAGTTGCCCCTCCCTCCGTCGGAGCAACAGCAGACAATTGTTCCGCGCCTTTTTTCTGTGCAGACGCCATACCATGGCAAGCATGGAGGCCGCTCAGCTCACTTTGGCAATTAGGAGCACATTAAACACCACACGCATTATCCAGCAGTATATGTGGCACCAGAACCTGGCAGAGCAAGGAGGCGATGTCAGCACGGTCATGTGAGTGATCAGGACATGGACACAGATTTCTCTGAAAGCATGGGCCCTGCCAATGCATGCATCATGGTGCTAATGGGGCAGGTTCATGCTGTGGAATGCTGATTCTGGGCTTGGGACACAAGCACAGACTAGTGGGACCGCATAGTGTTGCAAGTCTGGGACGATTCCCAGTGGCTGTGAAACTTTCGCATGCGTAAGGGCATTTTCATGGAACTTTGTGACTTGCTTTCCCCTGCCCTGAAGCACATGAATACCAAGATGAGAGCAGCCCTCACAGTTGAGAGGCGAGTTGCGATAGCCCTGTGGAAGCTTGCAACACCTGACAGCTACCGGTCAGTTGGGAATCAATTTGGAGTGGGCAAATCTACTGTGAGGGCTGCTGTGATGCAAGTAGCCAACGCAATCAAAGATCTGCTGATACCAAGGGTAGGGATCCTGGGAAATGTGCAGGTCATAGTGGATGGCTTTGCTGCAATGGGATTCCCTAACTGTGGTGGGGCCATAGACGGAACCCATATTCCTATCTTGGCACCGGAGCACCAAGCCGTCGAGTACATAAACCGCAAGGGGTACTTTTCGATAGTGCTGAAAGCTCTGGTGGATCACAAGGGACGTTTCACCAACATCAACATGGGATGGCTGGGAAAGGTACATGACTCTCGCATCTTCAGGAACTCTGGTCTGTTTCAAAAGCTGGAGGAAGGGACTTTATTCCCAGACCAGAAAAAAACTGTTGGGGATGTTGAAATGCCTATATGTATCCTTGAGGACCCAGCCTACCCTTAATGCCATGGCTCACAAAGCTGTACACAGGCAGCCTGGACAGTAGTCAGGAGCTGTTCAACTACAGGCTGAGCAAGTGCAGAATGGTGGTAGAATGTGCATTTGGATTTTTAAAAGCGCGCTGGCGCAGTTTACTGACTCACTTAGACCTCAGCGAAACCAATATTCCCACTGTTATTACTGCTTGCTGTGTGCTCCACAATATCTGTGAGAGTAAGGGGGAAGACGTTTCTGGCAGGGTGGGAGGTTGAGGCAAATTGCCTGGCTGCTGGTTATGCGCAGCCTGACACCAGGGCGGTTAGAAGAGCACAGGAGGGCACCGTACACATCAGAGAAGCTTTGAAAACCAGTTTCATGACTGGACAGGCTACGGTGTGAAAGTTCTGTTTCTCCTTGATGAAACCCCCCACCCCTTGGTTCACTCTACTTCCCTGTAAGCTAACCACCCTCCCATCCTCCCTTCGCTCACCGCTTGCAGAGGCAATAAAGTCATTGTTGCTTCACATTCATCACACAAATAGTGGGATGACCACCGCCCCTCCTGGGCTACCTTGGTAGAGGAGGGAAGGAAAATGCCACACAGCACTTTAAAAGTTTACAACTTTAAAATTTATTGAATGCCAGCCTTCTGTTTTTTGGGCAATCCTCTGTGGCGGAGTGGCTGGTTGGCCGGAGGCCCCCCCATCGCGTTCTTGGGCATCTGGGTGAGGCGGCTGTGGAACTTGTGGAGGAGGGTGGCTGGTTACACAGGGACTGTAGCTGCAGTCTGTGCTCCAGCTGTCTTTGCTGCAGCTCAACCATACACTGGAGCATATTGGTTTGATCCTCCAGCAGCCTCAGCATTGAATCCTGCCTCCTCTCATCACGCTGCTGCCACATTTGAGCTTCAGCCCTGTTTCAGCCCACCACTTACTCTCTTCAGCCGCCACCTCTCCTCCCGGTCATTTTGTGCTTTCCTGCACTCTGACATCATTTGCCTCCATGCATTCATCTGTGCTCTGTCAGTGTGGGAGGACAGCATGACCTCAGAGAACATTTCATCACGAATGTGTTTTTTTTCCTTTCTAATCTTCACTAGCCTCTGGGAAGGAGAAGATCGTGTGATCATTGAAACACATGCAACTGGTGGAGAAAAAAAAAAGGGACAGCGGTATTTAAAAAGACACTTTATAAAACAATACTCTTTCAGGGTAAATCTTGGTGTTAACATTACATACATAGCACATGTGCTTTCGTTACAAGGTCGCATTTTGCCTCCCCCCACCACGTGGCTACCCCCTCAACCCTCCCCCCTCCCCTTGGCTAACAACGGGAAACATTTCTGTTTAGCCACAGGCAAACAACCCAGCAGGAACGGGCACCTCTGAGTGTCCCCTGAAGAAAAGCACCCTATTTCAACCAGGTGACCATGAATGATATCTCACTCTCCTGAGGATAACAGAGAGATAAAGAACGGATGTTGTTTGAATGCCAGCAAACATACACTGCAATGCTTTGTTCTACAATGATTCCCGAGTACGTGTTACTGGCCTGGAGTGGTAAAGTGTCCTACCATGGAGGACGCAATAAGGCTGCCCTCCCCAGAAACCTTTTGCAAAGGCTTTGGGAGTACATCCAGGAGAGCCGCAAATGCCAGGGCAAAGTAATCCTTTCACATGCTTGCTTTTAAACCATGTATAATATTTTAAAAGGTACACTCACAGGAGGTCCCTTCTTCGCCTGCCAGGTCCAGGAGGCAGCCTTGGGTGGGTTCGGGGGGGTACTGGATCTAGGTCCAGGGTGAGAAACAGTTCCTGGCTGTCGGGAAAACCAGTTTCTCCTCTTGCTTGCTGTGAGCTATCATCATCTTCTTCTTCATCCCCAAAAACCTGCTTCCATGTTGCCTCCATCTCCATTGGAGGAGTCAAACAACATGGCTGGGGTAGGGGTGGCTGAACCCCCTAAAATGGCGTGCAGCTCATCATAGAAGTGGCATGTTTGGGGCTCTGACCCGGAGCAGCTGTTCGCCTCTCTGGTAGGCTTTCCTCAGCTCTTTAAGTTTCACGCGGCACTGCTTTGGGTCCCTGTTATGGCCTCTGTCCTTCATGCTCTGGGAGACTTTGACAAAGGTTTTGGCATTTCAAAAACTGGAACGGAGTTCTGATAGCACGGATTCCTCTCCCCATACAGCGATCAGATCCCGTACCTCCCGTTCAGTCCATGCTGGAGCTCTTTTGCGATTCTGGGACTCCATCATGGTCACCTCTGCTGATGAGCTCTGCGTGGTCACCTGCAGCTTGCCATGTTGGCCAAACAGGAAGTGAGATTCAAAAGTTCGCGGTTCTTTTCCTGTCTACCTGGCCAGTGCATCTGAGTTGAGAGTGCTGTCCAGAGTGGTCACAATGGAGCACTCTGGGATAGCTCCCGGAGGCCAATACCATCGAATTGTGTCCACAGGACCCCAAATTCAACCCGGCAAGGCCGATTTAAACGCTAATCCACTTGTCAGGGGTGGAATAAGGAAATGGATTTTAAGAGCCCTTTAAGTCGAAAAGAAGGGCTTCATCGTGTGGACGGGTGCAGGTTTACATCGATTTAACGCTGCTAAATTTGACCTAAAGTCCTAGTGTACACCAGGGCTCAGAAACACCTTCAGGGAGCATCCCTCCTTGAAGCAGGACTGAAATTCTGCACCCACTGCTGTACACTAGCCCTTTAAAATGCAGCCATTTTCAGTTTGTCAAATATACTGACCTCACCAGATGTTCTCAGCTGGTGCCCATGTTATCTGCACATTCAGTTTTGGCCACCTCTGTGTCTGCTGCTGTCAGTGCTGCAATAGCTGAAACCAAATTACAGCATCCAGTTTTTCTGAAGAGGTCTCCAAGACAAGTTGGAGAGACCTTCCCATGAGGTTCAGAGAAGTAGGCTAAGGAGAGCAGTAAAGATGCCCCACATCGGAAGAGTCCAGATCAGTTCTCACTATGGTGGCATATATGCATTATAAAGTGATGGAACAGTCTTTTATTATTAATTATTATTATTAAAAAGCACACAAGACAGGCTGTGGGAAAAAGCAACATGGAATCAGCAGGGTGATGATTTTTTTTTTAAATCGATTGGCTTGTTCAAATCCATATTAAATGTAGATGTTAGCACTGCACTGTTCCCCCCCCACACACACACACACCCACACACACCCCCAACAAGATTCTTCAGCTACACTTACTTTCCAAGACCACCATTCAAGCACTATCACCTGCCTTTGG